>NC_084836.1:5948503-7184003 GCF_033115175.1 Lepus europaeus
GTACTTGGGTCATCCGCAGCTGTCTTCCCAGGCGCATCAGCAGGGAGCTGGAGTGGAAGCAGGGTAGCCGGGACTTGAGCCAGCACTCGGTTATGGGATGCCGGAGTCCCAGGCAGCAGCTTCAGCCACGGCACCACAACTCCCCTCCGCTGCCTTTTCGTTGTCTCCACAGTGCTACCACCTGGCTTGCAGGGAGTCCCCTCTGCACCCCACACCACGAGGAATCGAAGCCCCGACTGTGTCCGGGACAGGGGCCCCAGGAAGACATTTCCTTCCTGCCCATTTGGGACAAGGCATAATCAGTCTTGTTGGCAGTGAGAGGAGTTCAGGGTGAACCCCGAGGATGCCTCTGCCCTCCCAGTTGCTGGACCAATGAGCACGCTGTCATCACGGTCTGTCTTCGCCCTGCATTGATCAACCGTGTCTGGTTCTGTGTACCCAGCGTGGGTGCTGAGGCTGGCCCAATCATGAATGAATGAAAGAATGGCTGTAAACTGATCCATTCATTCAACAAATATATATTTTTTAAATCTTGGATTCTTTGCATTCTTTCAGTTCTTATTTTCATTTTCTTTTAAAGGCAGGGAGAGATCTTCTATCCACTGATTCCCTCTCCAAATGCCTGCCACAGCCAAGACTGGGCCAGGGTCTCCCAGGTGGGTGGCAGGGACCCCAGTACTTGAGCCGTCACCTGCTGCCTCCCGGGGTGCACATTAGCTGGAGGCTAGCCTGGACTCAAGCCAAGCACTGGAACCAAGCACTCCAACACCCATCCAGGCCTCCCAAGCGGCCTCTCAACTGCCCTAGACACCTTGCCCAGGAAATAATTATTGAGCAACTATGTGTCAGTTACTTGTAAATGCTGCACATACAAAGTAACAAACCTCTGACCCCATGTATCTATCCTCTGTTGGAGAGACCGGTGGTGTAGAACTGTAATCCTTGGGAGGAGGAGAGGAGAGGCAGCCCTGGGCACCAGGCAAGCCAGGCCCTGACCGCTCTGCACCCCGGCCTTGTCGCTGCCAGGAACCTTGGGAAAGGAGGTAACATCTCCCTCCCAAGAACAGGCATGCTTACCACACCCTATGGAAACGGTGAACTCCACCTCGGTACCTCTCCGGTGCGACGGGGTCTTGGGGAAGTGACATGAACATGAGCCGTGGCTACTAATTGTACACTGTAAATAAAGCAGGCGAGCTCTTTGTTTCTTGGAGCTTCATGTCTTCTGCCATGAAATGTCTGGGAACAGTCACGGGCTTGTTTACTAGGTTATGAGTGGGGTGAAAATTTCAGAGCCTGTGCAGTTCTTTAAAAAAGAGAGACGGGGGGGGGGGGGGGGCTGGTGGGTTAAAGTCCAGCCTGTAGCACCAGCATCCCATATGGGCGCCAGTTCTAGTCCCGGCTGCTCCACTTCTGATCCAGCTCTCTGCAATGGCCTAGGAAAGCAGTGGAAGATGGCCCAAGTGCTTGGGCCCCTGCACCTGCGTGGAGACCTGGAAGAAGCTCCTGGCTCCTAGCTTCGAATCAGCACAGCTCTGGCCCTTAGGGCCCTATGGGGAGTGAACCAGCGGTTGGAGGACCTCTCTCTCTCTCTCTCTCTCTCTGCCTCTGCTTCTCTGTAACCCTGCCTTTCAAATAAAATAAATCTAAAGAAAAGAAAGAAGGAAGGAAGGAAAAGAGGGAAAGAAAGGGCCCTCTGGCAGGGTAACACTGGAGCAGAAACTTGAGTAACATAAATGAGCCAGGGAGACAGCAGGGGCAGAGGTCAGGATGCTGGGGTGTTGAGGAACAGCTGGGATGGGAGCCGCTGGTGGGCTTTGATCAGGGAGTGCTCTGCTCTGATCTCTGTTTGGAAAGGCTGGCTCTGGTTAGCCTGCGGAGCAGCCCCTGCTGCTGGGACAGTTAGAAGGGGCTGCAGTGGCCCAAGTGACAGAGGACGGCGGCTTGGTCCTTGTGGCCATTCAGCTTCTGGCTGTATTTTTTTTTTTTTTTTTTAAGATTTATTTGAGGGGCCGGCAACGTGGCGCACTAGGTTAATCCTCCACCTGCGGCGCCGGCATCCCATATGGGTGCCGGGTTCTAGTCCCGGTTGCTCCTCTTCCAGTCCAGCTCTCTGCTGTGGCCCAGGAAGGCAGTGGAGGATGGCCCAGGTGCTTGGGCCCTGCACCCCATGGGAGACCAGGAGGAAGCACCTGGCTCCTGGCTTCGGATCGGTGCAGCGCCAGCTGTAGCGGCCATTTGGGGGATGAACCAACAGAAGGAAGACCTTTCTCTCTGTCTCTCTTCCTCACTGTCTATAACTCTACCTGTCAAATAAAAAAAATTTTTTTTGAAAGATTTACAGAGAGGTCTTCCATCTGCTCATTCACTCCCAAGATGGCCGCAATGGCTAAAGCTGAGCTGATCAGAAGCCAGGAGCCAGGAGCTTCCTCCGGGTCTCCCACGCGGGTGCAGGGGCCCAAGGACTTGGGCCATCTTCTACTGCTTTCCCAGGCCATAGCAGAGAGCCGGATCAGAAGTGGAGCAGCCGGGTCTCGAACCAGTGCCCACATGGGATGCCGGCGCTTCAGGCCAGGGTTTTAACCCGCTGCGCCACAGCGTCGGCCCTTCTGACTGTATTTTAAGAGAACCAACAGGTTTGCTTACGGAACGGATATGGGGTGTAAAGAATGACCCCAAGATTTCGTTCTGATTAGCTGCAAGGATGGAGTCGGCTGAGGTGGGGGGCCCCTAAGAGGGGCAGGTCGGAAAGGAACCTAGAGCACTGTAAGCAAGCATGAACGAACGGCAGTGAAGGGCTCCATCACCGAACGCCCTTTCTCTGAAGAGCAGAACAAAAGACCTGTCCAGCACGGTGGGTGCCTGTAGCCCCGCAGGACCGCCGCTCTGACAAAGAGGTGGCGGTTCCTTTAAGAGGGTACCGCCCAGCCGGCGAAGCCCCGCCCAAAGAGGACCACGTGCCATCTGCCGCGCAAAAGGGGCGGGACCCGGGGCTGTTTGAAAGTCGGGCGCGCACCGGAGGGCGGCGGTTCGGCCAGCGGCTGGGATGTCGGTGTTAAGGCCGCTAGACAAGCTGCCCGGCCTGAACACGGCCACCGTCCTGGTAGGTGCCGGCGGCTCCGCTCTCCCCGGCCTGCGCCTCAGCCGCGCGGTCGCGGGGCTCTCTGAGGTGCCTGAGGGAGCCGTTCCGGCGGGAGCGGGGTAGGCGGGAGAGCCACGCTCTGAGCCAATCAGAGGGGCGACTGGCCGCGACGGAGGGACGCGCCCGCCAATCGTGCGCGGGCTGCCTCCGTCCCGGCTTCCAGTTGGTGGGCGGGGCAAACCAGAGCTTGGGTTTCCCGCGACTGGGGGTCCGGCGCCCCCAGCGGGCGGTGGGCGTGGGGGTCGGGCGGTGGGCGTGGGGGCCCGGCGGGGCTGGGCGAGCGCGGCTGCCCGGGGGCTGCGCAGCTCCGTGCTCCCCCGGGGTCCGGGGCGTGGCGCCCGCCGAGCTCTCCGGGAGGGGCCCGCAGCGCCCGGGGCTCAGCTGGGCGCCCCCTGTCCCGGCAGCTGGTGGGCACGGACGACGCTCTTCTGCAGCAGCTGGCGGGCTCCGTGCTCGAGACGGACTGCGCCTCGGAGCTGAGGGTGTAAGTAGCCGGGCTGAGGCCGGCGCGCGCGTGGGGAGGGGGCACAGCCCGGCCCGGCCTCCGCGGGGTCGCCCGCTGGCGTGGGGCACAGGTTCGGGTCCCCGGCTCCCGGCTGATGCAGCTCCCGGAGGCGACGGCTCGAGCGGTGGGGCCCCCGGCCCCCACGTGGGTGACCCAGATGGAGCTCCTGGCTCCTGGCCTCCAGCCTGTCTTTTTGGGCATTTGGCAGGTGAACCAGTGGGAGGGGAGTCTGTCTCTGTGTCATAAATCAGCTGTCCGCCTCCTTTTTTCCAGTTAGCCGCTTCCGTGGACAGCGCGCCCTGTGAGCGAGAGCTAGCAGAGTGGACGCTGTTAGCGGTCCGGGTCCATGCGGGTGGCTGGAGACTCAGGGAGGCCTCGGAGGAGAGGGGTGGTCGAGGTTTCAGCGCAGTAAGAACGGAAGGCAGGAATTCCCCAGGAAACGTGGTGAGGCGAAGCTGAGCTACAGTTTCCGTCCTCCCCAAGCTCGCGTGAAATGAGCTGGGAAAATGCGAAAATCGGCCAGCAGGACTGACGGCATGGCAAAACATTCTGGCGTGGTTTCCTGCCAAGCCTGTTCCTACAGCAGAGCCTGAGGATCCTTCAGGACCCCCGAATGGGGGAAATACTAGAGAAGTGTGTTTTGTTTTCTTTTCTAACTGGTAGGAAGTAAGAACGGCGCTGCTTGGGTCAAGTGACCGTGTGCACGTGGAAACCAGACTCATGGAAGATGTGCACCAAGCTGCCCAAACTGAGCAAAAACCATATGGAAAGAAATGTCATGGGGACCCCCCCCCTCAAAAAAAAGGCAAATCACACGGCGTACAAAAACCTGGTGAGGAACCGGTCTGGGGGCTGGCACTACCGCCTACATTGCCAATGGCCCATATGGGCTCTGGTTCCAGTTCCGGCTGCACCATTTCCGATCCTACTCCCTGCTGATGTGCCTGGGATAGTAGTGGAAGATGGCCCAAGTCCTTGGCCCCTGCACCTATATGGGAGACCTGGAAGAAGCTCCAGACTTTGGGTCAGTGCAGCTGCAGCCATTTGGGGAGTGAACCAGCAGATAAAAGACCTCTCTCTCTCTGCCCCTCTCTCTCTCTCTCTGCCCTCCCCGCCTCTCCGTAACTCTGCCTTTCAAATAAATGAATAAATCTTTTTTTAAAAAAACCCATTCTGAAGAAAGATACAGAAAAGGAGGAAGAAAGCTCCACTTTTAGTGCTCTATGCTACTGAGAAATTTAATAAAGACATGAATTAAAAAAGGTTGAGGCCAGCACTGTGGTACACTAGGTTAAGTGGTCACCTTTGATACCAGCATCCCGCTTGGGCGCTGGTTCAAGTCCCAGCTGCTCCACTTCTGATCCAGCTCCCTGCTGATGGCCTGGGAAAGCAGTAGAAGATGGCCCAAGTGCTTGGCCTCCTGTAACCACGTGGGAGACCCAGAAGAAGCTCCTGGCTTCAGATGGGTTCAGCTCCGGTCATTGCAGCCATTTGAAGGGTGACCCATCGGATGGAAGACCTCTCTCCCTCTCTCTGTAACTCTGCCTCTTAAGTAAATAAATAAATCTTTAAGAAAAAAGAAAAAGGTAAGGGACTGGCATTGTGGCTCAGCAGATCAAGCCACTAACCAACCACTAGGACTGGTCGAGTCCTGGCTTCTCTGCTTCCAATCCAGCTTCCTGCTAATGCACCTGGGAAGACAGCAGAAGATTCATCAACTGCTTGGGCCCCTGCCACCCATGTGGGAAACCTGGATGGAGTTCTAGGTCCCTGGCTTCGGCCTGGGCCATTGCAGCCATTTGGGAAGTGAACCAGTGAATGGAAGATCTCTCTCTCTCTCTCTTTTTTTTTTTTTTTTGGTAAAGATTTATTTATTTATTTATTTGAAAGGCAGAATTACGGAGAGTGAGCGAAAGACCTTCCATCTGCTGGTTCACTCCCCAAATGGCTGCAATGGACAGAGCTAGGCCAATCCAAAGCTAGGAGCCAGGAGCTTCTTCCGGATCTCCCACGTGGGTGCAAGGGCATGAGGACTTGGGCCATCTTCTGCTTTCCCAGACCACAGCAGAGAGCTGGATTGGAAGTGGAGTAGCCAGGACTCGAACCGGTGCCCATATGGGATGCCAGCACTGCAGGCAGCGGCTTTACTTGCTACGCCACAGCGCCGGCCCCAGATTTCTCTTTCTGTCTCTGCTTCTTGTAACTGTAACTCTGCCTTTCAGATAAATTTTTTTTATTTGAATGCAGAATTGCAGAGACAGAGGTCTTCCAGCCGCTGGTTCACTCCCCAAATGGTAACAACAACGGGAGTTGGGCCAGTCAGGAGCCAGGAGCTTCTTCCGGGTCTCCCACGCTGGTGCAGGGGCTCAAGCACTTGGGCCGCCTGCTGCTGCTTTCCTAGGTGGTATTAGCAGGGAGCTGGATCGGAAATGGAGCAGCTGGAACTTGAATCGGAGCCCATATGGGATGCTGGCACTGCAGGTGGAAGCTTAACCTACTGCGCCACAGCACCAGCTCCAAATATTTTTTATTTTTATTTATTTATTTATTTATTTATTTATTTTGACAGGCAGAGTGGATAGTGAGAGAGTGAGAGACAGAGAGAATGGTCTTCCTTTTTGCTGTTGGTTCACCCTCCAATGGCCGCCGCGGTAGCGCGCTGCGGCCAGCGCACCGCGCTGTTCCGATGGCAGGAGCCAGGTGCTTCTCCTGGTCTCCTATAGGGTGCAGGGCCCAAGCACTTGGGCCATCCTCCACTGCACTCCCTAGCCACAGCAGAGAGCTGGCCTGGAAGAGGGGCAACCGGGACAGGATCGGTGCCCCAACCGGGACTAGAACCCGGTGTGCCGGCGCCGCAAGGCGGAGGATTAGCCTGTTGAGCCACGGCGCCGGCCAGCTCCAAATATTTTTAAAAAATTATTTTTTAAAGTTCAAACCCCACATGATAAAGAGGAAAGAGAAGATTGCAGAATTAAGAGTAAAAAGGTAGACAGATCTTAAATGGTATTGTTTTCAGCTAACGTGGGAACAGTAAGGACCAGAGCTGATGAGGTTGAAAGCTTACTTACATAGACTAAAGATTTTTGGTGTTAGCATTGTGGCACAGCAGGTTAAACTGCTGCTTGTGATGTTGGCATCCCATCCCAGAGAGATGATTTGAGTCCCGGCTGCTCCACTTCCCATCCAGCTCCCTGCTAATGCACCTGGGAGGGCAGCAGAAGACGGCCCAAGTGCTTGGGCCCCTGCACCCACGTGGGAGAACAGGATGGAGCTCCAGGCTCCTGCCTTCAGCTTGGCCCAGCTCTAGCTGTTGCAGACATTTGGGGCATGAACCGTAGATGGAAGATCTCTCTCTCCTTCTTCTCTAACACTCTGCCTTTCAAATAAATAATCTTAATTAAAAAAAAAAAAGATTTATTTATTTTTTTGAAAGAGAGAGGTCTTCCACCCACTGGTTTGCTCTCTTAGTGGTCAGAACAGCCAGGGCTGAGCCAGGAGCTTCATCTGGGTCTCCTTCATGGGTGGCAGGGGCCAAGCGCTTGGGCCATCTTCCACTGCTTTTCCCAGGCCAGTGGCAGGAAGCTGGACTGGAAGCGGAGCAAGCGAGACACAAACCTGTGCCCATATGGGATGCCGGTGTCACAGGCGGTGCCTTTAACCACTGCACCACAGAGCCAGCCCCAAATAAATAATCTTTAAAAACAATCTGTTGTAAGTTAAAAAAATAGTTTACCCAAAGTTCATCTACTTTTTTCAGTTCTTCTTTAGTTACTTTGCTTCTGTTCAAATTAATACTGTTTTTCTGTTTTTAGATTATACCTATTGTCGAAATGTATAGGTTTTATATATGTATATATAAATATATATGTGTGTGTGTGTATATATATATGGAGAGGTTTAGGGAAGTGTTCTAGGGGCTGGTGCTGAGGTTCGAGTCCCGGCTTCTCCACTTCCCATCCAGCCTCCCTGCTGATGGCCTGGGAAAGCGGTGGAAGATGGCCCAGGTCCTATACCCATGTTGGAGACCCGGAAGAAGCTCCTAGCTTTGGATGGGCCTAGCTCTGGCCATTGTGGCCACAGGGGAAGTGAACCAGCAGATAGAAGGCCTCTCTGTCTCTCTCTCTAACTCTGCCTCTCAAATAAATAAGTCTTAAAGAATAACATTATAAAAAAAAAATAAAGTCTTCTAAACTTAATAGTAATTTCCAGGTGATTGGACTCGGGTGTGTGTATTCTCAGCTTTGGCGTTTTTTGTACTTCTTGGTATTTCTTGAATTAAAATCTTGGGGAAGGGGAGACGGAAAGGGACAGAAATAGATGCTTCAAGAAAAGCCTTCCAATGTGTGTTTGACAACCAGAGGAACCTAGATGAGAATGATCTACCCAAGGTCACATGGTTGGTAATTCACAGAACTGGGATTGAACCTGTGAGACGTCCATCTCCCATAGGGTCTCAAGCTTAGCCCCCGAATGTCAGAGTCCATACCCTTTCTCTTTTCTTTTTTGTGTCTGTAAGATTGATTTATTTTATTCGAAAGGCAGAGTTAAAGGGAAGGACAGAGACAGAGATTTCCATCCACTGGTTCACTCCCCAAATGGCCGCAACAGTTGGACCTGGGCTGGTCCAAAGCCAGGAGCTTCCTCCAGGTCTCCCACGTGAGTGCAGGGGCCCAGGCACTTGGGCCATCTTCTTCTGCTTTCCCAGGCCATAGCAGGGAGCTGGATAAGAAGTGGAGTGGCCAGGACTTAACTGGTGCTCCTATGGAATGCCGGCACTGCCGGCAGAGACTTAACCCAGCACGCTGCACACCCTCTCTCCTGAGCCTGGTCTCCATTTCCGGTGGGCAGCATCGCTGGCACAAGTGATGTCTTGTTTCTAAACCTGCCTCCCGTCAGGGGGTTACTAAGAGCGCCCCTCCTGGCAGAGGGGATCAGGGGTGATCAGGACAGGCGGCTCCGCCCGGAAGAGGCCTTGGCAGCGCTCCCTGCCCTGTGAGGCGGGCACGTGTGTGTGTGTGCACCTGTGAGGCGGGCACGTGTGTGTGTGTGCACCTGTGAGGCAGGCACGTGTGTGTGTGTGCACCTGTGAGGCGGGCACATGTGTGTGTTTGTGTACCTGTGAGGCGGACACATGTGTGTGTGTGTGTACCTGTGAGGCAGGCACGTGTGTGTGTACCTGTGAGGCGGGCACGTGTGTGTGTGCACCTGTGAGGCGGGCACGTGTGTGTGTGTGTACCTGTGAGGCGGGCACGTGTGTGTATGTGTGTGTGTACCTGTGAGGCGGGCACGTGTGTGTGTGTGTACCTGTGAGGCGGACACATGTGTGTGTGTGTACCTGTGAGGCGGGCACGTATGTGTGTTTGTGTACCTGTGAGGCAGGCACGTGTGTGTATGTGTGTGTGTACCTGTGAGGCGGGCAAGTGTGTGTGTGTGTACCTGTGAGGCAGGCACATGTGTGTGTGTGTACCTGTGAGGCGGACACATGTGTGTGTGTGTACCTGTGAGGCGGGCACGTGTGTGTGTGTGTACCTGTGAGGCGGACACGTGTGTGTGTGTGTACCTGTGAGGCGGACACGTGTGTGTGTGTGTACCTGTGAGGCGGGCGAGTGTGTGTGTGTGCACCTGTGAGGCAGGCACATGTGTGTGTGTGTACCTGTGAGGCGGACACGTGTGTGTGTGTGTGTACCTGTGAGGCGGACACGTGTGTGTGTGTGTGTACCTGTGAGGTGGGCACGTGTGTGTGTGTAGAACTCTACTGTTTTGTTTTCCAGCCACCTGGCCAGGTCCCTCCCTCTGCCCTCCAGCGTGAATCGGCCCCGGGTGGACCTGCTCGTATTTGTGATTAATCTTCACAGCAAATACAGGTGAGAGCCAGAGGACCCAGATTGTTGGAGCTCCAGCAGACCTGGCTAGGTGCTTGCCGGGAGAGTGACCTCCCTTGTGATGGGGGGGAAGGAGGCTGGGAGGGGCCGCCTATGGCAACCTGGAGGGTGAAGAGGGAAGAGCCAGTGGCCAGAGCAGTGTTTAAATCCCAACAGTGGCATCTGGTGTTCAGCTCTCTAAAGCCCATCTGTGCACCCGAAAGCAGGTGCAGTGATGAGCAACAAACCTCCTGCCCTCCTTGTCCGCTTGAGGGAGGAAGCTGGACCTGTGCGCAGGTGGTCCTGGACCTGGGACACGTACCATGAAGGCCCGACCAAGACCTCTGATGGCCAGGACCAGGGTGGGGGCCCAGGGTAAACTTTGTGGTGCAGGTCACATTCGATTCAAAACATCACGAGTGAGAAGGCGTCAGCCAGGTACAGATGGGACTAAGTCCCTCCTGGGGGGCCCACTGAGGTTAGGCAGGGCTCAGGGTCCAGCACAGAGCCCACACAGATAACTAGGCCTGCCGTGGGGGCTAAGGGAAGGCAGTGAGGGGAACAGCGGGGAACCCAGGGGCTTGGAGACCCCTGATTCATGCAGCCTGCTGTGTAGAGGGAGCTAGTCGGCAGTGGGGCTGGCGGGGCTGGGAGAGGGTGGCCCTGCCTCAGACCTGGTGCCCTTCAGGTGAGCCTCTCTGTCCACTGCAAGGGCTCCGCAGCAAGCGGCTTCTGCTGTTCCAGAGGACAGCGGATTCCTTGTCAGTCCTGGGATGCAGTGGCGAGAGGCTTGGCCGGGGAAAAGAGCGTTTGCAGGCAATCGACTTCATTGCTGTGACTACAAAGAAAAGCGCTTTGGCGATACGCATCTGCATTTTAGGAAGACACTGTGACTGTGTTTAGATATATATATATATATGTATATTTAAGATTTATTTGAATGTCAGAATCACAGAGAAGGGGAAGCAGAGAGAGAGAGCTCCATCTGCTGATTCACTTGCCAAATGGCCACAATAGCCAGGGCTGGGCCGGGCTAACACCAGGAACCAGGAGCTTCATCCAGGACTCCCATGTGGATGTGGGGGCCCAAGGACTTGGGCCATCTTCTGCTGCTTTCCCAGGCACATTAACAGGGAGCTGGATCGGAAGTGGAGCAGCCGGAGCTCAGACTGACACCCACATGGGATGCCAGCCCTGCACGCAGCTGCTTAACCTGCTGTGCCTCAGTGCCGGCCCCAGCCCTGCTCTTCCGCTTCCAGGATCTGTCCTGTGAAATACTCGCTTGCATGTGCGAGGATACGATTAAAAGAATGTTTGTGCTGCATTCTTTGTAATAGTGAAAAACGGGAGACCACTTAAATGCCCGTCTCTGGAGACGGCGACTGTGGCACGCCGTGGAGTCGCCCTGAGGAGTGTAACAGATTTCTGTGTTCTGGAATGGAGTTTGACAAGACGTGGGACCCAGCAAGCTCCTTCCCTGTACCACTGCCTGTTTGCAAATAAATAATTCCAGAATCACCCCAGACTATTGGCAGCAGCGACCTCTGAGGAGCTGGGGGTGAAGGACGCTGCTGAGAGACTTTTACTTTTGGCATTTGCATCCGTGTTCGGTTATCTCATAAGCATGACTCACTGTGTAATTAAAAGTAGCTTAAAGCAGCTTACAGGAAAGTGTGTTCCTCTGGGCCCGCTTCCTGTGACCCTGCTCGCACGCCGGCCACCGCGGGGTCGGAGGAGGGGAGCTCGCACTTTCCACATCACAAGGTTCTGTCCCCTGCTTGTTTTCTCGCCTGGCCGCCTCAGCCTGCAGAGCGTGGAGAAGTCCCTGCACCACGTGGACGCCAGCTTCTTCCTAGGGAAGGCGTGCTTCCTGGCCACAGGTGGTAAGTGCACTGCCCGCCCGGGGAGAGCCGTAGCTGGCGCGGGCTCCGTGCTTGGGTGGCCTGGTGGCTGAACGCAGGCCCGGGAGCCCCACCTGCCGGCGGTGTTTCTAAAAGTGGAACTGAGCAGGTAGTTCTGCTGTCGCTGAGCGTGACCTCGTGACCCCCTGTGGCTTTCGGAGTAAGATCCAGACGCGAACGGGCGCAGAGTGCGTCTTGCAGTTTGGCCTCTGCCTTCTCGTCTACTCTCACTTCCTGTGACTCGTTCTCTGCTCTGGAGACCGTGATGGTGGCCGTGGACATGACCACAGCTGACCTTTATTGAGCTCTCACCGGGTGCCACGCATTCTGTGTAGTTGCTTGGCTTTTCCTGTTAGTCTTTGAGGTAGATGTTTATAGGAAGCTGAGGTTCAGTGACTTGCCCGAGGCCCACACCTACAAAATGGCAGAGCTGAGATGGGCACGGGGCTCGTCCCCCAGGCCTCATCCCCCGATGATGCCTGCCTGCTTCTCTCGGCTACCTGTTTCCCCTTCTTTGTCTGGCTGACCCCTCCAAGTCCCTCAAGACCCAGCTGCAGTGTCCCCTCCGGCACTGGCGACATCTGTCTGCCTCCCCAGCCCACTGGAGAGGACCCAGCACGGATTGTTCGCAGGAAGCCTCGGCGAGTGAGTGCCGGGTAACGCCTAGATGGCAGTGCGTCGGCTCTGTGGTAATTCAGGGGCGAGGAGCTCCTGTCGTCCTCGAGAACTGAGAGCACTCAAAGCCGTCAGCCTCCTTGTGTGGTTTGATGAGCTGTAGCACCCAGACGAGGTGACATGGAATTGTCACTGCATTGACCCGTAAGCCTGAGACCTGGGTGGGCTGGGAAGTGAATTGCTGGCCCAGTGCTTCCTGGGGCGCGGCCCGCAAGGCCAAGACTGCAGCCTGTAGCTGTCGGCTTCCTTGCAGCTGGGCGGGAGAGCCACTGCAGCGTTCATCGGAACACCGTCCTGAGGCTGGCCCACACCTACCGAAGCCCCGTGCTGTTCTGTGACCTGGAGGTGAGAACGCTGATCGCTTGGCCGGTGTCGCACTCGCGTAAGAATACGATGGGCACATCAGGAGTGCTTGCTGAGGGGTGGGCATCTGCTGTAGTGGTCAAGCTGCTGCTCGGGCCTCTTGTATCTCGGCAGAGGGCCTGGGCTGGAGTCCTGGCTCTGCTGCCCACTCCAGCTGCCCACTAACGCTTCCCTTCTCAGGAAGCAGATGGTGGCTCAAGTAGTTGGATGCCTATGGCCCACGCGGGAGATCCACACACAGTTCCTGACTTCTGGCTGTGGCCTGGCGCAGCCACAGCTGGGCATGTGGGGAATGAAACCAGGGCATGGGAGACCTTTCTCTGTCTCTCTGCCTTTTAGATAGACAGACAGACAGACAGGTAGATGATTGCTCATTGAAGAGCCACTGATTGCCCGAGAAAGATGGCTCCTGATGTGAAGGGAGGCTCCAGACCTGGCTTGAATCCTGGCTTTTCTGCCCCTGGCTGAGACTTCGGGCTGCAGAAGGGATGGTGTGCACGCACCCTGAGTGCATCTCACGTGCCTGTGGGAGCAGTCGTCCTGACCTGGATTGCAGACCCAGTGCAGTCCCAGGCCAGGGCAGGGCACCCAGCAGGTGAAGATGTCTGAGGGGTGGGTGAGTAGATGGTTGCGTGGGTGCACATTGTGCTGGGTCTGCCCTGACCAGCTTCTGTTGGTTTCTTACATAGTGACCCTGACTAGAGGGGCAACTGGTGAGTTTTGCTCTTTGGCTCTCGCTGACTTCTGAGAGTCCTTGGCAGGAGTGGAGGTGCTCGCTCAGGGAAGTCCACAGTGCAGACCCTGTGGGGCTCCCAGGGCCTGAGCTGCCCCACCTGGGCCCCAGGCCTGTTCAGTTGCCTTGAGCATCTGTTTATTGGTTTCATCTGTAAAGTTTACATTTCTGTTCTGGGTCTGGCAAAGCAGTACCATGCAGAGAGAGCTGAGGACAGGGTTCCTCCCCACAGCGGGCACCAGGGGCTCTTCTGAGGGCTGTGGGCTGGCCCCTGTCTGAGGGCACAGTCCAGAGGATTTGTGAACAGCTGCTGCTTGTTTTCTAGAAACCTCTCAGTGAAACCGAGCAATGTATGTGTGAGCAGGAGGTATCGGTCGTGTCAGCAGCCAGTCGCCCGCAGGAACGGCACCCATTGCACGTCGCATTCGGATTGGGCGCGAAAGGCCTGCACCTAGGCGGCCTTAGATCAGTGCCCTTAGATCAGGCGCACCTGCTACTCTCACAGTTCTGTGTTTGATGACTGTCGTAAGCATCCCTGACGGGAACAGTGCACAGTCCTTGTCAGGGGACCCTGAGGCCAGGCACACCCGGAGCACCTGCCCGTGCCAGGCTTTCCTCACGGGGATCATCTGAGGGAAGTGACACTCACAGAGAAGAGGCGGCTAGCCCCCGTCACCTGGCTAGTCAGTAAACAGCCCCAGGCTGGTGTGGTGCTCTCTGCCGTCGCAGTCTGGACCGTGGCCGTGAGCAGGTCACCTCACTGGCACAGTGTTCTCATCCGAAGGAGCATTGTAGTCTTTGCTGTGTAGCTCAGGTGTATCTGGGTGCCAGGGCCTGGGCTTCCCCGGGCGACAGGTGGTGCAGTTCTGCGGGTGGCCATGAGATGGCAGGCCACACCACGCCCTGGGTTCTCTTCCAGCCTGTGGCCACCTGCTTGAAGCTGGAGCCCACAGGGGCTGCAGAAACAGCTGCTCAGAGCCCTCCTGTGAAGCCCCCCCATCTCTGCGTCCTCATCCCTCGCCCCGTGTTGTCCTTCTCAGGGCCTATTCCACGTGGTCGAGAGAGCCTCGCCGTATTTTGAGACGTATGTGTGTGTGGCCGGAGTTTTATGGATGAGGGACACGTGGCCCGCGCCGTGACGCGGTTGCCTGGGTCTGCTGCCGGAACCCCGTGCTGGCCCCTGGGAACGCACATGAGGCAGAGGGTAGCACCGCCTGGGAATCTGCTGAGACATTCCCTGGCCTGCGAGTTGGACCACCACGTGGGACACCCACATCCCACGTCAGGACGCCGGTTTGAGTCCGGCTGCTCCACTTCCAATCTGGGTGTTGCTAGTGCGCCTGGGAGGCAGTGGACTGTGGCTCAGGTACCGGGTCTCTGCCACCCATGTGGGAGACCAGATGGAGTTCCTGTCCTGGCTTCCATGAGGCTTTGTCCCAACTGGTGCAGCCGTCTGGGGAGTGAACCAACTGAGAGAAAATCTCTCTTGCTCGTCTCTCTGTCTCTGACTTTCAAATAAATCCTAAAAATATATATATAATAATAATGGAGCCTAGTGGGACAGATGTACTGTGTGATGCACACAGCAGCAGCAAGACTGGCTGGGCTTTGGAACCCTGGCAGTGGAATGATTGAGTCCTTCCTGAACTTGGAGCAGGGTCGTGATGGGCCCATCTCGAGGGTGACACGTGAGAGGCGGGAGGCAGTGTGCAGCCCGAGCGGGAGCAGCAGCCCCCTGGAGATCAGTTTCAAGCCAAAGCCAGGGAGCCTAGAGTGAGATTTGCTGAACAGGTAGTTCTTGTGCATCCCCAGTGTGCGTGCCAAGCACTACTCCAGGCGCCAGGGACCCAGTGTGGAACAACCATAGACGTTCCATCTCCATTCCAGTGGAAACAAGCAGGTGAAGAAGTAGAATACACAGGAGGAGAGAAAATGGGGACGTGTCGGGTGGCGGTAAAGGGGCGAGACTCGCCACCAACAGGACTTCCCGGTGGACTTGAGGGGGCGGAGAGCAGGCCGGGTGCCCTGCAGCGCGGGTCACTGGAAGAGCACATGGCAGCGGAAGCCACGAGCAGGGCCCACGCGTGGAACCTGCCCGTGTGTTCCAGGGGTGGCAGGCAGGTCTGGTGGGCTGAGCTCAGCGAGCAGAAGGCAGAGCAGGAACGAGTCTGTGGCTGGGGGCAGGGTAGGACCTTGTGGGTCTCTGCAGAAGCTCTGACTTTGACTCAGGAAAACTGGAGCCACTGGAGAGCCTGGGCCCACGGAGGAACGTGGCTTTTCAGTGGCTGCTCGGAGGCCAGCGCAGAGATGAGAACGGTGTGGAGGCTCTCCCTGGAAGAGATGAGTGGCCTGGGCTCTGTGTGGCCCACAGACAGGGAGACAGGTGGTGGCGGCACTGGCTGTATCCAGGGTGGGGCTGACAGAACGTGCCGGGGGCCCAGATGGACAGAGAGAAGAGTCGGGGGGCAAGGCTGAGCTTCCTGGCCTGAGCGGAAGGCGGGTTTGCCTTTGGCAGAGATGCGGAAGGGCAGGAGGAACAGGTTTTGGGGGCCCCCAGGGCTCTGTTGTGGACACCCTCAGACTATGGTGTGTTAGTCACCTAGGGGGAATCCAGTGGCAGCTGCCTCCATGCGTCGGCCGTCGGAGGCAAGGTTTGGGGATGTAGTTGGGTGTCAGCAATTAGATGAATGTAAAGCTGTGCAACTGAACGAGGTCACCTCAGCGTGGGAGAAGAGATCCGAGGACCAAGCCCTGGAGCCACCGCCTGTGAGGGTGGGCGGAGGGGAGGGGCCTGGGTGAGCCCGGGGAAAGCGTGCCAAGGGCTGGGTTGTTGGCTCAGCAGCTAGGACACCACTGGGGCTGCCCACGTCCAGCATCGGGACACCTCAGTGAGTCCTGCCTCTTCCTGCTGCTCCACACCCTGGGAGGCTCGAGTACTTGGGTCCCTGCCACCCTTGTGGGAGATCCAGGTGGAAGCCAGCTCCTGGCTTCCCGGGCCCAGTTCTGCGGTTGCAGGCATTTGGGGAGTGAACCAGTGGATGGAGATCTCTATCGCTCTTTTATTTATTTATTTATTATTTGACAGGTAGAGTTATAGACAGTGGGAGAGACAGAGAAAGGTTTTCCTTCCGTTGGTTCACCCCTCAAATGGCCACTATGGCTGGCGCTGCGCCAATCTGAAGCCAGGAGCCAGGTGCCTCCTCCTGGTCTCCCATGCGGGTGCAGGGCCCAAGCACCTGGGCCATCCTCCACTGCCTTCCTGGACCACAGCAGAGAGCTGGACTAGAAGAGGAGCAACCGGGACTAGAACCCGGGGCCCATATGGGATGGCGGCGCCGCAGGCGGAGGACCAACCAATTGAGCCACGGTGCAGACCCTGGAGATTGCTATCTCAATCTCTCTCCCTTTCAAAACAAACAAAAAAAAGCTCAATAAAATTTTGTTTAAATGTCAGGGAGTGTGAGCAGCCTGCCAGATCTGCCAACCGCACTGGCGCAGGAGCACCGAGAGCCACTCGTGCATTTCTTAGTGATGAACCCACGGGTGACAGTGGTGGGAGAAGGGTAGGGGGCGTTGAGGACGTCCCAGCCTTGGATCGAGTGGACCATGCTTCCCAGCTAGAGAAGGCACGGGGCAGGGCGGGGGCAAGGCCAGGGGAGACTCCGGCCTTGAGCGTTTGTTCTTCCAGCGTGTTTACGGTCTCTCACTTGCTCAGCGCCAGTCAGTGCCAGCGCCTCAAACAGTCTCGTTGCCCTCCCTCACCCCTCAGCTCCCCTCTGCCCACCAGCCCTTCCAAGCCCCTGAGGAGGGGACTCCTTATCCACACTGAGGGACACTCTGTCCACCCCACTTTTCCATCCCCGTGCGTGTCTCTCTCAGTCCCAGACAAGTGAGCCTTCGGGGCGCAGGCTGCCTGGGCATTGGCTCGAACTGACCCGGCTCATGGCACGTGACCTCTGCAGCCTTGCTCGCTGAGCCTTGGTGTCCTCTTGAGCAGGAGTCCCAGGCTGGGGTATCCCTGGAGGTTATTGGAAGAACAGGGTAGGCTAAGGGGAGGGAAGCTGCTTTGTGAGGTCGTGGCCGTGCTGGGGCCTTGGTGCCCTGAGCTGCCCCTCAGCGCTGGCCCCAGCTCTGCCCCTGGCAGCCGTGGGAAAGGGCTGGCTGCCCCATCCTGTCTCACGCCCTCCTCTGTTCTTCCCTGCAGGTGGAAGGCTTCCGAGCCACCATGGCGCAGCGCCTGGTACGCATGCTGCAGATCTGTGCTGGCCACGTGCCCGGCGTCTCGGCCATGAGCCTGCTGTCCCTGCTCAGGAGCTCCGAGAGCCCCTCCCTGGAAGACCTGTGAGGGCCTCTGGGCCTGGGGCTGCCCCCTCTCCCCCCAAGCAGCCTAATGCCAGCTCCAGGAACAGTCATGGTTGGGGAAGAGGGTCCTACCTGGTCCACGGTGAGCTGGGCAGGCACAGAGAGGGCCCAGCTGCTGATCCAGCCCCACTCCCACGCTCCCCACAGCAGATCGGGTCTCATCGTCTGACACGATACGTCTTCACTGAAGAGTTTGTTTAAACAAAGGGTCCGTGGCCAAAAACAGTTTGCAACCCCCGGGTGTCGCCCAGCACTGTCCCTTTGCAGGTGAGGAGCTGGGCCCTGCCCTGCAGAGCCTGCTGGTTGCTTCCTCGGGTGTGAGTGGAGATGGTTCTGCTCACTTCGTGACGTGGGATATTTTTGGATTTTTGAACTTTTTAAAATTTATTTTGAGAGACAGGAAGAGTGAGCTCCCATCTGCTGGTCAGCTTCCCAGATGCCCACAGTGGCCTGGCCAGGTCAGAGCCAGGGATTCAATCCAGGTCTGCCCTGTGAGTGGCAGGAGCCTAACAAGTGGGGTCAGAGGCCAGAGCCAGGTGTTAAACCCAGGTTAAACTCTGATTTGGGACGCAGGAGACTGAACCTCTGCACTAAACGCCCGCCTCTCGCCGCAGGATTGCGTGAAGTGAGGGTGAGGTCACAGACGACGCCCCAGCTTGCTGGATGATATATTTTGCCATACACCGTGTTCACAATGTCCTGTGCTGTGCCAGCCAAGCAGTCAGTGGACAGTAGCTATTATGTGAGATTATGCAAAGCTCGGTTCAAAAACAGGAGCGAGTCGGGAATGACACCGCTAGCGTCAGGGGTTTGTGCGAAGGCAAGGGTTGGCAGCGAAGGATTGTGGGCGGCACTGCCTGCCTTCTCCTGTGCGTCTTTGGCAATTTTTGAAGATTTTATGTATTTATTTGAGAGACAGTTACAAACAGAGAGAGGGAGAGATAAAGAGATCTTTGGGTGTTTTTTTTTTAAGATTTATTTATTTATGGGGCCGGCGCCAAGGCTCACTAGGTTAATCCTCCTCCTGCGGCGCCGGCATCCCATATGGGCATCGGTTCTAGTCCCGGTTGCCCCTCTTCCAGTCCAGCTCTCTGCTGTGGCCTGGGAGGGCAGTGGAGGATGGCCCAAGTGCTTGGGCACCTGCACCCCATGGGAGACCAGGAGGAAGCACCTGGCTCCTGGCTTCGGATCGGCGCAGTGCCAGCCATGGCAGCCATTTGGGGAGTGAACTAACAGAAGGAAGACCTTTCTGTCTCTGTCTCTCTCTCTCTCTCTCTCACTATCTATAACTCTACCTGTCAAATAAATACATAAATAATATTTTTATTTATGTATTTATTTGACAGGCAAAGTTACAGAGAGAGAGAGAGGTCTTCTATCTACTGGTTCACTCCCCAGATGGCCACAATGGCTGGAGCTGGGCCAATCCAAAGCCAGGAGCATCATCCACGTCTCCCACGTGGGTGCAGGGGCCCAAGCACTTGGGCAATCTTTTACTCCTTTCCCAGGCCATTAACAGGGAGCTGGGATACAAACCAGCACCCATATGGGATGCTGGTCTGCTTAGCCTACGTCAATTCGCCATGCCCTCCCCATACCCACTCCCCATCACTCCCCCGGTCTCTGGGAATTTGTAGAACTGCTGGGATTGGACTCTAAAATCCCATCAGCCAGGTCAGGGCTCCTGCTGCTGCAGGGCAGGGGGCTTGGCAATGGGAGCTCAGGGGAGGAGGTTCTGGTGGGAGACATCGCAGGGCAGGGCCAGCGTTGAGAGCTGGGCCCTGGCCCTCCCCGGCCTCAGACCTCAGGACACTCCCTGCTTGTCGCCTGGGCAGAGCTGGCACCACAGGACCTCTCCTGTGACGGCTCCATCACGGCCAGGCTCAAGCTCACGCCCTTCCCGGGAGGACGGCCGACTTGGGGTTCTTGGCGCTGTGCGAGCAGGGCCCTGGCAGCCTCAGATGGGTCCCAGCATGCTCAGTAAGGGTCCCAGAGCCCAGCCTAGGGTCCCAGCCTGCTCGTAAGGGTCCCAGAGCCCAGCCTAGGGTCCCAGCATGCTCGTAAGGGTCCCAGAGCCCAGCCTAGGGTCCCAGCATGCTCGTAAGGGTCCCAGAGCCCAGCCTAGGGTCCCAGCCTGCTCGTAAGGGTTCAGAGGCACCAGGCGAACTCAGGGCCACCTCGGGCCCGCTGACCGGCTCTGTAGACTGTTTGAGGCCCGCGTGTCGGCCGCCATCTGTGGGCACGTCACGCCTCACAGAGCTCTTCCCACACAGCAGACTGGTGTTTCCTCATTTCACGGTCCAGGAGGCCGAGACCACTGTGGCGGGGGCGTGGCCGCTGTCACTCTGCCCTCGCCCTCGCCTGTTTTCATGTGTGTCTGGTTGCTGAACAGAGGTTGGGGCATCTCCGCTGGCTGGC
The DNA here is from genome assembly GCF_033115175.1 of Lepus europaeus. NCBI lineage: Eukaryota > Metazoa > Chordata > Mammalia > Lagomorpha > Leporidae > Lepus > Lepus europaeus. Next base: position 5,968,464 of record NC_084836.1, read on the forward strand.
AGAGAAAGCTGCAGCTTTTGGCACAAGGGAGAAAGGGGCCACCCCGGTGTGGGGCGGCCACAGGCCAGGGACGAGGACTCCCCGGGACGCAAGTGTCTGCTGAAAGGGGTGGGTGAAGTGTGTTGGCCCCAGAGGCACAGGCAGTATCAGCAGAGGCCCCGAAGCCTGGCCTCAGAGGACCCAAGGCTCCTAGGAACCAGCACTGCACCGGCCTTTCAGGGTCCCAGGCTGTAAGGGGTGTGGGGGTGGGGAAGTCTCGGGGAGCTGCATCCTGAGCAGGACAGGCAGTGTGGACACTGTGCCACCTCTGGGACCTGTCAGGAGGAGCCCTCCCCCTCCCCAGCCAGCACGGGCACCTCAGGCCTCTGTGCCACCTGGTGCCATTTAACAAGAGAAGCGGCGTCACATTCTCCAGCCGAGGAGCTGGGAGCCTTCCAAGTTGCGGCGGAACGCGATGCTCTCGCTGCTGCCAGCTCCCCAGCCAGCTTGGCAGGGGCCCTGGAACCACCAGGCCACCCTCTGCGGTGTGGGCTGGCCTGTCCCTGCCTGCAGAACTGAGCAAAGCCGAAGTGGCGGTCAGGTGCCCTCCGGACCTGTCCCCAGGAGGCTGGGGATGGGTGGCCGGGGAGTGTGGTCCCCTTGTCCGTCAGGTGGCATCGTGCAGGAGGAGCTTGCCTGAGGAGGGAGGGGGAGGCCGTTCCGCCAACAGCTTGCAGGAGTTGGTGCTTGGTGCTGGGGGGGGGTGGGGAGAGGCCAGGCGCGGCCACTTGCTGGTGGCCTCACCTCTGCAGGTCAGCTGCCTCAGTTCCCTTATCTGCAGAATGGGGCCAGCGTAACTCGTGCCTTCCACCTGCTGGCTGTGAACGTGTGCAGTGAAGAGGCCATGATTAAAACTGCAAGCCTCAGGTGGCCAGCAGTCACTGATGGTGGCCGGAGAGCCGTGGTCACAGGTCCCAGTGGCCGGGGGCAGGCAGTCACTGACGGTGGCCAAGAGCCATGATCACAGGTCCCAGTGGCCAGAGAGCTGTGGGCACAGGTCCCAGTGGCTGGGGGCAGGCAGTCACTGACGGTGGCTGGAGAACCGTGATCACAGGTCCCAGTGGCCAGGGGCAGGCAGTCACTGATGGTGGCCAGAGAGCTGTGGGCACAGGTCCCAGTGGCTGGGGGCAGGCAGTCACTGACGGTGGCTGGAGAACCGTGATCACAGGTCCCAGTGGCCGGGGGCAGGCAGTCACTGACGGTGGCCGGAGAGCCGTGATCACAGGTCCCAGTGGCCGGGGGCAGGCAGTCACTGATGGTGGCCGGAGAGCCATGGTCACAGGTCCCAGTGGTTGGGTGGCCTGAGGCTGCTGCAGGCCAGAAGCTGGTGTGTGCGTGAGGTGTTCAGAGGGGCAGGGCTTGCTCAAGGTTGAAGGTTCATTTGCTCCTCTGACCATCCGGTTGTGGGCAGCCCCTGGGCCTGCCCCGGGGAGGTTACAGTCACTGTAGCAGGTGGCCCAGGCCCAAATGCTCTCCCCGGTCTGGCGGTGTTTCCCATCCTTGGTGAGGGGGCAGGGTTCTCCTGGCGAGGGTGGGGCACCATGTCTCCTCCGCCTCCCCAGGGCCGGGGTGAGGGGAAGTGGTGTGGTGGGAAAGAACCCCACCTGTGCGTCCCACCACGCAGGGCTGTGGCTGACTCACAGGGTCAGAAAGCCTGTGCCCGCATCCAACTCTGCACGTGCCAGGAGGGAACCCCTTCCCCTGCCACACACACACACACCCTGCCGCAGGGCTCCAGCCAGGGGACCATTTTCAGAAAGCATCACTGGCTTAGCCCCCTTGCGCTCCAGTCTCCTTGGGGCCAGAGGGTGCAGGCAGAGAATCCTCGTGGAAGGACCTCCCACAGACACTTGGGGGCTGCCTGGGCCTGAGCAGCCCAAATCTGTGACTCCTGCCTCAGTGTGGCACTGAAGACCAGGAGAGGGAGTAGCTGGGCAGTCCCCTGCGCCCCAGCCAGGACAGGAGGCAGCCTTCCCTGAGACCCTGAGGACCAGGAGGGAGTAGCTGGGCCATCCCCTACGCCCCAGCCAGGACAGGAGGCAGCCTTCCCTGAGAGCACCCCCTATGCTGGGGCAGGGGCATCCGGAGGCTCCAGGAGCTCACGTTTGGTGGATGCGTGGTCTGTGCCCCACAAGGCCGGCCCAAGAGGGGTCCCCCAGCACTTGGTGCTCTGTGATGCTTGTCCACAGGCCAAGGGGCCAGACCTGATCCCTCACACCTCCCACCCGCCAACTCCCTGTCAACCATCTGCAGATGGACAGGACCTCAGAGGTGTGCACAGTGTGGAGAGCCCACAGCTGCCTGGCCCACCCCTTCCTTTGCTAAGTAGGGCCTGTCTCGTCACTTTCCCACAAGGCGGTGGCCAGTGGTGTGAGCGTGGCGCGGGCTCGGGGTGTACCAGAGCCTTCTCGGACTCCCCTGTTTGAAATCCCCCTAACTCCCTAGGGTCCACCCTTCGGGGGTTTCTCCCAGTACCTGGCACCCCTTGTTCCGCAGTTTATGGTACTCTCCCTGTTTGGGTTTTGGCTCCGTGGTTCCCGGCTGCTCCCCCAGAACCTAAACCAGGGCCTGGCGCTGTGTGTGTTGTCGGTGTTTGGTGAATGGTCAGAGGTGTCTGCCCGTGTTCCTGCCATGTGCCTGAATGAGGCCTGGGGGACAGCCCCCTCCCTGCCCCACCTCATCTGACACCCCTGCTGCCTGGGCCCCAAGAGGAGGTGTGACCTCACAAGGAGAGCCCCATGACCCCCAAGAGAGCAGTGGGGGCTGCCCTGGCCAGGGACCCTGTGCAGTGCTGGGTGGCGTGCAGACCTGTGTGTATGTGTGACAGAGAGCGTGTGCAGTGCTAGGTGGTGTGTGAGCATGTACCGGCACAGGGAGAGCGGTGCCTTGGTGAGCATCTTGGGAGGGCCTGGGCAGGGTTCAGGTCCTCCGTGGAAGGGCCTTCCTGGCTTGGGTTCAGAGGGGCAGGGGGCAGGGAAGCAGGAGCTCCGCCTCTGGATTCTGCTGCTCAGGACGCTGCATAGTGCTGTGGCCACTCCAGTATCCCCTGGGTGTCCATCGGCCACGCCCTTGTTTGTCAGAGCTAAATAGTGACGAGGGAGCTGGAGGCTGACACGGAGCACTCCAGGACCAGGCCAGATGAGGGGGGCAGGGAGGCCGGCCGGGCAACCATACCAGATGACCCCACTTAGGAAATACCAAAAACATCCTTTTCCTGCTCGGACAGAGGGCCACGAGGTGAAAACAGGCCCCTTACTCAGAGATGTGTGCCGTCCAGGGCGTGTGGGAAACAGGCCCATACTCAGAGACGTGTGCCGTCCAGGGCGTGTGGGAAACAGGCCCATACTCAGAGATGTGTCCATCCAGGGCGTGGGGGACGCCGGCAGAGCTACAAATAAAGCACATTTGGAAGTTCAGGGCGCATCCTGGGTCTCGGCATAGTTTCACATCCAGATCCGGGGGCTGGGCCGCCCCGCCCCCAGGGACTGCCCCCCACGGCACTCGGTGCCCTCACTTCCCCCACCCGTCCCGGAAGCATGAAGGGGTACAGGTTGCACTTCATGGTCAGGTGGACCCAGGCCCCGCATACCTGCCGGCTCACGGGAGGGCCCTGCACCCTGAGAAACTTTCTCAGGGCGTTTGCGGGGGAATTTGGGGGACGGAGATCGAGGGAGACTCCCTTTTCCCTGAGAGACGCAGAATTAATCATCGTTTTTCAAAGCGTGCTAGGAGGCGGATTCAATCGAAAGGAGTTTCAGCAACCAAGCCCCTCGCTTCCTACTCAAGAACACATTGAGGTCGTAACTTATTTGAAAACTTGAAAATTTGCAAAAACCACATTGATTTTAGAAAGTTTAACCCTCCTCTCTGGTCGTCAGTGCCATAGGAGAGCCCCGGGCGGTGCCTGCCCAGGGCTCCACGCTGCCTGGTACCCCTCGCCCTGGGCGGCTCCAGCTGCTGGCTACTCCCGAGTTGCGTCCTTTACGATATACTGGTAATAATTTGAAAGAAAAGTGGGGATGGCCGTTTGGTCTGGTGGTTAAGACTCCAGAGCCCCAGCCCTGGCTCCTGGCTCCCACTTCCTGCTGATGTTGACCCCCGGGCGGCGGCGGCAGTGTTGGCTTCAGTAATGAGGTCCCTGCCACCCACGTGGGAGACCTGGACCGAGTTGGCCCAGGATTCAAGCCCGGCCAGAGGCCACTGCGGGTGTTTGAGGAGTGAACCAGTGGATGGAGGCTCTGTCTGTCTCAAATTATTTGAAAAAAAAAATTTTTTTAATGACATAGAAGACTTGAATAAAGAAAGTATTGATTTGAGCTGTTTTTAAAAAGTACATTGAGAGCCAACAATTTCACTGACATGGGTGAAGTCTCTTCTGAACCACTAAGTCCCCAGCAGAGGTTAGGGCTGCCACAACCCCGTTGAGGGGGTCACAGTGAGAAGGTCCGAGGCCAGGCCCCTTGCTGGTCCAGGCCTCGTCCTGGGCACTGGCTGGTTGCGGGCACGCAGGGTGCACCCCGTACACATCTGTATTAAGTGAAGATTCTGGGCTCTCCAGGGCGCTGGCCCAGGGGAAGGACTTTGTTACCTTGGACAGTTTGAACGGGTGGCCCCATCTCTCACTTGGGGCTAGCTCGGCCGCCCGGCTCCTGTGGATTATTCCAGCCCCAGGCCCAAAGGAGCTGCCCTCTCTTGGCCGTAACTTCCCTGCCCCTGGGTTCCTGTGGGGCGAATCAGCCGTCTGGTGCGCAGTCCAGGCTCTGTCCTAGGGACGCTGCCGGCTGAGAGGGGGCTGTGGCCTGTCCTTGGGCCCCTAGAGGGCTTTCAGTGCCCTGGCGCTTCTCCAGGCTCCTGGTTCCCTCCCCCCCACACACCCACATTCACACCCACACCTGCCACCCCACACCCACTTGCAGCTGCGCTGCCGCCTACACCTTCCTGCCGCGCAGTTGCTGGCCCGTGGGCAGTGGGCCAGGGCCCCTCAAGGCTGCCTGGGAGTTTGTGAGTCCTCCGGGTCTCCTGAGCCAGACACCTGGGGGCCAGCCGCTGCATCACCTGTCCCGCGGCGCCTCCTTGCTGTTTATCCAGCCGCACTGCCCCCGTGGCGGATGGAGAGAGGTCCCCTCTTTTTAAAAAATTATTTTAGGGGTGTTTGGTGTAGCAGTGAAGAGGCCGTTGGGGGGCCCACGTCCCGTATCGGAATGCCGGGTTTCAATTCCAGCTTCCTACTGACGGGCCCCCTGGGAGGGCAGCCGGTGCTGGCTCCAGTACGTGGGCTCCTGTCACCTACGTGGGAGACCTGGGTTGGGTTCTGGGCTCCTGGCTTTGGCCTGGCCCGGCCCTGACTGTTGCGGGCACTTGGGGAGTGAACCAGCAGAGGAAAGGTCTGTCTGTCTGCTCACTCTGCCTTCCAAATAAACGACCAGAAAATTATGTTTTAGGTTTTTTATTTTAGTTTTGAAAGTTTTTTATGAACAGGATACTTGTGCGCCTTGGGGGACAGTGCAGTGAGGGATTCCAGCATCTCCCACACAAACCAGCCGAGCCAGCAGCAGCCTTCTGTTGGCTCGCCCTTGGGGCCCGGCTGTAGTTGTCTGTCCTCCAGCGGGAGACGGTGCACGCAGCTGTCGCCCCCCAGCCAGTCCCCCACAGGCAGACCCTCCCCAGGGCTCCTCCCTGCTTCCCAGCATCCCCTTGTCCCAGCGCAAGTTCCTTCTCCCCCAGGGCAGGGGCCGGAGTTCCCTCCCCAGCACCCTGGCAGTTACCCCTCCTCTGTGTGCTGATCCCCCGGGCCGGTCCTTGGTGTCAGTGTGGTCCCCAGGAGGCACCAACCCCAGCTGAGCCCTGAGCTCCCTAAGACATCCCAGGGACGGGACCCTGTCGCTTGTTGGTGGTCAGGGAAGGCCAAGGAGCTTGTGTGTGTGACGAAGACTCAAATGTGGCCTTGGTGGACGGGGCAGAGGTGGCCAGACTGCAGGCTGGGACCACACAGTCCACAGGCAGACGTGTGGGTGGAGGTGCCCCCCCCAGCCCCCCAGTTTCCTCCAGAGGTCTTACTGGGCTCCCCAGTGGTCCCCAGCCAGAGACCGAACACCCTTCCGATTAGTCCGTGCTGCAGCCCGGCCCTCTGTGCCCCACACTCCCAGACCTCCTGTTTGGGCCCCCAGGCCTCTGCTCACACTTGGCCTCCACCCCTGTCATACAGCCCTGGCCCTGGCGCCTCCTGGCAAATACCTTCTCATCACCTCCTCCAAGAAGCCCTCCTGGCCACCCTTCCATGGAGATCTGTGCCGCTGCCCTGCTGTGAGGCACCGTCTGCCTCCCCCATCACTGCCACGCGTGTGGGAGTCCCTCGGGTGTTTGATGTCCTGAACAGCTCTGCCTGGGGAGGGTAGGAGGACTCCCCAGAGGAGGAGGCAGGTGGGGCTGAGGGGAGATGCCTGGGGCCAGGGGCCAGCTCAGAGAGGCAGAACCAAGGATTCCCAGAGCTCTGTATCCATCAGCAGGGGTCCATCCCCTTTGCTGCCCAAGAGCAGGCTCTGGTCTGACCCTGGCTGGGTCCCACGGGCCAAGGGCCCACCCAGCTGGCGTCAGCACGCAATGGTTGAGCGGTTGAAGGCAGGAACCACAGGTGAAAGACAAGGGCCTGGCTGAGAGTGGGGGCGGGGCGGGCGGGGTGGGCCGTCCCGGCTTCCTCCCCAGGGCAGCCAGGCGAACTCAGAATTCAGTCCTGCTGTGTGTGGCCGCGTGTGGCCGCATCAGCACCATGAGGCGAGGGGGACGCAGCCGGCGGGGCAGGGACGGGCCAGCCCCGACGTCCTGCGTCCAGGCCCAGTGCTTTGACCCGCTGACCCGCCACTGCGTGGCCTGCTACCTCCTCCACATGCAGGAGTCCCGGCCGGGTAAGAGAGGCCCCACACTCAGGGAGGGAGGCGGTCCTGCCTCGGAGCCCGACCCGCCTGGGGCCCGAGGGGACCAGTGGGCAGAGCCTGGGTGGGGACTGGCAATCCCTGCGTGGCCCTCACCTCCTCCTCTCTCTCCCCTCTGCCTCCCGGTGCCCCTCCCCTGCCCAGCCTCACCTCCCTCCGACCTTCACCGGCCCCGGTCGTCCCTCCCCTCGGTCCCATGCCCTCCTTCCCCGTCCCCTCCACCAGCAGCGGGGGCCAGCAGCTTGGCGCCGGGGACAGCGCTGCAGCCACAGGAGTCAGTGGGCGCGGGGATCCCCGATGGGGCACTACCGCTGCCTGGGCTGCTCTTCGGCGCCCCTGTGCTGCTGGGCCTGGCACTGGCGCTGGCGCTGGTTCTGCTGGCCCTGGTGAGCTGGAAGCGGCGGCGGCGGCGGCCAGGGGTGCCCTCCCCTGAGGCCCGGGATGGAGACAAGGGAGGTGAGTCTGCCCCTCCACCACCTCCAAGAGACACCGCCCAGGGGGAGTAGGTCACAGGGGCTGGGGAGGAGGGAGGGTGGGAGACAGGGAGACGGGGCTGAGGCGGTCATAGGCCAAGGGGGGATTTTGCTCTGAGAGTCCCTGTTCCAAGGGAGGGTCAGGGCACAGTCCAAGGGGCTTGGTCCCCAGCGTCTCAGCACTCTGCCTCGCCAGGCCTGTGACCCGTGTTTCCTGTCCCGTGGAGCAGTCATGTGCCCCCTCCCCCCAAGTAGAACCTCACCCACTGAGGGCCCACCCTCCAGAGGAAGCTTCCAGAGCAGGGACTGGGAGGGCTGTGGCCCACTCCTGAGCCTCACTCTGCACCCCTGCCCCCACCCACTCCAGAGTCCCTGGATGATGTCATTGTCCTCTCCCTGGGGTGCCCGGATGCCACAGCTCCCAACTCACCCCCACCGGGAGAAGAAGCAGTCAGCGCCCCACCCAGCCACAGCATCCCTGTGCCGGCCACAGAGCTGGGCTCCACCGAGCTGGTGACCACCAAGACGGCCGGCCCTGAGCAACAGTAGCACCGGGGGGGCCAGAGGTGGCCCCTGCCCTCCCTGTGGGCCAGTGCCAGGCTCCCCTGGAAGTGGAATTCAGCTCTTCGCCCCAGCCACTGCCTGCGCGTTCCCGGGAGCCACCCCTGCAGGGCAGGCCGTGCCAGGCCGGCACAGGGGCTTCCGCCGGGAGCCCACTCCTCGCTTGCCGTTCTGTCTGAGCGCCTGTGTATCTGAGTGGCGGGGCCGTTCTGAGTAAGAGGTTTTTCTTTTAGAGTCTGGAAGGCACCATTAAGCAAAATTGAACGTGAAAAAAAGAGCAAGTGGGAGGACGCCTGACGCGTCGCTGGGCGTTGTGTTTCTCTAATACTTGCTCTCGGAGCTGTAGCAGCTGATGCGAATGGCAGCAATGAGTAACCAACTGACGGTTTTGCTTCGGGAGTGAGTACGAGATTATTTTAAGAAAAGACTCGAAGCAAGAGACATAAAAGATAGTGCTGGACCATGCCGATCTCAGCGCCCGGGACGCTCACCGTGGCGCCCCTGCTCTGAGGCCTGGGCCCAGCTCGTCACCCTCAGGGCAGGGTCACAACTCTGCCCTGGACGCTTCCTTGGAACTGGCCCAGCCTGGCCCCCCTGGAAGCAGCTCTAAGACGGGGTTCAGGGTGTGTTCTCCCTCCTGAGCTGCCCCCCCCCCCCCAGGGCTGCCTGGCAGCCCCCTGCCCTTTCCCAGCCAGGAGACAGCCAGGGACCAGGATCGCTCACCTCCAAGTCCCTGGCCTGCCAAGTCCCTTGTGAACCCAGATGCCAGGTGACTGGAGTGAGCTCAGTGGCAAGCAGTGGGCAGCAGGGGCTGGGGGCCCAGAGGATACCCGCCGCCCACTCCCCTCTCTGCCCCAGAGTCTGAGCTGTTCCCCTCCCCCCACCTTCTCCACCACAGCCAGGAGCTGGGCCTGAAGGGGAAAGAGTGGGCGAAAGCCCTCAGACCCAGACATGCAAACCTCCGGCCCCTCTGTCCCAGCCCAGCCCCTGGTGGGCACCACGGTTTCCCCTCTCATCTGTTTGCTCTTCTGAGAAAGGGGGCAGGGGCTGGATGCAAAGCTCTCCTGGCCTGCGGCCCCCAGAGGAGGACGGAAGGCAGGGCATTCTCCCTCACACCCATTTCTCAGGCGAGGAAGCTGAGGTCAGCAGGGGAGGGAAGTTCTTTGGGGAAGAACCCGGAGAGAGCAGTGGAGTGGTGAGGAGGAGGGGCGGTGTCTCCACAGCCCAGGCACCTTGTTCTGGGGGCCGCGCTCTCTCCTGATCCTCCTGACAGCACCTGGAAAGGGGGGTGGGTGATTTGTGTATTTGTGTTTGCTTTAAAAAAAGTTTCAAAAATCCGAACAATGCATTCTGTAGGTAGTAACGTGGAGACAGGGCCTGTGGGGAAGCGAGTGGTGTGGCAGGGCGTGGCCCCGAGTGGGCAGGCGTTCTGTGCACACAGGTCCCCGTCTGGACGGCTCTCCATAGGGTTCCCGACAGTTCCTGGGGTTGTATCCGAGGCAGTGAGCGTCTTGGCCCTCCGGGCATCGCCGCTTCCACCACGGGCCCTGTCAGGCCGCGAGCCGGGAGCCTACAGCCCATTTTGCAGACAGGCAAAGAGAGGCCCAGAGACGGCCGAGGGATCCGGCCCAAGACCGCCTCTGCACAAGGCCATTGGCCCAGGTGGCCGGTAGGGGAGCAGCAGCCTCCTGGGAGCGGTGCCAGGCCCCACCCTTGTCTCCCACACCTGTCAGCGATGTCCCTTTGCTCAGGGACTCGGGAGCCCAGGCAGTGGCGCCCCTCACCGGGTTTGTGCCGGTTTTCCCTGCAGCGGGGCCTGCTTCTCCACTAGGTCCCCAGGGCCCCCAGCTGGGGGCGGGGCTGGCGGGAGTCTCAGTTCCTCCGAGGCTTCCTGCAGGCCCCTTTCACTTCCTGCCTGGCCGCCGGGCCTGGGGGCTCAGGGAGCCGGTGGGAGGCCCAGCTGCGGAGGCCAGGGAGGAAGGCCGACCCCTGGCCTCGGGCGCTGTCTGTGGAAGCTGGCAGCAACTCTGGGTCCCTGGGGAGCAGAGCGGGCACAGGGCCGGCCGCTCTGAGCCCCGCAGGGCTGGGTGAGGGCAGCAGTGCCCTGGGGACGTGGGGAACAAGGTGTGGCCCGGCCTTTCCCCCAGGGAACGCGGCAGCTGTCGGGCTGAGGGGTCTGGGTGGTCCCAGGGCCCGGCGGGCCCGCGCTGCAGCCCGGATGCAGGACGGCTCCGCGACCCCGACTGCGCGCCGCTCCTGCTGTCAGCCCTGCGGGGGCCCCGACTCGGGCTGCAGGGCGCGGGGAGGGGGCGGGACCGAAGGACCCCAGGCCCGGAGGGGCGGAGTCAGCCTTCGGGGCGAGGAGGGAGGGGTCGCAGAGCCGGGAGCAGCCTGGAGCTCTTGACCGCTGCGTGCCCGCGGGGCCCCTGTCCCCACCCGCATCTCCTCTCGGCTGGGGACGCGAGGGGCGTTATCCGGGCCATGGAAGGGGCGGTGGGGAGGGGTGCATGGGAGTGAGGCGCGAGGCTGAACCTCAGCTCCGCTCCGCACGACCTTGGGAGCCCCGGCTCCCCCGCCCTCCCACGGGCAGCTGGAGCCTGAGTCACGCCTGTCAGGAGACAAAGGCGGATCCAGACCCCCTCCCGGTGGCATTTGCTCTCGCAGGGGGTCTGGGGCCCTCCTCCAGCCAGGACAGGACCTTCCATGACCTTGGGGGTGCCACTGTCACTGTCCCCGGGGCAGAGGGGGCTCCCACAGGCCCTGGCTGGCGCATCACGCAGGCTTGCAGGCATTGGCTCCCTCTGCACCCCTGCCCACAGGGGCCAGCAGCCCACCTTGCGAGTGAGGGCACTGAGGCCTGGCCAGGGTGACTGGCCCTAGGAGGGCAAGAATTCCCACCCTGCCAACTGGCTCCACAGTGCCGATACGTGGGAGCATCCCAGGACGGGAGAACAGGCCGTGCGCAGGCCTGGCGCACACGCAGGGGTCAGGGCTGGCCAGGCGAGGCCAGGCCGGGCAGATGTGCTGTCCGGAGTAGGGAGCGCTGCCCTGGGGCCGGCCTTACTCACCTGGCCAGAAGGCAGTTCCGGGGTTCATGGTGCTGGCTCCAGGCCAGGCCCTGGCCCTTCCCTGCTGTGGGCCAGGCCCAGCAGCCATTTCCCCTCTGCGTCTTGGGTTTCTCTTTAGAAAATCTCAGCCCCTCGGCCCAGGGCGGCATGGAGAAGGCAGACTGGCCACCTGCCATCTACAATGGGGACACGGAGGCCAGCCCGGGCCCTCTTAATGCCCACGAGCTCTCAGGACCCTGGGGCCCTCCACAGCCAGGGTTGGGCACCAGCAAGGGGCTTACCAGTGAGGGAAGGATACATGCACAGGCGTGCCCACACGGACACACGTGTCCACAGCATAGGGAAGGCCCCGGCGCCAGCTGCCGGCACCAGGAGTTCGGGGTGGGGCACTGCCCTTCCGGCACGGAGACTTTGAGACTTGACACCTCTGCCCGCCCCGCCGGGCTGCAGATGCCCGGTGTTATTTTAAGCTTGGATCAATGCGCGATTTTCAGTGATACAGGCTTGGGGGTGGGGGGCCAGGCAAGAGGGACAAGGGGCAAGTGCCCTGGAGCCTGGCTGTGCGAGAGGCCCCAAGGTCCCAGGCAGAGCAGTCCGTCCTCTGCTGGCTCCATCCCTAGCTGCCCTCACCCAGCACGTGGCCAGGTACCTGGGGACAGTGGGGGCTGAGCGGAGGGACTCTGCTGGCTCCATCCCTAGCTGCCCTTACCCAGCATGTGGCCAGGTACCTGGGGACAGTGGGGGCTGAGCCGAGGGACTCTGCTGGCTCCATCCCTAGCTGCCCTCACCCAGCACCTGGCCAGGCACCTGGGGACAGTGGGGGATGAGTGGAGGGACTCTGCTGGCTCCATCCCTAGCTGCCCTCACCCAGCACCTGGCCAGGCACCTGGGGACAGTGGGGGCTGAGTGGAGGGATAGATCCCAGGGCCCAGCCAGTCTCTTGGGCTCCTGTGTGTGCAGCTGCCTCTCCTGCTGCCCCCGCCCCCATCAAGTGTCCATATGGAGAGGGCACCAAGTACCTGGCTCAGACCCAGGGGATGTCGGCACCTGTGGTTGCTGGCTGGCCACTGAATCAGACTGAGATGCGCAGGGAGCTGGCGTGGGGCTTGGACATCATCTCCCCCACCCCCCAGCCTGGGGGGGGGGGCTGGAATTCAGCTCCTTCGTTGGACAGATGGCCATCGCTATGCACATATCTTTGCAGGGAGCCAACACGAGGTGGAAGTTAACAGAGGGCCCGATGCCAGGACAGTGAAGGCAAGAGGGGGCTCAGCAGAGGACGTAAAACCCAGCAGAGTCGTCCTCACGGTTCCGGGGAGCAGCCCAGCACCCTGCAGCGGGGGGGGGGGGAGTGGAAGGGGAAGCAGCCGCTCCCTGAGCCCCTGCAGCCTGGGGGCGTCATGCAGGCAGAGCCCTGATCCAGACAGGGCAGCGAAGATCCCATTTCTAGGGGCACCCGCGAAGGACGCCCCAGAGGTGTGGCTGCGAAGTTCTGAGCAAAGCAAAGGCTTGAAGGGCAGCCAGAAGGAAACCAAGACGCCAGCTACAAACCGGATGCGGAGTGTGGCATTCTTGCAGGGGCTGGCCCTGGTGATGGGATTAAAGCGGTTTAACTTCATCCCTTGGCTCAAGTGCCTTTCTCCTGCAAAACCAGGGGAAGTGTGTTCCTGGGGTGGGGTCTCACCCCCTCCCTGGCGTGGGCCGCCCTCCCGGCAGGTGCGGGAGGACTTGATCCTCCTTGAGATGCAAATCCTCCACTCTGAGCCGCAGAGCCCGGGCTGAGGGAAGCGGGGTTGGCAATGGAGCGGCAGGGACCCCAAGGAGCAGATTCTTCCTCTTCAGAAACTGGAGGCTGGACTCACTCGTTTACCCGGGAAACGGTGATGGCGGATCCGTGGCGAACCGGCCGGCAGCCCCATGCCCTCCGGGTGTTCCCATCTGCAGGGTGGGAGGTGCCGCCGACTGCTTTCTCCCGCAGGAGGGGGAACTGAGGCAGGGAGAGGAGGTGGCCATCCGCCCTGCTGTCCTGCCGGGCCCAGCTCCGGAATCCTGTCGGGACCTGGGGCATCCTGGGGCTGTCTCTGCTCCTGCCCGGCCTGGCCTCCTCTTCCCCGTCACAGCCAGGGGGAGGGCAGCAGGTGGCTGGAGGACAGCCGCCAGGCCGTGGTCCGAGCCGCGGACCCAGGGGGACCCCGGCTGGGCGTCTGGGAGGTTCTGAAGCCAAGGCACTCTCCCTGGAGGTGACCGCCGGGGTTTCCCTCCCTTTTGGCAGGGGGGAAATGGAGGCGCAGAGGCGGGAGGGGCCCTCCCAGGGGAGGGGTGGAAGGGGGCACGGATCCTCGCGGGGCTGCCCTGGGCTGCTGTGGCCTCCGCACCTCCGTCCCTGCACTGGGGAGCACCGGCGCGCCCGTCGCGGCCGGGGATCGGAGGTGGCAGCGTCCGAGCCCTCGGCGGGGCCCTCTGCAGCGCCCACTTCCGAGGAGGGTCCCTGGCTGGGCGCCCGGCCGTGCGGCCCCGCCGCGCCCTCCCGCCCCTCGCGGCGGCTGCGCTCCGCCCCCGGCTCTGCCTCCCGCCGCCCGCCCTCTCCCCGCGCTCGCTCCCCCGCCCGCCGAGCCCGAGCCCGCGCCGGAGCCGAGCCGGAGCCGAGCCGGAGCCGGGGCCGGAGCGCGGGCAGCGCGGAGCGGGCGGCGGAAAGGCGGCGGCCCCCCAGGCCCGGGGCCCGCGCCCCCTCCAGAGCCGAGAGGAGTCAGGACCGCGCGCAGCCAGGGACTCGCCGCCGGCCGGGAAAAGTCCCAGGGCGCGGACTGGCCAGCGCGCGTCCGAGGTGAGCCCGGCGGCGGACGCGTCCACCGGAGGTGTGGCCCCGGGCCCGGGGGCTCCAGAGGACGCTGACGGCCCCGGACGCAGCGCCGCGCGATCCCTGAGGGCACCGAGGAGCCGGGCCCGGGGCAGCCGTGGCGCCCGGCCATGCGCGGGGCGCAGTAGCAGCAGGCGCGGGTCCATGGCGCGGGCCGCCACGCCGGGGCTCCGGCTCGCGCTCGGGCTGGCGCTGCTGCTGGCGCGGCCGCCGTCGGGCTGCGCGGGGGCCCCCGAGGCGCGGGAGCCCGCGGCGCCCGGCACGGCGGCCCCGGTCGGCGGCGACCGCTGCCGCGGCTACTACGACGTGATGGGCCAGTGGGACCCGCCCTTCAACTGCAGCTCGGGCGCCTACAGCTTCTGCTGCGGCACGTGCGGCTACCGCTTCTGCTGCCACGACGGGCCGCGGCGCCTGGACCAGAGCCGCTGCTCCAACTACGACACGCCCGCCTGGGTGCAGACCGGCCGGCCGCCGGCCCGCGCGCGCGACGCCGCGGCGCCCCGCGACCCGGCCCGCGAGCGCAGCCACACGGCCGTCTACGCGGTGTGCGGCGTCGCCGCGCTGCTCGTGCTGGTCGGCATCGCCGCGCGCCTGGGCCTGGAGCGGGCGCACAGCCCTCGCGCGCGGCGCACCGTGACCAGGTGAGCGCGGCCCGGGACCCCCAGCCACGCGGCCCCGACAGCACCCCCTGCGGGTCTCTCAGCGGCCCCCTCGCCTGGCCCTTCCTCCGCCTCCGGCCCCCAGCGCCCACTTCGCCAGGAGACACCTGATACCGCCGGTCTCCCCTTGACCTTCCTGCCTTACCGGGTGCGGGGCCGCCCGCCCGCCCTCCCCGCGGCCTCAGCCTCCTGGGAAGGGCCAGAGGGCACAAGTGGGCGCCCAGGGGAGCGAGGCTGGGGCCCAGGCCCCACTGACCCCGTGGGGGCCGCTGGGCATCTTGGGCAGGGGCAGGGGACCGCTGGCCGTTTGGTCCCAGCTTACTGCTTTCCTCTCTCACCTGTCCACCCCCACACCCACTGCTGTGACTCGGGCCTGCCCACCTGTCCCCGGGGTTTCTGAAGGTCCCACACTTGTCCCCTTCAACGGCCCCTGGGCCTCGGCAGGTTCTTCCTGCAGGAGAAGGCACTGACAGGTGGAGGGAGCCGTGCCCGTGAGACCAGGATGGGTGCCAGCTGAGTTCTGAGCTGGGGTGTAGGACCCAGGTGGAATGGCGGCGTGGGGCCCCTGGCCCTCCCACCCACGCTCCCACCCTAACCTGCCCCCACAGCCTCTGCATCCCAGGCCCCTGCCGTCTGCCGTCACGGGGCAGCCCGGTGCCCTGGGACGTGGGCCGCTGACCCCACACGCAACAGGCTGGTGTCGAGAGGGAGAAGCCCCCATTCCCAGGTGGCCAGGCGCGGCCGCTCTGCCTTCTGGGCCTTGGGCAGGGGTGAGGCTGCGCTGGCACTCGGCATCCCTCGCTCCCTCCCCAGACCACTTGGCGCTCGGTGCCCCAAGCCACTGCGCTGTCTCCGCGCTGGGTCTCTCAGCCTGGCTCCTGGCTGCTGCAGCGGCAGAGGCTGGGCCTCCTGCTGGGTGAGGGGGGCAGGCAGGAGGTCGGTTATGAGGGGTGGCTGGGCCAACACGTCTCCCGGGAACTCCATCTGCAGGGGTCCTGGGAAGAGCTGGCCCCACTCCTGACGTGCTGTGTGGCCTGGGCCAGTGCTGCCCCCTCTCTGGGCTCCAGGCACCCATGTTCCGTGCCTGTCTTGTGTAGGCTGGAGGGGGACCTGGGCTCCTGTGTGTGTGTGTGTCCTGAGCCCCTGCTCTGCCCCTCGTGTCACCCTCAGGTCTGTGTTGGCGCTGACAGCTTGGGAAGTTTGTGCAGGGGCTCAGAGGCAGGCCCGTGAGAGCTGGGCTGGGGTGCCTGCCCAGAGAGGAGACCGGAGCGGGAGCCGCGGAGGATTGGGGTGCTCAGCTGGGGCAGGAGCAGCATCAGAGCTCGCAGACCCCAGCCACGCCTCGGCCACACCAGGCACCCCGCGAACCAGCCATCTGAGGCCCAGCCGCGGGGGGAGGCCGGGCCAAGTGGGAGAAAATCATGGGTTCCGGGTGCCGCAGGCAGCTGGGCTGCAGGCTCTGTCAGACGCCAGACAGCTGGGTGGGGGCTGGGTGTCCGGGGCACCCAGGAGGGCGGATGCCCAAGGTCACAGAGCCTTTGGGTGCTGCACTGGTTTGACTCGGCTCCCTCCTGCCACCCCCAGACCCTCGGCAGGCACCCCTGTCGCGGGAGGCGGGGTAGGCAGGTAAAAGAGGTGTCGGCGGGGTTTGAAGAATGAGAGGAGGAGGAGGAGAGGGGAGAGGAGGGGACCGTGGCCCAGGAGTTTCTTGGTTGGCTCTGGGAAGGGGCTGGTGTGGGGCACAGGTGTGGCTGACATGTTTTCCCTGGTCGGGGACACAGGATGGTTGAGGTTAGTAACATGAGATCCAAGGCCCGGAGAGGGTGGAAGAATGGTCTGGAGTCACCCAGTGGGACGGGGGGCCCTGGAGCTGGGGAGGGAGGAGGATCGGCAGGCTGGCCCTCACCGCTCTGTCCCCACAGGACACTGACAGAACTCCTGAAGCAGCCAGGCCCCCAGGAGCCACTGCCTCCACCTCTGGGCCCACCTCTGGGTAGCTGTGTCCAGGTGCAGATGGGGGACGGCCTGCCCCGGAGCTCCGCCCATGACAGCACAGGTGCGCAGGCTGGTGGGGGGCGGCGGCGCCCGCTCTGTGGCAGAGGAGGTTCGGCCAGTGGGGGTCTGTGGGCCAAAAGGCCAGGAGCTGTGTGCCCCGCAGGTGTGTCTGGGGAGAGGGACCCTCCTACTGCCCAGCAACCTGCAAGCCCAGGAGCTGTGATTCTGTAAGATTTGCTGGCCCGAGCTGTGGCTCTGAGGCTCTGGCTCTGCGCCCCGGGGTCTGGAGCCCCCTTGCTGGCCTCCGCAGGGGAGGCGGACATCAGGGTTCAGTTCTCTGGCGCTGTGCATGGCCTCCGAGCTGGCTGCGGTTGCGCTGGAGCTTCCGCCCGAAGAGGGGCTCGGCTCCGCAGGCCAGGGGAGAGGGGCTGCGCGGGAGGGCGGCTCGGTGGAGCAGGCCAGCCTCGCCTCACCACCGCCCGTCCCGCCCCACAGACAAGAACCGCCTCAACAACGCGCCCCTGGGGTCCGCCACCCCGGGGCCCCCGCGCGGCCCCCGGCTGCAGGGCGGCGGCGTGGCGCTGCAGCCCGACTACGCTAAAATCGCCGCGCTCAAGGCCGCAGGTGAGTGGCCCGGCGCGTGCCGGCGAGGCCCGGGCAGGGATGGCCGGGTCCTGAGCCCCCGGGTTCCCACGGCCGTCGGGACCTACAGGGCCCGGCCAATCCGCGCTCGGGTCGCCCCCCACGCAGCCAATCGGCTCCCCCTGGGCCTGGCCCGGCCCCTGACCGCGCGCCCGCCCTGTCCCCCGCAGAGGCCGCCCCCCAGGACTTCTACCCGCGTTTTCCCGCTACCGAGCAGGCCCCGCGGACCCTCCCGGCGCGGGCCCCGCGGCCTCCCGAGGACCTGCCCGCCCGGCTCGACGCCTGCCCCTGGGCCCCGCCCGGCTACGCGCCTCCCGCCGGCCCCGCTCCGTCGGGCCCCTACGCGGCCTGGACCGCGGGCCGCGTCCGGCCCAGCGCGCGGGGCCACCTGGCCGTGCAGGCCTCCCCAGCGGCCCGGCGGCCCGGCCACGCTCCCCGGCGCCAGTTCAGCGTGGAGAAGCTGCCCGAGGCCTTCAGCCCCCAGCCTCCCGGCCTTTACGGCAGCGCGAGCCGCGGCCCGCGGCACCTGAGCACCAACAGCAAAGCCGAGGTCACCGTGTGAAGCCCGGGGAGGGGCGTCGCCCGAGCCCTCTCGTGTCCGGCCCGGGGCAGGCCCCCGAGGAGCAGAGCCTGTTGGGGCTCCGCTGACCGCCTAAACTGGGCTGGTGGCCTTGGAGCCTGCGGGGCTGAGAAGGGGCTCACCGGGTGAGGCCCGAGGCTCTGTCCGTGGGGCCGGGGCCCGGTTCCGGTGTAAATAAAGCCTCGAATGTGGTTCCCGACCCTGAAATAAAGGAGCCCCAGCTTGGCCTGGAGCGGCGCTGATGGCCGCGTGGTCGCTGACTGCACAGACGGCAGTGCCGGCGGAGGCCCAGCATGGGCAGGAGCAGAGGACTCTCCCGGGCTGGCGGCCAGGGAGCTGGGGGCCAGGGAGAGGTGGCTGGAGAGGGTGGCCAGGGCTCAGTGCCCACACCTGCGGGAGCCTTGGCAGGGAACTGGGCACAGGGGAGACGGTTGTTGGGTCCAAGGCCCCCTGGGGGGGGCCCATGCCCTCTCCTGGAGGCGAGTCCTTGACCAAGCCTGGCAGGACCTCACCGACAGTTTTTGGCTGTGGCCTGGCCCTGGCCTGCAGGCTGCTTGTCCAGATTGGCCCAGGGCCCCCGGACATCTGTGCTCAGGGCGGGGGAGCCTCCCAGGAGGTGCTCAGGGCTAGGAGGGAGGGCTGGGGGTATGGAGCAGGGCCCCTCCCTCTGACACTCCCACCGCCTATGCTGGCCAACCCCGGCTGTCCCCCTTCCTTCCAGGAGGAGCCCCAGGACTTGGTGGCGCATTGGCACCGAGCCCCTCTGCGCCCAGCACGGGGCTGGGGGGGGGGGGGGCTGAGGTGCAGCCTTTCCCAGCACGCTGTGCTGTGCAGGAGCCCCGTGGGGTGTGTGGTCTGCGGGCTGGGGCCCTAAGCAGCCTGCTGGGTCACCCAGCCGACCTCCAGGTTGGGACCCTCCCTCAGCTGTGTTGCCATGGTGACTGGGTGCGCAGTGGCAGGCGGCAGGCACTAGCGTGTCTGCTGGGAAGGGTCCTTGTCACCAGTCCGAGACCCTCCTGCTGGCTGGGCTGCCCCGACACCTGCCAGCTCCTCACCTGCCTCTTACCTAAGGCTGCTGGGAGCCCTGGGACAGGGTCCTGGCTTGCCGGGAGGGTGGGGGTGGGGCGCCCCGGCCCTATCCCACAGCTGCCTAGAGCCGGGGGAGAGGGTGGGTGCTGACTCAGAGCCTCACGGGAGGCTGGGGTTCCAGGGCACACAGGCCACCCACGGCCACCCACCCTGGTGCCGCAGGCCCTGGCTGGACATGACCCCTCTGCTGGTTCAAGGGCCCTGGAGATGGCACTTGGGCCATGCTGTGGCCACAACTGAAAATGCTGTCGTGACTGGACAGGACGGGCTGCAGCTGGGCCCCTCCTGGCTGCTCTGGTCCCGCTGTCCGCTGCTACCTATGTGTTGCGCCAGTCAAACCCGGTCTAGTCCAAGAGGGGGATTAGCACTGCTTTTGTGCACACATGAAGCGGAGGCTGAAAGGCCAGATCCCGCCCAGGGTGGCCCAGCTGGGTGGTACCTGCTGGCCAGGGAGCCCCCAGGGGGAGGGGAAGCAGCTGGCCGGCTCCCTGCCGGGGCCCAGGCCGCCAACGCAGCCCTTAGACTGAGGGTGCCTGGGGGCCTCTGCAGTGAGGGGGAGGGGGCTGTCCCCACAGCAGTCACACTACAGACCTCACACACCTGGTGCTGGGTGGTACCAATCTGTTTATTGATGCTCTGTCTGGGACACGGTAAATGAGCCAACATGGAGAAGCCACAGGTGTATCCCCCTCAGTGAGAAACCGCCCCACCCCCGAACAGTGAGAAAAGGCACAGGACACACACGACACGGCTGGAGGGCCTGGGGCAAGGCAGTCCTGGTGGGGGAGGGGCAGGGGAGTCAAAGCTGAGGGTCCAGGCCGGGCCCTGCGGTGGGTACCCCCATCTGCTGGGCCTTCTGCCCGCCTTCTCCCCAGCCGGCAGGGTGGGAGAGACAGTCCCAGGGAGGCAGCAGGAGCTCCTGCGCCCGGCGAGGCGGCGCCGCTGGCTGTGCAGGCGCTGGTCCCGGCCACCCTCGCTTCTCTTGGGGTCACACTGCAGAGGTAGGTGTCGGGGAAGGGGAGCCGGGGAGCAGGGAACACAGCAAAGGCCCCCAGGCCCCGTTCCCAACCGTGGCTTCACCCTCCTCGCCCCTGGACCTGCCCCGAGCTCAGGCTGACGTCCCAGGGTCGGGGGGGAGTGGGAAGGAACAGGACCATTAAATAAGATACCATTTATTTTTAAAAAATTAAAAAATAATGCCGACATAATTCCATCCGCCCTCAGGCCTGCCTCCGGCTCCCACCTGACTCCCAGCTGCCCCAAGGAAGAGGGGAGACGACGCACTGGCTCAGGCTCGGGCAGAAGAGGCCGCAGCAACTTCCCCAAGCACACGATATAAAAACATTCATATAAAAAGGGGAGGGGCATGCTGGGCAGAGCGCCGAGGGTCCGGGGCCTTTGTCCGCCAGGGAGAGAGGCCTTGGCGGGAGCCTGGGCGGGGGCTTCCCCGCAGGGCGCCCAGTTCCTACCCTGCTGTCTCCTCCCAGCGTCCCGCCCGACCTCGGGCACCTACGACAGTAGCTCTAAGGGGCCGTGCCCGGGCGCACTGGCCTGAGGTGAGCCAAAGGCCTCGGGTCACGGTGACAGCTCAAGAGACAAGGCCCATCCCCCCCAGCTCTCAGAATACGGAGAGACAGGGACAGAGGGAGCAGCCTGGGGGGGCCGGGCCGGAGCCGGGACCGGGCGGTCAGGAGGCGGCGATGGCCGTGCCGCCGCCCAGCTTGACGATCATCTGCTGGCAGTCACTGCAGGAGCGCCGGTCGCCTGCCTTCTCCAGGGTGCGGGCCGCCTCGGCCAGCAGCACCGCCCGCTGGCCCGGGGACGAGAGGAAGGAGAGGGGCAGGTGACGGCAGGCCAGCAGGATGGCGGTGGCCCGCTCTCGCTGACCGGGCCAGGCGTCCACCTCTCCTGTGGGAGGGAGGGGACGCGTGGGTGAGTCAGGAGCCGCTGTCCCCAGGGCTTTCTGTGGGGGCATTCCTTTCATCCCCACCCCATCCCACGCAGCAGTGGCCCTCGCCGACCCACCACGGGGCTGAGCGGGGACCCAGGGCGGCCGGCAGCGGACTCACCGTGCTTGGTGCTCTGGGTGCTGCGGCGCCGCAGGCTGTGCTCCAACAGTCGGTGTGTGCGGGTGGGGCTGGCCCCCGCCATCAGGCGCACGGTGGCTTCATGCAGGAACACCTGGGGAGGGGCAGGAGGGCGCGCAGTCAGCCCCAGGTGCTCCCGCTCTGCGCCCCAGTGCGCACTGCCTGTGCCTCTCTGCGGCTGCTCCTCTCCTCGCGCCCCCGCCGCGCGCCTCGCTCCAGCCAGCTCTGCTGTACCCGAGGCAAACCGGAGCCTGGACGAGTGGCGGAAATGGGGGACAAGGCACCGGCCAGCTGGTGGGGGCAGGGGCAAGACAAGGCCGGAGGCAACAGGGCTGCCTTCCTCGGCTGGCAAGTGCCCTGATGTGCACCGGGGCCGGCTCAGCGGACGGCAGGACGGGGAGGCAGGCGTGGGGGTGGGGCGCAGCTGGGCGGTACCAGAGGGGGCCTGCACCCCTCCCCTCCTGTGCTCCGGGAAGGAAGAGCGCGCAGGGTCCGCTCTCAGGTCGGGGTGAGGGGTGAGGGGAGCGGCGAGCGGGCTCAGGCTCTCCTGCTGTCCGTGGGCAGGCTCTGTGCCTAGGAGGCAGCCGAGGGGCTGCGCCGTGAGCAGGGGGCTGTGGCCAGAGCGGGCCCCAGCGGCAGGGGTGCTGCCCCGAACCAGGGGTGCACTTCCTCTTTTGCACGTTAAGGACTGCTTCTTGGATGACGCATTCTATCTGCCGTTTGGATGGCGGCCCCTGGCCAGCGTGGCCTGTGACCTGGCCAGTGTGGCCTATGAGGTCCCCGCACCTCGGGGCGAGGGCATCTCTCCATCCTGGCCAGCATGGCCTGTGAAGTCCCTGAGCGCACCTCCATCCCGGCCGGCGTGGCCTGTGAGGTCCCTGCACCTCGGGGCGAGGGCGCCTCCATCCAGGCCCCCTCTGCTTTCTGGCAGCTTCCACAGGTAGCCCGCTCGGCTCCTGGGTCTCCTCACTCAAGTGGCCCAAAAATAAGTCGGGTGAAAATCAGAGAAAAGGCATGACCCGAGTCCCGCTGGCCCGGTTACAGGACTGTCCTCAGATGCTGTGGCCATGCCAAGGGGATGTGACCTGGAGATGGTCAGGCAGCAGAACCAAGGCCCCGTGGCCCAGTTAAAAATTTAAAGTGAATTTCCCTTCGGCTGTAGTTCCGGGGAGACATACTCTTACTCCCATCAGTATGGCGCTCCCCTGGGGACAGGGCCAAAGAGCCCTCCCACCCAGCATCTGACTGCACTTCAGGGTGGGAGGCACAGCAGGTGCTGGACCAGTGTGCCCTGCCCCAGCGTCAGGCCCAAGCAGGTGCCTGACGGTCACCTGGAGACTTCAGAGGGCCAACTCCATGTGCACCTGCTGGGTCTAGGACCTGGGCCCTACAGACCCCCTCTGCCCTCCACCACCTCCTGCTGGATCTAGGACCTGGGCCCTACAGACCCCCTCTGCCCTCCACCTCCTCCTGCTGGGTCTAGGACCTGGGCCCTACAGACCCCCTCTGCCCTCCACCACCTCCTGCTGGGTCTAGGACCTGGGCCCTACAGACCCCCTCTGCCCTCCACCACCTCCTGCTGGGTCTAGGACCTGGGCCCTACAGACCCCCTCTGCCCTCCACCACCTCCTGCTGGGTCTAGGACCTGGGCCCTACAGACCCCCTCTGCCCTCCACCACCTCCTGCTGGGCCTCACCTTGCGGTACGCTGGGCGGAAGCTGTGTGCTAGCCGGCGCAGGCTGCCCAGGTCCCGCTGGAAGCCTGCCAGCTCGGAGCCTGATGCGTGGTAGGTCTCACCCAGGGCCTGGCTGGCGCCTGCCTGCTTTTGCCAGAGCGCTGTCCGCAGCGACAGGAGCAGGTCACAGGTGAACAGCTGGAACACCTGGGGGTGAGCCACGGGGAAGGACAGGTGACTCGCCTATCCCTGAGAACAGGGGCCCAGACCCCACGGGCCCTCCCCAGCCACACTCAGCCACCCTGGGGGAAGCAGGGTGCCCGGAGCCTGGGAACTGCTCGCCAGGAACAGGTGCCGGCAGCTGGAGCTTGGTCCCCAGCTCTGACAGCACAGGCAGGGCAGGAGCAGGAAGGAACCCGCGCGGTCTGAAGGCACAGGTTCTCCACCTCCTAGGAGTCCCCCATGGCAGGCCTGGGGGCCCACGGCCGCCTCCTACAAGGGGCAGAGGCAGGGTGTGTGTGTGCGCACCCATCTGGGGCGGGGGCGGGGTGTGTGTGTGTGCACTCATCTGGGGTGGGGGCAGGGTGTGTGTGTGTGTGCACTCATCTGGGGTGGGGGCAGGGTGTGTGTGTGCACTCATCTGGGGTGGGGGCAGGGTGTGTGTGTGTGCACTCATCTGGGGTGGGGCAGGGTGTGTGTGTGTGTGCACTCATCTCCTGGGGTGGGGGCGGGGTGTGTGTGTGTCTGCTCTCATCTCCTGGGGCGGGGGCGGGGTGTATGTGTGTGTGTGTGCACTCATCTCCTGGGGCGGGGGCAGGATGTGTGTGTGTGTGTGTGCGTGCGCTCATCTGGGGCGGGGGCGGTGTGTGTGTGTGCGTGCTCTCATCTCCTGGGGTGGGTGCAGGGTGTGTGTGTGTGCATGCTCTCATCTCCTGGGGTGGGTGCAGGGTGTGTGTGTGTGCGCACTCCTGGGGTCTGGGGGCAGGGTGTGTGTGTGTGTGCACTCATCTCCTGGGGCGGGGGCAGGGTGTGTGTGTGCACTCATCTCCTGGGGCGGGGGCAGGGTGTGTGTGTGTGCACTCATCTGGGGTGGGTGCAGGGTGTGTGTGTGTGTGCACTCATCTCCTGGGGCGGGGGCAGGGTGTGTGTGTGTGCACTCATCTGGGGCGGGGGCAGGGTATGTGTGTGCACTCATCTGGGGCGGGGGCAGGGTGTGTGTGTGTGCGCACTCCTGGGGTCTGGGGGCAGGGTGTGTGTGTGTGCACTCATCTCCTGGGGCGGGGGCAGGGTGTGTGTGTGCACTCATCTGGGGTGGGTGCAGGGTGTGTGTGTGTGCACTCATCTGGGGTGGGGGCAGGGTATGTGTGTGCACTCATCTGGGGTGGGGGCAGGGTGTGTGTGTGTGTGCACTCCTGGGGTGGGGGCAGGGTGTGTGTGTGTGCACTCATCTCCTGGGGTGGGGGCGGGGTGTGTGTGTGCACTCATCTGGGGTGGGGTCAGGGTGTGTGTGTGCACTCATCTGGGGTGGGGTCAGGGTGTGTGTGTGCACTCATCTGGGGTGGGGGCAGGGTGTGTGTGTGTGCTCTCATCTCCTGGGGCGGGGGCAGGGTGTGTGTGTGTGCACTCATCTGGGGTGGGGTCAGGGTGTGTGTGTGTGTGTGTGTGCACTCATCTCCTGGAAGGCAGGACCGTGCACGCTTCAGTGCTTGGCTGTTGGACCAGCTGACCTGGCTTCCGTCCTCGTCTTGCTGCCCATGGCGTGGCAGCCACGTGACCTGGCATCAGCTTCTCCCCCCGAGTCTCAGGGTCCTCATCCACGAAACGGAACCACATGGGAGTGGCTCGTGTGAGGGCACGAAGCCTCACGGGTATGGGCTACACCACACGCCAGTCCAGGCTGCCCACCTGCTGCCACGCCCACAGCACAGGCCGAGTGGTGGGGGCAGGGAGCTCCCCTCTGATGGGACGTGAGAGGCCCCCAGGCCGTCCCTCACCTCCTGAGTCCTGGCTGTCCTCGTCCCAGACGCCCACCCACCCTGTGCTTGCTCGGAGCCCTGCTCCTGGGCCACACTGTCCCCGGGCCGCCGACAGCCCTGGGCTCCGTGGGCCTCCTCTTCCAGGCTCGTTCTCCAGCTGAGCTGCTGCCCGCAACTCCGGGCCCCCAGGGGCCGAAGCTGTCCCGCTGCTCCCTGACCACAGCTGAGCCTTTCTCTGGAAGACTAGGAGAAGCCCAGCAGAGAAGCCGAGATGTGCCCCCCCCCCCCCCATCCTGGGCCCGTTCTGCACGCTGCCAGGCCCTGCGTGGCTGGCACACTCCTGGGCTCTCCCTCGGCGTCCAGCGTGGAGTGGCAGCTATCAGTCTGGCCCTCTGGGCCGGTCCTCGGCCCCGCCTGTCTGCGGGGGCTGAACCGGGCGCTCAGAGATCGCACGCTGCTCCACTCCAGCAACACATTCCTGCTCCCTCCCTTCTGGTCTCTGGCTGGGCCTCGGGACCCAGCAGTGGCAACAGTGCCCTCTAACCAGGATCCCCACCCCAAGGGAGGGTCCTTGGGTCAAGGCCGGGGGTGGGGGTGGGGCGAGTGTCCGAGGGCCGGGCAGGCCTCTGGGATGCACTGTGGAAACATTGCACGGGTACTTCCAGAACATGCAATGCAACTACAATGCACCGCAGCTGCCCGCCAGGAGGGGGCGCTGGCACGCAGGTGCCCAGCAGACTGGTGCCCAAGGGCTTAGGGGCCCCCTTAAAGGCTGGCCTGCAGAACAGGGCGGTCCTGCAAGCTGCTGGAGCAAAGACGGCGCCCCGGCCAGCTGGGGCTGGGGCTCCGGGAGCCCAGCACAGCTGCCAGTGGAAACGCGCGTCTCCACCTAGGGCAGCCGTCCGCGTGGTCCCAAAGGGGCCTGGAGCATGCCCTGTCTCGTGGTGGTGCTCTTCCAGACCAGAGCCAGGACCGCCCGGAGGGCTCGGCCACGCCCACTCACGTGGTTGAGGCCGGGGTCAGAGGTAGCCCCGCTGACGTTGAGGCTGCTCCACAGGTGGCTGCTGGCTCTCTCGCAGTGGCAGAAGGAATTCTGCTGCCCGTCTGCCTTCCCGGAGAGCGAGGCGTGCATGGCTCTGCAGACGTAGAAGACGGCTTTCACCAGGGGGCTCCTGCAGCGGACAGACAGGCAGGTCAGCGCGTCACCCGGGCGACCGGCACGCCCCACCCGGCCGGTGTGCGGGGCGGCTGTGAAAGGCCCGCCCCACCTACAGCACCTCCTCCACCCGGGGCTGGAAGGGGCCAGAGTGCCATGGAAAAGCCACCTAAGCTGGTCATTCAAACCGGGGCCGCAGGTGCTCTGTAACCAAGTGGCCACATGCCGCCCGCTAGTTCCTGTGCAAAATACAGTGTGGTTCCCGTTCTTGGTACCTCTCTCTAAGGGAGCATCCCAGAGAGGTGTGGTTGTCACAGACCACCTGGGGAGAGGCTGGTGAAGGGTGCCTATGGCATCATTGACCCTGACCCCAGGGGCCAGGCCTGCGGCTTGGCAGGCAGACACCCACAGGTGGAGTGCTAACCCACAGCTGGTGCAGTGTGCATAGAGTCAGGGAGCTTTGGAAAATGGGGCCCTCTGGGGCCAGGGCTATGGCATCGCGGGTAAAGCCACCGCCTGCGAAGACGGCATCCCCTACAGCATCGGTTTATATCCCGCTGCTCCACTTCCCAGCCAGCTCCCTACCACTGAGCCTGGGAGAGGCAGAGGATGGCCCACGTGTTTGGGCCCCTGCACCCATGTGGGAGACTCGGACAAAGCTCCTGGCTCCGGCCTGGCCCAGCTCTGGCTGTTGCGGCCATTTGGGGAGTGAAACAGCAGATGGAAACCCTCTCTCTGTCTCTCCCTCTAACTCTACCTTTCAAATAAATAAGTCTTAAGAAGGGGGGCAATTTGAATGGAACCGGGGTGTCAGAACTACTTGAGGGACAGAGCTGCAACGCTGCCCACTCCCACTTTGCTCTGCTCTCTCCCGAGCGCCGGGTAACTGCCGGTCTTGGAGCAGTCCCCAGTCTCTCTCGGGAACACTGGTGCGATCAGAGCTGCCCAGCCCTGAGGGCCCAATGCCCCCAAGTCGCTCGCTCCCGAAGCAACAAGCAACGTCAAAAGCTCTCTGGTCACACCTTGTGCCACAGGCCCTTCATTACAGAAGACTGACAGGGCTGGGGTGGTGGGGGCGGGGCTGGAGGCGGCCTGAGCGGGAGGGCTGCCACTCAGGGCTCCAGGGCACACAGGCTTCCCACGCCACACACAGCCGCTGGGCCCACCACTGAGCTCACACGGGGGGGTGCGGCGGCCCAGCCGGGGCTCCCCATAGCACCCTCTGCCCCCTCCTCCAGCTCCCCGTCTATCATGCAGGCCTGACCCTTCCCCCAACGTGGCCACGCAGGCCCACTCCCCGCCCAACCCACAGCAGACCCCCAGTGGAGGTACGTACTCGGCCACTTCCAGGGCCTTGGGGACCCGCTCCACTTCAGCAAAGTGAGAGCGCACAGCTGCGTCGTCTCCCTGCAGCCAGCCGATGGCCATGGTCACTGCGGATGTCCACCACCGACAGACGACGTCTGGACCTGGAGGGGAGAGCAGGCCAGCGCTGGCTGCTGCGACCCCCGGCAAGGGCCTCAGCGCCAGCCCCGCTTGGCCACGGTGGGAGCAGTGGCCAGCACCGTGCCTTGGACAGAGTTTGCCAGTGTGAACCAGCGCCCCCAAAACGTCCCCTCGTATTAGCGCAGTCCCAGTCCCCGCCATCTGACGGACACCAGCACCCAGGCCTCAGCAGAAAGCAGCGCAGGGAGAGCAGCTCAGCGGGTGGGCACGGGCGGGGCCCACAGTGGTGCAGACAGCGGAGACCCTAGGGCGGCAGTGGCTCCCCAGCCCGTGCTGTCACCCACCCCGCGGTTCCGTGCCTGAGGGGCAGCTGGGGGCCGGAGGTTTCGCCCCTGGCACGGCAGAGCCGCCGCGGTGCTCACCGAGGGCCGACTTGAGCACTGAGCTACAGGAGAAGGGCGGGGTCACCATCCCCACGGAGTCCACGAGGGTGTGCAGCAACTTCAGGTGCTCCAGGGCGCTGGAGAATTCACTACAAAGACAAGGATCCGCAGAGTCCACTCGCATGGCCCGGCCTCCCCAGGCGCAGGCCCCCACGTGCACCCCACGGGCCTCCTCCCCTGAGCCTCTGGGCAGTCACCAGCACTCTCCTCTACCCAGAGGCTCGGCCTTCCTGCCCCTCAGGGCTCTTCTGGTGCTGTCCCCACTCAGCTTCACCGAGGTCGGGACCTGGGCCTTACACAGGAAGAGTCCGAAGTCACAGGGCCCCCAAGGCGACCGCCTGCTGGGCTGGCCACATCCCATTCGGATCCCCTCCCAACAATCTGCCACTCCCCATCTCCCAAAGCAAAACAAACTGTGCAGTGCCTGACTTGCCCCACGTGCAGGGAGAAGGGGACGCACTTGGTGTGAAAGGAAACGGCCAGGTCACAGACCCCACAGGACTCTCATTTTGAAGAAACAAATACAGAGAACCACATGACCTCCTGGTAACCCAGCATCAGGGCTTGTTCACACGAACAGTGTGGGCGGGCCTTAGGGCCACCCTTGGGCTGCATTGGCGGCCCGGGGACTTTACCAGCTGTCTTCTTCCTGGTCTCCAGTCTTCCTCTCGGCCTGAGGTTTCACTAAGGACTCCACAGCCTGCTCCAGCAGGTTCTTGCAGAAGGCCTGGTGCACCTGGGCGATGGGGTCGGCTGAAGAAGAAGGCGAGAGGGGTTAAAGGGCTCTCCCTTTTGAGCTCATTTTGTCTTCATGGTGAAAACAGAACGGGAGGAACCCAGGAGAGAGCCATGTCCCCCCTTTCTCAGAACTGCCTGACTGCACGGTGATTGCTGGGGCCACATGTCACTCTGGGTGAGCTGGGGGGGTCTCCTGACCCAGTGCTCAGAACACAAAGGTGAGGAGCTTGCAAGGAGGTGGCCGCAAGCCTCTCCAGCAAACAGGAACTGGAAAGGTGACAGCTTCCCCATCTCGGAGGCCGTCTCCTCTGCCAGATGCTGCACCCGCAACAGTGCAAGACCAAGCAGTCCTGCATTTGTAGAGCCTCACTGTGGGGCCCGGGACCAGCGAGGACCCGGCCCAACGGCACCGCGCTGACCCCCTTTCCTGGCAGCCCCGAATCACTGTCCACAGCCCTCCCCTCCCCTCCCCCGTGTGGATACAGGGGTTCAGCCCTCCCCTCCCCTGTGTGGATATAGGGGTTCAGCCCTCCCCTCCCCTCCCCCGTGTGGATACAGGGGTTCAGCCCTTCCCTCCCCCATGTGGATATAGGGGTTCAGCCCTTCCCTCCCCTCCCCTGTGTGGATATAGGGGTTCAGCCCTTCCCTCCCCCGTGTGGATATAGGGGTTCAGCCCTTCCCTCCCCTCCCCTGTGTGGATATAGGGGTTCAGCCCTCTCCTCCCCTATGTGGATATAGGGGTTCAGCCCTTCCCTCCCCTCCCCTGTGTGGATACAGGGGTTCAACCCTTCCCTCCCCTCCCCTGTGTGGATACAGGGGTTCAGCCCTTCCCTCCCCTCCCCTGTGTGGATATAGGGGTTCAGCCCTTCCCTCCCCCGTGTGGATACAGGGGTTCAGCCCTCCCCTTCCCTGTGTGGATATAGGGGTTCAGCCCTCCCCTCCCCTGTGTGCATATAGGGGTTCAGCCCTCCCCTCCCTTCCCCTGTGTGGATATAGGGGTTCAGCCCTTCCCTCCCCTCCCGTGTGGATATAGGGGTTCAGTAGGAGGAGGCACACCTAGACGACAAGGCACAGAAGCCGGGCTGCAGGTGGGCGCGAGGCCGCGGGAGTCTGCGGTGCACAGCTCACCAGGGAGGGTGCAGAGCAGACTGGGACTGCTGCTGCCCTCAGGAGCCGCTTTCTGATGTCCACGGCATCACGTTATCGTGCTCCGACCCACACCCTGCGCTGCAGCACGCCTCATTCTCCCCAACCCGGGGTTGGAAGAGGGGACATAGCAGGGGGCAGAAAGCTTCCAGTCGGAGTCCTTGGGACCAGCCCCAGTGCTCCAAGGCCAGGCGAGTCCACTCCAATCACTGTCAAATGCCAGGGACAGAAAGCCGGCATCTCCTTCCGCCGCCTGGAGCCCCATCCCTGTCACCACTCAGCGCACCCGGGCACCGCCCGCCCCTGTTGTTCCCAAACTGCTGCATACACGTCCGTCTGCTCTCCCAGCGGCCAGGGGACAGGGCGAGGAACACAGCTGGTGCTCAATCGCGATCCGTGCTGGCGCGGCACTGGGAACGGCGGGAGACGGCAGAGCTCCAAACCCAGCCGAGCCAGACAGGCCCCAGCCAGCTGCTGACCTCAGGCAAGTTACTCAACCACCCACCTGTGCCAAGGGAGCAGGACCCAGATGACCTGTGTCTCCGCGTGCCTGGCACCCCCTCGGCTGCCTCGGTGCTCACCTGGGTTCCTCTGGGCACAGTACAGACTCTCCTTGGCAGCCGACTTCACCGACCAGCTCCGCTCCATGAAAAACTTCTGGCCCAGGGGGTGGCAAAGCCAGCGCAGGGAATCGGGAATGGCACTGCGCTCGGGACCACAGAGACTCTGGGCTCGACTGAGGAAGTAGCTCTATAGAAAGACAAGGACCAGGTGACACCAAAGTGGCGGCGGAGTGGTGGCCAAGGCCACCATGGCATAAGCAGGCTGGGGGAGCCCGGGGGAAGGAGATGGGTAGAGGCAGGACCCGAGGGACTGAGCGCCACCCTTGCTCGGGGCAGACACAGGCGCCGTGGGCCCCTGCCCAACCCCACCTGCAGTGGCGGGGAGGGTGTGTAGAGGGCCTTCAGCGGCCCCTGGCTGCACTTCACCCTCGCCCCTGACCTCGGGACTTCTTTCTCAAGTTACTTGATTGACATACCTTGCATTTTCAGGTAACATTGTATTTTGCTTTGACTAGCTTTTCATCTGTTTTAGCTCTGTCTGTAAAAAGTTTTGAACAGTGTCTGTGGGGGGAGGGAACAAGCCCTGGTGTTGGGTTGACCAGGAAATCATATGGTTCAAATACAAAACCGAATATGAGGACCTGTATTTGGTATTCTAACCATCTGGCAGTGGTTAAAATCTCACTGGGGGCTGGCACTGTGATGTAATCACCGGTTGTGCCGACGTCCCATTTGGGTGCCAGTCCATATCCCAGCTGCTCCACTTCTGATCCAGCTCTCTGCTATGGCCTGGGAAAGTGGCAGAAGATGGCCCAAGCGCTTGGGCCCCTGCACCTATGTGGGAGACCTGGAAGAAGCTCCTGGCTCCTGGCTTTGGTCTTGCCCAGCCCTGGCAGTAGCAGCCATTTGGGAAGTGAACCAGCAGATGGAAGATACATCTTTCTGTCTCCCTCTCTCTCGACTCTGCCTTTCAAATAAATAAATCTTAAAAAATATTCCATTTGGGATGCCTGCAGGGCACATCTCCCATATTGACATGCCTGAGGGTTTGGGTCCTAGCTCTGCTTCCCGCCAACGTACGCTCTGGGAGTCTGTGGCGGTGGCTCAGGTATTTGGATCCCTGCTACTCAAACGGAAGACCCAGAATGAGTCCCAGGTTCCCAGTCTTGGCCGTTGGCATTTGGGGAGTGCACCAACATATGGAAGATCTCATTTCTCTCTCTCTCTCTCTGCCTTTCAAGTTAAAAACAACAGAAAAACCATGCCTGGCACACCGTCCCTCATTAGCTCACACCAGACAGCACAGGACCCAGAGAGTGAGTGTGTGTGTGTGTGGTGTGCACGCGTGTGTGTAGAAGACGCCTCCCTGCAGAGCTGGCCGTGCGAGGGCAGCCTCCTACAGAGGCCCCCAGGCCACCCCTGCGTTGGGCCCTGCTGTGAGCCAGGAAAGGCCAAGGGCGGGCTTCGAAAGCCGCGCTGCAGCCATTCAAAGGGCCGGTGCCAGGCTGGGTGTTCAGCCTAGCGGCTAAAAGGCAGCCGAGAGGCCTGCGTACCACACCGGAGGGCCTGGGCTTCACCCCCAGCTCTGGCTCTGGCTCTGGCTCCGGCTTTCTCCCAGGGTAGGCCCTGGGAGGCAGCAGTGATGGCTCACGGAGCTGGGTCCCTGCCGTCTACGGGGAAGACCTGGACTGTGCTCCTGGCTCAGACCTGGCCTGCTGGCCACTGTGGGCTTTTGGAGAGTCACCCAGCAGAACCAGAGGCATCTGAGACCTCTCTCTACCTCTCCAATACAGGAAGAAGGAAACATTTAAAAGGAGGCAGCGTCCTAGGCTCTGAGCCCCTCCTCCCTCGCCAGCATAGCCACATTCCAGGACCCGGTGACCAGAACCACAGGGCCAACGGTGCCGGCACGTGTATAGCGGCTCTGTCGTGTTTTTGAGTAAGGATATCGTTATTACTCTAAAATCCACAACTTCCAACCATAAAACCACCTGACACAGGCCTATCAGAGTAAGGAGCTGAGCAGGGGACGGAGGAGGGGGCCCCGGGGCTGCTGGGCCTGGCCGGGGACCTCACCCTCACACTTCAGCCCCCGCCTCCACGCGAGGGCAGCTGCCTCCGGGGCCGGTTCAGTCTGTCGGCTCTGACCTTTACCGGGCTCTGTCGGCTAAGTGACAGCTTCAGAAGACGCGAATGCCAAGGTCAGAAATAGCACGACTGAAGTCCTACTCGAGAACACAGCTGGAGAAGGCTGCGCTCTCCAGGGAAGCTGGGGCAGCTGCCCGAAGCTGCAGGACGCGGACACTGGCACGGCTGGGCAGTGCCATCAGCAGGATGAGCGGTGCAGAGAACCCCCACCCCGCGACGTCCAGCAAAGCCCTCGCGGGACCGAGCAGGACAGCGGCTGGGCGGGGATGTGGAGGCCCGCACGGCGCGGGCGCGGCCTGACTGGCTCTCTCCTGGAGCTCTGAGTGCCTCGTGAGCCAGGGAGCCTGGCGGCTGCTCAGGGTGAGCCAAGGGACCACCCAGAAGGCCCAGAAACAGAGACTGCTCAGGTCGCGCGGCACGAGCGGCCCCGAGACAGGCTAGGAAGTCACTCAGCTCAGATACATTGACAGCTCAGTTCTTCAAAGCAAAGAAAAACTACTTATTACAAATCTCAGTGCGCGTGAGGCTGAGCTCTGTGGCTTGAACTCATAAGAGACAAAAATCCTGGGACAGCCTTGCACACTGTGGCTTCTCTAAGGGAAACAGAGAAAGTAACTTCCCCTGTTCTTTCTTGGAACTATAGCCATGATAATTTTCCTTAAAAATTTTTGTAAATTCTATACACACCAAAATTTCCCCACACTAGAGCCCCAGGGCCTTTCTTATCCGGTGTCTGCTGACTGCCTGATGCGAGGGCTGTGCTAGGAGCCCCGAGCCGTCCAGATCCCGAGCCCTATCCGCTGGTTCACCCTCCACATACCCGCAGTGGCTGGGGCTGGGAGCTCTATCCAGGTCTGCCACCTGACGGCAGGGACTCGGTGGCTGGAGCCGGTCTCCCAGCGTCCGCGTTCGGGCAGTCCCGTGTGGGCACAGATGTCCTAGCAAACAGGCATCTGAACTGCCAGGCCGAACACTCACCCCACACTTGAAAATCCCGAGGGAAACCGTGATGCTCAGCCTGGGCTGGACACCCACACAGCCCTCGAGCCAGCCAGCCCAGTCCCAGCAGAACACGCTGCCCTCCTCTACGCAGCGCCAAATGTGTGCGAAGCTGTTTTTGGAGGATGGTTGATAAGATGCGAATACTATGTGAAGACCACTGTGGAACAGGAAATGGGTTGGGGTCTCCAAGCTGATTCTGAAGCCTGAGGCGGTGAGCACTGCTCAACAGGCGCACACACTTCATCACTAAGTCCCAGCGGTGTAGGGGCCGGCACCACGGCGCAGCAGCTTAGGCCACCCCGTGATGCCGGCATCCCATATGGGTGCCGGTTCGAGTCCTGGCTGCTCCACTTCTGATCCGGCTCCCTGCTAATGTGCCTGGGAAAGCAGCAGACCCTGCACACACATGGGAGACCCACATGAAGCTCCTGGCTCCTGTCTTCAGCCTGGCCCACCCTGGCCATTGGGGCCACTTGAGGAGCAAACCAGCAGATGGACGATCTCTGTCTATCCCTCTCTGTAATTCTGTCTCTCAAATAAATAAAGGAATCTCGGAAAAAAATCAAAACCATTATTTCTTGTTTCAATCTCATGAATGATTTTCTCAAACGGTGAGGAAGCTATCAAGACATAAACACCTCCAGGGCTGTCCAAATGTTGACTACCAAACAGGCAGAACTGCTGGGTTTTCTTCTGAAATGAGTGCCGGGGCAGGGAAGGTCTGGGAGTCCCTGGTCTAAGCCACTTTCACACTGTGCTTCCCCCCACTTGCCCCTGGGCCCGGGGCCTCTGCTATCCAAATACATCTCGCCGAATTCGCAGCTCCTCCCTTTTTAAGAAAGTAGCGCCGGGGTCTCTTACTCTGCCCCCTCCCGAAAGACGTACGGAGAAAGTGGCGATTACCCCAGAGACATCTCACGGGACGCGCAGATGTGCCAAGACGATGAAAACCTCAACAGCCACCTCCCTCGACCCAGCACTGCCACCTCTAGACTCAGCCGAGGAAGCTCTCGGGGGTGAGGGGAGGCGGGGCACAGACGCAGGTCTGCCGGCGGCACCAAGCGCCTCGGCTGGACAGGGGCCACAGCCAACGATGCCCAGGAGTTCCCAGCAGGGGTGACGTGGCGTTGACGGTGTCACCCGTGAACCAATGACGCAGTGTGTGAGTGCGTGCGGGGCGGCTGGGGGTGTTGAGGAACACGCAGAAACCACGGGCGGCTCCTTAGGAAGGGCGAACGTTTCCCGTGAGACCACGAGCAGGAGCTATCTGAAGGGAACCGCTTTCCGGATCCTCGGCCACACACGCCTTCTCCAAAGGGCTGAGTCCCGTTCAAGGGCAGCCGTGTCCTTTGCCAGGAGGACAACTGAAAGCCCAGTGGGGTGCTGGGGATGAGAAGCGGCCCCAAAACGTACGTGGGAAGGTGGAAGCCGGGGGACCCACACTTTCTGGCGTCAGGCCGCTGGGGTGGGGCGCAGCAGGACAGGCGGAGCCCAAAAGTGGACCCACACAGGTGGACACTTATCTTGGAAAAAAGGAGCCACTAGGCACTGTGGGGGTGAGGACAGGTTTTTAAAAGAACAGATTCTGGGGGCTGGCACTGTGGCACAGCAGGTTAACACCCTGGCCTGAAGTGCTGGCATCCCATATGGGCACCAGTTTGAATCCTGGCTGCTCCACTTCCAATCCAGCTCTCTGCTATAGCCTGGGAAAGCAGTGGAAGATGGCCCAAGTGCTTGGGCCCCTGCACCCACATAGGAGAACCAGAGGAAGCTCCTGGCTCCTGGCTTTGGATAAGCCCAGCTCCGGCTGTTGTGGCCATTTGGGGAGTGAACCAGCAGATAGAAGACATCTCTCTCCGTCTCTGCCCTCTGTAACTTTGCCTATCAAATAAAATAAATATTGGGGCCAGTGCTGTGGCGTAGTGGGTAAAGCCACTGCTTGCAGTGCTGGCATCCCATATGGGTGCCAGTTCAAGTCCTGGCTGTTCCACTTCCCATCAGCTCTCTGCTTTGACCTGGGGAAACAGTAGAAGATGGCCCAAGTGCTTGGGTCCCTGCACCTGCATGGGAGACCTGGAAGAAGCTCCTGGCTCCTGGCTTCGGATCAGCACAGCTCTGGCCGTTGTGGCCATCTGGGGAGTGAACCAGTGGATAGAATACCTCTCTTTCTCTCTCTCTCTCTCTCTCTCTCTCTGCCTCTCTGTAACTCTGCCTTTCAAATAAAAATAAATCTTAAAAAAAAAATAAAAAAGCACAGGTTCTGGATGAGGCAGACATCCTGCGCCCCTACCTTCACCTCACACAGACTCCGCCCCAGGTGGATCAGGGAGCTGCGTGTGAAGACCGAAGATAAAGCTGTGGCAGACCACGCAGAAGCGACAAAGTGTCCAAGCACAAAGGAAAAGACGAATGAACCAGGTTCCTTTAATTTTAAGAACCTGTGCTCACCAACAGACTAAGAGAGGCCAGGGTGGGCCAGAGAGCAGACGTGGGTATCCACAAGGCCCGCGGCCCCGAGGATCACAGCCTGGAAGAGGAAGAGACAGACACCCCGAGTAGAACCGGGGACACCATTCCAACTGCCAGATACCCAGCGTCCGTAATCACCTGGGAAGTGCAAACGAAACCACGAGGAGACGTGTGAGAAGCAACCGGAAAAGAGCCGGACGCCAGCACGTGTTTGGTGAGAATGGAGAGCGGAGCTTTCGGGCACGGCGGGAGGAGTGAAACTGGCGCAGCCGCTCTGGAAACGCACATAACCTCTGAGCCAGCCGTGCCTTTCACAGAAATCCAGTCACCTGCTACCGGAAGACACACAGGCGGAGGGTCGCGGTAGCACCAGTGACAGCCACAGGAAACAGGAAGCAACTCAAATGTCCGTCTGCGAGTCTAGTGGTACCACGAACACCGTACACGGCGAGAATGGCCCCTCTGCCACGATGCGGCAGCACAAAGGAATCTCACGCATGACCCCGGGACAAGAAACCACACACAGCACAGTGGAGGCCTCCGGGGAAACGGCAGGGAGGGTGGCTTCTAGGGTCTTGGTTCACCTTTTAAAACTAGTTAATTGGGCCGGTGCTGTGGTGTAGTGGGCACGTAGTCCCAGCGGCTCTACTTCCAATCCAGCTCTCTGCTATGGCCTGGGAAAGCAGCTGAGATTGGCTCGGGTCCTTGGGCCCCTGCGCCCCTGTGGGAGACCCGGAAGAAGCTCCTGGCTTGAGACTGGCCCAGCCCTGGCTGTTGCAGCCATCTGGGGAGTGAACCAGCAGGTGGAAGACCTCTCTGTCTTTCCCTCTTTCTCTCTGTAACTCTTTCAAATAAATAAACCTTTTTTAAAAATTAGTTAATTTATTTTTATTTACTTAAAAGGTAGAGAGACACAGAGAAATCTTCTACCTGCTGGCTCACTCCCCAAACACTTGAAACAGCAGGGGCAGGGGCTGGGCCACGCTGAAGCTGAGGGTCTCCCACGCGGGAAGTACTTGAGCCATCTGCTGCCAGCGCACACGTCCGCAGGAAGCTGGGACGGGGAACGGAGCCCACACTCTGATAAATGGGAGGGGGCATCCCCGGCACATCCGCTGGTTCACTCCCCAGATGGCTGCAACAGCCAGAGCTGTGCCGATCCGAAGCCCGGAGCTTCTGAGTCTCCCACGTGGGAACAGGGGCCCAAGGCCTGCTCTCCCAGGTCGCAGCAGAGAGCTGGATTGGAAGTGGAGTAACCGGGACTGGAACCGGCGCCCATGTGGGATGCTGGCACCGCAGGTGGCGGCTTTAATCGCTACACCACAGTGCGGCTCCCAGGGCAGTATCTCGGGTGTCTCTCGCTCTGTCTGCTGGTTTCACAGGCTTTTACTTCGTGAGGTCGCTGAGCTGCGTGCTAAGGACGTTCTGTACCTACACACACACTGGACTTCAGGACAACGTTTACACAAACAACAAGTAACAGGCAGAGTAAACAGAATCCAGAATAGAAGAGTGGCTACCTTGTGGTGGGGGAGGTGGGCAGAGAGAGGGGAACGGCCTGAGGGGCCGCTGGGGGGGCGGGGGGAGCTGAGAACAATATGTTGCCTGAAAAAAATGATTTATTCATTGAATTCCACAGAAACCCACACAGGACAGCCAGACAGAGCTCCCATCCACTGGTGCCCTCCGCCAATGCCCACCGGCAGCGGGGGTGGGCAAGGCCGAAGCCAGGAACTCAACCCAGGCCCCCCCATGGTGCAGGGACCCAATGAGTGCACACCACTGAGCTTTCCTGCCGTGCCCGAGGGTGTGCGTTAGCAGGAAGCTGGAGTCCGGAGTGCAGCCGGGACTCAGACCTGGGCCCCTGATAAGGATGCTGCTGCCTCAGCCACTACAGCAAACGCTGGCCCACGGCCCACGGCCTGACGGGATTACACGGGTGAGTTCACTAAGTGCACACGGTCAAGCCGTAAAGTTATAATGTGTGCACGTTACACAAGTGTGACGGCACTGACCCAGAGCAGAAACACAAACCGGGAGGGGGCTGGGACTCACCGCTGCCTGCTGCTCTCAGCTGGGGAAGCCCGCCCTGACTTCACCTGAGGCCACTGGCAGGAGCTCGCCGGGCTCACGGGCAGCGAGTTAGCTTTGCCTGGCACCCACCCCAGCACCGCCCTGAAGCCCTGGTTCCCGTCTGGATTCCCGGCCAGACGGGATGCTGCCTGAGGACATGTGCACTCTGGAAGTGGGACTTGGTGGCCTTCGCTAGTGACTGAATTCAGGGCGAACATCCTATCTGTAATGAGACACAGGGTGCAGATGGGCTTCCCCGTGCCCTCTGTCGCCCAGACTATCACGAGGCACCTCGGGAGCCCCACCAGTGTCACCACAGGGCACAGCTCATCCCTGCCAGTACCCAGATATGGAAGCAAACCGTGACGTGCCAGTCCCGTTCCGAACATATCTGACACACTCAGCCGGAGAGGCCGCGCGAGACCGGCAGCCTCGGACGGTGACCCGGCTGTGAGTGCCCAGGGCTGGCTCCGTGCCAGGCGCCGCCCGGCCCCAGCTCCCGCCCTGCGCCCTGAGCTCCTCGCACAGACACACTGGTTTTTTGTTTTTTGCTTTTTTTTTTAACTTGTGGACCCACAGCACTGTGATCAACACAAAGTACCCAGTAAAAACCTTCTGGGTAAATAAAAGAACCCGGAGGCCTAAGCGGAGATTCTGAGAATTTTCATGAAGGGCAAAGGAGCCACACAGCAACCACTCGTGGAACCAATCTCCGCACCTCAGGCCCCACTCTGTCCTGGCTCCGCCCCATTCTCTGCCCTGGTGTCTGGTGGAATAAACGACCCAAGACTGCCCGCGCATCACAATTCCGACAGCTCAGCTCTTGGGGAGGGTACTCACGGCCAGGAAGCCCAGTTTGCCTCCACACCGCGTCTTGAGCCCCATGGCAGCCGTCAGATGGATCTCGACCAGCGTGCTTGGCGGGATCTTCTCCTCTGCGCACTCGGCCAGGTTCACAGCGCACAGAGCCATGTGTACGTCCGAGCAGGCGGACCCTGCCGGAAGCTTCCCTAGGGCAGGAAACAGATGCTGATGTTGACAGACCTTCCACGGCAAACTTCTCACTCTGCACAGCCGGAGTGACGGTGTTCCGAGAGGAGGGGGTTTTGTGGACGGGCCTGGACAGGGTGCTGGGCGCTGTGACTTCCTGCTGCGTGCACCTGTCCACCTCCCAGGGTGGCTGCGGACATGGCACCCGGCTCTGTGTAACGGGGGCTGTCCACGTTACTGCACACCGTTTTTCATGCAGTGTCAACAGTATGGCCACATGCTGCTCATGCCATCCCGAGTCCCCAGCCAAATTCAGCGGTGGTAACAAACAAAAACCGACTGGGTTTATTTGTACTTAAAATCCTCGGTTTAGAAGCACACATTTCTTTGAGGGGAGAAGAAATGTAAGACAGCAATGACAGCTGGACAGATGCTGGACAGTAGGTGGACAGCCAGGGCACGCTCACTACACACTCCCCTGGTGACATAGAAGTCCGGGGACAAGGTGCCCTCACACAGCCCAAGGGCCCGCCACAGCTCTCCCGAGACTTCAGGGTGTCACCTGCTTTGGTCCTCAGCACAGGGCTGGGAGGTGGCACAGGCCAGCGCCAAGGTCCAGCAGCGGCCAGCCGGGGGCTCTGGCATCACCCAGGAGGCCCCGTCTCCCTGGTCTTCTCAGCGGCGCAGGAGACCTCGGCGCCAGGCTCTGTTCCTACCGGCTGCTGTCTCCCAGAGGAAAGCAGGGCAGAGGGCAATGTGGACCCGTGTTCGGTCCTCTCGGCCCCCGGTGCCTCGCACAGGTCCTGGACCACAAGTGCTGAGAGCTGTGTACCTTCCCAGCTGGAAGTCTACAGAACCGGACAGCCAGCAGGCAGAGGCCTGGTGTGGGCCCATCCTGCCCGCGGGCACACGAAGGCCCGGAGCAGAACAATACAGATGGGAGCATCTCCTGCGGCTCTACCACGGGCACAGGTGCTGACGCTGCACGGCGGCTCTACCACGGGCACGGGTGCTGACGCTGCACAATGGCTCCACCACCTCATCTCCTGGTCACTGCTCTACCCCCGGGGCCTGGTTCTACCCCACTTCCGGTTGAAGCCCCTGGTGGTCAGCAGGCATTTCCAGCCTCCCTGGGACCACTCCTGGCCCTCGTCAGACATCTCAGCAGCAACCTCCCTCCTCAACCCTCTTGGCCCTTGTCCTTCCAACCCCAAGCATTTGGGGTCTCCTCTGACCTCTCCCACTGCCCCCCACCCCCGGCAGCCTTCACCCCGCCTCTGTGGCCTCTGCCCGCCCTCTGTGTGCGGGTGTCCTCCGGAGGCCTCCGGCAGCTCCCTCGGCTGTCACTCTCACCTGCAGGCCCGAGCCACGCTCTGTCCCGGCGGCAGAGCCGGCACATCACTGCCTACTGACTTCCCCTCCCATCTCATGGCAGGAGTCCAAATTGGAGTTCCTCGCCTCTTCCCCGGGAACAGCGCTTTCTCCTGCTTTCTTTGCTTCTGTCGTTAGCACTACTGTTCCCCAATACCCCAGCAAGAGGCCAGGAGCCATGGTAGCCCTCCCCTTCCTTGCCAGGCACACCCACAGTCCAGTTCAGTCCACCTGCTACCGTCCCTCCGTCAGTCCTCCCAGCGTCTCTCACGTTCAGTCTGGCTGCCCCGATTGCACCCTGACCCCCACGGGGCCACTTCCCAGCTGTCCCAGAGTGAGCCATCTAAAGGTGAGAGGCACCACGCAGATCACCCTCCTCCCACCCTCGCCGAGACACTGGCACCAGGAGCCATCGAGGTCCAGGCACCGCGCCAACCTCTGGGACAGGCTCTGCCTGGCAGGCCCACCTCCTGCAGTTAGCCACCTCCGCACTTCCTCTCACAAAGCCAGGAACTTGAATGCTCGGCCTTCCCAGGGACAGCAGGCTCCCGTGCCGAGTCTAATGGACTCAGCACACTGTCACTCGCTCGCTGACCACTCTACCCTTCCATGAGCTTGGGAGCTTCCTGAATGAAATAAATGATCATACTTCGCTGAATTTAAAATGCCATCATGTTAAGTCTCACCGTTACTCTAAGAGTCACTACAGATAAACCGCCAACGTCATTGTTTATGGGACACCTCCCGCGTGCAGTGGTGCTACTGCCCCTTACAACCCACAAACCACGGGATTGTGGTTGGACCACCCGCTCTGAAAGATGACAGAGCAGTTAGAGCTCGGGTGGAGACCCGGCAAGCCACGCTCAGGGGCACTCAAGCCAGGCAGGCAGCCTGCCCCACCTGTGATGTGCAGCTGGTGCAGCCTGTGGTAGGCCAGGGCAGCGTCCCGGGCGCTCGTCTTAGCTTCGTCCTCGAAGCCGGCTGCGGTGGCCGGGGGGGCTCGCCGGCGCTGGAAGACCCTCTTGAGCAGCCAGCGCACCAGGCGCAGCTTCTGCAGGCTGTAGCGGATCACGTTCCAGGACAGGCTGCAGGCCAGGTCCAGGCGGGAGGTGGGCAGCGCCCGGCCCAGAACTGACAGGCAGGTTTGCAGGTTGGCGGCGGCAGCTGCGAAATCCCCCTACGAAGCAGCAAGAGGGCTGGGTGTGAGGGTCCTGGTTTGGCTGTAAGACTTCCACGCTCCTCTGCTTCACGGCTACAGAAATCCATAACCAGCAAGGAGCATCTGGGGAACTTCAGGAAGTCACGAAAAGCGGAACCAGCTCTCAGCTCTCCCCAGGGAAGTCACTGCTGATACCCGAGGGACTGCCTCCCGCCTTCCCGCCAAATGGGGCGCTCTGTGAGCAAACGCAGGGGGACGTCCACACGAAGACGGACACAGGAACCTGGACGGCCTGCGATTGAGAGAAATGCAGATGCGTGGTCTCATCCAGACCCAGAGTCACAACCCTCGGGGGCGGGGCCCTTAGGGTGAGTCTCGTGTCTGCCACATTTGAGAACCATGATTCCAGACCAAACCACAGCTAACCTTTGCTGACCTGATGGATCTAAGGGAGAGTCTATGGTGCTGTATTGCAGACCCCTTCGGCCGCCCCTTAGACTGGGAGGCCGAAGCCCCAGGCATGCTATTTGGTCTTGGGAAACGCAGCACAGTCTCTCCTCCTTACCCCCAACATGAGCTGGTATGGCTCGTGCTTTGCGTCTCCTATCGTTACAGGAGTAGATGAGGGACACTGGCTGGATATGTCCTCAGAGTGACCATCTCTAAGGTGGCGGCAGAACCGACATGGACAGACTGCACGCACCTGAACCACCTGCGGACACTGCTCTCCAGGAAACAGCCCCCCAGGTCTCATGTACATTTAGGACCCACAGCCCTGGCCACGGCTGATAGACACAGACTGGCCAATGAGGTTCTCAACTGCCAGCCGCCGTCTGCACAGGGCAGAGCGGGCGTGTGGCTGGCCGCAGGGAACGTGCCGCCTGCTGCCCTCCCGAGACGTGAATGCTTAGCTGCTCCTCCGGTGCCCTGGGCCGCCCTGGACTCTTCCGCACAGACTGCCCTGTGTTGACTTCCAGCTCATTTTCTTGTTCCAAAGCCTTCCCTGGCTCTCAGAGCACTGGGAATAAAGCCCCAAATCAGTTACTAGTCAAGT
The DNA here is from genome assembly GCF_033115175.1 of Lepus europaeus. Classification (NCBI taxonomy): domain Eukaryota; kingdom Metazoa; phylum Chordata; class Mammalia; order Lagomorpha; family Leporidae; genus Lepus; species Lepus europaeus. The sequence goes on from NC_084836.1 coordinate 6,010,852, forward strand.
CCCTCCAACGTGGGCCACACACCGGCCACTGTCCCCCACACCCCAGACCCGTCCACCACACAGCCCTTGAGGGCTACGGGCCGGGGAAGGCCATGGATTCACGTGGTCTGGTCCTGGCGAGGCAAGTGCAGGTGGGACTGGAAATTCAATACATCTTCAGCAGGTTGATGTTTGAGCTGAAAGTTTTGTATGGCTCCCAAATGATGTTATGAATACCCAGATGGCTCTCAGCACAATCTACGGTCCCCAGCCCTGGCTTGGAAGGCCCTTCTGCCATGCCTGCCCTTCCTGCCTGCCCCAAGCACTCTGCCAAGCCTCAGATGCCCTCGTCAGAAGGCGGCTGCTCTGCCCCCACCCCCCACGGGACCCGATTCCTCCCTTGGCACAGCACAGATGGGAGATCGCCCACCGTCCACAGCATTAGAGCCCCCACACCCCTGCCAGGAGCAGGGCCCCTTCCATCTGTCACCCCAGCCCCTCCCACAGGACTCCACCTACACCAGAGACTCCACACAGGTTGCCGAGTTCTTAGGGAGCCTGTGGAGGAAGCTGAGGGTGGACAGCACTCACCCTGGCGAGGTCCAGGTCCGCCTGCCTCCGGTGCCTCCAAAAGGTGACGGAGGAGCGCGAGTGTGGCCGGATCACCGGCTCCCCATGGACCAGCAGCTTCACAAAGACGCTCAGGACGATGACACCATTGACCAGCCACAGCAGCAGCGTCGGCATCACCCAGTCAAACCAGCCCGTGGGACCTGGCCGTGGCGGGGCGGTGGGGGTGCACTCAGCTAGGTCTGCCAGCAAGGGCCCCACGGACCCCGGGGGCATGACATGACAGAGCCTCTGCCCCACGGCGGCCCATGGTCTACACGGCACTCCTGTAGCCTTGTCACTGCCACACTGAGCTCCACACGAATCTGCTAGCCCAAGAGGATCAGGACACTGGCTTTCCCACTCAGCTGAGACGCACCACCCCTCCCCCTTCAGACAGGCACACTCCCCCTCCCCGGTCTCCTCCCAGGTTCCTTTCTTCTGCTCTCTCCACCTGAACCTGTGTCTGCCTTTTACTTCTGAAACGGGACTCGGGCAGTCCCTGCAGGCAGCAAGCAGGGGGGCCGCCACAGCTCCTGGGATCTACTAGGGAGCGAACGGTCTGCGCGCAGTCCTCCCGCCACGGCTGCCCAGCCGCGCCTACCTGACTCCAAGGAGAGGACGCTGCGGCCGGAGCCGGGGGACCGGTGCTGGTCAGCGTCGTGGGCCCCGCCCCACTGCAGCAGCGAGGTCAGGGGGTTAAAGGAGAGGCCCAGGAAGGTGAGGACGCACAGCAGGATGCGGGAGCGGTCCACCATGCCCAGCGCCACAGGAGGGGAGTCCGGCTCATCTTTGACCTGCAAACAGGGCCTGGAGGTGGGTGTGCGTCCTGCGGGGGCTCGCGGCTGTTTCCTCATCTACACGCCAGGAAATAGACCACCAGGGAAGACAGGAAACAGCCAGGAGGGAACCGGGAAGCCCACAATTCACAGCGCTGCTCACACACGGTGTGCTCCCCCTCGGTGGGCCGAGAAGAGACCGTGTTCCCGACAGAGGGAGTGGAAGCGATTTTCTTTAGGGTAGAGCTCAGTCCCAACGGAGGACACTGGATGTCTCTGCTCCTGCGCGATTCCAGGGCAGGGAATAGGAATCTAAAGGGCCAGATGGCCAGTGGACCGCGGCTGCCTGGGGCTGGGGCCAACGTGTAGGAACCACCTGCCAGGGGTGCCAGGGCTCCCAGAGGTGATGCGAATGTCTGCATCTTCATTGTGCTGACAGTTACTTGGCTGCGCATGCCTGGAAAACTCCCAGGACTGTACCCTTAAAATAGATGTACGTTGAGCCGGCACTGTGGCATGATGGGTAAATTTGCCATCTCCCGCACTGGCATCCCATAGAAACACTGGTTAGAGTCCCAGCTGTTCCACTTCCGATCTAGCTCTCTGCGAATGCACCTAGGAAGGCCCAAGTGGTTGGGTCCCTGCACCCACGTGGGAGACCTGGAAGAAGCTCCTGGCTTCAGCCTGGCCCAGCCCCAGTCGTTGCGGCCATTTGGAGAGTGAAGCAGCAGATGGAAGATCTCTTTCTCTATCTCTGCCTTTCAAATAAATAAATCAATCTTCAGAAAGAATAAAAAAGGTATATTTTGGGGCCGGCGCTGTGGCGTAGTAGGCTAAGCCTCTGCCTGCAGCACCGGCATCCCATATGGGCACTGGTTCATGTCTTGGCTGCTCCTCTTCGATCCAGCTCTCTGCAATGGCCTGGGAAAGCTGCGGAAGATGGCCCAAGTGCTTGGGCCCCTGCACTCATGTAGGAGACTGGGAAGAAGCTCCTGGCTCCTGGCTTCAGATCAGCCCAGCTCCAGCTGATGCAGCCATTTGGGGAGTGAACCAGCAGACTGAAGACCTCTCTCTCTGTGTCTCCTCCTCTCTCTCTGTAACTCTACCTCTCAAATAAATAAGGAAATATTTTTATTTAAAAAAGATATTTTTATTGCATGAAGTCATACCTCAATAAAGCTCGTTAAAGGCCATACTTTCATGTGGATCTACGTAAAGGATTTTGCCTGTTCTGTGACAGCTGAGCCCCACCAGCCCCGGGAGTCCACGTGGAGGGAGGGAGGCTGGCTCAGATCTGCCCTGAGCCCCGAGTGTGCAGAGCACACGGCTCCAAAAAATGTTAAAACCATTTGAAAATGTCTTCTGATGATTCGGAAGCCTCAGCTAACGCATCTCATATACCACAGGCCTGTTGTTGCCAAACTGTCACATCTGTACAATACACGGACAATGGAGAATGCTGCTACAGTAAACACACACCAGAGGCAACTGCGTCTGCAGCCAAACTGTCAACGTCAAAATGCTGCGCGGAACCCAGGGGTCTCCACAGGCTTCCCGGGAGCTCATTAGGCTCAGAACTTCTCTTAACTAATTCCATTAAGTTACGATCGCCAGGGGCTGTCTTTGAGGATTAAAAGCCCTTGGTTGCGATGTGATCTGTTAGACTGCACACTGGGATCATCTCCAGAAAGAGGCAGCCTTGGCCTAAACCAGCGGCTCTGCCTCTGGTGCAGTGGTCTTGCCAGGCCCAGGGAAGCCATGAGGCACCTCCGGCAAATCCCAGCGCCCGTGGACAGCGCTCCGGGCTCCAGCTCTGGATCTGGCACGCGTTGCTTCCTGAAAGGGCCTTTCAGCGGGGACCAGTTAAACTGGAGGGAGTTCCTCTCTGCTCACCAGGACCTGGCTATATCACAGAATTCCAGCTCTTCTCCGGCCCAGGCCCTCTGAATGCTGGCCCGCCCGCTGGGCCCAGGCTCCCCGCCTCCCCACTACGGCCCTGGGGGTGGGGGACTTCCAGGGGTCAGGCTTGTACCTTTGCATCATCCAGCAGGGGGCTTCCTGGCTCTGAGTCGATGGAGTAGGGGGAGAAACCCGCTTGGGACCCCGAGTCGGAGGCCGGGGGGGACATCAGGAGGACATTCTGGTTAAAGTCATCGATCTTCAGGTCCACGTCGTTGTCCACCAGACTGCCTAGGTCGATGCCCTTCAGGAGCTCTGCAAAGAAAAGGCCACTGAGAGGTGGACACGGTGCCCAGGGGGTTCACCTGCTTCCTTGGGTACCTGCCTCCCACATCGGAGTGCCAGTGCTGAGTCCTGGCTGCTCTGCTCTCGATTCAGTTTCCTGCTAATGCATTCTGGGAGGCAGCAGACGATAGCTCAATTGCTTGGGTCCCTGCCCCCACTTGGGAGACCTGGATGGAATTCTGGGTTACTGGCTTTGGCCTGGCCCAGTCCTGGCTGTTGTAGCCATTTGCGGACTAACTTGGTGGACAGAACATCTGTCTTTCTTCATTGCTGTCACTCTGCCTCTCAAATAAAGAAATAAACTGTTGGGCTGGCATGGTGGCACAGTGGGGTAAGCTGCCTCCTGCAACACCGGCATTCCATATGGGCACTGGTTCAACCCCTGGCTGTTCTGCTTCTGATCCAGCTCCCTGCCAATACACCTGGGAAAGCAGCAGAAGACGGCCCAAGTGCTCGGGCCCCTGCACCCTCGGGGGAGACCCAGATGGATTTCCAGGCTCTTGGCTTTGGCCTGGCTAGGCCCTGGCTGTTGCACTCATTTGGGGAGTGAACCAGCAGATATAAGCTCTCTCTGTAACTCTGCCTTTCAAATAAATAAAATACAGCTTTAAAACCAAGAAAACTCCAGCTTGTGACCAGTTTTCAGGGCCCCTGGGCGGGCTAGTGCCTAGCGCAGCCGGGAGGCCTGACCCCGCAACGCGCGTACTCACTGTTTTTCTGATTTGCCAGCTTCAGCACCATGTTCTCCTGGCGCAGCTTGTGATTGACCTGCTGCAGGTACTTGATGTAATCAATGGCCTTCCTGAGAACGCCAGACTTGTGCATCTGGGAAGGAGGGCGGGGGAGAGCAGAGCGGTCACCGCAGGCTGCAGACGGGTGGGGGCTGACGCCGGCCCAGTGCCAGCTCGCCTGCTGACAGCTGTGCCACCTGGGACACATCACGCCCTGTGCCTGCACCTCACCCTCCCATTCACAGGTGTGCAGTGAGAGCTACGATGTAACACAGGGGAGCCTGGCACGTTGACAATAGTGTCAGCGCTGTTGCTACTTCCTGCAATAACCCTGGCACCAGAAACACATTTTAACACAAACCACAAAAGCAGCGGAGCACCGCTGGGCAGTTATCTCCAGTCACAGTGATGCTTTCACTTTAGGTAGGTACTGTCTAGACTTGTAGGCTACAAGGGAAATTCCTGTCCAAATAAAGGGACGGGCGGAGGTGAAAACTCCTGCTTGCCAGGAGACACGCTCACTGAGACACCGGAAGTGCATGGAAAGTCAATTTCCTCTGTCTGCCACTGGTCAGAAATCCACCCTCCGCTACCTCTCTTCCCTAAAAGGTAAAACATGGCTAGTCACTCCTGACCACGGTGCCATCAGCTGACCCCAAGGTACACAAAGCTTTGCGCTGGGCCCCTGTGAGTGGCAGGTGGCTTTCTCTTATTTGACCCTGGGGGCCCAGGATAGCCACAGAGCACAGGGAAAGGGCAAAGGTCACTGCCTTCCCATCTCTTGACACAAGCATTAGTCTGGCAAGCACTCAGCCTGGGCCCGGGCCTCCCCCGAGGTGGAGGGCGCCTGGTGGCGAGGCCCGGCCCGGCCCAGCACGGCATCTGGCTTGGCCGCACCTTGGCGTCTGTCCCCATGACCAGGTCTTTCAGCTCGATGATCTTGTCGTTGATGGAGGAGCGGTACCGCTTCTCGATGATGTTGTGGGTCGTCCGCCTTTCTCCTTCTTTGGGGGGATCGAGCTGCTTGACTCCCCCGGGCACCTGCTTAATGGGCACTTTGTCTTGCCCCATCATCACAGGCATCGTGGTCAGAATGGTCCCATTGCTGCCCACCAGGGTCTAGAACAGGCACATAAAGAGGCAGAGCCGCCCCTTCGTTAGTCTGCACAAAGCACCTGGCAGCACAGACCAGCACAGACCCGCCCAGCCCTGGCCACGTGGCACCATCCAGCCAGCTTCCTGTGGTCTGAGACCAGGCCTGGGTAAGTCAGGCTCCAGGAAACCTCTGACCCCTCGGCTGGCCACTCACTGCCTCCTTCAGAACCACGGTTGACAATCCCTCTACAAGAGGACTAACGTGGTGGAATATGCTCCACCCTTCTGTCCTGGGTGCAGGGACAAGCCATGTCCAGAACTGCACAAGCGAGCCCCAGGGGGGCCAGGGGTCTGTCCTGAGGGCCCCATGACACACAGCGCCCCAGGGGGGCCAGGGGTCTGTCCTGAGGGCCCCACGACACACAGCGCCCCACGGGGGCCAGGGGTCTGTCCTGAGGGCCCCAGGGGGGCCAGGGGTCTGTCCTGAGGGCCCCACAACACATAGTGCCCCACGGGGGTCAGGGGTCTGTCCTGAGGGCCCCACGACACACAGCGCCCCACGGGGGCCAGGGGTCTGTCCTGAGGGCCCCATGACACACAGCGCCCCACGGGGGCCAGGGGTCTGTCCTGAGGGCCCACGACACACAGTGCCCCACCCTGAGGGCCCCACAACACACAGCGCCCATGGGGGCCAGGGGTCTGTCCTGAGGGCCCCACGACACACAGTGCCCCACGGGGGCCAGGGGTCTGTCCTGAGGGCCCCACGGGGGCCAGGGGTCTGTCCTGAGGGCCCCATGACACACAGCGCCCCACGGGGGCCAGGGGTCTGTCCTGAGGGCCCACGACACACAGTGCCCCACCCTGAGGGCCCCACAACACACAGCGCCCATGGGGGCCAGGGGTCTGTCCTGAGGGCCCCACGACACACAGTGCCCCACGGGGGCCAGGGGTCTGTCCTGAGGGCCCCACGGGGGCCAGGGGTCTGTCCTGAGGGCCCCATGACACACAGCGCCCCACGGGGGCCAGGGGTCTGTCCTGAGGGCCCCACGACACACAGCGCCCCACGGGGGCCAGGGGTCTGTCCTGAGGGCCCCACGACACACAGCGCCCCACGGGGGCCAGGGGTCTGTCCTGAGGGCCCCACGACACACAGCGCCCCACGGGGGCCAGGGGTCTGTCCTGAGGGCCCCACGACACACAGCGCCCCACGGGGGCCAGGGGTCTGTCCTGAGGGCCCCACGACACACAGCGCCCCACGGGGGCCAGGGGTCTGTCCTGAGGGCCCCACGACACACAGCGCCCCACGGGGGCCAGGGGTCTGTCCTGAGGGCCCCACGACACACAGCGCCCCACGGGGGCCAGGGGTCTGTCCTGAGGCCCCACGACACACAGTGCCCCACCCTGAGGGCCCCACAACACACAGAGCCCCACGGGGGCCAGGGGTCTGTCCTGAGGGCCCCACGACACACAGCGCCCCACGGGGGCCAGGGGTCTGTCCTGAGGGCCCACGACACACAGAGCCCCACGGGGGCCAGGGGTCTGTCCTGAGGGCCCCACGACACACAGCGCCCCACGGGGGCCAGGGATCTGTCCTGAGGGCCTCACGACACACAACACACTGCTCCCTCTCAAGGGACAGAGAGGTAGATGGCACCACCTCTTCACACAGTGGCCAACCAGAGGTTCCTCCTTCCCTTCCTCTTGTTCGTTTACCAATTTTTGTTCTATTTTCTTCCAAAAACGGCTTTAACATCCAAATGGCAAATAAACAAACAAACAAACAGATAAAAAAGCTGCTCAAGCTCATCCGCTGTGAAGAAGTAACTGACACAGGCTCAGGGCCAGCACGGTGGTGCAGCAGGTGAGCCTCTGCTTGAGACGCCAGCATCCCGTGTGGCAGTGCTGGGGTTCGAGCCCCAGCTGCTCTGCTTCTGAGCCGGCTCCTTGCTGGTGCACCTGGAGGTGCGGGTGGGTGGCCGAGCGCTTGAGTCCCTGTTGCCCACGTGGGAGGTGAGGGCTCCCGGCTTTGGCCTGGCCCAGCCCTGGCTGTTGGCGCTATTTGGGGAGTGTTGCAGCAGATGGAAGATTCTGTGTCTCCCCCTCACCACCGCCCTCCCCCCACTTACTCTAAAGAGTAATCTTTAAAAAAACCCACCACAAACTTTGCCTGTAGCTTGATAAATGTTTCCGACTTACACACAGACGGCATGTGGGCCACTCTTTTCCCCTTGGAACGTGCCCTCATGTTCCAGTCTATTTCTACCACCACGGCTTAGTCCCGCCTCCTGAGCGCACATAAATGCAGTGTCCCGCAGGAGCGCCCGGCGACAGGTCTCGGACACTCCACCCTATTTCTGGGGTGCAGCCAGGCTGTCTTATCTATCACAGTTCTCTACGTTGTGGCTGGGGGGCTGAATATTCCCCAACTTGCTTATCTCCTGCTTCTATGAATAAAGCCACTGCTTCCACACTTGACCAGACTCACCTGCTGTAGGACGCTGAAGTGGCCAAGAACCCACGACTGACGGGTGTGGTGCCCGCCACGTTCCTGGCCTCAGAGGCCCTGTGTGGAGCTGTTGCCCTGGCCCTCCCATCACTCACTCAACACACACACACACACACACTGGGAGCACTTCTTCCAGGGAAAACAAAAGGACAAGGAGTGACCCTCGGAATTGGACCGACGCAGCCTCTGGAGCTCCACCACCCTCGTGGTGTAGAGACTTTCACGTCTCTGAGGTCCAGCTCCGCCAAGAAAGGAGGTGCAGGGGGAGAAAGCCGGGAGAAGGCAGCTCTTACTGGTACTTGAAGGGCGGCTGTCTGGATGGGGGTGGTGAGGGCGGTAAGCGCCGGGTTCTGGACGGCAGCCATGACCGGGCTGCCATCTGTCTTCAGTGTGGTCAGAACAAGGGAATCTGTCTTGATGATCTGAGGCTGGACCAGGACCTGGACGCGAAAGGAAGGAAAACATGAAAAGGAAGGCAGCATTAGTTTCCTGTCTTGTGTTTGTTTCTTCCTGCACAAACATTATGAGAAAGAACAAGAAAATAAAATTTTCATCAAACTGGGAATCAAAAAAAGTAGCAGGAAATCTTATAGCAGCCGTTTCAAAAAATGGCTGTGCTGGACAGCCTGTGAGATGGGTTAGGGGGAGAAAGGAGACAGCTGGAGGGGGTCTTGGAGGATAATACAGTCCGCTGTGAAACATTTCTCCTGATTATAAAAATAATAGGGGGCCAGCGCTGTGGCATAGTGGGTGAAGCCACTGCCTGCAGTACTGGCATCCTGTGTGGGCACTGGTTCAGGTCCTGGCTGCTCCACTTCTGGTCTGGTCTCTGCTGTGGCCTGGGAAGGTGATGGAGGATGGCCCAGGTCCTTACTCACCGCTCACAGTGCATTCTGGGCCCCAAATGTCCCTATCTGCCCTATACGCCACCCCTAAACACTCTGGCTGGTCCTGCTCAGTACGGAGAGCACACCTCCAGCCGAGGAGAGGCCGGCAGCCCCGCCAGGACCTCCCAGCATCCTTTCCGGCACCTACCGGGACCTGCTGCACCTGGGGCGCAGCTACCGTCTGCACAGTGGCGGGGGCGAGGGTCTGCAGCGTGCCATTGGCTGTCTGGGTCAGCACCCGCTGGGCCTGCACCGTCTGCACCTGCTGTTGGATGGTGACCGGCTGCACCTGGGAGGACGTCACCAGGCTTTGGACTTGAGGCTGAAGGACTTGGGAGAAGAGAAAGAGTCACAGGGTGAGGCATGCGTGCTGTCATTGTAGCTGCGGCAACAACCAAGGATGGAGTGTCTCTAACAACCAACTCCCCACATGCTGCTGAGACGTGAGCAGCCATCAACAAGCTGGCGCAGGGAACAAGAGCATCCCATAGGGCTGCACCAACTTCCGCGGGAACGGGCACAGATTGCTTTATTGCTGGGTGCAGTCAGGGAAGCTCACCGCACACGACTGCGCCCAGCGAGGCAGTGAACAGATGCTGAGAGCCAACAACTCCCCGCAGCTTCATTTCCTCCCGTGCTTTTTGGACACCGAGTCTACACTGGGGTGACTATCTCAGCCTTTTGCCTTTAGACCACGCTCCCCAAGTTCCCAAACTCCACGGAAGAATTCAGGACAGTATTAATCTCACCCAGAGTGAGAGGAAAAGCTGATGCACATCACAGCCAGAACTAGCCACCCACTCAGCACTCTGCGGCCGGCCTGGCACTCGTATTAAAAGCCATACTCAGGGGCAGGCGTCCGGCTCAGCAGTCAGGAAGCCACTAGGGATGTCCACACTCCATTACCAGAATGCCGGGCTTCAGGTTCTGGCTCTGCTGACCCCAGCTCCCTGCTCATGTGCGCCCTGGAGGCAGCGGGTGATGGTTCCAGCACTTGCGTCCCTGCCACTCCCACGGGAGGCCCAGATTAAGTTCTGGGCTCCTGGCTTGGTCAAACCCTGACCCAGACGATGGAAAATTTCTGTCTTTCAAAGAAACAATTAAAAAAAAATTTTTAAAACATATCCATCTCTGTAGTGAATGCCCAGATGTGTGCTGAGTGAATGGTTCTCGCCCGGGGCTGCTGGCGCCGGCTGCCTCCCAGGATGCCCTGTGCCTCCTATGCTCGCTGTACTATGTGAACGAGTATCTGTGAAGAGACACAACATTCACTGTGGTATCAGAAGTGGACTCTCAATGTCCCTGCCTCCTGCCTCCTGCGTGACCACCAGGAACGCACTCCGCCAGGGCCACACTGATCTTCACGCCCACAGAGGACAGAAGTACTTGTGGTGCTCGTCAGGTGGGAGCCGATGCCGCGCGGCCTTGCGCCTCACCCTGAAAGCTGGTGGCCGCATTCTGGTAAATCAGTGGCTGCTGGATGATCCTAGTCTGGGGAGCGGTGCTGAACGTCGGCGTGATCATCACCGTCTGCGGCTGCAGCTGAGCCGGGGGCTGGGGCTGGGGCTGAGGGCGGGGCTGGAGCACAGGCGCTGCCCTGGGTGGGGTGGGCACCGTCGTAGGAGGGGCCTTGACCTGCAGGGCTGGAGCCTGGGGGGAGGTGGTCGAGGGGGAGAAGGAAGACAGTGGGACCTGGCTGAATGACCGCTGCACTGAGGGGTCCACAGCTCCACCACTGCTGCCCCTGCCATTGCCGCCGCCGCCGCCGCCGCTGCCGCCAGGGAAGGAGCCGCATAGCTGCTCTGAGAACAGGTCCGGGAACTCTCCCACTTGATTGCTGACAAACTGCAGCATCTCTGTGAATAAAGGAGGAGGAGGGATTTTATTGTCATCCCAAGAATTAACTTTTTTTAAAGGATTTATTTATGGGGCCGGCGCTGTGGTGTTGCGGGTAAAGCTGCCACCTGCAGTGCCAGCATCCCATATAGGCACTGGTTCAAGTCCCGGCTGCTCCACTTTCAGCTCTCTGCTATGGCCTGGGAAAGCAGTGGAGGATGGCCCAAGTCCTTGGGCCCCTGCACCCGCGTGGGAGACCTGGAGGAAGCTCCTGGCTCCTGGCTTCAGATCAGCGCAGCTCTGACTGTTGCAGCCGTCTGGGGAGTGAACCAGCAGATGGAAGACTTTTCTCTCTCTCTCTGCCTCTACCTTTCTGTAACTCTGCCTTTCAAATAAATAAATAAAACTTTTAAAATAAAAAAAGATTTATTACTTATTTGAACGACAAAGTTACAGAGAGGCAGAGAAAAGAGAGAGGTCTTCATCTGCTGGTTCACTCCCCAAGTGCTCACAACAGCAGGAGCTGGGCCGATTCAAAGCCGGGAGCTTCTTCCGGGTCTCCCACATGGACACAGGGGCCCAAGCACTTGAGCCATCTTGTACTGCTTTCCCAGGCCATGGCAGAGAACTGGATCAGAAATGGAATAGCCAGGACTCCAACTGGCACCCATATGGGGATGCCAGCACCGCAGGCAGTGGCTTTACCTGCTATGCCACAGTGCTGGCCTACCAAGTATTAACTTTTAAGTTTTTTAAGAAACAGAGGCATGAAAATCTAATGGCTTCTCAAGCACACGTGAAATGGGTTAGGAAAGCTTCCCGCCCTCTCACATGGAGATCACCTGGCAGGCAATGGCTGCCAGGAGCCCAGAACAAGGCAGGCCTTTATCTGCTGGATCTCTTTCCTTCCTCCCCACACCCCTCCGGGCCCTGACGGTTATCAGCCATAACGGAGCTGCTGTGTGTTGGAACATGTTCTAGGAGGGGATAGTGGGTCCCTCCCTCAGGCAGAGGGTGGGCAGTCACTGTCCTGGGACTCAGCACAGCAGGGGACGTGGGTCTGTGCCAGAGCCCACCTCTCTCTAACCCCTCCTACCACATGCAGGCTCTGGCCTCCTTCCCAGCCTGGGCACAGCCCTGGGTTCTGCTGGTGCCCTCGGGGACAGTGCCGTTAGAGGCCCCTAGGACCCGGTTCCTTAGGGGTAGAAAGATGGAATGACCAAGAGAAAGTCCACAACAGGGAGCTCACTTGACCAAGGTCACACAGCTCCTCAGGCACGGCAGGGTGGCAGGAGCTCAGGGCACAGCAAGCCAGTGCTACCTGGACTCCGGGCTTCCATCAGATGAGGAGCCTACAGGTCTCTGCCTGAGGGGGCTGTGTCCACCTGGAGTCCATGCCCCTCCCCTGGATCACGTTTCAAATATCTGGGGCCTGTGAGTTCTCAAGCCAGCTTCTAGGGCCTCTATTCCGATCCACCCTCCCCAAGGCCCGCCACGCCCAGCTCAGTGCATCACTCAACAGCTCACTCCTCGGTGTGGTGGAATGAGGTGAAAAGGTCATATCAAGATGGCCGCTGAGGTGAACAGGTCATGCCAAGATGGCGCTGACAACAGAAACTGCCTGGCAACAGGTTGTGATTGGATGGCTTCGGAAACCACATGACAATAGAGCCTGACTGGCAACAGGCTGTGATTGGTTGGGGCATAGACTGCCCCTTGACCGGATATATTAGCTGTTGTACTAACTGAGCCAGCTGCTCGCCTCAAGCCTGCTTTCACAGACTCTGGAGTCTGTGTGGTGACTCCGCGCCTCTTGCCCCCGCCACACTCCTCCTCTCAGAAACGAATCCACTGCAACATGGTTGAGAAGTCAACTGCAGCACCTCGAGACTCCTTCCCCCGCACACAGCCGCTCCCCAGGCGCCTGCCGCTTCAGCTACAGACCCGCAGCCCTCTGCTCTGTGCACCTTCCCTCCCCGCCCCTCTCTCTCAAGCGTTCCCGAGAAGCTACTGCTCGGCCGTGAGCTGTGGCCCTCTCGTCCAGATCCTCAAGGCTATCCAGTGGCCTAGTTTGGACACCGAGACATCAGAACAAAAAGCCACCAGCACACAACAAAGCACCATCTCCGGTCATCCCTCCGCAAGTCGCTCCCAGGCCCAGGAGTGTGTGCGCGCGTGTACACAAGAAGTGGTCTGAAGCAAGAAGCACTGAGTGTCGAGCAAGCTGGGTTCTACGTGGTCTCCAGAGCTTGGCGTTCAGTGCTTCGCGTCTTCAGCCAGTTGAAGCAGCTGCGCCTCCGGAGCAGCATCACGCCAGGCTGAATTCCCAGAGTGGGCACTGCTCCGCCCTCACTCAACCCTCGTGTGGGAGGAAGACTGGGCAGACTGCCACAGGTACTGCCACCTGCAGCAACCACTTCAGCTCTCAGAAGTGGTAAAACTGAGAAACAGCCTGAAACACTCTGCAAAATTTGAATGAAACATATTTGAGTACAATGTAGTATTTAGTACAACATAGTATAAAAAGCTTTAAGAAAATGGTTAGGATTGGGGTCAGTGCTGTGGCATAGCAGGTTAAGCCACTGCCTACAATGCCGGCATCCCATATGGGTGCCAGCTGCTCCACTTCCTGTCCAGCTCCCTGCTAATGCACCTGGGAAAGCAGTGGAAGATGGCCCAAGTGCTTGAGCCCCTGCACCCACATAGGAGACCTGGAAGAAGCTCCTGGTTCCTGGCTTTGGATCAGCCCAGCTCCAGCTGTTGCAGACATTTGGAGAGTAGGTCAGTAGACGGAAGATCTCTCTGTAACTTTGCCTTTCAAATAAAATAAATAAATCTTTAAGAAAATGGTTAAGAGAAACCTAATAGTTTATTGAGCTTTCCAGAATTCCATAAAACCCCAATCAGCAGAGGCTTGCCTTGAGAGCCAGAGGGCATCCCTCGCTGGCTAATGATTTTCTTTCTTTCTTTTTAAAAGATTTATTTATATTTGAAAGGCAGAGTTAGAGAGAGGCAGAAGCAGAGAGAGAGAGAGAAAGAGAGAGGTCCTCTATCCACTGGTCCACTCCCCAAATGGCTGCAACGGCCGGAACTGTGCTGATCCGAAGCCAGGAGCCAGGAGCTTCTTCCGGGTCTCCCACGTGGGTGCAGGGGCCCAAGGACTTGGGCTACCTTCCACTGCTTTCCCAGGCCATAGCAGAGAGCTAGATAGGAAGAGGAGCAGCCGGGACTCCAACCAGTGCCTATATGGGATGCCGGCACTGCAGCCGGCAGCTTTACCTGCTATGACACAGCACCAGCCCCTCGCTAACGATTTTCATCCCTGGGCAATAAGGAGAGCAGAAGGCCAGAGCTGGCTGGCAGATGGGCCCGGGCCTTGGTGTGAGGGAGCCTGTGTGAGTCCCGAGAGGCTGGCTAAGGGCCTGGCACTGTGTGAGTTAAGCTGCTGCTGGGACACCTGCGTCCCACACTGGAGTGCTTCCCACCCAGCTCCCTGCTAAGGTGCCTGGGAGGCAGCGGAAGATGGCCCAAGTGCCTGGGCCCCTGCCACCCGTGTGGGACACCTGGATGGAGTTTCTGGCTCCTGGCTTTGCCTGGCCCAGCCCTGCTTGTTATGGACATTTAGTGGGAGTGAAACAGCAGACGGAAGATCTCTTTATTTCTGTCTTTCCTTCTGTCTCTGTGAGTCTTTCAAATAAAATCAGTCTTCTTTTTTTTTTTGACAGGCAGAGTGGATAGTGAGAGAGAGAGACAGAGAGAAAGGTCTTCCTTTTTGCCGTTGATTCACCCTCCAATGGCCACTGCGGCCAGCGCATCGTGCTGATCCGAAGCCAGGTGCTTTCTGGTCTCCCATGCGGGTGCAGGGCCCAAGGACTTGGGCCATCCTCCACTGCCTTCCCGGGCCATAGCAGAGAGCTGGCCTGGAAGAGGGGCAACCGGGACAGAATCCGGCGCCCCAACCGGGACTAGAACCCGGTGTGCCGGCACCGCAAGGTGGAGGATTAGCCTGTTAAGCCATGGCGCTGGCCAAAATCAGTCTTTTTAAAAAAAAAAAAAAAGAAGAAGAAAAAGAGGCCGGCTGAGCCTGCTGTGCGAACGTGGGCGAGTTCTTCCCCTCCGTGCCTCGGTTTCCTCACGAAAGGCTGCCTGGAGGAGACACACTTGGCCTCTTTTCTCTGAGGATTATAACATAATTTATGCAGAGTGCGTCATGAGAGGCAGGCAGGCAGGCAGGCCCGAAGCAGGCCCTTCTGAGCACCCACTCCACGGGCACTCGGGCCTGCTTATCTCGTCTTGCAGAGAGCTCTTAAAACCCTTTTGTGGGGAAGACATAGGCTGGTGTGCAAAGGTCACAGCGCTTCGTTCACAGAGCAGGCCAGGAGTGTGTAGGCAGATGGAATGTGACCACTTACATTAAAAAGCCCTTTCAACCCACACACGGGAAGGCTCCAGGGGAGCCATCTCCTGTCAGCCAGGCAGCCAGGCTCTGGGCCGAGTGGCACAGATGAACATTGCCGAGAAGGAGCAACACAAAGAGGCTCTTGGAGCCCCTCTGGGCCTCCCTGTGGTCCGCAGCGTCAGAGAGGGGCAGAACCAAGGAGCAGCCCCACTCTCCAACACTGAGCGGCCCCTCCTGGGACCGTCCTAATGGCTCCTGAGTTGCCTGCTCTGATCATCTGTGTTCTGCGATTATACAGGCTTTCATGTCCGCAGAGACTCATGAAGCCCCGAAAAGGCAGGCCTGGGAGAAGGAACAGGTTTTATGGAGCTTGGAAAATGAAGTTCCGGTTCCTGCTGCGGCCCACGGAGCCTAGAGGCAGAGACAGGGCTCCCAGGAGCTGGGCCAGCACAGCCAGGCTCACCTTGCTCGTGGCCAAGCTACTGGTTCAATTAGGGCTAACTCGCTTAAGAAAGTACGCAAGCCTCCAAGAAACGTTAGCAGGGCCTGGTCTCTTTAAAAGCATCTCACCAGCTGGCGCTGTGGAGCAATGGACAGCATGCTGGACTTCCAAAAGCAAGTCACCAACACCAGAGGCTCCAGCTGGCATCGTGCTGTGAAGACTCCAGGTTCACAGCACTTAATGGAGCTGGTGACTGGGAGGGGCCTGGCTCAGCCCTGCTGAGGGACCTGAAGTGTCAGATCGGTCTTCAGATTAATTAATTAATCCTAAAGTCGGATTGATTCTGGTCAGGAACACTGGGGTCACAGTGTCTCCAGATTGCACAGCGAGTCCATAATCCTGCCCTAGGTATTTGTAACCTGGCCTTCGAAGTACAGGGAGAACTAGTTTACAAAGGTAACGACCTTTGCTTACATTTGGTTTCTTACGTACCTTGTGTTAGACAATGCTTGAAAATCTTTTTATGTCGTAAAAGCAACATTCATTATAGGAAAGATTTAGGAAACAGCTAAATGAGAACAACAAAAATAAAAAATCATCCAGCGATTCCAGTGCCCTGAGGCATCCACTGCCAACGTGGCCCTCGGATCTCTTCCTACGTGTACATCTGCAGGCACATGCAAACGGCTCTACAAGCACAGGATCGCGCAGACGATGTGGATTGGCACCTGCTCCCTTTGCTGAATAACACCAAAGCATCCTGTGTCAATCATTATGCCATTATGGACATAAATCCTATTTTTTAAAAAACAGATTTATTTATTTGAAAGGTACAGAGAGGGAGAGGCAGAGAATCTTCTGCTGGTTCTCTCCCCAAATGGCCATAATGGCCAGGGCTAGGCCACGGCTGAGCCAGGCCAAAGCCAAGAGCCAGGAGCTTTATCAGGGTCTCCCACATGCGTGTAGGGACCCAAGCACTTGGGCCATCCTCCACTGTTTTCCCAGGTGCAATAGCAGGGAGCTGGATTGGAAGTAGAGCAGCTGGGACTAGAACATGCGCCCATATGGGATGCCAGCGCTGCAGGCAGCAGCTTAACCCACTGCGCCACAGTGCTGGCCCCAGAGTCCAAAGTATTGTATTGTATAAGAGTACTTCAAAATGGTTGTGGAAAGTGAAATTCAAAGATATTTGTTTTGGTGCAAAAAATTTTGAAGTCTGCAGAGAAGGGTTTTTAATATGTTCATGGAAATGTGTATCATAAAACCACGCATGGACTTCAAAATTTAACTTTTACTTTCATTTTGTCCATGAACTTTTTGAAATAACCTTGTATTACAGTGCATTGGTATACTAAAACCTGTTTAACCACCGAGTGGTAATGGATGATTGCTTTCAATATTTCATGATTATTAATGACACAAAAACCTTGTACAAAATCCTTCCTCATTTATCTGATTTTTTAAAAATTATTTAGGGGCAGGCCTTTGGCATAGTTGGAGCCAAGACATTGCCCTGATGCTCGCATCCCACGCTGGAGTGTCTGGCTCACGTCATGGCTCCTCTCCTGTTGCTCTGCTTCCCTCCAATGCGCACCCTGGGAGGCAGTCGATGATGGCTAAGTTCTCTCTATGGAGCTCTCTCAGTCTCCTCTGCCATTCAAATTAGAAAAAGAAATAATTTACTTATTGATAAGGCAGAGACAAAGAGAAAGATCTTCTATCTGCTGGTTCATTCCTCAGATGTCTACAACAGCCAAGGCTGGGACAGGCCAACCCAGGAGCCTGGAACCAACCTGAGCGGCAGGGACCCAACCACTTGAGCCACCACCTGCTGCCAGCCAGGAAGCAGGAACAGGCAGGGGAACTCAAGCACTCCAACACGGGCTGCAAGTGTCCCAGATGGGGTCTGAGCTGCTGCCCCAGCGTCCATCCCTACCTGATTATTTCCCTAAAATAAATTCCCAGAAGTCAGATGGCCAAGTCCAGGACAGATGTGTGGGCTCTGGAAAGTCTGAAGCAACCGACGCTCTCGCCAGCTTTTCCCCGCACCTATTTCTGAGAGTTGAGTGGAAAACAGCCAACGTGGCAATGTTTCGCCGTGCATGACTGAACACTACACCAGGCTGAATGTCTTTTTTAATCCCAATTTTTTGGTAACATTTGTATTTTTCTCTTTGTAAATTCCCTGCTTTTGACACTTGTTCATTTTTCTATTGAGCTATTTGCCTCCTTTTACTAGTGTGAAAAAGGTTTCTTATATATGGATATCTTCTCTCTTCATTTGCAAGTGCTCCCCCCACTTTGCTATTTTTCTTTTAATTTTCCAGGAAAAGAGAACAAAGTTGAGATTAAGAACCACCGTGCCCTAGCTTGGAGCCTGGGGCAAGTCCCATCTTGCTGAGCGGCAGTACTCTCACCTGTAAGATGGGACTAACAACTGAGCTCACTCACAGAACCCACGTGGCATCTGTAGCACGAGCCACAACACATCAGTCCCAGTGGGAGGTGGTGGTCTGTCGTTTGTTTTTTGGACAGTTTTGCTTTAATTCTTGTTATGAAATGTGAATTTGTTCCAATGCATCAGATGTATCAGGGAACAATCTGAATATGACGTGAACTGTGTGTTCGTGCTTGAGACACTAGGAAACGCGGAAACAGCCCCAGCTGAAATAAGCCACTCGGGAGTGCACCCCTCAAACTGCAACCAGCTACACCCAGCCACACTGGTGTCACGCCTCCCCCCACCCCGACTTCAGACGGCTCCTCCCACCACTCCACAACAACTCAGGAGCTGCAATCCACAACAGCCACTGCCACAGCAGACACCAGGTCTCTCCCAAAGCCACGTGCCTGATTCACTGAGGCACTGACAAGTCCTCAGCTGCTTGTCTGTAAAACTGCGCTGTCGCTCTATTAGGTTCCGAGCTTAACAAATAGTCTTTTTTTCTTTTTTTGGTCACCTATAAAGTTTTTAAATATTGTGACCCTTACCTCATTTACCCAAAGTCCTGCAATTTTTACTGTATGATTGTGTACAGCATCATGAATGCTAGAATACACAGGTTGCATTACAGAAACACGCACAAATATGCCAATAAAACTGACTATATATGAATATTAATAATATATGGTGATGGGGCAGGCAGGTTAAGCCACTGTCTGCAGCGCTGGCATCCTATAATGGGCGCCAGTTCAGGTCCTGGCTGCTCCACTTCTGATCCAGATCCCTGTTAATATGCCTGGAGGCCAGCGCTGCGGCTCACTTGGCTAATCCTCCACCTGCAGCACCAGCACCCCGGGTTCTAGTCCCGGTTGGGGCACCGGTTTCTGTCCCAGTTGCTCCTCTTCCAGTCCAGCTCTCTGCTGTGGCCCCGGAAGGCAGTGGAGGATGGCCCAAGTGCTTGGGCCCTGCACCCGCGTGGGAGACCGGGAGGAAGCACCTGGCTCCTGGCTTCAGATTGGTGCAGCACTGGCCGTAGCAGCCATTTGGGGGATGAACCAACGGAAGGAAGACCTTTCTCTCTGTCTCTCTCTCACTGTCTAACTCTGCCTGTCCAAAAAAAAAAAAAAGCCTGGAAAAGCAGCAGAGGATGGCCCAGGTGCTTGGGACCCTGCACCCATGTGGGAGACCCAGAAGAAGCTCCTGGCTTCAGCCTGGCTCAGTCCCAGCTGTTGCAGCCATTTGGGGAGTGAACCAGCAGGGCGATCTCTTTCTCTGCATGTCCCATTCTCTCTGTAACTCTGATTTTTAAATAAATCTTTTAAAAATTTTATTAACAAACACATATTGTATATTGAGATTACATAGTTCCTGTGCCAGGACATTTCCCTAGACCTTATTTGTTTTTTGTTCATTTTATTTTTTTGTATTCGAGCTGCCCAGTGAGCAGAGGAATAGAGAGGAGCTTGGTGTGCCCATGTGTGAGATGCTGGGATGGGAGGACATACACCAGGAGCAGACAGGGAGCGCGAAATCCGAAGGTCACTTCCCAGCAATAGCCTGCAGGAGCAGAGACCTCTCACACTGAGGGTAGCTTCCTCCTACGACGTTCTGTCTAAAAATTACCCCAAAATAGGGATGCGTTGAGGTGCTCTGGGTTCAGCCACCACTGGGACACCCGCATCCCGTGTTGTGCCGGTTCCAGACTCCACTTCTGATCCAGCTCTGTGCTAATGTGCCAGGGACACAGCAGACAGGAGTGGCCCCAGTACCTGAGCCCCTGCCACCCACACAGGAGACCTGGATGGAGCTCCTGGCTCCTGGCTTCAGCCTGGCCCAGCCCTGGCTGTTGTAACCATCTGGGGAATGAACCAGTGGATGAAGAGAGCTCGCGCGCTCCTCTACCTTTCAAATAAATAAATCTCTTCTTAGAATTACAAACATATCAGTAAAATATGAAATGCAGGCGACTGTCAAACGTGAGGGCCAGTGTGAGAGAACTACTCACTCCTCCTCTGTCCTGCTGGTTGTGACCAACACCGCTTTCTGCAGGACCTAACGCACCACTTCTCCCCAGCCAAGTCTCCAGAGTGCCAGGTCCTGAAACACAAGCTGGACACTGCAGCAAGGCAGGGGAGGGAGGGGCAGCTCTGCGGGCACACTGCCACCTGGAGTCCCTCCCCTCAGACAGCAGGGGGCACACTCACAGGGCCAGAGGCTCCAGGACAGAGTGCACCGCTTCAGGGGGAAGCTGGGTCACCCTCCTAGCAAAAGGGAGTCTGCAGGAGGAGCTGAAACACAGGATGGCAAAGTGCTGCCGCTGCTGGTGCGGATCCTGTATTTTAGGTGATGGATAAGTGGGCTCTTTTTATAAGGAAAAAAAGAAAGAAAGAAACCACAAAGGAAAATTGGGTGGGGAGATGGTTCTCAAATGCTTATTTCATAACACACACAAATGTGTCATATGTTCCTCTGCAAACAGTACATAAACAGATAACACAGCTAGAAATTAGAAAAAGAAAGCACACAGGGAGCCAAAGAAACTTGCACATGGTCTTGTGTTCTGCTCTCTGGCTCTTCCCCCCACTGCCCTGGCAGCCCCAGGGGCTCAGCCGGGCTGGTGGCAGAGGAGGAAGGAGAGCAGAGTCTACACTGGCGTGGTCCAACAGCAGGAGACTGGAGCCTGCTTGCCTGGGGTCAACCAGTGATCCTCTCCTGTCCTCCGCGGTGGGTGAGCTCTGCACTCCTGAGGTCTCCTTGCCCCGCCTCCACGCTCTGCCTCCTGCTGTCGTGTTGGTCCAACATCCTCTCGGAGCAGATCAAATCAAATCGCTTTAACGCGAGCTTGGAGCTTCCTCCCACTCTGAGAGTTTCACTTCCCACTCACCTGAGTGCCTCTTCCACCCCAGAAAAACAACCACTCCTTTCTCTGCACACGCCTCTGGGTAGGGCAGTCCCACTGATTGCCACAGCCGAGCCCCACCTTCCCGGCTGTGACCTCCCAGGGCTCTGAAACTCACAATTCCCATGCAGAATGACCCCTGCCAAGGACTCTGTTCACCTTGAATCCAGCCATCTTTTAGAGGCTGAACCCAGCTGCAAATTATCTGTTAAGAAAATTGATCCATCTAAAACTTGAAATGAGGCAAAAATAAAGAAATCACAAAGTCCTATGTCCCTGAGTCCCCTCTGAACTCTGCAGAGGTCCTCTGATGCCCGCGGAAACATGACCTTCTTTGACCTTCTGTTCACTGCTGATTAGGGACCACATTCTGTCAACTTGCAGAAAACTGGTAAGTTGCAAATGGTTTGTCTGCTAAAAAAGATAACCTCCAAAGTTTTGTTTTGTTGCACTGTTGAGACCAGTTTTACACCAGAATTTGCAATCTTAATCTTCCATTCTTTTTTCTATTATATGTCAGTTTCTAGCATTCTCTCTCTTTTTTTTTTTTTTTCTTTTTTTGACAGGCAGAGTGGATAGTGAGAGAGAGACAGAGAGAAAGGTCTTCCTTTTGCCGTTGGTTCACTCTCCAATGGCCGCTGCGGCCAGCGCATCGCGCTGATCCGAAGCCAGGAGCCAGGCGCTTCTCCCGGTCTCCCATGGGGTGCAGGGCCCAAGCACTTGGGCCATCCTCCACTGCACTCCCGGGCCATAGCAGAGAGCTGGTCTGGAAGAGGGGCAACCGGGATAGAATCCGGCACCCCAACCGGGACTAGAACCTGGTGTGCTGGCGCCGCAAGGCGGAGGATTAGCCTGTTAAGCCATGGCACTGGCCAACATTCTCTTTCTAAAAAGATTTATTTAAGGCAGAGTGACACAGATAATTTTCCATTCACTGGTTCACTCCCCAAATGGCCACAACAGTTAGGGCTGAGCCAGGCGGAAGCCAGGAGTCAGGAACTCCATCTGGGCCTCCCAGGCACATTAGCAGAGAGCTGGACAGGAGGCAGAGCAGCTAGAACCCAGAGCGGCACTCTGAGATGGGACACAGTGGTGGTTTTATCCTGCTGCATCACAGTGCCGGCCTCTCTTGAATTCTCTTTTGAGCTGGCTTCGTTGTTCTGATTACTCTCATTAATAATGTTAATAAATTTTATATGTGTTTATGACATTAGTATAAATATCTCAACAGCATTGTGGCACAGCACCTGAAACACCACTTGAGATGCCAGCATCCCATACTGGGGCGCCAGTTCAAGTCCCAGTTGCTTGGCTTAACCAATTCCCTGTTGGTGCACCGGGAAATCCGAAGATGGCCCGAATACTTGGTCTCTTCCACCCATGTGGGAGACCAGGCGAAGCCACTGGCTCCTGGCTTCAGCCTGGTGCAGCCATGGGTGTTGCAGTCATTTGGGGTATGAACCTGATCTTCTCCCATTCTCTGTCACTCACTCTCACTCTGCCTTTAAATAAACAAATAAAACTTAAAAAAAAAAAAATGGTGATCATGCTCTCAGAACCAGAAACAGGAAGGGACACAATCATCTCACGATGGAACAAGGTCTTTTAAAATGTTGACTGTGAGGCTGGCGCTGTGGCACAGCGTGTTAAAGCCCTGGCCTGCAGTGCCCGCCTCCCATATGGGCACCATTTCTAGTCCCAGCTGCTCCTCTTCCGATCCAGCTCTCTGCTGTGGCCTGGGAAAGCAGTGGAAGATGGCCCAAGTCCTTGGGCCCTTGCACCCACGTGGGAGACCCGGAAGAAGCCCCTGGCTCCTGTCTTTGGATTGGCTCAGCTCAGGCCGTTGTGGCCATTTGAGGAGTGAACCAGCAGATGGAAGACCTCTCTCTCTCTCTCTCTCTCTCTCTTTCTCTCTACCTCTCTCTGTAACTGTCTTTCAAATAAATAACATAAATCATAAAAAAAAATGTTGATTGTTCTGGAAAATCTGGACCCATCTATGCAACTTCTTCAAAGCTTCTGTTTTTGGAATCGGTATGTAAACACACGGAGGACTTCGATGCCTTCACCCACAGAGCTGAGAACCCAGCCCTGGACCTTAAGGAGCTGGTACCAGCGTCACAACACCTGCCTGTGGGCACTGTCAGAGCGGCGATCGTCTTCAAGAGTCCCAGGGGAGCCAGGGGACTTGACAAAATCACAGATTCCGACAGGCAGGGCAGCTCCCTGAAGGAGGTAGACAGGGACTTACTGGGCTGCCAGGTGCACTGTGGGCCAGGGAGCCTCAGGTGGGCTGCTGTAGAGAACGGTGATGGGCAGGACGCCAGAGGCCACGGCACAAAGGGTCCTGCAGCTCATGGCAGTGAACTAAAGTGATGGAAAACCCAAGTTGTCCAACAAACCTCTAGGTCAGCAGCTGCTCACTGTGGTTTGTACAGGGGGCTGCTGCCCAGCCAGGGCCCCCTACCACGAACTGACGAGCGAAAACGTAAGATGCTGAGCTCAGAGAAGATTCAAAATCATCACCCGATGAAGAGAACTCTTCTTGAAAACTGGCTAAAGGAAAGTTCTAAGTTATGACTGTGGCTCTAAAGGAGGACCCACTCCCGGGGACCACATGAAGATACGGTAACAAGTTATCATATTTAGGGAGAAGAGCAGGATGGCAGTTTCACCAAGGCCCACTTTGCAAAGAAAACTGAGCAGGGATTTCACATGCAAATGCAGAGAACTGCTGTGAATCCAGACAGCTGGCTGGGAATCTCTACCCTCCGAGAATCAGGTTCCTTGAGATGTAGTTTCTTCACTTGTAAGTAAGAGAATATTCCAATATCCAACATCCGATGGATAAACATTAACATACAGGGATATGTCAAGCGCATAAAACAGATTGGGTTCTTTATTCTTTTTTAAACAAAAA
This sequence comes from Lepus europaeus, assembly GCF_033115175.1. Classification (NCBI taxonomy): domain Eukaryota; kingdom Metazoa; phylum Chordata; class Mammalia; order Lagomorpha; family Leporidae; genus Lepus; species Lepus europaeus. Next base: position 6,034,621 of record NC_084836.1, read on the forward strand.
CTTGAAAAATCTCCAGGTTAGATTCTGATGCAGACTTTAAACAAAAAGCCAATGGTCACACCACTGATATTTACTTATTTATATTTACATTACTATTTTCATTAAATTACTTATTTATTAGAAGGCAAGGAGAGAGAGAGAGAACAGAGCAATCTCTCATTTACTGATTCATTCCCCAAAATGCCTGCAACGGCCAGGGCTGGGCAGCTTGATGCCAGGAGCCAGGAGCTCAGTACAAGTTTCCCTTCCACACGGGCAGCAGGGACTCAACTGTTGGGCCATCATCTGCTGCCTCTCAGGGTCTGTGTTAGCAGGACACTGGAATCAGACGGGGAGCAGGGGGGCTGGTGTTGTGGAGTGACGGGTTAAGCCGCTGCCTACAATGCTGGCGTACCATATGGGCGCAGGTTCAAATCCCGGTTGCTCTATTTCCCAACCAGCTCCCTGCTAATATGCCTGGAAAAGCAGCAGAAGATGGCTCAAGTGCTTGGGCCCCTGGACCCATGTGACAGACCTGGATGAAGCTCCTGGCTCCTGGCTTTGGCCTGGCCCAGCCCCAGCCATTGTGGCCATTTGGGGAGTGAATCAGCGGACAGAAGATCTTTCTTTCTCTGTAACTCTGCCTTTCAAATAAATATAACAAATCTTTTTTTTTTTTTTTTTTTTTTTGACAGGCAGAGTGGACAGTGAGAGAGAGAGACAGAGAGAAAGGTCTTCCTTTTTGCCATTGGTTCACCCTCCAATGGCTGCCGCGGCCGGCGTGCTGCGGCTGGCGCACCGTGCTGATCCGATGGCAGGAGCCAGGTGCTTATCCTGGTCTCCCATGGGGTGCAGGGCCTAAGCACTTGGGCCATCCTCCACTGCACTCCCTGGCCACAGCAGAGAGCTGGCCTGGAAGAGGGGCAACCGGGACAGAATCCGGCGCCCTGACCAGGACTAGAACCCGGTGTGCCGGCGCTGCAAGGCGGAGGATTAGCCTAGTGAGCCGCAGCGCCGACAGATATAACAAATCTTTAAAAAAAAAAAAAAAAAGAGAAAACAAGAAGCAGAGCTGGGACTCAACCCAGGCACTTCCAAGATGGGATGTGGGTGCTGAAATAGCATCTTAACTCCTATGCCAAACACCCACCCCACTGACACTGAAAAGCAAACCAACTCAGTGTCAAAGCTGACTTGAAGTCACCTTTATATTTGAATGTGCAGAAGGTCATCATGACTGAAGTGAAATCATTCATATTAAGTCTATGTGGACATAGACTTAATTCATATTAAGATTCATATTAAGTCTAAGCTACCCTGATACTTAGGGCTTTACTGAGGGTTGCTACTTTATTTCACAAGTGTGCAAACTAGGGCTCAGAGAAATCAGGTAACTTGCTCAAGCCCCTCTCATAAGCTACAAAGTGGCTGATCTGCAACTGGGACTTAGACCTGTATTTAGGGTTGTCTGAGTTTCTCTTCTATCCACACTTTTCCCTACGAAACAAACATTTCTTGAAACTCATATTTATGCTAATCACAACTTGAGAGAAAGACAGACCTGGGGTGACAATAAAGACTTTGAGGGTGCACGTGGAGGGGCCCTTAGGTCATCACCTTCAATATTAACATCAATGCTAGCAGAAGTGGGCATCCATGCATGTAACCACCTCCTCAAGGGGAATGGGGAAGAGGTATTTTTGGCTGGTTGCCTGGCTATATTTTGCAAACAATCTTCCTACCCAAATTATCATTCTCCAAATGATACTTTTGCCTTGACAAGATGTTCTTTTCAGGGCTGGTGCTATGGTATAGTAGGTTAAGCCTCTGACTGCAGCACCGGCATCCCATATGGGTGCCAGTTCATGTCCTGGCTGCTCTTCTTCTAATTCAGCCCTCTCTTTACAGCCTGGAAAAGCAGTGGAAGACGGCCCAAGTCCTTGGGCCCCTGCACCCACAGGGGAACCTGGATGAAGCTCCTGGCTTCAGGCTGGCCTGGTTCCAGCCGTTGTGGCCATTTGGAAAGGGGACCAGCGGATGGAAGGCCTCTCTGCCTCTCAAATCAATAAATAAATCATAAAACCAGATGCTCTTTTCTAGAACAGTCTCTTTAATAAAGACACAGCCATTAACACATGCATTCAGGGACCAGCTGCTGTGGCACAGTAGGCTAAGCCTCTGCCTGTGGTGCTGACATCCCATATGGGTGCAGGTTTGTGTCCCGGATGCTCCTCTTCTGACACAGCTCTCTGCAGAAGCTGTGGAAGATGACCCAGGTGCTTGGGCCTCCACACACATGTGGGAGACAGAAGCAGCTCCTGGCTTCTGGCTTCGGATTGGCCCCATTCCAGTCATTGCAGCCATTTGGGGAGTGAACTGGCAGATGGAAGCCCTCTCCCTCTCTCATCTCCCTCTGTCTGTAACTCTGCAACTCAAGTAAATAAATAAATCTTTACAAAGAAAGAAAAAACCACGTGCATTCATCCTACTGTGTGCTAGACGCAAAGATAAATGCCTTCGAGAGACTCCCTGTATAGGGGGCCTTCGTGGCACAGTGAGTCAAGCTGCCGGTTAGGACCATAGCTCCCAATATCTGAGCACCAGCTTGGGTTCTGGCTGCTCACTTCCAGTCCAGTTCCCTGCTAATATGCCTGGGAAGGCAGCAGGAGATGGCCCAAGTGCTGGGGTTCCTGTCCCATCCATGTGGGAGATCTGGATGGAGTTCTAGGCTCCTAGCTTTGGTCTGGCCCAGCCCCAAATGTCACGATCATCTGGGGAGTGAACCAGCAGAAGGAAGATGTTTTTCTCTGTCTTCCTATCACTCTGCCTTTCAAACTAAAAAAAAAAAAAAAAGTACTGCACAATGCAAAAGGTGCCGGTTGGAATATGTCGTCTAAAAAGCTGTTGTGGTTTTTTTTTTTTTTTTATTGCTTTTCACCTCCTGTTCACAGTGACTGTGTACATTTATATAAAAGTTCAAATGGTAATTTTTTTAACTGGAAAATCACCTCATCACCACTGCTGGTTGTTTTGTGGGCACCTTCACATGCTGTGTTACACGACCCGCACATCACCCCGAAGGGCGCTCTTCCAAGTGAGTGAGAACACGGAGAGCACCCGGGGCGGTGCCTGGCGCAGGAGCCCCTGCACAGTGCAGGAAGAAAGTGAGTCCAGGTCCACAGAGGGGCCGGCCCTGGTGTGAGTTCAAGTCCACAGAGGAGCCGGCCCTGGCAGCTCAGGCAGGCGGGGGGAGGAGTGGCCCTGTCCCAGGCCCTGTGCACTCCTCACACGCACCTTGCTCCAGAAGCCGCCCAACCCCCACACTGAGGTACTCCCCCTCAGGACTCCTCCCTGCACGCCCGCCTCCACCCACTGCCCCAGCCCCCCAGCCCGGACCGGGTTCTTGGCACCTGGCCTCTAAAAGGCCATTCATCTTACCCCGTATGCTACTTTGAAATGCTCGCTCTTAGAAAGAGATCAAGACTAGCTCCGAGAACAGTAACAAGGAAGAAAAACCTGAGCCAGTTAGCGGAAGCCACAATGAAAACACTGTGGTCATCGTTAACACCATCGGAGCTCTTCCGAAGCGCCAGCAGTTACGGTAAACACTCTACACCAATTTCCTGACTTCATGTCCCAAACCCTTTGAGGTAGATGTCATTATCACCTCCACTTTACAAACCAGGAACTCGACGCACAGAATTTAGGTGACTGGCCCCACATCCCAGCCAGGAGGTGGTGGGGCAAGCTCGAAGCCACCACCCCATGCAGATGCTGGGCCGCCAAACAGGGAGCAGCGGGACCACCGCGGGGCCTTCCCGCCTTTCCCGGCTCCTCCTCCACCTCCACCCTGGCATCTGCTGCTCTTTCCTTCGCTCCTTGAAACAGGAGACGGAGGCTCCCAGGAACAGACCGCGCAGGACCCTGGTTCATGAGAGCAGGGCATCATATTCCACAAGCACGGTGACTGGCAACAACGCCAGGCATGAGCCACCAGGACCGTCCTCCTCCCAGGGCGGAGTCTGCAAAACGGCCACGCAACCTCTGTTCTGTTCGAGCAGAACTGAAGGGCGCCCAGCACCCCAGCACCCCGCCCACCCTTCCATGCCACACCCAACACCTCCCTAGACTACAGGGGAAAAATACCTGCAGCGCAGGCTATGAAGCCATGCCGGAAACAGCCACTCAGCACCGTGTACGCCGTGTACACCGTGTACCATGTGCCTGAGCTGCAGGGTCCTAAGTGCTTCTTCTCCCAGCACTGCGTGAGGATTGAAAAGCACCAGTGCTCTTCCCATCTCGCAGTCTTTTTTTTTTTTTTTTAAAGATTATTTACGTATTTATTTGAGAGGTAGAGTTACAGAGAGAGAGAGAGAGACACAGAGAGAAAGGTCTTCCTTCCGTTGGTTCACTCCCCAAATGGCCACCACGGTCAGAGCTGCGCCAATCTGAAGTCAGGAGCCAGGAGCTTCTTCCGGGTCTCCCATGTGGATGCAGGGGCCCAAGGACTTGGGCCATCCTCCACTGCTTTCCCAGGCCACAGCAGAGAGCTGGATTGGAAGAAGAGCAGCTGGGACTAGAACTGGCGCGTATATGGGATGCCTGTGCCGCAGGCGGAGGATTAACCTACTGCGCCACAGCGCCGCCCCCTCATCTCCCAGTCTTAGAGAAGATGGGGAGACCCAACCAACACCGCGAGCTGGGAACAGGCAGGTGCCTCACAACGAAAGAGATGTCTCAGAGTACAGAAAGGACCCATCCTCCCCCACCCAACCCCCACCTCCCCACCCCGGCAGACAGTGAAAGCTGGACCTAGAAGGCCCACAGGGTTTTATGAGTGAGGAGGGAGGGAACTCCAGGCAATGCAAAGTGTCTGGGCAAACCACAGCACCAGGAAGCGTCCTGCCCGCTCCCAGGACGGCAGAGCAGGGCAGGGAGATGGAGCTGCTGGAGCTAAGCTGTGGAGGACCGTGACATCACAGAGCTTGCTTTCATCTCCGAGGGGAGATGCACAGAAGCCGTGGCTGTCTGCCACTGCGGTCCCCCATCGGACCCCACCTTCCGCTAGCGTCCCGATCCTCCTCTGGAGAATGCCCACCGGCTTCTGCTGGCCAGCTCTGACCAGCGCATGCCCCCCCTAGGAGCACACTCTGGAGGAACGACCCAGGAAGGCAGGGACAATACACAGATCAGCAGCAGTGGGGCCCTAAGCAGGGTGCTCCTGGCTCGTCCTCGGCTGCACCCTGCGGCTGCCGGGCCTCCCCTGGTTCTGGCCCAGCTCTCCAGTTCTCCCAGTCGGTCCAGGCACCACCTTTCCAAAACCACCTTTTCAGTTGTAGTGGGGGGCAAGTTTCTGGAGCCCTGACTGGCAGGGAACACACTGAAGCAGGGAGGCAGCTGACCCAAGCCGTGTCTGAGGAAGGCAACTGCAGCCTGCAAATACCCCGAAGCCGGGCCAGCAGCACTGGTTCAGCCCTTCCAAGGCTGCTCTCTCCCGCCACCCCTTCGCCCTTGACCTTGGCCCGTAAGCACCCAGAAGCCTTTTCTGAACCTTGCTCTGTTGGAGGACATCCAAGACCTTCCAGATTCAGGTATCCGGGGGTGTACCCTGGGGGTTCACTGGCACATTCAAGCTTGAGAACCTCTGACCTATACTGTGTTCTGGCCATACCAAATCTTTTTTTTTTTAAGGATTTATTTGTTTATTTGAAAGGCAGAGTTACAGAGAGGCAGAGGCAGAGAGAAGTCCTCCCCAAAAGGCCACAATGGCTGAAGCTGGGCCAATCCGAAGCCAGGATCCAGGAGCTTCTTCCAGGTCTCCCACGCAGGTGCAGGGTCCAAGGACTTGAGCCATCTTTTGCTGCTTTCCCAGGCTATAGCAAAGAGCTGAATTGGAGCTGGGACTCGAACCAGCACCCATAAGGGATGCCAGCACTACGGGCAGCAGCTTTACCCGCTACGCCACAGTGCCTGCCTCCACATTGAATCTTTCTCCTAAAACATACTCCCAACTGTGGTCCAATTCCATCCAGATGAACACCCTGGCACCTCCCTGGCCTTCCAAAACTGTTCACTCCCCGCTTCACAACACGACCCAAATGCCAGTCTGCACTAAGATCTTCCAAGTGCCCTTCCTTAGTGCTCCAGAAACGTGCAGTTCCTCTGATACGCGCCTTTGCACTACAACTGATGCTTAGACGCCAGCTCCCTTCCAGGACTTGTCTATCCACCACCAGTCCTGCAGAGCCTAGCACGAGGCTGTGGACGCAGCGCATCCCTGCTCATGCGGAAGTGGGCTGAAGCAATGATTTGAAAAATTGCTGTAAAAACAACTTCTGGGCCGGCGCCGTGGCTTAACAGGCTAATCCGCCTGGCGGCGCCGGCACACCAGGTTCTAGTCCCGGTTGCCCCTCTTCCAGGCCAGCTCTCCGCTATGGCCCGGGAGTGCAGTGGAGGATGGCCCAAGTCCTTGGGCCCTGCACCTGCATGGGAGACCAGGAGAAGCACCTGGCTCCTGGCTTCGGATCAGTGAGATGCGCCGACCGCAGCGGCCATTGGAGGGTGAACCAACGGCAAAAGGAAGACCTTTCTCTCTGTCTCTCTCTCTCACTATCCACTCTGCCTGTAAAAACAAAACAAAACAAAACAAAAAAAAAAAAACAACTTCTGACCAGAGCCGGGGCTCCTGGACACCGGGCACTCCCCACCTCATTCCCACAGTGCAGGGAAGAGTATGGGATCCCAGCTCAGAGACCCAGGGCCAGCTCGACTTCCTATTAGGCTGGGGAATCTCGGGCACGTGGTTTTCTCTGTTTCAGTGCCTTCCTTTCTTCCCAGGGAAAGTGGGTGTGAAACCCAGCCCTGCTCTGCTGGCACTGTCGGGGACTAATGCTGTGCTCAAGGCCTCCTGAGAACGCTGGCCCTCGGCAGGAAGCATCTCCTCCCCTCGCAGCTGTGGGACGGTGAGGCCTGACTGGGCAGACACCGTGAGCAGCGTGGTGTCGCCGCTGGCTCCACAGCTTGGGATTTCATCACTGTTCCGAAACAGACCCTGAACCCAACAGACCTGTTCTGCAGGGCCAGGGAGGCGAGCGATTGTAAAGGACATCTGGCCACACGTTCGTCCCAGCGTCCCAGCCCTTCAGTGGTGTAGGATCCGTTTCTAGGCAGAGCTTCCCAGGAGGCCTTGAGGCCCCGGCTCTGGGCTTCTGCTACTCTTTAAAAAATTCCATTCTGTCAACCAGGTTTAACCCTTGAGTCTTGTGGTCCAGAACTGGAATACTTTACACCACATGCCTGTGACCGCTCCTGTGTCCCACCTACCACACATACAAAAGCCCTTTCAAAAGGGCAAAATAAACCTTCCAAAGCTGTCTTCTAAAAAAGGCCCTCGGTCGGCTGAGTCAATTTGCAAACTGAAGTCCACTCAGTCCCCACTCGGTCTCAGGTGGCGTGGAGGGGAGTGTGACTTCCTGCTCTCTCCCTTTCTTCTACTTTAGCTCACTTAGTTTTTGCAACGCCTGGTGCAGTCAGCCGCAACCTCCACCTCTCAGAGGAACCAAGGCTCGGGAACGCCCTAGGACCAGGGGAAGCCACTCCCAGGGCCCTGCACAGAGCAGGCGCAGAGGCTCCCAGGCCTTGCTTTTGCAACCTGCATGCTCACTTACATCAGAGCGGGATGCAGCATGGGGCAGAGGAAAAATACATGGGTTTTGGAGTGGACAAGCCTGGGTCCCACCACTTATTAGCTGTGTGGCGTGAGCCTCACTTTCTTCGCTTCTAGGGTGCTACAGAGTTGGAGAGAGATTAAAAGCTAAAGCACATTCTGAGACAACATAGGTGAAGAGCATGCAACAGTGCCTGGCACCCGGGCTGTGACAGTCTGTGAGGGCAGGGACCCTGCTGCCTTGTCAGGGCTGTGCCTGGAGCTCAGCACAAAGGTCTGCAAGGCCGGGCTCAGCAGACACAGGGCAAGGCACACAGCAGGTGCTAACTGCACGATCCAAAGTAGGGACGATTGACTACAGGGATGGCCAACTAGCTAATAAACAGTCGCGTTCACCTCGACCCCAGTAGGAGCAAGATGCAATGGTCCTGTGTTCATTATCAATTCCAGAACATACACGCACAAAAGAACTAAACACCACGGGAAATGTCTATCACAAGCTGGCGTCCCACCCAAGTAACTCAAGATGGATGTAGGGGCCAAGCAGTGGGTTCATCACCCTCTGGGACATGTGTCCTCCACACTGGGGGGCTGACTACTGCTTCAGACTCAGCTTTGTTAATGGGCACCTTGGGAGGCAGCAGATGATGGCCCAAGTGCTGGAGTCCCAGCGTCCCATGTGGGAGACCAGGGTGGAGTTTCTGGCTCCTAGCCTCTGCCTGGACCATGCTCAGCTGTTGGGATTTGGGGATTGAATCAGTGGAGGGAAAATCTCTCTCTCCCTCTCTGTCATTCTGCCTTTTCAACAAATAAATCTTAAAAAAAAAAAAAAAAAGATTCGGGGCAGGTGTTGTGTGTGGCGCAGCAGGCTAAGCCACTGCCTGGGACACCTATGTTGCCTAGCGTATCGGAATGGCAGTTGGAGTCCTGGCCACCCAGCACTTCAGGTGCAGCCTCCTAATGCACCTGGGAAGGCAGCATGTGACAGCTAAGTATTTGGGTCCCTGCCACCCACGGGGAAGACCCAGATGGAGTCCTGGGCTCCTGGCTGTGACCTGGCCCAGATCCAGCTTTGTGGGTATTTGGGGAGTCAACCAGGAGATGGAAGCTCTCTCTCTTTCCCCACTGTCACTGCCTTTCAAAAAGATATAAACAAACAAACAAATAAATATTTTAAAAAGATTGTTGTGGGGTGGCGCTGTGGCATAGCGGGTAAAGCTGCTGCCTGCAGTGCCAGCTTCCCCATTGGGCGCCTGTTTGAGTGTCAGCTGCTCCTCTTCTGATCCAGCTCTCTGCTATGGCCTGGGAAAGCAGTAGAAGATGGCCCAAGTCCTTGGGCCCCTGCACCCGCATGGGAGACCCAGAAGAAGCTCCTGGCTCCTGGCTTCAGATCTTCCCAGTTCTGACCTTTGCTGCCAATTGAGGAGTGAACCAGAGGATGGAAGACCCCCCCCCCCTTCTCTCTTTCTCTCTGTGTAACTATGCCTTTCAAATAAATAAATAAATAAATAAATAAATCTTAAAATAAGAAAAAAAGACTGTTGTAAAGAAATTCACAGGAGGCCGGCGGTGTGGCTCACTTGGCTAATCTCCGCCTGTGGCACCGGCACCCCGGGCTCTAGTCCTGGCTGGAGCGCCGGATACTAGTCCCGGTTGCTCCTCTTCCAGTCCAGCTTTCTGCTGTGGCCCAGGAAGGCAGTGGAGGATGGCCCAAGTGCTTGGGTCCCTGCACCCGTATGGGAGACGAGAAGCACCTGGCTCCTGGCTTCGGATCAGCGCAGCGCTGGCCATGGTGGCCATTAGGGGAGTGAACCAATGGAAGGAAAACCTTTCTCTCTGTCTCTCTCTCACTGTCTATAACTCTCTCTCTCACTGTCTAACTGCCTGGAAAAAAATAAAAATAAATAAATAAAAAAGAAATTCACAGGAAAGTATTTTAGGTATTTCCTAAAATATCTGCAGATTTTGGTAAAAATAAATCAGCTTAAGAAAATAGCAGTGAAAGGAGACAAGTTCTAGAACAGCATTTATAGTGATGGAAAGCCCCGAGGAGTTTTCACACGATACACTGAGATGTCCGGGCAGCAAGGCTGCCACCCTGAATCTACACCAGAGAGCTGGGGCAGAACAAGCCCCAACGACACCACACGAAACGAGAACCCAGGTCCGATTCCCCAGAGCAGAGGGCTGCAAACAGGGAACTGCTACACCTGAAGAAGCAATGTGAAAGTCCAGAGCAGGCAGCCCGGGGGAAGGACTGCTCCAGGAAACACGAATCCCACAGTGGAAGATGACCCTGCCCCGGGTCCTGGGCAAGCGAAGGCGCTTCTGAGGCCCTGGCAGCGCTGCCTCGGACAGCCGGCGGTCCTGAGGGCGCTGACTGAGAAGCCAGGCCAGGCCAGGGCACGGAGGGGTGTTCATGTACAGTGTTGTGCGTGGCGTGAGCTCGAAGTACAGCCAAGAGACAGGCAGGAGAAACGGAGGCGTCCCAAGTGGACCGAGCGGGTAAGCTGTGGGGAACAGGCCTGTGCCACACAGCGGTGGGAGTGGAGATCAGTGCATCTGCTATGGAGAGCAAGATCTAAAACCACACAAGCACAGAGCCAGAAGACAATGTTATTTTCTGTCTCTCTCTTCTTAAAAACAAAACACTTTATTTATCTCTTTTTTTTTTTTTAATTTTTTGACAGGCAGAGTGGACAGTGAGAGAAAGAGACAGAGAGAAAGGTCTTCCTTTTTGCCATTGGTTCACCCTCCAATGGCTGCCGCGGTAGGCGCGCTGCGGCCGGCGCACCGCGCTGTTCCGATGGCAGGAGCCAGGTGCTTCTCCTGGTCTCCCATGGGGTGCAGGGCCCAAGCACTTGGGCCATCCTCCACTGCACTCCCTGGCCACAGCAGAGAGTTGGCCTGGAAGAGGGGCAACCGGGACAGGATCGGTGCCCCGACCGGGACTAGAACCCGGTGTGCCGGCGCCGCAAGGCGGAGGATTAGCCTGTTAAGCCACGGCGCCAGCCAACACTTTATTTATCTTAACGCATTTACAAGGCAGGCAGAGAAAGAGTAAGAGAGCTCCAATCTGCTGGGGCTGGATCACTCCCCTAAATACCCACAACAGTCGGGGCTGGGCCAGGCCATAGCCAGGAGCTCAGAACTCAGTTCTCCCAGGGTGGGCATTAGCAGGAAACTGGGACTGGGAGCAGAGCCGGGACTAGAACCCAGGCACTCCGAAACGGGATGCAGGTGCCAAGAGGTGGCTTAACTCCCTGCACCACAACATTCGCCCTGCAGCATTGTTTTTAATAGCAAAGACTGGAAACTCCTTCAAATGCTCACCAAAAAGGGACTGGATGAACACATCACAGCGGAAAACCACGCAGCAGTGAAAAAGCCTGAAAGCTCTCAGGGTCACATCCTTAAGTGGGCAGAAAAGGCAAGGTGCGGAACAGGGCTGTATTTCTCTATCGAAATAAAGAGGCAGGAGGGCGTGTGGAGCGACAATGAGGATGCTGCCTGGGACAACCACATCCCATGTTACAGCACCTGGCTCAAGTCCCGCCTCTGCCCTGGACCCAGCTTCCTGGTAAGGCACACCCTGGGAGGCAGCAGGTGACGGCTCAAGTTCTTGGGTCCCTGCCACCCATGTGGCAGACCCAGACAGAGTTCCAGCTCCTGGCTTCAACCCAGGCTAGCCCTGGCTGTTGTGGGCATTTGGAGAGTCAGTCAGTAGATGGAAGATCTCTCCTTGTGGTTGTCTCTGTCTTTCAAATACGATGAAAATAAGCAAAAGTTAAAAAATAAAAAAGGGGAGCAAAAAGTGAAATCTGTATTTGTCATTTGCTTTATTTATAAAAACAAGTAAGTGTTTTGTTGGGAGGAGGCAGCTCGTGGACAGGGTTGGTGCCAGACTTCTCCCCGTATTGTTTTACATTTCATTTTGAATCATATGAATGGACCACCTTTTTCAAAATGTAAGTCTTTAGGCTAGCGCCACGGTTCAATAGGCTAATCCTCCGCCTTGCGGCACCGGCACACCGGGTTCTATCCCGGCGGGGACACCGGATTCTGTTCCGGTTGTCCCTCTTCCAGGCCAGCTCTCTGCTATGGCCAAGGAAAGCAGTGGAGGATGGCCCAGGTCCTTGGGCCCTGCACCCACATGGGAGACCAGGAGAAGTACCTGGCTCCTGGCTTCGGATCAGCGCGGTGCACCGGCCGCAGCGCGCCGGCCATTGGAGGGTGAACCGACGGCAAAGGAAGATCTTTCTCTCTGTCTCTCTCTCACTGTCCACTCTGCCTGTCAAAAATAAATAAATAAGCCGGCGCCGCGGCTCACTAGGCTAATCCTCCGCCTTGCGGCGCCGGCACACCGGGTTCTAGTCCCGGTCAGGGCACTGATCCTGTCCCGGTTGCCCCTCTTCCAGGCCAGCTCTCTGCTATGGCCCGGGAAGGCAGTGGAGGATGGCCCAAGTGCTTGGGCCCTGCACCCCATGGGAGACCAGGAGAAGCACCTGGCTCCTGCCATCGGATCAGCGTGGTGCGCCGGCCGCAGCGCGCTACCGCAGCGGCCATTGGAGGGTGAACCAACAGCAAAGGAAGACCTTTCTCTCTGTCTCTCTCTCAATGTCCACTCTGCCTGTCAAAAATAAATAAATAAATAAACAAATAAATAAAACTGATAAAAAATTATATACTACCTAAGATTCTGAACTCAGCCAAACTATCAAAGTGGAGTGAGGTTAGAATGAAGATATTTTTAGGGCTGGTGCTGTGGTGCAGTAGGTTAAAGCCTTGGCCTGCAGCACCAGCATCCAATATGGGTGCCAGTTCTAGTCTGGCTGCTCCTTTTCCGATCCAGCTCTCTGCTATGGCCTGGGATAGCAGTGGAGGGCCTTGGGCCCCTGCACCTACGTGGGCCCCTGCACCTACGTGGGAGAGCTGGAAGAAGCTCCTGGCTCCTGGCTTCAGATTGGCGCAGTTCTGGCCATTGCAGCCATCTAGGGAGTGAACCAGCAGATGGAAGATCTTTCTCTGTCTCTACCTCTCTCTGCAACTCTTTCAAATAAATAAAATAAATCTTAAAAAAAAGATGATATTTTTAGACAGGTAAGGTCTCAAAAAAACTTACCTCTGGAAGGAGCTATTCCAGGATGGGAGTGAAAAACCAAGAACCAGGGAACAGGGAGTGTAATCTCACCCACCCCCACCCCCACCCCCACCCCCTGCATGTGATGGTTAAGTGTCGTCCCAAGTATGGGAGAACAGACCTAAACAACAGTCATCAGAGGGGGCAAGAGAGCAAGCGCCAGGAAAGAGAGGAGCTGGCCACCGAACTGAGTTTGTCATAAGCTTTAGGGCTGAATTAGGAATAGGAACATAGAAACCAAGCAAGAGAGCAAATGGGACTACGACAGGCCCTCGGGAAACACAAACAGCAACAACAATGCAGAAGACTGGGGCTGGTGTCAGGGCCCAGTAGGTTAAGCCTCTGCCTGGGACACCAGAGCCCAGTCCCGGTTGCTCCACTTCTGTTCCAGCTCCTTGCTAATTGCGCCTGGGAAAGCAGCAGCAGATGGCCCAAGTGCTGTGGCCCCTGCCACCCACATGGGAGACCCAGACGGAGTTCCTGCTCCTGGTTTTGGACTTGCCCAGCCCTGGCCACTTCAGCCATTTGGGACTTGAATCAGTAGAGAGTAGATCAATCTCTCTGCCTTTCAGATAAAATAAATCTTTTAAGAAAACAAAGCAAAGCAAAACGGAAGAAAACATGGAAGATCCCCCCAAGAGAAATGAACATGCTTTGTCCACACACAAACTTGTACTTCACTCATAATAGCCAAAAAGTGCAAACAGTCCAAGTGTCCATCCACCTATGAGGACAGACAAAATATCCCCCCCCCCCCCCGCCGCGGAGCACCCGAACACCATGTGCACAGGCCGTAGTGACCCTGCTGATAGGAAACACCCCGGACAGGGGAACCCTAAACACAGAATGTAGATGAGCTCACTGAAAGGAGCTCCAGAGCTCCAGAGAGCAGCAGCCTCCACCTGCCCCCCCCCGCCCCTGCTGTCCCGTCCAGCACTGTCTCTGCCCGCATTGCTCTCTGACAAACTCACCGCCTGTCCCCCTCAGACCTCAGGTTCTCTCCTCCTCCCCAGCCTCCACATCCTCCACTCCTCTACCTCCACCCGCAGTTCTGACCTCCTCCCCAGCGTCCGCCTGCCCTTTCCCAGGGAGTGACGCCCAGGCACATCCATCTCAGTCCATTTAAGACAAGTTTTCATCATCTTCCCAAACCAGCTCTTCCTTCACTCTCCCCAAGCCCGAGGCTCCAAGCCTGAATGGCAGCTTAGAATTCCTCTTCACTCTGCCCTCAGGGCCGAGCTGCCACTGGCCCTGTCCAGTCACATCCACACCTTGCACGGCAGCCACTTCCTATCCACATTCCCTCTGCCTCCGTGTCCCCACCTCACAGCCGGGTGACTGCTCCTAATTGGTATCCCTTGCTCCAATCTTTCTTGCTTAATGCCGCCCCTGAACTCCCTGAAAGCCTGTAATTAGTGCGTCATCCCCCACCCCACTTGCAAATCTTCAGCAATTCCTCCCTGTATTTCACAAAGCATCCGTGCCTGCAGCACAATTCGGCTCCCACACACCTCTCAGACCTCATCTGCTTCCCTACACACACCTCATATTCCAAGAAATCCCCCTTGTCTTTTTTTTTAAGATTTTTTATTTATTTGAAAGGTGGAATTACACACACGGGGGGGGGGGGGGGGGGGGACAAAGAGACAGAGAGACATCTTTCATCCATTGGTTCACTCCCCAAATGACAGCAACAGCCCTGCTGGGCCACGCTGAAACCAGGAGCCAGGAGCTTCTGGATCTCCCACATGGGTGCAGGGGCCCAAGCACCTGGGCCATCTTCCACTGCTTTCCCAGGCCATCAGCAGGGAGCTGGACAGGAAGTAGATCAGCCAGGACTCGAATTGGTGCCCATATGGGATGCCAGCGTTGCAGGTGGTGGCTTCACCGGCTATACCACAGCCACAGCACAGGCCCTGGGCTTTTGTTGCCAAAGCAGCTTGGTCCTCTCCCCTTTCACAGCCTCATCAAGCTGCTCCTGCTACTCATCCTCCAGGACTCCAGGTCCTGCCTCCTTCCTGACCCCAATGGGAGAGGACCCCACCCCGGTCCTTCCTGAAGACCTGCCTGGAGCTTTCTCGAACTACAGGTGCACACCACCAGTACCTGTAGCCTGGGCCTGGGCAGCAGAACAAGGCCCTAGAACAGGGAGGAACCTTTACTCTGCCAAGGGTCATTTACATCATTAGGGGCCATGTAAGATTATTAACTTAAAAACTAGCCTGCTATTGATTTATTGACTCGTGAGTCTCTCCTGCAGCTGCCTTGGCAGGGCTGGAACAAATGACTTTATGGGCCTGTCTTAGTCCAGGACTGGACATTCCCCTGCCCTAGGAGATCAACACACATAATGTGGGCACCTACAGTAGGTTTTAAAAAATGTGGAACCGGCTCGCACTGCGGCTCACTTGGCTAATCCTCCGCCTGTGGCGCCGGCGCACCCGGTTCTAGTCCCTGTTGCTCCTCTTCCAGGCCAGCTCTCTGCTGTGGCCCGGGAAGGCAGTGGAGGATGGCCCAAGTGCTTGGGCCCTGCACCCGCATGGGAGACCAGGAGGAAGCACCTGGCTCTTGGCTTTGGATCAGCGCGGTGCACCGGCTATAGCGGCCATTTGGGGGGTGAACCAACGGAAGGAAGACCTTTCTCTCTGTCTCTCTCTCACTGCCTAACTCTCCTGTCCAAAAAGAAAAAAAAAAAAAAAAAAAAAGTGGAACCAATACTGGAAAATCTAGAGGGGCGGGCATTGTGGTACAGTTCAGATGCCGCTTGGGACACCCATGATGTCCCGGGTCTGAGTGCCGGGGTTCGAGTCCCAGCTCTGCTTCTGATCCACGGAGGAAGGCAGCACATGACAGCCCAGGTACTAGGGTCCCTGCTAGAGACCTAGACTATCAGGATCCTGGCTTCAGCCTGGCCCAGCCACGGCTGCTGTGGGTAGAGGAAAGATCTCTGTCTCTGCCCCTCTACCTTTCCAATAAAAACAAACAGACAAAACTTTAAAATCTGGAATGTCACATAAAAACCCAGACTTGGGCATCTCTTGAAGAGAGAACTTAATGCCCCTTCCAGAAGGCCTCCCTGGACTGCCCAGGGGAAAGCAGCTGCCCGTCACCCTCCAGAACACGGCTCTGCACATCTCGCCAGAGTGCCCTGCTCAAACGCACTCGCCTTCTCCACTAAGAACTTAAGCTCCCTGAAGGGGAAAAGACCCTGTCCGTCTGGTTCAAAGCCACCCTCGGCACTGCCTCCGTCACTGCGGGCACCCAGGAGCCAAGTGATGGGCCTTGTGTGGGGCCACACCCCTGCAGGGCACCCAGTGGATGAGGCCTCCTGCTGCCTGCACCCACTGGGTGCAGGAAGTAAACACACTCAACGACACTCCCCACCTTTCCTCTTCTTCAGCTGACGCTCCTGGAAGCCTCGGGGCTGGCCATTGCAGATCTAATCAAGCATAACGACAATGTCCAGTACCACTTACTATCCTTGCCCGGGCCAAGATCCCTGGCTCCTTTCAGGCAGTCCACACACACATAGTGGGCACTCTCACTGGGCCAGGCACTGTCCTAGGTGCAAAGAATTGGGAGTGAACCAGAAGCGCCTGCCCTCATGGAGTGAATGCTGGAGGGCAGAGGTGGGTGACCATCAACAGATACTCCCACCTGCTGTCCAGGTCAAGGGCTGTGCTGCTGTCTTCCTGGTCAGCCAGCCTTGACCCAGCTCCCTGACCACTGACTTCCACTTACTGCCCTGTGCCACCATGCGCTGTTCTAACTCAGCATCATGGGTTTGTGACTCTTCTCAGGCTCCACGAGGCCATAAATTCTATCTTTCCTGTTCTTCGGGGTTCTTACAGCCCAGATATCACAGCCAGCACTGGAGTGCCTGCCGATCAACGGAGGACAGGGAACCACTTTCCCTAACCTGGCACGTGGACCTGCGGAGCCACGGAACCAACGTGGTAGTTCCCAGAGTGTACATTTTATTCCATAATCCGTGGTGATCAAGTTAATATTAACCACTGGGCCGTTTAACACATCACAAATTAAGACAAATAGGAACTGATTAAGGAGCAGGCATGCAGTACACATGGATTCTTTTTGTGGGCTGGCTGGTAGGAGCCATGGACGTCCCTCTTAATGGCTACGTAACCTTGAGTAAGTTAATGAAACACCCTGGGTCTGTTTCAGGACCCGTGAGAGGGAGACGACTGTCTATGCCTGGCAGGGTTGTTACGGGGGCTAACAGTACTGTGGGTGAGCGCTTAACAGTGCTGGCCACCCCTGTACTCACCCCGGTTACAATCCAAGAACACTTCCGCCCGTTGTTAACCTGTTTCTGTACTTGGGGCACTCAGTGGTCAGAAGTGGGGCTTCAGTTAGAGCCTCACCACACTGCCCAGATGACCAAAGGGAAAGAAGGACAAGCCGGTGGGGGTGGGGGAGATGCTACAAAAGCAAAACAGGGAAATGGCAAACAGATCCTTATCAATCAGCTGCTCAACTTCTCTCTCTGTCCAGAAAACAACCTGCTGCCTCCATCTCCTGTCTCTTCTGCGCCGGGGTGGCCACTGTCCCTGCCTCCGGGGCTGTGCTGAGCGGAAAAGCATTTTTGCTCGTTGGAAAGCGTGACTTCACCTGAGTGTTGCTTAAGACCATGGGCCCTGGACTCTGTGCCGAGTGACCACTGAACAACCGCTCTTGGACTGTCTCGTTTGAAACAGAGGCAACAGTAATACCTTCCCCAGGGGGCTGTCGTGAGGACCTAGTGAATCACACGAAGTATCTGGGCCTGGGACCTCAGAGGAACGCGGCTACTGAGAATTAAGGATACCAGCCTAGTCACTGGGCCCCTCGCCCCCAAGAAACCAACGCCGCGCTACCAAGTGGGAGAGCAGGGCTGTGCAACGGGCTGTGTGACCTTGGACATGTCGCAGACCCTCTCCAAACCCTGGTTCCAGCGACCCCCGAACGAGAGCCACCTCCGGAGAGGAGCCCCTGGGCTCCCACCAGCTCTTCCACTGCACCGTTAGGGCCTCCGGAACAAAGGCCACCCGCTCCCCAGCCTGTACCCAAGGGGCCACAACTCGAAATTTCTGCTGCCCAGGAACTCCCCTCGCAGCGCGACGGCCCGGGGACCCGCGCCCGCCCGCGCCCGCCCCAGCAACCGACTCTCGTCCGCAGCGGCTGCCCACAGTTTCGCCGGCGGCCCGGCCGTGGGTCGGTCCCCGCGGTCTGCCGGGGAGTGACAGGTGCGACGCGGGGCCTCGCGCGGCCGGGGAGCAGAGCCGCAGGCAGCACACGTGGGCGCGCGAGGGGGGCGGCGGCCGCGCGCTCGCCGCCAGCGGCCCCCAGCGACGCCCCCGGCCCCCGTAGCCCCGCGGCTGCCTGAGGCGGAGCGCCGGGGCCCGGACTCACGGCCGTCGCGCCGGGAGGGTCGGGGGGCGCCTCACGCGCGAGCCGGGACGGTCGCGGGGTGGGCGCACGCGCACCCGCGCACGCCGCCGTAACCCCTTCCTCCCCGCGCGCCCACCCCTCACCGTCGATGTCCCCCAGGGTCAGCTCGTCGCCCAGCTCCGTGAGCGTCTCCATGGTCTCCAGACCGCCCAGCTCGCCGCTCTCGTCCATCGCCCGGCTCGGCGCAGAAGTCCCCCGGCCCTCCCGCTCAGGGATCCGCGGGGGCGGTACCGTCGCCACCGCCCATGACACCCGACAGCCCCCGCCCGGCACCGCCTCACCGGCCAGTGCCAGCCGCCGCCATGTTTGCGCTGCGCCCCGGCGCCGCGCGGAAGGGGCGGGGCGGGATTCCCCCGCCCCCGCCCGCGCCCTCTGAGGCCCCGCCCCCAGCCGCGCGCCCCCTTGTTTGTTGTCAATGGGACCAGGCTCGCCTCCACCAATCGGCTGGCGAAGCGGCGCGTGGGGTGATGGCGCGTCAGCGATCAGCAGCTCAGATTTGCATAGCGAGGTCCGCCCCTCGCGGACCGGGAGCGAATGCGCGGAGCGGCGGCCGGGGCCTCAGCCCAGCCTCCTTCTCCTGGTTTAAAGGAGCCGCTCCCTTTTCCGTGGGATCCGCTCCGAAGCAGCCCCCGGCACCCTCCCGGGATTGAAGGGTTAACGCCCACCCGCGGCCACCCGCCGCCCCCCCCACCCCGAGCCCATTACGTCATGTTCCCAGCCGCCGCGCCCGGACCTGGGAAAGCGGGTAGACTCAGGCCCAGGGCCCCCAGCCCAGGCAAGAGTCGAGGTCATCTAAGCCGCGCTCCCGCGCCTCTGCACCTGCGGCGGTCCCCGCTCCCCAGGCGCCTCAGCATCCCTGCAGCGCGCGAGCATCCTGGGGGCTGACGTGCAGCCCACCCTGGGCTTCCCACTCCCAGCTTCCCGCTGCACCCTGCAGCGAGCTGCGCACGTTGTAAGCTACGTGCGAGCGTCTAGGAATTTCTCCCAAGGGTAGAGGTACCCGCGCTCCAGGAAGCGCCAAGGGAAACACTGAGAGCCGGGTAAGGGATCAGATAAACCGCCATCACTGGGTACGGTGCCACTCCCCCACTGAAGGGGCCGCTCCCGGGGCCGGTGTTGGGCCCAGGGTCAGGATGCCTGGGTTCCAGGCCGGGCTGCTGACTCCAGTGGGAGAGGCCTGTCAGTATTTGGGGGACGAACCAGGGAATGGAGGATGTCACAAAATGAAAACACAAACACGCATAAATGCATATTTATGGAAAAGGCTGTCACAATACAGTGATGCACACAGCAAGTTTCCGGTGAGCTGGTGAGAGCGGCTGTTGCTGAGTGATCAAGAGGAAAGAGGACCCAGGTGGAGACAGAGGCGGGCTGGTGAAGTAACTGTTCTGAGCCTCTGTTTCGGTCATCTCTGAAATAGGGACAGCTATCCGTCAGAGCTGGGAAGGTTAAGTGAGCTCATTCACAGTTCACTGACAGTAGTTACTGAACACTGTGGAAGGGAAATACACGGTGTGGCCTCAGGGAGTTTCCAGCCAGGGAAAGCCGACAATGGCACCCAGCGTATGGACACTGGTTGGAGTCCCGGCTGCCCCACTGCCGACCCAGCTCCCTGCTCATGGGCCTGGGAAAGCAGTGGAAGATGGCCCAAGTGCCAGGGCCCCTGCACCCACGTGGGAGCCCTGGAAGAAGCTCCTGGCTTTGATCTTGCCCAGCCCCAGTGGCTGTGGCCACTTTTTGGGAGTGAACCAGCAGATGGAAGATCTTTCTCTTCCTCTCGGTAACTCTGCCTTTCAAATAAATAAATTTTTGAGAGAGACATCAGCCATAAAAAAGATAAACATGAGGGTAGAAGTGACCGAGGGAAAGTAACCGACAAGGGAGCTGACTTGGGCTGGCGTGACATTGAAGATGAAATCTAAGGTGATAAGAAGACGGCCTCTGGTGTGGCCAGGGGAGCAGACAGGAAAGACAAAAGCCCTGAGGCAGGAGGCGCTGCCAGCCAGCACTTGGCATGATTCCTGGCGCGCAGTGAGTGCCCACACAAGGCCGGAGGGAAGGCAGGCAGGCCCCACAGCTGGCTGTCAGTCGGGGTTGTGGGAGTGGGGGGGCTTGGGGTGAGTTTTCCTTGCTGCCTGTACTTCAGTAATGTCTGCATCACTTCTCAGAACACACACGCACAACTAAGAAGTACGCAGGTGCTATTCTGGGGAAAGCTGGGCGTGCTCTTTCTTGCTTGCATGCAGGAGCTCTGGGGTATGCTGCACCCTCACCCCGAAACACACAAGACTGAACTTTGCTGCCCTGCCCTAGGCCTGGCACAGAGCTGAGGGTGGCACCTGTACCTGTGCACCAGGACTCCAGTCTGGCAGTCTGGCACAGGGCGGCAGCAACTCCCAGGCCACTCGCTTTGATCCAGGGCCCTCCACCCTGGAGCCCGAGGAACTCCTGCTGACGGCTGTTCCTGTGGCTCCGGCTGCACCTGCCCACGGGCTGTGCTACCTGACCAAGTGGCCCTTGGCGGCAGAGAGGAAACCGCTGTAGAAAAAGTGGAAGAATGGCTGCTGCACGGGACCTGAGCCTCAGCAGAGCACAGACATTATCCCTCAACCCAGGCCCTGGATCCCACCTAACTGGACGTCTCTTTCAGGCGGCACCTTGCTCTGGCTGGGAGGACAGGGTGGGGTGGAGCAGCCTTGGGTTAGTCACTCCTCAGGATCCGGTTCTCCACCTGAGGACGGAGCGGCTGGACAGGTGGCCACTATGTCTCCGCTGCACAGGTCGCAGAGAACTCTGTTACGTTTCTCATTCACTTCCTCTCACCCTCTCCCCTCTCAGGCCTTTGTCACAGCTCCTGTCCCCTTCTTCCTCTTCCCTCTGTCTCTCAGCATTCAGTTCAGGTATCACTTCCTCCAGGAAGCCTTGCAGTTGGATTAACCAAGAGCCTGAACCTCACCGTGTGACACCGTGAGGTTAGAGGGTGAGAACCAAGTGTGGTTTCGGATACACTGAAATAGAAGCAGCGGGCTTATCAGACAGTGACAGGACAGGTGCCAACAGTTCCCAGGGGCTGGCCCTGCCCAAGAGGAAAAGAGCAAGGAGGAGAAACTCCACCTAAAAACTCATTTAAAGGGGCAGGTGAGGGAAGAGCACTCAGGCGGAGGGAGTGCAGGCTCAGAATCAGGACAGCAGCCTCGGAGCGTCTCTCTGGGGCAGGCTACCAGCGCCTCGATCTGTGGGCAGTGGCTGGGGAGTCTGGGAGAAAGGCTGTGGACGAGGGGGTATGTGGTCCCCAGGGGACACACGACAATGTTTGGAAACACTCTGGTGGTCGTAACTGGGGGACTGCTACTGGCACCCAGCGGGCACAGGCCAGGATGCTGCTACAACCAGGACAGCCCACTTTGCACACACAACAAAGAGTGATCTGGCCCAAAATACCAGTGGGCCGCTGTTGAGAAACCTCGTCTTAAAGGATATAAGGGGGGAGGGGTCCCAGAATCCTCTCTCCAGGGGGCGCCAAGGACGGGGCCTAGAAGCCCAGCAGGGGCCAGCGCTGTGGCACAGCAGGTCAACACCCTGGCCTGAAGCGCCGGCATCCCACATGGGCGCCGGCTCTAGTCCCGGCTTCTCCTCTTCCGATCCAGCTCTCTGCTATGGCCTGGGAAAGCAGTAGAAGACGGCCCAAGGACTTGGGCCCCTGCACCCATGTGGGAGACCCAGAAGAAGCTCCTGGCTCCTGGCTTCAGATCGGCGCAGCTCTGGCCATTGTGGCCATCTAGGGAGTGAACCATCGGATGGAAGACCTCTCTCTCTCTGCCTCTCCTCTGTCTGTGTGACTCTGACTTTCAAATGAATAAATAACTAAATCTTAAAAAAAAAAAAAAAAGAAGCCCAGCATACAGAACATCCAAACATATTAACAACATCACTGTTGCCACACTGGGCAGCCCTGGTGCTGGCCCGGGCCCGGCCACTGGAACCACCTCCACTGCTACCTCTGGTACCTGTGGCCGGCCACTGCCACCACTAGCACAATGGCCACGCAAGGTGGGTACACCCGGGTGGTAGAGTCATAGCCTTGTGACTGAACCCAGCTGCAGGGGAGGGTGGACACACACAGGTGCCCTCGCCTTTACAGCTAGGGTGGGGGTGGGGAGCTCATCCTGCACTAGACTCCTCAGGAGGAGTTCCCAGAGCAATGACCACAGCCATCAGCAGTGGCTGCAAAGGGAAGGTGGGGGGTGAGCAGCTCTGTTTCTTTGGAGGTGTCAGACAGGAAGTCCTGTACCCATTCCAGCGTGGAGCTGATGGGATCGACCAAAATGAAGAGGTTGAAGGTGCAGAGGGAAGAGCCCAGGTGGGGCCCCTCTCCCGGGCGCTGCATACAGTGGGTGCTCTGCAAGTCTATGAGATGGACAAAGAATCGGAAGGCACCAGTCACTGAGAAGTCACTTTAATTCCAGAAGCCTGCTGACTCCAAGGACCTTTTGCACAGGCTGCTATGTCTTCCCACCACCCGGGCATTCGGAGATGGGGCTCGGCGTCTGAGCGAGGCGGGTTCTGACGACAGCAGCACCCGGAGAGCACCAGGCTAGTTCCTCCCTGGTGGGCGGTTCCCCAGCTCTGCTTCATGTTATAGAAATCCTGCTGATGAGAGTCCCCGGAAGTCACTCAGTGGGGCCTCCAGCCCAAGCTGGAACCACCTCTGCATGGTCCTGGGCCATCCTTTAACTTCCTCGCCTACCCAAGAAAGCCAGTCCACCGCCAAGCAGGCCTGGCTCTTAGAAAGCTCTCCCTCCAGTTGAGGGCAAGGCTATGCACTCCCTACAGAGTCAGCAGCCACAGCCACTCACGATACATGATGGGGAGGAAGAAACTGCAATTACTGGGCCCCTGGCTCCCCTGCTAGCACCAGGACAGGCCCAGCAGCTGACAGTGGGTCTGATCCCTGGAAACCTCTGGGTCACAAACTCATGTCCACCATCTCATGTAATCCTCACAGAAATGTGGCTAGGGTCGCCAGCTCGGAAGGACAGAGCTGCGGATGGACCTGCCTCCCCTGCCCCAAGTGGCTGGTGGGAAGTTTTGATGGGAAAACTTCTCCATCCCCCCCACCCCAGTCCCTGCCCCCGGCTCTCTTCCAGCTGCTTCCTGTCCCCTTGTTTTTTCCTGAGTAACTGATGGGGTGCAGGGTGTTCCAGCCCTTTCATGAGGCCTCCCTTCCCTCTGCTGTCTGAAGAGAAGCGAGGCCAGCCTCAGAGCAGGTCAGGGCTAGGCTGGGGATTCTGACACCATCAGATTCACTTTGCCAGTGAAAGCACACCCAGGGAAGGAGGGGTGCATCAGGTCAGCCACAAGTCTGATGGGCTAAGACCCAGGTCTCCCATGAGTCGCTGGGAGGCCAGGACCCATCTGGGGACACTCATGTGCTCTGTCCCTTTAAAAGGCAGACCCTGACCTGGTAAGGTCAAAGGGGCAGACCCAGAATTCCCAGGGAAGCCTCACCCTCTCTGCTTGGGCGGGGCAGGACTGAATGGCAGCTGTCGGAGTATCAGGCTGCACACTCAGGGCCTAACTCCTGCAGCTTCCCTGACCTGTGGCTGCAGGTCTGAGGTGGGCGCTAATCCAGCTCAGGGCAGCTCCCACCTACAGGTCAAGGGTCCTCCAGTGTGGCCAGAGGACAAGCTGACTCCCCTGCACCAGGCGCCAATTCGGCAAAGGCCCAGTGACTGTCCCCAAGGCCTTCTCGGGCTACACCCACCCCCAGGAGACAGCCCCTCCCAGCCCTAATCCTTCATCAGGGACTATGCTAAGGATGGAACAGGCGGCCTAGGCCAAGCCCTACTAAGGCCTGGGGTTTCTGGCGAGGCAGGGCCATTGTCCAAGCTGTCTCAACATCCCTGAGGCCCCCTGGTCCCCTCAGAGCCCCCTCACCAGCCTCGGTTGGTTGAAAGGTTTGGGGGCTTTTATTGGGTCTGCAGAGGGGCGGGGACTGGGTGACCGGGGGCTGGCAGCAGAGGCAGCACCTTCACCTGTGGCTTGGAGACCTGGCTCTGCTGCTTCCCACAATGGCCAGCAGCCTCTCCTGCCTCCTGCAGGACTCTCCCCAGGGTGTCCTCTGAAAGCCCTAGTGCCCCCTCCAGGGAGGCCTCGAGGAGGAAATCCAGTCCACGAAGCGCAGCTTCAGCAAGGCTCACACTCAGCACTGAGGGGCCAAGCAAGCGCGGCTTCCCCACCCAGAAGGGACCGGCACCCACAGCAGGGTCGATGCCGCCAGGCCACGGCCACGCAGCTGGCTGCCTCCCATGCCTCCCACCCCGAGCTGCCTCAGGGCTATAACTCAGACTGAGATCGCGAGATCCTTGGGCCTTTTCGAATCTCCTTCCGCTTCTCCTCCTTCTTCCGGCGTTTCTCTTCTTCTCGAAGGGCCTTCTGGAAAGGGTCGGTGCTGGGAAGTAACTGAGGGGAGAGCAGAGCCTCTGATTATCCTGTTGGCAGCAACAATTCTGCCCTGGGCTAGGCTGCTGGCCAGCTGTGGGGCAGGAAGGTGGCCCAGACCCAGGCCCTGCCCTTGGGAGCCCAGACATGGAGATGGTTCAAGGGGCTGGAGAGGGGTGTGAACTTCCCTGCGTGGAGCATCTAAAACACCACACGCAGCCTCCTCGGGGGGCAGGGCCAAGCGGCTGTCACAGGCCCAGATCCAGTGGACGACTGCTGGGACAAGCTGCAGCCGCCAGGCCAAGAGTGTATGCGGGCGGAGAATCAAAGCACAGACCCCGATCAGGCAGTGGAGGAAGAGAGGGGACACGGGCCAAGCCGGGGCGGGCCAAAGGCCAAGGACTCCTGCCTGGGCATCTCCAGCTACAACCCTGAAGCTCTTCTCCCCCTGTGCTCTCCAGAGTGGCTCGCCCCACCCACAGCATCTGTTCGCCTCTGTGGCAAGGTTTACCCCCCCACCCCCACCCCGGGCCTGCATGCCACAACTAAACACCTCTAGGACACCTCCACTAGGCTGTCCCAGGAACACCCTCCACTTGGCATCGCTCCGTCTCCCCAAAGTCCTGATGAACAGTGGTGCTTCACACTCCAGTCCAGGGGAGCAGGGAGGAAACAAAAGCCCCCTCCACCCCATCACCCTCTTCCACACTGAGCCCATCGCAAAGACCTGTCTCATTTTAAAAAATGATTTGTTTGAGGCTGGCGCTGTGGCTCACTTGGCTAATCCTCCACCTGCAGCGCCAGCACCCCTGGTTCTAGTCCTGGTTGCTCCTCTTCCAGTCCAGCTCTCTGCTGTGGCCCGGGAGGGCAGTGGAGGATGGCCCAAGTGCTTGGGCCCTGCACCCACATGGGAGACCGGGAGGAAGCATCTAGCTCCTGGCTTCGGATCGGCACAGCGCCAGCCGTGGCGGCCATTAAGGGAGTGAACCAATGGAAGGAAGACCTTTCTCTCTGTCTCTCTCTCACTTTCTATAACTCCCTCACTGTCTAACTCTGCCTGTCAAAAAATTAAAAAAAATTTTTTTAAATGATTTGTTTGAGAGGCAGAGAGACAAAGAGAGATCAACAGACACAGGGAGCCCCTATCTACTAATTCATTCCCCAAATGCCTGAAACTGCTGGGGTGGCTGGGACTAAAGCCAGGGCCAAGGAACACAATTGGGGTCTCCCATGTGGGTGGCAGGGACCCGGTTACTTGAACTATCACCACTGTCTTAGCAGTCCGTTGGCAGGAAGCTGGAATCAGGAGCTGGAGCCAGGACTCGAACCGAGCCACAGGCAACTTAACCACTAGGTTAAACGTCTACCCCTGCCCGTCTTATCTGAACCCCTAGCAGTCTCCCTTCTCTCCATTTCTACTACCTCTGACGGTCACCACCCCACCTCTCCCAAGGACCCCTCTCCGGTCACTCTCCTCATTGCACTTGGATCTGGCCATGCTCCCACAGGGTGCACCTGCAAGCCCACCTGCCCACCTCACATTCCTGCCTTCCGGAGGGGTTCTGGAGTCCTTGTGCCCTCCCTCTTGGCACCTGCTGTGCCCTCGGCCCACAGTGTTCTTTCCAGGCCCCGTTAGTTTCAGCTCAGTTGCCAGGGCCCTCAGGACCTGCTGGACTCCTGCTCCCTTTGACTTCAAGCAGATTCCTTCTCAGCACTTCTCCCCTGGGTTAACCCCTTCCTGCCTGCTGCCCTCTAAGATGAGAGGAGCAAGATGTCCAGTACTTCTCACCCCTGTGCCACGAGCCCCTGGCACAGGGCCTCCCTGGCTTCTCAATAGCACTCACTCAATATGTGTTTTTTTTTGTTTTTAAATGAATGAATGAGCCATGCCAGAATATGAAATGCAGTAGTACCCAAAACTCAGGCAGCTATGTTATAAAATATGCCCCTTTTGTTTGTTGTTGGGGAAAATTTGACAAATGTTGGATCAAGGAAGACATTAAAACCATAGTAAGAGCTCCACCTTGTGGAATGATCTGTCCATTGGGTTACAGCGAGTCAGCCACTCTCTGGGAAGGTGGGAAATCCCAGAGGTGAAGCCCAGAGAGGGCAGGTGCAGTGCTCAAGTCACACAGCAAGTGGAAGGCTCGGCTAGGACTAACCCCCGTGACCTCCCACCTCACTGCCCAGAGCGGCCCCCATCCCCAAGAGCTCATCTTCATCTGCTCTACAAGGGGATCTGGGAGAGCCCTCAGGCCACAGGGCCCCACACTCTGACTCTGGGTCCAGAGGTCCCGGCCCCTCGAGCCCCAGCCAGGTCAGAACAGAAGCCTGTCCACCCCTCTCCTCCTCCCTTCCCTGCCTAGGCAGGCAAGGCCTGTGCAGCCTTCAAGGCCAGCTCAGCTGTCTCCTGCAGGGAGGCAGACGGCCTGTGCTGGGATCCTGGCTCTGTCGCTCCCTGGCTGAGACCTAATGCCCATTACTCCACTGCTCTGGGCCTCAGCTGCTATGCCCGTTGTCAATTTACTGCCCCTCTGCTCTAAGCTCACTCTTCACGGCTTGCTCTGTGAAAGTCCATCTGGTTGTGGGGCTGGTGCTGTGGCGCAGAGGGTAAAACCACTGCCTGCAGCGCCAGCATCCCATATGGGCGCCGGTTTGACGAGTCCCAGCTGCTCCACCTCACATCCAGCTCTCTGCTATGGCCTGGGAAAGCAGTAGAAGATTGGCCAAGTGCTTGGGCACCTGCACCTGTGACAGAGACCCAGAAGAAGCTCCCGGCTCCTGGCTTTGGATCAGCCCAGCCTGGCCGTTGCGGCCATATGGAGAGTGAACCAGCAGATGGAAGACCTCTTTCCCTCTCCCTGCCTGTGCCTCTCTGTAACTGCCTTTCAAATAAGTAAATAAATCTTTGAAAAAAAAAAAAAGAAAAAAGAAAGTACATCTGGGTCTGCGATGGAGCCACACACACCACACTCCTAAGCGGACCTGCCAGGCCCACCCCATCCGGCTGCTCCAGCCCTCTCTCCTGCTAACACCTGTGCCAGCAGGTGGACCTCAAGCGGTCCACTCTGGCCACTGCCTCGGATCTTCCCTAACACCTTAACCTTTCGCTCCTTTGATCCCCCCAGAACCCACAGCCCTGTTCTGACCACCTTGTCACTGTCCCTTGGCCCATTCCCGTCCTCACTGCCCTGTCTCAGACTAGAGTCGGGGTCCTCTGCCATTAAAACCACTGCCTTGTGCACACCTACGTGCCCGGTGCCTGCCTCCGCTGCACACATCCACCCCATATCCTCAGAACCACCACATCGGCAGCTCTCACCGTAACTTCCTGGCGCCAACCCCAGTGGGAAGGGCAGCACTCACCCAACTTTCTCCTCAAGCCTCCGGCACACCCTCCTTACTCCCAGGCCATGTTCTGGCTTCCTGTCAGGCAGACAACTTCCACCAGCTCCAGCCACCACCCCCACCCCCACCCCCACCTGCTGGCCTGCCCCTCCAGGCTAGGCCAGCCCTTCCCCAGCACCTGACCCCAGGGTGCTCTGCACACACGCACACGCGCATGCACACACACACGTGTGCAGCCAGCTCCCATGGGAATAAAATCGAAACTGTTGAGCAACACTTTCCGAATCTACATTCAGTCTCTGAAATCCAATCTTCGTCCTCTCAAGACCACCCCCCCAGTGGCTAACTCCAGCAGGCGATCCTGTCTCCTCTGACCGCCTGGTGGTGTCCGTGAGGCATCTGCGTCTGTCTGTCTCTCTCACTCACAGCCTCCGGGAAGCACTCTCTCCTATCTGCCACTGTCGGGCCAACTGCTCCTTCTGGGGGTTCTGAGCTAGTTCCTCAGCCACAGCCTCTCCCTGCGGCCCAGGCCCAGTCCTCAGACCGTTGCCGACCTGCCTGACGCCTACATCTGGGGCTCCAGTTCCCTCCACCTCACACACCCAGCTGCCTTTCGATGGCCACAGGGTACAGAAACCAGCTCTCCACTGCCTCTCAGCCACTTGAGAAAACAGCAGCCTTAGGCTTCCTGACCTCAGCCTAGCAGCCTCCCACTCATCCCTAAGCTCCCTCCTACACACCTGCTTCCTCAGCAGATCCTATTGGCCTGGCTTCTCTGTCCCTATTCTCACCGCCTTCACTGTCACCAGCCTGGGTCAAGCCAGCTTCACCCTCTAAAGAGCTAAACATTGTAGCCTCACCTGTGTCCCTGCTTCCACCCCAGGCTGCCTACAGAGTAGTGAGGGGGTCCCTCTAAAGCAGCACGCCAGTGCTTATCACTCTGGCCTCCCTGGCTGTCAGGGTAAATGCCAAAGCCCCTGTGAAGAACCCTGAGGGTGGGGCCAGCACTGTGTCGTAGCAGGTAAAGCTGTCGCCTGCAGTGCCAGCACCCACACGGGTGCCAGTTCGAAGCCCAGCTGCTCCACTTCCCACCCAGCTCCCTGATGATGCGCCTGGGAAAGCAGTGGAAGATAGCTTGGGCCCCTGCACCCACGTGGGACACCGGGAAGATGCTCCTGGCTCCTAGCTTTGGATTGGCCCTGCTCTGGCTGTTTCGGCCATTTGAGGAGCGAACCAGTGGATAGACACACTCTCTCTCTGCCTCTGTCTCTTTGTAACTCTGCCTTTCAAATAAGTAAATAAATCTTTAAAAAAAAAACCCAAAAACCCTGAGGGTATCAGGAGCCTCAACTGCTCACATATGACCCTCTGCCCAAATTCCTTCTGACTCAGCCCCTTTGCACTTACTCATATTCAGTCTAGAACGTTCTTCTCTCAGATCAAAGCAAATTCCCTCTTCAGATCTTTTTGGTAAGACTACCCGCACCTCGTGCCCAGCTCTCCTTAGCCACTCCCCCCTGCTTTTTCTCCTGTCACCACCTACAACACTATGCATTTTTATTGACCATCTGTCTCCCCCAGAGAAGGCTACTCCCTGTAGTTAAGGCTAGTCTGCTGCCCCAGCAGACGGGATTCGATGCTCACTAATGTTGAATGAACGAGCATCTGAGCTTCCGCACAAGCCCTGGCCCCAAGGTCCTTCTACTGCCACGACTCAGCCTCACCTGAGGCGGGGTCAGCACTCGGCCACTCAGCCTCACCTGAGGCGGGGTCAGCGCTCGGCCACTCAGCCTCACCTGAGGCGGGGTCAGGCCCTCGTCAGCGGTCCCACACTCTCAGACTTTCCTCCTTCCTTGGTACAGAAATCATCTGGGGTGGGGCTGGACTGTGAGCCTCTGAGGAGGACCAGGGCCAGCCTGGGGGATGAACCAGTGGATGGAAGACCTCTCTTTCTCTATGTTAACTCTTCCAAATAAATAAGTCTTTGGGGAAAAAAAAAAAAAAAAAGAGGAGTAAAATCCCGGGCCTGTCCTCAGCCACCGGGACATAGGGAACCAGGCTGCTGCTGGGGTTGAGCCCAGGTGGAGCACACTGTGACGAAGCTGGTCTACATTTACCCTGGCACCTTCTCCCTGGCCGCCACTCCTGCTCTCCTGTGTGAGGGACGCACCCATGACCAGTGTGGTGAGAAGAGCCAGAATCACAGTAATACAGCATCCCCTGGGTGCCCCCTTGCTGGGAAAGGCAAACCGCTGTGGCCTTGAGTGTGCCTGCGTGTCCTTGCTGGGTACAGCAAGAACCCAAAGCCTTGGATTCTCCTGACCCGGGCCATTTGTCAGGGTTATGATTGTGATAAGTAACCTTGGGGTAATGCGTCATCAGGGTTTTGTATAAAGACGTTGCAACCACCCCAGTGGTTGGATATTTATAACATCACTCGTGGGCAGTACAAAATTATCAACTTAGAAATCAGCCTGCTATAGCTTTATCTGTAGTTCCTCTGCACGGCAAGATCAAACGATTTCACGCACCTTATATGGCCCATAGGCTGTACATTCCCTATCCCTGCCCTACAGCTAGGTTAAAAACTAACAGTGGAGCTGGTATTGTGGTATAGTGGATTAAGCCACCTATTAATGATATTGGCACCCCGTATCAAAATGCCAGTTCAAGTCCTGGCTACTCCACTTCTGATCCAGCTTCCTGTTAATGTGTCTGGGAAGGCAGCAGAAGGTAGCCCAAGTAATTGGGTCATTGCTACCCATGTGGGAGACTGGGTTGGAGTATCTGGATCCTGGCTTCAGCCTGGCCCAGTCCTGGCCGTGATGGCCATCTGGGGAATAAATCAGCAGATGGAAGATCTTGTCTCTTTTCTCTTTCCCTCTGCCTTTAAAATAAATAAAACTTTCTTCTTTTTTTATTTATTTGAAAAGCATAAATACAGGGTGGGGGCAGAGAGAGAGAGAGGGAGGGAGGGAGATGGAGGGACCTTCCATCCATTGGTTCACTCCCCAAATGGCTGCAACAGTTAGGGCTGGGCCAGACCAAAGCTAGGAGCTGGGAGCTTCTTCCAAGTGTCCCACAGGGTACAGGGGCACAGGTACTTGGGTCATCCTCTGCTGCTTTCCCAGGCACATTAGCAGGGAGCTGGATCAGAAGTGGAGCAGGGACTGGTGCAGTGCCACCATCCCACATGGGCACCAGTTCAAGTCCCAATTGCTCCACTTCCGATCCAGCTCTTTGCTATGGCCTGGGAAAGCAGTACAAGATGGCCCAAGTGCTTGGGCCCCTGCACCCACATGGGAGACCCAGAAGAAGTTCCTGGCTCCTGGCTTCGGATCAGGGCAGCTATGGCCATTGCAGCCATTTGGGGAGTGAATATGAATGGAAGACCTCTCTCTCTACCTCTCTGTAACTCTGCCTTCCAAATAAATAAATAAATCTTTAAAAAAAAAAAAAAGAACAGAGCTAATGTTGAAGGTCTAACTGCTCTCCTTGGAAAGGCCTGTGTCCAAGGCTGCTTCTTAGCTGGCGTCTGGGAACTTGTATTTTAGGAGGTTTCCCACTGATAAGCCTGGACTGCTTGTGCCAACAATATGGCTTATGCTGAATACCTACTTTCTCTGGGAGCTCAGGATTTTGGTACCTGCTACACAAAGGGTGCCCAAATGACCACTTCCCAGTAAAAATGTGGGTACTGGATCTCTACTGCACTTTCCTGGCAACACATTTCACATGTTGTCCCAGCTGTTGCTGGGGGAGCTGAACACATCCTGCGTGACTCCACTGGGAGAGGACTTCCAGAAGCTTCTGTTCGGTTTCCCTTGACTTTGACCCAGATGGCTTCCCCCTTCCAGATAGGGCTTTGTAAATCACAGCCCCAGCTACATGCTGAGGTTTGGAGTCTTCCTAGCAAATCATTAAACCTGGGAGTGGCTTAGGGAACCCCACACAGGTGTCTGTGGGTGGCGGCAACGCTCTGCCCCAGGGACAGCACTGCAAGACTAACTGCATGACTCGCCTCCAGTGATGCTCCTACCAACCCGGGCATCCCCACCACCTCGTCTGCCACTGGACTGGAAGGTCGAAGACTCCCACCCTCTCTGGGGCCAGACTGTGGGAACACTGTGGTTCCATACTAGACAGCCAGATCTTTTGTTTAGATGCCTACAACAGCCTATTCTCTGATAAAATGGGCCCAACGCACACTGCTGCTCAAGCTACACCATCCGGATCACTGCCACTGCCACGCACGTGCAGCACTGTGCTAGCACACGGCCACTCGGCCACCACCACAGGCTGCCACAGAGCGGAGGACTCTAGCTCTGGCTGGCCTGTCTCGGTCTCTGGTTGGAATGGTACGGCCCGAGGGCAGCAGGATTATGGCCCATTAGCCGAGTGTGCTGCTCGCTGAATCTCTTGTCCTACTCACATTAGAGCCTTCTGAACAGAAGGTCTAGGTGAGAGTGGGAGACGATGGAGAAAAAGTGAGCTGACGGGTACAGGATGGACGGATTCTGTAGCAGTGATCCCAACACGGGCAGAGAAGGCCTTAGATCCCAGCAAGGGCAGGGAGCCACGGATGTTCTCCTTGTCCCTTTGACCCGGCACCAGCACGTGGCAGAACCATCCTGGGGTCTGCCAGAGCCCAGGGGCAGCCGTCAGGGGTGTCAACCCCACTCACATGGAGAGGAAACTCACAGGGACAGTCAGTACTGAACTGTTCTGCCATGCCTGACACCATCAAAGGTTATCTTCTGACACTGACCCTGTGCAGACACAAGGCCAGGACCCCTCACTCCCATCCACTGTGTAAATTCTTGTCCCGATGCCTGAGCAGCCGCGGGTCACACCACATAGGGCAACTGAGGCTGAACTCAGAGGACACTGCCCTCAGGGCTCAAACAATGTACTAGTGACCAAAACCAAGTGTAACACGTGTGAAAGAATGGGCCTGAAACGTGTCCTGAGTGGGGGCTGAAGGCTGCCGTGGGCCCTCTACTGCCCCATGGAATAAACAGCAATAACATCAGAGATGAGTGGGTCAACCTAAGCTCTCTTGGGAGAGCAGTAATGGATAACAACAGACTGGTCTCTGGCCATATCCTGATTGTCTACTGACGCCCCTGGGACTCATTCATGGCAGGCTGAGGCTGGGGCTTTGCAGGACACAGTTGAGGTTTCTATTGTAGGTCGCCTCATCCTGCTGTTTATGGTACGGTCGGAAGTAGCCTCAATTAAATGAGACCAGCCAAATGGATCCGGTCCTACCCACTATGGTCAGACTAATCAGCCTGAATAGCAAAGGGAGTGGCGAGGATTGCTGTGGGAGACAGTGTCCTGCAAATTCTTGTGGTCCTTGGCTGTGATGCAAACCCACCACAGGCACAGGACCACAAGGGACCTGGGGGACAAGGGGCACTGACGTGAGCAGGCCAACAGTCACGTAATCAAGACCGAAGCCTCCAGCGTCCACGCAACAGTAGAGGCTCGCCTTCTGGCCTGGCAGCAGGGTGAAACCCTGGACCCTCAGGCCCATCACCCCTTCCAACCTCAGGAGTGAATCTTGGGGGTAGTCAAGTCCTCCAGCCACAAACACAGCTCTTCCTTCCTGGCCCTGCCGCTTCTGGTCCTTTCCTCCCTCCATGGCACGTGTCCCCACCCGCAGCCTCCAGCCCCTAGGACAGTGTGTGCAGGTGCAGGGGGAGAAGCCCAGACGGGTGCTAGGAGGCTCCAGGGCGGCAGAAGACATGGTCTGACTCCCCCGGCTGCCTTGACGTTTACCTGGGGTGACAACTGGGGTGTCCACTGTGCACCAGGATAGGGGTAATCACAGCCTCACGACTGCCCCCTACAGCTGGGGTCTTTGCCCCAGAAATGGACAGGGAGCCCAAGGCCGAGGGTGACTTGCTCAAGGGCTCCAGTGAACAAGGGTCTGTTTCTGGCTCCAAGGCCAAAGTTCTCATCTCATTTTTCATCCTGGACACCCCCTATAGACTCTGGCCCCCCCTGGCCCAGTGGAGGCAAAGTAGACACAGCTATAGCCACAAGCCCTACAGCTCACCTCGGGGTGGTCTATTTTAAATGGGTTCTGGAAGTCGGAGTCTTTCTCGCTGATCCCCAGCTCCTGGGCCATCTGCGGATGAAGGAAAGCTCGTCATCCTCTGCCCTTGGCCTCCTGCTCGCAGCCAGCCACCCCTCTGGTCTGGGACACAGGCCCTGCTTGCGTAGGTGTGGGCCGGGACAGCAGGGTCCTGAGGCTCATCACAGGAAACACAACCAACCACTGACATGTGGGCCCACCTGCAGGCGAAGGTGAGGCTCTCCTGGCCCACCACCAGGCGGACAGCTGCCTGACCTCTCTCCCCGGGGCTTACCAGTCTGAGGATGGGCGAGTGGGGCCCCTGGTCGAAGACTCCCGTCTGGTTGCAGAAGCTGATGCCCCAGCGGATGAGCAGGTTCCAGTTGGAGTTGTGATCGAAGTAGTGGTGCACGATCTTCGGGAAGCGCAGAACCACATCGCCAAAGAAGGCCGTGTTCTCCACCACGTGGGAGAAAGCTGGGAGGGGATTCCGTGAGTGGCTGGGCCAGACGCCCTCCTATTGCCTGCCTGGCTGGCCCCTGGCATCCTCGGTAGAGCAGAGGCATCCACCAGACCCCCCACGCCAAGAAGGGAACAGCGGCCTCAGACCACAGGCTGCCGATCACAGGCGCGGCGCCTGTTGGGGGCCTTGTGATTTCTCATCGACAGCTTTGCAAAGTGCTGTTCTTGGGGTACAGACTGGAAACTGAAGCTCAGCAACTGCTGAGTGGCAAATGTGGGATTGCAAACCCAGACGTGTCATGGCACAGAAGCCTCCTGGGCTGCAAACCCAGACCTGTCACTGCATAGAAGCCTCCCGTGCTGTGGGGACCAGAGTGATGGTGTCACTGTATCCAGAGGCTGATGCATCCCATGCAGTCTTGCTGGGCATGACCACCGTGTGCAGGTCCTCAGCCAGCCCCAGTGCTAACCTAACTACAATGTCTAGAAAGGACCAGGTCTGCAACAATGCCCAGGCAACAGGTCAGGATTGGTTGATTTTATTCAATATTCTCTCCATTTTATTTACCTTTAAATTTATTTACTCATTTGAAAGGCAGAGTTAGAGAGAGATAGGGAGAGACAGGGAAAGAGATCTTTCATCCCCTAGTTTGTTCCTCAAATGGCCACAATGGTTGGGACTGGCCAGACCAAAGTCAGTAGCCTGGAACTCCATCCCAGTCTCCCACATGGGTGGCAGGGGTCCAAGTAACTGGGCCATCCTCTGCTACCTTCTCAGGAGCATTATCAGGGAGTGGGACTGGAGGTGGAGCAGCCGGGACTTGAACCGGGGCCCATAAAGGATCCCAGGATCACAGGCAGTGGCTTAACCCACTGTGCTACAACATTGGCCCTGATTTTACCTTATTTTAAATGTTTATTAAGTTTTTTCTGTAATAAATATTTTTTAAGATTTATTTATTAATCTGAAAAGTGGAGTTAGAGAGAGAGAGAGAGAATATCTTCCATCTGCTGGTTCACTACCCAAATGGCCACAATGACCAGGGTTGGACCAGGCTGAAGCCAGGAGCCCGGGGCTTCTTCCAGGTTTCCCACATGGGTGCAGAGGCCCAATGACCTGGGCCATCCTTGGCTGCTTTCCCAGGCACACTAGCAGCGAGCTGGATTGGACATAGAGCAGCCAGCACTCAAACCAGTACCATATGGGATGCCGGCACTGCAAGCCGTGGCTTAACCCACTACACCACAGCGCTGCCCCAGAAGTAATTTTAGACTTACATAAAACAAAACAGAATTCCTTCACTCGATTTTCTCTAATATCGTCAATCTTACGTAATTGCTGTATGAGTACCTAAACCAGGAAACAGCAATACAATATTATCAACTAATCTATAGGTCTTCTTTGAATCTCACCAATTTTCCCATTATGTCCTTCCTCGGTCAACAGGGCTGTGTCGACTGGGTTCAGTTAGTCTATCACAGTGGCCAGCCCCAGAGATCAGATGAGCACAGAGTAATCCAGGGCCAGCCCTTCAGAAAGGGTCCAGGCAGCGCCACCCAGCGCTGGCCAGGCCACCCACGGAGATAGCAGACTCCAAATATAGGTCAAGTTGGGTCTGAGACACCCTGCCCTCCCCCGGGGAGGGAGGGATTCAGAATAACCCTGAACCTCAAAGAACTCAGGCGTCCACTTAGTTGGGAGGGAAGAGCTGTAGCCAATCACTTGTCCTTTTTCACCTGGAAAACGGAGGGGACAGCAGCTTCCTCATGGCTACAGGGCAGATTAGAGACGGTGTGGGTAACGTGCCCACCAGTCAGTATACACACTGCTCCCAACACCTCTCAGACAGGAAAACGAAGAAAGCACCAGTAAACAGGGCTGACGGCCACCACCCCGGCGGAGAAACTCCTGAGAGAGGACGGGGACACGAACATTCTTCTGTCTTCTTTACATTCGCTTCCCACCTTGGCTGGGCTTTTGGAGCAGCCATGAAGAGTGCTGGTAACTCGCCCACAGGCTCAGCCACTTGAGGGTCTTTTTTTTCTTTAAATGAGAACTGGGGCCTGCATAGTGGCACAGTGAGCTAAGCTGCCGCCTGCAATGCTGGCGTCCCATATCAGAGCACAGACTCAGGTCCCAGCTCCACTTCCAATCCGCTCCCTGCTAACAGCCTGGGAAAGCAGCAGAAGATGGGGCAAGTGCTTGGGCCCCTGCACCCACGTGTGAGACCCAGAAAGAGTTCTGGGCTCCTGGCTTTTCCCTGGCTCAGCCCTGGCCACTGTGGCCACTTGGGGAGTGAACCAGTGCATGAAAGTCCTGTCTCTCTCTAATTCTCCCTATCACTCTGCCTTTCCAATAAATAAGTTTAAAAAAAAAATAAAAAATAAAAATAAATAAATGGGAATAACTATTGCTTCTCCTAAAAAAAGGGTTAAGGGTGGTGACCAACTGACTGTGCCCCAGACCCTGCAATGGACATGGACGGGGGCACAGGACAGCACAAAGGAATGCATCTGTCGTGAGGGAACAGAAATTGGCTTTGAGGTCAGGAAATGCTTGGAGCATCACAGCACCCAGCTGCCTGTGGGGGCCTCCTGGACAGTATGAGAGGGCACTTCCAGGGGAGACTGAGTGACAGGAACAGGAGGTGGGAGCAGCTGGGAGCCGGGGCAGCGGGCAGGGGCTGGGAGAACCTCACCATCCTTCAGCTTCTCGTCCTGGGGGAAGGGTCCATCTGGGAGCACATCGGCAGCGACGAGCACTGTCCTCGAGTCCTCCAGCACCTGAGGGACCCCCCCCACACACACCTGGGCTGAGCGACTTTGCAGGGCCCTTCCCAGACCACCCCGGCCTCATCTGCTTAGCCCCCCGAACTTCCTGTGTGCAGGCAGCACCTGCCTCTCGGATCAACGTCCCCTTAGGGACGCCTGCTCGTTCATCAGTGCCTCCCCGGCGCTGGGGCGTGCAGTGCCCCTGCCCACACACCTTAAAGAGCCCCTTGAGCATGACATCCAGGATTTTGTACTGCTGGTGGACGTCGTTCAGCTGCGCCAGGTTCTTCAGCGCCAACAGCTGCTCCCGCCGCTTCACCTCCAACATCTTCTTGTCTGGACGGTGTTAGGTTAAGGGGCTGGCGCTGATGGCCCTGCCTGGACAATCCAGGGCCCCTGACCCAAGGACCCAAGGACCCAAGGATCGGCAAGGGCCATGGAGGCCCACGGCTGGGACTCCCCAGGGAAAAGACAGACTGAGAAGAGTGTGGGCCTCACAATGCACCACTCACCCGGCCCACCAAGGGCTGCACCCCAGAAATCTGACACCCACCACCCAGGACCTGGCTGCTGCCTTCCCATCAGCTCACACAATCATGGACTGTTTCAGAACCTCTGCCCCCCTGCCCACGAGGCCTCCGTCCTTCACTGGGGGACTTCCTATTCTTTCAGGACCTCTGTTTCCCTGTGACCCCTCCTGTGTCCATCACAGCACTGATCACACAGTGCAATGGTCATGTAATCTGAACACTTTGCCTCCCCCCAGGCCGGGGGTGCCTCAAAGTCAGGGGCTGGTCCTGACCCACCTTTGTGTTCCCAAGGCCTGGCCCAAGTGCAGCAGGGTCAGGACGAGCTGGAATTCCTGAATTTCTGCCCATGGTCTCGCCCACAAGGTGCAGAGCACGTATCCAGTCTCGTCTCTGCTAAGGCTCTGAGATACGCCCCCTGCCTCCTGCAGTTAACTCATGGGAAACCACCACTCAGAAGAGCACTGGCTTGCTCAAGGTCCAGCTAGAGAGTCAGGTCACCTTTTCTCTCCTGTCCCACAGACTGGGCCTCTCACCGCTGCCGTCCCCAAGGGGCTGTGGTTGTAGAGAAATCCCATTTTATAAAGCCCACCCCCCTCAGAGACACCTCAGTAACCCAGTGCCTAACCCCAAAGGATACAGATCTCCAGGCCTGGGTCCGCGGAGGCCCTCAGGGTGTCAGACAGCAACAGGAGAAGGAAGGCTGGGAACCGAGGGAGGTCCATAGCCAAGTCCCTGAGCTAGCAGGGGCAAACCCAAAGAAAGGAAGCGAGATGCGGAGGTTAGTGTCACATCCAACACAGATGCAGGCAGACACTGCCCTGGCCTCCAAACACCAAGAACCCAGCCGTGGAAAGCCCTGCAGCCCCAGGCCCCGGCCCAGGTAAAGATCCGTGAGATGGTAGGAGGAAGCCACTCAGGGGTGCTCAGAGCGTTGGGGTTGGCATTGCGAGCCCAGCCCCTGCCTCAGCTGTGGGGCCTTGGGCAAGCTGCTCAGCCTCTCTGAGCCTCTGTTCCCTCACCTGTAGAACAGGTAAGGAGGTCACCTCCCTGCGCCAGGGGCCCTGGTGAGACACACAACCCTGGACAAGGCAGGACTGGCCGAGAGCACTCCTTTTCAGTCCCTTCTCCCAGGACGCTGTGGGTGGAGGAGGCCCAGGCAGTCGGAGGGGATGTGAAACTGCTGGGGTTTCTCTGCTTCCCTGATCTTTGCTGTCAGGAAGGAAGAAGGGGTGAAGGGTGGGGAGGGAGGCAGGGCAGCCCAGGGTCAGAGGAGCTACTCCCGCCCTCTGGAACACAGGTACCACCATGTGCACCACCTGTTCCCTTGCAGGCACCATTCCATAGGCACCAAGTGCCTACCACCTTCCCGGCACTGCTGCAGAGCCGGGAACACAGCAACACACAAGACAAAAATCCCTACGCTCCGGTCACTTCATTCCCAAAAAGGGTAAGAGGCAATTGGTAACGGTTTAAAACACACAAGGCCGGAAGGCAGCCAGCCAGTGTGACATCAATAAAGTGGCCAGGGGACGCCTCGCCCTCGGTTCACTGCCCAATTTTACCAGTGTGGAAACCAAGGCACAGAACTGTGGGATGACTGCCCAACCATCCAGCTGTTCTCACCACGCCAGGAGTCTGGCGTTAAGTCCAGTGCTCCAGCTCCTGTTTCCTTCTCAATGGGCACAGGCTACCTCAGGTCACTGCTGCCCACCCACCCACCAGGACGCCTGCCTCAGGGAGGGCTGCTCAGTGACAGGCAGCGAGAGGTCACCCAGGGACCTCCCACTCCCGTGCAGGTGAGACAACCGAAGGCCAGAGTCGTCATACAAGTTCACCAAGACCTCGACCCTCCACCATCACACTCCGGACTCCAGAATCCGAAAAGACTGTGTGTGCGGGTGGGTGGGTGGGGCAGTCCGGTTTGCTCCTGTGTAAGTCCCCCCAAAGGATTGAATCCTGCTCCCCGAGGCGTCCCCGGAGCTTTTTTCCCTGCTCGGCGCACGACTCTGAGCCTGTTCTGCACAGGTGAGAGGTGACGCGGTAGTGGTAGGCCCGGGCAGTTGTCCCCCACCCTTCGGGACTCCCAGAGGAGTCTTTACAAGGGGGAGAGGCGTCCAGGTCCGCAGAACCCCCTCCCCACACACTGCGGCCAGGCCAAGGACCCTCGGTCCCCGCATCCCCCCTCTGCGGGAGGCTGCCGCCGCCACCTACCAGGCCGGGCGGTGCGCGAAGGGACGGGCGGGCGGGCCCCGGCGCGCACTGGGCTCCAGGGTCCACCACGCTAACAGCAAACACCAAACTCCAGGGAGCCGGCGAGCAGTCCTGGGACAGCCGAGCGCCGCCCCGCCCCCCGCGCCGCCCCGGCCAATGAGCGCGGGCCGCGACCGCCGCGCTCCGCTGACCTCACTTCCGGCCCCGCCCCGCGAGCTCCGCGCGCGTCCTGAGCGCATCCCGGTGGCGCCTGGTCCCGCCGGACCTCGTTACGCGGCGCCCTCTGCGCCCGGACCCGGGGAAGGGGCTGCCCCGAGTGGGTGGCGGGAGGCGGGGTCTTCGCTCGCTTGACGGGCGCCTCGGCAAACCTGGACCCCGACCCTCCGCCGGCCGGGCGGCCTTCCACGTGCTCTCCCGAGACCATGTCCGGAGCGCGTTTTCTGAGATTTCGGTCCGCGGGATCAGTTGAGTGGGTCGTGACAGGCACTTTTTAAAACTTTCCTTTTTTAAGGAACTAGTAGAGCCCCGTCGGGCTCGCCCCTCGGGTCCACCAAAGCCGTGGGGGCGGCGTGCGCGCGGCTGGGAGGACCCGAGGCTGGTGTGGCCGGCTGCGGGCTCGGGGCCGGGGGCCCACCGCTCCCGCGCGATCGAGTCCAGCTGGGAAGGGGAAAGGGCGCGCAGTCGGACCGCAGAAGGGCTGAGGCCGGGAGTCGCCCGGAGCCCAGCACCTCCGCGAGGTAACTCGGAGCCCCGGCGGCGGGACCAGAGTTCTCGGGTCCCCCCCACCCCGTGCTGCCACCACAGCACACCCGCCCTTCTGGGGCCCGCCCGTTCCCTGCTGAGTCTCCCGCCCCGCTGCAGGAGGTGCCCCGTGATTTTAGGAGTCTGTCCTCGCGGTTATGGATGGGTCACTTTTATTCCACTTGGGCAGTGGACGAACAGCTGCTGGTGTTGCCCATCTGCCCAAGGTCAGTCGCTGATGTGGGACAAGGAGACGGCCACCCCTCCCAAGCAGCTGGCAGCAGCAGATGAGAGGAAAACAGCAGAGTGGAGACCCCGACCCCACCCCGGGGGGAGGTGGGGATCACGCTTGCAGAGCCCCCCAAAGCAGCGACGGTCAGACAGGAACAGGCGAGCTCCCGGGAAGGGTGGGACCTGCGGGCTGGGTTGATACAACACGGAACTGTCACTGTCACAGGAGGGAGGAGCAGAGCAAGGAGGCAGCTGGGGGGAGCACCCCACCCCTGGGAGAATCCCAGCCCCAGGCTTTCTCTGCACCCCCAGGGTTGGCTGAGGAAAGCACTGGGCAGCTCTCCAAAGCCCCCCGGGCCAGGACGGCCCTCCCTGAGTTCGGTGGTGTGGCTTTGGAGACAGGCCAGTCTGATGCGGTCACCAGCTGTGTGACTTGGGCAGCTCATTCAATCCCTCTGGTCTAGGAAGGGGGGTACAAACAGTAATAGCAAACACTAACATAGCCTGACACTGAGCCCGGCGCTGCTCTGAGTCACGAAATCTGTACCAACCCTAGGAGGCAGGTGTGACAACTACCTAAACACTCCTCGCTGCTGGGAGGGTGAACTACCTATACCACACAGGTCCTGTCCTTGCTGACGACTGATTATTTTCATTGATCCTGCTTGCTCTAGGGGGCAGGGCTACGGAAGGTGCACCTGTCCTCAAGTATGATGCCACAGCCTCCCAAGGTCTGGGTGCCCTTGCCCAGGCCAAGCTCGCACATGTAATAAAGGAT
This sequence comes from Lepus europaeus, assembly GCF_033115175.1. NCBI lineage: Eukaryota > Metazoa > Chordata > Mammalia > Lagomorpha > Leporidae > Lepus > Lepus europaeus. The sequence continues at coordinate 6,076,453 of NC_084836.1, forward strand.
ACAGCATGTCCTGCGGGGGTAGCTGGGCTGAGGGGGCGCCGGGCGACAGGCCCTCCAGGAAGGCCTGCAGCGTCTTGGCTGCGTTGTCATCAGTCAGGAGACCCGTGCTCTGGACCTGAAGGGAGAAGAGGCAGGGGAGGCAGGCCTCTCAGTGCCCACTCCACACAGGAACTCTGAACCACCTCCACCCCTGCACTGCTGCCCGCCTACTGGCTGCCGTGCTAAGAGCACCCACCCTCCACAAAGAAGAGGGTCTTGAGGGTCTGGCCTCACAGTGACCACCTGGTGTCCTCCCACCCACCTGCAGGAAGAAGCCGCGCAGGGCCTGGAGTGTGGCGTTGGACAAGGTAGACAGGTCAGCCACAGCCGCGCCTTGCAGAACATGACCCACCTCTTCACGAGAGAGGACGCTGCTGCTCCGGTACCGCACAAACTGGCCCAGAGAGAGAAGCCCCAAGCACCCTCATTTGTAGACACTTCCTGTGCCCAAGAACCTGCCTAGATGCCCACAGAACCTGCCTTTGAAGACCCAGAGTTGTGGGCAGGGTGGTGTTGTAACATGGGGGCAGCAGCCTGTGAGATCTTGAGACAGCTGGCGCCGCTGACCCCTCTGGCCTTGACTTCGTCTCCTCTAGCCTGGTGTGGCACACTCACAGCCAAGCCAAAATGAGCAGCCTGCAGCTACCCTGATACACCGGTGTGCCCCTGCACCTGCGTGGTCACTTCACTACCTGGGGCACTGCTCCTCCTCTCTGCCTATTAATCCTTCAAGCCTCAGCTGCACTGCTGAGAAGCAGTTCCTCTCTGTGTCCCCACGCCAGCCACTGATTGATTTGCTGGTCCATTTCGTTGTCATTCATAGGCTCACAGCTTTGTTATTCAGTTATGGGCACTTACTGTGTGTGTGCTGGGCACTGGACCCCTTCACAACCATATTTTAACCCTTAGTCTACTTGTCTAACTAGTTCTCTAGACTGAGGGCCCCTCTGACGCAGGGCATTTGGCTCTAAAACATCCTTGTCCCTAGCAGACTTGGCATGTGCCAGGCAGGCCCTGGTCAGCTTCCCTGAGAAAAACAAGAGAAAGGGTGCCAGGGACTCCCAGGGTGAGGGGAGTGGGCATCCAGAGGAAATCTCTGGGCAAGCCTTGCAGGGGAAAAGCCCACCCAGCCCCTCTACTTTGAGGACTAGGTTTTTCTGAAATGTGGTGCTCCTGGCCCACCTAGCCTGATAGTCTTCAGACCACAAGGCCGTCCTTTCTGCGCTTACCAGGGTCATGAGCCTCAAGACCTCGGGTCTCAGGAAGGAATTCTCCCCAGCGTCCAAAAGGGTAAACAGCAAAAACCGGTTCCAGGGCTGGGAGGCCACATGCAGTGCTGCAGGAAACACGGTCACTCTGGGGCATTAATGCTGCTTTTCCAAAGACCCAGGAACCCAGCAAAGAAGGACCTCCCTATTGGCTCAAAAAGGGGTTGCGCAGCTGGAGGCGGGGCACTGGAGGTTTCTTCCCTGGGCTTCTGTCCACCCTGTCAGCTGGTCTGGAGAGACTATATATCCCATGACTAGAAGGCACACAGAGAAAGGGCTCTACCATGTTAAGAGCGTTGTGGCCTTGGCTGGGCACATCATGAACAAAACGAGTACGAGTCACATAACAGGGGATGGAAGCCTGGGGCGGGAGGGTGGCAGGGCTGGCTCCCTCCAATCTCCCCCCATGACAACATGGGAGGAAGAGGAGGGTTTCTACTCTACCAATGTCTGGGCTCCGGGCATGCAGGTAGTCAAGCAAAGACTCCAGACAGCCGACACAGGCCTGGGACAACAGAGGGTCCTTCTGCAAAACAGAAACAAGAATGAAAGCAGGACTGCCTTCTACCCACACATGCTGCTTGGAGTTGAGTCAGTGCAGTGTTTATTTTCATCACATCCCCAGGGCTGTTTGCACCCCTGCCAGAAGGAACCACTGCCCAGGCCTGCCCCAGAGAGGAGCCTCTGAGGAATGGTTTGAGAACTGTTTGTTCTGCTGTTCCTCCACCCCTTCCTAGCAAATCCTTTACTTCTAGCCCCAGGTCACCTTACAAGCTCCGTGGCCCTGTAGCAGTTATGTTCCGTCTCTCACAGGGCTCCTGTGTGAGCATCATATGGGATCACAGATGAGAGAGCTTCGAAAACAGAAATGTACAAACTCTGCATTTGTTGTCGTTGCTATTTGTAATTTTTAAAAAAAATCAGATTGTCTTTTTAAAAAGTTAATTCTAGCCGGCGCCATGGCTCACTTGACTAATCCTCCACCTGCGATGCCGGCAACCCGGGTTCTAGTCCCAGTTGGGATGCAGGTTCTGTCCCGGTTGCTCCTCTTCCAGTCCAGCTCTCTGCTGTGGCCCGGGAAGGCAGTGGAGGATGGCCCAGGTGCTTGGGCCCTGCACCCCATGGGAGACCAGGAGGAAGCGCCTGGCTCCTGCCTTTGGATCAGTGCAGCACGATGGCCGTGGCGGCCATTTGGGGGGTGAACCAATGGAAAAGGAAGACCTTTCTGTCTCTCTCACTGTCTAACTCTGCCTGTCAATAAAATAAAATAAATTAAATGTAAAAAGTTAATTCTTTCTTTGGAAGGCAAAAATAGAGAAAGAGAGATCCTCCATAGGCTGGTTCACTCCCCACATGTCTGCAACAGGCTGAAACCAGGAGCCAGGGTCTTCATGCGGGTCTCCCGCGGGAGTAGGAGGCACCCAAGTTCTTGGGCCATCATCTGCTGTTTCCCTGGGTGTACATTAGCATGAAGCTGGACCAGAAGCAGAGCTGGGACTCAAACCCAGGGACTCCAACATGGGATGCAGGCATTCCTAGCTGCATCAAATACCTGCCTTGCTGTTGCTATTTTAAATTCAATGTCCAGTCTCCTCTTTGGTGACTTGGACCTATCATCCTACAAGGTGCTCTTGGCCTCTGTCTCAAGCAGTTCTTTCCCTGAAACAGAGTCCCAGTGCTAGAAGGAACCTTACAGGTCACCCAGACCAACCCCCTGCCCTCCAAAGGAGTTTTTGGCAGGGGGATGGGGGGCGGCAAACCTGGTTTCTCTTAGAAATGCCCAGCCTTGGGGCCAGCGCTGTGGTGCAATGAGTTAATGCCCTGGCCCGAAGCGCCAGCATCCCATATGGGCACTGGTTCAAGACCTGGTTGTTCCACTTCCGATCCAGCTCTCTGCTGTGGCCTGGGAAAGCAGTAGAAGATGGCCCAAGTCCTTGGGCCCCTGCACCCATGTGGGAAACCTGGAAGAAGCTCCTGGCTCCTGGCTTCAGATCGGTGCAGCGCTGGTCGTTGCAGACAGTTGGGGAGTGAACCAGTGGATGGAAGACCTCTCTCTCTCTCTGCCTCTCCTCTCTCTGTGTAGCTCTTTCAAATAAAAATAAATAAATCTTAAAAAAAAAAAAAAAAAAAAAGAACTGCCCAGCCTTAAGACACTGCCTTCTAGAGTGGTCCTCTCTACCACTAGACAATCCTGACAGTGCAAAAGTGCCTCCTCCTGCCATCCTGCAGCTCCACCATTGACCTATGTGGGTCCAGAGGAGCCCAGAACAAACCTGTTTCTTTTCTACTACAGAGATATCCAAAGAACCAAGCAGATGGGAAGCTGGCCCCAGCTCCACCTCGTACCCCATAGCATGGTATCACTCCAGGGCCCACAGCCTTTCAGAGCCTTCTGCTGCCACGATCTGCTCCCCGGCCCCCTGTGGCCCAGCACGATGGCCTCAAAACACACTCTCCATCCTCACTTCCACTCACCCTTTTCTCTACTGGACCCTGTTCCTGGAGAAACGGAGGCTGTTCTCGGAGAGCCATATTGCTTAGTGTTTATTGTACAAATAGCGAAAATGAGATTAGTAAGAAGTGACTTGCTGAACTTCAGAGTCAGAGGCTGGGCAGGGGCCACATCAGGGCTGTGTGACTGTAGACACTACACCTTGCATTGTGCTGTGCCAGGCTACCAGACAGCTGTAGATTCTGCACCCACCACCCAACAATCAGGGGTGCTGATGCCACACAGCTGCTCTGGTCCAGAGACATCAGGGAGGAGTGGTACCCAAAGCCCTGGCTTAGGCCTCATTTTCTCTGTATCTTTTTATTTATTTTAAGTAACAGCTGCATTGAGATAATTCACAATCCGTATTAATTGTTCTTTGAAAGGTACCCTTTGGTAGCTTTTTGTTTTCTTCAGCGTTGCACTGCTATGTAATTCCAGAATGTTCATCACCAGATAAACCCTATACTTATTAGCAGTCTTCACTCTTCCGTCCCTGCCTCAGGGCTAACAACCACTAATCTACTTTCTGTCTCTATGGATTGGCCTATTCTGGATATCTCATGTAAGTGGGATCACATAAATATGTGGCCTTCTGTGTCTGGCTTATTGTTTTTATTTTTATTTACTTGAAAAGCAGAAAGACATAGATAGAGATTTTCCATCTACTAGTGCGTTCCTCAAATGCCCACAACAGCCAGGGCAGGGTTGGGCCAAGCCAGGAGCCAGAACTTAATCCATGTATGTCACATGGGTGGCAGGAACCAAGTACTTGAGCCGTCACCACTGCCCCTTCCCTCAATGGGTACATACTAGCAGGAATCTGGAACTGGAAGCAGAGCTGGAACTTGGACGCAGGTACTCTGATATGGGATGCGAGCATCCTAGGCAACATCTTAGCCACTGCACCAAATCTCCACCCTTGGCTTATTTCACTTAGCATAAAGCTTTCAAGGCTCACCCACATTCTAGAACATGTCAGCACTTCATGCCTTCTTATGGCCAAACAGTATATTCCATGGAGTGTCCAGAATTAAGCACAATTATTCCTGCCTTCAGGCCTGGTCTAGCTGGGGGAAGGAACGTGGCTAAAAAGCTCATTTGGATAAACATGATCAGCAAATATAGTAAAATGTTAATGGTAGAACCTAGGTAGTGACTGTGTGAGTGTTCACAGTGAAATTCTTTCATACTTGCTGTTATGTTTGAAGAGTTTCAGACCAAAGGGAAAAAAAAACCCTATCTGAACCTACGTCCAGCTGTATTCTACCATGGTGTTCACCAGCAATAAAGCTGGTAATTTGGTTCTTACCTCATGCCTGAATTCTCAACTGGTTTTCAATCCAGAAGGGGGAGGAGACACAGACTCAGTTCTCTGCCCTTGAGGATCTCAGAGCCTGGTGGGGAAGACTCCCATGAAAATGGAAACTCAAATTAGAGCTAAGTGCTGTGATAGGACAGATGTTTGATCCTTGAAAAGCCCAGACCCTATGCATAGCTGTGCTACAGGACAAGATTCAGCAACCACCACCTAGCACAGACCCCATTCCAGGTATGTTCTCCTGGGACCCCAACACCCTTCACAGGCCCTGACATGGTGGTGAGGAACAGTATGTGATGGCTGGATAAACGGTGATCTCCAAGAGTCTCCTATGCTATGGAACACCCCTCTGGGGTGGACATTTGTTTTGCTTGTCCAGGATCCATTTTCTCTTCTGATAATTTACCTTTTAGAAACCATCCCTTTCTAGGCTTCAGTCGATGTAGGTTGTAAAGAACCGACCACATGGGGGACAGCATTGTGGTGTAGCAGATTAAGCCACTGCCTGCAATACTGGCATCTCAGAGTACCAGTTCATGTCTCAGCTGCTCCACTTCCAATCCAGCTCCCTGCTGGGGGAAGAAGTAGAAGATGGTCCCAGTGCTTGGGCCACTGCCACTTATGTGGGAGACCCAGATGGAGTCCCTGGTACCTTGGTTTCAGCCTTGTCCAGCCTTGGCCACTGTGGCCATTTGAGGAGCAAACTAGCAGATGGAAGATTCTCTCTCTCTCTCTCTGTCACCTGCCTTTCAAATAAAATAAATAATCTTAAAAAAATAGAGAAGAACTGACCATATACCCACACCTCCAGGAACAGGCACTGACCCAGGCCCAGTCCATCAGAGCATCCCAGGCCCTGGCCATGCTGATTGGTGTATGACCCACACCAGGCTAATGACAATTCCAGAACCTACAGGGAAAGAGAAACTTTCTTCCTGTTAGTGGTCCTGCCACCATCCACGACAGGGCTGGCAGTGAGGAATACAGCAAGAGTGAAGCAGGCCTCTGATGGCATCGTCTGAGCCCCTGGAACCCAGCTGTGCCTAAACCAGTATTGACCCCTGGGCCTCTCAGGAGCCAATCCGAGTTTTATTTCTGTCACTGTAGCTTTAAGTCTCGACTATTCTCCAGGCCCTGGTGAGAATATTAGGTCCAACCACCTTTCCTGCTATGGTCCTAGAGAAGTAGATGGCCCCTGGCCAGGACCCACTCAGCAAGGGCCTTACCTTCACCAGGAGGTTCTGCAGCCCAATGACCAAGGAAAGTACTTGCGATGTTCCCAGTGGAGCTAGGACAGCATCCTCAGGGGCTGCTGGTGGCTGGGCCTCTGAGGGCACCAGGGCCACCAGGCTGGAGGAAAAGCTTTGTTGCAGGGCTGTCCGCAGGAAGCGTAAGATGGCGGCTGAAAAGAAGACACTCCTTACATCTAGTTTCTAGTCTCTCCCCTCCTCCCACCCTGCTGTGTCACGCTGATAGGATCATTACGGGGTGCCCATGAGCTGGCCTGGGTGGGTGGCTCTATCTCAGAACCTAGGGGAAAAACTTCTCCAGCTGGAGCCTCTGGGGACCGTACCTGAGAGCAGTGCAGCCGTTTTCTTTGGAAAGCTGAGTGCCTTCATCACTTGGTCCAGTTCCACAGACAACGTCTGGTGAACCTGGCAGGGCAGGGGTAAAGGGCTGACCCTCCACTTCTGGGTGCCTGGGCAGAAAACAGCTGGGGCCCTAGTATCTCTCCTACTGTCTCCCCCACATTCCTGCTACTTCAAGAGGGGACAGAAGAGGCCACAGAATCCTCTGAGCCTGGGCTTCAGAAGTGTGAGGAGGAGAATCAAGCCCACACCTAGAGAATTCTCCCAATCGCCTACATCCTTGATGGCCTTCTCCGTGGTTCAGACTTTGGCTCTGCCCACCAACCAGCTAACTCAGAAGGCCTGCCCACACCTTGCCAGCTGGAGGGCCCTCCAGCAAGTCACTGCACCTTCCTCAGCCTACCTCACTTTGTTCATACGTGATAGAGATAACACCACCTGCTCTCACTCCCTCCAACGCTCTTGTGAGGAGAGGTGGATGATCAGTGTGGGTAGAAATGCACCTTAACATTGTGCCCTCTGTCTTCGCTGGGTGCAGTTTCACCTATCTTTTCAAGGCTTTGCTTATAGGTTGCAAGTTCCCTAATGGGTAGGGAGCTTGTTGTATCCTTTTTTTTTTTTTTTTTTTTTTATTCCTTTCTGCCAAGAATACAGGCTAGGATGTAGGTGATCCATGTGTGTTAAATGGGTTGTTTTAAATTAACCCAGCAATGACCCTAGATCTTTCCCTCACTTTTTAGGTAAGGAGGCTGAAGGTCATAGAGGGTTAAACATTTGGCCAGGGTCACAGAGCTAATGAATCAGAGCTGGGACCACAAATCAGGAACTCCATCACTCCTTCGGGTGCCGCCTCATGCCCCAAAGCCACAGGAGTCACCCACTAACCTGCAAACTGCCATGGTGCTGCTGGGCACAGAAGGAGGCAGTGAGCAGCCAGGCCGAGCAGAGGAGCGTGGTCGTGGGAGAGTCTGTCTCTGCCCAGGTGAGCGCCAGCATCCTCTCCAGAAGCACGATCAGGGCCGTGCTGCTCAGAAGAACCGCAGCAGCTGCAGGGCGAGGCAGAGTGAGGGCACGAGAGTCACACAGGAGTCCTGGTTTAGTGCCGCTATGGTGCTCAGCTCTGGGTGTATTAGGCAGCTTCATACACACAAAAAACAAAAGGATCGGTTTATGACTCTGTGGGTCCCAGCTACCTTCCAGAACCACAGGTTATCAGGACTGAAAAGGACTTCATGACCACCAGTTGTACACATACCTCTCTAGTTATTTGTTAAGATGGAGAAACTGTGGCACAGCGATTAAGCATGCCAGCATCCCATATAAGCACCAGTTGAATCCCAGTGGCTCCACTTCCAATCTAGCTTCCTGCTAATGAGCCTCGGAAAGCACTGGAAGATAGTAGATAGTCCAAGTGCTTGGATCCTTGCCACCCATGTGAGAGACTCAAATGGAGTTCCAAGCTACTGGCTTTAGCCTGACCCAGCCCCACCATTGAGGCCATTTGGAGAGTGAACCAGTAGATAGAAGATCTCTCTCTAACCCCACCTTTCAAATGAATAAATTTCTTTTTAAAAATGATGGAAAAATTAATGGCAGTGAGGGCCACAGACACTGCCCAGCATTCTTTTTTTTTTTTTTAAGATTTATTTATTTATTTGAAAGTCAGAGTTACAGAGAAGGAGAGTCAGAGCCAGAGCTAGAGAGAGAGAGAGGGAGGTATCTTCCATCCTCTGGTTCACTCCCCAAATGGCCACAACGACTGGGGCTGGTCCAGGCTGAAGCCAGGAGCCAGGGGCTTCTTCCAGGTCTCCCACGTGGGTGCAGGGGCCCAAGGACTTGGGCCATCCTTTACTACTTTCCCAGGAGCACCAACAGGGAGCAGATGGGAAGTGGAGCAGCTGGGACTCAAACCATTGCCCATATGGAATGCCGGCACTGCAGGCGGAGGTTTAACCTTCTATGCCACAGCATTGCCCCGCCTTTTTCAATGTGTATTTATTTATTTGAAAGTCGGGGCCGGCGTCACGGCTCAATAGGCTAATCCTCCGCCTTGTGGCGCCGGCACACCAGGTTCTAGTCCCGGTCAGGGCACCGGATCCTGTCCCAGTTGCCCCTCTTCAAGGCCAGCTCTCTGCTGTGGCCCAGGAGTGCAGTGGAGGATGGCCCAAGTGCTTGGGCCCTGCACCGCACGGGAGACCAGGGGAGGCACCTGGCTCCTGGCTTCGGATCAGCGTGATGCGCTGGCCTCAGTGCGCCAGCCGTGGTGGCCATTGGAGGGTGAACCAACGGCAAAAGGAAGACCTTTCTCTCTGTCTCTCTCAGTGTCCACTCTGCCTGTCCAAAAAAAAAAAAAAAAAAAAAAGTCGGAGTTTTAGAGAAAGAAAGAGAACCAGTGGGGAGGGGGGAGGGAGGGAGAGAAAGAGAGAGAGATCCCAGCACTCTTCACGGTGCCAGCCTGGGCCCACACCTCTTTTCTGACTGCTGGGCGTGGTCTGCTGCAGGTTCCAATACAGGAAGTTGAAGGAGGGCTGCAGGATGTCGACATCAGTGGGACTGCACTTCCCACACAGCTTGCTCACTGCAAGAGACGAGAGGGTTCAGTCAGCTATGCACTGCATTCTGTGGCTTTCAACACACACCAGCACTCACATATGCCACAGGTGATGGCCTGGGACTGGTTCACTTCTGATGTCAGTCTTGGGAGCTGGTATAAACTAGGTGTCCCTGACATTACAGCCAATGGAAAGAAACACAGTGACATGGCCGAAGGCATGTTCACACCCTCCATCTGGATAAATGTCAGGCAAGCAGCCTATAGCCACAGGTCAGCCAGCAGACCATACAAGCTGAGGAGGTCAAGGATGCTGGCAGACTCCAGGCAGCAAGGGTCTGCAGAGGTCACCAGGTCAGCCTGCCACCTTGCTCCTGGACACCATCCAGCCCCTCACTTCCTCCAGTGAGGGGGCACATATTCCATCCCAAGAAAAGGTCACAATTGAAGTGCAGTTCGCAGCACTTGGCATGTTCTCTCCCACATCACCTCCACATCAGGCTGTGAACTCTTAGAATTCAGTTTTTAGCTTAAAGTTCACCTCCCCCATGGGGCCTTCTTAAACTCTTAAAGCAAGGTTCAGTGCGTAGTCTGCATTCCCCTAGCCTCATCACAGCAGTTACTACAAAGAAGAGTAGACAGTTCAGAACACATCCCTCTCCTCCTGGGAACTGCCACCCCTCCCCGACTCCCTGACCCTCACCCCAGTATGAAACCTACCCAGGTCTTCATTCACATTTTGGCCACCACAACACACTCTTGCCTTCCAATTGGCTTGTGGTCAACCCCATCAGCAGCCCCACCCACCGCCTGGCATTTCCACCCCTGCAGTGCTCTGCTTCCAGGGCGCTCACACGGAAGCACTCAAGGGTGACGTATAAGTGTCTATCACACTACACACCACACGGAGCTGGGGCCTGTTGTGCCTCCTGGTAAGAGGCCCTTCTGAAGGCCCGTTTTGTCACACACACACATCTCCCTCCCAGCCTGGTCTGACAGGCAGGTTGATGATCAGCTCCACACAAAGGCTGGTTCTACTGGTGACCTCCGGAAGCACTTTCTGAGCTTGATGCTTGTCTTCCTGAGAGGAGGACCGGGCTCCAGGCAGAGAATGTCCCATCCTCACGAGGGGCCAGAGGATGCTGACGGCACAACCTTTCCTATTCATCTCAACCTTCCCTCAACAAATCTTCCTGTGGGAGCTGCCCATGAAGTAGAGACTGTATTCACGAGGTCTCAGTGAGGCTTGGGGGTGTGTGGAGAAGAGACCTAAAGATCTGTGAGTGGACCAACGGGCCTGAGACAACTGTGGGATGAGCTGGGGAGCTGACCCTATGGCAGGGTTCATGCATGTACACGGATTTGCTTAAGGTCTACTGTATAGAGCATGGTGTGGCATTCTATACATACTAGATCAGGCATTCCTATCTCAACCAGGAGAGCACTGCGATCTCATTATGAAGAGCCTAAGGCCCAGTGTCACACAGCTAGTGACCAAGCTGAAATCAAGCCCAGGCTTCCTTGACCGTTACCAAACACTACCAGAGAACAAGCAAAGGGCGTTCCAAGGGGCTCCTTGGCTAGAAGGCCCCAGGATCAGACCTACTAGCTTCTTCCAAAGGGATTTGAAAGGTCACAAGAACCGTAACACAAGTACCCCGCCGTGTGCCCAGCCTGGGCCCTCGGGCACTGTCCCACGCAGCCAGCATACCTTGGTGAAGGAGCTTCATGGCCATGCTGTCCAGCTCCTGCTCTGCCTTGCTCCTCAGCTGCACCAAGGAGAGGAGGCTCAGCAGCAGTGGCAGGTTTCCCGAGGCTGCAAGGAACAGAGGGCTGCTCAGGGAGCCTGAAGTGCAGAGCACCGGAGGACAGACACCCCACCCCAGCATAAAGGACCGCTAGGAGGGAGCACCTGATTGTCTATTTCCAAAGATGTGTGGGATTTACCCCTACTCCTACGTGGTATTCTATTGCCACAGCCTGAAGAGACCAAGAAACAGGACCAGGACTTGAACCCAAACCTGAGTCCAATGCCCATCGCCTTTCCCCTTTGTATTTCCATAAGTCCTGTGGTTCTTCAACAATATTATCAAACAGGTAACACTTTCCCTGCAAACAAAGGACTCGGCTCCTTTACTTGAATTCATCCTCAAACCCCCAGAGCTCAGGCAGGACTGGACCAAGTGATCCACAAATCTGTTCCCACTCACTCTTGATTGCTCAGCCAAATTTAACTTAAAAATTCAGTCTCTCTAAAAACAGAGAAAGACAAACCAATCCCAATCTGCAGGCTCTTCATACTATACCAAACACCAAGCCTCCTTGACTCCAGAGAGTCCCATTCCAGATTTGGAAACAATCCTCCAGGCTCTCAAGGGGGCTTCCAAACATCACATTCCACCCTCTCCACAGATACACCCCCTCCTCAGCCCCTGCTGGCTGCTGCTGCCTGCCCTGCCTCCCCCAGATTTCTCACCTTCTTGTTCCCACTGGGGCTGCTACTCCTGTGACAAACAGCTCTGGGCACATGCCATGCAGGGTGGGGACATGCACACATACACCAAACACACCCACTCTTGTTAAATACCACACACACATCAAAGCAAGTGTATTGTGTTGTGTGCCCACTCTCCAGCAAGAGGAAGGAGCTTTATTTAGCCCGATGCCACATGGGCCTGACTTTCCTTTTTCAGGGAAAACCCTGATGCTCTTTCCTGGAGCAAACCTCAGCAGAGCAGACATGCTCATTCTTGGCAGACCTTCAGGTCAAAATATGCTCACGGCACCTGCAGACTGACCTCCTGAGGGAGAGGCCCCATGCTCCACCAGCAGGTGCTGCAGGATGAGCAGGAAGTGGCCTCGGATGAGACCGCCCACTTGCACATCCTCATTCCTCCTCAGGAAGGTCCTCAGGACAATCAGTACCTTGCGGGCTGTGTCCACCGGGCTGGAATAGATGAGGTCCTGAGCAGGGGACAAGGAAACCAGAGCTCAGAGGGCATCACAGTTGGGGACGGGTGGGATGTGGAGAGCAGGCAGAGAAACGGCGTAGAATGATGATACTCAGCAGCTAGGTAAACTCTCACGGACTCAGCGCTATTATGAGCCAAAGGCCCTGCTGGGTGCACCGAACCCTTACAACCATCCAGCAGGGCAGTCCATCCCAAACAGGGGAACTCAGAGAGATGACATGTCTTGCCAAAGGTCAATCATATTAGCCAGTCAATGGATGTGAATGCAGGTCTCCTGGCTCCAAGCCCACAGCTCCCTCTACTTCCCTGGATGCCTCCCTCTTCCAGATACAAGTATTAGGGTCAAGAAGAGGTTGCTTTCAGTACAGGGTACCAGAGTGTGCCTTAAAGGAGAAGAGAAGGAGACAGGGAATGAGCTGTCATAGGGTAGGGAGAGGATGGGCTAGGATAGACTCAGGGCACAGGAAGGGAAGTGAGGACCAGGTCAGGCCCCTTCTCTGCCGTACTTCTTCGGTTTCCACCACAAGCTCATAGGCTTTGGAATCAGAAGATGGGAGAGGACACTGCTTTTTATTTTTGCTTCCACAGTTATTTTTTGAGTGTACGTCAAAGGCAAAACTAGTCAGAAGCTTCACCAGCTGCTACTCCACTGATAGCTCCTGGCACTTACCAGCTCAAATTGGCCAATTCCTTTGGACAGGCTAACACGCCCGGCCAGTTAGGACTGGTGCTATGAACTCAAGGTCACACTCGGACCCTCTCCCTCTCTGGGGAGGACAGCTCCTGACACACAGAGACTTGGCCACAGGGCATGTGGCCAGATAAATCCAGATGTGCTGACCACAAGGCAGGCAGGGGAGGATAGAAGCAAGGGGCATCTGAACTTGGCTCTCCACAAGTGTCAATGGTTGCTGGAGAAACAACTCTAGTATCAGTTGTAGCCATTCAGCTAGGGCCTAATAATGTCAGGTGCTATGCTGTGTTCACATGGTAGCTGTATATTTGTTTATATGCTATTCATACTTTTATAACAACTCTTCCAATTAGGTGCCACCCCAATTTTTCTAATGAAGAAACTGGAGCTGATTAACTAGTTTGCCTATCAAGAAAGTAACGGAGTTAAAATTCTACTACACTGTGAGTTAATGAAAGTGAAAGATGAGATGTTTTATCTTTGTTACCTTGTAAGGGCTTAGAAAACTCCTCTACAGGATAGGATCACAGAATGGCAGGGCTAGAGAGAATCAAGAGCAGTCATCCAACCCATTTCCTGTACAGAGTACGAGGCTGAAGCCTGAGTGGGGCATGATCTGCCCAAGGTCATGAGGCACAAGCCCAAACCAGTTTTCTGGTCCTGTTCCTTCACCTGCATATCACTATCCTTTGCCACAGAGCTGGTCCCTCAGAAAACTGAGTTAGTGAATTTTTAAAAATTTATAGAAGCAGAGATAGAGATAGAGATAGAGAGACAGAGAGAGACAGAGAGAGATAGAGAGAGATAGAGAGACAGAGACAGAGAGAAACGCAAGCACCCATCTGCTGGTTTACTTGCCAACTGCCTACAACAGCCAAACCTGGGCTGGACTGAATCCAGGAGCCAGCAACTCAGTTCAGGTCTCCAACATGGGTGGCAGGACCCCAACTCCTTGAGTTCCCACTGCTACCTTCCAGGGTCTGCTTTTTCAGGAAGGTAGAGTCAGGAGCCAGCGCGCCAAACTGAATCCAGTCGCTGTGATGTGGGATGCAGATGTCTTAACCACTACGCCAAACACCCATCCCTAAGCTAATGATCTTTAAAGGGTGACAAGGAAAGGGACTACTCAGCCTCTGGTGCCCGTGGTGAATGCTGGGGGAAAGCATATGTTCATGGGTTAGTGGGAAGGCTTTGACAGAACCAGGGCCCACCCTGCAGTCTCTGCTGTCCAGAACTCTCTGAGGTGACTTGGTCAAGCAGGGAACCAACAGAGCTCCTGTGACAGCACTGTTTTTCACATCTAAACAACCTACATGAAAGACCACCCAATGATAAGAATGGCAATTAACAGCTTTGTTTGCAGCTGTTAATTACCCACATCAAAATCAGAAATTGGTACCAACAAGTATTTTTAGATTCTTTTTCCCTCCTGTGGTTGGAAGCTGGTGAGAAATGGTAGAAATTATATATTTGAACAGACAACAAAATTGTTCCTTGCTGTTCTTTTTTTTTTTTTTCCCCCACATTGGTGTTTCTAGGATCCAACTTAGTGAAAACTCATTATCCCTGAGCTCCAGTCATAGCCATGACCCTGATTAGCTATATGACCTTGGGCAATTCAATTAGCCTCCCCAAAATGAACTTCCCATGGTTAGGAGTCAAAGCCGCTGAAAATGAGTGAAAGCATACTGTGCAACACAGCCAGAGGATTCCTCCATACCATCTCCTCCATCCTCATGGTACCTCCACTCTGCACCTAAGGAGACTAAAGCTCAGAGAAGCCTCCTTCTGAGGCCTCGGTACCCAACCAGCCCTGAAGGCAGCTTCTTCCTGCCAAGTTCCTGGTCAGGGGAGACACAGCCTCCTCTCTGCCCTGACCTCGCCCCCTCCAGAAAGAAGAGCTGACGAGGATGGTCCTCACTCAAGCACAGGCCCTACGCCAAAGGTATAAAGGATGGGGGCAATCACTCCAGTCCCCAGTTTCAATGAAGATATTTCAAAGTACCTACTATGTATGAGGAACTGGCCCTGAGTATTTCATCTGGCAAAAAAAAAAAAAAAACACAACAAACACACAACTGATTATCTTAGCTCTGACCACTCTGGCACCCATCTTGCCTTCCCCTGTGCACTAATGGTTCATTTTTAACCCATTCCTTTCCCTTTATTCCTCCTATGAGAAAGAATTTGAGCCCATACCAAGCCAATGTATGTCACTTCACAAGACAACGGAGATCAGGGATGACAGGGGAAGATTTAAGTCTGCATGGGGAGCACATGTGTGTGTGTCCTTCTGTGTATGTCTGTGTCTGTGGATAGATAAAGCTATCTAAGAACATGGAGTGTTAATATGCAGGTGTTACTGCTACCACAGTGACTTCAGTACAATCAGAACACTGAGCACAAAGGATCTCTCCTCTTCTGGAATGGTCTGTGTTCTCCTTGGACTGGGGTGCTCAGTATGTAACTGGCTCGGATGGCAGTGGATCTAAACCAAACCAAGGGGCCCCTACAGTATGTGTTGCAATAAGTTTGGGACCTGCTACTAGTATTCTCACTAAATACAAAATGTCAAATGTGCACATGATTTTTCTTTTTAAAGATTTTATTTATTTGAGAGGTAGAGTTACAGACAGTGAAAGGGAGAGACAGAGAGAAAGGTCTTCCATCTGCTGGTTCACTCCCCAAAAGGCTGCAACGGCCAGAGCCAGGAGCTAGGAGCTTCCTCTAAGTCTCCCACGTAGGTACAGAGGCCCAAGGACTTGGCCCATCTGCTGCTGCTTTCCCAGGCCATAGCAGAGAGCTGCATCAGAAGAGGAGCAGCCAGGACTAGAACTGGCACCCATGTGGAATGCTGGCACTGCAGGTGGAGGATTAACCTATTGTGCCAAAGTGCCAGCCCCACATGACTTTCTTTAAAAAAAAAAAAAAAAAGACATAGGAATTAAAGCAGTTACCTCTTTAAAAATGTCACTCTAATTTGTTTCCAATGTGCTTTTCTGAGTGGAAGGGGAAAAAAAGGTGGCATTAAAGCCAATGTGTTAGAAATTACAGACAGGCCGGCGCCATGGATCATAAGGCTAATCCTCTGCCTGTGGCGCCGGCACTCTGGGTTCTAGTCCCGGTTGGGGCGCTGGTTTGTCCCGGTTGCTCCTCTTCCAGTCCAGCTCTCTGCTGTGGCCTGGGAGTGCAGTGGAGGATGGCTCAAGTGCTTGGGCCCTGCACCCGCATAGGAGACCAGGAGGAAGCGCCTGGCTCCTGGCTTCAGATCAGCGCAGCGCGCCGGCCGTAGCAGCCATTTGAGGGGTGAACCAATGGAAGGAAGACCTTTCTCTCTCTCTCTCTCTCTCTCTCACTCTCACTCTCACTCTCTAACTCTGCTTGTCAAAAAAAAAAAAAAAAAAAAAAAAAAGAAAGAAAGAAATTACAGACAATATGGGGCCAGCACTGTGGCATGGCCAGTAAAGCTACAATCAGCAGTCCTGGCATTCCATATTGGCACTGATTCAAGTCCTGGCTGCTCTACTTCCAATCCAGCTCCCTGAAAATGTATCTGGGAAAGCAGTAGAAGATGGCCCAAGTCCTTGGGCCCCTGCACCCACGTGGGAGACCCAGAAGATGATCCTGGCTCCTGGCTTCAGATCAGCCCAGCTCCAGCCATGTACCCATATGGGGAGCAAACCACTGAATGGAAGATCTTTCTCTCTCTCTGTAACTCTACCTTTCAAATAAATAAATATATCTCTTTAAAAAATGCAGAAAATAGGCAGTCTACCTTCCCTAACTGATGTACCTGATGGGAATTACAGTAATATTTACTTCATAAAGAAGTTCTGGGGTTTCCAGCAGTTCAAGGCATGCATGAGGGAGGGTTCTGTGAATGTAATATTATCATGAAAGCCATGGGAGAAAAGAGGCCAAGTCCCTCTGCAGTCAGACATCTCTATCTATGCCCCAGGGGTGTCCTTTAACATTCAAACCTTGTTAGCAGAATCTGTTTGAAGAGGACAGGGAGGTGAGAGGGGATGGTGACTGAGTTCCACACATTAGAGTTCTATGCCCTGGGGAGTGGAGAGGTACCAGTCTCTCAGTGGGTAGCTATCCACCGACTTAGGAAAGGCATTGGATTTCTAGAAACCAGGCACCTATGGATAGGAAGGACCTCTCACTCATGTGGAGACAGGGCTAGGTTCAGGGCAGAAGCAGCCTTGGCACCTCCTAACCTCAGTGAACTGGATCCCGAGAGAGAAGGCCCACTACCTCTGAATGCCGAAAAGAGCCAGGGGTCACTTACCAGCAAAATGAGCAGGATGCTGGGGCTGCTTCTGAGCACCTGAAACAGAGCTGCTACGCTGGCAGGAAGGGCGGGATGCCCAGCACTGGGGACGTCATCCGGTTCCTCGCAGCTGCTATCTTCCCAGGAGAACCACAGTTCCAGAACACGCTGCCCAAACCTACTCATCAGCTCTGGATATAACAGGAAGAACCTGAGAAGGAGTGGGTGGTGGGTGTAGACCAGGTGCAGGTCCACGATGCCTTCCAGAAATTTTCTGATTGCACTGACCACCACCTGGAAGCAAAGGAAAGCAAGGAGCTAAACACACCTTGTAGAGGCTCAAGAGGCCCCAGCAAGGCTGAGGCGTGACTGGGGGAAATGTGCTTGTATCTCAGTATTCCAGGACACCTTCACTGGCTCATCGTACGGCACTTTAGTGAGAAATCCCCACTGTGCTTACAACAGTAGTTCTCAACCAGGGGTGATATTGCTCCTCATGCAACACTGGGCAAAGCAGGGAGACATTCCTGATCTTCTTTGTGGGAGTGCTACTGGCACCTAGTGGGCAGACTGCGGGGGTGCTGTTAAATACCCCTCAGCACACAGAAAGCCAAATGTTGAAAGTGCCAAGGCTGAGAAACGTAGCTGTGCAAGGACACTAACAGCGTATTGGCTTGTATCTACCTCCACACTAGCCTGAAGTCTGCTTGAGGGCAGGAACCATGCAGATTACTCTGTGTAGCCGCACAGGGCCTAACGTCGAAGGGGTGAAGGAGAAGGTGCTGATTCATGCATTAACTCTCAAAAGCCTATCTCTTCCCATTGCACACAGAATTTTCAAGTTCCTGAGTTTGCTATTCTAAGAGTTTCACAGTTCTGATCCATTTCTGTGTTAATATGTAAGAGCCCAACTTTACTCCTTTGCGTGTGGATATCCAGGGTCCCTGCGAGTTTGTTGAAAGACTATTCTTTCCCCCAGGGAACTGGCTTGGCCCCCATATCTGAGTACTTGGTTCCAGTCCTGGCTCTGCTCCTGATTCCAGCCTCCTGCTGATGCATACCCTGGGAGGCAGAAGGTAATGACTCAAGTACCTTGGTCCCTGGCATACATGTGGGAGACCTGGATTGAGTTCCAGACTCATGGTTTTTACCTGGCCCAGCCCTAGTTATTGCAGGCATTTGGGGAATGAATCAGTGGATGAAGTAGATTATCTCTCAGACTTTTTTTTTTTTTTTTTTTTTTACAAGCAGAGTTAGAGAGTGAGAGAGACAGAGAAAAAGGTCTTCCTTCTGTTGGTTCACCCTCCAAATGGCTGCTACGGCTGGCACACTGCGCCGATCCAAAGCCAGGAGCCAGGTGCTTACTCCTGGTCTCCCATGCAGGTGCAGGGCCCAAGCACTTGGGCCATCCTCCACTGCACTCCCAGGCCACAGCAGAGAGCTGAACAGGAAGAGGAGCAACCAGGACAGAATCTGGCACCCCAACCAGGACTAGAACCCGGGGTGCCAGCGCTGCAGGTGGAGGATTAGCCTAGTGAGCCGCGGCACCAGCCTCTCTCAGACTCTTAAGGAAATAAAAATAAACAAAAAATTCAAAAAAATCAATTGTCCTTAGGGCCAGCGCTGTGGCATAATAGGTTAAGCCTCCACCTTCTGTGCCAGCATCCCATGTGTGTCCTGGCAACTCCTCTTCTGATCCAGATTTCTGCTTGTGGACTGGGAAATCAGTAGAAGATGGCCCATGTACTTGGGCCCCTGCACATGTGGTAGACCCAGAGGAAGCTCCTGGCTCCTGGTTTTAGCAGCTCAGCTCCGGCTATTGTGACCATTTGAGGAGTGAACCAGCAGATGGAAGACCTCTCTCTCTCTGTCTCTTCTTCTCTCTGTAACTCTGCACAAATCTTTAAAAAATCAATTGACCAGGGGCTAGCGCTGTGGTTCAGCGGGTTAACGCCCTGGCCTGAAGCGCCAGCATCCCACATGGGCGCCAGTTTGAGATCTGGCTGCTCCACTTCTGATCCAGTTCTCTGCTATGGCCTGGGAAAGCAGTAGAAGATTGCCCAAGTCCTTAGGCCCCTGCACCCGTGTGGGAGACCCAGAAGAAGCTCCTGGCTCCTGGCTTCAGATCGGTGCAGTTCTGGCCATTGTGGCCAACTGGGGAGTGAACCAGCGTATGGAAGACCTCTTTCTCTCTCTCTCTCTCTGCCTCTGCTCTCTCTGTGTAACTCTTTCAAATAAATAAATAAATCTTTTAAAAATCAATTGACCAAACTACCCATAGTACTGTAGCTTTTTGGTAAGTTTTGAAATAAAACAGTGTGTAGGGATGGTGCTATGGTGTTGCGGGTAAAGCTGCTGCTTGCAACATTGGCATCCTATATGGGCGCTGGTTCACTGCTCCACTTCCAATCCAGCTTCCTGCTAATGACCTGGGAAAAACAACAGGAGATGGCTCAAGTGTTTGGGACCTTTCAGCCCACATGGGAGATCCAGATGAAGCTCCTGGCTCCTGGCTTTGGCTTGACCCAGCCCTGGCCATTGCAGTCACCTGGGAAGTGAACCAGTGGATAGAAGATGTCTCTCACTGTGCCTCTCCCTCTATCTCTGGAACTCTTTCAAATAAATAAATCAATCTTTAAAAAAAAAAAAAAAACACAAAATCCTGCAGGGCCGGCGTCGTGGCACACTTGGCTAATCCTTCACCTGCAGCGCCGGCACCCCGGGTTCTAGCCCCAGTTGGGGCACCGGGTGCTAGTCCCAGTTGCTCCTCTTCCAGTCCGGCTCTCTGCTGTGGACCGGGAGGGAGCAGAGGATGGCCCAAGTGCTTGGGTCCCTGCACCCACATGGGAAACTAGGAGGAAGCACCTGGCTCCTGGCTTTGGATTGGCGCAGCGTGCCGGCCGTAGTGGCCATTAGGGGAGTGAACCAACAGAAGGAAGACCTTTCTCTCTATCTGTCTCTCACTGTCTATAACTCTCTGCCTGTCCAAAAAAAAAAAAAAAAAAAAAACAAAAAAAACCTGCAGTTATCTAAATCTGTTCTTCTTTTTCAAGATTATTTTGCATATTTTGGGTCACTTTCATTTATAAGAATTTTAGGACCAGCTTATCCATTTCTGTAAAAAGGGAGAAGCTTGGATTCAGATAGGGATTGAACTGGATCTACAGATCAGTTTGGGAAGTATTGCCATCTTAACACTACTATATTTCCCAATTCATGAATACAAACATTTATTTATTTAGGTCTTCTTTAATTTTTTAAAGAAAGTAAGGATGTTTTGAAATTTTACTTTGTAAGTCCTTATATCCTTTTGATTAAGTCCGTTCCAAGTATTTCATTTCCTGATGCTACTGCAAATGGAACTGTTTTCTTGATTTCATTTTCAAGTATGTTCTTTTTAAAATTATATAATTTTTTGAAAGGCAGAGAAAGAGGGAGAAAGAGAGAGGTGCAACAGTTGGGGCTGAGCCAGCCCAAAGCCAGAAGTAACTCCATTCAAGTCTCGCACATGGGTGGCAGGTACCCAAGCACTTGAGCCACTGTCTGCTGCCCCTCAGGGTGCACACCAGCAGGAAGCGGGGTGGGACTCAATATTAATCGGCTGTGCCAGAACACCCCACACAAGTTTATTTTACTAAAAGGAAAAAAAATCAAGCATTTAATCTACACTTCCTATACAATCTATCCCTCAGAGCAACTGACAATTTGTTAAGAGAAAGCTTCCTGGCCGGCGCCGTGGCTTAACAGGCTAATCCTCCGCCTTGCGGCGCCAGCACACCGAGTTCTAGTCCCGGTTGGGGCACCAGATTCTATCTCGGTTGCCCCTCTTCCAGGCCAGCTCTCTGCTATGGCCTGGGAAGGCAGTGGAGGATGGCCCAAGTCCTTGGGCCTTGCACCCGCATGGGAGACCAGGAGAAGCACCTGGCTCCTGGCTCCTGGCTTCAGACCAGCGCGATGAGCCGGCCGCAGCGGCCATTGGAGGGTGGACCAACGGCAAAAAGGAAGACCTTTCTCTCTCTCTCTCTCTCTATCCACTCTGCCTGTCAAAAAAAAAAAAAAAAAAAAAAAAGAGAAAGCTTCCTTTTATATAGTAATTCCAGTTAAGAAGTGAAGAGAAGATGGCAGAATAGTATTAGTTTACAGCCCCAAATGAATACATGAGCCGGGCAATGATCGCTGGCGGCTGCTAGCATCCCAGAAAAAGAAGCAACAGGAGTTTGTGTGCCCAGGTGTCTTACTGAAAAGCCCACACCCTTCACCACACCTTCCCACTTCCATTCAAATTAAACCAGGTCTGCTCACATCACAGTTGCCTGAGAGTGATCAAACAGGCAAAACTAATAGCAAGGAAGAGTATCCTTCAGTTAAGGCTGAGCGTGCCAAAGAGGCAGAGTGATCTTCTATGAAATAAATGAGACGTTTATGAGGAATTCCTGATCCCCAAGAGTTTGCAGACTGGAGAGAGGAAACTTGTACACACACAACTACCACCAAACCACTCCAAGTACGGGGTGGACGATTGGTATAGTGGTTAAGACACCACTTGAGATGTCCACATTCCACACTGACCCCCGGCTCTGTTCCCAATTCCAGTTTCTGATTATGTGCACCCTAGTAGACAGCAGGTACTTGGTTCCTGGGCACCCACATGGGATATCTGGATTGAATTCTGGGTTCCTGACTTCAGCTTGGCCTGACCTGGCTGGTTGGGCATTTGGGCAGTGAACCAGAAGATGGCAGACTTCTGTCTCAGTCTGTCTCCTCTCTCTTATTCTCTCTCTCTCTCCCTCCCTACATTTCAAATAAAATGAAAATAAATACATAAAAATTTTTAAATACCAAGATTAACCTAATCAATAATGACCTGGGCCCTAGAAATCCACTCTGTTCCTAAACCACTGCCAGAAGGAAATATACTACCTCACAATTCTCTCCCGAACAAACCACAGAGTCTTGGGAGTCAGTCAAGTCTGAGTTAGAGTCCTGGCCCCCATCTATTAACTGTGTGACCTACAGAAAGTTACTTTAACCTCAGGCTCCATTTGCTTATCTATAAAACTGAAATGATCATCTCTGCCTCCCAGGACCGTGGAGAGAAAACAAGGTAAGTTATGTAGGCTCCCTATTCCTCTCTGCTCCCCTAACACCACCAACTGTCTCTCTCCGACACCCCCTTACCTCGTCACATGTATCCTCATGGTCTCCTAAGGAACGTTAGTATACAGAGGTGTGGGAGGAGGAGGAGCCCAAGGCATGTGGTTCTTACCTCTTCCAGCGCACTGTCCTGGTCCTGGCAGATTGCAAGCAGGTAGATGGAGGCTTTGAGGACAATCAGCGGAGGGCACTCGCCCTGGTCCTGCAGAGACAGGAGGAAGCTCTGCACAGCCACAGATAACTCAGCCTTTGAGACAAACCTGTCAACCAAGGAAAGCCAGAGTGAGAATGGTAGATCTGGCAGGCCAGTGGGCTCTCTTGTCCTGCCTGGACACATCCTTCCTCAGTCCACTGTCCTGTCCCAGCATGCCCTTAGCAAATAATACCATGCACAAAGAATTGTCACACATCTACATCACATGGCTCTATGTCTTGTGCAAGGCTCCATTACAGCCAGCAATTCCTCACACACACTTAGGAGGTGGGTTATCTGCCAACTGGACCAGCACTACTGAAGAGAAGGTGCTGCTCTGGGGCTCAGGAGGCACTGTTTGGCAGTCAGTCCACTACTCTCTTCTTGAATCTATTATGAAACAGTCGTGTGTTCAACTGTCTACTTTCTGTGGTGGTGGTGGTCTATGCTTATATACCCAAGGGAGATCAGGAGAGAAACAGACTGATTTTTCACTACATGTACTTCTATCCTATTGAATTTTCTGTCATGGGTATTTCTGGCCAATAAGGTTCAGAACAGAAAAGAGAAATGAGCATTTTAAAATGAATAATAGCAAATGCCACTGGTATCCTGGACTGTGTCCTGGAACAGAAAAGGAACAGTAAAGGAAAAACTGAGGAAATATGAGTAACGTTTAGTTAACAGTAACTTACCAATGTTGAATTTTAAAAAACATTTATTTATTTATTTATCTGAGATATTGAGTTACAGATAGAGAAAGGGAAAGACAGAAAAAAAGGTCTTCATCTGCTGGTTCACTCCCGAATGACTGCAATGGCTAGAGCTGAGCCCATCAGAAGCCAGGAGCTTCTTCTGGGTCTCCCATGTGGGTGCAGGGGCCCAAGCACTTGGGTCATCTTCCACTGCTTTCCCAAGCTGTAAGCAAGAGAGCTAGATTGGAGAGAAGCAGCCAGGACACAAACCGGCCATGTGGGATGCTGGCGCCACAGGTGGAGGCTTAGCCTACTGCACCACAGTGCCAGCCCCAATGTTGATTTCTTTTATATATAAAAAAAGGTTTATTTATTTTTTTGAAAGGCAGAATCACCAACAGAGAGGGAGGGAGGGAAGCAGAGAGAGACAGAGAGAGAGAATGAATGAGGCTTCTATCCACTGGTTCACTCTCCAAATGACCACAACAGCCAGGGCTGGGTCAGACAGAAGAGCCTGGAACTCCATCCAGGTCTCCCACATGAGTACAGGTGCCCAAGTAATTAGACCATCTTCCACTGCTCTCCCAGGCACATAAGCAGGGAGCTGTATTGGAAGTGGAGCAACCAGGACTCTAACCAGTTCTCATATGGGATGCCAGCATCACAAGCAATAGCTTAAAACACAGTGCCATGTTGATCCCAATATTGATTTCTTAGTTTTGATAAACATACCATAGTTATGTTATTATAAGGAGAAAATGGGTAAGAAGTGTAAGAAAACTCTCTATATTGTTTGAAGCTTTTCTTTAAATCTAAAAATACTCCAAAATAAAATTTTTATTTAAAAAATGAAATGAACACTAACTATACTAACACTTACTATAAGTGTTACAGCAGCTACTGAAAAAATAAGGTAGATCATTAAGACATATGCAGCATGGACAGATACCCAAGGCATTTGGCATAGTGGTTAAGATACCACTGGTGGGTAGGCCAGCACTATAGCGTGGCAGGTAAAGATGCACTGCCTATGATACTAGCATCCCATATGGACACCGGTTTATATCCCAGCTGCTCCACTTTCAACCCAGCTCCCTGTTAATAGCCTGGGAAGAGCAGAAGATGATGGCCCAAGTATCTAGGCCCCGCCACCCATGCGGGAGACCCAAAAGAAGCTCCTGACTCTTGGCTTCAGTCTGGCCCAATGCTGGCTGTGGCAGTCATCTAGGAAGTGAACCAGCAGATGGAAGATCTTTCTCTCTGTGTCTCTCCCCCTCTCTTACTGTAACTCTGACTTTCAAACT
Organism: Lepus europaeus; assembly: GCF_033115175.1. NCBI lineage: Eukaryota > Metazoa > Chordata > Mammalia > Lagomorpha > Leporidae > Lepus > Lepus europaeus. The sequence continues at coordinate 6,101,000 of NC_084836.1, forward strand.
AAATAAATAAATCTTTGAGGAGCTTCTTCTGGGTCTCCCACACGAGAGAGCTAGATTGGAAGTGGAGCAGCTGGGACTCGAACCAGCGCCCATATTGGATGCCAGCACTGCAGGTGGTGGCTTTACCTGCTATGCCACAGTGCCAGCCCCTGAAGTTTTTTTCTCCTGTGTACAAACAACACCCTCAAGGATACTAAAGAACAGTCATTAATATTCTAGGCCTCTGTCGGGCCGGCACTGTGGCGCAGCAGATTAAAGCCCTGGCCTGAAGTGCTGCAATCCATATGGGCACTGGTTCTAGTCCCGGCTGTTCCTCTTCCGATTCAGCTCTCTGCTACGGCCTGGGATAACAGTGGAAGATGGTCCAGGCACTTGGGCCCCTGCACCTATATGGGAGACCCGGAAGAAGCTCCTGGCTCCTGGCTTCAGATTGGCCCAGCTGTGGCTGTTGGTGGCCATTTGGGGAGTGAACCATTGGATGGAAGACCTCTCTCTCTATCTCTACCTCTCTCTGTAACTCTGTCTTTCAAATAAATAAAATAGATCTTTAAAAAAATATTCTAGGCCTCTGTGTCTCAGCACTGAACTCCCTTACAAGACAGGAGCCTCAGGAACGCGACCCATTTCTCACTTAGCTTGGGTCCCCAGTGCTTAGCACCAGGCTTGGAGAGGATGCCTCTGTGAGTAAGAACCGAACCAACTGGGATGTAGTGAGGGCTGCAGGACCCAGCAGCAGCCACTAGCTCTGAGCACTGACCTGTCCTCGTAGATGTAGGCCAGGTAGAAGAGGAGCAGGATGCAGTACTGTCTCTGGCGAGCTGCTCCCTCCACATACTGGCGATCGGACAGGAAGGCCAGGCTTTCAAGGCTTCTGCTGCTTATCTGGGGCAGCCTGTGCTGCAGGATCTCAGATACTGCAGAGAGTTCTGGGAAGGACCAGGCAGGGCAAAGTCACACAGAGAACACCAGAGAGCAGGTAATGGGCACAGCAGTACCCACTACGCGGAGAGTACTGCACTGGGCAGCAAGGGCACAAGCAGTAGGGAGGGAAATAGAGGACTTCTTTCCCCTTTAGGCAGCTTTCACTCTATCAGGAAAACTACAGTTAACATGTGGAAGGACTCTGATACATCTCAGAAGCACTTCCATTTACTTATGTTTACTGTGCAGCTAGAGACACCTCCCTGCCCCCCCCCCCCCCCATCTCCAGGTGCTGGTAGGAAGAGGCGGATGATGGATGAGACAGACGGTTGCAGCATGTGCTGTGTGTCACTGTGGAGAAGGGAGTGACTGGGGTGGGGAGGGCGGCTCAATGAGTGCACTGTGGAGGGTGAGCAGAGAACAGGTAGAGAAGGGAAGGAAGAAGATTCAGGGGATGGGAGTGTTTTCAGGTGTGGAGCTACGTGAGGACACATCATCATGTTTCTGTTCAGTGTGGCTGGTGAAAAGATGTGAGATGTCAGGAGCTGCAGAACTGTGGGACATATTTCACAGCTAGACTATGACAGACCTTGAATGATGCTTAAAGCATTTGGGTTTTATCCTGAGGACAGATTCTTATGAAACCTCTGTTCCATAACAGGACAGATATTTTAATACCAAAAGAATAGGAAGGAAAAGGACCCTCAGAGCTTAACACTTGAATAAAGTCAACTCTACGGAAAACTCACCCTATGACCCTCATTTTCTACATTTCAACACCAACCGCAGAAAACTCCACCACTGTCTGATACTGCTCCACCGTCTGGCGTGTGGGGACGGCAGTGGGAGGCTGGAGGACTTAAGTGTTAAGACTTGGTTTTCAGACAGATCCTTCCAGCAGTGAGAGAGACCGGCTGGAGGATGAGACTGAAAGTAAGGACCCGGGTTGGAGGTCAACTGAAAGGGTCCACACTGCAAAGGCAGGGGATCCAGGGCCAAGTCCTAGGCAAGTGAGGGCTGAGGCTGGGGGACATCCCAGAGCACTTTGGTAGCAGAGCCAGGACGAGTCTCCCAACTGCAATTTCAGTGCTCTTCCCACTAAAGGCACACTCTGCCCAATATGATACTAAAGAGAAAGACATCCTAGAGCCCAGCACATGCACGTGCCCTGTCCTCTGATACAAAAAGAATGCAGTCTGCGAGAGCGAGGTTTGTTGCTGTTCCTGAGCAGCCGAGGTGGCAGCTGTGTGGAACTCCTCTCATTCTGACAAGCACAGGAGCTGCCAGCAAGTGGGGAGCTGCCATTCAGGACCCCCAGAGGCCTCTGTGATGCGGCTGCCAACTGTCCCAGGCTCTTTGTTCTGCAGGGCAGACCATGCCTCACAGGCAGATACTAGACACCATGCAGAGCAGTGGTTGATACAGTGAGGAGACCAGGAGTCAAGCCACGCCAGGAGCACAGAAATGCTCACCTGGGCTTCTGTCTCTCTCAGCGCAATGTCTGAGAAAGACAAAAGAAGAAAGGGAGGTTTGGGGAGGAAGGGGAGATGACAGCACCTTCACAAATGTAAGACGAGGAAACAGAGCACCAAGTCTTACCCACAGGGAAGGTATAATATTTGTTGAATGAATACAGCAAAGACTAAGTTGTTTTGTACCAAAAGTGAATTCTACAATGAGGAGCTCCTCGGGCAGAGAACACAGTGCAGTCAGCACTGTGTGCACAGCAGTGCCCAGGCCTCCCCTGGCATGCAGCAAAGGATCAATGAATATTCAACAAAAGGGAAAACTTCCTGCCCTCAGCCCTGCACCTGGTCCTCTTGCCTGGATTCTGAGCAACTTTCCTTTGATATCTGCTCCTCATGGAAGCTTTCCCTGAGCCCCTGTCTAGAATGTACCTCCGCCCCTCTATCCCCCTCTATCTCTTTGCCTGGTTTTCTTTCTTTCACACCACCTGGCCACCAGGCACATTGTATCTATTTGTGTTCTGCCTGACCCTCTTCCTCTAGGAGAGCAAGACTTTGTCTCAATAGCTTTTGCACAGCACCTGAAACTCAATCTGGTATTCACAGATGCTCAAGAAATACCTCTTGAATGAATGACCCAAGAAATAGAACAAGCTGTTGAAGCTATAGTGAGCTCTGGAATCTCCAGGTGAATGGCAGACAGCAAAGTCCCTGGGGTGGGGGTGTGTGGGGGAGATGGCTGGGAGGGAGGAACTAGACTTGGTGGGCCTTAGGGTCCTTCTCAACTCTTGCAGTCTCAGCTGCCAGGAGCCTTAGAGTCCAGCATTTTCTGGTTCATTATTTCACGTCGCTAGTAATAAGCCATTAGTGCTATCATTCCATGATTCCATGCTTCCTCTGGGTAGCTTCAAGCCAAGAGGTTACTGTATTGACTCACTTCCCAGACAATCAGAGAGACATCCAGACGCTAAAGACCTCGCAGACCTCACTAGTGGTCAAATCACAGCATTTTACCTTCTTGGGAAGGTGGTCCTGTCTTCTCTGGAGCTGAGAGCAGGTTGAGACACATGTAGTAGAGGAAACTGGAACACACCTGGTTTAGGGCTGAGTAGCTTAGAAGGAGAAGAGGAGAGAATGAGAGATGACATTCCTACTTCGGCTCTGATGGAACTGCCCTGCCATGTGTCTGGACATGAAGGCTTTGTTAGAGTCCAGTAAAATCCTAACCATGGCCGTGGTAGAGGAGGCCCTAAGGTGACTATGAAAAGTAAATATGGAAATTGCTATCCACAGCTGTAACTTAGGCACCTGGCCTATATAAAGAACCACTGGGGCCAGTGCTGTGGTATAGTAGGTAAAGCCACTGCCTGCAGTGCCAGCATCCCATACAGGCTCAGGTTCTAGTCCCGGCTACTCCTTTTCCAATCGAGCTCTCTGCTTATAGCCTGGGAAAGCAGTGGAAGATGGCCCAAGTCCTTGGGCCCCTGCACCCATATGGGAGACCGGGAATAGACTCCTGGTTCCCGGCTTCAGATCAGCCCAGTTCTAGCCTTTGCAGCCAGTTGGGGAGCAAAACAAGGGATAGAAGACCTCTCTCTTTTTTAAAAAAATAAGATTTATTTATTTATTTGAGTTACACAGAGAGAGAAGGAGAGGCAGAGAGAGAGGTCCTCCATCTGCTGGTTCACTCCACAGTTGGCTGCAATGGCCACAGCTGTGCCGATCCGAAGCCAGGGGCCAAGGTTTTCCTCCGGGTCTTCCATGGGTCTCCATAGCAGAGAGCTGGATCAGAAGAGGAGTAGCCAGGACTCGAACTGGTGCCCCAAGACCTCACTTTCTCTCTACCTCTGCCTCTGCTTCTGGCTCTCTGTAACTCAGCCTTTCAACTAAATAAATAAAAGGAACTACTAGGGCCAGCGCCGTGGCTTAACAGGCTAATCCTCCGCCTTGCGGCATCGGCACACTGGGTTCTAATCCCGGTTGGGGCGCCGGATTCTATCCCAGTTGCCCCTCTTCCAGGCCAGCTCTCTGCTATGGCCCGGGAAGGCAGTGGAGGATGGCCCAAGTCCTTGGGCCCTGCACCCGCATGGGAGACCAGGAGAAGCACCTGGCTCCTGGCTTCGGATCAGCAAGATGCGCCGGCCGCAGCGGCCATTGGAGAGTGAACCAACAGCAAAAAGGAAGACCTTTCTCTCTGTCTCTCTCTCAATGTCCACTCTGCCTGTAAAAAAAAAAAAAAAAAAAAAAAAAAAAAAGGAACTACTAAAAATTTATTGGAAAAAAGTCAAGGGAGGGGGCTGATATTGTGGCATAGTGGATGAAGCTATCATCTTATAGCTGGCATCCTATATGGGCACCAGTTCATGTCCCAGCTGCTCCACTTCCAATCCAGCTCCCTGCTAATGGCTTGGGAAGAACAGCAGAAGATGTCCCAAGGGCTTGGGCCCATGCTACCCATGTAGGAGACCTGGAAGAAGCTCCTGGCTCTTGCCTTCAGCCTGGCCCAGCCTCAGCCTTTGCGGCCATCAGGGGAATAAACCAGCAGACAGAAGATCGCTCTGTCTTTCCCTCTCTCTATAACTCTGGTTTTCAAATAAATAAATAAATAAAATTTTCTTCAAAAGTCAAGGAGGGCTACTCACCTGAAATTTAATAAAACATACAGATAAAAAATGCCCCTGGGCCAAGAAAGAGTGAGGAGTCCTAAGAAAAGAGGAAGTTACAGAACCTTGATGGACATTCGCAGGGTTCTGCAAACTCGATTTTCCAAAATTTTGAGTCCAGATGTATCCCTGTATTCTCTCCTGAACGTTGAGTGTTCTACTTAGACACAGAAGGAGAGCTAGACTCCATCCTGCAGCCACTCTATAGGCCCATGGGCAGTAACAAATGAATTTTCCTAGTAATTATGAGACAAGTGGTGTTATAGTTTGGATATCAGCCCTATGTGCTAGGGATTTGGTGCCCAAAGTCTTATGTTAATAGGTAAGGGGTTAACGGTAGAGACTTCATCCAACTGTAGTATTTAAAGGTGGGCCTTCAGAAAGTAACTAAATTAAGTTGCTGGGTGGGGCCCAGGATTGAATCATGGTGGCTTTATAAAGAAGAGACACATGGCCATGCAACAGGAGCCTGCTCCCTGTCTCACTGCTTCTGGGCTCACCAATCAATTCTTCCCCTGGATGCAATCCACCATCCACTGCCCTGATCAGACCAGTGGGGTCACCTGGTCTTGGACTGTGAACCTCTAAGACCATAAGCTGAGATAACCCTTCTTGCTTCCTAAGTAGTTTCTCTCAGGTATTTGTTACGGTGATGCAAATCCAACCAACACAGGTGGCAAATCATTAATGGAAAGGCAGAGAAGGCGGAGATTGAAGCAGTGAGCTCTGTCTACTCTGTTCAGTTCCTCCTGGGAACTGCTGGACTTCTGTACCTGGAACTTCATGGACACTGTTTTCTAGTCACTCTCTTCCCCTCGGAGGGCATCAGTTCTCCTCATTTAAATGAAAGGTGAGACAAATGATTTCTGAGACCCCTTCTAGTTTTGATGTGAAGGTGTCCACCCATCACTTGGAAAGAGAGGTCTACCAGACCAAACCTGGAAAGCACATCTGGCTCAGACCACCAACTGCTGACACTGTCAGGGCCACAGTGGTCCTAAGACTACAACACACCAGCCACAGACTGTTTGTTCAGTCGAGAAAGACGCTGCCAGCCCTCTGGCCACTCAGTTTTGCCGGGGACCATACATACCTCGGGCCACTGCAGAACATGGCCTTCAGCTCCAGGGTCAGTTGTATGAAAGATGAGGCAGCTTAGGAGAAGTGGGAAGAAAGCACAGAGCAGTTTAAACCAGAAGTCTGGGTGGTATCAAGGAGCCCTGGCTCACCTTTCTCTCTGTCTCTCTCTGCCTGTCAAAAAATTTTAAAAAATAAGGAAAAAAAAAAGAGCCCTGGCTCAAATGTGCTGCATCACTCTCAAGCAGTGTACTGGGGAAGTAAGCGACTTTACTTCTCAGACTCAGTTTTGATATCTGCACCTCGCGGGTTTTTGTAAAAACATTAAGTAAAACGAATGTATGTAAAATATCTAACAAGTACTTGGATCAAAGAGCCGAGTAAGCTCATCTTCCTCCTCTCAGAATGATCTGCTGCAATCCAATACATTTGGTAAGGCCCTGGGAAGGACACATCCATTGTTTCTATTCCTTCTCCCACTTTTGTACAAAAGAATCCAGTTCCAGATCCAGGAAGAACAGGAGTCATCACTGCCTGGTGGAAGGACTGACTCTCATCGGGGATAAGACAACGGCTTCTGTGTTAGCTGGTGACCCCTCCACTGCCTGGCTTGTCTCATCTCAATCTCCCTTCCATTTCTCTGTCAGTACTGCCTGTGTCCTGTTCACCCAGGACCCCTGTAAAAGTAGGATCCTAGTCCAGGAAGACACCAGGCGCTTCCCCCTTCACCAGCTCTAGGTTTGGGGATCAGGCTAAAAAAACCGTACCAGCAAGGAATTAATTAACCTCTCAGGGTTTCACAGCACCTCTCTGGGGCAACCATTTAACCCACAATTCCCCCAGGGAAGGGCATCCAGCCTGCTTCCTGGAAGGGCTCTTCTGGGTCCAGCATCTCAGGGATCCAGAGTTTCACATCCCCCTACTCCAGGTCTCTGTCCCTTCGGTAGGTGCCTGCTTCTTTCTTCCATCTTGCAGGTTGGGAAGTAGGAAAGAAACCAAAAGCCTATGACACCAGGGAATCTTGTTCTTTCTGACTCCATACTGCACAGATCTCCCTGTAGATCTCAAAGCTTTTTTCTACATATCCTGCTTCCTCTCACTGCCCCACAGACACCCATGCTTCTGCATCCCATCTAGAACCCCATGGGTGCACCATCTTCAGGATCCTGCCTGTTTATTGAAGTGTGAAGGCAGGAGGAATGTTAGGAGGAAGGAAAGATGTGTAAGTCAGTTTTCACAATGGCTGAGAAGTGCAGTCATTCGGAAAGTCTGTAAACATTATCTCTTTTAATTCTCATTATTATCACCATGCTCTGGCTGAAGACATTGGAGATAATGTCGATACACAAGGGATGAGGTAAGAATTCCAACTCACAGAGCCAGTGTCGTGGGATAGTGGGTTAAGCTGCTGCCTGCATGCCAGCATCCCATATGGTGTCATACGCTTCTGGCTTCCTTCCTACCTCCAAGCTGCTCTTCATCAGTGTCTTGAAATTTCCTCCTCCAGACATTGAATGTTGCTCAGGATTTTATCTTGGCTCCTTTATCATCTCATTGTATATACCTCTTCCTTGAGGTATCTTAGCTGCTCCCACCAGAGGGCCAGCCTTATGAGGACATAGGTCTATTTTGTTCACTGCTATATCCTTGGCTGGGATAGATCTTACAATAAATATTTGCTGAATGAATGCAAGGCTGGGCACTGAAGACATCTATTCCTGTATCTAAAGATCTCTCCTCTGCCTCTCCTAACATCCCCACTGGGACACCTTACAGACATCTCACGCATGTTCCACACTCACCTTGATCAAACTGATCACATCCTCCACAGCTCCCCAAGTCAGATCCTCCTCCCATGAGCCTCTTCTCACTAAAAGCACCATTACTCACCTAGATAGCAGCTGGAAGCCAAGACATTGTTCTGAACTGCTCCCTCTCCCTCATGCCCTACATCTAACTGTTTCAACCCCCAACACTGCCTTAGTTCCTGCCACCAAGCTGTGCTAATGCCAAGAGGCTGAACTTTAGCCTCCAGTTTTGTCTCCCTATAACTCATCATCCACACTGCTCCAAGAAGGATCTTTCTAAAACAGAAATTTGAGGATGTCACTCTTCTTCTTTAAGACTGAATGAAGGGGGCCAGCACCACAAAGTCGCCACCTGCAGTGCCGACATCCCATGTAGGTACCAGTTTGAGTCCCGGCTGCTCCACTTCCCATCCAGCTCTCTACTGTAGCCTGAGAGAGCAGAAGATGGCCCAAGTCCTTGGGCTCCTGAATCCATATGGGAGACCTGGAAGAAGTTCCTGGCCCCTGGCTTTGGATCAGCCCAGCTTTGGCTATTGCAGCCATTTGGGGAATGACGTAGCAGATGGAAGACTTCTCTCTCTCTGCCTCTGCCTTTCAAATAAATAAATAAACCTTTTAAAAAAAAAAAAGACTGAATAAAGTTCGCTGGATAAAGTCCAGTTCCTCACATGGTTAATAAGGCCTTGCCTGACTGGGCCCTGGCTACCTCTCCATGATAAACTTGTCACACAACACTTCCAATTATATTCTTCCTTTTTTTTTTTTTTAAAAGATGTATTTATTTATTTGAAAGGCAGAGTTACAGAGAGGCAGAGGCAGAAAGAGAGGGAGGTCTTCCATCCACTGGTTCATTCCCCAGATGGCTGCAACAGACAGAGCTGAGCCGATCTGAAGCCAGGAGCCAGGAGTTTCTTTCAGGTCTCCCACACAGGTGCAGGAGCCCAAGGACTTAGGCTATCTTCCACTGTTTTCCCAGGCCATAGCAGAGAGCTGGATTGGAAGTAGAGCAGCTGGGACTCGAACTGGCACCCATATGGGATGCCGGCACTGCAGGCGGCGGCTTTATTCACTACACCACAGTGCCGGGCTGGCACTACATTCTATGTGACAAGAATCAAAGACAATAAATGATAATTGTAAGAGACAGGCATAGCATAGAGATTAAGAAAGTGCCTCTTAGGCCGGCGCCGTGGCTTAACAGGCTAATCCTCCGCCTTGCGGTGCCGGCACACCGGGTTCTAGTCCCGGTCAGGGCTCCGGATTCTGTCCCGGTTGCCCCTCTTCCAGGCCAGCTCTCTGCTGTGGCCAGGGAGTGCAGTGGAGGATGGCCCAAGTCCTTGGGCTCTGCACCCCATGGGAGACCAGGAGAAGCACCTGGCTCCTGGCTTAGGATCAGCGAGATGCGCCATCCGCGGCGGCCATTGGAGGGTGAACCAACGGCAAAAAGGAAGACCTTTCTCTCTGTCTCTCTCTCTCACTATCCACTCTGCCTGTCAAAAAAAAAAAAAAAAAAAAAAAAAAAGAAAGTGCCTCTTAAACCGATTCCCTGGGTTTGAATCCTGGGTATGTGACTTTGGGCAAGTGCCTTAACCTCTCTGAGTTTCAGTTTGCTCATCAGCTTGAGGATAATCACAACATGAATTCCTAGGTTTCTCTGAGGACTAGCCTAATCAATACATATAAAGCCCTTGCACACAGTAAGAACTTAATGTTAGTTATTATTGTTAACCAGTTAATACTTTTACTATCACTCTGCTTCTTCCCTCTTCTGTTTCTGGGTATCCCCCTTCCCACTCTCACCATTGCTGCTACTTTCTCAGGAGAATGACTGAGGTATTTACAGGATGAAAACAGGAGCTGCGGGAAAGGAAGGCTTACACTGGAGAGGGAATCAATGACTGGTTAGAGAAGGAGAAGAGAAATATACCAGGGGGCCTGGAGAAGACTGAAGGAATCAAAAGCCATGTAGGCTGTTTTAGAAAGGTCTTTGGTGTGCACTTAGATAACACCTTTCCACAGAGTGCTCTCTCCCCTGGAAGGGACTTGGCAGCACGAGGGGACATCCTTCAGCTGTCACAATGGCCGGGGCATACCATGCCACTCAGTGCTCAGGAGTCAGGGAAGCTTCCCATCTCGTGAGACCTGGGGGATACGGAACATGGAGGAAATCAGGAAGGGAGAGTGTGGTGGGCACTGAACCAGAACCTCTGGGACCTCCCCTGGACACAGAAGTAAAGATTAAGTTTGGGAAATGCCTTTCAGGACTGTTGGCTGCTGTACATTTTCTTTCACCCAACATTGGACAAAAAATATAGATTACAAATGATACATAAACATCCATTCTACAGCAATCCCTCTATGAGTACTTTGAGCAGCTGCACAAAGCCTGCCTCTGTCCCAGCTTCCATTCGCCTACTGCCTACCGAGTTTCTTCGAGAACTTCTCCTTCATGTGGGGAACGATGACGAACAGGCTGTGTAGAATAGACAGGAAAACTTCCATCAAGGCTGGCTGAGTGGCCTGCTCCAAGTGCCTCTGTAAAGAGCCAGGAAGAAGACAGCTGACCAGGACTGAGCCTCTGAAGAAGAAAATGCATCAATAAAAACTGGCATCAAATCTGGCAACAGCGGACTCATCTCTTTCATCTGAAGGGCACAAGAAAGGCTGGGGAACTGGAAGTCACAAATCTACATCTGAGCCTTTGATCTGCCACTTAACAGAGTGTACAGATACCTTACCTCCCAGAGTCTCTGCTCCCAAAAAGGTTAAAATGGAATAACACTAAGACTGACCTCCTAGAAACCAATGAGGCCTAATACATGGAAAATACCTTCTGGGGCCGGTGCTGTGGCATAGAAGGTTAAGCCACCACCTACAGTGCTGGCATCCCATATGGGTGCTGGTATGAGTCCCAAATGTTCCACTTCCAATCTAGCTCCCTGTTAATGCTCCTGGGAAAGCAGCGGAAGACGGCCCAAGTGTTAGGGCTCCTGCCACCCATGTGGGAGACCCAAAGGATGCTCTTGGCTCCTGGCTTCAACCTAGCCCAGCCCCAGCCGTTGTGGCCATTTGAGAAGTGAGCCAGTAGATGGAAGATCGATCTCTCTCTCTCTCTCTCTCTCTCTCTCCCCTCTCTTTCCTCTCTCACTCTGTATCTCTGCCTTTCAAACAAACAAATAACATATGGTAACATTAATGTTTGTATTACTATAACAGTATTAATAATATAGTTTGCAAAGTGATTTCCTAATTATTATCTCATGTGATCCTTGAACAGAGTCATGAAACAGCCTGATGTAGTAGCACAGCTCCAGATTAAGAGGAAGAAAACATGGGTTCCAGTTCAAGCTCTGCACAAAGCCACCACCATGTGCCCTTGGGTCAGTCACCTCCTCCCCTGTGAAAAGCTGGGGCCTCAGAGGCATTGTTCTTGTAGACACCTTCCTTTGTGTTTTAAAGTTTCTTTTAACTATAAAATCAATATAAGTTCATTAAAGAAAACATATACAATACAGAAAAGTAGAAAGCAGGAACAACACAACGATGTTATGATTTACTTCTAGACCCTCACAGACCTAGGAGGAAGGCAGAACAGATAAGGAGAGCGATGGGAGAGGTCCAAGTCTCACTATGAGTCTGCAGCCCAGTGCTCCTGACCACTGCCCCTCCTGCACAGCTGACTCAGTGACTTCCTAAAGGGAGAGCAGCTGTCTCCCCTGCAGCCCGGGGTCCTCCCGCCTGCCACCTGCTGTTCCCAGCACATGCCCTTCCTTGACTCACAGGACTCACAGGAGGCCCAAACCTGACGCAGGAGAGGACTCATCCAAGGTCACCTGGAGAATCCACAGCTCTGGGCCCTGCTCTTCCTACCATCTCAATCTCCGGTCAGCTCAAAACACAGCTCTCTCTTCAGAACCAGGCTCTCTTCAGAGTGGTTGTCTACTCATTTTACAGAACACACATATGTGTTTCTTCCTGGAGTTTAGATCACCGACATTCACCACTGCTCATTACTAAACAAAGAGCCAAGGACACCTATGGCACCTGAAGTCGCAGGTTCAATCCCAGCACTGTAATGTATTTGCTTTGTAACCACAGGACTATGATAACCTCATCTATAAATTGGGGAAAATCATAGCACCCATTTCCCAGGATCATTAGATGGATTAAGCTAAGTAACTAATAAGAGGCACCTACCACTCCATAAACATTACCTATATCTTCTGTTACTATGACTGCTTCCTACTTTTTCTTAAGAGGCGTCTGTTAATCTTATAATGAAATACTATATTTTTAAAACCAAAGACTAGGTGGCTGCTAGAATGACACTGAAGCCCTCAGCAAGGCCAGCTGAGCTGTCATCGCCTGTGCCTCTCAGCCAGGCTCACCCTCACATTCTTCTCTGCCCCAAGTTTCACGCGGAGCATGAGTCAGAGGAACCCACCATCACCATGGGGATACACAGAGAGTCACAGACACCGAGAAGAAATTCTGAGAAGGCTTCCAGCGTATCTTCTTTCTCGGCGCTTGGAGCTGTGAATGGATTCTCCTGGGCCAAAGGCTCACTCTGGAATTCCACAGCCAACCTGAGGAACCAATACGTATGTGAGTATGTCTAGTACCACCTGTGCAACATAAAAGTTAGAAGCACCCTCCAAGGGACAGGTATTTGGCCTCGCAATTAATGGCCGGTGCCACGGCTCAATAGGCTAAACCTCCGCCTTGCGGCGCCGGCACACCGGGTTCTAGTCCTGGTCCTGTCCCGGTTGCCCCTCTTCCAGGCCAGCTCTCTGCTGTGGCCCAGGAGTACAGTGGAGGATGGCCCAAGTGCTTGGGCCCTGCACCCCATGGGAGACCAGGAGGAAGCACCTGGCTCCTGCCATCGGATCAGCGCGGTGCGCCGGCCGCAGCGCGCCACCCGCGGCGGCCATTGGAGGGTGAACCAACGGCAAAAGGAAGACCTTTCTCTCTGTCTCTCTCTCTCACTGTCTACTCTGCCTGTAAAAAAAAATAATAAAATAAAATTAAAAAAAAAAAAAGATGCAGTTAGGATACCTGAATCCCGTATCAGAGCACCTAGGATCCACATCCACATCTGGCTCCTGACTCTAGCTTCCTGCTAATGCAGACCCTGGGAGGCAGAGGTGATGGCCCCAGTGACTGGGTTCCCATCACACATGTGCGAGATCTGGATTGAGCTCTCAATTCTCAGCGTCATCCTGGCTCAGTCCCAGACATTGCAGGCATCTGGGGAGTGGGCCAGCAGGTGCAAGCTTTCCCTCTCTGTCTCAAACAAAAGTTTTAAGAAAGGAAGAAATATACTCGTAGTGGGATGCCAGTGCTCAAGATGCAGGGAAAACATCCTTAATATCAGATGGAGAGAATTCAAGAGACCTCACTGAGGAGACCTAGTCCTTGGTTACCCCTCCCCATGACTCGTCCACCCCACTACATGTGCTTCCCTGAATATGCCATGTTATCTGACGCTTCACATCTGTTTGTCTTTAAATATGCTGCTCTCTCTACCCAGAATACATCCCCTGGAAGGTTATGTTTCTTGACAACCCACCAAATTCCACGTATACAGGCAAAACTTGCCCACGAGACTATGAGCTTCTTGTGGCCAGGAGCTGTTCTTCCCTATCTTCTACTGCTGCTATCCAGCATGAAGCCTGGCCCCCAGCAGATGTGACACCAAACTTGTGCTACCACTCAGTGAATAGGGACAGTGCTGGCCAGTGGAGCAGAGGGACAAAGGTGAATGAGGCATGACTTCAGAGCACATGGAAGACTCCCACCAGTGGGAATCTTTAGAACTATCCTGGGGGAGGCAGGGGCCGGCATTGCTGTATAACAGGTAAAGCCACTGCCTGCAGCACCAACATGCCATAATGGCATGTTCCAGCTGCTCCACTCCTGATTCAGCTGCCTGGTAATGGCCTGGGAAGAGCAGCAGAGGATGGTTCAAGTGTGTGGGCCCCTGCCATGCACATGGGATACTCCTAGCTCCTGGCTTCAGCCTGGCCCAGTGCTGGCCATTGTGCCATCTGAGGAGTGAACTAGAGGATAAAAGATTTATATCTCTATATCTTCCTCTAACTCTCAAAACAAATAAATATTTTAAAAAAGAAAAAAAGAAATATCCTATCCCAGCAACCTGTCCTTAAGCTTCCTTCACACACCCTCAGTCCCCACCCCAACCAAAAGCGTCTCACTGTGAAGCAGAGCATCAGAAATCAAGTGTTGCTTGCAGAACTCCATCCTGTCTGAATTCCTTGCATCCCCACCCTCCCCACAACTACCCCAAACCACAGAGGGCCCTTACCTGCAGGCATTTCTAAAGCCCTCCAGAGTGCTCAGGAGGAACCTTCCCCTTTGAAAAATGGCCTTCTCTGAATCCCTATTGGAGGCATGGCCCTGAGGTGGGAAGGAGAGAGAAGAAACTTTGGTCAAATATTATCCTGTGTGCCAACCTGTGCTTGGAGGACTACAGACCTCCTCCACTTATACTGCAGATTGATGTGCCCATACACCCAAGATCTTGCATGGCTTGCAAATATAATAGCACCTCCAAAATACAGTGGGGGCAGGGGTGGTGTTGTGGCACAGCAGGTGAAGCTGCCCCCTGCATTATCAGCATCCTATTTGAGCACCGTTCAAGTCCCAGATGCTCCACTTCTGACCTAGCTCTTTGCTAATATGCCTGGAAAAGCAGCGGAAGATGGCCCCAGTACTTGGGCTCCTACCACCCATGAGGGAGACCAAGATGGAATTCCTGGCTCCTCGCTTCAGTCTTCCCCAGCCCTGGCTATTGTGACCATTTGAGGAATAAACCAGTGGACAGAAGATCTCTTTGTCTCTCTTTCTCTATATAAAACTCTTTCAAATAAATGAATAAATCTTTTAAAATGAACTAAAATATGGGAGAAGGGAAAACTTAACTACTCATGTCCTTGTGAACCACAGGGCTGGCTCTTGGTCTATTATATGCAGGAAGTTGTCACGTTAGTTAACTAGCTATGTCTGTATTAGCTGGTACAAACATAAGAAAATCTCCCCACTCCATCAGGTATGAAGAGCTTAGATTCTTTTTTTTTCCTAAAGATTTATTTATTTATTTGAAAGGCAGTGTTACAGAGAGGCAGAGAGAGGGAGGGAGGGAGGAAGAGAGGGGTCTTCCATCCACTGGTTCACTCCCTAATTGGCCGCAATGGCTAGAGCTGCAAGCCAGGAGCCAGGAGCTTCCTCTGGGTGTCCCATGTGGGTTCAGGGGTCTAAGGACTTGGGCCATCCTCCACTGCTTTCCCAGGCCATAGCAGAGCTGGATCAGAAGTGGAGCAGCCGGGACTTAAACCGGCACATATGGGATGCTTGCACTTATGGAGGCAACTTATCCGCTACACCACAGCACCAGCCTTGAGCTTAGTTTCTAAAGTTAACATATTCTATTTATTTTTTTTTTACAGGCAGAGTGGACAGTGAGAGAGAGACAGAGAAAGGTCTTCCTTTTTGCCGTTGGTTCACCCTCCAATGGCCGCCGCGGGTGGCGCGCTGCGGCCGGCGCACCGCACTGATCCAAAGGCAGGAGCCAGGTGCTTCTCCTGGTCTCCCATGGGGTGCAGGGCCCAAGCACTTGGGCCATCCTCCACTGCACTCCCTGGCCACAGCAGAGAGCTGGCCTGGAAGAGGGGCAACCGGGACAGGATCGGTGCCCCGACCGGGACTAGAACCCGGTGTGCCGGCGCCACAAGGCGGAGGATTAGCCTAGTGAGCCACGGCGCCGGCCATAAAGTTAACATATTCTTTTTTTTTTTTTTTTTTTTTATTTTTGACAGGCAGAGTGGACAGTGAGAGAGAGACAGAGAGAAAGGTCTTCCTTTTGCCGTTGGTTCACCCTCCAATGGCCGCTGCGGTAGCGCGCTGCGGCCGGCGCACCGCGCTGATCCGATGGCAGGAGCCAGGTGCTTCTCCTGGTCTCCCGTGGGGTGCAGGGCCCAAGGACTTGGGCCATCCTCCACTGCACTCCCTGGCCACAGCAGAGAGCTGGCCTGGAAGAGGGGCAACCGGGACAGGATCGGTGCCCCGACCGGGACTAGAACCCGGTGTGCCGGCGCCGCAAGGCGGAGGATTAGCCTAGTGAGCTGCGGCGCCGGCCAAAGTTAACATATTCTAAAGACATATTCAAAGTTCACACTGACAGCATCTTTCCTGATATCCTAAGTCCAGAGATCATTTAAAGCCAACCATTGGGCCAGTACTGTGGCATAGCAGGTAAAGCCACCATCTGCAGCACCAGCATCCTATATGAGTGCTGGCTCAAGTCCTGGCTGCTCCACTTCTGATCCAGCTTCCCGCTAATGTGTCTGGGAAAGCAGTGGATGATGGCCCAAGTGTTTGGGCCCCTACACCCACATGAGACCTGGAAGCTCCTGGCTCAGCCCTGGAGTAAACTAGCAGATGGAAGATACCTCTCTCTCTCTCTCTCTCTGCCTCTCAGTAACTCTGCCTTTCAAATAAATAAACAAATCTTAAAAAAAAAAAACCATCATAACACACTGCACATCAGACAGATTCTTTCCAAGATTCCACTGAATTCAATCATATATAATTTTGTGGACACATTTATCATATCTGCCTGGATGACATAAAGAGACAAAACAAGTAATAAGCTTGCATGCAAACACTTTGGGATTTACTATTCAGATTCAGGTACGATTAATTTTGGAACTTGGGGAAAAATTATTAAACCTCTGTGGTTTCAGTTTCCTCATCTGTAAAAACATCTTAAGGAGATTAATCCCTAAGCCTTACAGTCAGGAAAAACAAACTCATTGTAGGCATGTGCACACAAGAAAAAGCTATATAATGGCATACACAGGCAAAACAACGTACCAGTTTGTCTTTCAAACATATCATAGGGGCTGGCATTGTGGTGCAGTGGGTTAAGCTGCTGCCTGTGACGCCAGCATCCCATATGGCTGCCAGCTCAAGTACCAGCTGCTCCACTTCCGATCCAGCTCCCTGCTAATGCACCTGGGAAAGCAGCAGAAGATGGCCCAAGTGCTTGGGCACCTGCACCCACATTTGAGACTCAGAATAAGCTCTGGGTTCCTGGCTTCAGCCACGCACAGCCCTGGCCATTGCAACCATTTGGAGAGTAAACAAGAGAATGGAAACCCTCTCTCTCTTTCCTCTGTCTCAGGAACTCTCCATTCAAATGAATATTAAAAAGAAACATCACAGCAAGATCTCCAGAAGAAGCAGATGTGAGTGCACTGACCAGGGGCCTTCTGTTCAGTGGAGCCTGGGAGAATTCCACACACCGGCCCAGCACGGCTTCAAGCAAGGCCCGCAGCTCCCTGTACTGCACAGGTAGAGCACTCTGATGATCCTTCCTGCATTCAGGGAGACAAGAGAAGGCTCACGGTTAGGTTAAGGTACTCCCAAGATACCGCTAGCCTCTCAGACAATGGACGGCAGTGTGGTGGATCAGGACTCAGGGTCTTATCTCACAAAAGTCCTTGCTCCTGCTCTTAAGTAGCTGTACAACCTTGTGCACATTCCTTACTCTCTCCCACCATCAGTTTCCTAATCTATGAAATGAGGGTTAATAGTTCTCTCCTCATAGAATTATCCTTAGGGTCAGGGCCAGTGCTATGGCATAGAAGGTTAAGCCTTTGCCTGCAGTGCCTGTGTCCCACATGGGCACTGATTCAAGTCCTGGCTGCTCCACTTCCCATTTAGCTCCCTGCTAATGTGCCTAACAACAGAAGATGGCCCAAGTACTTGGGTCCCAGCACCCATGTGGGAAACTCAAAAGCACCTGGCTCCAGGCTCATTCTCTCTTTCTATCTCTGCCTTTTAAATAAATAAATAAGTCTTTTAAAAAATTATCCTGAGGTGTGGGGGAAAAGGGACACTAACCCACTGTTGGTGGGAATGCAAACTGGTAAAGCCACTATGGAAGTCAGTCTAGAGATTCCTCAGAAACCTGAACATAACCCTACCATACAACCCAGCCATCCCACTCCTTGAAATTTACCCAAAGGAAATTACATTGGCAAACAAAAAAGCTCTCTGCACCTTAATGGTTATTGCAGCTCAATTCACAATAGCTAAGACCTGGAATCAACCTAAATGCCCATCAACAGTAAACTGGATAAAGAAATTATGGGACATGTACACTATAGAATACTATACAGCAATAAAAAACAATGAAATCCGGTCATTTGCAACAAAATGGAGGAATCTGGAAAACATCTTACTGAGTGAAATAAGCCAGTCCCAAAGGGACAAATATCATATGTTCTCCCTGATCGGTGACAACTAACCGAGCACCAAAAAGGAAACTTGTTGAAGTGAAATGGACACTATGAGAAACAGTGACTTGATCAGCCCTTGTCCTGACTGTTGATGAACAACTTAATACTTTATCCCTTTTAGTATTTTTTTGTCCTAGTTAGTACTATTGGTTGAACTCTGTAATTCACACAATTATTCTTAGGTGTTTAAATTTAACTGAAAAGTTATCTCTGTTAAATATAAGAGTGAGAATAAGAGAAGGAGGAGATGTACAATTTGGGACATGCTCAATCTGACTTGCCCCAAATGTAGAGTTAGAAACGTGCCTGGGGATTCCAATTCAATCCCATCAAGGTGGCATGTACCAATGCCATCTCACTAGTCTACGTGATCAATTTCAGTTCACAATTAATCATAATGATAGGTCCAAGAGTCAAAGAGATCACATAAACAAGACTAGTGTCTGCTAATACTGATAGCATTAAGAAGGAGAGAACTATCCAACATGGGAAGCAGGATATACAGCAGACGCATAGAATGGCAGATGTCCTAAACAGCACTCTGGCCTCAGAATCAGCCTTTAAGGCATTCAGATCTGGCTGAATAACCCATGATAGTATTTTTTTTTAATTTTATTTTTTTATTTTTTTGACAGGCAGAGTGGACAGTAGAGGGAGACAGAGAGAAAGGTCTTCCTTTTTGCCGTTGGTTCACCCTCCAATGGCCGCCGCGGTAGCGCGCTGCAGCCGGCGCACCGCACTGATCCGAAGCCAGGAGCCAGGTGCTTCTCCTGGTCTCCCATGGGGTGCAGGGCCCAAGCACTTGGGCCATCCTCCACTGCACTCCCTGGCCACAGCAGAGAGCTGGCCTGGAAGAGGGGCAACCGGGACAGGATCGGTGCCCCGACCGGGACTAGAACCCGGTGTGCCGGCGCCGCAAGGCGGAGGATTAGCCTAGTGAGCCGCGGCGCCGGCCAAAATGCTCTATATTAAGAAATTTGCTGAGCTGAAGGAAAAGATTGATCGTCGATCTGGAAAGAAGTTGGAAGATGGCCCTAAATTCTTGAAATCTGGTGATGCTGCCATTGTTGATATGGTTCCTGGCAAGCCCATGTGTGTCGAGAGCTTCTCTGACTATCCTCCTCTGGGTCGTTTCGCTGTCCGTGATATGAGACAGACGGTTGCTGTGGGTGTGATCAAAGCAGTGGACAAGAAGGCTGCTGGAGCTGGCAAGGTCACCAAGTCTGCCCAGAAAGCTCAGAAGGTTAAATGAATAGTATCCCTAATACCTGCCACCCCAGTCTTAATCAGTGGTGGAAGAATGGTCTCAGAACTGTTTGTCTCAATTGGCCATTTAAGTTTAATAGTGAAAGACTGGTTAATGATAACAATGCATCGTAAAACCTTCAGAAGGAAAGGAGAATGTTGTGTGGACCATTTTTTTTGTGCGTGGCAGTTTTAAGTTATTAGTTTTTAAAATCTACTTTTTAATGGAAACAACTTGACCAAAAATCTGTCACAGAATTTTGAGACCCACTAAAATAAAGTTTAATGAGAAAAAAAAAAAATGCAGGGACAGGCATTTAGCCTAGCAGTTAAAATACTGTGTCTCATATCAAAGTATCTGAGTTTGATTCCCAGCTCTGTGGCTTTAGCTTCGTGTTAATGTAGACCCAGGGAGGCAGCAGAAGCAACAATGGCTCACGGAATTGGTTTCTTGCCACCCACAAGGAAGACCTGGATTGTGTTCCCAGCTCCCAGCTTTGGCCTAGCTCAGACACAGCCAATGCAGGCTTCTGGAGAGTAAACTAGCATATGGGAAATTGCTCTCTGTCTCTCTGTCTCTCTCTCTCCCCTCTCTGTCTCTCAAATAAACAAAAAAAAATTTTTTTTTGACAGGTAGAAAGGACAGTGAGAGAAAGAGACAGACAGAGAGAAAGGTCTTCCTTTGCCATTGGTTCACCCTCCAATGGCCGCCACAGTAGGCGTGCTGTGGCCAGCACACCACACTGATCTGATGGCAGGAGCCAGGTGCTTCTCCTGGTCTCCCATAGGGTGCAGGGCCCAAGGACTTGGGCCATCCTCCACTGCACTCCCTGGCCACAGCAGAGAGCTGGCCTGGAAGAGGGGCAACCGGGACAGGATCGGTGCCCCGACCGGGACTAGAACCCAGTGTGCCAGCGCCGCAAGGCAGAGGATTAGCCTATTGAGCCGTGGCGCCGGCCCAAATAAATGTATTTTTAAAAATAAATTTTTTAAAAGGCAGGAAACTGAAAAGACATCTTCCAAATTAAAATATGAAAGCAAAAATAAAATATTCATTAAAGGAGTAGAGAGACAGGGAGTGGGTATTTAGCCTAGCAGTTCTAACACCCACATCTGACATCAGAGTACCTGGGTTCCATGCCTGGCTCTGGCTCCTGGATCCAACTTCCTGCTAATGCAAACCCTGGAAGGCAGCGATGAAGGGTCAAATAACTGAGTTCCTGCCACCCATGTGAGAAACCTGGATTGAGTTTCTGGCTCCCAGTTTCAGTCCCAGCCCACCCGCAGCTGTTGCAAACACCTGGGGGCTAAACCAGCAGATGAGCGCTCACTCTCTGTCAACTCTTCTCCCCGACCTGCTCTGTCTCTCCACATCTCAAATAAATAAATAAAATTTGAAAGCATTGAAAAATAAAGTCAAAAAATTTCCGAGAAATTAGTAAAACAAAAAAGACAAAAATTGTCAGGAAAGAAAGGAAATTAGAAGACTAACCTAGGATGACCAACACTTAAATAAGTAGCTCCAGAAAGAGAACAAAATCCCTGGAGTGCAGAAATACATCAAGAAAATGTCTCTGACCTTAGGGACACGTGTCCCCTGGAGGCTGCCTTGGCCTGGACGGGCCCCAGCACCTGCAGGGGTGGAAAGCTCAGCTTGCCCAGTCCCTCACCTCAGGAAAGCGGAAGTGGCCTTCACTGCCTCTGCAGCCACCTCCAGCACAGGACTGCTCACCGCCTCTCGGAGGGCGCGGGCAGCACTTCTGCACATGGCGGAGCTTGTGAACAGCCTGATCTCCTCTGGCTGCCTGGAAAACCGTACATGAGAAATGAGTGCGCTCTCCCTGCAGCTCGCTTTTCCTTCTCCACCACCTTACTCACCGAGTCAGGATCTCAGCAAGGAGCAGCAGACCCTGCTTATGCAGCTCCGTGTTGTTCATCTTCAGGCTTCCCTGCAGGCTCCTCACCACTGCCTCGATCCCTGCCTCAGATGAAAGGACACAGGCCAGGGGTCAGCGCTCAGTGGTTCCTTTACTGCCCCGCAGGAGAGGTGACAGGCTTCGGACAGCATACATAGGCCGGAGGCCCCTTGTAGAGGGACTCTGATACAACTGAGCGAATGGGGCCAGAATGTGAGATTGTGGGGGATAGGCCCTTCTATGATTCATCTGTTGTTGCAGCACCCAGCACAAGCCACAGCAGAGGCCCTGGCACTGGAGGTACTTAGTGAATGCCGAGTGACCAAGCCATGTCTTCTCCACTTGGCACACTCGTATTCCTCCTTAGAGCACAAGGTTGAAACTCCAGAGCTGTGAACCTCCCCAGAGCTACCACAGGTCCTGTGCATCCCCCTCACAGAGCTCTAAACATCTACTGTTTAAAACTACCTGTTTGCATCTCTCTCCCCTTCCTGGGGGCAAGAACCATGTTATATATATTTCTGAATCTCCAGATCACAGTCTGGTGCTGGGCACAGACTATGACTTTATATTATAGAATGTAACATGAATGACTGCCCACTCTGAAAATCCAGATGTGATATAAAAACCCCCAGACAAGGAAAAGGAAGAGACAGTTTCAAACTCTGAGAGGACAAATCAGCAAAACTTAGGGACCAACTGAATGAACACATGTCTGGGGTATGGGGAGGAAAAACTCCAAGGCTGAGTACACACTGTTTAGAGGTGTTCTTAACACCATAGGAATCCATGTAGTAGATAACAGGACCACCCTTCCCTTGCTGAGGAGTCAGCTCCGCTGATCAGTAGACAGAATTGTTTGGATGTCGATGCTTGCATGTGACATCTAGTGATGTGTGGGCTGACGGAAATGTCCAGACCCAGTGCTCCTGTCCCAGGTGGAAGCTATCCTCACATCACTGTCACTGCCACCCAACATCAAACTGCTGTCCACGTGACCCAGACTCAGGACAGGACCCACACACTACCAACCGTACACCGTGTGGCACTTGGAAAAGAAGAGCGGCTCTTCTGCCAGGAGTATCAAGCAGCTGCAGCTGGACCAGACAAGCACTTCACTGGAAGAGGAAAGGTGTTCGAAGAGGAACTCTGGCCAGGGAGAGGAGGAGGAAGCAATGAATGGCAGCCATGTGCTCACGGGCCTTTAACTAACACTGCCCGCAATTTCTTCAGCACCTTACCCCGCTACTCCCTCTGCTCACACACTGTCTCCACGAGACATGACCATCAATGCACAAACACTCCTGCAAAGTGGCCTCAGGGTTAGGATCTAACCTCTTCTTTTTAACAGAAGGGGAAGCCAAGGGCAAGAGGGAGGCACCATTAGTGGCACAGGTGGGCCTTGAATTCAGAGCTCCTGATTCTCCTGATTCTAGCAGTGTGATGTGGGGTGGGGTGTGGGGCTGTTAGAGCCAGAGAGACTTGACTCTATAGCCCATCTCTGCCAGTGACTTAGCCTTGTCAGTCTAAATCAGGTATTTACCTCCTCTGAGCCTATATTTCCTTATCAATAAAAAGCTAAGATGAGGATCTCAATGTGTAACATTTGCAAGGCAGGTTGGGGCACATTCCCTGGCTCTTAAACAGGTCCTTGAGAAACATCAGTTCCCTTTGTCATCCACCATGCCAGACTGGGTTTTTATTCCTAGGTAGTCAAATATTTGAAAAAGATCAGTAACAAACTATTCAAGGTCATAGAAGAAATCTGTAACAGGATTCACACATTATAAGGTCTACTTCTTAGAATCTGTTGTGAACAACTGACCCTGTCCCCACCCCATCCCCAAGTATGAGTTATCAAAGGTTCCCTTTTGGGGTGCTGCCGCTGCTGTGACCCCCCAGGGCCCCAGTCAGAACTCGGGGGTCCTTGGAAGAGAAGGTGTGAAGGGTCTTCCTACCTGGGATATCAGCATGGATGAAGGCCAGGGCATACTTCGCTGGGGAGTGGACCAGCACTGCAGTTATACAATGGGTACTGGCCACCTGCAGCGTCTCATCTCTGGAGAGGAGAAGCTAGAGAAACAGACAACAGTGTCCCAGTAACCCCACTGACAGCACTGAGGAACCAGCCTGAGTGCCTGCAGGCAGAAGCACTCCACCTCTGACCCCTTCTGTACCACCCGCCCCAGGCACAAAGACAGTGCCCAGGGACAGCAGTCATGGCCTGTGGAAAGGAGCCTACAAACCGCAGTGGATGAGAAATGCAATAAAAGAACACAATGTCAAATCCCCTAGTGGCACTCAAACAACACTAAACCCATCACCAAGCACTGCTGCTCAGGCCTCCACTGACAACTGCTTTCACAGCCCTCATCTGGTCCTGACGTGTGCAGCAACCTGTGACATAATGGGGATGGTTCCACCGCCATCCTCACTTTACTGGGTGCACAGGAGAGTCAGCACTGCAGGCCTGACTCTGTAACCTCAGGAGGCCCTAGCTACAAGGCTGGCCCTTGGCCAGGTTTGGGAACTTGGACTTTGGAAGGGTTCCTACCACTTCCAGAACTGAGGAGAGTGGCTCACTGTGACTAAACTCTTTCTGCAGACAATGTCAGTTATGCTGAATACCTGCTTTCCTTCTGAGAGTTTGAATTTTGGTATGTGCAAAGCAGAGGGTGACCACCCAGCCCCCAACAGAATCCCTAGGCATTGAGACTAATCAGCTTTCTCAGACAATACTTCACACGTTACCACAATCCATTGCTGGAGGAATTAAGCACATTTTGTGTGACTCTACTGAGAGAACTCTGGAAGCTTCTGCCTGGTTTTCCCCGGACTTTACCCCACATGCCTTTCCTCTTTGCTGATTGCACAGTGTGCCCTCTCAATGAAAAAAATCACAGCCACGAGTGCAATGATACCCCGAATCCTGAAAGTCCTTCTAGCAAATCCGGGAGGGGTCTTGGGGACCCTTAAACAGGTTAATTTATTTATTCTAGGCCAAACAGCTAATAAGTGGCAAAGCTAAGGCAGAAACCCAGATCAGCCACGTCCAAATCTAAGAGTCTTCCTACAACTGACATGCCTCCCCCAACAACATGTACAAACAACGTTCTTTAACTTGAAAGGCAATTAGAGGGAGAGAGTTTCCATTTGCCAATTCACTCCCCAAATTCCCACAACTGTTGGGGCTGGGCCAGGCTGAAGCCAGGAGCCCAAAACCCAATCCAAGTCTCCCACTTGGGTAGCAGAAACCCAAGTATTTGAGCCATCACCTGCTGCCACTCAGGGTGTGCATTAGCAGGAAACTGGATTGGAAGTGGAGCCAGGACTTGAACCCAAGCACTCTAAGAGTCCCAAAAGTTTGCTCCCAATTAAACTATAGATAGTAATGTCTCCCAATTTCAGAGCTGTTAAAATGTGAAAAAAAATTTTCAAATTAAACAAATATAATACTTATCCACTAAGGAAAAATATTATTGGCTTAAAATTCCTTATGAAAGATATCTTACAATGCTATTTTTCAAAATTAAAACAAAAATTTAAAAAAACCCACAACCTTTCACAAATCCTAGTTACTCACCATGAGCTACCATGATTTGTCCTGCTCAATCTCTGGCCTCATCTTGGGCCACTTCCCTTCACTTCTTACCTACCCACCTATCCCAACATCTCTCATTTGTTATCAAAATATATCAAGCCCTAATCTTCCTCCAGCTTTTATTTGTTGTTCTTTCACCCCTAAAATGCTTTTTGTGGGGTCAATGCTGTGGTGTAGTAGGTTAAGCCGCTGTTTGTAATGCCAGCATCCCACATGGGCACCAGTTCGAGTCCTGGCTGCTCCACTTCTGATCCAGCTCCTTTGCTAATGTGACTGGGAAAGCAGAGGAGGATGGCCCAATTGCTTATGCCCCAGCATCCAAAGGAGAGACTTGGACAGAGTGCCAGGCTCCTGGCTTCAGCCTGGCTCTGTCCTGGCCATTGCAGCCATTCTGGGAGTGAGTGAACCAGCAGATTAAAGATATTCTCTCTCTCTCTCTCTCTCTCTCTCTCTCTCTCTCTCTCCCCCATTCTTTGTACTCCTGCCTTGCAAATAAATAAATAAATCTTGGGGCCAGCACTTTGGCATAACAGGTAAAGCAGTCACCTGCAGTGCTGGAATCCCATATGGATGCCGGTTTGAGTCCCAGCTGCTCCACTTCTGATCCAACTGTCTGCTATGGCCTGGGAAAGCAGCAGAAGATGGCCCAAGTCCTTAGGCCCTGCTCCCACATGGGAGAACTGAAGAAGTTCCAGTCTCCTGCTTCGGATTGGCCCAGCTCCAATAGTTGCAGCCATTTGGGGAGTGAACCAGTGAATGAAAAACCTTTCTCTCTCTCCACCTCTGCCTCTCCGTAACTCTGCCTTTCAAATAAATAAATAACCTTTAAAATAAATATTTAAAAGTATATTAAAATGTTTTAAAAAAATTAAAATGCTTTTTGTGTGCACTGTTCATATCACTTCATACTAATTCTTCAAGTGACAGCCCAAACGTCAGCCTTTCCAAGAGGCCCTGTCTCACCATTCAAGCTCTAGCTGGTTTTCTCCACTACTATTTCACTCCCTCTATTTCCTTCACAACACTAATCAATGTCCATAATTACCTTGCTTGTTCGTTTCCTTGTTTATTATCTACCTTCCCCACTGGACTGTATGCTGTGCAAAAGAAGAATCTTGTCCGCCCACATACCCTGGCTCTCCCAGGTTCCAACACAGTGACCAACACATCTCATGAGTACTCAGGAGGTACCTGAAGAAATTAATAAACCATGGACCAGCACTGTGACACAGCAGGTTAAATCACCGCTTGCAACATCCCATATGGGCTCCTGTTGAGCCTCATCTGGTCCACTTCCAATTCAGCACCCTGCTAATGCACTTGGGAAAACAGCAGAAGATGATCCAAGTGCTTGGGCCCCTGCCACCTATGTGGGAGACCCAGATGGAGCACCTGGCTCCTGGCTTCAGCCTGACCTAGCCCTGGCCATTGCAGCCATCTGGGGAGTGAACCAGTAGATGGAAGATCTGTCTCTACCTCTCTCTCTGTAACTCTGACTTTCAGAGTTTTATATATATAGATAGATAGATAGATAGATAGATAGATAGATAGATATAGATATAGATATAGATATAGATATTAAAGAGAGACAGAGTGCATGCTTTTCTGGTTCAGAGTTCACAGGCCTTGCATGGACCATTCCCAGAGAGATGAGACAGGGCAATTTACTTTGGCTTTTCACCTACCCCCAACTGAAATATTCTCACTTCTGACCAAGATTCTACTTTCTTCTTGTCAAAAGGAGTCTCACAATCTGGTCTACCAACCCTTGAGATCACATGAGGATACAAAGATCTGCCAGGCCCTATGTTGACTATGGATGGGAAGGAAAGATGATAGACTCAGGTCTGGAAGCAACATTCCAGGAACCAAAGCAAAGTTAGAAGCTTCCAGTAGGTCAACCACACCATGAGGAGGCAAGCTCTGTGCAAAAGGGCACAGTGTACCTGAAGGAGCCAGAGGGACAGTGGAGCCCTGCAGACCCGAAATCTGAATCAGATGGACAGGACCAGAGCAGACAGGCTCCACAGGCAGAGGAGAGCATCTGCACAGGCAGAGACAGGATGAGCAGCACGTGTGGGCCCAGAAGCTACACATGCCTGAAGCACCGGGTTTAGGGGTGAGTGAGGCTGAAGGAAGGCGCATGGTCCAGATAAAAGCAGCTTTCCACACCAAGTTGAGAAGCTTATCCCTAAAACAACTGAGGTGGCTTCATTTCCGCTGCTGTATGTATTCTCACGTTCAGGTAGCCCTGATATGAAGGGGAACATGCAGAGATAGCATGCAGATTTACAATATGGTGTTTTATCCAGTAAGAAAATGCTTCTGGAAACCCTAGATAGGAGAAATGGTGGGTTAGGATCCAGCCCAGGAAGCACTTGGGTTCCCCTGTCCCTGAACCTAGCGACCAGGATCATAAAGACATCTACCTTTTTGAGCACCAAGGGCAGTGAAGTCTCTCCTGGCAGTCGCCCAGCACTCTCAGCACTCTCGGCCAATGCAGATTTGTTCATGATCACAGACACAAAGAGATCATACTTCAGCAGCTGCCTCAGCAAACCTAGGAAACGAGGGTTGGGAAGAGAGACAGAAGGGGCACGGGTTCCACAGTACTCCCAAGATAGCCTCTCAGACATCTCCAGAGACTTCTTCATGTCTCCATAGACAGACGAAATAGGTAGAATCCTTCAGCACCAGTTTGCTGTCTGCAGCCCAGCTCCCTTCCAGAAGGATCCAGTGAGAACCTCCTGAATGACCCAGTCACCCCACTGAACTCGAAGTTTCAAGAGGGTAGGGATAATGTCAGCTTCACACAACATCACGCACTACTCTACACTTACTGATACACAGCAAGAACTCAATAAATACATAAATATACTTTTGTTTATTTGAGGGGAAGAGATAAAGAGAAACAGACAGAACTAATCCACTAATTGACTCCCCAAATGCCCTCAATAGCCAGGGCTAGGCTGGGCTGGGGTAAAGCCTGGATTTGGAAACTCAACTCAAGTATCCCCCGTCAGCGGCAGGAACCCAATTACTTGAACCTTCACCTCTGCCTCCTAGGATATGCATTAGCAAGAGGCTGGAATCAGGAGCTGGAGCCAGGAATTAAACCCAGGCACTCCAATATGGGACATGGGCATCTTAACCACTGGGCTAAACGCTTACCCCCTCAATAAATAGTTTTTTGACTAGAGCACACATTCGTACAGGGAAAACAAACCAAAAAATAAATAACACAAATAATTACTTATCATTGTGCTACACGATACAAACAAGGAATACCCAGACACATGGGCGTGTACACAGAGAATCTGACCTAGTGTAGGGATCAGGAAAATCTTCTATGAGGAAGTGGGGAGAAGAATTCCAGGAGGAAGAAGCAACATTCTGGGAACCAAAGCAAACTCAGAGTTGTTGAAAAAAGTAGAAAAGGGAGCAGGTGCTGTGGTGCAACAGGTTAAAGCCCTGGCCTGAAGCACCGGCATCCCATATAGGCACCGGTTCTAGCCCCTGCTGCTCCTCTTCCAATCCAGCTCTCTGCTGTGGCCTGAGAAAGCAGTGGAATATGGCCCAAGTGCTTGGGCACCTGCACCCATGTGGGAGACCTGGAAGAAGCTCCCAGCTCCTGGCTTTGGATTAGCACAGCTCCGGCCGTTGTGGCCATCTGGGGAGTGAACCAGTGGATGGCAGACCTCTCTCTCTGTCTCTACCTCTCTCTGTAACTCTGTCTTTCAAATAAATAAAATAAATCTTATTTTAAAAAAAAAAGAAGAAAAGAGTAGAAAAGTCCAAGGGCTGGTGTTCGCCACAGCAGTTAAGACACTGCTTGGGATACCTCCATCCCATATTGGAATGCCTGGGCTCTCTCCTTTGCAAAGCAGTAAACTCCTCCATGGTTACAGGAGCCAATACCTCAAGTCCTCAAGCAAAACCTCCCAAGTTTGCCCTCCCTTTTCTCTCCAGGCCTGTGTCTTACCCAAGCAGTTGATCTGTAGCTCCTTTGTCTGGGCAACATCCAGAGTGGAGAGGAAGAGGGGACACAGCTTCTCTCGGAAGTGGCCTGAAAGCACCTCAGCGGCCATCGGGGAGGAGTAGAGCTTCCCGTAGAGGTAGCACACGGAAGCCTGCACCCCCTCATTGGGGTACGCCAGGCCTCTCAAGAGATGCTCCATCAGTTTGCCTGTCCAGAAAACAGCCAAGGAGGCAGGGGACTCTCACAATGCCAATGGTTCTAGGAGATGCCAAACTCTCATTTCCAGTGAGGTGGTAACAGCAATTCCAGAGTTCAGTCGAGTGCAGAAACAAAGCTTGGCAGAGTTCAGTGATCTGCCTTTAGGTAAATCCTCTGTGAGACATTCATCTGCATTTCACTCATGGAAAAAACAAAAAGTATTTCTATATCCCAGAATTCCTCTTTCCACCCAAAAGGAAGGCTCAATGTAGGTACTTAATTAGTGTTTTTTAAAAAAATGAATGGAACTAGCCCAGGGCCAGAATCAAGGAACTGACCTTTTTCAACTTGGCCAACATAGATCACATTTTGCAGACCGGAAAGCTGAAGGCTGGAGCAGGCAGGTGATGCCTTTCCAGGAATCCATGGTGAAAGGGCCACCCACAAAGCAGCCAAGGGTAGTGACAGCTCCTCCCCACGGGTCACTTACCGTGCTCCATCACAAGCTTGTCTGCCAGAGCAGGGATGGCATCCACCAACTTGCCAAGGAGGGTGAAGGTGACCAGGCTGCCTCGCACGGAGGGCATGTTACACAGCTACAACAAGTGAATACATTCTGCATCAGGATCAGGATGGACTTCCCACCAAAACTGATTCTGCGTAGCCATACAGATGCCTGTACTGTGCGTGTCTCTTACCACAATCAGCTTTTTACTTACTTGAAAAGCAAAGAGAGAGACAGATCACCCATCCACTGCTCCACTCCACAAATCCCCACAACTGCCAGGGCTAGGCCAGGCTGAAGCCAGGAGCCATGAACTCAACCTGTGTCTCCCATATGGGTGGCAGGAACCCAAGTACTTACACCATCACCTGCTGTTCCCAAGGGTACGGACTGGTAAAACAGTCAGATTCAAGGGCATGGCTGGGACTCAAACCCCAGCTCTCCAGTGTGGGATGTGGTGTCCCGAGCGGTGTCTTAACTCCTGTGCCAAACGCCTAGCCTGGCTATCAGCTTTCTTAGCTAAGTGTCCAATTCCCCCATTTGGGAACTCCCAGGAGGAAAGGGACTGAGTCAATAGCTCAGTACATGTTAAACTGAATTGAAATTAGCACATCTTGCCTCTAGAGAATCAGAAACTAGAAGGTAAAAATAGGAAAGTGTTAGAGCCAGTTTTTGGCTCAGCACCAAACCTCTATTATTATCACAGCAACTACTATTGAACTCTAAATGCCAGGCACTGTGCCTGATGCTTTACAGGGAAAATCAATGGTGTATGTTTCACCTTTTCTACCAACTAGCTGTACCACATCGGGCAAGACTCTTAACTCCTCTGGTGGGAAATAATAATAATACCACCCACCTCATAGGGTTGCTGGTGGGACTAAATATTACATATAAAGCACGTAACACAGCAGCAAGCATATAGGAAGTGCTCCATAAATGCTTAGCAGCAGCAGCATGATAAATACTGATCTATATAATTATAAATTCAACCTGATAGATGAATCACATGCAAAATAATTACAATGATATGCTCATTTCAATATAATTTATAATTAGATAAATATCCTTCTTGGGGCCATCGCTGTGGCGCAGCGGACTAAAGCCCCGGCCTACAGAGCTAGCATCCCATATGAGTGCTGGTTCAAGTCCTGGTTGCACCACTTTTTTTTTAGATTTAAAATTATTTATTAGAGTCAAAGGCCTCCAGCCAGAGTGGTATGGAGGGGGGCTTCCAAGAGAGGAATAAACCCAAAAGAACTGTGTGCCACTTCTGATCCAGCTCTCTCTGCTGTGGCCTGGGAAAGCAGTAGAGGATGGCCTAAGTCCTTGGGCCCCTGCACCCACGTGGGAGATCTGGAGGAAGCTCCGGGCTCCTGGCTTTGGATCAGCTCAGCTCTGGCAGTTGTGGTCATTTGGGGAGTGAACCAATGAATGGAAGACCCCTCTCTCTCTCTCTGGCGTATCTACCTCTCTCTCTCTGTAGCTCTTTTAAATAAATATTTTTAAAAATTTGTTCTTAAAGGCATTGAGATGCAAGTTTGTCTTTCTTCTGCAAAATAAACAGTGATTCTGATATTATTCCTCAATGTTAAGCACAACCAGAAACCTGCTGTGAGTCTCTGACTACAGTGAGGAAAGCAGCTTCAGCACACGGACTCCACGCTCACCTGAGGTGCTTACGAGAGCAAATGCCTTCAGGACACAGCAATGCACAGTTCAGAGCCAAGCTACAACACCAACCCAGTCCCTTGATAAATTCATCAAGACAATCTGCACTGCATTTGGGAAGGTACAGAGTGAGCCACAGGGATGGCTGTGCTGTCACATGGAGGTAGCCTTTGGGGAACTGAAAGGGGAAGGAAGGACACTGCAGAGTCGATAGCAGGGTCAGAGCTCCAGGCCCTAGCTCTGCTTGGCCATCAACTCAGTGACCTCAGGCAATCCTTTCTTCTCTATGGACTTCCAGGTTCCTGTCTATCCAAAGAACAGGCGGACCAGCTCTGACAGAATCCTCCAAGGTTCTAAGGAACCTCAAGAACCCACAGCTGTTTACTGACCTCTTTGTGGCACTCATTCAGCAGGCAATGGACGGTCTGCTCCAGCTTCAGCTGCGTTGTCAGCTGGATAAGGACTGAACAGACATGACAGTATTACTAACCAAGGTCGTCCCAGCCCAGAATTCACAGTTCATAGCCCTACTCAGTCAGTGGGAGACTTTTCTGCTTCTCTCAATAAAGTCTATGTGCGGCTGGCGCCGTGGCTTAACAGGCTAATCCTCCACCTTGCGGCGCCGGCACACCAGGTTCTAGTCCTGGTTGGGGCGCTGGATTCTATCCCAGTTGCCCCTCTTCCAGGCCAGCTCTCTGCTATGGCCCGGGAAGGCAGTGGAGGATGGCCCAAGTCCTTGGGCCCTGCACCCGCATGGGAGACCAGGAGAAGCACCTGGCTCCTGGCTTCGGATCAGCATGATGCGCTGGCCGCAGTGGCCACTGGAGGTTGAACCAACGGCAAAAAGGAAGACCTTTCTCTCTGTCTCTCTCTCTCACTATCCACTCTGTCTGTCAAAAAAAAAAAAGAAAAGAAATAAAGTCTATGTGCACATTCAAACGACAGGATTTCTGGCTTCATGTTTTATTTCAGTGGTTCTCAACTCAGGCTGCACATTAGGATCACAAGGAAAGCTTCAAAAGAAAAAAAATAATAATGCCCAGGCCCACCATAGATCAACTAAAGCAGAATTTCTAGGGGAAGATCTCAAGTATCTTTTTATTTTTTTGATGTAAAAAATAGAAATACATATTTAAACATATATAAATATCACTATATTTATATAATTTATTATAGACTTATACATTCATTGTATATTATACTTAATATTTTAAAATAATATTCTAAATATAAAATTTTATTATATTTCTAAAGTTTCCCAGGTGAGTCTATTATAAAATTGAAAACTACTATTTTATCTTTTTTCTCCTATCCAGGTTTGAGCCTTTATATACTAGAAGAAGGAATTATGAGTCAGTTCCTATGCCAATTATTAAGAAAGTATTTCTCAGCTCCAATCTACCCTTCCACACTATCAGCTGTGGTGTTTCTGCTGTATCTTTGAAGATGAGGCTGGATCTACAAGGCTGGAAAGCTGCAAACAGATTCAGTGGCTGCTATGGGAAGGTTCTGTCACAGACAGGGTGAAGAAGCATCGTCATATGGCACTCAGAAACAGGAAGCAGGCAAGAAGCAAAAAGGAACTGTGAGGAAGAAGTAAGGCCTTGGGGCTGGCACTGTAGCATAGCGGGTTAAGCTGCCACCTACAAAGCTGGAGTTCCTGGTTCCACACACAGCTGCTCCACTTCCCATCCAACTCCCTGCTAATGTGCCTGCGAAAGCAGCAGATGGTCCAAGTGCTTGGGCCCCTGCACCCACACTGGAGACTGGGAGGAGGCTCCTGACTCCTGGCTTTGTCCTAGCCAAGTCTCAGCCATTGCAGCCATCTGAGGAGTAAACCAGTGAATGGAAGATCTCTCTCTCTCTCTCTGTTCCTCTAAGTCTTTCATATAAATAAATCTTAAAAAAAAGAAGAAGAAACAAGGCCTTTCCTTCCCCAGTTGCAGCCTCCCTAGCTCCTGACACCTCAGTGACATTCTTGGGATCTGATGATGGTTCTGCAAGCATTGCTACCACCAACAAGAAATGGATGGCTACAGCATTTCAGCCCTACCCCGGGGCAACTACGAGGTTGGAAATTATAAAGGGAACGCGCCCTTCTGATATGGTTATAAATTCAAGTGGTGCATTTGTTTGTCAATATTATCTGGATGGAGACCTAAGAAGTACTGCTAAGTACATACAGAGCACAGTGATTTATGGGAAGCTGCTGTTTGGATGGTCATGGACTTGGGAAAGGCAAAATGTAAAGATTAGTGACAATGAGGCCTACAGAAGTAGACCTTTCAAAATGGACACAAAGTGTTAAGATATTTGCAGGCCATGTGAATGCCCTTTAAAAGGTTTTTTGTTTTTTGTTTGTTTTTTTGTTTTGTTTTGTTTTGTTTTGAAAGGCAGTTACAGAAAGAGAGATATCTTCCACCCACTGGTTCACTCCCCAAATGGCCACAACAGCTGGAGCTGAGCCAGGCTGAAGCCAGAGCCAGGAGCATCATTTGGGTCTCCCTTTTGGGTACAGAGTCCCAAATGGTCTTCATAGGCCACTCTTATGAACTACGTCTAGAACCAGTGATTCAGGAGTCCTGGCTGCTCCTCTTCCTATCCAGCTCTCTGCTGTGGCCTGGGAAAACAGTAAGAGATGGCCCAAGTCCTTGGGCCCCTGTACCCACATGGGAGACCTGGAAGAAGCTCCTGGCTCCTGGCTTCATTGAGGCCATCTGCCAGTGGATTGAAAACCTCCCCACCACACACACCGCCAGCCTTTTTGCCTCTCTGTAACTCTGCCTTTCAAATAAAAATAAATAAATCTTTAAAAAAAAAAAAAAAACTTCTACTTTTTTATTTTTTTATTTTTATTTTTTTTGACAGGCAGAGTGGACAGTGAGAGAGAGACAGAGAGAAAGATCTTCCTTTTGCCGTTGGTTCACCCTCCAATGGCCACCACGGCTAGCGCGCTGCGGCCTGCGCACCGCGCTGATCCGATGGCAGGAGCCAGGTGTTTTATCCTGGTCTCCCATGGGGTGCAGGGCCCAAGTACTTGGGCCATCCTCCACTGCACTCCCTGACCACAGCAGAGAGCTGGCCTGGAAGAGGGGCAACCGGGACAGGATCGGTGCCCCGACCAGGACTAGAACCCGGTGTGCCGGCGCCACAAGGCGGAGGATTAGCCTAGTGAGCCGCGGCGCCGGCCTTTTTTATTTTTTTGACAGGCAGAGTGGACAGTGAGAGAGAGAGACAGAGAGAAAGGTCTTCGTTTTACCGTTGGTTCACACCCCAGTGGCCGCTACGGCCTGTGCGCTGCGGCCAGCGCACCACGCTGATCTGAAGCCAGGAGCCAGGTGTTTCTCCTGGTCTCCCATGAGGGTGCAGGGCCCAAGGACTTGGGCCATCCTCCACTGCACTCCTGGACCACAGCAGAGAGTTGGACTGGAAGAGGAGCAACCAGGACAGAATCTGGCGCCCTGACAAGGACTAGAACCCGGTGTGCCAGCACCGCAGGTGGAGGATTAACCTATTGAGCCACGGCGCCGGCCAAAACGTCTACGTTTTAACAATTCCAATCTCTTGGGTTTTTTTTTCCCCCTAGGGATAGTCTCAGGGATAGGTGCTGCTTTCTATAATTTCTAACTCCGTGAAAACATGGTTGTTCTCTTTTTGCCTTTTGAGTTTCCTACTTACTAATTCTGTAAAGTTGTTTTTTTTTTTTTCTGTCCACATAACATGGATAGTGTTGTGTTTTTTTGTTTTTTTTTTTTTAATTTCCTGAGTGGATATAAACTGGTACAGATCACACACTCCCTTTTGGAATCCTCCCATCCCTGTGCCCTTGACTTCTTTCTCTACAAGCCTTTTACTTGTAAACTCATGCACTTCCACAGCTTTTACTACCACTTGCATGCAGAAACATTTCAGTGAGTCAATATGAAATGTAATTTTTTACAAAAGTTATCAACTTTTTTTTTCTTACAAATCATCATCAACTCTAGTTATTTGCCAATCTTTCTTCTAGCTTGTAAGCTCTTAGAGGGCAGAGACCACATCTCAACCATCTACATATCTCTAGTGTCTGATGCATTACCTAGCACAGAGTAGGACCCAAGGAAGAAATGTAGAATCAATGATTGACAACTGAGTTTTCCTTGCCAGTCTCTAAATGGACAAATTCACCAAAGTCTTCAAGACAGGGTAATAGTCCCAGCTTCAAATGCTAAGCACAATGGTTTCACCTTACCTTCAATACAGAGGTCTATTGCACTCCCATCTTCCACACTGCGTAACAGTCCTTGGAGCAGAGGGAAGTAAGAAAAGTTAACAGTTCTCTTTACAGAGAAACAAATCCACAAAGGCATAGATGAATCCTAATAATAACAGAATCTTTAAGCAATCTCAGCTAAATTCTACCCTTAGCACCAAACACCTAGATTTTCAATGACCCACCTTGCCTTTAAAAAGACCAAGGCAGGGGTAAGCGGTTGGTGCAGTGGTTAACATACTGCTTGAGATACCTGCATCAGACATTGGAGTACCCGGGGTAGAATCATGGCTCCAATTCATGTGCCAGCAAGTGACGGCTCTAGGACTTGGGTCCCTGCCACATATGCAGTAGACCCAGATTGAATTCCTGACTCTTGGCTTTGGCCTGGCCCAGAGCCAACTATTGTGGGCATTTGGGGAATGAGCCAGTAGATAGAAGAGGTCTTTTTTTCAGGCATTTTTAAAAAAATTTTTATTTATGGGGCCAGCACTGTGGCATAGTGGATAAAGCTGCTGACTGCAGTGCCGGCATCCCATATGGGCACCAGTTTGAGTCCCAGCTGCTCCACTTCCCATCCAGCTTTCTGCTATGGCCTGGGAAAACAGTGGAAGATGGCCCAACTCCTTGGGCCCCTGCACCTACGTGGAAGACTTAGAGGAAGTACCTGGCTCCTGGCTTTGGATTGGCACAGCTCCAGCCATTGCAGCCAGTTGGGGAGTGAACCAGCAGATGGAAGACCTCTCTCTCTCTCTCTCTTTCTCTCTACTTCTGCCTCTCTGTAACTTGCCTTTCAGATAAACAAATTAATATATTTTTTTAAAAATTTATGTATTTATTTGAGTGGCAGAGTTATAGAAAGAAGAGACAGAGAATGAGAGAGAGAGAGCGAGAGAGAGAGAGAGAGCTCTTCCATCCACTGGTTCACTCTCCAAATGGCCACAACGGCCAGAGTTGGGCCAGACTGAAGCTAGAAGCCAGGAGTTTCATCTGGGTCTCCCACGTGAGTGCAGGAGCCCAAGTACTTGAGCCATCTTCCTCTGCTTTCCCAGGCATATTAGCAGGGAGCCAGATGAGAAGTAAAGCAGTTGGGACTTGAACAGGCATCCATATGGGATGCTGGCATCACAGGCAGCAGCTGACTGGCACGCTCTCTCTCTCTCTCTCTCTCTCTCCCTTTCAAATAAATAAAATATAAGAACTGTCAATGTGGCACAGCAGACAAACTGTGCTCTGGAGTCTGTGACGGACCTGGGGTAAAATTCCAACTTTGCACTTGTTAGCTACAACCTCCCTTGGCCTTGGGGATCATCCTATCTCCCTTACAGGTCTTGGCAGTTAAAAGCCTGAAATTCTTCTGGCACAGAAAAGCACTCAATACAAATTAACTGCCCTTTTCGCTAAAAGAACTCATTCCACTGGACATTATAATCACATTAAAAAAAGAAACTTCAGATAAAATTTAATCTACCTCGCTTTACACATGAAGAAACTAAGGCACAGGAGAGGGGAAATAACGATCAAGGTCACACCCAAGTTGGCAAATTACATTCCAGGACTTTTGACCCGTTTAGAAGACACTATATATTGGGCTCTTTAAGGGACCTTACACTTCCCACACTCACTGTCACACTTTTACTGACTTCTTAGATCTAGTGAAGCTTGTTACCATAAAATGCATCGTGTTATCTTAGAAAGGGAAGCATTTCTGCATCATTATGACAAAATAATTCGCTAATAAATTAAACCATTACAATTCAAAAAGTTGAAATAATCTTTCCAAAACCATTTCTTCAAGACCCTCCCCCCCAAAGCAAATATCCATGCTATACATGCAAAACTCATGCCAAAGTTTTCAAGCTCACCAAAAAGTATCTGTATGAAGTGGATGCAGACTCTCTGGTCCTGAGCCACCAGCTGTGTGACCAGGGAGGTATGCCTCACGAGGGCATCACGGAAGCAGGACACCACGTGCCTCTTGCGCACCAACTTGGAGCAGATGAAGAAAAAGATTCAATACCAAACAAGTCTCAGGCATTCTGAACCCAAACAACTGTAATTTCCAAATATAATTACTATATTTATACTATATGTAATATATACTATAATAAGATGGTACTAAAAAGATCATCCAAACTGTAGTAATGGCCACTCTACCTAAGGGGGTATGGGAAAGAACATGATCTACACAAGGGAACCCATGGGTTGATACCAAGAATTGTACATATCCAAGTCTTCAACCAGGCCTTGCCTGAGCTCAGTCCTCTTCCCATTTCCACAGCCTGGGGACTGATACTAGCAGCCCTTCCTGAGCCAGAAGCAGGTGACCTACCTTCCATTCAATGTAGCATAAATCCTCACACTCAAGACACCTCCCTGAACAGGGAACTGTGCACTAACTGCAAAGTACTCAACCCACTGATGAAAGAGGTCAAAAATGAACTGAGCACCAATAGGACAGGAACACAGGTACAACTGACTATATCACTCCTTCAATTGATGATAGCTGAGGTTAAGAAAAGTACATTCGGGGCTGGCGCTGTCACATAACAGGTAAATGCCCATATGGGTGCCAGTTCAAGTCCCAGCTGCTCCACTTCCAATCCATCTCCCTACTAATGTGCCTGGAAAAGCAGTGGAGGATGGCCCAAGTGCTGGGGAGCCTGCACCCACCCACATAGGAGACCCAAAAGAAGTTCCTGGCTTCAGTCTGGCCCACGTCCAGCTGTTGCAGCCATTTGGGGAGTGAACCAGTGGATAGAAGACCTCTCTCTCTCTTCCTTTTTCTCTGTAACTGTCTTTCAAATAAAATAAATAAATATATTTTTAAAAAGTAAATTTAGGGGCTGGCGCTGTGGTGTAGCAGGTAAAACAATCACCTGCAGTGACAGCATCCCATATGGGCACCAGTTCTAGTCCCGGCTGCTCCTCTTCTGATCCCACTCCCAGCTATGGCCTGGGATAGCAGTGGAAGATGGCCCAAAGCCTTGGGCCCCTGCACCCATGTGGGAGACCCAGAAGAAACTTCTGGCTTCGTATCAGTGCAACTCCGGCCATTGTGGCCCGTTGGGGAGTTAACCAGTTGGGGAGTTAACTTCTCTGTGTAACTCTTTCAAATACATAAATAAATCTTTTTTTTTTTAAAGTACATTTAATAAAAGGTGAAGTTGCATTTCTTATTGTCTGTAACATGTGCCACTTTAAATGTCACGTTAATTCCTTTACCAATTTGTCCTACATCACAGATTAAGCTAATAATCTAAATGAGTTTCTCAAAAATCTCAGTAACTCTCCTTCAGCTGATAAAATTCAGGCTCCTTAACTTGGATTCAATTTTTTTTTTTTTTTTTTTTTTAGACAGGCAGAGTTAGTGAGAGAAAGAGAGACAGAGAGAAAGGTCTTCCTTCCGTTGGTTCACCCCCCAAATAGCCGCTACGGCTGGCGTGCTGCACCGATCTGAAGCCAGGAGCCAGGTGCTTCTCCTGGTTTCCCATGCGGATGCAGGGCCCAAGGACTTGGGCCATCCTCCGCTGCCTTCCCGGGCCACAGCGGAGAGCTGGACTGGAAGAGGAGCAACTGGGACAGAATCCGTTGCCCAAACTGGGACTAGAACCCAGAGTGCCGGCACCGCAGGCGGAGGATTAGCCTAGTGAGCCAATGTGCCAGCCATGGATTCAAATTCTTCAAGACACTGATCACAACCTGGTTCTCCTACCTCATTTTCTTCAGTTTCTCTTCAAACACTGATTACCTCCAGTCATCCTTCTAACACCTCTTGGGATAAGCCTCCCACCTCCTCTGGTTCATTTTCTTAGGCCTAATTCAAATGCTTTATCTGGAAACTTTCCCTAACTTCCCTCCTTACCCTACACAGCACTTGACCACAAACAAGTCCATCCTTCCAAATTCCCAGTAATGTGTGTTCTATTATCTGCTTTCCTACTGCACTTATTCGTATCTGATTCATTGTCATAGCAGCAGCCACAGAACTTCCAGCCTCAGTGAAATCTCAGTAAGTTCCGAAGCAGTTCAGTGGTTCTCACTGGTCTGGGGATCCTCAGAATACCCAAACGCTTTTCAGAGGGTACACGATGTGAAAATTATTTTCATATAGTATTAAAGTGTTCTTGGTCTTTCTTATTTTTATTCCCACAAGTGTACAGTGGAGTGTTTCAGACCACCTGACATGTGACGATGCAACAGACTGAATGCAGAAATAGATGAGAATCTGATTGTCTTCTTTGTTTGTAAGCCACTGAAGCAACTTGTGAAAATGTAAAACAAAACAACACCTTTCCTACCTCATTTTGCTTTTGGAAAATATGGTTATGTCTGCCTTTAAGCATAAATCTGCTCACTTAAAAAGGATTAAAATAGAGGCCAGCATGTTGGAGCAGAGGGTTAAGCTGCTGCATCCATATCAGAGCACAAGGTCAAGTCCCAGCCACTCTGTTTCAGACCCAGCTTCCTGCTAACATGCCTGAGAAAGCAGTAAAAGGAGGCCTGGGCCCCTGCCATCTACGTGAGAGAGCAGGATGGAGTTTTAGGTTCCTGGCTTTGGCCTGGCCCAGTCCAGGGTGTGGCAGTCATTCAGGGAATGAACCAGCAGATGGAAGACTGATTTCTCTCCATCTCTCTGTTATTCTGCCTTTCAAATAAACAAATGTTTTTAAAAAGTTAAAATTGGCCGGCGCCGTGGCTTAACAGGCTAATCCTCCGCCTTGCGGCGCCAGCACACCAGGTTCTAGTCCCGGTCAAGGCGCCAGATTCTATCCCGGTTGCCCCTCTTCCAGGCCAGCTCTCTGCTATGGCCCGGGAAGGCAGTGGAGGATGGTCCAAGTGCTTGGGCCCTGCACCCGCATGGGAGACCAGGAGAAGCACCTGGCTCCTGGCTTCGGATCAGCGAGATGCGCCGGCCGCGGCGGCCATTGGAGGGTGAACCAACAGCAAAGGAAGACCTTTCTCTCTGTCTCTCTCTCTCACTATCCACTCTACCTGTCAAAAAAAAAAAAAAGTTAAAATCATAAATTGTACACCAAAAAATGATGCTAATATATAATGGATTTACCATTACTTTTAAATAAATTAATATTCTTAAATTTTGCTGTTACTTTAAGACTTATTCTTTTTGAAAGTTACAGCAAGAGAGGAAGAGACAGCGAGAAGAGACATCCTCCATCTGCTGGTTCACTCCCCAAATAACTGCAAGGATCAAGGTTAGGCCAGGCTGAAGCCAGCAGTTTCTTTCAGGTCTCCCATGTGGGTGCAGGGGCCCATGGGCCATCCTCTGCTGCCTTCCCAGGTACATTAGCAGGAAGCTGGATCAAGAGTGGAGCCACAAGGACTCCAACAGGTGCTGGTATGAAATGCTGGTGCTGCAGAGTGGCTTAACCCACTGTGCCACAAGGCCGCCCCTGCTTTTACTTCTAATCCAGTATATACTCTTGGGCGTAACACACATAAACAAAAGCTCTTCGGGCTCTTAACCACGTTTAAAAGTGGAAGGGCCGGCGCTCTGGCATAGCGGGTAAGGCCACCACCTGCAGCACCAGCATCCCATATGGGCACCGCTTCGAGTCCTGGCTGCTCCTCTTCCGATCCAGCTCTCTGCTACGGCCTGGGAATGCAGTGGAGGATGGCCCGAGTCCTTGGGCCCCTGCACCCATGTAGGAGACCAGAAGAAGCTCCTGTCTCCTGGCTTCGGATCGGCCCAGCTCTGGCCGTTGCAGCCAATTGGGGAGTGAACCAGTGGATGGAAGACTTCGCACTCTCTCTGCATCGCCTGTCTCTGTAACTGACTTTCAAATAAATAAATAAATCTTAAAAAAAAAAAAAAATAGTGGAAAGACATCCTGATACCAAAAAAAGAGACAGGAACTCCCCTCTCGACACTTCTGACAGAAAACCATCTCCCCCAATCTTCTTGGACACCCCCACGGACGCCAGAGGAGTCTGGGGTCTGTGCAGGGCTGGGCAAGCATGGCGGGAAGGCAGCCCAGCCTCGGCCCGCTCTGCCTGTTGGAAAGGGCTGCCCGTGCGCTGCCTCCCCGCACCGCCAGCGCGCCTGGCACAGGCCGAGGGCGGCCAGCCTGGGAGGAGGCTGAGCTAAGGCCGAATCCTGGAGAAAGGCCAGGCGGGGAGCGAGGGCCAGGGAAGGGGCGCCCGAACCAGAGCCCGCGGAGCTCCCGACCCGCGCCGGGCTCGCTTTAGGAAGGGGCCGCCCCGGCTCCTCTCGGCTCTTGCGCAGTGGGCCAGGGCTCGGGTGGGTCCGCAAAGGCCGCCACGGGGCCTGCTTTAGGGAGGCGGTGAGCCGCGGCCTGGGGCTCGCGGAGCCTAGGGCGGCTGCGCCTGGCTGCAGAGAGGGGCCTGGCGAGGGGCAGCCCTGTTTGGTGGGGACGCCCCAGCCCGCGTCCTCAGGGGAAGGGTTCCGCCCGCACCGACACGCCGGGCTCCGGCAGCAGCTCCAGCGCGCAGGCCAGGCAGAGGCGTGGGGACACGGGCAGCAGCCAGCGCGGGTCGTGCCGGTAATGGGCCTTGTCGAGGAGCAGCACCGCCTCTTCGTCCCTCCCGACGCCCGCCGCCGCCGCTGCCCTGGCAGCCATCTTCTCCGCGCGCGCCCTCTCAGGCGGCCGCACCTTTTCCCGCGCAGTTTGTGCG
This sequence comes from Lepus europaeus, assembly GCF_033115175.1. Taxonomy (NCBI): domain Eukaryota; kingdom Metazoa; phylum Chordata; class Mammalia; order Lagomorpha; family Leporidae; genus Lepus; species Lepus europaeus. Next base: position 6,143,281 of record NC_084836.1, read on the forward strand.
CAAGCGCACCTGAGGGCCTTCGGCGTGGACGCGCAGTGCGCCTGCGCCGACCGACCGAGAGGCCTGCAAGCCCGGGCCAGGGCTGCCCTCGAGGCCGCGGCGCGTGCGGCCTGGCCCAGGGCAGCCGGGGTTGAAGCCCGCAGGAGGGAGTTGACAAGCACTTACCAGGTAGCAGTCAGTAGCCATGGAAAAGAAAAAAAAAAGTGAGCGCTGTCTTTCTAGTACTGTTTGGGGGTTGGATTCTGTAGAGAGATCTCCCATCCGCTGGTGCATCCCCAGATGACCACAACGGCTGGGCCGGGCCAGGCGGGAGCCAGGAGCTTCATGCGAGCCTCCCACGTGGGTGCAGAGGCCCAAGCACTTGGGCCACCCTCGCTGCTCTCCCCGGCCCGTTAGCAGGGAGCTGCATCGGAAGTGGAGCGGCCAGGACTCAAACCAGCGGCCACACGGGACGCCGGCGCCGCAGGTGGCGCTTTACTTCACCCCCCCCCCTTTAAAAGTAAATAATCAGCCCCTGGGATTTTTTTATCGAACAGCTCTTGTTATTTTAAACTTACAGAACCCCCTTCTCTCAAGAGAATCTAAGACACTCCCTTTAAAATCACCTTGGGGCAGGGGGTGACAGCACCTGGGCTTTCGTGAGTGCACAAGAAAACACTGAAGAAAGAAATGCCATCAGCCGTATTACTAACAGCCCAGCAGCATCAGGATTGGTTCAGCGCCGATGTGACTGAAGCATGTTGAAGGCGGTGAGTTCAAGAGGTGCTGCACCTTCAGAGGCGCTCGCCATGGCAGAAGTTTAGAAAACAGACGCTAATACTCCGCCTTGCGGCGCCGGCACACCGGGTTCTAGTCCCGGTCGGGGCGCCAGATTCTATCCCGGTTGCCCCTCTTCCAGTCCAGCTCTCTGCTGTGGCCCGGGAAGGCAGTGGAGGATGGCCCAAGTCCTTGGGCCCCTGCACCCGCATGGGAGAACCAGGAGAAGCACCTGGCTCCTGGCTTCGGATCGGCACGATGCGCCGGCCGCAGCGGCCATTGGAGGGTGAACCAACGGCAAAAAAAAAAAAAAAGAAAAGAGACGTTTTGTATATTTGAGAAAAGGAGGTATTAATATGGAAAAGTGTTTGCTTAAAATGCTAAAGATGCAGATTTATATATGTATATGGGTATGCATAAAAACAAAACACTTATTTAACATCTTAAGTACATTACAGCAGTAATTCTGTTCAAAGAAAACTTAAGAGCTCTGATATTCTCTACACTTTTACAATAAAAATGTACAAAGACTTGTAAAGTTTTTTCAGAGAAAAATGGCATGCTTAGCTTCCATATTATTAATTATTATTTTCTTTTTAAATTCAAAAAAGTAATATTCTGTTTGGCAAGAAAAAAAAAAAAAATCCGAGCCAGAGACTGCTAGGAGCTAGGGGATTCAAAGTAAGCAAAAGAGAGTAGAGTGCTTGCTCTGAAGAGACACAAATCCAGACAGACAATAAAACTATTACAATAGATTACATATGTATTGATTGATTATCTGTTGCTACAGACTAAATTACCCCCTTGTAATGGTGCTCCTCAAAAAGATATGTCCACCTCTGCTGAAGTCCAGTATGACTGTGTATGTGAAGATAGGGCCACGAGTAAAACACTTAGCTCTAGAATGTCCCATGATGGGCCAAGAAAAAACAACAAATAATTATGGTTGGCAATACTTGAGAATTGAGAGGTGGTAAGAGTTCTTCCTCTAGGTCTTTTCTTATTTTTTTAATCCAATGTAGGGCATTTTTCTTTCTTTCTTTTTTTTTTAAGATTTATTTATTTGAAAGTCAGAGTTACACAGAGAGAGGTAGAGACAGAGAGAGAGAGAGAGGACTTCCATCCGCTGGTTTACTGCCCAGTTGGCCGCAATAGCTAGAGCTGCATTGATCTGAATGCCAGGAGCCAGGAGCTTCTTCCAGGTCTCCCATGTGAGTGCAGGGGTCCAAGGACTTGGGCCATCTTCTACTGCTTTCCCAGGCCATAGCAGAGAGCTGGATCAGAAGTGGAGCAGCCGGGACTAGAACCAGCGCCCATATGGGATGCCAGCACTTCAGGCCAGGGTGTTAACCCTTTGCACCACAGCGCTGGCCCCACCTTTAGGTCTTTTCTAGGCAGCAGAACCTCAGTAGCATAGATGCCCAGTGATCTGCTACCTTTTTCTTGTCACCAAAAGCACCTGAGTAGTGTCCCATAAAGAGCACTGCCCCCACCTCCAATCAGCTGAGAGACTGCTTGACTATCTTGCCTGGGACACGGGCAGGACAGCACCATGACAGAAGCCTTAGTGACCCTCTGTGAGAAGCTGGGGAGGGGACGTGTTCAGCAGATGACATTGAGCTAACCCACATTCTCCAGACCTTCAAACCATCAGAGTAGAAGTGGCTTCTACGTAATACATCCCAAGCCCCAAAAGCAAGCCCCAGGAAAATATGCCAGAGAAATCAGGACTCCCAGGGCCCAAATAACCAATTTTATTAGAGGCTCTAGGGGTAAACAGGCCACTCTCCTGCTTCTCTGATGTGTCCTGTGGACTCCGGGCCTGCGGCCTACTTTTTCAAGCCACACTGGAGGAGAAAATCTCTCCAGTGCTTTGTGAATCCTAACTTGTGGGGGGCCAGTGGATTCCAGGAGGCCCCGTGTGGGTGGCCAGGTGCCCCCTGACCCCAGGGGCTTTCTGTCTCGGGCAGAGCAGCCTCAGCACAGCAGGGACCTGGCGGCTGGAGGTCCCCCGCTGCAGCAGTGTGGACTCGGGCGCTGTCCTCCCCTGCGTGAGGGTCATCCGCTTTGGGAAGCAGGGCGGACTCAGGCTCGGGGTCCTTGGGGCTGAGGCTGGGGGCCGAGGGCTGGGGCTTGGCCAGCCGTGGGGACCAGGACATCTTGCTCAGGAGGGTCACGCTCAGCCTGGCTGCAGCAGCGTGGAGACTCCCTTTGAAGCTGGGGCTGTTTGGGGAAGGGGAAGCAGGCTTCTGCCCAGCCCCTCTGCCCTGCACAGAAGACAGGCTTCCTCTTCTCCAGGGTGTGAGCTGCTGGTATCTGAGTCTCGAGGGCTTATAGGCTCCCCAGGATATGTGCTCCTTCCTCCACGGATCGTGGCCTGCCCCAAAAGACAAGGTCCTCCCTCTCCTGGGAGCCCTTGCTTCCACCCGGGAGATCTCTGGCCTGACCGTGTTCCTGCTGTTCTCACTGCAAGGCTCTTGGACCCTTTCTGGGCCACACCAGCTCCTGGTCTCTGCTGCAGACTTGAAGCTGGGAGCAGGGAGCTTGGCCCCAGGAAGCACTTCCTGGATCACTTGTGGTTCTCTGGTGCCCCCTGGTGGCCTGGATCTCCTGGGCTTTGGAGGTGGGATGGAAATGCCCACTGGCTTTAGCCTGTCTTTCTCCAGAGCTGTGGCCTGGGCAGGAAGTTCTGAGCGTCTTCTTTCTGGGGATTGAAGCCTCTGGGGCCTCTTTGGAGACTTAATGGCTAACATGGCGCCCTGGGCTTCACAGCGCCTTTCCTGCTGTCCCTGGAGCTCCTGGCCTATACGTAACCCAGAGGGCCTCACCCCAGCCAGAGGCACTGAGCAAGATCCAAAGAAGTTATAGAGCAAATAGGATTCCAGGATCCGCCTGGGGAGGCCCCACTGCAGGTGTGCAATCCTTCGCCTCATGAGGGACTCCAGGAGCAGCCGTTTGCTCTTCTTGAGTACTGGCCACTTGGGTGGGACGTTGAGGGCAGTGGCAGCTGGCCGGGGTTGGTCACCTAGGAGACAGGGGCAGCCAGAGCATACGCCCGAGGGGGCAGCCAGACTCTCAGGGTTCCTCAGCTGCTGCTTCCGGCTGGAGGCCTTCTCTGGATCCATCTGTTTGTCGCTTTGTTGTCTCTGGGATTCGGGTTGGAGGTGCTGGGAGGCTGATCTGAGCTCACTGACAGGGGCCGAGCCCTGGCTGGCCAGATGCTCTCCCTCCCCACCGGCCAGCAGGAAGGCCTCACCCCAGCAGGGGAGAGGCTTCATCTCAGCCCAGGGAGCAGAAGTGGAAGCCTTCACAGCCTCTGGTGCATAGCCAGGGCCAGGGAAGCCTGGGGTCCGTGCCAGGCTGCGCTTCCTGCCCGTGGGCCCCTCACCCCCAGAAGAGTCGACTTGGCGGCAGGCCCCCGAGGAGCTCTCTGCTCCGACTCGGTCCCTGTTTCCTGTTCTGGGTGCTCGCGGCGCTCCAGCATCCCCCGTTCTGTGCTCTCTCTGGCTCCCTGCTTCCTGGATTTCTACAGCATCGTCATCTCCACCCTTGTTCTGGTTTCCTTGTCCTTGTGTCTGGACCCCCTCATCGATTTCACTTCCTAATGGCCCCTGGCCGTCTGCTCCCGGTGCCTGGGTCACTGTGCCGCCAGTACCCGTTGTCCCTCTCAGGATCCTCCTCCCTTGCGGCTGAGTTTGTGCACCATTCCCACCTGCAGTACGTCCCCGGCTCTCCCACACTGATGAGCAGGTCTTCCCGCTAGCTTCACTTCCTGGCAGGCTCTGGTTCTTTCTCCGAAGTCTCTGTATCCTCCTCCGAGCCTCTCTCTGGCTTCTCTTCTCTGATGCCTGATTTTCTGCAGTCTTCTCCCATCTCCTCCTCCCTGGGGAGTGGCTCCCTCCTTTTTCACCATCAGACTGTCCCTGGTTCTCTCTCTCAGGCCTCTGAGGCTGTACGTCATGCTCACCCCCAGGTTCTCTGCATTTCTCCTTCTCTGGAACCTGAATTTCTGCTCCATCCGTATCTCCCATCTGCTCCTGGTTCTCCCACCCTGGTAAATGGATCTTTCCAGCAGTGTCACTTCCTAACTGCCTCTGGTTCCCCGCCCCGGGGGCCCAGGTCCCCGTGCCATGCTCTCCTCCAGCCTGTCTTGGGTTTCTCTTCCCTTGTATTTGACTCTCGGCAACACTCTCACCTCCTACCGGCTCCTCTGTCTTCCACGCTGCTGAGTGGGTTTCTCCATCAATTTTACGTGTTGCTTCTCCCCAGTTCTCCACCTCAGATGTGTGGGGATTGGCACCATCTGTCCCTCTAGCATGTTCTTGATTCTTCCACTTTGGTAGATCAATCTTTGCATGCAATTTGCTTCCTAACAGACGCCGATTTTCTTCACCAAGTTCCTGGGTCTCTGTACCATCCTTGCCTCTAACCCCTCTCTCATCTCTCTTCTGTAGTACCTGACTGTCTGTTCCGTTCTCATCTCCAAACCACTCCTTGTTCCTCTGCCCTGCTGGATGGACCTCCACGGCAGTTTCACATCTTAACTGTCCCTGGATTTTAGCCGGGGGTGCCGAAGTACTTGTACCATCCTCACACCTGTACTTTCTCTGTTCTTCTTTCTCTAGTGCCTGGATTTCTGCTGTGAGCTCACCTTCAATCCGCTTCTGATCCCCACAGCATGGCATCTTGTACTTTCTGTCAATTTTGCTTGCCACTAGTCTCTGGTTTCCCCACCATGGTGCCCGGATCACCACCCAGTCCTCCACTCTGATCTCCCTGATCGTTGCCCTCTTACATGTCTGCGTTTCCCCAGCACCCTCCCCTCTTCCCAGACCCCGGCTTTCCCACTCAACTTGAATTTCAGGTTTTGACGTTTTCTGGTTCTCTGCCCAAGAGACTTGGATCTTTCCGGCTTTCTCACTTCCACCCTGCCGCTGCCTCTCCCCTCCTGGTGTCTGGCTCTCTGGAACGGTCTTGCTTCTGTTGTGCTCCTGTTCCTCCCACTTCAGGGCCTGGCTCTCTCCATCATCCTCTCGTTTGACTTCTCCCAGGTTCTCCTTCCTGGATGTCGGGGTCTGTGCAGCATCCTCACCTCCAGCCCGGTCCTTGTTTCTCCCCTCTTCTGCCTGAACTCTGGCTCCAGCATCGCCTCTACCCTGGTCTTGCTTCCGCTCCTCTGGCATCTGGGTCTCCTCACCACCCTCACCTCCACGCTGGCCCTGCTTCCCCCGTCCTTGGGCCTGGAGCTCTCCATGGCCTCCTCCGGCCTCTTCCTTGTTATTCCCCTTGACTACCTCGGTCTCCACAGCATCCTCAACTCCATTCTTATCCCAGTTGCCCCACTCTGGTGTTTGAGTCTGTACATCAGTTTTACATGTGATCTGTTCTTGGTTCTCTCCCATATGTGCCTGGGTTTCAGGAAGATTCTTAGCTCCAGCCTCCTCATGGACTCTCTTCTTTGGTTCCTCATTTTTGGCTCTATCCTCAACTCTCATCTGCTCCTGATTTTCCTGCTCTGGTATCAGGATCTCTCCATCAGTTCCATTTATTTCCAGTCTCTGGTTTCCACATTCTGGGATCCTGGGCTCTACAACACTCTCCATTCCCAAGTCTACTGGAAGTCGACCCCCAGATGCCTGAATTTCCCAAGCAACCCCCTCTGTGTTCTCTCTCTGGTCTGCCCACTCTGGAGCCTGTGTCTCTCCACCATCCTCTCTGCTTATCGTCTGGGTTTTATTCCCTGCTGCCCCAGCCTCTTGCGGGCAGTCCCGGCACTCCCAGGTAGACATTCCCAGTGGTTGGTTGGAAAGATCAGGCAGGAATTCTCTGGGGCAGAACTGTAGCCTGTGAGCTGAAGGAAGATTTGGGAGAGAGATGGCTAAGGTCATGGAGGTGGGGAGGGACCTCATGCCGACAACAGACTCCAGCGGCACCAGCCTTTCCTGGGAATGAACCAACAACTGCTCCTTCCTTTGGCAAATGTCCAAGGCAGGACGAGTTTGGCCATCACTGAGATACCAGGGTCCCCGCCGTGCTTCCCAGGAACTGTCCTGAGAGAGCAGACAGGTGCTTGAGAAAGAGGTGGTACAAAAGGTGGGCTCAGAGAGGGAGCGGACACCCCACGGGGGCCCCTGACACGGATGCTGCTGAGAGACGAGGTACTGGGTCCATGACTTCGGGAGGCTTCTCCGGGAGCCCCATCTCTGCCTGTGTGCCCACTGCTGGACATGAGCATCCAGGCCCCTGAACTGTCCAGAACTGAAGGCTTCAGGATTCAGTCTGAAGAAAGTTTCACGTCTTGTCGAGGGCACTACCCCTTTCTCTGGTGGCACCTGGAGGTGAGAACCAAGAAGCAAAACCTTTACACACATGGTAGCTCATAACATCCCCACAGATTGGAATTACCATCCCCATTATCCAGGTGGGGATGCTTGGGCCCTGAAAAGGGGAGTTGCTTTCCTTAGGCAATCGGTTTTCATCCATTCAAGAAAGATGAGAAGCTTCCTCTGGGCCAGGCACCGTTCTAGGTGCTGGGGGTACCAACATGAGCAAGACGGTGTCTCTAATGGCAGCTATATTCTAGACGCAGGGGTAAGACAATAGCCAAGTATTTCAAATGTTATGTCTCAAAAGTGTTCTAATGAAGGAACAGGTATTGTGGCGCAGCAAGTTCAGCCACCACCTGCGATGCCAGCATCCCTTATGGGCACTGGTTCAAATCCCAGCTGCTCCATGTCTGGTCTAGCTCCCTGCTAATGTCCCTAGGAAAGCAGTGGAAGATGGTCCAAATGCTTGGAGCCCTGCCACCCACATGGGAGACCCAGATGGACTTCAGCCTGCCTAGCCTCAGCTGTTGCAGCCATCTGAGGAGTGAACCACCAGATAGAACTTTTCTCTGTATTTCTCCCTCTGTCTCCGTAATTCTGCCTTTCAAATAAATAAATAATCTTTTTTAAAAAATGGAAATGAAAGAAGAGTACAAGGTGGAGTTAGCCCCTTCAGGCAGAGTGGTCAGAGAAGGCCTCTTGAAGGAGGTGACATTTGGCTGGAGACCTGAGTGAGATCTGAGGATGGAGCATTTACTTAGGCAAAAGAAACATTCAATGCAAAGGCCCCGAGAATGGAACTAGGTCATATGTACAGCAAGGAGGTCTGTATGTTCAAAATGGAATGGAAGGCCGGCGCCATGGCTCAACAGGCTAATCCTCTGCCTAGCGGCACCGGCACACCGGATTCTAGTCCTGGTCAGGGCGCCGGATTCTGTCCCGGTTGCCCCTCTTCCAGGCCAGCTCTCTGCTATGGCCCGGGAGTGCAGTGGAGGATGGCCCAAGTGCTTGGGCCCCTGCACCCACATGGGAGACGGAGAAGAAGCACCTTACTCCTGGCTTTGGATCTGCGCAGCTCTAGCCATTGAGGCCATTTGGGGAATGAACCAGTGAAAGGAAGACCTTTCTCTCTGTCTCTTCCTCTCACTTTCTGTAACTCTGCCTCTCAAATAAATAAATAAAATCATCAAACAAAAAAAGTTGGTTACAAAAAAGAAAGGTTGGTTACAGGAGTGGGTGTTTGGCCTAGCACTTAAGCTGCTGTTAGGATGCCCACATCCCACATTAGCGTACCTGGGTTCAGTACCTGTCTCCAGCTACTAAGTCCAGCATCCCACTAAGGCACACCCTCAGAGGCAGGGGCAATGGCTCAAGAAATTGGGTTCCTGCCACACACATGGGAGACTCGAACTGAGTTCCCAGCTCCTTACTTCAGCCCGCTCCATCTAACCCCAGCCATTGTCAGCATTTGGGGAACGAACTAGCGGAAGACAGCTCTGTCACTCTCTCTGTCTCATTCTCTCAAATAAATAAATGAAATGAAAGTTTGTTCTGGCTCATATGCATAATGTTAGACTTCATCCAGGTCCAAAAGAATACTTGCCAAACAATGTTCACAGACAAAACTGCTCTGTGGTATTAGAAATTAGCAGGGGTTGGGCCGGCGCCGTGGCTTAACAGGCTAATCCTCCGCCTTGCGGCGCCGGCACACCAGGTTCTAGTCCCGGTCAGGGCGCCGGATTCTATCCCGGTTGCCCCTCTTCCAGGCCAGCTCTCTGCTATGGCCCGGGAAGGCAGTGGAGGATGGCCCAAGTGCTTGGGCCCTGCACCCGCATGGGAGACCAGGAGAAGCACCTGGCTCCTGGCTTCGGATCAGCGAGATGCGCTGGCCGCAGCGACCATTGGAGGGTGAACCAATGGCAAAAAGGAAGACCTTTCTCTCTGTCTCTCTCTCTCTCACTATCCACTCTGCCTGTCAGAAAAAAAAAAAAAAGAAATTAGCAGGGGTTGGCATTGTGGAGAACCAAGTTAAGCTGCTACTTGCAATACCAGCATCCCATCCTGGAGCACCCACCAGGTCAAGTCCAGGCTGCTCCACTTTTGATCCAGCCCCCTGCTAATGTGCCTGAGAAAGCAGCAGATGATGGCCCAAGTACATGGGCCTCTGCCACCCATTTGGAAAACCTTGATGGGAGTTCTAGGCTCCTGGCTTCAACCTGGCCCTGCCCTAGTCATTGTGGCCATTTGGGAGATGAACAAGCAGATGGAAAGATGGAAGACCCCCCCCACCGTGTGTGTGTCTGTCTGTCTGTCTCTACGTTTCAAATAAATAAATATTTTTTAAAAATTTATTCATTTATTTGAAGGCAGAGTTACAGAGAGGCAGAGCCAGAGAGAGAGGTCTTCCGTCCTCTGGTACACTCCCAAATAGCTGCTGGGCCTATCCAAAGCCAGGAGTCAGGAGCCAGGAGCTTCTTCTGGGTCTCCCATGCGGGTGCAGGGGCCCAAGGACTTGGGTCATCTTCCACTGCTTTCTGAGGCCATAGCAGAGAGCTGGATTGGACGTGGAGCAGCCAGGACTTGAACTAGCACCCATATAGGATGCCGGCGCTGCAGGCAGCGGCTTTACCTGCTACGCCACAACACCAGCCCCAATAAATAAATCTTGAAAACAAAACAAAGAAAGCAGCAGTTGTGACTGCACACTTCTAGGCGCTGGTAATGGTCTGTTTCTTAATGTGAGTTTGGGACCTGCGTGATGCTCTCCCTAAGCTTCCTTCTAATTTGTGTCTGATTCATAAGGCAGGAAGCAGGGTCCCTGTAGCAAGTTACCAGGACAGTAATGGTGCTGAGGGAAGGAGAATGGAGGTGTGGGGCCCTCACCTTGATGACCTTCCTCACACTGGAACGAGTCCTGGTGACCTTGTACCAATAGTGCTGGACCTGCCAAACCAGAAAGAGGCAGAGGATGAGCAGGTTGCCACGGCACCGAGGGTCCCTGCAGCTGCGGTTCTGGGAAAGCAGGTCCCGCACTGGCTCCCACTCAGGGCCATAGAATGGCCCCACCAAAGCACAGGTGCCGAGTAGCGGCAGCAACATGGCAAAAGTCAGGTCAAAGATGGTCTTGGGGAGCTGGAGCACAGGGCTGGCATGACTGACCCCCAGGAGTCCAGGGTGGGGTAACTCACCGCATAGCCACCCTGTCACTGAGGCAACGTCACAAAGGAGCCTGATGCCCCAGTCAGCTCTGGCTGCAGAGCTGGCTGGCATACCCTCGTCAGCTAAGGCAATGAAACTGCTCAACAGAATTAAGAGGAGGAACTTGGCTTTTTTTTTTTTCTTTTAAAGATTTATTTGACAGAGTTACACACAGAGAGAAGGAGAGGCAGAGAGAGAGAGAGAGGTCTTCTATCTGATGGTTCACTCCCCACTTGGCTGCAGTGGGCAGAGCTGTGCCGATCTGGAAACCAGGAGCCAGGAGCTTCTTCCGGGTCTCCCATGTGGGCCATCTTCTACTGCTTTCCCAGGCCATAGCAGAGAACTGGACTGGAAGCGGAGCAGCAGAGACTCAAACCGGCGCCCATATGGGATGCCAGCACTGCAGGCAGCGGCTTTACCGGCTATGCCACAGTGCCAGCCCCAAAGAATTTGTTGGTTTTTTTTTTTTAAGATTTATTTATTTATTTGAAATGAAGAGTTACAGAGAGGCAGAGGCAAAAGCAAAAGCAGAGAGAAGTCTTCTATCTGCTGGCTCACTCCCCAGATGGCCACAATGGCTGGAGCTGTGCCAATCCAAATCCAGGAATCAGGAGATTCCTCTAGGTCTCCCACATGGGTGCAGGGGCCCAAGGACTTCATCTTCTACTGCCTTCCCAGGCCATAGCAAAGAGCTGGATCAGAAGTGGAGCAGCCGTGTCACGAACCAGTGCCCATATGGGATGCCGGCACTGCAGGCAGCGGCCTCAACTCACTACGCCACAGTGTAGGCCCAAAGAATTTGTTTTAAACATCCCCGTCAGGGCCGGCTCTCTGGAGTAGCAGGTAAAGCCGCTGCGTGCAGTGCCAGCATCCCGTATGGGTAGCAGTTCGAACCTGGCTACTCTACTTCCAACCCAGCTCTCTGCTATTACCTGGGAAAGCAGCAGCAGATGGTTCAAGTCCTTGGGCCTCTGCACCCACGTGGGAAACCTAGAAGAAGCTCCTGGTCCCTGGCTTCAGATTGGCCCAGCTCTGACCATTGTGACCATTTTGGAGAGTGAACCAGAGGATGGAAGAACTCTCTCTCTCTCTGTCTCGGCCTCCCTCTGTAATTCTTTCAAATAAATTTAAAAAATATATATATCCTACAATGTATCCCAGTTGAGTGTGTCACCCCTGATCTTACCTAATAACACTCTCAGGGACCCAGGACAGTCAAAGTGTGGAGGTATAGCCTAAGTTTGGCCAACTGAGCTCTCTCTGCCAGGACCCTAGATCTTTTTTTTTTTTTTTTTTTAAGATTTATTTATTTATCTGAAAGGCAGAATTACAGAGAGGCAGAGAGAGAGGTCTTCCATCTGCTGGTCCACTCCCCAAATGGCTGCAATGGCCAGCACTGAGCCGATCTGAAGCCAGGAGCCAGGAGCTTCCTCTGGGTCTCCCATGTGGGTGCAGAGGCCCAAGGACTTCGGCTATCCTCCACTGCTTTCCCGAGTGCCTTAGCGGAGAGCTGGATTGGAAGTGGAGCAGCCGGGACTTGAACTGGCACCTATATGGGATGCTGGTGCTGTAGGCAGCGGCTTTGACCCACTGTATCACAAACAAACAATTTCATAGAACATCAATATCAGAAAAAGCCACTCTGATAACAAAGACAAAAATAAGATCATTCCTTAATCATGTCTGAACACTGTCCAAACCACAAAAATAAACATTCTCTTATCCTAATATGATATAATTAATAAATAATTGATTAAAATAATGAATAATTTGCCAATTATAGCTCTAGGCTAATTTCATTCCTTATAGACAGATTTATTAATATGCCCAACCATAGAAATACTCAAGCTTGCCAGCAGCACCTACTCTAGAACAAACTCCACTTCCTTGAACCCTCTCAAAGCACCTAACGCAAGCCCAAATCCTTTAAGTTCTTTACCTCTATCTTAACGAAAAGCCCATAGTCTCCGAGGGTGTGTGTTCTCCCTTGTTGCAAATAATAGCACTATAGGCGTGTTCCTGGTTGTCTTTGGCTAGAGGACATCGAAAATGGAGTGAGAATGTAGGGCAAGTTTCATACTCACAACCAGTTCCTCTTGGGCCTCTGAGTCCCCTAAGAAGTCCCCCTAATTCCTTTTTGTTTTTGTTTTGGATTTGTTTATTTGAGAGGTAGTTACAGAGAGAGGGAGAGACAGAGAGAAAAGTCATCCATCCACCTGTTCACTCTCCAAATGGTTGCAATGGCTGGGGCTGGGCCAGGCTGAAGCCAGGAGCTTCTTCCAGGTCTCCCATATGGGTGCAGGGGCCCAAGGACTTGGACTATTTTTCGCTGCTTTCCCAGGCTATAGCAGAGAGCTAAATCAGAAGAGGAGCTCCTGGGACACAAACTGGCACCTATCGGATTCCATCACCACAGGCAGAGGCTTAGCCTACTATACCATAGCGCCAGCTGTGGTTTTTTTTGCCACCAAAGATCCCTAAGCAAAAAAGTATCTCCTTTAGGCCAGGCATGGTGCTAGAAGATAAATATCTTTTTGGTCAGCTTTTCACAATTTTATTTTTTAAAAAAGATTTTATTTATTTATTTGACAGGTAGAGTTACAGACAGTGAGAGAGACAGAGAAAGGTCTTCCTTCCGTTGGTTTACTCCCCAAATGGCCGCAACAGCTGGAGCTGTGCCGATCCGAAGCCAGGAGCCAGGTGCTTCTTCCCAATCTCCCATGCAGGTGCAGGGGCCCAAGCAGTTGGGCCATCTTCTACTGCTATCCCAGGCCATGGCAGAGAGCTGGACAGGAAGAGGAGCAACCAGGACTAGAACTGGCGCCCATATGGGATGCCAGCGCCACAGGTGGAGGATTAACCTAGTGCGCCACAGTGCCGGCCCCATTCACAATTTTAGTAAAATATCCGAGGCAGGTTACTTTATGAAGAAAAGAGATTCATTTTGGCTCATGATTCTGAAGGTTCACAGTCAAAAATCTGGCAGGTGGTGTTGGTTCAGCCTTTGGCAATGGCATTCTTACCGAGGTGGCACAGGGCGCCACATAACAAGAAACAGGGAGCACAAGTGTCTGTATTTCCATGCAGTTTTCTTTCCCTTTCCTGATAGTCCACCAGGATTCAAACACAGGAATTCTATCCTAATGACATAATCCAGTCTAATCACCTCCTAAGGGTCCCATCTTTGTAAATACTGGTAATTGGCAGGACCATTAACTTAAGTCTCTGGGGACTAAAGTCCTGAGTTTGGAGGGACAAACAGGCAAACCACAGCAGTATCAAAGTGTCCAGAGCAGTTGCAAGCTCTGCTCTCCTGGAGCCGTCAGTGTGGTCGGGACGGCCAACTCTGAATAAAGACAAGCTGACAAGTGTGGAGGTCTGTGGCTCCATCCAGCAGGGCAGTTACCTAGTCAGGGTGATTAGAGAGGTTTCACTGAAGACGTGTTGAACAGGAGTTCTCTAAGCAGCATAGTGGAACAAATCACTCAATCCAGGGTGATGGATACGGTTCAGGATATGAACATGTGATATGATATGAATATGTGCTCAGGATAGCAAAAGGCGAATAGGGATGCAGCTTGGGTGCCAAGGGAGAATGCTAGTGGAAAGGGGCTAATAACTCAGCCAAACACATTTGTGTGGTAACTTTCTAAGGCAAACTGCTCTTGAGAGCACTCATGAACATGTATGAAATTACTAGCAAGGGGACCGGCACTGTGGCATAGCAGGTTAAGCCTCCACCCACAACACTAGAATCCCATATGGGCACTGGTTTGTGTCACGGCTACTCTACTTCTGGTCCAGCTCCCTGCTAATGGCCTGGGAAAAGAAGCAGAAGATGGCCCAAGTGTTTGGGCCCCTGCCACCCACACAGGAGACACAGATGAAGCTTCTGGCTCCTGGCTTTGGCCTGGCCCAGCCCTGGCCATTGCAGCCATCTGGAGAAGTAGACCGTGGATAGGAGATAGCTCTGTCTCTCTCTCTCTCTCTTTCTCTGTAACTTGACTTTCAAAATAAATAGATAGCAAGGGAAACTGCAAAATACAAAAGGATTGGATGGCTCTGAAAGGACATGAAAAATGAATTATCATATAGTTGGAAGCAGAATTATATAATTAGGTAGAGTGTATTGTCTCTTTCCTCATGGTCATAAAAACATCTCTATTATTCGTTACAAAGGAGATCTGGGATGATGGTCCAAGATGCCAGGTAGGCCAAATAACGATCAAAACCTAAGAAACAAATGGCAAGAATACAGTGGTGACTGTGAGTTGGAATAGTAAGGTTTCAGGACCAACAAAGGTCCAATTAATATGGAGACATGAAGCAGGATCCAACAGAGGTGAGGAACAGAGTCCATATCACACGTTTTACTGTTAAACTGGAGCCATGAGTGGAAACTTCTTAGTTTGGAAACAGTATTTTTGACACATCCTAATCCTACCAGATCTGCACAGTGAAGACCAGAGCATCTTTGACGTAACTGATGTTTAGTGTTGGAGCCTGTTGCCTCATGCCCTGACACACTGCAGGAAGAGCAACCAGATGTGGTGGACGTAACCCAGGTCAGTAGCCCAAAACCCTAACGTGCAGTTCCAGCTGCACCAGTGTCTCACTCTGTGACCACTATGGGCAAGCAGCTTCCCTTCTCTGGACCTGGCTCCCTGAATGAAACTAAGAAATGCCGTTGCATGATTCTTAAGGTCCTGCCAGCTCTCACTTGTGGACTTCCAATGGAATTAGCCCCGGATGGTCTAGTTTGGGTTAGATCCGAGTGGTCCCCAGACGTGCATAGCATCATGTTGGACAGGGATGGGGAAGGGCCATGAGAATCCAGGAGGCTCTCTTGGGGGTGGTGAGGCATGAGTTCAGCCTTAAATAATGGAGATTTGGGGAAGAATTGAGAAAAGAGTGAGGTTCTGGCTATTAGAAAGTAGGTGTCCTGGCTGGCGCCGCAGCTCTCTAGGTTAATCCTCCACCTGCGGCACCGGCACCCCGGGTTCTAGTCCCAGTTGGGGTGCCGGATTCTGTCCCGGTTGCCCCTCTTCCAGTCCAGCTCTCTGCTATGGCCCAGGAAGACAGTGGAGGATGGCCCAGGTCCTTGGGCCCTGCACCCACATGGGAGACCAGGAGAAGCACCTGGCTCCTGGCTTCAGATCAGCGCGGTGCACCGGCCGCAGTGCACCGGCCGCAGCGGCCATTGGGAGATGAACCAACGAAAAGAAGACCTTTCTCTCTGTCTCCCTCACTGTCCACTCTGCCTGTCAAAAAAAGAAAAAAAGAAACAAACAAACAAACAAAAAAAGAAATTGTGGGGCCGGCGCTGTGGCACAGTGGGTTAATACCCTAGCCTGAAGCGCTGGCATCCCATATGGGTGCCGGTTCGAGACTCAGCTGCTCCACTTCCCATTAGCTCTCTGCTGTGGCCCGGGAAAGCAGTGGAGATGGCCTAATCCCTGGGCCCCTGCACCCACGCCGGAGACCCGGAAGAAGCTCCTGGCTCCTGGCTCCAGATGGGCACAGCTCCGGCCGTTGTGGCCATCTGGGGAGTGAACCAGCGGATGGAAGACCTCTCTCTCTCTCTCTCTCTCTCTGACTCTCCTCTCTGTGTAACTCTTTCAAATAAATAAAAAATAAATAAACTGCCTGTAATTTACGTCCCCTCACGGTGTGGGGTCGGAAAGACAACGCTGGAGCGGTAAAACCTGTCGCCCTTTACTTCGTCAAACCCCTTCTCTTCGCTGATTAACTCACTTTCTGCCCAAAATTTATAAAACGCTAATAAAAACCGCAAGCATGGGGCGCCCCGCGAGCTGGAGGCCGCTTCCGCGACGGTGCCCCCTAGCGGCCGAGGCCGCCGCTCGTGTGACGCCACTTCCGCTTCCGGCCGCGCCTGGGCGCCACTTCCGGCTTCTTCTCTGACGTCGGCGGCTGCTGGTCGCGAGTGGCGAGCCCGCGGAGCCGCAGCCATGGTGAGTGCGTGCGGCGGGCCTGCGGGCCGGGGTGGGCGGCCCCGGGGTTCCGGCTCGCTCGCCGGGCTGCCGGGAGGCCGGAGTGCGGGCTGGGCCGCTCGGCCCGGGTTGGAACCCGGCAGCCCGGCCCCGCGCTAGAACCCGGGAAGCTCAGGGGCCGGCCGCGGCGTGGGCGGTGTTCGCGGCTGTCCGCTCCCGCGGCCGGAGGCCTCGGGTGAGCCAGCCAGGGCGCAGAGCCTGGGCAGGAGCCCACGTGGGCGATGGTGGAAAGTTGGATTTTTTTTTTTTTTAATGGTTCCTTTCTCTTCTCCTTTTCCTTGTCTTCTACGATCTCTAGGGCATGGCTTGGCCGCCTGGGCTCTGGGTCACCGCCTTCTACCCAGCCCGCCCCTTCCCGGTGCTGGGCTCCGGAGACGGAGTTCTCCCTCGGGTCCGCGCCCAGTGCCGGCCGCGGGCACGTGTGCCGGGGATTAACGGGGCCCCTGGCGCCTGGGGGCGGCGGGGAGCTGGAGTGACCTCGCCCCCAGCCTGGCCGCCACGTGCAGCTGCTCTAAGCTCCCGCTACCAATCGTTGGGCGGGAGTCCGGGTCGCGGCGGTGCTGTAGCCAGCTCGGGTCGGCCCTTGGTCCGGAAGCGGAGTCCCTCGTGGGGTTCAGGCACTCCAGGGGAGCTCGGGTCCCTGCGGGGCTTCCTCCCCCACGCGCCCTCCTCACTTCCCGCCCCTCGTCTCGGGGCGCGTGTGTCTGAGCCAGGGTTTGGGATCGCGTGATCTCGGGTTGAACTCTGCAGTTTACCTGCGCTGTACAGTGGGAACAGCCGCCCCTGTGGGCGTGAGGACCCCATCAGGATTAAGTGCGCTGTAAACGTGCAGCCCCGAGGCCGGCAGGGCGAGCGAGCGCCGGCACTCTCCGGGTTCTGGGAATTGCGCGGAGTCCTGCACAGACCGGGCGGTTTAGGGCAGTTGCTCCGCGTGGCCCAAGTGGAAGGAGATCCCTCTACAGTAATACAGAGTGTGGTAAATGCTTCAGCCAGGTGGTTCCTACGTCAGCATCACCACAGATACCTCGCCTGCGATGGCTGCAGTGTTGCTAGGGTTACAGGATCGCTGGGCCTGGGCACTTTCCAGCTCCATTACGGTTCAGTGGGACCACAGAGGTGTGTGAGGTTGATCGTTGAGGAGAAACTCAAATGTCATGGGGCGTGGCTGTGTTAAATCAAAACGTGGTCGGTTTGGGCTGTCTGGTGCATAGGGATTTAAATTGGCTAGTCGTGTGATTTCACTGGCTCGTTTACCCCTTGGACCGACAACAAACGAGGAGTAAATGCACGTTGGCAAGTTTGCATTCGTGTTTGTAAGCTGGGTAACTTGGTTTAGAGTCCAGTCACTTCTGGTGACTGATGCTAAAAGGTAAAGGTTTCTGTTCTGGGTCCTGAGGTCTTCATCTTCGTGATTTGATGTTTATGGAGAGTTGAGAATCCTAGTGTTCAGAGGTGGGTTGTTGGAAGGCGTGGGAGTACTCATGTGAGGAGCGATTGGATCTGAGGTGTTGAATCCCTTATTTGGGAAGAGGGTGGTGTGCTGTTGAGCATTAGATTCTGATAAGTTACGGGCACGTGTGATTTCTCAGGTAACCAGGGAAGGAATAGAAATATGAGAGTACAACGTGGCAGGCGTTATCCTGACACTTAATATGCCCGCATCCCACGCTGGAGCGCCTGGGTTCAGTGCCCACCCTTGGCGTTGTTTCCAGCTTCCTGTTAATGCAGACCCTGGGAGGCAGCAGTTAGGGTCCAGGTAAATGGGTCCCCACTGTCCACATGGAGGACCTGCATTGAGCTCTCTCATTCAGGGAGTGAGCCAGCGAATGGGGCATTCACGCTCTCTGCCTCTGAAATAAATGAATTTTTTTTCCAAAGATTTATTTACTTATTTGAAAGAGTTACAGAAAGGGATTGATCTTCATCTGCTGGTTCATTCCCCAAATGGCCACAATGGCCAAGGTTGGACCAGGCCATAACCAGGAGCCAGAAACTATTCAGGTCTCCCATGAGTGACAAGGGCCCAAGCACTAGGCCATCTTTTGCTGCTTTCCCAAGCATATCAACAGGGAGCTGGATCTGAAGTGGAGCAGCTAGGACTCAAACCAGTGCCCATATAGTATGGGTGACTCCATTTTTATTTTATTTTATTTTTTTGTTGTTTAGTCAAGTCGTGAGAAGTTTGATTTTTTTAAATTAATTTATTTGAAGAGCAGAGTGACAGAGATCTTTCATCCACTGGCTCACTTTTCAAATGGCCACAACAGCCAGATCTCAAGCACCTGGGAATTCAGACTTTTCAGGGCTGGTGCTGTGGTATAGCAGGTAAAGCCACCACCTGCAATGCTAGAATCCCATATGGGCACTGGTTCAAATCCCAGCTGTTCCACTTCTGATCTAGCTCCCTGCTAATGGCCTGGGAAAAGCAGTGGAAAATGGCCCAAGTCCTTGGGCCCTGCACCCCATGGGAGACCAGGAGAAGCACCTGGCTCCTGGCTTCAGATCAGTGCGATGCGGCGGCCATTGGAGGGTGAACCAACGGCAAAAGGAAGACCTTTCTTTCTGTCTGTCTCACTGTCCACTCTGCCTGTCAAAAAATTTTAAAAAATCGTTTAAAAAAGAAAAAGCATATTATGAAAAAACCATATGTATGGATCTCAGAAATTTTTGCACCAGAGTAGGCTTATCTTTTTAATTCTACTTTTCATAAACTTTTTTTTTTTTTTTTTTTTTTTTTTTTTAGATTTTTTATTTATTTGAAAGGCAGGGTTACAGAGAGGCAGAGAGAAAGATGTCTTCTGTCTGCTGGTTCACTCCCCAAATGACTGCAATGGCCAGAGCTGAGCTGATCCAAAGCCAGGAGCTTTCTCTGGATTTTCCATGCGAGTGCAGGAGCCCAAGGACTTGGGCCATCTGCTGCTTTCCCAGGCCACAGCAGAGAGCTGCATCAGAAGTGGAACAGCCAGGACTCGAACTGGTGCCCATATGGGATGCCGGCACTACAGGCTGGGGCTTTAACAACTGTGTGCCACAGCGCTGGCCCCTTGAATAACTTTCAAACAGAACTTTCACTGGATTCTTTGGTAGAATATATCCTAAAAGCAAAAAGAAATTTTGACCTTGGTGAGTTTGTTGGTAGAAGTGGTATTGCCTATAGCAATTCAGAAACCATTTTTGCATACTGTAGGGTAGAGTAAGTGAAAGGAGAAAAAAATTGGTTTTGGAAGGCAGAGAAACAGCTGCTGGTTCACTCTCCCAAATGCCCGTAATAGCCAGGACTGGGCCAGGCCAGAGCCAGGAGCTGGGAAGTCAGCCCGGCTCTCCCCAGTGGGTAACAGACTCCTCAGCTGCTCAAGCTGTTGCTGCTCTCTCTGGATGCATGTTAGCAGGAAACTGGCATCAGGAATGGGGCCAGGGTTTGAACCCAGGTGTTCTGGGACCCTGACAACTTAACTGCTGTTTATTACTCACCCTGATAAAAATACCTGGTGTTGGAAACCAGAGTTCTCACTGAGGATAGAAAGATTTGCACAGGGGAGGGGGAGTGGAGAGAACTTTCTACTGTATATAGTAGATTATCCCTTAATTTTGATTGAGTAAATTTGGGATTGAATATGGGAATTTGGATTTAAAGGTTACCTGGTGTAACTCAATGGATGTTGAATCATAGGAGCCCATTTATGATCCATTTGTTGTAAATTTACCAAACATTAGGCTAAAGAGTGGTAAATAAAAACACACATGGGTTTGTATACAGTATTGGGCTGTATAGTTACTGACTCCTTTTTAGCCTTACATATATTTTGGTTTTCCACGCTACAGGTCTGCAGGCCATGTTATCACTCTCTTGCTTCCTCCACAGACTGAAGCTGATGTGAATCCAAAAGCCTACCCCCTTGCAGATGCCCACCTCACCAAGAAGCTCCTGGACCTGGTTCAGCAGTCGTGTAACTACAAGCAGCTTCGGAAAGGGGCCAACGAGGGTAAGGCCGCCCTGGTGCTCTGGGCAGTGTCGAAGGCACCTGGCTCTCCGGCCTCTGGTCCAGATGTCCAGTGAGAGGGGAGGCTGAATACTCTTGACTATAACCAACGCGGGGACTTAGAGCTGCGTTTGGGCATTGAATGCTGAAGACGAATGGTCTCGGTTTTTTTTCTCTTTATGTCACTTTGCTGAACAGACACTTGGTCGAGACTGTATTAACTTTGTGGCTTCCCCAGAGCCATCATGAGTAACTAACACTCATTTGGCTCTCAGAAACATTGCTTTTGTGCGAGTGTGTTCGTTTGTTTTTAAAGAAAGAGACCAGTGATTTCTTAGTGGAATGCTTACATGTGGCAGAGGGGACACAGGACGGTCTTCTTTAGCCAGGGGCGAAGTAGTTTGCGGTGGGAGCTGTTTTGTCTTTGGAGATGCTCACTGAACCACTGGATGTGAGACTGAGCAGAACCATTGGAATGGGTTTTCCCCGTGTAGCTGGAAAAGATGAAGCCGACAGTCCATGGCCTCTGCTCTTCACCCTACGGCCGCAGAGCCTGGCAGAGCAGGCCCAGCGGAGGGGAGCTCCTCTCGCTCTCCTGCGAGGTCTCTGTTCTCACGCGGCCGCCCAGGTCAGCCTGGCTAGGCGAGGGTGTGAGTTTTGGCTCCTCAGGTAGATGTGGACTCGCCGACAGGACCATCTTTTTCCTTTTGCTGTTCCTTGCACGGCGCTGGCCCAGAGGTACCTCGGGTCCTCGAAGCTTGGTGTCATCTGCTTCGGTTCAAATAATGTGCTCGCGGGGAGTTAGGGAGGGAGGAGCAGCAGCTTCCCATGCCTCTGTCTCAGTTCCAGATACTCGTGTGCCCATTTATGAATCGCCTTCTGTGTACCGGGCACACGTCTGTATGCTGGTGGTGCTGTGGTGAGCAAGTTAAGTCCCTGCCTTCTTGGAGGTCGCATTCTAGTAGGAGCTAGAGAGGAAGTAAAGTAGGGTAAGGGGGAGGGCGTGGGCGTGGTGGGGTCTTCTAGATGGAGTGTTCTGGGGAGGTGGAGTTGGAGCCGAGAGCTGAGTCCTTGGTGTCCGCTCGCGTGGGCGTGCTGTGTGCTGGCCGGGCCTGTGGGTGCCCTGTGGGTGCCATTGCACTTGGCCAAGCAGGAGATGGTGGTCCCCTGGACAAGTGGTAGCAGAGCAAAGTGAGGAAGTGGTCAGGTTCGGGTCGTGTTTGAAGACGAGTGATGGGTTTAATGGGAGGCTTGAGAAAGGCGTTGAAGATGACGGGTTCACTGGTGTTGGCGTCCCGTATCACACCCGGCTGCTCCAGACTTGCTGGTGCCAGGTGCTCTGCCCAGTGTTCTTGGACCTGTCATTCAGTTCCCTGGAGACTGCCCTGCACAAGCCCCACTTCACCCATTCGCCTCTCGTCCCTGTCTCCACAGCCACCAAGACCCTCAACAGGGGCATCTCGGAGTTCATCGTGATGGCCGCAGACGCCGAGCCTCTGGAGATCATCTTGCATCTCCCGCTGCTGTGTGAGGACAAGAACGTGCCCTACGTGTTTGTGCGCTCCAAGCAGGCCCTGGGCCGGGCCTGTGGCGTCTCGAGGCCTGTCATCGCCTGTTCCGTCACCATCAAAGAGGGGTCACAACTGAAGCAGCAGATCCAGTCCATTCAGCAGTCCATCGAGAGGCTCTTGGTGTAACCGCGCCCTCCGGCTGACCCCCCCGCCCCGAGCCTGAGGCCCTGTATCATAGTGTCTGTCAGTGTAGCATTTTCAGCTGCTTTCTATTATAAAATACCGTAGTATGAAGCCTGGTCTCTGCATTTTTGTATTTTGTTTACAGGGTTGTCTCCCCATCTCCCTGCCACCCTGTCCCCCTCGTGAATAATGCAGTGAGGTGGCCCTCAGAGGCCGGAGGGGCCAGAGAGCCGGGGCTGAGCCGAGAGGCAGAGCTGGTTCCTTTCAGGCTCTGACCTCCTGCTGTGTGCGGGGGATCCTGGGAGTGAACACCGGCCACCTGGTGTCCCTGTGCCTGGCATACGGAATCCTTCCGTACCTGTAAACATGAGTGAGAAGCTTCCTTTGCTCTCTAGGGGATCGTGTATGACTGGGAAGAAAGCATGGATTCTCTGAGGTTGTTAGGCTCATGTCCAAGCACTGCATACTCATGTACCCCTGGTGTTTGCTTCTGGTGTGACATTGTGTCCTCAACCTTGAGGGTGGCATGGGACTCCATGTGGCTGGCTGAATGAGACAAGGCCTTTGACCTAGGACTTGAAGGAGTCAGGAGTGGCACAGGGTCAGCTGGTGCTGGAATGAAGGATTCTGGGAAAGTCATGGAGGTGTCGCTGGAAGCCACAGTGCAGCTGGTGGAATCCGAGGAAACATCCTCTCTGAACGGGGCCATCTTCAGTGGGCACTGGCTGGGAGCTCTCCTGCCACCATGGGTCATGGATTCTTTATCGCAACAGTGCTAACGTCATTCATTGTGAGATCTTAATAAAAATATATTCATATTTCCGATTTAAAGAAAGTGTGAAAGTGTCTGATTCTTAGTAGGTACCCAGTTAATATTCAAATTAAGAAAGGCAGCATTACTAGAGTAAAACTTAAAACAACGGAGAAGCCACCCCCTGCCCAGTAGTTTGGATTTGGCAGTTCAGACTCGGTCACTTGACACGTGGTGCCGGTGGTGCCGGTTAAACCTTTCTACAGGGGCAGCCTGTGGTGGGTGTTCAGCAGCCTCCTTGGCCTCTACTCATTAGGCGGCAGCAGAATCACACCATTGAAAATGTGTCCAGACATTGCCGCCTGTCCCCTGGGGGAAGTCACCCACAGAGCCAGTGTTGCAGACTTCATTCCCAGGCAGGATTTTTATTCTTTTTTAAAAATTTATTTTATTTATTTGAAAGAGTTAGGTCTTCTATCCACTGATTCACTCCCCAGATGGCCGCAATGGCTGGGGTTGCACTGATCCAAAGCCAGGAGCCAAGAGCTTCTTCCAGGTCTCCCACGTGGGTGCAGGGGCCCAAGGACTTGGGCCTTTCTACTGCTTTCCCAGGCAATAACAAGGAGGCGGGATCTGAAAGGAGCAGCCAGGACTAGAACCAGCATCCATATGGGATGCGGGTGCTTCTGGCCAGGGCTTTAGCCCACTGCGCCACAGTGCCGGCCCCCATGTGCAGGATTGATATTGTGAAGCCACAGCCAGCTTCCCTGCCTCTTTTTTTTTTTTTTTTTTTTAAGATTTTAATTTATTTATTTTTTTACAAATATTGCATGACTCCACCCATGTAGACTAGGGTATAACAGCTGAGCTGATCTGAAACCAGGAGCTTTTTTTTTTTTTGACAGGCAGAGTGGACAGTGAGAGAGAGACAGAGAGAAATGTCTTCCTTTGCCGTTGGTTCACCCGCCAATGGCCGCAGCGCGCTGATCCAATGGCAGGAGCCAGGTGCTTCTGGTCTCCCATGGGGTGCAGGGCCCAAGGACCTGGGCCATCCTCCACTGCCTTCCCGGACCATAGCAGAGAGCTGGCCTGGAAGAGGGGCAACCGGGATAGAATCCGGCGCCCCCAACTGGGACTAGAACCCGGTGTGCTGGCGCCGCAAGGCGGAGGATTAGCCTGTTAAGCCACAGCGCCGGCCAAGATTTTTATTTATTTTTGACAGAGACAAAGGTCTTCCTTCCATTGGTTCACTCCCCAAATGGCTGCCACGGCCAGAACTGCTTTCTCCGGATCTCCTATGTGGGTGCAGGGGCCCAAGCACTTGGGCCATCCTCTCCACTGCTATCCCAGGCCACAGCAGAGAGCAGGACTGGAAGAGGAGCAACCGGGACTAGAACTGGTGCCCATATGGGATGCTGGTGCCGCAGGTGGAGGATTAACCTAGTGTGCCATGGCGCACATGGCCCTCCCCTGCCTGTTATCTACCTAAGAGCCCAGTAACCTTAGCTGTAGAAATTTCCTTTTACGGTTCAATTAACAGTACAATAATGGTCAAATTAGTGAGGATAGATGATACATATTTGGGCCTGTGCACCTACTCCAGTAGGCAGCACCCTGTCCTGCTGAGGCCTGTGCTGTGCCTACTGGAGCAGTTCTATTTACTTGTGGATGGGGTAACAGGTAGTGTTCTGTTGTGTACATACTTTTAGAATCTTAATCCAGAAGACAAATAACTTGGAAGAGGGGAGCTTAAGAATCCAGCTTTGGGGGCCAGCTCTGTGGCACAGGGGGTTAAAGCCCTGTCCTGAAGCGCTGGCATCCCATATGGGCACTGGTTCAGTCCCAGCTGCTGCTCTTCTGATCCAGCTCTCTGCTATGGCCTGGGAAAACAGTGGAAGATGGCTCAAGTGCTCGGGCCCCTGTTCCCACATAGGAGATCCGAAAGAAGCTCCTGGCTTCTGTCTTCGGATCAGCTCAGCTCCAGCCGTTGGCAGCTATCTGGGGAGTGAACCAGCAGATGGAAGATCCCCCCCCCCCCTCTGTAACTCTGTCTTTCAAATAAATAAATCTTAAAAAAAAAAAAAAAAGAATCCATCTTTGGGGCCAGCATTGTGGTGTAGCAGGTTAAGACCAACACCTGCGATGCTGGCATCCCATTTGAACACCGGTTCAACTCCCAGCTGCTTGGCTTCCAATCCAGCTCCCTGCTAATGCATCTGGCAAAGCAGCAGAACCACATGGGAGACCCAGATGACTCTTGGCTTCAGCCTGGCCCAGCACTGCTGTTGCAGCCATTTGGGGAGTAAACCAGCAGAAGGAAAATCTGTCTTCCTCTCCCTTACTTTCAGATAAAGAAATAAATCCTTAAGAAGAAAACAATCTATCCTACACCTAAATGGAAGCAAGGGCCCACTTATAAAATCTTAGGAGCAGGGTGGGGCAGGGCTCCTGGAATCCGGCCTTTTTTTTTTTTCTTTTAATTTATTTGAAAGTTTCATAGAGAAAGGTCTTCCATCTGCTGGTTCACTCCCCAAATCGCCACAACAGCCAGAGCTGCGCTGATCTGAAGCCAGGAGCCAGGAGCTTCTTCTAGGTCTCCCACGTGGGTACAGGGGCCCAAGGACTTGCGCCATCCTCCACTGCTTTCCCAGGCCATAGCAGGGAGCTGGATCGGAAGTGGAGCAGCTGGGTCTTGAACCAGCACCCACATGGGATGCCGGCACTGCAGGCGGCAGCCTTACCTGCTATGCCACAGGGCCGGCCCCCAGCCTACTTTGGAGTGTCAGCTCACTTCCCACTGCTCTGGAAGCCTTCAGAGAGGCCATAGATTTGTATTCAGCTCCTGAAGAAACGTCCGCAGGGCGCTTTTCCCTGTTTCTAGGGGCCTTCACTGCCTGTCCTGTTGGCCCCCTGCAATTTCCATCTTTGTTCAGGGTTTCTTATTTTGTTTGTTAAACACTCCAAACCTGCTGCTGTCTGGAGTTCTTGGTACCTCCTATCCCTTTATTGTACTTGCTTTTCCTCATCCTAGTCTTTTTTTTTTTTTTTTTTTTTTTTTTTTTTTGACAGGCAGAGTGGATAGTGAGAGAGAGAGAGAGAGACAGAGAGAAAGGTCTTCCTTTTTGCCGTTGGTTCACCCTCCAATGGCCGCTGCGGACGGCGCATCGCGCTGATCCAAAGCCAGGAGCCAGGTGCCTCTCCTGGTCTCCCATGCGGGTGCAGGGCCCAAGGACTTGGGCCATCCTCCACTGCCTTCCCAGGCCACAGCAGAGAGCTGGCCTGGAAGAGGGGCAACCGGGATAGAATCCGGTGCCCCAACCGGGACTAGAACCCGATGTGCCGGCGCCGCAAGGCAGAGGATTAGCCTGTTAAGCCACGGCGCTGGCCGTTTAAAGATTTATTTTATTTGAAAGAGTTACAGAGAGGCAGGGGCAGAGAGGGAGTCTTCCATCTGCTGGTTCACTCCCCACATGGTCGCAACAGCTGGAGCTGGGCCGACATGAAGCCAGGAGCTTCTTCCGGGACTCCCATGCAAGTGCAGAAGCCCAAGGACTTGGGCCATCTTCTGTTGCTTCCCCAGGCCATAGCAGAGAGCTGGATCAGAAATGAAGCAGTCAGGACTCTGAACTGATGACCATGTGGGACGCCGGCACCGCAGGTGGAGGCTTTACCTACTATACCACAGCTCTGGCCCCTTTCCCCTAGTCTTAATTCAGATCTCTAGAATTGCCCATCTCTTTTATCCTAGCCTTGTCACTTTTTTTTTTTTTAAGATTTATTTATTTTAGTTAGGTCTTCCATCTGCTGGTTCACTCAGAGGGTTGCAATGGGTGGAGCTGGGCCAATCTGAAGCCAGGAGCCAGGAGCTTCTTCCAGGTCTTGCACGTGGGTGCAGGGGCCCAAGCACATGGGCCATCTTCTGCTTTCCCAGGTGCCTTTGCAGGGGGCTGGATTGGAAGTGGACTTGAACCAGTGCCAATATAGCATGCTGGCACCACAGGCTGTGGCTTTACCCACTCTGCCACAGCGCCAGCCCCTACATTGTTTTTTAGCTTGAACTCACGTCTGACAATTTCTGATCCTTGCCCTTAGCAGAAATGTGTGCAGGGCCCTCGCACCTATAGCAGTGCTCTGGCACAGAGGTGCAGCCTGAGCCCCTCGACAGCCCAGGCAGGCAAGCAGGCAGGCAAGCAGTCGTTCTGGTCCAGCCCTGGGAAGGTAGCTGCAAGATTCTGTGTATTGTTGGAACTGGAGGGGTTGCACACTGGAACTAAGGGATGTGCATGTACTCCGCTGGGGACACACGAACCAGAAGAGCGTTTCTCAGTGGAGTTCCTGTGTATCTGGTGTGCCCTGGCTTTACGTTTTGGAACACAAATAAAGTTGTTTTCATTGGAAAAATAAATGACCACAAGCTGATGGATGGAGAAGGGAGAGTTCTTGGGACTTTGTATCCAGTATTCCCTAGTCCCTCTTTGTCAGCTGGGTTACATTGTACCTATGGCATTAGCAAGTGTATTTGCTTGGGGATAGGCTGGTGGACAAAAGGGGCATAATTGTTCTCTTGGGAAGGAAGGAAAAAGGGGGCTGGTGCTGTGGTGTAGCAGGTAAAGCTGCCACCTGCAGTGTGGGCATCCCATACAGGCGCCGGGCTGTCCCCACATCTTCACCCTGCTCTCAGCCCTCCAGGCTGGGGTCCTGAGGGCACAGCTCTGTGGTTAGGGTCGCTTCTCTGGACCCGGAGTCCAAGCTCCGCCTCCCATTAGCTGAGTGACCTTGAATGACCTATTTAACCTCTCTCTACCTTAGTGAGGCAGAATTGAGACCATGGAGGAAGAGACGGCCACAAAGTTCCTACGCTGCAGAGCTTTGGGGGGATAAAAGTTAACACAGATGGTTCTGACTGCAATGCTACCCATGCAACATCCTGTTTTTCACTTTCAGTACCATTTTCTAGAAATTACATGAGAGAGGGCAGGCACTGTGGCCTAGAGGGTAAAGCCACCACCTGCAGTGCTGGCATCCCCATATGGGCGCCGGTTTGAGTCCTAGCTGCTGCACTTCGGATCCAGCTCTCTGCTATGGCCTGGGAAAGCAATAGAAGATGGCTCAAGTCCTTGGGCCCCTGCACCCACATGGGAGACCTGGAAGAAGCTCCTGGCTCCTGGCTTTGGATCCGCGCAGCTCCGGCCATTGCAGCCAATTGGGGAGTGAACCAGCAGATGGAAGACCTCTCTCTCTCCCTGCCTCTCCTCCGTGTAACTCTGACTTTCAAATAAATAAATCTTTAAAAAAAAAGATTTATACAGCCTGTGGTGAGATGCTAAGACCTCTATCCAACAGCTTCCACCAACTCTGCCAGCTATGGGAATGAGCTGGTCTCAGCTGTACCTGTGGGGTTTTAATTAACAGAGGTAGTTGAGGAAGGACACTGAGAAGTCAATGCTACTGAAAGAATATATTAATTGCACTTCCCAAGGGAAGGGGTCAGAGCCACCCAGGGCAGCCTCGGTTTTGGCAGGGGAAGAGCAAAGGGAAAGACTAGGCAAGACGCAAGAGACACTTTACAGTCGGTCTGGGTGACTTCAGCAGGCTCCAGGTCATAGGGCTGGTGGGAAATAATGACGGTGTGTGAAGGGAAGTGGATGGCGGCTTGCATGAACTTGAGGCATTCTCCCAAGTGAGCTGTTAGCCATTTTTAGGCCTTAGCTGGCCCTGGGAGGGGTTCAGTTGTGGGTCTTAAGGGCCCCTCACAATGTCAAAACATCAAGACAGAAAACAAAAAATGGCCAGGGCTGGCATTGTGCGTGAGGCCAACACCCCATGTGGGCACCAGTTTGAGACCAGCCGCTCCACTTCTGCTCTAGCTCCCTGCTAATGCACCTGGGAAAGCAGCAGAGGATGGGCCAAATGTGTAGGCCCCTGTACCTATGTGGGAGAGCTGAAAGAAGCTCCTCGCTTTGGCCTGGCTCAGCCCTACTCACTAGGGCCATTTAGGGAATGAAACAGCAGATGGAAGCTCTGTGTCTCTCCTCTGTAACTCTTTCAAGTAAGTAAAATATATATATTTTTTAAAAAAATGGCCAATACAGCGTCCCTGCAAGTGGATCCTCAGGCCTCAGGTTTTTGGGTGGCCACAGCCCTGGCCAACACTTGACCACATGTGGCAGCTGACTAAGCCAGAGCAGCCAGCCTGTTAGCTCCCAAATTCCTCATCCAGAGAGGAGCTGAGCGAGAATGTTCTGAGCTCACAGTTTTGGAGGTAATGTTACACAGCGATAGGCACTGAGGGGTGGGGATCTCATCCAAATAGCGGCAGTACCTACGGTCCGTGGTTTCCCTAGGAGCACCAGGTGCCACTCGCCGACGTGCACTTCCCAGTGCCCAAGGTGAATCCCTCGTAGGACTGGCTTTCATGTATGAGGCAGTCAAGAGTGCGAGGACTGTTCCAAGTTCAGGGGCAGTTTGGGCTCAAGCCAGAAGGGCTCCTGCGGCCGTGTGAGGGAGGACGGATCCGAGAGTGAAGTCCCTGGACGAGCTGGAGCGAGTGGAAGACCACTCTCTGAGCTGCGGGACCTGCCCTGCCTTCCTTCCAGTTTTTAATGACGTTACACGTGGGCACTGCTTGAAAAGCAGAAGGCTCGTCTTCACAGGAAGTCACTGGAATTGGGCGAGCACCATCCAGCCACTCCCTGTGCAGCTGGCCCGGAGGTAAATCCCACAGCCCGGCCTTGCGCAGGTCCAGGTCCCTCACCTGGCAGACTGCCCAGTGTCTGCGCCAGTGGGCTTTAGTACCCTGCTTGGCAGTGTGTTCTCATTTTATGTCCACTGCTGTGCATTGTTGTAATGGTGAGGAAACAGGCCCACAAGTGCCCGGCATGTTGTCTAAGGTCACCTTATGTATGCGATGGAGTCAAGGTGCCAAGCTACTGAATCCACGCACTTCCAGAAGCCAGTCAGTTCCAGCTGGACTTGGGAGCGCATCAGGCAGGAGTAACAGGCCCCTCTCTGAGAGCCCCTCTCCTTAGGAGCTGCTGCTCATTTGAGTCCTGAAAGACAGCCTAGGAACCCTGAACCCCAAGTCCTCAGTGGGTACAAACCCTTCCAGATGTGCATTCTTTGGAAGCAGAAACTGCAGAATGACAGGATAAAAGAGGGATGGGAAGACCCCGAAACAAAACGCTGTCCTCTTCCCCTAATACTGGGGACCTCTCCACACCTAACTTCCTACAGCCCCCCTGAAGAGTAAGATGAGTAACTCCATTCACTTGTCCTGGACCCACAGCCACAGGGCAGAACAACGTACCTGTCTCCACATACGCGGACATCACACGAAGGGGAACGTGAGAGCCAGCTGTTTGTTCACGAACTAAAGGGTACCAGAGTTAAAGAAGTTAGTCTTCAGGCCGGTGCCGCGGCTCACTTGGCTAATCCTCGGCCTGCAGCACTAGCATCCCAGGTTCTAGTCCCGGTTGCTCCTCTTCCAGGCCAGCTCTCTGCTGTGGCCCGGGAAGGCAGTGGAGGATGGCCCAAGTGCTTGGGCCCTGCATCCGCATGGAAGACCAGGAGGAAGCGCCTGGCTCCTGGCTTCGGATCGGTGCAGCGCCGTGGTGGCCATTTGTGGGGTGAACCAACGGAGGAGGGAAGGCCTTTCTCTTTCTCTCACACTAACTCTGCCTATCAAAAAAAAAAAAAAGAGAAGTTTTCAGATATCAGATTTTTAGGTTTCAGCGTGACACTTTTCTTTTTTTTTTTTTTTTTTTGACAGGCAGAGTAGACAGTGAGAGAGACAGAGAGAAAGGTCTTCCTTTGCCGTTGGTTCACCCTCCAATGGCCGCCGCGGCCCACGCGCTGCAGCCGGCGCACCGCACTGAACCCAAGGCAGGAGCCAGGTGCTTCTCCTGGTCTCCCATGGGGTGCAGGGCCCAAACACTTGGGCCATCCTCCACTGCACTCCTGGGCCATAGCAGAGAGCTGGCCTGGAGAGGGGCAACCGGGACAGAATCCGGCGCCCCGAACCGTGACACTTTTCAAGGTAAACGGATGAGAGGACAGAGAATATACTCCTGCCAAGGCTGGTCATTCCTGAGGTGCCCATATGTCACACTCTCACCCTCTCCCGCGGGCGTCTGATTTGTTTCCATTGTGGTGTGTTTCTGGTGGGGCCAGTGACCTCTGGATGCAAGGCGGACACAGCTTTCTCCTTCACACCAGAGAACAGTAAACCACAAAGTCCGCGCTCTTTATTCAGGCAGCATAGTAAGGCACGGCAAAGCAAGGCTACACAGCCTCCACGGCAGCCCGGGCTCCGAGTGTCAAGTCCCTCAGCTGCTCAGGCGGACTCGTGGTAGCTCAGGAAGAACACTGCTGACCTTGACGAGGGCAGAGCCAGCGGCAGGACCAGGGGCCCCGGTCAGTCCTGGAAGTGCCTGGTGAGTGAGTCCAGCAGCTCCTGCTTCTTCAGCCCTCCCTTCAGCCCGCGTGCCCTGCAGGCCTCCTTCAGCACAGGCACAGTCAGCTTGCCCAGCGTGCCCTTGCTGACGTGGGCCCTCAGTTCCTCATCAGATAATTCCACCCTG
This sequence comes from Lepus europaeus, assembly GCF_033115175.1. NCBI lineage: Eukaryota > Metazoa > Chordata > Mammalia > Lagomorpha > Leporidae > Lepus > Lepus europaeus. The sequence continues at coordinate 6,174,576 of NC_084836.1, forward strand.
GGCCTTTTGCTTCTAGAACCTTCATCATCTGGAGGAAGAGATCGGAAATATACCAGTGACATCCCAGCAACACGACACTGGGCCCCTTATATGATCTGCGCTGAGACATCTACCTAGAATAGCATGGTGTTAGGTGGGTGTCTTGATAAAGTGGCTTCATTCAGTATAAAATTAAAAAGGTGGGGATGGCACTGTGGCACAGCGGGTAAAGCCACTGCCTGCGGTGATGCCATCCCATATGGGCGCTGGTTGGAGACCCAGCTGCTCCACTCCTGATCCAACTGTCTGCTGTGGCCTAGGAAGGCAGTGGAGGATGGCCCAAGTCCTTGGGCCCTGCACCTGCATGGGAGACCCAAAGGAAGCTCCTGGCTCCTGGCTTTGGATCAGCACAGCTCTGGCAGTTGCGGCCAATTGGGGAATGTGCCAGCAGATAGAAGACCTCTCTCTCTGCCTCTCCTTCTCCCTCTGTGTACCTCTTTCAAATAAATAAATAAATCTTTTAAAAAGAAAAAAAAGTTGGCCGGCGCCGTGGCTCACTAGGCTAATCCTTCGCCTTGCGGCGCCGGCACACCGGGTTCTAGTCCCGGTCGGGGCACCGATCCTGTCCCGGTTGCCCCTCTTCCAGGCCAGCTCTCTGCTATGGCCCGGGAAGGCAGTGGAGGATGGCCTAAGTGCTTGGGCCCTGCACCCCATGGGAGACCAGGAGAAGCACCTGGCTCCTGCCATTGGATCAGCGCGGTGCGGCGGCCTTTGGAGGGTGAACCAACGGCAAAGGAAGACCTTTCTCTCTGTCTCTCTCTCTCACTGTCCACTCTGCCTGTCAAAAAATAAAAAAAATAAAAATAAAAAAAGAAAAAAAAAAAGAAAAAAGTATCATACCCAGTCCTGTTAGAGATAGGCTGCAAGTACCAGACACCATGCTACGTGGTGAGAATGTGGAGTCTAAGTGAGCTATAGCAGTCTCACTTGCATGTGTAGTGTGTACAGCGTGTCCAGGGCTATGAGCGGTTTTCCAGGGAACCACAGGAGCCACAGAAGACAGAAAGCACCATGGCTGCCAACTTGACGTCTCACAGCTCCACTTCCCCACAGGTCTTTTAATCAGCAAGGAAGGCCCACGCTGAGCTTTATTTAACCACAGATAGCCAAAAGGATTAAACTCTAAGCCAAAACTATTGCAGTGACAGTACACAAGCTGCTGTCCTGAAACCTGAGGGTCACAGTGAGAACTGTGGGTCCAGTGGTTAAGAGGAAGGAAAACCTAGAGAAAAAGTGTTCAAGGCTGCTAACAGGTAGCACACAAGGAAAGAGCGGTCCCATAAAATTACATCTCGTTCAAAACTAGAGACTTAGAAATCAAAAGGACATACTTTTCCTTGTTAATCTTTTGTGGAAATGTTTACAAGCAGTATATAAGGTCCACAAACGGAGAGAATATTGGAAAACATGCTGAACCCATCTTTTTAGGATACAAATATTTCACTTTTTAGAGATAATTCTTAGCAGAATTTTAAACATCTGCACCTGACCCAGCAACGTCTCTGCTAAGAATTTATCCTGCCGGCGCTGCAGCTCACTAGGCTAATCCTCCACCTTGCGGTGCCGGCACACTGGGTTCTAGTCCCGGTTGGGGCGCCGGATTCTGTCCTGGTTGCCCCTCTTCCAGGCCAGCTCTCTGCTGTGGCCAGGGAGTGCAGTGGAGGATGGCCCAAGTCCTTGGGCCCTGCACCCGCATGGGAGACCAGGAGAAGCACCTGGCTCCAAGCTTCGGATCAGCGCGGTGCGCCGGCCGCGGCGGCCATTGGAGGGTGAACCAACGGCAAAAAGGAAGACCTTTCTCTCTGTCTCTCTCTCTCTCTCACTGTCCACTCTGCCTGTCCAAAAAAAAAAAAAAAAAGAATTTATCCTGCGATCTACTCATGCAGCTACGTTTGCAGCAGTGTATCCATCGACAGAGGTCCAGTTAGATGACAGGGGCACGTCTGTCCAGTGGAGGACTCTGGGGCCTTGTGGTTTAAGATGAGGTGGATTTCTAAGTTTGGATACAAACAGGGTCCAGCCCTTGCTGCTGAGTAACAGAAGAGCAAACCAGGAAACATGGTGAACGCTCTTCAGTTTGTGCTCGAGTCCGTACTTTTGTGGAAGCGTCGCCGGAAGGACACCGCCCTCTGCGACAAGACCAGGCAGCTTTTAAAGGGAACCCATTTTCATCCCAGCCACTCACCTTGTTTTCTCCCGGTAGCTCTTCCTTCAGGATTGTAATCCGGTGGGTAGACAAGTTCCTTAAACTCATCTACCAGGGATCCCAGTCTTTTACTCATTGCTTCAACCTTGGGCACTAGAAGATCAAACACAGAAGAGTGGCCCGGTGAGCCACAAGCCCAGTGTCCTAACCCTACAAGGACCAGAGAGAGGCTGTTGCAGCCAAGTGAGCAATGAACCAGCAGATCTCTGTCTCTCAAACAAACTTTAACAAAAGAAATACAACTAAAGAATAAAAAGAGACACCTGACTCCCTTTTCAGGCGAAGGGTCTGCTAAGAGGCCGCTGACCTGGCCAGGAGAACACCCAATAAAGTCCATCATTTACCTCGTGCTTTTACCATCACACTGACTGAATATTTACAGCCTCAACTTACTATCTCTGTTCAGTCTAAGAACCAACAGAGTAGGTAAATTTGTCACCTTGTTTCACAGAGGAGGAAATCAGAGGTGGTAAATGATTTGCCCACGGCCAAGCAGCTGGAAGTGCTGGAGCTGAGCTTCGGGGGATCTAAACAAGAGTGTGCATCCTGAGGAGGGGCAGTGCGATAAAAGACAATGCAATAGAGTTGGACAGTGCCATGAAAGGAGGGACTGTCCAGAGACACGAAGAAGCTCCTCCTGGCTTTGGATCGGCGCAGCTCTGGCTGTTGTAGCCATCTGAGGAGTGAACCAGCGGATGGAAGACCTCTCACCTCTCTCTCTCTCTCTGTAACTCTGACTTTCAAGCAAATAAATAAATCTTTAAAAAAAAATACATCAGTCATCTTTACAGCCTGTATCCTTCACACCTTGCTGGTGCACTGCCTCATTTGCCTCAAGGGCTGCTTCTGCTGGAGCCTGCTCTGTCAGTCACCACAACCACACTGGTCCAGTGACCCCTGTGTTTTCACTGCTGGGCCTATTCTGTTCTGTCTTGTATAAGAGATTTATTAATAACTCGGAGCTAAGCAGGCCAAACTCACTATTCCGGTCTTTTCACCCTCTGTGAGAATCTTCATTAAACCCAATCTATTTCCCAGTCAGTATTTACTTCCGTCACCAAACCTGCTGTGTCCTCCTAGGAACATGCAGCAGTCACGGCTGGGAAGGGACCAGCGGCAAGGTCAGAGAACTCAGCCTTGCTTCTCAGAGAGAGCAGACGGGCTGATGGAGAAGTGCACAGCGGTAGGAGCAAGGGCCCTGGGGATCCACTGGACTCCAAACCTGACCTACCACTTACTACGGACGTAGTTCCCTAAGCAAATCACTCCCCCCTCTGTAAAACAAGGACACTCACAGCCCCTACCACAGGTAGGATGATTCAGTGAATCAACACACAGGATGACACTGCCTGGCATACAGTAAGCACTCAATAAATGTTATATATTCTATTCAGCTTTCACCAACACATAGGGACGGAGTGACCTAATTCAGAAACAGGTCTCCAGAGCCTGGCACTTGCTCGTCCTCTCACTGCAGAATCAGCCAAATTTGTTCCCATGCAGCCTAAGCTGCTCTAGAAAATCTGTCACACAGAGACTGTGGCAATGAGGTTAAGTCTTCAGAGAGTGCTAGGCAATGCATCCACGTGACTGGGTCAGCATGAAATCAGTACGAAAGCCTCATGCAAAGAACTCAGGTCCAGGCTTCTTACATGTCAGATCTGGGGCTTGCTCAGGCTCCATCAAGTCCAAAGCCAAGGCCTCCAGGTTTCTGAAGTGCTGCTGCAACACTGGGTTCTCAAAGCTGTCACTTCTGTTAAAACAGTGATAACAGCACAACTAAATCAAAACATAAAAAAGTTAAACATTTAAGAAATAAATAATAAAATTAACTGGGGCCAGCACTGTGGCATAGTAAGTTAAGCCTCTGCCTACGGTGCCAGCATCCCATATGGGTGCTGGTTCGAGTATTGGCTGCTCCACTTCCAGTCCAGCTCCCTGCTAATGACCTGAGAAAGCAGTGGAGGATGGTCCAAGTGCTTGGGCCCCTGCACCCACGTAGGAGACCCAGAGGAAGCTCCTGGCTCCTAGCTTCAACTGGCCCAGCTCCAGCCACTGCAGACATCTGCAAAGTGACCCAACAGATGGAAGACCTCTCTGTCTCTCCCTCTCTCTGTCTTTAACACTGCATCTCAAATAAATAATCTTTAAAAAAAAAAAAAAATTTAAATAAGCCCAGCTAAGGCAGCTCAGATTCAAAGTCTTGGAGAAAAATACCCCAAGTAAAACAGCTGGAAATCTGGTATCTGGTCTCATATCAACTTTTCTGTCTCTAATTTCCTCTCTCTCTCTTTTTTTAAAGCTTTATGTATTTATTTGAAAGTCAGAGTTCCAGAGAGAGAGGTCTTCCATCTGCTGCTTCAGTCCCCAAGTGGCTGTGATGGCCAGGGCTGAGACAGGCCAAAATCCAGGAGCTTCATCCAGGTCTCTCATGTGGCAGGCGGGGGTCCAAGCACGTGGGCCACCTTCTACTGCTTTTTCCAGGCCATGAGCAGGGAGCTGGAATGGAAGTGGAGCAGCTGGGACATGAATCAGTGCTTATATGGGACGGCAGTGTTGCAAGCAGCAGCTTTATCCACTACGCCACAATGCCAGCCCTTCTAACTTTCAATGTATTGTCTGATGCTTAAGATTTAAACTTGCCCACCTGCCTATTGCTAGAAGCAGTGTGTCCAGAAAAAGTAGAAGAGGTGGGGTATTGTAAGTTCAGAGAACCAGACAGGTGAAATGGGCAGAGGCAGGAAGACACTGAACCCTGAGTAAGCTTTCTTCCCATACACTGCAGGAACAGCATGCAAGTAAAAAGTATGAATGTAAGGCCAGACAGTTGTGCATTTAAATCCTGATTCCAGCCCTTCTAGCCAAGTCTGAACAAGCTGCCTCACTCCTTTAAGCCTCAGTTTCTTCATCTGTAAAATGGCACAAAATCTAGGGTGCTTAGGAAGAATAAATGAGATAATATTGCCACTGCTTCTAGAACAGCGTCTGGTGCTTGGTAGAATCTTAATGCTCCCACCTGCTGGCAAAGGACTATAGCTGGAGGTTACATTTCGGGGAGAATGCTACCATTTTGCCCAGAGACAGGGAAGTTGCCTACAGACAAAAGATGGAGTGTGAAAAACTCCAACACCTCAATAACAAAAACACTAATAAGGCCAGCACCGCAGCTCACTTGGCTAATCCTCCACCTGCAGCACCGGCACACCGGGTTCTAGTCCCGGTTGGGGCGCCGGTTCTGTCCCGGTTGCTCCTCTTCCAGGCCAGCTCTTGCTGTGGCCCGGGAGGGCAGTGGAAGATGGCCCAAGTGCTTGGGCCCTGCACCCGCATGGGAGACCAGGAGGAAGCACCTGGCTCCTGGCTTCGGATCAGCGCAGCGCCAGCCATAGCAGCCATTTAGGGGGTGAACCAACGGAGGAAGGAAGACCTTTCTCTCTGTCTCTCTCAGTCTAACTCTGCCTGTCAAAAAAATTTTTTTAATTTAATTTAAAAAAAAAAGAACACTAACAACCCAATTTAAAAAATGGTGAAGGACTTGAATAGACATATCTGCACAGACATACAGATGGCCAACAAGCATATAAAGAGATGTCCAATATCACTCTTCATTGGGGAAATGTAAATCAAAACCACAATGAGGTCGCATCTCACACTCGCCAGGATGGCTATTAGCAAAACACAAAAGACAACACATGTTGGGGAGGAACTGGAGCTCCTTTTTTAAGATTTATTTATTTGAAAGAGTTATAGAGAGAGAAGGAGGGACAGAGGTAGGTCTTCCATCTGCTCATTCACTCCTCAGATGGCTGCAATGGCCAGGGCTGGGCCAGGCCAAAGCCAGGAGCCAGGAGCTTCATCCAGGTCTCCCACAATGATACAGGGGCCCAGGCATTTGAGTCATCCTCCACTGCTTTACCCAGGCCATCAGCAGAGAGCTGGATCAGAAGTGGAACAGCCAGGACTTGAACCAGCATCAATATGGGATGCTGGCATCACAGGTGGCAGATTTACCTGCTACACCACAATGCCAGCCCTGAAACTGAACTCTTGTACACTGCTGGTGGGAATGCAAAATGGAGCAGACCAGGGCAGGAATTTCACCTAGCAGTCAGGGTGCCTGTTAAGATGCCTGGAGTCCATACCTGCCTCTGGCTCCCAACTCCAGCCTCCTACAAATGCAGACTCTAGGAGATGATGGTGATGGCTCAAGTAACTGGGTTCCTAACAGCCATATGGGAGAAATGGACTGAGATCCTAGTTCTCAGCTTAGGTCCAGCTGTTGAAGGCATTTTGGGAAATACACCAGCAGGTGGAGCTCTTTGTCTCACAAATAATTTTGTTGTTAATGGTGCCGGAGCAGACATTTGGTCTAGTGGTAAGGATATCTCTTGGGACATAGGTATCCCAAATCAGAGTGCCTGGCTCCAAGTCCCAGCTCCACTCTCATTTCCAGCTTCCCACCAATGTGTATCCTGGGAGGCAGGATGATGGCTCAAGTAGTTGGGTCCCTGCCACCCAACCGGGAGACCTGGATTACATTCCCAGCTCCAGCCACAGCCCTGCTCCAGCCCCAGCCAGCCCCGGCAGCTGCTGACATTTGAAGAGCAAACCGGCAGGATGGGAGTGTGCTTGCTCACTCTCCATCTACCTCTCTCTCTCCCTTTCAAATAACAACAAAAATAGTTTTAAAAATGTCTGCCAGGGCTGGCACTATGGCGCAGAGGATTAAAGTCCCAGTCCTGCAGCACCAGCATCCCATATGGGCGCTGGTTTGAGTCCCAGCTGCTCTACTTCCCGTCCAGCTCCCTGCTATGGCCTGGGAAAACAGCAAAAGATGCCCCAAGTCCTTGGGCTCCTGCACCCGCGTGGGAGATCCAAATGGAGCTCCTGGTTCCGAATTGGCTCAGTTCTAGCCACTGAGGCCATTTGGGGAGTGAACCAGCAGATGGAAAACATCTCTGTCTATTCCTCTCTAACTGCCTTTTAAATAAATATTAAAAAAGAGAGAGAAGAAGAGAAAGAAATCCGGCTGGCGCCATAGCTTAACAGGCTAATCCTCTGCCTTGCAGCGCTGGCACACCGGGTTCTAGTCCCGGTTGGGGCGCCGGACTCTATCCCGGCTGCCCCTCTTCCAGGCCAGCTCTCTGCTATGGCCCAGGAGTGCAGTGGAGGATGGCCCAAGTCCTTGGGCCCTGCACGCGCAATGCGCCGGCCGCAGCGGCCATTGGAGGGTGAACCAATGGCAAAGGAAGACCTTTCTCTCTGTCTCTCTCACTATCCATTCTGCCTGTCAAAAAAAAAAAAAAAAAAAAAAAAAAAAAAAAAGAAAAGAAAAGAAAGAAATCCGGATAGTAGGATTACCTGACTCTCTACCTCTTTGTTTCATGAAGTATTTAGCTATTCTAAGTGTTGGTTTTATATGCTAATATCTTATGCTAATCCTTTTTCTGTGCTGTTGTAACTAACCTAGGTAGCAATAAGAATTTTTATGTCTTAGGGAAGTTTTCTCATGCTTTCTGTTGTTATTGAGTCTTGAGTGTTTAGGAGAACTGAGCCTTAAAGGAGCTAATATTTTATCTGTGGGAGTGATCACCTTAACCCTGATCATACCTTTGGTTAGAGCACTCAGGTTGAATAGATTATTACGTGTATTTTGACTAAATGGTTTGAACCTCTGACACTTCTTTAAATATAAAGTTCTAAACTCAGTCTTCCTGACTTTGGGGCTTAAAGTTGGATCCCTGGAACTCTCAAAAGATGAGACTCTCAACTTGGACAGATTAACAATTATTTGAGTTAATTTAGATTGTGTAAAAAATATTGTTGGGTTATAAAATGATGCCAAACCTACATTGTGCTTTTACAAAGGTCTGAAGTTTTACACACTGTGGTCAATCTTTCTGATGAGCCATGGTTCCAGAGCGGACCCATCCCACTTAGCCTTATATCAGATAGCTTTTTGCATGTTACGTTGGCTGAGTGATGGTGAGGGCAACGGGCATTTATCCTCTCCCTCATCCCCAGCATCACACCAGGGCCCAGTTGACAGGGAGCTGGCTGCCCCTCCCCCCCCCCCAATCCTTATTAGAAATCCTTCTCCCATCACTTCTGGGTACCTAGCACATCCTGGTACTAAGGGTCAAAACCCCAAGGGAAGCAATGCACCCATGAGGAATCTCTATCCCAGGCAGAGAACCCACATCAGGGACAGAGGTGTCCAGCAGGCATAAAAAAGGCACATGCATGTTTTTCTGGCCAGCTAAAAAGAAAGGGGGAAAAAAAAGGAGGTCAATAGGTGCTTTTGCCCTGTGTAAACTGGCAGTCTTAGCAAACAAGCCAGATCTTCACAGGGGAACCGACAGGCTAAAGAGGCCTAAACATTAAATAGCCAGGCACTGCCAGGTCAAAATATGGATCAAAAAGGGAAGTCCAGCCAGAAGGGAAGATTCCAAGAGACTTAGCAACAGTTGGAGACAGCTATGAGGTAGATATGAATACTAGATAGATGGGTTATGTGGCAGATAAATTTATAGTTATAGGGCCAGTATTGTGGTGCAGTGGGTAAAGCCACTGCCCGAGACACCAGCATCCCACATGGGCTCTGGCTTATGTCCCAGCTGTTCCATTTCCAATCCAGCTCTCTGCTAATGGCCTGGGAAAAGCAGCAAAAGATGACCCAAGTGCTTGGGCCCCTGTACCCACATGGGAGATCCAGAAGAAGCCCCCGACTCCTAGCTTTGGCCTGGCCTATTTGGGAACTGAATCAGTAGATAGATCTCTCTCTCTCTCTCCCTTTCTGTAACTCTGCCTTTCAAATAAGTAAATATAAATCTTAAATCTTAAAAAAATATATTTTTAAAGGTAGAGTTACAGAGAGAGAGGGAGACAGAAAGAAATCCTCCAACTGCTGGTTCACCCCCCAAATGGCCACAATGGCCAAGGCTGGGCCAGGCTGAAGCCAGCAGCCAAGAGTTTCTTCCAGGTCTCCCCAATGGGTACAGGGGCCCAAGGACTTGGACCATCTTCCACTGCTGTCCCAGGCACATCAGCAGTGAGCTGGATCTGAAGTGGAGCTGCTGGATCTTAAACCAGCACCCACATGGGATGCTGGCGTCACAGGTGGTGGGTTAACTAACTACACCACAATGCCGGCTCCTACAACTGTTCTCTAACAGCCTCTAATGTGACAACAATCAATCAACAAGGCCAAATGAGAAGCTTCTCCTTGCTGAGACTTTTTCTGGGCTTGTTCAACTAATCTGGCTTTCTAAGTACAGCACAGTTCCAGAGCCTTCAATAAAGGAAGAGTTTCTGCTCTCTATAGCTTTTCAAAACTCTCAGTAATAAGAAATTATAATCTGGGGCCTGCGCTGTGGTGCAGCGGGTTAACGCCCTGGCCTGAAGCGCCAGCATCCCGTACGGGTCTGGTTTGAGACCTGGTTGCTCCACTCCCGATCCAGCTCTCTGCTATGGCCTGGGAAAGCAGTAGAAGATGGCCCAAGTCCTTGGGCCCCTGCACCCACATGGGAGACCCGGAAGAAGCTCCTGGCTCTTGGCTTTGCATAGGCACAGCTCCAGCTGTTGCGACCAACTGGGGAGTGAACCATCAGACGAAAGACCTCTCTCTCTCTCTCTCTGCGCCTCTCCTGTCTCTGTGTAACTCTTTCAAATAAATAAATAAATCTTTAAAAAAAAAAAAAGAAAAAATCTGTCAGTTAACTTAAAAACAGTAAAGCCACATTGTCTTGGTCTATGCTTAAATTTCTAATGACTTTCAACTCAGCAGCAGTTCCGAAGAAAGCCTGCAACCAATGCAGAGCTCACCGGTATCTGAAACGGAGCTTCTGAACAATCGCCTTCATCTTGTCCACCTGCTCCGGGTTGGCCAGGACTCTGTCGGTAAAGGGCACCTTCCGTTTGTCATCGGCATAGGGCAGGAAGACGAGCTGGAAGCCTGAAGAAAGCAGAGATGCGCTGAGCTCTCTTAGCGGTGCTGTCGTCGCTTGTCTCCCAGCTCCATATCCACCCCACGTCCTGTGCTGCGGGGGCTGGGCCCTAGGAGCACCACTTCTGTTAGCATCTGCCTGACGGACTCCCTCCGGAGCCTCTGGAGAGGACGGGATCACCCCTCCTGCCCACTCGCTGTTCTTGTCAGCGGTGCCCCAGCAAGGGTCTTCCGCCGGCGGCAGCTGGTTCCCATCTCCAGCTTTTTGGATCCTTCCAGTGCCAGGGCACAGGGTCTCCTCCCTGGAAAGCTAAGGCTCAGCTACGAGGCTCTCCGCTGTACCTCAGCCTTTCCCCCCTTTTCCTCTACCACATGCTAAAAAGAAAAAGATTAAGAGTTACCAGGCTGATCTGGGTCTGGTGACTGGCTAGTTCTAGAAGAACTGAAAAATGTAGATGCCATAACCAACTGCTGCTGCCAGGAGAAAGGCCCGTGCCGGCAGTGCTGACTGCACTGAGCAAAACAGCAGAGAGAAAGCCTCTCAGCTCTGCTCTGCCCTCTGTTCTCCGAGCCACCAGCTCTGGAAAAGCCCGGGAGCCAGCAGAGTTCGGACAGTCTCAGCTGGAGCAGCAGGGAACACGGAAGGGTGAATCTGGAGCCGAGAGACCTCAGCTTAATAACTGAGCACCGCAATAAGTGGATTAAAAATAGAATATGCCCAAAGAGTTACTTTAAAGTTAACTTTTATTAGCATGTCTAGAGAAGGAGGAATACTACCTACCACCTGCCAACTACTTTGTTCTAAGCACTTGTACATTTACTCACGTATCTCAAGTGTAGAACAACCTTGAGGGAAAGCTGTTCTAGAATTCCCATCTTTGTGGATAAGGAATATAAACAGAAAGGTTAAATTATTTGCCCAAGTTGACCAGCTAACAAAGGGCAAAGACAGGTATGAACCCAAAGGAAGCAAAAATCAAGTTTGCCTTCAAAATCCAGTCTGTGCACTATACCCCACTGCCTTGGCATAAACAAGTGGTAAACCAAACAGTGAACATTACAAGGGAGCCAAACAATGTTCTAGGAAGGAAAGGTACCAGCAGCAGAGGCCCCATTAACTTGCCACAGTATCCTGCAAACCCACCTTGTAGAGCTGAACAACCATGTGTGGTGGCCTTACCCAACTGTGCAACAAATTCACCTAAGAAACCTTAAAACCACACGTTTTCCAGGGCTCATTCCTGGAGACTACAGTTCAGTAGGTCAGAGCAAGGAACCCAAAGGATGGGCAAGGTTCAGAAACCCTAGAAATCTCTCCGCCACATACCTGGAGGAGTCAACTGGATCTTCTGGTCATCCACTTCCTCTTCTTGTGGCACCAGAGCCACAAAGTACGGGGGGACGTTCTTGCGAGGAGTGTATCTGCACACCGCTAGGACCTCCTTCTCCAGGCACTTGGTGAGCAGAGCGCTGAACAGCGTCGAGCTGCCTAGGAAACAAACGTCCTGTGGCCTACGAGCCACAGAGCTCTCCTCCCTGCCTCCCTTCTTAGCCCATGCTATAACCCTACAGTCTCTCCCACTTTCTTCTTTATGATACCTCAACAGATAAGGGACTCAGCACTGAGGGAAGTGGGGGCAACAGGCACAGACAGCAGGGAAAGAAGAGGAATGCAAGGTCTGGAAGCCTCAGCTACTCCTGCTTGAGGGGGGGGGAATTATTAATGTCAGTCACTCTTGCTGATCTCAGGCTAATGACGAGCGCAGACACCAATGAAAACAAATCAGACCTGGGGTTCAAAAGCTATAGTTTGGACAAAACAAATAAGCACAATGGCAGTGCACACATCATCTTTAACTGCCAACACTAGAGAAAAGCTGTGAGGTCTTTTGTTTGTTTTTTGCTATCTGATGCCTCAAAGACAGAATTCCCTAGGAAATACATTAAGAAATGCTAACTCCTGGCTGGCGCCGTGGCTCAACAGGCTAATCCTCCGCCTTGCGGCGCTGGCACACCGGGTTCTAGTCCCGGTTGGGGCGCTGGATTCTGTCCCAGTTGCCCCTCTTCCAGGCCAGCTCTCTGCTATGGCCCGGGAAGGCAGTGGAGGATGGCCCAAGTCCTTGGGCCCTGCACCCGCATGGGAGACCAGGAGAAGCACCTGGCTCCAAGCTTCGGATCAGCGCGATGCACCGGCCGCGGCGGCCATTGGAGGGTGAACCATCGGCAAAAAGGAAGACCTTTCTCTCTGTCTCTCTCTCTCTCACTATCCACTCTGCCTGTCAAAAAAAAAAAAAAAAAAAAAATGCCAACTCCAAATTCCCTCCTGGATACTTACAAAGTACCTCAGTATATCAAAGGGACTGAAGAAATCTCTTTTCTAGTCTCAAATTTCCAAAATTTGAACGTGAAATATTTTCAAAATGCTCCATTAAAACCCACACAGTGCCCAAGCAGCATACCTTGAGAAAACACTGCTCAATGAACTGCATCCTGTGTCAGTCACCCACTTACCATTTACCATGGACTCCTCAGGGTACACAAACAGGGAGGGCCTCAAGAAGTGGTGCTTCTTCAGCAGTGCCAAGGGCTTGAACCCAATGAGAATCAAACCTGGTTCATCAAACCGCTTCAGCTCTTCTGTTTCCTCTTTCTCCAGTACAATCTGACGACTCCCATAGATCTAAGGGAGGGGGACAGTGAGGGCTACATAGATGCCAAACAGTAACAAGTAAAATCAGAAGATGGCTCACCAGGGGCACCCTCCTCCTCCAACAGGGATAACATCCACTAAGTAACGGCCAGGTACTTTACACTTGTCACCTAACCTATCTTCTGGAACATTCTAGGAAGTAGACATTAAAATCTGTTGTATGTGTGGATGGTTTTTTGTTTTATGGTTTTTTTTTTTAATTAATTTATTTATTTGAAAGAATATCAGAGAGAGAGGAAGAGACAGAGGGAGAGAGATAGCCAGGACTGGGCCAGGAGCTTCTTCTGGGTCTCCCACGTTGGGCCATCTTTTACTGCCTTCCCAGATCATTAGCAGGGAGCTGGATCAGAAGTGGAGCAGCCGGAACTCTCATTGCAGACAGCAACTCTACCTGCTACATCACAACACCAGCCCCTAAAATCCATTTTTAACAACTGCTTACATGTGTTAAAATCTGTTTTTCCATTTTAACAGAGGAATGAACTGTGGCTCCATTCCTGGGCACCTTGCTCCTGACTGGGCTTTAAACCCATGCTTGTCTGGTGCCCGGGCTCATGCTCTTCAGGCACGTATTCCCTCCTTTCCCTGTTTACTACGTCCTGACTCCCAGAGTCAGCCCTGACACCCACAGGACACTCAAACCACATCCAGTGACTGAGTGCGAGGAACTCTTGCAAGTGCTGTGCTAGGTCTGTTAGTGTAGGGGCAGACACAAATACACAACTAAGTATCACTTCCAAACATCAATGTTTGCATTTTGATCCCACATATGTGACTAATGACAGAAGTTAGCTGGGGGGTATTTGGTACCGTCATTAAGATGCTACTTTGAGGCCGGCGCCGTGGCTTAACAGGCTAATCCTCTGCCTTGCAGCGCCGGCACACCGGGTTCTAGTCCCGGTCGGGGCACTGGATTCTATTCCGGTTGCCCCTCTTCCAGGCCAGCTCTCTGCTATGGCCCGGGAAGGCAGTGGAGGATGGCACCGACATGGGAGACCAGGAGAAACACCTGGCTCCTGGCTTCGGATCAGCGAGATGCACCGGCCACAGTGGCCATTGGAGGGTGAACCAACGGCAAAAGGAAGACCTTTCTGTCTGTCTCTCTCTCTCACTATCCACTCTGCCTGTCAAAAAAGAAAAAAAAAAAAAAAAAAAAAAAAAAGATGCTACTTTAGAAACTCACATCCCATACTGGAGTGCCTGGGTTCCAGTCCCAGCTCTGCTTCCAGTTCTAGCTTCTGATAATGCACACTCTGAGAGGCAGCAGATGATGGCTCAAGTACTTGAGTCCCTGCTACCCATGAAGACCTGGAAGTTCCTGGCTCCCGACTTCATCCTGGCCTAGTCCTGGATGTTGTAGACATTTGGGGAATGAACCGGCAAAGGGAAAATTTACTCTTTCTATCTGTCCAAATTAAAAATTTAAAAATAGTAACAATTTAATAGCAGAGTCAAACTGGATATATGAACTAGAAAAAAAGAAGCCCTCCAAATTTTTACAGGCACACTGAATCAAAAAACTCAGTGACCAGGAGAGCTACCGCCTGTGAACCAAACAATATGAAAAACCAGTTACTTCCAAAATGGAAGAGGAAATTTCATAATCATCTTCTCCTTCAAAAAGTAGGGTAAGGGGGGGCCTGCATTGTGGCGCAGCAGGTTAAGCCTCTGCCTGAGGCACTGCCATCCCATATGGGCACCGGTTCAAGTCCCAGTTGTCCCACTTCCAATCCAGCTTCCCTGCTAATGGCCTAGGAAAATAGCTGTAGGTGGCCCAAATGCTTGGGCCCCTGCACCCATGTGAGAGACCCAGAAGAAGCTCCTGGCTCTGGCTTCGGATTGGCCCAGCTCTGGCCATTGCGGCCATCTTGGTTTGAACCAGCCCATGGAAGACCTCTCTCTCTGTCTGTAACTCTTCCTCTCAAATAAATAAATAAATCTTTAAAAAAGAAAAAAAAAAAAAAAAAACAAATAGGATAAGGGTGGGCATTTGGCTCAGTGGTTAAGACTCTATTTGGGATGCCTGCATACTAGCTAGGATCAATGCCAGCTGTTTCCAATCCAGCTTCCTGCTAACAGGCACCCTGCAAGCAGCAGGTGACAGCTCAAGTACTTAAGGTCCTTGCCACTCATGTGGGAGCCTGGAAATGAGTTCCAGGCTCCTTGCTTTGGCCTGACTCAGCCCTGGCTGTTGAATGCACTTAGAGAATGAAACAACAAATGGAAGATCTCTCTGTGTTTCTGTTTCTCTGCCTTTCAAATAAAATAAAAATAAATAATTTTAAAAGTAGGGCAAGGGGCCATCGTTGTGGTTTAATGGGTAAAGCCGTCACCTGCGGTGCTGGCATTCCATATGGGTGGGGCTGGACCAGGCTGAAAGCAGGAGCCTGGAATGCCATCTGGGTCTCCTACATGGGTACAAGGGCCCAATAACTTGGGCCATATTCCTCTGCTTTCCCAAGAGCATTAGCAAGGAGCTGGATTGGAAGTGGAGCAGCCAGGACTTGAACCAGTGCCCACATGGGATGCTGGCATTGCAGGTGGCGGGCTTTACCCACTGCCCCACAATGCTGGCCCCTACACATAACTCTATAGCTCCTCATCTTCTTAGTTAATTATAAAGCATTTTCTGCCATTGAATCTGAGCAAGAAACTAGACTGCTAGACCAGGGCAGCGTGCGCTGAGGGATCACGGACTGAAGCTTCATCAATACCTCTTGCAAACACTAGCCCTGTTTAACCTGGCTCACAAGACAGCACTGATCCACATGCCATGGTTCCGAAGAGTAATGACTCTGTGATTTAACAGTGTGGCCAGAATCACAGAAGTTATTTAACTGATGAACTCATCAATGTCTCCTCACCCTGTTAACTCTTCAATTGACTAAGAGAGTCTAGTTACCTACCTGAGACCTCTTGGTGTCACTGGGCAGAAGCAAGCTGCCTGTGTTGACATTAAATGTCCGGGTCTTGGTTTTCACTGGTTCATTTGTCTCCCGATACAGCCTCACTGGCAGAGGCTTGGTAGCCTTCTGGACCATATTATAAATGCCCACAGAAAATGCTACATCTTTGTTGAGCTTAAACTTCAACCTGAGGGACAGAAAAACAAGCATGGACTAAAATACTGTACTTTAGTATCTAAAACTGATTTATCTTGTTTTATTCTCTCCAATAGTACTAAGCTCTTAGAAAATAAATAAATGATAATAACTAACATTTACTGTGTTTCTGCTGCATGGCAGGCTCTGATTTTTTGTTTGTTTACTTTTTGTGCTATTTTCTCTCCAAAATATCTCTTTACTTTTAAAAGCCACACACTTGGGTTTCTCCAGTGGAGGAAAAACATCTCTCCATGCCTTCAATCTAACTATGTGACTGCAATCAAGAGACTTGACACTGTATATTCCAATTCCTTTAATCAGTTCAAGGGCTCGCCACTCCTTGGGCTAGAATTCTGGTAACTGCACTTTAGACATTCTTCATGGCTACTTTATTTAAGTAAATATGCTTTTTTAAAAAGTGCTTATTGATTTTCCTTTTATTTGAAAGTCAGAGAGACAGAGAAAGGTCTATCATCTGCTAGTTCAACTCCCCAAATGCCTACAATGTGAAGCCAGGAGCCCAGAACTCAATCCAGGTCTCCCACATTCGAGGCAGACACCCAAGTACTTAAATCACCCTCTGCCGCTTCCCAGACTGCTTTAACAAGACCTGGAATCAGAAGTGGAGCTGAGACTCCGACCAGGCATTCAATATGGGATGCAAGCGTCCCACATGGTGAGTTAATTGCTTTATTAAACACCCACCCCTTCAGGACTACTTCAAATCTATTACCAACTACTTTGATCTAAATTTCCATTATTGGTTTCATTAGCAGATCAATTAAACATTCTTGAAGGAGCAAGCATGGGGGCACAGGGATTAAGCTGCCACTTGGGATGCCCATATCTCATACTGGAGTGCCTGGCTCACAAGTCATAGCTACTCTGCTCTTCCCATCCAGCTCCCTAAATACAACCAGAAGGCAGCAGATGATGGCCCAAGTACCTGGGCCCCCGCCACCCATGTGGGAAACCCAGATGGAGTTCCTGGATCGTGACCTCAGCCTGGCCCAGCTCCAGCTGTTGTGCACATTTGGGGAGCAAACCAGAGGATGGAAGATCTTTCTCCATCTCTCCCTCTGTGTCACTGTGCCTTTCAAATAAATAAACTTTAATAATAAATATCCCTGACAATGAACATGAAGAAGTTGTTGCCCCTTCATTAATGACCTGCCAGGCTCCATTTGATGGGTGCTTTTTATTTACTCCTCACAATAACTGACAGATACTGTCACCCCAATTCACAGAGGAGAAAGCAAACACTGCACTAGAGAGCACAGCTAAGGCTATTCTTAGACCACAAGGAAATGGAGGGCTGTATAATTTTAGAGAAATACTATGTTAGCTCCTACCAAAGAAAAACAAACACCGTAAGCTATCCTTAAACAAACCAAGTGTTTTGGAGGAACACAGTAAGGCAGGAGCATAGTTCCAAGTTCAGTAGCCAAGGAGGTCACAGGACTGCTCTGCTTCTGATTTGTTAGCCGGCTCAGGCTCGGTGCGCACCTGCTGAGCACTCGCTTTCTCGTCTCCTTGGCACGGACCTTCCTCAGCAAGTCTTCTAGCTTGCTGGATTCCTCAAAGTAAACCCCGAGCTCCTCATCCTCTGCAACGCTGATGATATCTCTGTAGAATAAAGATATGTCAAAGCCCCCTCGTTTCTTCAGGTGCATCAAGTCGAGGTAGATACCTGGTGCAAGGAGAGACGAAAGTGAGAGAGAGGGTAACTTTAGCAAGTGACAATTTTTTTCAGTTAAACTCAACTATGCTTTTAAGAGCTCCTCCCAAAACTATATTGATTACTAATATTTTCAGAGCTTAGAGAAAATGCATCAGGAAACCAAGAAGACAACTTGATGGAAACAACTGCCACTCATGGTCGCGTGAAGGGGGAGATAAGCTTGCTTGGTAGTCCCGTAGATGGCTGGTGACACGGCCATTTTCAGTGTTACTGTTACACCCGTTTCTCCCCCTGACTTCACTTTATTCTTTCCTCTTACTCTGGGTAGTAAAAAGCAAATGCTTGATACCAACTAAAAAGAAAGCAAAGAAAAGCTAAATGCCAATTTAAAAGAACAGGGAAATGGCCCAGCCCTGGCTATTACAGGCATTTGGGGAGTGAACCAGTGAAGGAAATATTGATCTCTCTCTCTCTGCCTTTCAAATAAATCCAAATAAACAAATGAACTTCCAACAAGTGACAGAAGGCCAGGGAAAATGTCTACCTGTGTCCCGGAGATCACTGGCTTTGGTCCTGGCCCGGCTGGCTTTGGCACTGTCATCGCCGTGAGGGTCGTCTTCATTGGTGAACAGCATGATCCTCTTGTGGCTCATCTTGACCTGCACATCGCTGAAGAGGTTGGCACAGACCCACAGTACTTCACTTAATGAGTATTCAGATCCATGGCCAATGAGGTCTTGAAAATGTTCTTTTCCCTCCTGCCCCTTAAACCGGTCAAGCTCCAGCATGCGCTTAGCACCTGGTCAGAGGCAGGGAGTCAATGGGCAGAAAAACCAGAAAACTGCGGTGGTTACCCTCTCCACAGGCTAGAGGGTCAGGGTCCCCTTCTCCCCCCAGAGCTGTTTAACCCTTGAAGTGGAGCTCTGCATCCAGCAGGACCCCCATGCATGAAAGCCTGTTCCCAGACAAGAGGGAACCTTCACAGCCCACCCACGGCAGTGACATTCCTAGGCAATGGAAAAGATGATCTCAGAATATCACTGACCTGGGTTATCCAAGTCTTGTAAGACATAAATATTCTTGAAATTCACTGAATTTTTATCTTTCTTGGTACCGTAGAACACCACTGCCAAGAGGTCACGATCACTGCTTATAATCTTACTGGTGTAAACACTCTGGATACACTGAAAAACAAGAACTCAATATCACTTACACCTAGCTTAAACCCCACAAGTGCCTGGCACAGAGCAGGTACTCGATACACATCTGCTGAATTTATACATTGTACTAGGATAACACATGATCCTACACTCAGGAAACTCTTAAGTAGTGAGAATTAGGACATGTAGGTCAAGTCAGAAGAAAAAGCAGACTGAAGTATATTTATTTATTTTTTTAAAAATTTTTTTATTTTTTTTAATGTTTTATTTTTATTTATCTATTTATTTTTTTATTTTTGACAGGCAGAGTGGACAGTGAGAGAGAGAGAGAGACAGAGAGAAAGGTCACCCTTTTGCCGTTGGTTCACCCTCCAATGGCCGCCACGGCTGGCATGCTGCGCTGATCCGAAGGCAGGAGCCAGGTGCTTCTCCTGGTCTCCCATGGGGTGCAGGGCCCAAGGACTTGGGCCATCCTCCACTGCCTTCCTGGGCCACAGCAGAGAGCTGGCCTGGAAGAGGGGCAACCGGGACAGAATCTGGCGCCCCAAGCGGGACTAGAACCTGGTGTGCCGGTGCCGCTAGGCGGAGGATTAGCCTGTTGAGCTATGGCGCCAGCCTATTTATTTATTTTTAAAGATTTATTTATTTATTTGAAAGTCAGAGTTACAGAGAGAGAAGGAGAGGCAGAGAGAGAGGTCTTCCACCCGCTAGTTCATTCCCCAACTGGCCGCAATGGCCGGAGCTGCGCCTATCTGAAGTCAGGAGCCAGGAGCTTCTTCCAGGTCTCCCATGCAGGTACAGGGGCCCAAGGACTTGGGCCATCTTCCACTGCTTTTCCAGGCCTCAGCAGAGAGCTGGATCAGAAGTGGAACAGCTGGAACTCAAACCGGTGCCCATATGGAAGCTGGCACTGCAGGCAGCAGTTTTACCAGCTATGCCACAGTGCTGGCCCCTGAAGTATATTTATATAATAGAAATATAAGCAGCCCCTACCATAAGAAATCAGAGAATTGGAGCAGGCATTGTGGCTTAGCAGGTTACACCACCACCTGAGATGCCAGCATCCCTTAAAAACTGGCTGCTCCACTTCCAAATCAGCTCCCTGCTAATGTGCCTATGAAAGCAGTGGAAGATGGCCCAAGTGCTTGGGCCTCTGCACCCATATGGGAGACCCGGAAGAAGCTCTGGGCTCCTGGCTTCTGCCTAGCACAGCTCTGGCCAATAGTAATTTGGGGGAGTGAACCAGCAGATGGAAGATCTTTCTCCATGTCTCTCCCTCTGACTCTGCCTTTCAAAAAAATAAACAATAAATCCAAAAAAAGAGAAAAGAAATTAGAGAATTAAAAACATAATATATTCTCATGAAGAAGGCAGTGCTATGTTGGGGGAAACCCACCACCGCAATATGAAAATCTGCAGTTGAGTTCCTCTGATTTCCCTTACTTAACTGGCCGAGTTAGGACAGGTCACTTGATCTTTCCTCAAGTATACTAATATACCAAGAAACAGAATTTACATCCATAAAACAGTTACAAGATTGCACAGTAAGTGCATGTGGTCCAAAAATAAGCCAATAACTTCTAACAGTAGCCTTTGAAATAAAATCAGTTACTTACATATAAGAAAAGCTATCAGTATTTCAGTCACAAGATAGGCATTTAAATGGATCTCAGCATCTGGTAAATCAGTTATCTGGGGACCTGACAAAATTAAATGTCTGAAGGCCAGCGCTGTGGCTCAATAGGCTAATCCTCCGCCTAGCAGCGCCGGCACACCGGGTTCTAGTCCCGGTCTGGGCGCCAGATTCTGTCCCAGTTGCCCCTCTTCCAGGCCAGCTCTCTGCTATGGCCCAGGAGTGCAGTGGAGGATGGCCCAAGTCCTTGGGCCCTGCACCCCATGGGAAATGAGGATAAGCACCTGGCTCCTGGCTTCGGATCAGCGCGGTGCGCCGGCCGCGGCAGCCATTGGAGGGTGAACCAATGGTAAAAGGAAGACCTTTCTGTCTCTCTCTCTCTCACTGTCCACTCTGCCTGTCAAAAAAAAAAAAAATATATATATATATATATATATATATATATATGTACACACATATATAGTAAATGTCTGAATCTTCAAAGCTGAGGGATAAACTGCCCATTGTGACCCTCCGTGTCCTGCCTGAGCCTGCCCTTCCTCTACAGCAAGTTTCTCCCTAAATTCAGAACTTACATTAGGGCTAGCCACTGATAATCATTCACAGGGCAAGTAGTCATTTCTTTTTCTTTTTTAAAGGATTTTATTTATTTATTTTTTTTTTATTTCATAAATGTGAATTTACAAAGTGCAACTTTTGTATTGTTGTGGCTCCCCCCCAACCTCCCTCCCTCCCGTGGCCCTCCCCAGTCATTTCTATACATACTTTAATCTCCCTTTAAGCAGTGTACAAACTTATACAAGAATTTGGTGAGTAGTCCTTTTAGATTCCCAGAACTAAAAACATAAAAACAGGGGCTGGCATTGTGGTGTAGCAGTTAAGCTGCCGTCCTGTGACACCAGCATTTACATGGGCGCTAGGTGAGACCTGCTGCTCTACTTCTGGTCTAACTCCCTGCTAATGCTCCTGGGAAAGCAGAAGATGGCCCAAGTGCTTGGGCTCCTGCACCCATGGGGGAGACCCAGAAGTAGCACTAGGCTCCTTGGCTTCGGCCTGGCACAGCCCTGACTGCTGTGTCCATTTGGAGAGTGAACCAGCAGATAGAAGATTTTCTCTCTCTCTTTGACTTTCAAAATAAATAAATAAATCTCAAAAAATTAACACAAGAGCAAAGTAAAATAAAATTTTAAAAAATTTTTATTTTATTATTTTATCAATTCTACCTCACCTGTGAATGTCTCCTTTATTTGCTATGTAATACTACATTTTCTTCTAGGATCTTCAGGCTTCCAGAGTTCCATGAACTCTTTGAAATCACATGCAGAACTGCAGTGCTATCTTTCTGTGGGCAGAGGGTATGTAGCTGCATCACATCCTCACAGATGTCTATGATCAAAATGGGTTAAAGCAGCACCCTTCATATAGTAGTCTATAAATAAGTACATCAGCACCACCTAGGGACTTAACTGAAATCCAAATTCCTGATCCTGTTCCAAACCAAAAGAACCAGAAAGGGGCCAGCACTGTGGCATAGTAGGCTAAGCCTCTGCCTGCAGCGCCGGTATCCCATATGGGCACCAGTTCATATCCCGGCTGTTATTCGTCTTCTTTTTTTAAAAAAACGATTTACTTATTTTATTTTAAAGGCAGAGTTACAGATAGTGAGAGAGAGAGGTCTTCCATCTGCTGGTTCACTCCCCAAATGGCCGCAATGGCAGGAGCCAGGCCATTGAGTCCCAGCGGCTCCACTTCCAATCCAGTTCCCTCCTAATGCACCTGCGGAGACAGAAGATGGCCTGAGTACTTGGCCCCCTGTCACCCATATGGGAGACCAGAATGGAGTTCCAGGCTCCTGGCTTTGACCTGGGTCTGCCCTGACCATTGCAGCCATTTGGGAAGTAAACCAGCAGAGGGAGGATGTCTCTCTCTCTCATTTCTTTCAGTTCAAGTACCGGCTGCTCCACTTCCCACCCAGTTCCCTGCTAATGCACCTGGGATAGTAGCAGAGGATGGCCCAAGTGCTTAGGCTCCTGCACCCACATGGGAGATCTGGATGCCTGGCTTTGGCCTGGCCCCACCCTGGGAGTTGCAGTCATCTAAGGAATGAACCAATGGATGGGAGATCTCACTCCCTCTCTCTCTGTAACTGACTTTTTTTTTTAATTGATTTATTTGAAAGTCAGAGTTACACAGAGACAGGAGAGGCACAGAGAGATCAAGGTCTTCCATCCATTGGTACACTCCCCAATTGGCCACAATGGCCAGAGCTGTGCCGATCTGAAGCCAGGAGCCAGGAGCCAGGATCTTCTTCTGGGTCTCCCATGCAGGTGCAGGGGCTCAAGGACTTGGGCCATTTTGTGCTGCTTTCCCAGAACATAACAGACAGCTGGATCGGAAGTAGAGCAGGCAGGTCTCAAACCAGCGCCTAGATGGGATGCTGGTGCTTCAGGCCAGAGTGTTAACCCACTGCGTCACAGCACCGGCTTCTTTGTAACTTTCAAATGAATAAATCTTTTTTTTTTTTTTTTTTTTTGACAGGCAGAGTGGACAGTGAGAGAGAGAGACAGAGAGAAAGGTCTTCCTTTGCCGTTGGTTCACCCTCCAATGGCCGGCGCACCGTGCTGATCCAAAGGCAGGAGCCAGGTGCTTCTCCAGGTCTCCCATGGGGTGCAGGGCCCAAGCACTTGGGCCATCCTCCACTGCACTCCTGGGCCACAGCAGAGAGCTGGCCTGGAAGAGGGACAACCAGGATAGAATCCGGTGCCCTGACCAGGACTAGAACCCGGTGTGCCAGCGCCACTAGGCGGAGGATTAGCCTATTGAGCCACGGCGCCGGCCCTGAATAAATAAATCTTTAAAAAAAGAACAGGAAGTATGGGGGCCGGCACTGAGGCACAGTGGGTTAATGCCCTGGTGTGAAGCGCCGGCATCCCATATGGGCACCGGTTCGAGACCTGGCTGCTCTACTTCTAATCCAGCTCTCTGCTATGGCCTGGGAAAGCAGTAGAAGATGGCCCAAGTCCTCGGGGCCCCTGCACCTGCATGGGAGACCCAGAAGAAGCTCCTGGCTTCAGATCAGCCCAGCTCCGGCTGTTGCGGCCATCTGGGGAGTGAACCATTGGATGGAAGACACCTCTCTCTCTCTCTGCCTCTCCTCTCTCTGTGTAACTCTTTCAAATAAATAAATAAATCTTAAAAAAAAAAAAAAAAAAAAAGAACAGGAAGTACTCAAACCAGCATTGTGATAAAGGATACCTAGTATTGCGAGCAACAGCTTAACCCACTATGCCACAATGCCAGCTCCTATATCTCATTTTTTTCCAAATATTTATTGATTGATTTATTTATTGATTTATTATTTGAAAGGCAGAGTTACAGAGAGGGAGAGGCAGAGAGAGATAGTGAGCGAGCGAGCACTAGGCCAATCCAAAGCAAGGAGCCAGGCACTTCTTCCAGGTCTCCCATGCACGTGCAGGGCCCCAAGCACTTGGGCCTTCTTCTACTGCTTTCTCAGGCCATAGAAGAGAGCTGGATCAGAAGAGGAGCAGCTGGGGGGGGCTGGCGCTGTGGCGCAGTAGGTTAATCCCCTGCCTGTGGCGCCGGCATCCCATATGAGCGCCGGTTCTTGTCCCGGCTGCTCCACTTCTGCTCCAGCTCTCTGCTATGGCCTGGGAAAACAGTAGAACATGGCCCAGGTCCTTGGGCCCCTGCACCCATTTGGGAGACCCAGAAGATGCTCCTGATCAGCACAGCTCCTGCCATTGCAGCCAATTGGGGAGTCAACCAGCGAATGGAAGACCTTTCTCTCTGTTTCTCCCTCTCACTGTCTGTAACTCTACCTCTCAAATAAATAAATTTTAAAAAGCTTTAAAAAAAAAAAAAAAAAGAAGTGGAGTAGCTGGGACTTGAACGGGTACCCATATGGGATGCTGGCACTGCAGGCAGCAGCTTTACCCACTATGCCATAGCGCCAGCCCCTCTACACCTCATTTTAAGGAACAAAAATATTTAATCCTCACAACAATCTGATGAGGTAGTAGTAGTATCCTCCCCATTTTACAGATGTGGAAACAGCCACCAAGACTTTCAACAACTAGTCCAGCATCTGCAGTTTGTATTGGGCAGAATCAGGATTGGAGCACCTATTTTTATTCTCCTGCTTATATATGTCGGGGTGGGATCTGAGTCACATGGTAATTCTGTGTTTTTAACTGTCAGACTGTTTTCCACACAACAGCTGTAGTATTTACATTCCCACCAGCAATGTGTAAGGGTTCCAGCTTCTCCACAGCTAACATTTATGCTTTGCTTTTTTTTATATATTATAGTTAGCTTAGTGGGTGTGAAGTGGTATCTCATTGTGCCTTGGATTTGCACTTTCCTAATGACTGAAGCTGTTAAGCCTTTTTCATGTGCTTGTTGGTCATGTGGATATCTTTGGTGAAATATCTATTCAAGTCCTTTGCCCATTTTAAAATTGGAGTAGTTTGTCTTTTTGTTGTAGTTATCTTTTTACAGTCACACATTCAACTCCCACAGATCATGTACATAAGGAGTCTTCACACCGTAACTGCCAGAAATTCCCTGTCTTTATACTCCCATTTCTATAGAAGGAGGAGCCCACCTCTACCACCAGTGCTAACACAAAAGGTGGAGGCCGTGGATTCCTACAGTCTTAAGTCCAAGCCAAGAATAAAGTGAGTGTTCTTCAACACTCTTACGTTTTTTGTTACAAGTATAGATAGCCATCCTGGAAGGCTAACAACCAATTATCACTTAGAAAGCAACTTTTTTTTTTAAGATTTTTTTTTTTTATTTGAAAGTTAGAGAGAGAGAAGCAGAAACTGAAATAGATCGTCCATCTGCTAGTTCACTCCCCAAATGGCCACAATGGCCAGGGCTGGGTCAGGCCAAAGCCAGGAGCCAGGTGCTTCACCCAGGCTTTCCAAATGAGTGGCAGGGCCCCAAACACTTGGGCCATTTTCTGTTGCTTTTCCCAGGCCATTAGCAGGGAGAAGGATTGGAAGTGGAGCAGCCAGAGATGAACCAGAACCCATATGGAATACCAGCATCCCAGCTTTATCCCCTGTACCACAATATGCCAGCCCTACAAACCAACTTTTCAGAGTTGGTGTTTTATTTATCTTTTTTTTTTTTTTTTTTTTTTTTTGAGCAAGCAAGCATTCTCACTTGCTGGTTCATTCCCCAAGTGCAATGGCCAGGACTGAACCAGGTCAAAGCCAGAAGCAGGAACTCAATCCAGGTCTCATACATGGGTGGTAGGAACTTAGATTTGAGACATCATTATTGCCTCCAGGGTCCACATTAGTAGGAACTCAAGTGCTCTGATACGAGATGTCAGCGTCTTAACTGCCAGCCAAACACCTACCCCAGGGTCCATACATTTTTAAGCGGTGCTTAATACTTTATAAAAAAAAAAAAAAAAAGGTAGTCTTACCTGAATGCTCATATCAAAAGGAGTCAGTTCATCTTCACTCTGAGATTCAAACATAGCCCTAGAAGCATCAACCAAAAAAATCAAACTGTCTCTTCCTGAGTATTTGTATTCTCCTATGGGGGAAAAAACAGAAAGAAACGTTTGCCCTTGTATTCGTATTTATCATGTTTACCATGCATACAAAACATATAGAAAATCCCATAAAGCGGAAGTATAACGTAATGAATTACTATAAGGTAAACAACGGTTTTAAAACCACCACCCACGTCCAGAAACAGAGCCTCGTCAGCCACCCTGGAAGTGCTTTCTATACTCTCCCAATCACAATACCCACCTCCACCCAAAAGCAACTTCTATCCCTGACTCTGAGTCACTACCTTACTTCTTTTGTAACAGTTTTATCACCCAACTGTACATCCTAAACATTAGCTGACTTTAAAAAAAAGTCTTCAAAGCTTCTTCACCTACAGATACCCCTCCTTCCCATGTTCCTTGTGATTTACTTGCTGAAAAAACAGGACGCTTTGCCAACTACACTTTCCCACATTCTGATTTCGCTGACTACATTCGTTTTGGCAGAGATTAACACAGTCCTCTGTCCTAAGGACCTATGGAGGCTTTATCAGATTCAAGTTTTCTTTCTTCTCTTTTTGGTGTATCTCATAGGTGATGTCATGTTTTCCATAAAAACATGTAACACGTGATCGACTCCCCTTGACAGTTGCTTCTTAATAGAAATTTTTTTTTTTTTTTTTGGACAGGCAGAGTGGACAGTGAGAGAGTGAGAGAGAGAGAGAGAGAGAGAGAGAGAAAGGTCTTCCTTTGCTGTTGGTTCACCCCCCAATGGCCGCTGCGGCCAGCGGGCTGTGGCCGGCGCACCGTGCTAATCGGAAGGCAGGAGCCAGGTGTTTCTCCTTGATCTCCCATGCGGGTGCAGGGCCCAAGCACTTGGGCCATCCTCCACTGCCTTCCCGGGCCATAGCAGAGAGCTGGCCTGGAAGAGGGGCAACCGGGACAGAATCCGGCACCCCTACCGGGACTAGAACCCGGTGTGCTGGCGGCGTAGGCGGAGGATTAGCCTATTGAGCCGCTGCGCCAGCCTTAATAGAATGATTTTAATTAGCTGTGTTTGGGAACGAACAATATGGTAATATGTGACAAGAGCTTCAAACAAAAGCTCTACCTTGACCCAATGAATTCTACCTCTTAGCATTCTATCGTAATAAGATATGGAGGGGCCAGCGCTGTGGTGCAGCAGGTTAACGCCCTGGCCTGAAGCACCAGCATCCCCATATGAGGCGATTCGAGTCCTGGCTGCTCCACTTCCGATCCAGCTCTCTGCTATGTTCTGGGAAAGCACTAGAAGATGGCCCAAGTCCTTGGACCCCTACACCCACATGGGAGACCTGGAAGAACTCCTGGCTTTGGATCAGCGCAGCTCTGGCTGTTGCAACCAACTGGGGAGTGAACCAGCGGATGGAAGACCTCTCTCTCTCTCTGCCTCTCCTTCTCTCTCTGTAACTTTGACTTTCAAGCGAAATAAATAAATCTTTTAAAAAAAGTGTAAGCACTGTAATTAAAAGATAAAAAATAGATATAAAGAGAAACAGATATGTATACTTAGGAAATAAGACTAATATATAAGGAAAATTTTTTTTTCCTTTTTTTTTTTTTTTGACAGGCAGAGTGGACAGTGAGAGAGAGACAGAGAGAAAGGTCTTCCTTTGCCGTTGGTTCACCCTCCAATGGCTGCCGCAGCGCCGGCACACTGTGCTGATCCAAAGGCAGGAGCCAGGTGCTTCTCCTGGTCTCCCATGGGGTGCAGGGCCCAAGTACTTGGGCCATCCTCCACTGCCTTCCCGGGCCATAGCAGAGAGCTGGCCTGGAAGAGGGGCAACCGGGACAGAATCCGGCGCCCCGACCAGGACTAGAACCCGGTGTGCCGGTGCCGCTAGGCGGAGGATTAGCTCGTTGAGCCACGGCGCCAGCTGGAAAATATTGAAAATGTCAAAATGCTGGTAGTGGCTGTGTTAGGGCGGTAGATTATATAGAGTGTTTTAAATTTTCTCCTTTACTTTTTACAAGTGTATTTCTTGTAGTATGTTTCCCACATTCAATAAAAATCTTTAAAAATTTCTACCCATGTCTCTCTCTCTCTATAACTGTACGTTTCAAATGAATAAACTTTTTTCTTTTTTAAAGAAAAAATTTCTACCCAGGAGTTAAATTAACCAGTAGTCAAAGCACTCCTGCCCTGTTTTTCTCTTCCTTTGCCCCAAGTGTTACCATGTTGCCTGAACTTACATTGCCAAACCCGGAGGCAATCACTCTTGTGACGTGTTGCTACGATTTACTCTTCCACTGCCCAGTTATTGTAGGACAAAGGACATTTCTGGGCGAGGAAGAGGCTCACCTGGGCCGTTTACGCTAACAAAGGACACCTGTGACCAGGGTCATTTACTGGGGCTCAACAGATGTCAGTCTAGCAGTGACTCAGAACGAATATTAAGGATAGAAATATCCCACAGACTAGAAGAGCTGGACGTCAATAAAAGAGGCTGGGGTAGCTCTGCAAACTTCCAAGGCAGAAAAGTATTTCCGACGGCCCGGGAAGAGCAGCCGAGGGCATCGGGCGCAGAGCCCACCCGCACCGTGGGCACACGCCCCTCCCGGTGACTCACCGCTCGCTTCGGGGCTCTCCTCCTCTTCCTCCACGTCTTCATCACCCTCGGTTTTGTAATACGATTCCCAGCCCGACATGGTGGTCACCGCTCCACTACCAGGGCAGAGAAGATCGGTAACAACGGAAACAGGAAAGCAACAGCACTCACTCGCAGGCTCCTTCGAGCTGTCCCAAAGGCTCGGGCGGACACGCGAGGAACGTGGACGGGTCCTTACGGATCCCCCACGGTCGCTGCGAGCCCCGCGGAGGCCCGGGTGGCCGCTCTCAACCGCGTCGTCCTAGCCGGCCCGCCCCGCCTTCGACGCCCTCTGGGCCGTGAGGGACCCCAGCTCCGGGATACCCCGTCCTCTAACGGGCGCCCTCCGGGACCCCGGCCCCTCAGCCGGCCACGGTCGTGCGGTCCCAGACGCCGGTGGCCGCCCCCGCCCAGAGGCCGTCTCCTTCCCCTCAGAGCCGCACACTTCCGGCTGACGCCGCCCCGCGCCGAGGCTCGGGGGAGCGCAGGAGACGGAGCGGCCGACAAGAACCGAGCCTGCGAAGACCCGGGAGCCACGCACGCCTCGTCCGCCTACCTCAGCCGCCGCCAAGAGAGACCTGCACAAGGCGGGAATCACGCGTGCGCGGGCTCGCGCTCGCGCTCCCAATCGACGCCCCCTACGTCATCACGCACAGCGCGCGCTTCTTTCCCTCAGGCTTCTACACATGGCCCTACCAAGGGCCAACCCCGGCACCGAGAGCCCCGCCCCTCGCCCAAGCCCCGCCCCCGCCGCCCGTCAGGACGATGTGCACATGCGCGAAGGTGCGTCCCCGCCCCCGCCCCTCCTCCGTGCGGACCCTTCCCGTCCCCTCTCTGTCACCTCACAGTAGTCGTTGCCGGTAGCGGGTGCGGGGGCGCGAGCAACGCAGGGCGGCCTCTCCCCCGCCGCTCAGGCCGGGCCCCGGGCTCGGTCGCCCCGCTCCGTCCTCTGCCCGCCCGGGCCGGGTACGGGAAGGTCCAAGCCGCCGCCGGGTGCCCGAGGGCCGTCGTGGCCGCCGCCACGGGTCCCGATGGAGCCGCCGAACCTCTATCCGGTGAAGCTCTACGTGTACGACCTGTCCAAGGGCCTGGCCCGGCGACTCAGCCCCATCATGCTGGGTGAGGGGCTGGGGTCCGATGGGCGGGAGGCGGGAGGGAGTGGAGCCGTCAGGATTTGGGGCGGGGGGCTCCGGGGGCCGGAAGAAGAGGCCCCGTGGGGAGGGGAGGGGTCTGGGGCGTAGGCACCCCCGAGCCCCGCGCCCCGCTTTCCCACCTTCACTTCTGAACCCAAGGAAGTGACAGAGGCGTCAGGCCGGCCCCTCCGACCCGGAGTGGGGTGAGCGGGCGCTGGGAGCAGCCCCCACGCCGCCCTTCCTTGGCGAGCTGTGGGGGACGCGGGGAAAGGGACACTGCGGAGAATCTGGGGTGGCCCCCGGGTGGGGGGGAGCCGGAGCGGCGACCCCCGGTGGAGGTCACGTCCGGTCGTGCGCGAACCCCAGGATCCCCCAAGTTCGGTCTGACCACGCTGACCGCTCCCGGCCTTTCCAGGGTCAGAAGGCAGTTCTGGGGGAGACTGGATACTTTTGGGTCGGTAAGGGTCAGTGAGGGAAGTATCTGGGTCGTACGCGGTGTAGCTCGAACCTCAGGTCAACCCAGATCCCAGAATGCCTTGTGTAACGCAGGGCTTGTCAGGTTGGGGTAGGCATGGGCAGGAAAGGCGTCCAGAAATTGAAAATGGAATCTTCTTGGTAACATCCATTTGAGTAGCTTCTGGAGGACGATTTTAGTTCATGGTAAGGCAGAGGGCCGAGCGTCAAGCGAGCTAATTTTTGAAGACATCGCTTCGATTTCTTTGGGTTTCTAATATGTCATAGCTGAACTTAATCTCTGAACCCTGGGCGGAGTGGTTTCTGTATTTGGTGTCATCGCAGAACCACCCAGGGTGCTTGTTGAAAATACAGACAGGTGTCTTCATTTCCAACATATATGGTTCCATGGGATTGCAGAATAAGTTATCCGAGGACATGGCAGGTTGAAAAAAGAAGCAAGCCAGCATAGAACAGTTCTTCAAACACACAAGCGCGCTATACGCCGGGGGACGTATATGTGCTTGCCTAGGCAAATGATTACCTGGAAGCATTCGCAAAATTGATAGCAGTGGGAATTTATGAAAAGGGGAACCAGATGTGGGGGCAGGAGTGGAAGGGACATTTCTCTGTAAACATTTTCTTACCTTTTGAATTGTGTACTGCATATACGTATGAGCTTTCCAAAATGAGGAAAGTAGGGGTCTTCCTCTCTTGGAGCCCCCCTCCTGATGCTGTGGCAGGGGGTTTCTGACTTGAATAATCTTGCTTGCTCACTGTTTAAAAAAAAAAAAAAAAGGAAGTATTAAATATCCGAGAGTCTTGTTTATTTCACAAGTTCTAACTTGGAATCTCCTGGAATTTTGATCTAAAAATCTGTATTTTTAATCAGATAGTTACTAATATAGCCTACCCATTCTTGGATGGAAGTTTGTGGGATTTAACACACCCACCAAGGGCCAGGAAGGGATCACCCATTGTTAAAATGAGTAAGGCAAATCTGAAAGTAAAAGTTACAAAGTCACTGAGTAAGGTGCTGTAGTCCTTAGTAGAGTAGTCACTCAGATTCTAACTGCGTTTCCTGATATGGAGCCATTTGTTTAATTTGACCATAGTGATGTGGCACTTAAATGTTTTCCTAGACACAGAAAGGGAAAGCCTCCCCCTTTTTTGTTCTTTTATTCAATAATTATTGTTTTTAGCCAAAAGGACCTTAGGCAGCATTGTTTCACTCACTCAACAGACATTTATTGTGCGATATTATATTATCTCACATTATAGCCTACTATGTGCGGAGCTTAACTGGAGGTGATATGATGAACACAGATGTTCTCTGCTGTCAAGGACCTGTCTGGTGGAAGAGCAAATGAAATAGTTAGAGATGTGCGCCATGCTGTGCAGGGAGCAAACCCAGTGCTGAGGCAGACCTACTTTAGATAAGGGTATCAGGGCGGTTCTGTTTAAGCTGGGGATTTAAGATGAGGAAGAAGCAGCCACAGAAGGGTGGTGAGGGAGTTAGGTTGTTCAGGTAGAAGAGAAATCAACCTGCCAAGGCCCTCGGGCTGGAGGGACCTGGGCCGGTACTAGAACTGAAAGAAGGTCTTTGTGGCGTAGAGCAGGTGGAGGGGACAATGCCTCAACTGAAGGTGCGGTAACAGACCTGCATCCTCCCCAGCCCCTACACTTGTTTTTTAAAGATTTATTTTATTTATTTGAAAGAGTGAGAGAGGTAGAGACAGAGAGAGAGAGGTTTTCCATCCACCAGTTTGCTCCCCAGATGGCCACAGTGGCCGAAGCTAAGCTGATCCGAAGCCAGGAGCCAGGAGCTTCTTCCAGGCCTCCCACGCGGGTGCAGGGGCCCAAGGACCTGGGCCATTCTCTGCTGCTTTCCCAGGCCACAGCAGAGAGCTGGATCAGAAATGGAGCAGCCAGGACTAGAACCAGCGCCCATATGGGATGCTGGCGTTTTAGGCCAGGTCTTCAACCTGCAGCACCACAGCGCTGGGCCCAGTCCCCACATTTTTAAGTAGATTTGAGGTCCTGGAAGACTTCCGCTAAACATGAGAACCTCACCCGTGTGGCATATAAGATACCAGTGGCAAGTCTGGGGACATCACCTTCCCTCTGACTCTAATTCTTTTCTATCTCTTTTTCCCATATTGCTTACATACCTTTAAAAAACAAAAAGATTTATTTATTTGAAAGACTGAGTTACAGAGAAAGAGAGACAGTAAGATCTTCTATCTGCTGGTTCGCTCCCCAAATGGCTGCAACAGCTGGAGTCAATAGTAATGCAGAAAGGGTTGGCAAACAGGCCAGCATTGTGCTGGAGCAGATAAAACTACTGCCTACAATGCTGGCATCCATATGGACACCGGTTCACGTCCCAGCTGCTCCACTTCGATCCAGCTCCCTGCGAATGGCACCTGCCACCCAAGTGAGAGACACTGATGAAGCTTCTGGCTTTGGCTGGCCCAGCCCTAATTGTTTCAGCCATCTGGGAAGTGAGCCAGCAAATAGAAGACCCCCCTCTCTCTCTGGCTCTCTCTATAACTCTGACTTTCAAAATAAAAGTGTTGCCAAAGCTGATGGTCATAACTTTCTAGGGTTGACAACTTACAGAAAGTGAGCATTGCCCGTTATTTAGATGCTATTAACCTTAAGGTTGAGTATGTCCCCATTGTATTAGATCTCATTTATTGATTTCCCATTCCTAAATATATTTGAATCTTTAAGAATCAATTTGTTTCCTGGTTGTAATGAGTTCTAGAAGTATATTAATAGCCAACAGTCACTGAGAGCTCACCATGTGCCAGACCCTCATTTCCTGTCTTTGCACGCTCTGTAATCCTCACTACCACTCAGATCCTGGAGCTAGCCTTGTGGTGCAGCAGGCGAAGCCTCTGCTTGTGGTGCCGGCATCCCCTATCAGAGTGCCAGTTTTGAGTCCTGGTTGCTCTGCCTGTGGTCCAGCTTCCTGTTAATGTGCCTGGGAAGGTAATGGAAGATGACTGTAGTGCTTGGGCCCCTGCCACTCATGTGGGAGACCTGGATGGAGTTCTTGTCTCCTGGCTCTATCCTGGCCTCACCCTGACTGTTGCAGCCATTTCGGGAGTGAGCTAGCAGATGGTTCTCTTTGTGTCACTCTGCCTTTCAAATAAATAAATGTTTGTTTGTTTTTTAAGATTTATTTATTTATTTGCAAGTCAGAGTTACAAAGAGAGGAGAGGCAGAGAGAGAGAGAGAGAGAGGTCTTCCATCTGATGGTTCACTCCCCAGATGGTTGCAACAGCAGGAGCTGCGCCAATCCGGAGCCAGGAGCTTCTTCCAGGTCTCCCATGCGGGTGCAGGGGCCCAAGGACTTGGGCCATCTTGTGCTGCTTTCCCAGAACACAGCAGAGAGCTGGATGGGAAGTGGAACAGCCGGGTCTCGAGCCGGCACCCATATGGGATGCTGGCACTGCAGGCGGCGGCTTTTCCCACTACGCCACAGCGCCGGCCCCAAGAGTTAAGAAGTTTGACCCAAGTCCCACAGCTGGTTGGTGATAGAGCTGGGTTATGAGTACAAGCAGTCTGACTTCCAGAGTTCATGTTCTCTGTGCTTCAACCCGTGTACCATGTGATGCGTTCTTAAGTGACCGGTATAAAGTAGGGGCCTAGTTCAAGTCTGCAAAGGTATTCTTAGCCAGGTGTTTCAAGTTTGGATGAAGAAAGGAATCTGGGCTCAGTATGTGAGTCCCATTCACAATATTCGAGATTTATGACAGTCCCTCTGACCCCTCATCTTCCTGAATTAGATTCAGGAAATGTAGTTCTGTGACCTGGTCAGCAGCATCCTGCCAGGCATCTGTAATGGCAGCTGCCTGTGGCCGAGACCTCGTCCTGTTCTGGTACAGCCGCGGTTGCACTAGATAAAGCCCAGCGGGTCTCGCCTTCCCCTCAGAACCATGCGGACTCCACAGCTTTACCTTGTCCTGTTTTCCGTCTCCTGCAGCAGCCTCCCGTGAAGGTTTTCCTCTTCCACAGTTCTCAACTGGCAATGAAAATGGCCCCATAATTATCCTGAGCATTCTAATTGGGCAGACAACCTGATTGCACTTTTTTTCCCCATAGTCACTGTTTGTCTCAGGTAATTAGTTATTATAATTGTCCTTCAGTTCCTCCCCCTAATAATTTCGACTGCTCTTTAAATTTCTTGACCTCTTTTTGTGCCATAGAGGTAAATGCAGAGGTGTGGGTTTCGTGTGCGTGTGCAAGAGGTGCTTCATATCTGCTATTTTCTTATCTGAAGTTTTATGAAACAGACTTCACATTTTTATTTACAAGCCTATCTCAAAATTGTTCTAAAAGTTAAAGACTTGGAGATACACAATATAGGTATTTCTTGGCAGAAAACAATCCAATGAATAACGTGGGATTTTTACTCTATACTCAATTCCTTTATTCTATAGTATAATAGTTTATTTCCCTAAAAATAACATATTATGCATACAATATTTGATATCAATATAAAAGAGATTATAATTAGATGCCCAAATAAGTAGGTGGGGTAGCAGCTATTTCAGGCTTTGGAATAAAAGCGGCCATGCTAGACTGGATGAGTGGAGGCTTCAGCATGAGCATTGGGCTCCCAGAGGGCAGGAGCTCTGACCAGGGCAGGTGTTCAGTAAGTATTGATTAGAGGAGAGATTGGGACTTGAACTAACACTTGAAAGTTAAGTAGAATTTATTCAAATCTGAGGAAGTTTGTTTTTAATGTTTTAATGCCAACTATTGTGCTTTGTTTTAGATTGCGTGAACTGTTTGATATTCCTCATGAGTGAATTTAGTAATCCTGCAATTATGGCTCACAAGGCCCTGTGTGGTCCTGGCCTTGCTGTCGCCCCCTGCCTCACCTGTCTCACCTCATGCTGACCACACCTCACCCCAGTCTTTCTTCATGGTTTTTTTATTTTTATTTTTATTTTTTTTGGACAGGCAGAGTGGATAGTGAGAGAGAGAGACAGACAGAAAGGTCTTCCTTTTTGCCATTGGTTCACCCTCCAATGGCTGCTGCAGCCGGCGCATCTCGCTGATCCGAAGCCAGGAGCCAGGTGCTTCTTCTGGTCTCCCATGGGGTGCAGGGCCCAAGCACTTGGGCCATCCTCCACTGCCTTCCCAGGCCACAGCAGAGAGCTGGCCTGGAAGAGGGGCAACCGAGATAGAATCCAGCGCTCCAACCGGGACTAGAACCTGGTGTGCCGGCGCCGCAAGGCGGAGGATTAGCCTGTTAAGCCACGGCGCCGGCCATCATGGGTTCAACAAGATAGTTCAGCCCCGGGGAAGGGACTGCAGTGACCGTTTACCCAGTTGTCCCAGGAGGGCTTCACGTCTCGCAGGAGCGAGAAGGGCTGCTGGGCACCCTAACAGAAAGGACCGCTTTCAGTTCACTGGACTTCACAGGCCATGCCGCCTGCCTGGGTGCTGTCTCTCCACGTCTTGGCCCGGCAAACCACTGCTCTCCCTTGAGGTCTCAGCTATAACTAAGACTTTCCCTGACCTCCACTCCCCGATCTTGTTCATGTCCCTATATGTGCTAATAACAAAATGTACTTGCTTAATATCATTCACCAATCTGCTTTTTAATTGTTGGTTTTCTCATCTGTGTCCATAAGCCCCCCAGCCCCCAACCCCTCACTGGACTGGGAGCTCCATGGAGGTGTCATAGTCTCACAGTCCAGTGTGGTGATTGGCATTCAGTCATCATTAGCTGGATGGATGATGGGGTGTTTCAAACTTACCCCAAAGCCTTGCCACAAGGCCTGTTATAAACAAGCAGCAATTAAGAAGGGAGCCTCTCAGAAATGAGGAAGAGAACTTGCAAGTCGGTTATTTTATGCTGGGAAGAATCCTTCCCAGAAACCCCAGTAGTAGACTGTTGATTTTAATCAATCTTGTTAAGTAGTGATGTACCTGTCAGTTTTCAATAATGTATTGTATTTGGACCTTGTGTTTATGTCTCTGTGCCCAAAAGTGGGGCAAGCCCTCCTGAATAATGCAGTATTGGCTACAGAGGTCCATTTATGTTATACACGTATTCCTTTGACATTTTCCTACCTAGAGTCAAGGTTTATCTGTGACCCCGGAGAATAAGTTGATTTTTCAAGTTAACACTAAACCTCTCATATTGCAGGTAAACTGCCAGTTAAAGGGACGGCATTTGACCTCGTGGTTGAAATGCTGATTGGGACCCCCACATCCTGTATCAGGCCTCTACTCCTGACTCCCGCTTCCTGCTAATGCTGATCCTGAGAGGCACCAGTTATTGTTCGAGGGCCTGGGCTCCTGCCACCCACATGAAAGATCTGGGTTGAGTTCCAGCTCAGTTTTTGTCTAGTCGAGGGTTGTTGCAGGCATCTGGGGAGTGAACCAGTCAATGAGAATGGGATCACTCTCTCCCCCTCTCCCTTTCTCTCATCTCCCCTTCTCCCTCTCCTCCTCTCTCTCTTTCTGCCTCTCAAATAAAAAGGAAGACTATTTTATTATGGGGGTAGGAATATGTGAGGTGAGCTGGAATTGCATTAGATTTCTCCTAATAAGCTAGCGTTTTGTTTCTCTGCCGTCTGAGGCAAAGTGCCACCTGCACCTAGGTCCCTGGCTGTGGACCCCCATCCCCGTCATCCACTTTGTGCTTATTGGTAGACATTATGTAGCATCAGCAGCATAGCAGGCGCTGATCTCAATGCATCCTATAACCAGCACATATGTGTCTATGTACAGGCACCATCCTTCTAAGCCAAGGAGAGGTGGATGTGGGGCTTTCTCGGCTTTACTATCCTCACTGTTGTTTCAATCAGTGGAGGACTGATGAACTCAGGCCTCACCCTACTCTGTAATTCCTGATGAAAAACAGGCCTGATGTCCATGTCTTCCCTTTGAGTCCCATGTTCACACTTCAGCGGCCTCAAAGTGAATGTGTCAGCAGACTTGGAGGCATGCAGCCATCTGACCAGCACTCAGCTTGCTGTGGAAATCCCACTGGGAAATTAATCTGCTTCTGTAGTGTGCTGATATCCATGGAACCTGATTCATGTCCCAAAATGACCTTGCAAACTCAGGCTCCCTCACCTGCTCCCACCCTGATATGGCCAAAAAAAAGTTCAGTTTATTAATTTGAGAGAGAGAGAGAGTGCCCATCTTCTAGTTCAGTCCCCAGATGCCCGCAACAGCCAAGGCTGGGTTCAGGAGCCAGGAACGCAATCCAGGTCTCCCGTGTGGATGACAGGAACCCAATCTCTTGAGCCATCAGTGTTGCCTCCCAGGGTCTGCAGCAGCAGGAGCTGGAGTCAAGAGTTAGAGCAGATATGAGACACAAGTATCGTTGCTGGCATCTTAGCTACTAGGCTAAAAACTTACCCCCCAAAAAAGTTTAAAGATTCGTTGCCACTTTCTGATATCTGTCATCCTATCAAGGTCATGGCCCTCTCAAGTATGGACTAGAGCTGCAAACATTACATTTTTACCTAAGCTTCTCTAACAAACTCATCATCATGTCATGCTTTTTTGTTTCTTTTCTTTTTTTCTTTTTTTTTTTTTTTTTTTGACAGGTAGAGTGGACAGTGAGAGAGACAGAGAGAAAGGTCTTCCTTTGCTGTTGGTTCACCCTCCAATGGCCGCCGCGGCCGGCGTGCTGCGGCCAGTGCACCGCGCTGATCTGAAGCCAGGAGCCAGGTGCTTCTCCTGGTCTCCCATGCGGGTGCAGGGCCCAAGAACTTGGGCCATCCTCCACTGCACTCCCTGGCCACAGCAGAGAGCTGGCCTGGAAGAGGGGCAACCGGGACAGAATCTAGCGCCCCGACCGGGACTAGAACCCGGTGTACCGGCGGAGGATTAGCCTGTTGAGCCACAGCGCTGGCCACTTTTTTGTTTCTAAATAGACAAACCAAACCATGCCATCCTTACCTGCCTGTTTGTAAAGTGATGTTAATGAATACTTGCCCTCCCCTACCACTTAAAAATGTTGTGGAAATAAGGATAACTAAGAAGTTTGTTAGATGACTGAAAAAAAGGAAGAACGAAGCAGTGAGGAATCTTTGTTCCATAATCCCTGTCACCACCAGCGGAGGGAGGAGATACTAAGCGTACCTCGATCAGTTGGGTAGGGAGGAGGTGTGGTGTCTGCCTTACAGGCAGTTAGTGGAAAATACAGGGAAGATAAAGGAGAAGAAAGTAAGGTTTCTACTCTGCAGCTCCTGAGTTGTTTTTCAGGTGTGGACTCACTGACGGGGCTGCTGGGGCACAGTGTGTTAAGCTGCTGCTTGTGATGTGGCCTCCCATTTTGGAATGCCAGCCCACGTCCTGGCTGCTGCACTTCCAATCCAGCCTCCTGCTGATGTGCTTGGAAGGCAGCAGAAGGTGACCCTAGTGCTTGAGCCCCTGCCACCCACCTGGGAGACCTGGGTGGAGTTCTGGCTCCTGGCTTCTGCCCAACCCAGGCCTGGCTACCGCAGATGTTTGGGGAGTGAACCAGTGGATGGAAGATCTCTCCCCTTACCCTCACCTTTCAAATAAATAACAATTTTTTTAAAAAAGATTTCTATTTGCGGCGCCGTGGCTCAATAGGCTAATCCTCCACCTGCGGCGCCGGCACACCAGGTTCTAGTCCCGGTCACTCCTCTTCCAGTCCAGCTCTCTGCTGTGGCCCAGGAGTGTAGTGGAGGATGGCCCAAGTGCTTGGGCCCTGCACCCCATGGGAGACCAGGAGGAAGCACCTGGCTCCTGGCTTTGGATCAGCACAGTGTGCCGGCCAAAGCGCACCAGCCACAGCAGCCATTAGGAGGTGAACCAACGGCGAAGGAAGACCTTTCTCTCTGTCTCTCTCTCTCTCTCACTGTCCACTCTGCCTGTCAAAAAAAAAAAAAGATTTATATTATTTATTAGAAAGGCAGAGTTACAGAGAGAGAGGGAGAGAGAGGTCTTTCATCCTCTGGTTCACTCTCCAAATGGCTGCTATGGCCGGGTCTGGGCCAGGCCTAAGCCAGGAGCCAGGAACTTCTTCCAGGTCTCCCACGTGGGTGCAGAGGCCCAAGCACTTGGGCCATGCTCCACTGCTTTCCCAGGTGCATTAGCGGGGAGCTGGATTGAAAGTGGAGCAGCCATGGCCGGCGCTGTGGCTCAACAGGCTAATCCTCCGCCGGTACACCGGGTTCTAGTCCCGGTCGGGGCACCGATCCTGTCCCGGTTGCCCCTCTTCCAGGCCAGCTCTCTGCTGTGGCCAGGGAGTGCAGTGGAGGATGGCCCAAGTTCTTGGGCCCTGCACCCCATGGGAGACCAGGAGAAGCACCTGGCTCCTGCCATCGGATCAGCGCGGTGCACCGGCAGCAGCGCGCCTACCGCGGCGGCCATTGGAGGGTGAACCAATGGCAAAAGGAAGACCTTTCTCTCTCTCTCTCTCTCTCTCTCACTGTCCACTCTGCCTGTCAAAAAAAAAAAAAAAAAAAGAAAGTGGAGCAGCCAGGACTGGATCCAGCACCCATAAAGGATGCTGGCACTGTAGGTGGCAGTTAACCCGCTATGCCACACCACCGACTCCTAAATGTTTTTTTTAAATAGTAACTGACAGGGTGATCTTGGACACCCCTTCCAAAAATCCATCATTTCAGTAGGGCTGGATTTGAGCTGCTGCATCTGCACCTGCCGGGCTGTTCTGGGTCACCAAGCTTGGGCAGCTGGGAGGGCAGCAGCAGACCTGGAATGCAGTATGTCAGGGTTGCAGAGTCATTTGAATAACAAGCCAGGGCCGCCTTAGCCTCCTTAGCACTATGTGTCAACCAACAGCAGTAACAAAACAAAATAGCACATCTC
Organism: Lepus europaeus; assembly: GCF_033115175.1. Lineage (NCBI taxonomy): Eukaryota > Metazoa > Chordata > Mammalia > Lagomorpha > Leporidae > Lepus > Lepus europaeus. Next base: position 6,214,637 of record NC_084836.1, read on the forward strand.
AACAGATGTTCATGTTGCTTCTCAGGTCTGGGTACTTTGTCAGGTGCCACAGTTAGGAAGATACATACACAGCTGTTCTTGTCTGAGGCAACTGTATTTCACTGGGGAGAAAGACACATGCAGGCGTCATTTCAATAGGCCAACAATATGAGAGCAGCTATAAAATTTTCCAACTATAAAGCCTAGAAAAAATAAGAATTAGCCTTTATTGGGCATGTTTTATGTGCCAGGCACTGTGCTAGACCTGTTTCACATGTCATTTCTTTTAGTGTTGGAAATGTTATAAGGCAGAAACTGTTAATGTCTGTTCTTACAGAATAGGAAACTCAGGTTTAGACAGTGCTGTCCAACAGGACTTTTTGCAGTGCAAAAATGGTCCAGTCCTGCACTGTCCAATCAGTAACCACTAGCCATGTGTGGAATGAGATTGGTGCAATCAAAGGACTGAATCTGTGCTGTTTATTTGAATAACCACCTGTGGTCAGTGGCCTCTGTGCTGGGCAGCCCAGGCTCGGTGCTGAGCCTCTGCAAGGTTCTGTGTGATCTGGCCGTCTAATGCCTCTGCTCGTTTCCTGCTGTTGTTTTCCTCACGCCCTCATTCTAGCCGCACTGATCTCCTTCCGGTCCTCAGATGCACCTAGCGGACCCGGCCAGGGTATGGCTCTCCCTTACCCCACCCGAGTTTTTGCTGAAATGTCACTTTCAGGAGGGGCATTTGGCCTAGTGGTTAAGATGCCCCCCACCCACACTGGAGTACATGGATCCAATATCAGCTCTGGTTCCTGGAGCCAGCTTCCTGTTAATGCAGGCCCTGGGAGACAATGGTGATGACTCAAGTAACTGGGTTCCTGCCACCCACATGGGAGACCTGGATTGAGTTCCCAGCTCCTGTCTTTGGCCCAGCCCGGCCTTGACTATTGCAGGCATCTGGGAAATGAACCAGCAAATGGGAACGCTGTGTTAATGTGTGTGTGTGTGTGTTTGTATTTGTCTCTACCTGCCTGTCTCTCTACCTCTCAAAAAAAAAAAAAAAAAAAAAATTAACATGTCACCTTCTCAAAGAGGTTCGCTGTGACCGCCCCTGAGACTTCCAGTCTCCCTACTTTTGATTTTTTTGTATCATTCCTATTGCTGGCATGTTCTGATTTATTATCCTCCCCCCCTCTATCTGGTGTCATGAAGATTTTTTTTCTTATCTTCTTATTTATTAATATATATCCCTGGTATCAAGAATAGTGCCTTGAAAACAAGGGGTCTTCAAGAACTTTTTGGAAACATGTATTATGAGAAAACAATGCCTGAACTTCAAACTTTTTTTTATATCAAAACTTGCTTTTTTTAAAAAAAGATTTATTTATTTGAAAGTTACAGAGAAAGAGAAGGAGAAACAGAGATCTTCCATCTGCTGGTTCACTCCCCAAATGGGTGGCCATAGTGGCTGGAGCTTTGCCTAGATCAAAGCCAGGAGCTTCATCCAGGTCTCCTACATGGGTGGCAGGGGCCCCAAGCACTTGGACCATCTTCTGCTACTTTCCCAGGTGCATTAGCAGGGACCCAGATTGGAAGTAGAACAACCAAGGATTGAACCCTGTACCCATATTGAGATATAGACACTACAGGCAGTGGCTTAACCACTGCACCACAGCATAGGCCCCTGACTTTTCTTTTTTTTTTTAAAGTACAGTCAGACAGCCAAGGATCTCCACACTGGATCACTCTCCAAATGCTAGCAACAGGGGCCAGTGTTGTGGCATAGCATATTAAGCATCCCCTATGGGCACCAGTTGGAGACCAGGCTGCACCACTTCCGATCCAGTTCTGTTGCTGCTTTTTGTGTGAGTGTAGTGTTCCTCCCAAAGTGAATAAAAGAAGCTTTATTTGAAAGTAAGAGGCAAGAGAAAGTAAGTTTCCCTTTTCTGTCCAGTTTCACGTAGTTGTTACTGCTGCCATTGGACAAAATGCTGTTTTCTAAAGGCAGTCCTGTAGCACATCAACTCCGCCTAAAACGCTGTGTATAGAGTAAAGAGGAAGAGGAGACTTTGTGTGATCTAGACTTAGCTGGAAGGATCAGAACCCAACTCCCTTTATCGTCTTAGAGCCTGGCAGCGCCCGGCACCGGAAGTCACTCATCCTAAATGGATTTCCACTTGGCTCTGGCATCCAGATTGGTTCTGATCAGCCTCTGTGGAATGTCGGGTCAGTCTGGCTAAGGGCAGAGTCTGCCTCCTGTTCTCAGGCTCTCTGCACAGCTGTGTGCCTGTACCTAGGTGGCAGTGTCCACCCTGCAACACTCACTCACTGGTTACACTGAAGCTCCTTGAGGTAGTTGTGGGTTTTTTTTTTCTTTATTACATACTGCATCTTACTCTTACCACTAGTGTAGAGCTTAGCATTTGTTTTAGTTAATTATTCACATCTGACATCTGTATGTCTCTTTCCAGTTAACTTTGAGCTTGTTAAGGGCAGAGCAGAGATCTGTTCCTGTTTGTATTTCCGTACCTGAGATGTTGTTAGCCCGTGGAAGTGTAGGATGAATGTGCATCAGCTGTTTAAATGGATGGCATTTGCAAAGTTTGTGCTGCATTGTTTTCTGAGGTGAAGCAGTGGGTCACAGCTTTCCTTGCTTTCCCATAGTCTTACTGCAAATGGGACAGAAATCAGGAAAGCAGAGTTGGAAGGAGAGCAGGCTTAAGGTGACCAGGCACATTGTGTGGTGTTCTCACCGTGTGTGCAGATAAAGGTTCTGCTCACTGTTCAACTGACCTAGGGCAACACCTCCAAGTCCTAGGAGGCTTATTACGGGTTCCCCTGGGTTTGAGTGACATTCTGGATTTGCTCAGGCTGAGGGGCCGTTTATTCTGCTCTCAAGTGGCTAAATCTCTTCTCTTCTCCACAGGGAAACAACTGGAAGGCATCTGGTAAGTTGGGTGGAACTCCTTATGTGGACTGGTTTGACATAAAGCCACACCTTTCACATTTCAGGTTCCAGGCTGGCTTCCAGCTTAAATCTAGCTCTCTGTGTCATAAATCTCCAAGCCCTAACGCAGAGGTTCTCCACCACCCCCCGTGATACTTGGCCATGTCCAGAGACACTTTCAGTTGCCACAACTTGGGGGAGATTGCTGCTGGCGTCTGGGGAGGTGGGGATGTTGCTTAGCATCCTTGAAGGCACAGGATAGCCCCCACCACAAAGAATGATCCAGCCCCAAGTGCTAATAGTAATAGTGCTAGGATGGAGAAACCCTGGCTTGGGGTACAGTCAGCCCTCCCTCCACACGAATTCCAAATCCACAGATTAACTAACTGCAAATTGAAAATATTTGGGGGGGGGAATTGTGACTGCTCTGAGTCTCTACAGACTTTTTTTTTTCTCTTGTCATTATTCCCTAAATAATATGCTACAACTGCTCTTTAACTAGCATTTGCATCGTCTTAGATGTTCAGGTAACCCAGAGGTGACTTAAAGCATCTGGGAGAATGTGTGTGGGTTCTCTGTAAACTCTACACCATGTTGTGTAAGGAACTTAGGCATTGGTGGCTATAGTGTCTTGGAGGGGGCTGGTCCCAGAACCAATTGCCCACAGATACCAAAGGGTGACTCCGTCTAACTCCTGACTGGCCCACAGTCATCCTCTGGCAGAAGCGATTCTCTGCAGCGTGGCGTTAGCTTTCTGTCCTGTGGTGCTTGGTGTTCTGGCTCATGTGTCTCTCTGTGGCAGGCATACCTCCATAGTTGTGCACAAGGACGAGTTCTTCTTTGGCAGTGGTGGGATCTCCAGCTGCCCGCCGGTGAGTGTCTCCCCGTCCTGCAGCCTGGGGTTTCTGGGCTTCCCGTAGACCAGGCACTTCCCTGTGCTGGGCACCCGTGGCCTCTGGGGGTGTGTGGAACCCTTGGCACAGCTCCTCATAAGTGTCTCAAGTCGGGCTCAGGAAATCTTTTCCCAGATGCCTCAGCCAGTTGCCCTCTGCTTCTGGTACCTGTGGTCGCCCTGTCTCACCGAGCATCTCCAGGAAGCTATGTGTAAGCTGCTTTCGAGCCGAGGCTGCCCAGTGCTGGGCTCACGTGGGCTCTGTTGACGTGGGGCTGACGGATGAAACAGCAAGTGAGCTGCCCAAAGCCACACAGGCAGTCGGTGGCCCCAGAGCCAGGACTCAGCTCTGTGTCTCTTCTCTGTCCTAAAGTTGTCACAGGTGCTCAAGCAAAAGCCAAGCAGGTGTTCATACTGATACTGTAAATGGGAAGTCATTCAGTTTCTTCCTCTCTGGCTGCCCCGCTTGACCCACCTCCCATGACAAATCCCTCTCTAAGGCCAGTCACTTCTCCCTTGTAAATGTCTCCCTCTCTAGTCTCTTCCCATTTCCCCAGAGCTCCCACCTGAGTCCAGGCCATCCACATGTCCAGTCTGAGTGGCAGCCACAGCCCCCTGGTCTCCTCACTCCACTCAGACAGATCTCCACTTGGGGACAGAGTGAGCGTTCGAAGTGAATGCCTGCTCATGGCATTCCTCTGCTCTCCAAGTGAAAACCGGAACACTCAGCCTGGCCTCCAAGGCCTCTCGGAGCCGGTCTGTGAGCCCAGGCCTCCCTCTTCCCAGGCTGTGCCCGCCTCTCTCGTCTTGCCTCTCCTTGTTCCCCGAGCACACTTCAGACGTGGACATCTGTAGTCCAGCCTCAGTCTGCCTCCCCTCACCTGGGTGTGCCGCCCCATCCTTTGGACTGTAGGTCGGACTCACTTGCTCAGGCAAGAAGTCCCTCCCTGGCAGACTGGGAAGGTCACCTGCCGTGTGTACAGGTGGCTTTTCCAGGGAAGCCTTTCCTTGCGGCTTCATTGTGCACTGGCTAATGGGATGTTTTTGTCAGCCTTTCCTGGGGGATCGTAAGCCCCATGAGGGCAAGAACCTCCCGGTTTTGTCCACATCACACCCCCAGTGCCTAGCACAGGCACAGCACAGAGTACGTCCTCAACACATGTCTGTTATACAAGTGAGTAATAGGGCGTCGAACAGTGATCTCTGAGTCTCTTAGAACTCTGAGATCATTCTCCAACTGCCATAATTGCTGGCCCTGCTCACCACACCTCCCCCCCCCCACGCCTAGAGTGGTGTCAGCCACTTAGGAGGTGCTCAGAGACTGGGATCAACCCCGTTCTCTGGATGCACTCTTCTCCCCAGTGTGACATCCACAGTGCCCCCATTGCTTCCCCTTTGACAGTCCCCACTTCACTACAGCCTCTCCTTTAGTCCCCGGACAGCCTGTTAGTCCCATGGCCAAGGGCTTCCTCTGGGGTCCAGGCCTCCCATTCACCCCCATGCCCCACCAGTCTCATTACATTTGTCTCAAAGATTTAAAAAAAACACTGAACTCTGGAAATGGTGGCCACGTGTGGTGCTTCACGCAGGGACATCAAGTGTGTCACAGAACTCTGGCTGGGACCTTGTGAATGTGGGCCCTGAGAGACGGCCTCTCACGTCTGCACCCCTTCTAGCTGTTCTGCTCTGTGCTTGTGAGCAGGTGTGCTGGGGACAAGAGAACGCTTCAGCTGAAAGAGTGGCACGCGGGAGAGTCGGACCTGCAGGGGAGGCAGCCTCCCAGGAGTCTGACTTCTCAGCCGTGCTGCCGGCACTCGGCAAGGGGGTGGGGGTGGGGTGCACCTGGCAGCACTGAGCGAGTGGGCCCCCCGTGCCACCAGCACTGACACCCTTCACCTGCCCAGGGTGCCCTGAGAGTGAAAGGTGAAGACGCTGGAGCAGGGCCCTGTGGTCTGCAGTGGGAACTCCGCAGAGATAGTGACTTAATGGCTCTCTTTGGGTTGGCTCTTTTAGGGAGGGACATTGCTTGGGCCCCCAGACTCTGTGGTTGATGTGGGCAGCACAGAAGTCACAGAAGAAATCTTTCTGGAGTACCTGTCCTCCCTGGGGGAGTCTCTGTTCCGGTGAGTGGAGACGGGTGGTGGTTGCTCGTGTCTGTCTCCCCTGGGGGACAGCCACCATGTCTGATGCCCCAGAATTCTCAGCACGGACCTGGCCCAGTTTTTGCTGAATGCATGCGAAGAGAAGGACGTTATGCTACAAAAAAAAAAAAAAAAAAAAAAAAAAAAAAAAAAAAAACCACGCATGCTTGCTGCTGAGCCTTTCAGAGGAAAGGGCTGCCCCTGGCTTTCAGTTAGAATCCGAGGTGCTGCCTCAGCCTCTATCGGCGGCGCGCTTTGTCCTGAGCGTCAGAAGAGGCGCGCTTTGTCCTGAGCGTCAGAAGAGGCGTACTTTGTCCTGAGCGTCAGAAGCGGCGCGCTTTGTCCTGAGCGTCAGAAGAGGCCTTACGGGGGTGGCGATGAAATACAAACTGGAGCAGCTTTGCTCTGGAGCGGCTTGGGTTGATTTCAGTAAGGGCTGAACTCTACCCCCAGAGCTGCTTCCGTGAATAGAGAGGCGCTCCTGAAGCTACAGGCGTCCACTGCTTCATTTCATCTTTCTCTTAAAAGTCACTCTTAGGGGTGAGCACTGTGACACAACAGGTTAGGCTGCCACTTGGGGTACCCCCATCCCGAATCAGAGTGCCCGTTCGAGTTCAGCTACCCAGGTTCCAATACAGCTCCCCGTCAGTGTGCCCGGGAAGGCAGCAGACCACACGGCTCAAGTGCCTCAGCTCCTGCTGCCCACGTGGGAGACCAGCTGGAGTTCTGAGCGCCTGGCTGCAGCCTGGCTCAGCCCTGGCTGTCGTGGGTATTTGGTTAGTAAATCAGTGAATGGAAGAGCTCTCTCTGTGTCTCTCCCTCTCTCTTTCTTTGTTAAATAAATAAAATAAGTTTTTTTTTTTTAATCACTTCTTAATGGCCCAGAGTGGCAAACCAAACAGTCCTTTTGGCGTGTATGAGAGAGGGGCAGTCACAGACCTCCCTTTGAGCGGTGCTCACTGCCACATAGGAACTCCACATGGGTGCTTGCTGGCTTCCTCATATCTTCTCCGAACCTCTCTCACTGTCCAGAGGGGAGGCCTACAACCTCTTTGAACACAACTGTAACACCTTCAGCAACGAAGTGGCACAGTTCCTGACCGGGCGGAAAATCCCTTCTTACATCACTGACCTGCCCTCTGAAGTCCTCTCCACGTAAGTATAGCTCTGTCTCGGCCCCGGTCTCAGCCAACTTTGAACATCCCCAGTCGCAGTCAGCGCCCTCCTCTGGCCCACGCCTGCCCTCCCCTGATTGCGGCAAGTCTCCCCGGCCAGGCCGTCCATCACAGCCACCAGTCTCCCCACCCACTGATGCACACCTGCATTGCCTCCACCTGCTCGGGTTAGACCAGCTCTGCCCTGGCCAAGGAGCAACCATAGAACCTAGAAACTCACTTGAGAGCAGCTTCAGTGTTTGTACAAAGTCCTGCCGTCTGTCTTCCCCATTGTGCACAAAGCATACCTCCCGCCAGAAACGCCCACTAAATGCAGGGTTAGGTAGAAGAGAGCAGAGGGCAGGGCGGCTTGTTCTGGGACCGTCACTTCCTCCCCCTGCACCACGAGCCCTGTGACTCTCTCCGAAACCGCGTCCTCCTGTGGTGCCGTCAGCCCTCGGTAGACATTTGCTTCCCCCCGATTTGGTCTCCATCATCCAGGCAGCGTCCCCTGGAAGGGTGCACACGCCTCCAGAAGCCATGTTTGCTGCGTATTGCTGTCAGACAGCCTCTGCCCACTCCAGTACCGTGTCCATTTGCTTAGACAAACTCTGTCTCGGTTTCTCCCAAAGTCCTGTCCAACAGGGATCCCAGCAGGTTCAGCAGGCCTAGCAAGGTGAGATGTTTTCACACCTGGGGAGGCACCTCTCAGGAAAACTAGCACAGAACTCGAAGCTGGTGAGGAGGCCCAACCTCCCCGCCCTGGCCCTGCCCTCCTGGCCTTGGTGGGTGTTAAACCCCACAGCCCTACAGAGTGATCTCAATTAGGGGTCCCTGAGCACACCTGAGTAGCTGGAATGTTCTTGCTGTTCCTAGCTGCTGGGTGGAATTCGGGGACTTGTCTGAATTAGAGGTGATAGCTCAAGGTTCTGTCTGTTTACACTCTGGGGCACTTCCTTCCTTTTGACCTTGGGGATGATTTTGAAAGATAAAGTTTCCACCTCCGCCAGTGCCGGAGAGCTGTGTGGGCAACCTCGGAGTCTCCGGCTCCACAGCCGGCAGCGCTCATCCCAGTTAAGTTAGTATAAGAGCAAACTGGAGCCCTTGAGAAAGTGACACAGTGCCTGCCGGCGACCCGGCGTCTGCCGGTTTCCCTGAATAGTCCCTGGAGTGCCCAGGAGACCTCGGTTCCTGGAAACATCAGCGCTGCCATGCTCACCTTCTTTTCCTCATCCTTGTCATGTCCTTTTCCTTTGCCTCAGCTTCCTCACTTCAGCGTCACTTGTACCTTCTTGTTCACAAGAGTTAAAGATGCAGGTACAGAAAGCCCCGCCCCGCCTGTAGCCAGCCTGTTCAAACCAGAGCTGACCAGCTTCTAGAGGTGTGAGACGCGAGAGGGCAGAGCTCGCTGGGGCGGACTCGGCATTGAGATTAGAGCCGGCCGCGTGTTTCCAAGACGCCCTCTGAGAAAGCTGGCATGGGAGGCGGTTGCGAATGCGAAACTCCCGGAGTGGCAGCTGCTGTCCTCCCCCCGTCAGCCCAGCTCACGGCTCTGTCTCCCCGCAGGCCCTTCGGACAGGCACTTCGGCCCCTCCTGGACTCCATCCAGATCCAGCCTCCTGGGGGGAGCACCGTGGGCAGACCCAACGGCCAGAGCTAACAGGACCGCCTGGGACCGCCCTGCCTCACCAGGGCTTTTCCTTTTTAAACAAAACAAACCCTACCAGATTTCTATTTTATAATTTTACATCAGAGCTAACAACCAGGGGACGGCTTTTTAAATATCCCAGGGAAGGAGATCACCAGGCTGCACATGGGACAATGCTGCTAAGGAGCAGAACAAAATGCCACCCCTTCCAATAGTATTACACTAATTTATTAAGGCTGTCTTGTCTGTGAGTTCACTTTTGACGCTGTTTCCTAAGCGTCCTCCACACTGGAGAAGGGGGGTTGGTTAAGTAGCAAGCAAGAGGCACAATGTGGGGAGCCCCCGCCTGGAAGTTCTTTCCAGAGAACACCCACGCTGCACCCAGCTTGCCGGCACCTGTGGGGGCCAGGTGAGTCCGGCCACATCTGTGCCCCGGGAGCAGTTACCCCCTAGAGTTAAGTGAACCAAAGGATTTGGCGCACGGTGACTAGCCCAGCATAAGTGAACTCAGCTACGACCTCGCTCGCTTCCCTCCCCAACCCCAGCAAAGCTGTGGGGCCAGAGCTGGAGCAACCAGTACCTCAGGACTGAGGGAGAGTGACAGCAAGGACCAGAGCAGAGCAAACAGGACAAAGCCATTCCTCCTCGCACCGAACTGATGGCCAGTGTGCACCATCAGTTCTGGAAAACCTGCCTGGCCGCCCTCAGACCACTCCCTCAGCACAGCCGACCTGGCACAGCTGGCGAAGGTCTGGGCTGCAGGGCGGAAGCCAAGCCTTGTGCTGCAAATCCTGGTGCAGGTCATCTGTCGCCCCTGTGACCACCGTCCAGACTGACACGCAGACTGCAGCTGGGGACCAAGAGGGCTGGCGCCCGGCTCTAGAAAAATATCTCTGACGTAGAAAGAATTAATGGTGCAGAATCCAGGTGGCAGGAAAGCTTAGAGCTGTTTCCGCTGGAAACTTGACCCTGTCCTGACTGTGTCCCGAAGCACCTGTTATCGCATTGTCATTCCGACTCGGGAAGCACGAGTGGGCGTTCTCCCGAGGACTTGCTGCTGGGAGTCTGAGCTGAAGAGACCCTTGCGTTCCCTCCTGTCACGTGAGCCTCCCTCCCGTCAGTCGGACTTGGAGGAGGACGTGAGGGGACGGGACCCAGGCAGCCTGAGTCAGCCCCGGCGTACTCACGGCCCTCCTGCTCGGCTCCTGCGCTTCGCAGACTTGAGCTGTGCTGCTCCACCCCAGAAAGCTGCTGCCGTCTCTGGCCCCGTCCCCTGCCACCTTTGCCATGAGCCATAGCAGTTGACCTCATCAGGGGCTCAGCTAAAGGAAGGGGGGTGCCTTCTGCCTTAGTGTTGCTGGGACCTCGCTGGGGGCACGTCCAGCCAGGACGTCAAGTGACGCTTTAGAACTGTAAGATTGGAGCATCTTTAGTTTTTCTCAAGATGCAGTCACTGATTCAGTGTGCATGGCAGTGATCAACTGGAGCAAACACTGGCAGGGACCGTTGTTTGTTGGTCCTCGTAGCAGGCTCGGGTCCCCAGAGGGTGGGTTTCAGAGGTGGGTTTCCTCTGGGAGGGGCAGGGTGTTGGTCGAGGCCATCACTCTGCTTCCCACCAGCTCCTTCCTTTTCCAGCGTTCCTCGTCCGGCCCCTCGCCCCCCGGGCTCCTGCTCCAGACCTCTCCCCTGTCTCCACAGGTACTGGGCTTTCTCCTCTCCCACATCCAGGCGCAGCCAGTTGGCTCCTTCCTGCAGTCTCCCTCAGGCCCAGCGCTGTTCTGAAAAGTTAGCCCAAGTGACACCCCTAGAGAGTCGGAGTCACCCCGTTCATGCCCAGCAGCATCCGTGCCAATGCCTGTGCCCTGGTGCTTGTGGGGAGATGGAGGGGCCATGAGCACTCCTGCCAGGGCTTTGCAGGAAGGCAGGCCCCACCGTCGCTGACTGGAAGCCCAGGCTCAGGCTCGGACCTCGCCTGCCCCGTCCTCACCTTCCGCTGTCTCGCCCAGAACCTCAGGAGCGTGTTCATTGTGACCAGCTAACTCCCCATGGGCGTGGACAGGCAGAGTGGAACGGGGTCGTGTACTTGTGTCAGAGTGGACACCTCCATAGAGGTCCATTGGTTAAAAGGGACAGGGAAGGAGGGGGGATGAGGCCGTCAGCCCTTCCCTGAGATAAAGCTTGTAAATGAGATTTGTTCATGCCCTCGAAGTCAGACTGATAACTGTGTCTAGTATGGAGGTGTTTGCTGGTTTCCTTTGATGTTTTTTCTAATGCAATAAACTCACATCTGCCTGCTGCGTTTGTGTAGTGCTGAGTCCAGGCGGGGACACTTCCAGCACGAAGCTGCTCCGGGTTTCTAGGTGTGCCTGCCACTGAGTCTGGGCGTGCCACTTCTGCTTGACTGTGAGCCTTGTGGTTAGGAAGTGAGCACGGCAGGGATTGGTTGGTAAAGATGGAGACAGGGCCCAGAGAGAAAGCTGCTTGTCCAAGGCTACCTTGTAGCTGGTGGAGTAAGACTTAGCGCCTGGTCTGCTGATCTCAAATTCTAAAGTCTTCCCTGGAGGACCTTGGCCATTGAAGAGGTGTCTGACCTCACCAGGAAGTGTTCAATTTTAATCCAGCTTGGCTATAGGCTGGGTCTGTGGCCGGGGGGATCTCTCCCCACCTTGCTACCATGACCAAATTAAGCAAGTGTAGCTCAGTTCTCTGAGCACCCCCTGCTACTACCACATGTGCCAGCTTTTGGGACCAACGCCTGGAACCAAAAACTTAATCCAGACCTCCCACATGGGTGGCAGGGACCATCACCACTGCCTCCCACTGTCTTCCATCAGCAAGAAGCTGGAATAGGTAGAGGTAGGACACAAGCCCAATGAGATAGAGGACACCAGGTGGCGCTGTGGACCTGCAACCTGGCCCAACACACTGGCGAAGTTTGAGTTACCCTAGACCCCCCCCTCCTCACTAAGCCTGGTGTGCTGCCCACACACCAACCCCTGTGTGGCCCCCCAAGTGTCCCCATGGTAACAGCCAAGCTCCTTACCCTTCTGTGACTTGTACTGGGTACCCTGGTGCTATGTGGCCACCCCAGTCTGTATCGGGGCTCCCCCTTGGGGTGTTTTCACCACCTCCACTCCTATTTGCTCCACCCAGGTTCCCTTTCCGCACCGCACTGCCTAATGTGCCTAAGGACCCAGCACCAGCCTGTCTGTCCAAGCTTTGCCAGCTCCTTCCAGCCCAAGCTCCCAAGCAGGCCTGCCACAGGTGGCACCACTGAGTGTTAGGGACGAGGTACCTCTGGACCTGAATTCAGAGCAACCTGGGCTGAGCTTCTGCTCTGAGACCTTGATCAAGGCCTTCCCCTCTCAGGACCCCAGTTTCATCATCTGTAGAATGGATCACGTGGTCTCTAGGGTCCCTGCCAGTGGGATTCCTCCCCTACCACAGCTTGACGGGAAGAGAGTGACTTATCCAAGTTTTCAGAGACCCCACCAACCCCAGGCCCCTGGCACCGGAGGTGGGCAGGGCCATCTCTGTCCCCACTGATTTCGACTGGGGGAGAGTCCCCAGGGAGCCTGAGCCAACCCAGCAACAGGCTCCACCCCTCATACCAACACTATCTCTGGGTTTGTTTAAATTCAGTGGACTTGTTTACTGGGAAGACAACTTAAGCTCTCCAGGCATTCTGAAAGGAAAAAACCCAAACAGCCAACATGGCGTCTCCCCACCTGATGTCCACAGAGCCTCTTTAACCTCCGCTGCACGCCCTGTCCTCCCAACAGCCCCGTGGCAGGGCTGATCCCATCTAATGGGTGAGGAACAGAGACTGTGTAGAAGAGCTCTGCCCAGAGTCACCTGGACAGAGGGACAGTCCCAGGAGCTGTCCGTGTGACTGTTGACCGCACTACACAGAGGCTGCCCCTGCGCCGGGGCTGCCCACCCACGAAAGGCCACACCCCAGGCAGAAACAAGGGGGTCAGGAGCTCCCGTACTCCAGGGACAGCATGCTGCTGCCTGGCCTTTACCAACAGCCAGGAACTGGGGGACAGCGCAGGCCTCAGGGAACTGAGCTGTGTTTTCCTGGGAAGGTCACTGCGCTCTCTGGTGCCAGTGCCTGCCTATGGAAACCACATGCACACCTTAGAGGGCTGGGTGGAGGGTGGGGGGACAAGTGCAGTGCACAAGGGGGGAGTTGCACTGCCCAAACCCGAATGCGAGCCACTGACCTCCAAGCCTCAGCTTCACGTCCAGCCCAGAAGCTCAGGGTCTTCCTCAGCAGCATCCCGGCAGGCTGGGGGCCCCGGACTGCTGCCCTCAGCCCCGGCTTCCTCTGGTGTCCTCAAAGCCGCCCCTCTGGCCAGTCCTCCCCCACCCAGTGCTGCTCCTCCTTTTCCCCAGAGCCTCCCCAGGCCCCATCTGAGTACCTGTTGCCAGGGCATGAGCCTTCCTCTTAAAGGGACACTCTGGCATCCCAAGGGCTTCCCCCTGGTCCTCCTGGGTCTGTGCGCAGACCAGCCACTTCCCTCTCTGGCTGTGGTGGGGGCTCTGGAGAGGCGTTGGGAAAGGCATCTTTAAGGGGCCAGTTATGAGGCTAAGGTGTGGCGGGGCTGCTTTCAGACCAGGGCGCTTACCTCTGTCTTTGCAAAGCCCCTAGGAGACCAAAAGCCATCTTGTCCCAGGGGCCACAACCCACAGCTTCCAGCTCCAGGCCAGGAGTGGGGCTCGGGAATCTGCAGTTAACCAGCTCCCTAGGAACTGCTAGGCAACGCAACAGGCATGGATGAGGTACTAGGGAGCAAGTCTGGCTGCCTGCAGCGCCCCTGTGGGCACTAGATGAGCTTGTCCCTGAGAGAGGTCTGGGCCCCACCAGCACCCAGAGTGACGGGGGCCAGGTCGGGGTGGGGCAGGACGTGCAAGGGAAAGGGTTGATCTTTGCTCCCACCAGGAGGATTCTGGACACAGTGTTCTTTCTGCACCCAACAGAAAACAGAAGCCCCTTGATGGCACACCCTCATCCCCTGGCCCCAGAACACAGGGTCTGAATGAAGAACCCGTCTCCACTGGGGCCTGCAGGTGATGGCTGACTTCTCCTGTGGCCTCACATTCCAGTATCGCTGCTCTGCACATCCCTGTTAATCTGTCTTTGACATTGTGGATATGTTCTTAGATTTGTTTTTTTATTTTATTTTTTTAAATATGTATTTATTTATTTGAAATCCAAAGCAACAGAGAGAGAAAGAGAGAGAGAGAGAGAATCTTCTAACCACTTGTTCATTCCCAAGATGGCCACATGGCTGAGGCTGGATCAAGCTGAAACTAGTAGCCTAGAATTCCATCCAGGCCTCCCACATGGGTGGCAGGGGCCCAAGCACTTGGACCATCTTCTGCTGCCTTCCCAGGTGCATTAGTAGGGAGCTGAATCGGAAGCAGAGCAGCCAGCACTCGAACCAGCACTCCTATATGGGTGGCTGGCATTGCAAGCTGCAGCTTAACCCATCCCAATGCCAGCTCCCAATTTACTTTTTTAAAATGTTTATTTATTTAAAAGGTAGCATGGGGGATAGCATTGTGGCACGGCAGGTAAAGCTGCTGCCTGTGACACCGGCATCCCATTTGAGCACTGGTTCAAGTTCAGGCTGCTCCACTTCTGGTCCAGCTCCCTGCTAGTGTGCCTGGGAAAGTGTCGGAAGATGGCCAAGTACTTGGGCCCCTGCCACCCACACGAGAGACCCAAATGAAGCTCCTGGCTTCTGGCTTCAGCCTGGCCCAGCCCCAGCCATTGCAGCTATTTGGGGAGTGAACTGGCAGATGGAAGATCTCTCTCTGCCTCTTCCACTGTCTCTGTAACTCTTTCAAGTAAATAAATAAATCTTAAAAAAAAAAAAAAAAGGCTGGCGCCGCGGCTCAATAGGCTAATCCTCCGCCTTGCAGCGCCGGCACACCGGGTTCTAGTCCCAGTTGGGGCGCCGGATTCTATCCTGTTTGCCCCTCTTCCAGGCCAGCTCTCTGCTGTGGCCCGAGAGTGCAGTGGAGGATGGCCCAAGTGCTTGGGCCCTGCACCCCATGGGAGACCAGGAGAAGCACCTGGCTCCTGATCAGCGCGGTGCGCCGGCTGCAGTGGCCATTGGGGGGTGAACCAACAGAAAAGGAAAACTGTCTCTCTCTCTCACTGTCCACTCTGCCTATCAAAAAAAAAAAAAAAAAAAAAAAAAGAGAAGAGTGACAGAGAGTGGGGGAAAGACAGAAACAGATCTTCCAGACACTGGCTCATTCCCACCAAGAGTCTGGAACTCATTTGGCTCTCCCACCTGGGTTACAGGGGTTCAAGTACTTGAGCCATCTTCTGATGCCTTCCCAAGAAGCTGGATCAGAAGTGGGGTAGCTGGGTAGCTGGGACTCAAACAGGCACTCCAATTTGCACCACAGTGCCCTCCCCCCACCTTTTATTTTAAAGGTAGAGAGAGAGAGACAGACAGACACACACACACACACACACAGAGTGCTTCCACCCTCTGGTTTACTTCCCAGATATCCTCAGTGTTGTACCTGAGCGAGTATGAACAAAGGAGCTCCACACATTGATAACATTTGATGGTCCTTTATTTGCCAGCGGTGGAGAGTGGGCTCATGCCCTAAAGAACTCTCGACCCTGAAGCCCAAAGCAACAGGGTTTATAAAGGCAAAAACCGCAAAATCGGGAGGGGAATACATGGTTGCTAGGATCGAGGGGGAATACATGGTTACTGGGGTCAAGCTGACCTAAAACCTATGCGAAACTGGTATCAATTATAATCTTGACAATACCAGTTACAATCTTAACAATTTTAATTATAATCTCGACATTAATCCAGGTATTGGTTTTAATCATATGTAGGACATAGACAAATTACATTTTTATTATTAACCCAGGTGTAGCCTACTCACTTCCAAGCTTGAGCGATCATGCTGGGGGTTTCTATGCTCTGCCAAGTGTGATGTAGTGGACTGCTATTGTTTAACTGTTTTAGATCATAGTTTCAGACCAGAGTCTCACAGTGTGGGGGGCACCTTCCCAGAATGGAGTCTCAGGTTCTCCAAAATGGAGTCCCTACTGTCAAGGTGCTACTTCATCAGAACAGCTGGGGCTGGGCCAGACCCAAAGCCAGGAGTCAGGAACTCAATCTGTGTCTCCCACATGGATGGTAGGGACTCAACCACTTGAACCATCATCAGCCACCAGGAAGCTGGAATCCGGAGCTAGAGTCAGGAATCCAACCCAAGCACTCCATCCAATGCAGCATGTGGATGTCAAAACTTCTAGGCCAGACACCCACTCCAGGAGAGAGATTTTATAGACTGTAAGGCCGACTCAAAACACACCAAACACCGGAGTAAAGGAAAGAGTTTATTGGGGGAAACCCGACAGACTGGAGGGAAGGGGCAAAGAAGGAAAAGAGGGAGGAGAGCGTAAGAGAGAGAGAAAGAGACAGAGGTCAGGAGACAGAGAGGAAGAGAGAAGGCAAGAGACAGAGAGAGAAACTCAGGAAGAGGGCCTTTTAAAACTTTGCGGGAGGGTGGGCAGGGAAGCAGGAGCAGCGAATCTCATTAGGATGGGGGTGGAGCTTGACACTGGTGGTTGGGCCATGTGGACACCTGGCTTCCAGCAATGGTGGCAGGGGCTAGAGTCTAGGATGGTGTCAGGGTGTAGATCGTGCTATAGATAAGACTACGCCATTTTCCTAACACAGAAATAAAGGGGGCTGAGAAAGCAGACAAAATCAGAAAGTGCCCTGATCATTTCAAAGCTACACAGGGATGGGGCGACAGAGCAATGGAAAAACAATGGGTTGATTAGGTTACTTTTTCTGTGTAGGTAAAGCAGGGGCCAGCGTTGTGGCATGAGGGATTAGCCACTGTCTACAATGCCATCATCCCATATGGGCACCAACTGCTCCACTTCCAACCCAGCTCCCTGCTAATGTGCCTGGGAAAGCAGCGGAAGATGGCCCAAGTCCTTGGGCCCTGCGCCCATGTGAGAGACCTGGATGGAGCTCCTGGCTCCTGGCTTTGGCCTGGCCCAGCCCTGGCCGTTGGGGTCAATTGGGGAGTGAACCAGTGGGTGGAAGCTCTCTCTATATCTCCCTTTCACTCTGTAACTCAGCCTTTCAAATGGATAAAATCTTAGGGGGAAAAAAAAGGGTTAAAGCAAAGGAACTTTCACAGTCATGTTAACCGAAACTGGCCTGTTTGGGGAATTTGGCTGTTATCTCTCTAATCCTGATTTCTCCAAAGATAAGCTAAACAGTTTAGTTTCACCCCAGTGACTGGAACTTTAGTATGCATGACTCCATTTTGATTTTTTAAAAAGATTTATTTATTTTAGAGTTACAGAGAAAGGAGAGACACAGAGAGAGCTTTTGTTAGGTAGGAAGTCAGTTGTGAGCTTATGTATGTGTGACAGGCCTAAAGAGAAGACATCTATGTCCAGCATATGCATCTGCATCTCAAAGTCATCCCCATAATGTTTCAGGGGCAGCCTGGCCTTCGCATCCTGCCCTGCCCCCTTCTACCTGATAACCTGCCAGGTGGGGGTCCCTGCCCCTTCTGCCTGACAAATCTTCCACAGTCTCCCAGGTGCAGCCCAGTATCTGCATTTCAAACACCCTGCTCCGTATCCCCATTCTCCAGGGGGTCACCCTTCCTCTAAACTCAGGATGGCCCAGCTAGGCTTCCTCCTGTCTGATACCTTCAGGGGAAAACTCAGAAGTTTTTCTGTTTACATCCAAAAAGCCCTTTGTTCCAAGAGGAGCAGAGGTGGGGAAGCCAGACCCATCTCCTTAAAAACCCCCAGCCTAGGCCTGGCTCAACAGGCTAATCCTCCCCCTTGCGGCACCGGCACACCAGGTTCTAGTCCGGGTTAGGGTGCCTGATTCTGTCCTAGTTGCCCCTCGTCCAGGCCAGCTCTCTGCTATGGCCCGGGAAGGCAGTGGAGGATGGCCCAAGTGCTTGGGCCCTGCACCCCATAGGAGAGATAAGCACCTGGCTCCTTGCCTTCTGATCAGCGTGATACGCCGGCCATTGGAGGGTGAACCAACCTTTCTCTCTGTTTCTCCCTCTCTCACTGTCCACTCTGCCTGTCAAAAAAAAAAAACAAAAACAAAAAAAAACCCTCAACCGGACTGTGCGCTCAGCCCTCCGCCTCAGCTGAGCCGCCCACCTGGCCTGCCCAGGTGTAATCTCTACTCAACCATGTAACCTCCCCCCCAACCCCCCAGTCCGAGCTACTGGGCACTCTCTCTCAGGTCCTGTCTGGAGAGGTGCCCATCCATTCTTACGGATGTCCCTTCCCTAATAAACCTTGCTATTTTATGTCTCACGAATTCTTTTTTTGTGCAAAGACAAGAACCCTGCAATTCTCCGGTAACATTTTCATCCCCAAATGGCTGCAACAAGCAGGGCTGGGCCAGGCTGAAGCCAGGAGCCAGGAGAGGAGCTCCATCCGGGTCTCCCACGTGGGTGCAGGGGCCCAAGGACTTGGGTCATCTTCCGGTCATCTTCCACTGCTTTCCCAGGCACATTAGCAGGGAGCTGGGTTGGCAATGGAGCAGCCAGGACACGAACCAGTGCCCATATGGGATGCCGGTGCTGCAGTCTGCGGCTTAACCCTCTGCGCCACAGTGCCAGCCCCCACCATTTTGATTTTTAGCCTGGTTTGTTGGGGCCTAGTGTAAGGCCGCCACAGAACACACCAAACATTGGAGTTAGAGGAAAGGTTTACTGTGTGGGGAGGGGGCAGGCCAGGGGGAGAGGGCGTGTGTTCAGGAATAGCTCCTGTTAAATCTTTGTGGGGGGGGGGCAGGGAAGTAGGACAGGGTGGGGGTGGAGCTGACACCTGTGGTTGGGCCATGGGGTCACCTGACTTCCAGCAATTAGGGGGGGTGTAGATTGCGCCACAGATAAGACTGCACCATTTTGCTAACACATAGCACAGCTCAGCCCAAAACAATAGCGGCCTATAATTGTATTTAACACTGCCAAAGTGGATCCTCTATGTTAGGATGGTAGGAAAAGCAGAGATGCCCACACAGGGGCACCCTCTAACTGAAGAGTGACAGTGGGGTGCAGAGAGGGGCGTGGAGGGGAATCCCTGGTTTCTGGACGCCCTAGGAGGAAGGAATGGAGCCAATGCATTTCCAAAGGGGAAAAAACTTTTAAATTCACCAGACACAACCAGGCATTTAGCCTAGAGGTTAAGACCCCATGGCACATATTGGATGCTCAGCTCAGGCTCCCCACTGCAGCTCCCTGCTCAACCTGGGAGGCACCAGTGGTGGCTCAGTCCGGCCCCTGCCACTCACACAGCAGACCTGGAATACATTCCTAGCTCCTGGCTGCAACCTGGCCCGTCCTATCCATCACGAGTGAACCAACAGATGAGAGGTCTCTTTCTGCCTCTCACATTATGTACATATTTAACCCCCCCCAAAAAAGTGGGACCATGCCTTATCCATGCTTAACATCCTGCAACGCAGACTTTCACCTTATAAACGGACCTTAGTTCATTTAACCAGTCCCCAGTTTTTCTAATTTCTGGAAGTTGGATTGCTGGCTCAGAGGATGTGTGTGTCTTTAAGATTTTGAATGCTGTTTAATCAGTAAGGGTGTCAACTTCTCCTTTGGGGTGGGTTCCTAAACATTTATTTAGCTTCATATGCAAAGTCAGGGTCAGTGCAGTCTTTCCATTCCATAGGCGGAGACACAAAGCCTCCGGGAACGGAAGAAGCACAGAGTGGTGGAGCGGAGAAGACACCCAGAACTGAGTCCTTAGGCAATGCGATGGTGAAATAGCTGAGAATAGGGCCTGGGTAGGCTTCTTGGGGGAGGTGGGCGTTGAACTGGGTCTTGGGGGTGGGCAGACTGACATCAGGAGTGAGGCCAGCAAGAGATTATTTAAAGCTCAAGATTTGTAGGGCAAAGGGATTGACCTACAATCCTGGGAGAGGCGAGGGTGGCCTCTGAGTCCCGCCCCCGGCCTGCCCCTCCCCGGAGTGCTGCGATCCCTACAACCGGCCAGGTCCCACCCTGGCCCCGCCCCGGCCTCCGAGTTCAACCCCTCACTCGCCCGCGCCGCCAGGCTCAGGCCCCGCCTCTGCTCGGGCTGGAGCAATCGGACGGGCCCTGGATAGCTCCGCCCCGCCCCTGCCACGCCCCCTCGCCGCCAGGTGCAATCAGATCCTCCCTTCCGCATCGGCTCAGGCCGCGCCCCGGCCCCGCCCAGATCGCTCCCTGGCCACGCCCTTCTCCGTTTGGCGCAATCAGGCCGGGGCTGCCGGCCCCGCCCGACCTCCGCCCGGCGCGCCGAGCCGCAGCCATGGCGGTGACCGCCGAGGGCGCCCGCAGGAGGGAGCGCATCCTCTGCCTGTTCGACGTGGACGGGACCCTCACGCCGGCTCGCCAGGTAGGGCCCGGACGGTCGGAAGCTGGCCCCGGGAGTGTCACACGGACACCCCGAGGCCGAGTGTGGGACCGTCGCGGGGTGACCCCGGGACTGAGCGTGGGATGCAAGCGCTGGGGCCGCCCACCGGAGTGATGGGGACCTGCCGCGATCCCCGCCATAGCTCCCCGAGCGTGCGCGCCCACGTCTCCCGGCAGCTTTGGGGCTGGATCCAGTTCTGGAGGGGGGAGGCTGCGAGCGGGTGGGGGGGGGCGCCTAGCCACTCTTTTCCCTCCAGAGGCTCCTACAGCGCGAGGCCTGGCTCGAGGACGCCCCCGCCCCGCACCCCGCCCCGGGTCTAGCCCGGGGTCCACCCCAGTTCATTCCCTAGGACGCGCCGGGTGTCCCCAGCTGGCCTGTGTACGAGGTTCTGAGCACGGCTCGGCGCGCACCCAGGCGTCAGAGTCGCCATCTGGTGGAGATCGGCGCGTCTCAGCGCCACCCTTCGCCGCCCTTTGCAGGCTTGGGCCTGGGTCTAGCTTCTGGAGCCCCTCACCCACTTACCCTCGCAGCCCCAGTCCTGGAGAGAGACCTGGGGCTGCTATGAGGATGCATTTGTGGGCTCCGGCCGCCTGGAAGTGAGAAGCTCCCGGCCTAGGCTGGGTACAGTGGGGCCGTGAGCCACCGCTGGGGTGGAGGGCAGCTTTCCTCCTAGGGGCTTCTCTACCCACACCCAGTTTTTCTCCCGTTGGAGGATCTCATCCCGAGGGGGTCCCTAGAGCCACCCTCACCAGCTGGATGGTGAATAAGCAGGTGTCGTCCGTGCCCAGCTGTGGCTACTCCTCCTGCTGGCCTGGGGCCACGAGGTTACTGGGCAGAGGCTGATGGGAGCCCTGTAGAAGCCCCGAATGGCCCTCCCCTCCCCTGGCTGCCCTGGCTTGGGCTCTGGGGGGCTTAGGGAGGCACGAGCCCTCTATGCCTTCCAGGCGGAAGGGTCAGGAAGGGAGATGGCAGAACTGGAGGGGTGGTGGCCCCCAGCACCTCTCCCTCTGTGCCTGAGCCCCACTGGCAGAACGGCCTGACCAAGGGCAGCTGAGAGCTTTTCCAGAGTTCGTTTCTGCTGTTGGGCGTCTGTGTGTTCCTGAGCACGTTGTCAGGAAGGCAAACACGGGAGGAGGCTAACAGGTCCCCCTCTGGCCAGGCCGGGACCCCAGGCCTTGCCGCCTCCCCAGAACAACGTGCCTGCCTTGCTGTTTGCCGTGGCTTCCTTCCAGACTGTTATCTGGGTCTGTTTGCCCAGAGGAAATATTAAACATGGTTTCCTGAGGCTGTGTGAGTGGCATTATATCATACGTGCCTCCCTGCAACCTGCTTTTGATAAAAGACTTACAGCAGGACCTGGGTCCGTAGTGGGTTGGAAGCGCAGACTTGCCTTGACCTGTGTAGCTGCAGGAGTATTTCAGGGTAAGTGGGTGTGTTTGCAGTTTTTCACGCTAATAAAACATACCCCGATGAACCTCCATATATACCTGGGCACTTCCCAAATGCCTGCATCAGCCATGGCTGGCTGGGCCAAGCTGAAGCCAGGGGCCAGGAACTCCATCCGAGTCTCCTACATGAGTGGCAGGGGCCCAAGTACTAGGGCCGTCTTCTGCTGTTTTCCCAGCAGCATTAGCAGGGAGCTGGATTGGAAGCAGAGTATCCAGAAGTTGAACCAGTGGTCTGGTATGGGGTGGGGGCACCGCAGGCAGCAGCTTAACCCACTGCGCTACAACATGTGTTCCACATTTTAAGTAGTAACAGATCTCGCCATTGTACACTCTCCCCCACGGAACTTTGAGAGTGCCTGTTGTAATAGATCTCTCTCTTGCACACTCTCACCCACAGACCTGCTCCTCCTTTTAAGTTGTAATAGATCTCGCCATTGTACACTGTCACCCACAGAACTTTGAGAGTGTCTGTTTCCTTGTCCACTGTAGACATTGGAGGCTTTGTATGAGGTAGCTTTCAAAAGTTTGTGGAAAGTGAAACTAAAAAATAAGTCTATTTTGGTGCAAAAAATTTGAAATCCATGCACACAACAGTCTTCCAAAAGTTCGGGAAAAGCGTGTATCGTGGAGGCCAGCGTTGTGGCACAGCAGGTTAAGCCATAGTCTGCAGCACCAGCATCCAATACAGTCACTGGTTCGAGACATGGATGCCCCACCTCTGATCCAGCTCCCTGCTATTGTGCCTGGGAAAGCAATCGAGGATGGCCCAAGTGCTTGGGCCCCTGCACCCGTGTGGGAGACCTGGAAGAAGCTCCTGGCTCCTGGCTTTGTATCGGTGCAGCTCCGGCCATTGCAGCCATCAGAGGAGTGAACCAGTGGATAGAATACCTCTCTGTCTCCCTCTCTCTGTAACTCTGTTTTTCAAATAAATAGATATACCTTTAAAAAAAAGGACTGTGTGTATCATGAATAAACTATGTGTGGGTTTCAAACATACTTAGCTGCAAAATAAACGTCTTTCAATCCCATTTTCCCTCGTATTGCTAACCGCATGAAAATATGGATTATAACTTGCTTATTTGTTTTTCCTTGGTGGGGAGCCTTTCCACGTGGCTCTCCGCAGTTAGCTGTTTTCCATTCCTAGAACTCTGAAAGCGTTTTCTCATTTAATCCTACCGGCGCCCCCTTCAGGTGGTTTCCACTATGTTGCTTCTTTTATAATAAAGAATGGAAAATTGAGGCCAAAGAAAGACAAAGCTATTTCTTTAAGGTCGTCCTATAACTGAGTTTGAGCTGAAGCCCATCTCATTTTTTTTTTTTAAGATTTATTTATATATTTGAAAGTCAGAGTTACACAGAGAGAGAAGGAGAGGCTGAGAGAGAGAGAGAGAGAGAGAGAGGTCTTCCATCCTCTGGTTCACTCCCCAGTTGGCTGCAACGGCCAGAGCTGTGCCGATACAAAGCCAGAAGCCAGGAGCTTCTTCCAGGTCTCCCACGCGGGTGCAGGGGCCCAAGGACTTGGGCCATCTTCTACTGCTTTCCCAGGCCATAGCGGAGAGCTGGATGGGAAGTGGAGCAACCAAGACTCAAACCAGCGCCCATATGGGATGCTGGAACCATAGGTGGCGGCTTTACCTGCTACGCCACAGCGCCGGCCCCAGCCCATCTCATTTTGAGATCTAAAGACCTTACATTCCCTCAGACCCATGTAGAACATGGGCTCCCTGGGCTCTGAGCACTGAGAGAGGGCTGAGCTGAGGGCCCAGAAGTGCTGACGGCCAGAACCTTGTGTTCCCCCAAACGTGCAGAAAATCGACCCTGAGGTGGCCGCCTTCCTGCAGAAGCTGCGGAGTCGGGTGCAGATTGGCGTGGTGGGCGGCTCGGACTACTCCAAGATTGCTGAGCAGCTGGGCGACGGGGATGAAGGTAGGGGGAGGCCAGGCCCAGTCGGGGTGGGGGTGAGCAGTGCGGAGCCCTTCAGTCCCTGGGCACTGCCAGAGGCCCAGTGTTCTCCTGGAGGGGGAGCGGCCCGAGGGTCGGCGTTTAGCGAGCACCTCCCTGTCCGGGCACTGGGCGAGGCTCTGGAGAGAACAGGCTGGATCCTGCCGCCATCTGTGATCTCCTTCCCCTGCTGAGCCTCGATGGCCTCACTTTGAAATGGGCACCGTCAGTAAGGCTGCTGCTGGGTGGGAAAGACCATGTGCTCGCTGCCTTTCGTTGGCACCTGTGCCTCGGAGGAGCTGGGGGAAGACCTGCATGAGCAGAGGCCTGGAGCTGGGACTGCTTTGTTTGCAGGAAAACAAAGTTGCAGACAGGGGAGGCTGGAGACACAGTTGGCATGGTACAGGCGGGCGTTGAATGCCGGACAAACCAAGGATGTGGGCTTCTCTGCCCGTCCCTGGTGGCCTCTGGGCTAACCGTAGAACCTGCTCTCCATGCTTTCTCTCTCCCCCGGATGCCCTGCGGTGCCCAAGTGATCCAGAAGTTTGATTACGTGTTTGCCGAGAACGGGACCGTGCAGTATAAACACGGACGACTACTCTCCAAGCAGGTCAGTGCCCCTCAGGCTTAGCCAGGGGCTCCCGCTTCTCCGCAGTGCCCGCTCACGGTGGTGGCGGGAGGCCCTGTGCCTGTCCTGGGTCAGGCAGCCAGGCTGCACTCAGCCCCGTGCTCCTTGCTCAGACCATCCAGAACCACCTTGGGGAGGAGCTGCTGCAGGACCTGATCAACTTCTGCCTCAGCTACATGGCCCTGCTCCGACTGCCCAAGAAGCGGTGAGGTCCCACCCAGCCTGGGCCCTGGGGCCTCGGGCCGGAGGGAGGCAGGGTGGGGGCCCCCTCACCTGGAACGTGGAGGTGCTCGGGCCCCTGACCTCTTGGTGGGTGGATTCTTGTCCCCTTGGGAGCCCAGGGAGGCCGTGGGCCCCAATGGGGCTGGTTTTGATTTCTCGCTCTCCCTGGATCCCCGCCCCCCTCCCACCCCCTCCGCTGCCAGTGGCACCTTCATTGAGTTCCGGAACGGCATGCTGAACATCTCGCCCATCGGCCGCAGCTGCACCCTGGAGGAGCGGATCGAGTTCTCCGAGCTGGACAAGGTGCCACCAGCAGTGTGACCTCAGGCACTCCGCCACCCTGAGCCTTTATCTCTCCCCAGTGGAATGTCGGGGGGAGGGGGCTGTTGAACCAGCGCCCTTTTGGGTACTCACCGTGTGCCACTGTCGCGGGAGCGTCTCCGTCTCTCCGCTGCCGCTGGTTTCCCTTGGTAGGGACGGGAAGCCGATACCTGAGTGGAGCCGATAGCAACCCCCGTCCTCGAGCCTCCAGGGCCAGCCTCCGGTCTGTGCACCTGCAGAATGGAAACCCCTCTCTCCAGACATGGCCTTCCCTCCATGCTGCCCAAAGTCCTTTCCCTCTGTCCTCTCCTTGGTCCCCCAGACCCTGCCAGTCTCCTTCCCAGCGGTGCCATTGAGAACTTTTTAAACACATCTGCCACTTCCACTCCCTGCTTGGCTCCCCACTGTCAGCCGGACAGTGACCCAGTCCCCTCCCGTGGTGTCCTGAGTCCTGGGGGTCTGCCTGGCTCTAGTTTCCCTCCCAGCCTCCTTTCACCTTTGGGTGTGCACATGGCTTGCTGGCTTGTCACCTCCACCGTCCAGTCCCACGGCAGAGCCGTCTGTCCATCCATACTTTTTTGCAGTGGCCTGTCTGTGCTGTTCTGTCTCTGAGCCACTGGCCGTTCCCCCTCCTCCGCCCGGGTGGTGGCCTCCTTGCAGCTTCTGGACGGGGAAGACCCCTTCCTGCCTGAGGGCTGTGCCTTCTGCCCGAGCACACTGCCTTTTTATCTGCTGTGGTGTCCCTCACCTTCTCCGCGGAGCCTGTCTGTCCACCTGATCGTCATACCCCTGCGTTCCTGCTCCTCCACCCTGTTTTATGTCTCCCCAAGCAGCCATCACCACCTTCTAATACACTGAGCGACCCCACTTTTTTTTTTTTTTTTTAAGATTATTTATTTGAGGTCGGCTCCATGGCTCACTTTGCTAATCCTCCGCCTGCGGCGCCAGCACCCTGGGTTCTAGTCCTGGTCAGGGCGCCAGATTCTGTCCTGGTTGCTCCTCTTCCAGGCCAGCTCTCTGCTGTGGCCCAGGAGTGCTGTGGAGGATGGCCCAAATCCTTGGGCCCTGCACCCCATGGGAGACCAGGAGGAAGCACCTGGCTCCTGCCTTCGGAGCAGTGCAGCGTGCTGGCCGCAATATGCCGGCCGCAGCGGCCATTGCGGGGTGAACCAACAGAAAAAGGAAGACCTTTCTCTCTTTCTCTCACTGTCCACTGTGCCTGTTCAAAAAAATAAAAAAAAGAAAAAAATTATTTATTTGAAGGGCAGCATTACAGAGAGGCAGAGAGAGAGAGGTCTTCCATCCGCTGGTTCACTCCCCAGATGGCCACAACAGACAGAGCTGTGCCAATCCGAAGCCAGGAGCCAGGAGCTTCCTCTGGGTCTCCCATGTGGGTTCAGGGGCTCAAGGACTTGGGCCATCTTCTACTGCTTTCCCAGGCCATAGCAGAGAGCTGGATTGGAAGTAGAGAATCCAGGACTCGAACCAGCGCCCATATGGGATGCCAGTATTGCAGGTGGCAGCTTCACCTGCTACAGCACAGCGTCAGCCCCAACCACCTACTTTTCTTTTCTTTTCTTTCTTTTTTTTTTTTTTTGACAGGCAGAGTGGACAGTGAGAGAGAGAGACAGAGAGAAAGGTCTTCCTTTTGCCATTGGTTCACCCTCCAATGGCCGCCACGGTCGGCGGGCTGTGGCTGGCGCACTGCGCTGATCCAAAGGCAGGAGCCAGGTGCTTCT
The DNA here is from genome assembly GCF_033115175.1 of Lepus europaeus. NCBI lineage: Eukaryota > Metazoa > Chordata > Mammalia > Lagomorpha > Leporidae > Lepus > Lepus europaeus. Next base: position 6,241,143 of record NC_084836.1, read on the forward strand.
CCTGGTCTCCCATGGGGTGCAGGGCCCAAGCACTTGGGCCATCCTCCACTGCACTCCCGGGCCACAGCAGAGAGCTGGCCTGGAAGAGGAGCAACCGGGATAGAATCCGGCGCCCCGACCAGGACTAGAACCCGGTGTGCCGGCGCCACAGGCGGAGGATTAACCTATTGAGCCGCGGCGCTGGCCAAACCACCTACTTTTCAAAATATATAAATTTATTTTTCTATATGTGAAAGGCAGAGGGACAGAGATTTCCCACCCCCGGTTCACTCCTCAAATGCCCACAGCAGCTGGGGCTGGGCCAGGCCGACGCTAGGAGCTTGGAACTCAATCTGGGTCTCCCACAAGGATGGCAGGGACCCAAGTCCTTGAGCCATCACCTGCTGCCTTCCCCCCCCACCCCACCCCTGCCCAGGGGGCACATTTAGTAAGAAACCAGAAGCTAGGATCAGAAGTGGAGCCAGGACTCCAGTGCAGGTACTCTGCTATGGGACATGGGTGATCCAAGCAGCAGCATTTTTTTTCTTTTTTAAGATTTATTTGTTTGGGGCTGACGTTGTGATGTAGCAGGTAAAGCCAATGCCTGGGACACCAGCATCCTATATGGGTGCCAATTCGTGTCCCAGCTGCTCCACTTCTAATCCAGCTCTCTCTTAATGGCCTGGCAAAAGCAGCAGATGGCCCACGTGTTTGTGCCCCTGCTGTGTGGCTTAAGCCTAGCCCAGCAATTTCTCTGTCTCTCCTCTCTGCAAATCTGCCTTTCAAATAAATGAATCATTTTTTTAAAGGTTTGTTTATTTGAAAGGCAGAGTTACACTGAGAGAGAGAAAGAGAGAGAAGTCTTCTCTCCACTGGTTCACTCCCCAAAATGGCCACAACAGCTGGGACTGGGCCAGGCCAAAGCCAGGAACCAGGAGCTTTTTCTAGGGCTCCCACTTGGGTGCAAGGGCCCAAACACTTAGGCCACCCTCTGCTGCTTCCTACGGGCGTTAGCAGGGAGCTGGATCAGAGTGGAGCAGCTGGGACTCAAACTGGTGCCTATATGGGATGCTGGAGCTGCAGGTGTTGGCTTAGCCTGCTGTTCCACAGCACCAGGCCCAATAAATAATGTTTTTACAATTATTCATTTTGAAAGAGTTACAGAGACAGAGAGAGGTCTTCTATCTGCTGGTTCACTCCCCAAATGGCTACTATGGCCAGCACTGGGCCAGCTTGGATCCAGGAGCCGCATCCAGGTCTCCCACATGGGTGCAGGGGTCCAAACATTTTGGCCATCTTCCACTGCTTTTCCTGGGCCTTTAGCAGGGAACTGGATCATAAGCGGAGCAGCCGGGACCTGTAAACCAGTGCCTATATGGGGTGCTGGCATCGCCGGTGGCTGCTTAACCCTCTGTGTCACAACGCTGGCCCCCAGGGGCACCGTAACCACTGCCACACGCCTGACCTCAGAGACCTTTTTGAATCGTGATTGTTGCTGTCTCCCCCAGAGCTGTCAACTCCACGAGGGCAAGATTCACTCCTGTGACTTGCGCACTGCAGGCCCCTGCCAAGTCCCACCGCCCGCCCCAGACCTGGCACAAACCAGCGGCTCAAGAATGACGTTTTGGATGAATGAATGAAGTCGTTGTATCCCTATTTTATGAGTGAGGAAACCCAGGCTCAGGAAAGTGACTGAGGTCACTCAGGCAGTTGATTGTAGAGCACAGATCTGATTCCACTGGTGCTCCCTGGTGCTTCCCTGAGGGGCAGAGCTCCCGCACACACCCCGCAACCCCAGGCCAAGGTAGGCGATGGCCACAGGCACGGGACTTTTCTTGCTGGGGTAGTTACCATGGACCTTTGCATGGCTGGCGTTGCGATACTGTGGGGGTGAGCCTGTGATGCCAGCGTCCCGTAGGAGTGCCAGTTCCAATCTAGCTCTCTGCTGTGGCCTGGGAGGGCAGTGGAAGCTGGCCCGAGTGCTTGGGCCCCTGCACCCATGTGGGAGACCCAGTTTGGGTTCCAGGCTTCTGACATTGGCCTGGCCCAGCTGTAGCCGTTGCGGACATTTAGGGAGTGAACCAGTGATGGAAGACCCCTTTTCCTGTGTCTTCCCCTCTGGAACTCAACTTCCACATAAACAAACAAGTCTTTAACAGTCCGGCCTTCACAAAGAGCCGCTCCCACGTCCCCCAAGTGGGGATGCTGGTTGTCCCCGACTCAGGAGGCACCCACCCTTCCCCCAGCTCCTCCACGCGTCCCTTTGCCTCTCCTCTTCTGGTATCCGAGGGGCACGAAGATTCCTGAGAAGCCTCTGCTGGGGACTCCGGCTTCCCTGGGGCCCACCCAGCTGCTGGGAAGGCAAGGCCAAGGCTGGCCAGGAGCTCACACTCCTCTGTGGTTTTCCACAGGAGGGAAGCGGGCTGGAGTCACCCATGACTTCTCTGTCCAGAAATGGGCTCAGAGAAGCCAAGTGACTCGCCCGAGGTCACAGCCACGGAGGTCTCAGCCGGGTCCCCTCTCATGACCTCGGGCTGTGGCCTGCCCCCTCCCCTTGCAGTCCTGCCCAACTCTGACTGCAGGACAGTGGGTCACTCCTGTCCCGTGCTCAGAAGTCCTCCGTGGCTCCCGGTCCCCCAGGTTGTGTGCAGACCTCCCCACCTGGCCTCCAGGCCCCCTGGGCTGCGGGTCCTGCAGAGTGGCCCGCTCCAGCCACAGCAGCCAAGGTGTCTGGTTGAGCTGTTTGCATGTTTAGCTGCCCCTCCTTCCTGGCCGTTCCTCTGTGGCCTCCGTGGCAGGGGCAGGCCCCGAGGGATCCTTGGGCTCCTGGTGAATGTCCCCTTCTCCATGTTTGTAGAGGAGCTGCCAGAGTTCCAAGGTCTGCTCAGAGGGTGGACCGGGCCCTGCCAAGTCCCCCTGCCCACCCCAGCACCCAGAAAGTGCTCAGCAGACATGGCTGTCGCTATGACCACGCCTGGCCTCCCTGCCGCTTATCCCAGCTCTGCTCTTAGCACCTTCACACCCATTTCCTGCGTCTGGGCCGTGGCGTGCTGTGTTGAGCTGGCTGACAGGGCCAGCCTGCGCTCCAAGGCCTCCTTCAGAGCGTTTGTCCACACCCCTGAGTGCATAGTGACAGGCCTCCCGGGTTCCAGCCCTGGCTCTGCCACTGAGCTGGGTGACCCCGAGCAAGGCACAGCCCTTCTGAGTCTGTTTCCTCGTCTGAGCAGTGGGCTCACATGGCTCGTGTGCCCGGCGTGGGGCCTAGCATGATGGCAGCCCCCAAGCCTCAGTTTGCTCCCTCTCTCTGCAGAAGGAGAAGATCCGGGAGAAGTTTGTGGAAGCCCTGAAGACGGAGTTTGCTGGCAAGGGGCTGAGGTTCTCCCGAGGTACGTCCACCCTGCAGAGGGCCTGATGGCCATGGGAGCCCACCCCTGCCCTGCCCAGCCCTGATCATGCCCTACACCCACCAGTTGCTCAGGCCCAAATCCTGTCTCCCTTGAGTTCTACCCCCTTTCCAAGTCCCTTGTACCAGAAAGTCCCAGGGCCCTGTGTCCAGAGCATCTGGGATCTGACCCGGCTCACCTCGGCTGCTGGCCTTGCGTCCCAGGTGCACCTGACCCGATGCAGCCAGCAACCCGGCTGCCACCTCACCCCGTTCCCCAGCAGCCAGAGGGGAGACGTGCTGTGTCGTCCCAGGTTAGAGCTGGGATGGTATCTTGCTTCTGCTGTGAGCTCCAGGCCAGGAGCGCCGTCCAGGCCTCTCTCAGTGTTGCTCTATCTGGGGCAGGCTTCACTTCCCTTCTCTGGGGCCTGTACTTTTCCCTGCCACCCTTGCTCTGGGTCAGGTCCAGCTCAGTGTCACCCCTCAGCGGTTGGTCTCCCCTGAGCACACTGGCTAAGTGAGCCCCCGACTCCCACCCCCACCCCATTGCTAGGTAACCACCAGTTCTCCCAGCTGAGTTGTAACTTCCCCAAGGATCCTGAGTGCCCCAAGTCTGGCCCTAGTAGGCGCTCGAGAGCCACTGCATGAATGCCCCAGCTTACCTGCCAGGCCCACTCTGCTGGCCTTCTCTGACCCTCCCAGGAGGCATGATCAGCTTCGACGTGTTCCCGGAGGGCTGGGACAAGCGCTACTGCCTGGACAGCCTGGACCAGGACAGCTTTGACACCATCCACTTCTTTGGGAATGAGACCAGCCCTGTGAGTGGTCAAGGCCAGGACAATGAACCTCCTGGGGGCTCCTGGAGAACAGCCAGTGTTCAGGAGCCCTGTGACCCGGTCTGGAAGGCCAAGGCCCGGAGAGGGCTGGACACCTGTGTCCCACAGCAGATCAGGGGAGGCCTGGGGAGGGCCAAGAAGAGGAGCTTCCTGGTGGTCCTGAGGAGGCAGTGTGGGAGGGGTCCCCATGCCAGGGTGGCTGTCCCCAACCCTGGGAGCCTCCTGCGGGCATAGCTAATTCTATGCCTTCTGCACAGGGCGGGAATGACTTTGAGATCTACGCCGACCCCCGGACCGTCGGCCACAGCGTGGTCTCCCCTCAGGACACGGTGCAGCGGTGCCGAGAGATTTTCTTCCCAGAGACGGCCCATGAAGCATGAGCCGGCCCCAACAGGCGACCTCCAGAGAGCTCCATCCAGGCCTGAAGTAGAGCCCCCGGGGCTGCAGGGGCTGCCAGGGCGCCTCGCCCTCTGGCCCAGGACACCCACCTCACGTGTACCTGCTGCTAGGCCCACCAGACAGGGCCAGGGTCCCCAGCCAGGCAGCCCCTGCCGGGACTGGCTCCTGGCCTCCACCTCGATGGCCCTGGCCACAGCTGCTGCTTGTACAGGTTTCCTTCTGCGCTGGGAGATGGCGCGGGTGAGTGTCAGCGTGAGAGGGAGCCTGCCCCGCCTGCCCACCCCGGACAGATGGGGGACAGGACAGTCGGGAAGGTGCGTACTTCAGAGAACTTTATGCCATGGATATTAAAGTTCCCACAACAAGGCATGGTGTCAGATGTGTCGCACACTCTAGTGCCACCATCCTGGAGGTGAGGAAGTGCAGGCACGGGGCAGGGACTTGCACCTGTCACGCAGGTCACACAGGAAGTCTTTGGTGCAATGGCGGGGAGGCTGAGCCCCCATCTGCTGAGTGCTCCCCAGCCCCTTCCCCAGGGCCCCACACAGAAGGCGCCGGGCCAGGGTGGGTCACAGTTGAGAGTTTATTGCCAGTATTGGGAAGGATGGGGAGTCCAGGAGGCGGGGGGCTGGAGGGTTTCTGACCGGGCACTGCAGGGCGTGTGAGTGTGGAGAGGGCTGCTGCCCCTCCCCCACTCCCTAGGAGGCTCCAGGGCTGACGCCACCATATCCGGCAGCTGGCTGGGGGCCCCTGGTGGGTTCCCCCACTCCAGCCAGCTCGGCCAAGGGTCAGGGTCCTTGTTGTTCAGGCACAGGCTTTGCTGGAGAAGCCTCACGTACAGCGAGGGACCAGGCTGGGCTCTTCCTATCTGGGGGCTCCCTGCTCTGTGTGGGCCCTGGGAGCAGGGGGTTGGGGTGTGGTACTCTACCTTAGGGTCCTGGGGCACCTCCCAGGCCAGGTATCCCCCTGGACAGCCACTGAACCCCTCATCCTGGGCCCTGGAGCTCCCAGTTCTGCCCGAATGAGGTCTCACAGGGTCACGGTCCCTGGCAGGCCCTCTGAACCGTGACTCCCATTTCTCCCCGCTCAGGTGATGTGCTTTCCAGAAAGGGGGTGTGGTGGGCAGGGCCCCGCCTTCCTGGCCCCCACTACACACACAAGCACACACATCCTGGCCTCAAAGGGACTTCACAGCCAGAGTTGGAGAAGCTGAAGCCCACGCCCCAGCCTGACAGTCTGGCAGAGCCACTGTCCCGGGACCTGGGGCGAGGGGAACCGGGCGGAGGTGTCCCCGGCTGAGGGCCTTCCCTGGGTACCTGGGCCCGGCCCTGCCTGAGGGACATGTGTCTGTCCGTCGCTGCACCCTCAAGGCGACGGAGCCAGGCCCCGGGCTTTAGGCGTCAGGGTAGAGGAGGGGGCTCCCTCCCAGCGGGGCCCCCACCTCGGGGTGGATGGAGGAGGATGAGCTGGCTCGGCATGGCCCAGGGAAGGGGCAGCCTGTGCTGGACTCACGGGGCTGTTGTCCCACTGAGAAGGAGGGACTGCCGCTGAGACAGGGCCCCCGCCCCACTCCTGCCTCTCCAGCTCAAAGTGAGGCCAAGAGTGGAGGAGGGGTCTGTCCACCTCGGGCATGGTCTCTTCCTCTGCCAGGGGGTGGAGGCGCCCCCAAAGCACCCACTGGCCTGGCTTTGGAGGGGAAGGGTCCGCAGGGAGGTCCCAGCCAGGACGGAAGGTGGGAGAAGCAGAGGCAGAGCCTGACCAGGGCCAGGGCCAGTGCCAGGGGGGCGTCGGGCTCAGGGGCAGAGACATAGGGAGCAGGTTCCTACAGAGAAGATTCTGCTGGGTCCCCTTGAGCCTAGGAGGGCTCGCAGAGGCTCAGCCACCACAGGGACAGGAGGGTGGGAGGGTCCTGTGCACGCAGCAGGGAGGAGGAGGGAGAGACCATGGGCAGGCAGAGAAGGCAGGTCCGATGGCCCCCTCCACCCAGCTCCTGGCCAGCTCACAACAGTCACAGGTCACGGGGTGGTGGAGGCACACACTCACGGCCACAAGCACAGACAGACAACAGACAGATATGCACATGGGGGCCGCCCAGGGGGCTGGTGAGCCAGCACAGCGGGGCACGGCGCCAGCTGCTGCCCGTCCACCCTGTGTGGTGGCTGCCCGCCCACCTAGGAGCCCACGACCTGGCCAGACCACGTCTCGTGGGGCGTGTGGGGGGCCAGCTGGGTGAGCACCACCTCGACGGCCTGGAACTTCTGGTTCTTGGGCGGGATGGGACACATCTTGTAGGTCACCTCGTCGCCCTCCACAGGTACGTACTCCCCCTCGATGCTGGAGGGCGAGAGCGCAGTGTGAAGGGCAGCTCCCCAGGCGCCTCCATGGCCTGGCTGGGTCAGGGAGCCTGGCCACCCTCAGTGTCAGGGCCTCGCTCTCTGCTCTGTAAAATGGGGATTGTAGACTGCCCCTCCCTCTCAGCAGAAGTGGGTGGGGCCAGGCCTAGACCCACCTCTCCAGGTGGCTCTTGAGATCTGTGTACCCCGCCCCTCCTGGGCCCAGCCCTCTCCCTCTAGGCCCTAGAGGTGCAGAAAGATGCCAGGAACCCAGAGCTCAGCCAGTGAGGCGAGAGGCCGTGGGGCAGTTGGGGGACACGGCGGGGGGGGGAAGGCCGTGGGGCAGTTGGGGGACACGGCGGGGGTGGGGCAGGCCGAGGGGCAGTTGGGGGACACGGTGGGGGGGGCAGGCCGTGGGGCAGTTGGGGGACACGGTGGGGGGGGCAGGCCGTGGGGCAGTTGGGGGACACGGGGGGGGGTGCGGGCAGTGACTCACTCAGACACGTGCACAAAGATGTCCTCGGAGCCGTTCTCGGGGGTGATGAAGCCGTGGCCCTGTGACCGTGAGAACTGCTTACAGATGCCCTTGAACACGGGGCCAGCCGAGGCTCGGGCTGTCCTGGAGATAGGTGGGGCGGTTGGCACCGAAGCCTGGGAAGCCTTCTCCCCAGACCCCGACAGGTTCCCGGCCCCTGCCTGCTGAGCGTGCCCCAGGGCTGCATGAAGCCACAGCTGTGCCTGCCCAGCCCCACATCATCCCCATTTGACAGATAATAAGACTGAGGCCAGAGAAGAGCGCTCTCCCAGGATAGCACGGCAGATCCCCTGACTCCTGGCCAGTCCTCTCTGCACAGCCCCCTCCCTCCTGGGAGTGTTGGGGCTTAAGTGGAACCCTTCCAGGCTAGGTGTGAACATGCCCCCAGATGGCCACACCTCTTCCACTCAGTCCTCCCTCACTCACCCAGTGTCTAGGGCAGGCATGGGACAACCAGCACCTGCCGCAAAACCCACTTTGGCCGGACCAAGTCTGTTTCCCCGTGGCCCCCACCAGCCCGTCCCCTGGGTGAGCTCAGTGACCCCCACAGGCCCAGGGCTGGGCTGTGTCCAGCCTGTCCACCCAGCCCCAAGGTTAACTCCATGCTGCTCCTTCCACTGAGAACACCCAGCCCCCTTCCTCACCTGCTGCCTCTGCCAGCCCCAGCCAGGACGTCCCCCTGGTAGGCCAGGCCGGGGGTACCGGATGGCAGGCACCACCCCTGCTGGACTGCCCTTTGTCTTACTCATCACTGGGCCATGGTCAGGGGCTCAGTGAGTCTTTGTGGAATGAATGAGTGAATGAATGAATGATCCCTGCAGTTATTGGAAGGTCTACACACAGCTCCCCAGTCCTGGGGGGCTTTGGCTGATGTCACAGAGCCTGGGGGGGTGGTACTCACGCCGAATATGTCCTGGTCCGCTTGGTGGGCAGTGGACTGGGCAGGTCCCGAGGAGACACGCTGCCCCGCTCCCAGACCCTGCTGCCCTCCCGGTGGAAAGGGAAGGTGGGCCACACAGGGGACTTGGGGGAGTGCAGTGGGGGCACCACGGGGGGCGACGTGGGCTCCGACGTCATGGTGGGGCCAGCGGGAGAGCCTGGCGGGCTCTGGGGCCCAGGGGCCGGGGAAGGGCTTGGCCGTCCACGCGGGCAGGGCCCGGCCTGGCCCTGCTCAGCAGCCTCACCAGTCACAGGCTCCGTCTGGAAGGAGAGAAAGAGAGACAGGTGAGCACGGCCTGGGGCACCCTCATGGCGTGGCTTCCGGCCGCCCAGCCCCCCATTCAGCCCTGGAGGTGGGATGGGCGCGTGTGTTTTGGCACAAGGGTTGGCAGTTTCAAGCGCACAGCCCTGGGTTCGAGCCTCAACTTTGTCACCTACAACTTGGTGACCTGCAGCAAACCCTCAGAGGCTCCAGCCCCAGGCTGCCTGGGTTTGAACCTCAGCTTCCTCCCCTACCCTCGTGGGGCCTCGCTCAATATTCTTGACGTGCGACTCAGTTTCCTGCTCTGTAAGATGGGAACGTGCTGGTTCCTGTTTCCTGGAGAGGCCGCTGCAGGTATTACCTGTCTTGACCGGAGCTCGGTGAGCTCTTGGGAACGAGAGAGAGAGAGACAGAGAGAAAGGTCTTCCTTTTTGCTGTTGGTTCACCCTCCAATGGCCACTGCGGTCGGCGCATCGCACTGATCCGAAGCTTGGAGCCAGGTGCTTCTCCTGGTCTCCCATGCGGGTACAGGACCCAAGCACTTGGGCCATCCTCCACTGCCTTCCCGGGCCATAGCAGAGAGCTGGCCTGGAAGAGGGGCAACCAGGATAGAATCTGGCGCCCCAACCGGGACTAGAACCCGGTGTGCCGGCACTGCAGACGGAGGATTAGCCTGTTAAGCCACGGCGCCGGCCAACCTAGGTGATCTTGTGGTCTCCCCCCCTCCCCGGGGCTTAGGAAGGCTTGGATGGTATCTGGCCAGTCTGGGAAGGACCCCAGGACCGGGAGGGCCCCAGCCCTACCAAGAATGAGCTGTGCACCCCACGTGGTACTTACAGTAGCCTCCGTCTCCTCATTTGATGGAGCTTCAGGCCCCGCCTCCCCCTGGCCGGGCCAGGCTGAGCCTGGGGACGTCAGCACCTGGCGCAGCCCACGGTCAGGCGGGAGTGGTGGCTTCACCACCTTGCACCCTACTCCTTCACTGCCCCACCCCCAACCCCGAGGCCCTGGGGGTCCCTGAGCGGCAAGTCTTTGTGGCCACTGTTCCGAGCCCCCCAGCATGCATATACAAAACCTGAAGTTTCCAGAAAAGGGTTTCAGTCTTCTTAGGAACCCAGAGGCCAGGGTGCCCGAAAATGCTATGTGGCAGGCCTGAAAGGGCCCCGAGTCACCCCTCAACCAACCCCCCTCACTGCAGCAGGTGCCCCGGCCTCGGCTCGAGATCACACGGAGAACGGGCTTTCCTGGGCCCCTGTCCCTGGGGCTGGGGGAGGAGCAGCCCTCCCTGCCCCCAGCACCCACCCCCTACAGGATCGCTGTGGCACCCCAGGGCCAGAGCCCTCCCCAGGTACTGCGAGGCACGAGGAGTGGGGGTTGGCAGGGTCTGCACTTTGGTCAAGCTGGGCCTGAATACCCCCAGCAGCACAGTGGCCTAGAAGTGGAGACGGCCAGTCTGGCCACGCGGTACAACTGCACTTGGCCGTGAGAAGAAGCAGAGAGACGGACTCACGCTGCAGCCCAGACCAGCCTGGACAGCGTCACACTGCGTGGGGGAAGCCGGCCACAGACGACCGCAAGTCCATTGCTGAGAAATGTCCAGAACAGGCACACCCAGAAAGCAGGTTAGTGATGACCAGGGGCGGGGAGGGCTGGGGAAGGTGGGGGCCTGTGATGGTGCAGTTTCTGGGGCCACGACGGTCACACAACTCTGTGGACACCCTGAAAACAACTGAATTACACCCTGAGCAGGTGAATGGTGTGGTACGTGAGTCATAGCTCAATAAAGCTGTTGCCAAAAAAAGACGGGCGGACAGCAGTTACCCAAGATGACACAGCTGGGGAAGCCCCAGACGCACGGTCCTGCAGCGCCCTCCGGGGGTGGCCGCTGCTCTACTTGGGCCAGAGGCGGCAGGCCATGGGGACCAAGCCCTGCCTCCCTCTCTGCAGCTCCCCCGGGCCTGGTGCTGTGCTTGGCGGTGACAGCCGGCGCTGGGAGGTCGTGGGGGCGGGGCAGAGGCAGCCCGCAGCGGTTACCAGGGAGACACAGGCTGGCCGCTCCTGCCCGCCAGGTGCCTGCTGTTCCAGGGCTCTTCCAGAGCAGGCAGCAAGGAGGGTGGGGGATGCCCCGAGGAGCCAGGGGGGCCTCCCCATGCCGGACCCCAGAAGTGTCCCAGAGACCAGGCAGCAGAAGCCAAACGGAGGAACGACAGCCACTACCCCACGCCTCTCTGGGCAGCACTGGCAGAGCAGGCAGTGGGATGGTCTTGGCGGAGGAGGGGGGCAGGGGGCAGTGTCCATGGACAGAGAACGGCGCTCTCCCATCCCTCACCCCAGCCTCGGTTTTCTCATCTGGGAAATGGGCGTTACGAGAGTCTCTTACTCCAAAGGATTTTTGAGGATGAAACGCTTTGGAGCGTGGGCTTGGCCAAGGGCTTGCGCCTCGCAGACAAGGAGGGAGGCATGCTATTCTTTGTTTTTTTTTTTTTTTTTTTTTGACAGGTAGAGTGGACAGTGAGAGAGAGACAGAGAGAAAGGTCTTCCTTTTGCCGTTGGTTCACCCTCCAATGGCTGCTGCGGCCGGCGCACTGCGCCGATCCGATGGCAGGAACCAGGTGCTTATCCTGGTCTCCCATGGGGTGCAGGGCCCAAGCACTTGGGCCATCCTCCACTGCCTTCCCGGGCCATAGCAGAGAGCTGGCCTGGAAGAGGGGCAACCGGGACAGGATCGGTGCCCCGACCGGGACTAGAACCCGGTGTGCTAGCGCCGCAAGGCGGAGGATTAGCCTAGTGAGCCTCGGCGCCGGCTGAGGCGTGCTATTCTTACCCCATTTTGCAGACAAAGAAACTGAGGCTCAAAGAGTTCCAATCATCATGAAACGCCACCCAGCAACAAACACCCAAGCCAAGATTTGCACCAGAGCACCCTGTCTCTGGAGCCTCGGGGCGGGGCGTCGGGGTCCTGTGTTCAAGCCCTGGCCTTTCTCCCTCTCGTCCCACCAGGGCCCTGGTGCACACTGCCTGCCAGCCTCGGAGACCAAGGGCCAGGGAACTAGAGGGAGCCGGAACCAGCCTCCAGCTCAAGCCTGCAGGGGGAGAGGAGGCTGTTCCTGTCCGGGTGCCCCATGCTGTGCGTTTCAGCATCCCAGTCACCCCAACAAGTTGAAGTTACAATTGTTTCCATTTTACAGATGAGGCTGTGGAGGCTGGGCGAGGCAAAGTTACTGGCCCAAGGTCACACAGCTGGTAGATGACAGAGCCCAGGCTAAGCTGCACTCTGCTTGCGGCACAGCCAAGATGAGGCTGCAGTTTTCCCAAAAGAACTTTCCCTGAGCAACGAGAGGGGCCAAGAAACCCCCCAGTTGCAGGGAATCTGTAGAACAGAGCTAAAGGGGGGCACTCAGGGCCTGGGTCTGTCCGGAGGGCATCTCCCGCCCTCAGAACGGGCAGCTGGTGGGCAAGAGGGTCTGAAGCCTGGCTCCAGAGCGACCCTCCCTTCTGCGCCTCCATTTTCTCGTCTGTCCTATGGGAGGAGCCAGGGGGCCGTGAGCGGGCCGCTCCCCGGCCGCCCTGCTCCAGTCTGCCGGGACGCCAGCCCACAGCTGTGATGAAGGGGCGTCGAGATAAAACGAGAGGCTGCTGGGAGGCAATGGAGGGGTGGGAGGTGGGGGGGCGCTCTGGATGGCGGCGCAGCCCTGTCAGCCGCTGACCACAGCCTCCCCCTCCCTCCCCGAAAAGACCCAGGTGGGGAACGGCCGTCACGGTCCTCTCCTGACCCTGAGAGCCCCGCTCAGCCTGGGCAGATGAGGGGAAGCAAGCCGGCTGGACCACGCCGTGCTGCGAGGCCGGGAGCAGGCACCTGCTCCTCTCCTGCCGCGTGAGTCCTCGCCGCTCCTGGTGACTCACGAAGGTCAGTGCTGCGCTCCAAGGTTGTCAGAGCACACACTGGGGACTCCCCCAAGGTGACATTTCCCAACACAAACAGATTCACGCACACAACTGAAATGGACGGGGTGTCCAGCCCTTAGAGGCCCCCAGTCCAGTGCAGGCACAGAAAACCATGGTGGAAGCCCTGACACTGGAAGGCACCGCCTAGTGACTGTTCACCACGCGCCGGCCCAGTGCCAAAGCCTGTGCCCGTTTCTTCGCCTCATCTGTGTAATAACTACTGCAGTATACCCATTCTTCAGGAGAGTAAACTGAGGCTCACAGAGCAGGTCAGAGGCAGAGCTTCTCTCCCCTGGAGACGTTTGGGGGAGGGGCTACAGAAAGACCTTGGGCCGGAGGTCCCTGGAGAAGGAGTCAGGGCTGGGGCTCTATTTCTGGCTCTGCACTGACTCAGACCATGACCTTGGGTGAGTCACTCGCCTACTCTGCTGAGCTTAAAAACAACTCCCCCAATAAAAGCGTCCCAGCCCCAAGCCCCCATTATGGGGGAGCAGATGGGGCGAGATGGGTACGGCTGTGTAAAAACAGGGACACAGGACGAGGGCGGAACAGCTTTCTGAACCTTGGGGGCTGGACTGCTGGGGGCTCTGGGCAAGCAGGAAACAACCTGGGGACCACCAGACAGAGCTGGCACCTGTCTGGCTTCTCCCCCTCCCCCGGCTTCCAGACGCTCCTCAAAATACATCAGTGCCAGGCTGCTCCTGATGCTGGAAGTGACCTAATTAAACCTGGTCCCTTCCCGCAGCGGGGTGTGTGTGTGTGTGTGTGTGTGAAGGGGGGGAGGGTGAATGGCACCAGCCAATACTTGAGCTTAACTGTTTGAGACACCCCGTCAGGTGCCCAGGATGCCCTGGGGGCCGCTGTGGTGGAGGCCCTGGGGGCTTCTTTGTCATGGTGGTGGGGAAGCCAGGATGACCCTGGGAAGACCAAGTTCACAGCCCAGCCCTGCTGCCCGCCTGCCTGTGTGGCCTAGGGAGTCCTTGTCCCATTCTGAGTCCTCTGAGACAGGAGCAGGCTGGTCAAAGACACAAAGTGGCCTGTGGAGTGACCACAAGGCCCGGAGCTTCCCGTGAGCCCGGCCACCCCAGGGGCTTATGGTTTCCCTGGCTTTGGGAAGGCCAAGGACCCTCCTCTCCTTTTAGTCTCCCATGTTGCTGCTCAGCACAGACGAAGGTCCCGACTGCCCGAAGCCCCCAGCCCACAGGCTCTGGGTTCTGGCTACCCGGTTGTTGACCAGTGGATGTGACCAGCTCAGCCAGGCCCTGGGCACCCTCTGCTGGGTGCCACCCTTGGGGGTCAGGCCTCCAGCCTGGCTGTAGGTGTCCCCTCCCCACCAGCATCCATGAGGGTCCTCCAGCCAGTAGGCAGCCGTGGACTTTGCTCAGCTGTCTCTCTCCAGGCCTGAGCCAGGTCTCCGTGGCCAAAACTCCCCTGGCCTCTCGCAGGCCCCCTGTGCACCTATGTTTTGGGGGTTTTGTTTTTGGAGGTAGGGGCGGATGGATCAGGATGGACAGATACAGAAAATAGATATTTTGGGGAAAAGACTTTAAGGAAATGGGGAGCGGGGAGAGCTAGGAGGAAGGAACATCCATAATTTGGAAGACCCACAGGCCTCTGGTTTGGAGTCCAATTCGGGAAACCAGCCTCCCATCCACCCAGGGGGCTGGAGCCCGCCCCTTCCCGGGGAAAAGCCCCTACTGTATTGCATGCTGGAGGGCACGGTGCCAGCTCTCAGAGCGGCTGCCCACCCCCCACCGGGCACACTTCCTCCTCCCAGCCCCCAGCCCCAGCGGATGCAGCAGTTCACTCTGTATTTATTATTGTTCTCGCGCCAGCCCCCCCCCCCAACCCCGCCTCTCCCTGGGAAGAGCCTGCAGGCTGGCAGCTTGGCAGGAACCTGCTGTCTCCTTGTGGGTGCCAGCATCGCCCCTTATCTCTGCCTGCACTCCTTGTGCCAGGGTCAGGCCACGCAGGGGCTTGGTGCCAGCCAAGGGCGCCCTGCATCCCACATCAGGGGTGGCCCAGGAGGCCCCGGCTTATCGCGTGTGCCCTAGGGGGCTGCTCTCTGGCAAGGGTGGAGGTCAGAGGGACACTGGCAGGCAGGGGAGGTGGCAAGGGCTCCAGGTGGGGCTGGCTCCCGGGCGAAAATAACACCACGAAGCTCTCTCTCCAAGCCAATTAACACAATGATCCGCATCACTCTGGGCTGGGGGGAACCAATTCAAGAGAAGACAGCTGCCTGGGTCCCACTGTGGCCTGCCCCTTGCCGGCCCTCCCCAGCCCCGGCCCCAGCTTCCAGGGGGAAAGACCAGTGATGTCCTCCTTTCCACGCCTGGGAGCAGCCGTGGGATCGCTCCAGCAGCCCCGCTTCCCAGACAGGAGGCTGCGGCTTGGCAGGTGCCTGCTCTGCCCAGCCTCCCGAGCCACTCGCAAGTCCCAGACACACACACAGACACCCACAGGGAGCCACACCGCCTCAGCTTCCCCTGGAGGTCAAGGGGAGAGGAGGGGCGGGGGGCTGCACCTGCATTACCCTGCATCCCCTTTGCGAGCTGAACCAGCCTGGTCCAGCCCCCACTGTCCCAGCCTCCCCCTGACGGCTCCCCCAACCGCACCCCTGCTGTACCTCCCTCCTTCCCCCCTGCCATGGCCACGGTCTCCAGCTCCGTGCCCTCGGGCCCCAACCAGCCAGCCCCTTACCTCTCCCTGCAGCTGGGGTCCAGGCACTGCCTCCTACAGCCAGCAGCACTCCTGGATCGGCGGGCAGCTCTGGGTCTGGAAGATGTGCTCTGTGTGTGTGTGTGTGCAGCAGGCGGCCCCTCGGCCCCTCACTCACTCACACACGCCTCCCGCTGACGTCAGGACGAGCAGGAGGGAGGGGCTGGGTGGGAATTTGTACTCCCAGCTTAAAGGGACACCAGGCTCTGTGCCGGGGCCCAGACACCGCAGCCTGAGTCAGGCGGCGTCGCTCGGGCCCGAAGCTTCTTGTTTGCAAAGTGGCGTTTATTGCTGGGCCGCGCTGTGATCTGCCAGGCGGGCGGCTAGTGAGCAACGCAGGGGAGGGAGGGCCGGCAATCAGAGGGCAGGAGGTGGTGGTGACCACGCACACGCGTGTGCACCCCGGGGTCCCCGGTGGGGGCTGGGCAGTCTGCTCCAGGCAAATCCCAGACAGGCACCCAGGGCCATCCCCTCACTCGGCCCTGTGACGCCCCCTGGAGTGAAGGGCGCGGGCGGCCCCGGGCTCGGCCCTGTCTGGCACCCAGTCGGCCCTGGGCTTACGCCGCTGCTTGGAACCGAAGAGGACTCCAAGGGAGCAATAACTTGGCACACACACTCATTCTCTCACACTCACACTCACCACTCCCAGACACACACACTCACAGACTCACCACTCACAGATTCACACACGCTCACACTCACCACTCACACTCACACACTCACAAACTCACCACTCCCAGACACACACACTCACAGACTCACCACTCCCAGATTCACACACACTCACACTCACTACTCACACTCATACACACACTCACCACTCCCAGATTCATACACACACACTCACCCTCATACACACACTCACAGACTCACCACTCCCAGACACACACACTCACAGACTCACCACTCCCAGATTCACACACACTCACACTCATCACTCACACTCATACACACTCTCACTCACACATTCATATGCACTCACATGTACACACACACACACTCACAGAGTCACCACCCCACACACACACACACTCACCACTCACACCCATACACACACTCCCAGACTCACCACTCCCAGATTCACACACACTCACACTCATCACTCACACTCATACACACTCTCACTCACACATTCATATGCACTCACATGTACACACACACACACTCACAGAGTCACCACCCCAGACACACACTCACCACTCACACTCACTCACACACTCACAAACTCACCACTCCCAGACACACACACAGACTCACCACTCCCAGATTCACACACTCACACTCATCACTCACACTCATACACACTCTCACTCACACATTCATATGCACTCACATGTACACACACACACACACTCACAGAGTCGCTACCCCCAGACACACACACACACTCACCACTCACACTCATACACACACTCACAGACTCGCCACTCCCAGACACACACACTCACACTCACCACTCACACTCATACACACACTCACAGACTCGCCACTCCCAGACACACACACACACTCACCACTCACACTCATACACAGACTCACCACTCCCAGACACACACACTCACAGACTCACCACTCCCAGATTCACACAC
This sequence comes from Lepus europaeus, assembly GCF_033115175.1. Taxonomy (NCBI): domain Eukaryota; kingdom Metazoa; phylum Chordata; class Mammalia; order Lagomorpha; family Leporidae; genus Lepus; species Lepus europaeus. Next base: position 6,258,060 of record NC_084836.1, read on the forward strand.
TCACACTCATCACTCACACTCATACACACTCTCACTCACACATTCATATGCACTCACATGTACACACACACACACACTCACAGAGTCACCACCCCAGACACACACACACTCACCACTCACACTCATACACACACTCACAGACTCACCACTCCCAGACACACACGCTCACACTCACCACTCACACTCATACACACTCTCACTCACACATTCATGTGCACTCACATGCACACACACACACTCACAGTCACCACCCCAGACACACACACACTCACCACTCACACTCATACACACACTCACAGACTCACCACTCCCAGACACACACACTCACACTCACCACTCACACTCATACACACACTCACCACTCCCAGACACACACACACACTCACCATTCACACTCATACACACACTCACAGAGTCACCACCCCAGACACACTCACACTCACCACTCACACTCACTCACACACTCACAAACTCACCACTCCCAGACACACACACTCACAGACTCACCACTCCCAGATTCACACACTCTCACACTCACCACTCACACTCATACACACTCTCACTCACACATTCATATGCACTCACATGCACACACACACATACACTCACAGAGTCACCACCCCAGACACACACACACACGCTCCAATTCTGGGAGGTCGACCCTGAGCACAGGGCACAGACAGCCGCACCTAGAGCCAGCCAGGGTCTGAACCTCAGTTTCCAGCTGTGGGGCTGCAGGCAAGGCTCCTCCGGCTCCGAGCACCGGCTGCGGGGCTGTCGGAGGATCGGGGGCGTCTCCTCGGTGAGGCCAGGGCCCGGCTGGACGAGGCTCCCACGGGGGCTTCTCCCTCCGCCTGTGCTCGCTCCCCAGCCTCCATGGAAGCTAGCAGGACTTTCCTGCGCCTCCTAGGACTACCAGGTTGGCATTTTCAAAAGGACCCTCATTCAGATAGAAAGGAGGTCGGAGTTGAAAGGGAAACAGCCAAGAAAAACACAAATACTTGGTAAAAATAGCCGAGTGGGATGCAGCTAGGGCTTCCCATGTGCCGGGCAGGCTCACAGCGGCCCTCTGATTTATTTTTGTCACCCCATCTTACCTGTGAGGAAACAGGGGTTTGAAAGGAGAGACCTGCCTGCTGTGTCATTCAGCTGGCTGGGAGGTGTGGAAAACACTACCACCTATCCCTGCCCTTCTAGTACCTTCCAGAACAATCAGTGCCAATTTCTGATTCTGCGAGAGACTGGAGATTTGATTTCAACACTGACTGAGATACCTCTGTCCTTTGAAATTCTCCTCTCCTGCGGCAGGTGTCGCGGCACAGTGGGTTAAGCCACTGATTGGGGCGCACACCCCGTACCAGAGTGCCTGGTACAAGTCTTGGCTGTTCCCCTTCAGATCCAGTTTCCTGCTAATGCGCCTGGCAGGTGGCTCAAGGTGTCACAGAAGAGACTCAGATGGCATTCCAGGCTCCTGGACTCAGACTGGCCCAGCTCCGGCTGTCGTAAGCATTTGGGGTGTGAACGAGCAGATCAGAATCTCTGTCTCTTCCCCTCTGTCACACTTGCCTTTCAAATACATAACTCTTAAGAAAAAAAAAAAAAAAAAAACAAGCCGGCGCCACTGCTCACTAGGCTAATCCTCCGCCTTGCGGCGCCAGCGCACAGGGTTCTAGTCCCGGTTGGGGCACCGATCCTGTCTCGGTTGCCCCTCTTCCAGGCCAGCTCTCTGCTGTGGCCAGGGAGTGCAGTGGAGGATGGCCCAAGTCCTTGGGCCCTGCACCCCATGGGAGACCAGGGTAAGCACCTGGCCCCTGCCATTGGATCAGCGCAGTGCGCCGGCCGCAGTGCGCCTACCGCAGCGGCCATTGGAGGGTGAACCAACGGCAAAAGGAAGACCTTTCTCTCTGTCTCTCTCTCACTGTCCACTCTGCCTGTCAAAAAAAAAAAAAAGAAAAAAAGAAAAAAACAAAACAAAACTCCTCTTCCTTCTCTGCCTTCTTCTCTCCCAAATAGAATAGTTTTGGGGGCAGGTGTTGTAGCAGAGTAGGTTAAGCCACCTGCAGCGCCGGCATCCCATATAGGCACCGGTTCAAGTCCTTGCTGCTCCACTTCCGATCCAGCTCCCTGCTAATGTCCTGGGAAAGCAGGTGAGTAGGCCCCTGCGCCCATGTGGGAGACCCAGATGACCTGGCCCAGCCCTGGCCTTTGTGGCCATCTGAGGAGTGAACCAGCAGATGGAAGATCTCTCTCTCGCTCTGTCTCTCCCCCACTCTCTGTGACTCTGATTTTCAAAATAAATAAATCTTTTTTTCTTAAAGAACAGTTTTCAGGGGGCTGCACAGGAACCTTCTGCAGACAGCACTGTGAGGTTGCCCAGGGGAGGAAGCAGTCTTGGAGATCCCCAGGGCAGGAACCCACGCCCTGGCCTCTGGACTCCTGTTTTTATTTGAGTGGCAGAGAGAGAGAGAGTGTGTGTGTGTGTGTGAGCTCCTATCTGCTGGTTCATTCCCCAGATGCCTGCAATGCTGGGGGTGGGGTGCAAAGCTGGGGAACAGGAACTCCGTCCCGGTCTCTCACACGCGTAGCAGGAGAGCTGCCTCCCGGGTCTGCGTTAGCACGGAGCTGGAGAGAGGAGCCAGAGCCGGGAGTGAACCCCGCACTTGGATACGGGACCTGGGCACCTCAGCCAGCATCGTAGCCAAACACCCACCCCTGGACCCCTGCCCTTCCACGAGATGTCAACACCAATGATGACCCTGCCCCGGCCCCCCATACAGTCCCTTCTGCAAGGTTCTGCCTCCCTGATTTGCTTAGGGACTCGGCTCATTGGACCACGTGGCCCATCAGAACCAGCGTCAGCTGAGTGACAGACAACAGAGGGGCCAGGGAGGGAGGACTGCTCTGAACTCCAAGAGACCAGACAGAACCAGCCGTGCCGGAATCTGCAGAGACACCGAGGGCAGGGGCACAGGCGGGCAGAAGAGGAAGAGGGAGGAGGCTGGTGTGATGGCGCCCTGAGGGACAGCAGAGGCGGGCTATGGCCCTGGCAGCCCGGACGAAGGGCCTCGAAGGCTAGCTCTGGGGAGGCCTGTTCTGCTGTGGACAAGGCCGGAGCCAGGGCCGAGGGCCCGGCTCTCCCCTCCCCACCCGGTCTCCTTTCTCTACCGCGAGAGAGCAGTGGCAGAGGCAGGCCGGGAGATGGCGGGAAGCCGTGCGGGGACTACTCGCGCGCAGCCAGCGCAGGGCACAGCTGTTCATTCAGGAAATGAGCAGCCGCCAGGCACCACCCACCCACAGCTGAGTAACAAAGGAATCAGCTGCGTGGAGCGGGGCCGGCACCGAGGCTATTTTTGTGAAAAGCTGAGAATTCACAAGCTCATCTCCTCGAAAGCCTCCTTCACCTTGGAGAAGCTGAAGAGCTGGGTCAGAGCCAACAGACCCCTCCCCAAGCCCTCCTGATCCTGCACATTACCGTCCTCCTCCCGGAGCCGGCGGGGGCCAGGTGTGAATCCAAGCACGCAGACCCCTGGGGCGCTGGTGCCATTTGACAGGTGGTGAGGATGCCCAGGCCCAGAGAGGGTAAGACACTGGCGTGGCATCACACAGCTGGTGATGAAGCTGGGATTAACATGCAGGGGGTCTGCCTTTCCTGTCCCCTTATTCTTTGCACGGTGTCACTGCTGCTGAGATGTCGTTCAGCCCCCTGGACACCTGTCTCCCTCGCTCTGGGACTCAGACTCCAGCCTGCATGGCCATAGTTGCCCAGTGAGGCACAGAGGGGCCTCTCTTCCTCTCCCCAGTCCCCATCATCTTCTCCAGCCCGACGCCCCCCCTCCCCAGTACTGGAGAAGATCTTGCTCTGCAAGGCTGACCTTGCCACGCGTCCACTCACTCACACCTGCTATGTACTTGGTGGTCTAGGCCCTGGGACTGCAGCAGCAAACAAAGGAGATATCTCCTTGAGTGTGTGGCATTTGCATGTCATCTAAAGGGAGATAATAAAAAACAATCAAGGGGGGTGTTTGGGATAGTGGTTAAGACACCACTTGGTGCTGGTTCGAGCCCCGGCTGCTCCTCTTCTGATCCAGCTCTCTGCTGTGGCCTGGGAAAGCAGTGGAGGATGGCCCAACTGCTTGGGCCCCTGCACCTGCTTAGAAGACCCAGAAGAAGCTCCTGGCTTCAGATTGGTGCAGCTCTGGCCATTGCAGCCATTCGGGGAGGGAACCAGCAGATAGAAGACTTTTCTCTCTCTCTCTCTCTCTCTCACCATCTCTCTCTCTCTGCCTCTGCCTCTGCCTCTCTGTGACTCTGCCTTTCAAATAAATAAATAAATCTTAAAAAAAAAAAAGACCCCACTTGAGGCCCACATCCCACATCAGAGGGTCTGAGTTCGGGTCCTGGCTCCATTTCCAATTCCAGCTTCCTGCTAATGCACACCCTGGGAGGTAGCAGGTGACGCTCAAGGACTGGGGGCCCTGCCACCCATGTGGGAGGTCTGGATGGAGTTCTTGTCTCTTTTTTTTTTTTTAATTTTTATTTATTTTTTGACAGGCAGAGTGGACAGTGAGAGAGAGAGACAGAGAGAAAGGTCTTCCTTTTGCAGTTGGTTCACCCTCCAATGGCCGCTGCGGCCGGTACACCGCACTGATCCAAAGGCAGGAGCCAGGTACTTACCCTGGTCTCCCATGGAGTGCAGGGCCCAAGCACTTGGGCCATCCTCCACTGCACTCCCGGGCCACAGCAGAGAGCTGGCCTGGAAGAGGAGCAACCGGGACAGAATCCAGTGCCCCAACCAGGACTAGAACCTGGTGTGCCCGCACCACAAGGCGGAGGATTAGCCTATTGAGCCGCGGCGCCGGCTCAAGTTCTTGTCTCTTGGCTTTAGCCAAGCCCCACCCTGGCTATTACAGGCATTTTGGGAGTGAACTAGCAGATGGAAGACCTCTTTCTGCCAGTCTCTGTCTCTCTGTCATTTATATAAATAGGAATAAATACATTTAAAAATATCTACAAACAAATAAATGCATGGTCTCAAATTACACCAAACCAACAAGCAGGGTGAGATGATGGAGATGGCTGAGGGGATACCTCTGGCAAAGGTGCCCGGGAAGCTGATCCCCACGGGAGAAGGGGCCAGCTTGTAAGCAGGGGACAAGTGTTCTGGAAGAGGGAACAGCATAGGTGAGCCCCCAGAGGCAGGAAGGAGAGCTGGAGGAAGCCAAGGTTGCAGGTTAGGGACAAGCAAAGTAAGGCACTGATGGGGCTGGAGCCAGGAGCAGGGGATGGCAGGGGCCAGGTGGTGTGGGGTTTGGGGTCCTGCTCCTCACTGGAAGTGGGAGAAGGCCTGACTCGCTCCTGCTCCAGACAGCCTGGTGGCCAGCAGCCCCTCTCTGCCGGAGGCTTCGCAGGCAGGAGGAAGGGGGAGTGTGGGGTGGGGGTGGGGGTCACTGGTTGGGACCCTGAGGCCCCGACGGCCCTCTGCATCTGCTGTTCAGAGTCCATCACATTGCCAGTCTGTGATGAGCTGGGGGGACCCGGCCCACAGCTGACCTCTTCCGTGCCGTGTCCTCACGTCCAGTCTGACCCCCGGGCTGCTCCAGGGCTGGCTGGGTGGGCTGTGAGCCAAGCCTCCAGCAGCGAACACAGCCCTGAACACGCCGGCCACCGGCCTCCAGCCTTGTCGGTGCTGCGGGCTCGTGTCCATCCCAAAGCCGTCCCAGGGTCCTGGCCGGGCGGCGTCTGTGCTCACTCGTCACATTATCCACTTGTTCTTCCTCAACAGCAACGCCCGACACGATGTCCGTGTGTCTGCTTCTGCCTCCCACGGGTCCCGCCCTAGTGCACGCGGCCCACGCGGTGAGGCCTCCCACCCCTGGGCACTTCTTTTTTCCTTTTGGCTCAAGAACCCAGAGCAGCATCCTGGGGACACTTTGCTTCCGCCCCTTTTAGAGCCCCTCTCCGCAGTGGCGCTTCAGCCGGCTCCTTGGCTTCCAAGTCCCCGAACCAGAGTCCTCCCTGGGCCTTCAGACAGGTCACCACGCATCCTTCGGGCCCAAGAGCATGCGGGTGCCCCGGGGCTCAGAGCCAAACATGCGGACCTGGGCGAAGTCCACGTTGTCGTTGAGAGTCTGCCCCCCCCCCCCCCCAGCCTACGGAAGCCTGTGCATCTCAGGGCTGGTCTTTCCTCCCCGTGCCTCGTTCACGCCTTCACCTGGCAAAAGCGTGTCCCAAGATGCTGTGTGCCTGGCACGTTTCTGGGGGCTGGAGAATCAGCAGTGAACAAAGGAGACAAAATCCCCCATCAGCAGCGGGGAGGTGGCAACAAAACAAAGACGTACAGAAACAGGAGGGGGGGTGCGGCAGGTGGTGGCTGCCTCGCAGTTTAGAACAGGGGTGGGGGCACCTGCCAAGGCAACAGAGCCAGGAGGGGAAGTGGGGTGGGGATGCGAGGGTGCTGAGGGAGAGAGGTTCGGCAGGGCTGTGCACCTGGCAGGGGCGGGGGGTGGGGTCTGAGAAATCCCACGAGACAGAGGAGGGGGCTTGAGATCAGAGGGGTCATAGGTGGGGCACCCCAAGGGCTGTGAGGGCCACTTCGCAAAAATTAGATGGAGCACTGCAGGTCCTGGAAAGCTTGAGAATTTCCCGCTGCCATTCAAAAAATTGATTTATTTCTTTGTACTTATTTGATAGGCAGAAAGACAGGGACATACAGGTGGCCAGAGATCTTCCATCCACTGTTTTACTCCCCCAGTGCCCACAACAGCCAGGGCCGAGCCAGGCTGAAGCCAGGAGCTCCATCAGGGTCTCCCGTGTATTTGCGCCACCACCTGCTGCTTCCCGGTCTATGCACTGACAGGAAGCTGTCCTGGGAGCAGAGTGAGCCACTCGGATGGCACTCTGATATGGCTGTGGGCCCCCGAGGGTTTTCCTGACCACTGCGTCACAACGGCCACTCCGCTCAGCATCTCTGGAGGTTGTGCTGAGTAGACTGGGGGCTGGGGTCGAGGGTAGGAAGACAGAAACCTGCTTGGAACCACCTGCATGGCCCAGGTGAGGGGTGTGGGAGTGGCAGTGTGTCGGGGGGAGGCTGGATTCGGGGCGCACTTTGGAGGTGCTGAGGCCAGCATCTGCTCAGGGGTCCAGGTGGAGTTAAGAGAGCACAGCAGAGTGGGGGTGGCGGTCACTAAGATAGGACGACGGGGACGGGAGTGGCTTTGAGGGGGAGGAACAAGCAGAGTCCCTTTGGGTCCCCCTCAGGCTTGAGTTACCAAAGGGAGCTGTGGCCTGAGGTGGGCAGTGTGAGCATGTGGTACCCAGGGACATGCAGGCTGCAGGAGGGCACGAGGGCCCTGCTGGTCAGAGCTGGCAGGAGCGACCTGAGGTCCACCCGCTGGAGAGAGGGGTCGTGGAGGGGCAGGGGAGCCTGGAGGAGCCATGGAGGAGGAGGAGAAGGGGAGCTGGGACAAGCTCTGGACTGGGGGTCGGCAAGGCGGAGGCCGGGGGCGGCCTTGGGAAAGCAGGTTTGCTGTTGAGTCTTGGCAGCTGGCTAAGAAAGGTGCTGGACACAGCGGCTCCATCCTTGCTGGCCAGGGGGCAAACTAATGGGGCTCTGGCTGGAGGTGCTTTTTTTTTTTTTTTTTTAAAAAAAAAATGCATTTTGGGAGCTGTGATCTCCAAGTGTTCTTTTTAATTCATATTATTGTCCCCGTTTTACTTTATTTTATTTTTTAAATATTTATTTGAAAGCATTACAGAGAGAGTGGGAAAGACAGAGAGAGAGATCCTCCATCTGCTGGTTCACTCCCTAAATGGTTGCAACAACCACAGGTGGGTCAGGCCAAAGCCTGAAACTTATTCTGGGTCTCCAGTGGGTGTAGGGTCCCAAGTACTTGGGCTGATTTTTTTTTTTAAGATTTATTTATTTATTTGAAAGTCAGTGTTACACAGAGAGAGAAGGAGAGGTAGAGAGAGAGAGAAGTCTTCTATCCGATGGTTCACTCCCCAACTGGCTGCGATCCGAAGCTGATCTGGGTCTCCCATGTGGGTGCAGGGGCCCAGGGACATGGGCCATCTTCTACTGCTTTAGCAGAGAGCTGGATTGGAAGTGGAGCAGCCGGGTCTTGAACTGGCACCCATATGGGAGGCCAGCGCTTCAGGCCAGGGCATTAACCCACTGCACCACAGCACTGGCCCCACTTGGGCGGATTTCCATCCTCCGCTGATTTCCTAGGCGCATTAACAGGGAGTTGGACTGGAAGTAGAGCAGCTGGGACTCAAACAGGCACCCATACGGGATGCTGGTGCCACAGTGCCAGCTCCTTTTCTAGTTCCTTAAAAAATAAAAATATTTATTTATTTATTTGAAAGGCAGAGTTACACAGAAAGAGAAAGACAGAGAGGTCTTCTATTCGCTGGTTCACTCCCCAAATGGTGGCAATGGTCAGGGCTGGGCCAAGCCCAGGCCGGGAGCCAGGAGCCAGGAGCTTCATCCAGGTCTCCCATGTGGCTGCAGGGGCCCAAACACTTGGGCCGTTTTCCGCTGCTTTCCCAGGCACATTAGCAGGGAGGTGGATCAGAGGTGGGACTCGAACCAGCACCCACATGGGATGTCAGCATCGCACGCGGTGGCTTTACCCAGTCCTCCACAATGCCAGCCCTCGTAGTTTTCATGATACATTTTCTTTGAACTCTTTGAAGGCTCTTTGTACGCACGAATCTCAACATCATATACCTTTTCTGTTTATATTGTATACTCTTTCTCCCTTGTATTTTGCCAACGGTACATGCCTGCACACGGCGCTGCACCTGCATCCTTAGACTCCACACCGCTCTCCACCCATGCACGGAGCGCGGCCCTGCCCTCCACCCGTGCACGGAGCGCAGCCTCACTCTCGCTCAGGGCCTGGTCCTCCTGCAACGTGCACGGCCACTGCAGACGGCCGCTGCTCCGAGCCGCACCCTGCGGCCAGGACCTGGCACTGAGAGGTCACCGGCCCTTCACCAACCCCCTTCCCTCCCCGCCTCCTGCCTTCATTAGGTTCCAACCCGGTTCCTCCCCACTGCTCTACCCTCAGCAACGACCTTGTTATCCCCGGGTCCATTCCAATGACCCCATTTTCAAGCCCTGGCCAGAGCCCAGAGGGCAGGCGGGGAGGCCAAGTCCTCTGCTTCCTGCCGCCTGCTGACAAGGAGTCGCTGTGTTCTCGTGAGGGGCGGTGTGGAGAAGTAACAGAGGCCTGTGCCTTCCTTTCCTTACAGCGAGCAAATCGAGCAAATCGCTGCCCTCCTACCTGCCGAGCACCAGGAAGCAGCCCGGAACCCTGAAGCACTGGCCTCGGCCCAACTCCCCCGAGTCTCTTCTGCTGAAAGGCCACCACACAGCCAGCGCCTAAAGCCCCCAGGTGTTGACCCCTCCCACTTCAAACCAGGAGCCTGAGACCATCCCCATCCCCCCACAGCCTCTGGCCTCTGCCCAGTCCTACCCTTCAAGGACACCAGCCTTGCTTGGGCTTCTTTTGTGGGGCTGCAGAACAGCCTGCTCCCCAGACTTCCTGTCCCACCCCAGCCGCCGGCCGTCCACTGTCCCCACATCTTCACCCTGCTCTCAGCCCTCCAGGCCGGGGTCCTGGGGGCACAGCTCTGTGGTTAGGGTCGCTTCTCTGGACCCGGAGTCCAAGCTCCGCCTCCCATTAGCTGAGTGACCTCGAATGACCTATTTAACCTCTCTCTACCTTAGTGAGGCAGAATTGAGACCATGGAGGAAGAGACGGCCACAAAGTTCCTACGCTGCAGAGCTTTGGGGGATAAAAGTTAACACAGATGGTTCTGACTGCAATGCCACCCATGCAACATTCTGTTTTTTCACTTTCAGTACCGTATTCAAGAAATTACATGAGAGAGAGCAGGCACTGTGGCCTAGCGGGTAAAGCCACCACCTGCAGTGTTGGCATCCCCATATGGGCGCCGGTTTGAGTCCCGGCTGCTGCACTTCGGATCCAGCTCTCTGCTATGGCCTGGGAAAGCAGGAGGGGATGGCTCAAGTCCTTGGGCCTCTGCACCCACGTGGGAGACCCGGAAGAAGCTCCTGGCTCCTGGCTTTGGATCAGCGCAGCTCTGGCCGTTGCAGCCACTTGGGGGGTGAACCAGCTGATGGAAGACCTTTCTCTGCCTCTGTATCTCTGTAACTCTACCTTTCAAATAAATAAATAAATAATTTTTTTTTTTAGAAAAAGAAATTACATGAGATAGTCAATGCTTTTGTGGAATGGGTTTTGGGTTAGAGGAATTTGCTCAGCTGTAAGTTAATGTAAATGTTCTGAGCACATTTAAGGTAGGCGTGACTTATTAGGTCAGGTGTACTAAATGCAGTTTAAAAAAGTTTTTATTGTTTTATTTGAAAGGCAGAGACAGAGTCAGAGACAGAGAGACAGAGATCTCCCATCTGCTGGCTTATTCCCCAAAGGCCCACAATGGTCGGGGCTGGACCAGATCAAAGCCAGGACCTGGGAACTCAATCCCAGTCTCTGAAGTGGCTAACTACTTGAGCCACCACCAGCTCCCTCCCAAGGTGCGAATTAGCAGGGAGCTGGAATCCGGAGAGAAGCCGGGACTGTAACCCAGACACTCTGATACAGGACGTGGGCAAATCAAGCAGCTTCCGCACCACTAAGCCAAATGCGCACCCCTAACTGCAGTCGTTACTTCTGTGAGCTTACGAGTTTACTGACACCAGCTGAGGAGCAGCTATGCCTGTGACATAAGCAATGCTTGGCTTATAACAAGTGCTCAATACATCTTAGCTGCTTTTTTTTTTTTTTTTAAGATTTTACTTATTTATTTGAGAGTTAGAGTTACAGGCAGTGAGAGGGAGAGACAGAAAGGTCTTCCTTCCATTCGTTCACCCCCCAGATGGCCGCAACGGCTGGAGCTGCACCGATCCAAAGCCAGGAGCCAGGAGCTTCTTCCCAGTCTCCCATGTGGGTGCAGGGGCCCAAGGACTTGGGCCATCCTCCACTGCCTTCCCAGGCCATAGCAGAGAGCTGGGTCAGAAGTGGAGCAGCTGGGACACGAACCAGCACCCATATGGGATGCTGGCGCTACAGGCAGAGGTCTAGCCTAATTTGCTACTGAGCTGGCCCAAATATTAGTTGTTGCTATCACAATGATCTGAACCTCATTTGATCTCTAATCTCATAGCTTATCAGCTGTCATCTCCCATGTAAATCTGCTGAAATTCTTCTGGTTATGAGAGCACAAACTCTCCCATTGCCCCTCAGCCCCAACCACTGTGAGCTGAAGGTGGGCCCAAGTCTCAGCTCTTCTCCCCCATTGGGCCTGCAAGGGCTGGGCCCAGCGGTGTGTTAATGAATCAAGCAAGGAGAACGGCACCACACTTGGGTTCTGTCGGATGAGTAGGAGTTTTCCAAGTAAAGAAGAGGCGGTTGATCAAAGCTGTAAAAGGGCATTGTTCCACTGGAGTGAGGCTGCAGAGGGAGGCTGGACTCTGTCCAAACCCGGCGGCAAGGAGACTTACAAAGGAAAGGGGGTTTTGTGAGAGTGTGGAGCTCACTGTAGGAGGGACCGAGGCTGGGGGAAGGGGGTGTGGCTTAGCTCCAGGGAAGCAATGAAAGGGCAGTGGGAATGGAATAGCGAGGGGCATCTGGGAGAAGACGTCTCCTTACTGAAGGAGAGACGGAAACACCCCTGCCTAACACCTGCTGGCAGAGTGAGACAGCGAGAGAGACAGAGAGAAAGGTCTTCCTTCTGTTGTTTCACCCCCCTAATGGCTGCCACGGCCGGTGCGCTGTGCTGATCCGAAGCCAGGAGCCAGGTGCCTCCTCCTGGTCTCCCACGTGGATGCAGGGGCCTAAGCACTTGGGTCATCCTCCACTGCCTTCCCGGGCCACAGCAGAGAGCTGGCCTGGAAGAGGAGCAGCTGGGACTAGAACCTGGCGCCCACATGGGATGCCGGCACCACAGGCAGAGGATTAACCAAGTGAGCCACGGCACCGGCGCATCCACCAACTTCTAGAGGCAGCACGGGGTAGGTAGAAGCTTAGAGGGGGCTCATCTCTGCCACCTGGCAGCTGGTGGCCCTGGACAGCTTGCTGAGTTCTCTTAGCCCGTGTTAGTGTCCTGTCAGAGGGACAGGACAGGAACCTGGGGGGAACAGAATGGGCAAAGCTGGAGAGAGGTGCCAGGGCCAGATCGCACAGGGCCCAGTGAGCCACCAGGAAGGAAGGTTTTGTTTGTTTGTTTCTTTTTTCTTTTTCTTTCTTTCTTTTTTTTTTTTTTTTTTTTTTTTGACAGGCAGAGTGGATAGTGAGAGAGAGAGAGAGAGACAGAGAGAAAGGTCTTCCTTTTTGCCGTTGGTTCACCCTCCAATGGCCGACGCGGCTGGCTCATTGCGCTGATCCGAAGCCAGGAGCCAGGTGCTTCTCCTGGTCTCCCATGCGGGTGCAGGGCCCAAGGACCTGGGCCATCCTCCACTGCCTTCCCGGACCATAGCAGAGAGCTGGCCTGGAAGAGGGGCAACCGGGATAGAATCCGGCGCCCCAACCGGACTAGAACCCGGTGTGCCAGCGCCGCAAGGTGGAGGATTAGCCTGTTAAGCCAAGGTTTTGGACTTTATTCTCAGTTCAGTGGGAAGCTACAGAGGAGTGTGTGTATAAATGCACTGTTATACATTCTATATACATACACTATATAGAGACTATATATATCACTTTTTTTTTTTAAGATTTATTTTATTTATTTGCAAGTCAGAGTTACACAGAGAGAGGAAAGGTAGAGAGAGAGAGAGAGGTCTTCCATCGCTGGTTCACTCCCCAGTTGGTCACAACAGCCAGAGCTGCGCCGATCCGAAGCCAGGAGCCAGGAGCTTCTTCCAGGTCTCTCTCACAGGTGCAGGGGTCCAAGGACTTGGACCATCTTCTACTGTTATCCCAGGCCATAGCAGAGAGCTGGATGGGAAGAGGAGCAGCCGGGACTAGAACCAGCGCCCACATGGGATGCAGGCGCTTCAGGCCAGGGTGTAACCCGCTGCGCCACAGCGCTGGCCCCGATTATCTTTCAAAGTGAGATGTAATCCGCCTACAGTGAAATGCACCGAGTCCGATGAGAGTTCTCAGCTGTGCTAAGAGGGGTCGAGAATACTTCCATCACCCCGGAACGGTCCCTCGGCTGCACTTCCCCGTCAGGGCTCCCCGACTCCGGGCGGGAGGGTCGGAACCATTTCCGACTTGCGTTTTGAGAGGATCATTCCGGATGCGGAGACCCGCCAGCAAGGGATGGCGTAGCCCGGGAGAGAGGCGGGGGGTTGCCTAGCAACGAGAGGCGCCGCCGGGTCTTCGCGGGGAGGCCCCGCCCCTCCCCATGCGGCAGCCTGTAGGGAGCCCCGCCCCGCGCCTGGGGGCGGGCAGAAGCTCCTTATTGGTCGGCTCTCCGGAAGCGACGGGATTCGGAATCTGCGTGCCGTGCGCGGTGCGTGGCGGCGGCGCGTGGTGCGGGCGCGGGGCGGAGGGGCTCTCGTGCGGTGCGCTTGGCCGGGGGCGCTGCCCGGCGGGCCTCGGGTTCCCCGCGCTTCCGTAGCTGAGCATGGCCGTCGCCGGGCGCCACGGAGGCCTGAGGGGGGCGGTCGGGCACGGGGCCCCCACGACCCCAGGCCTCGGTGCGTGACCGCCCCTCCGTCCCGCAGAGCCGCCAGCAGGCCGGGATGTTCGTCCTGGTGGAGATGGTGGACACCGTGCGGATCCCCCCCTGGCAGTTTGAGAGGAAGCTCAACGACTCCATCGCCGAGGAGCTGAACAAGAAGCTGGCCAACAAGGTGCGGGCGGCGCGCGGGGGAGCGCGGAGGGCGGTCTTGGGAAGGGGGCTCGGGCCTGGGGCGCGCGCGCTCGCGCAGCCCGGGTCCCGTCGTCCGCGGCGAGTTGCCGGCCGCTGGGACCCGGCCCAGCCGTCTGATGCGGGGCGCAGGTGGCCCCAGCCTAGCGCGCCCCTGCTACGGCCCTGTGCCCTCTCTCGGGGGGCAGGGGCCTCTGCCTGCCTCCCTGCTGCACGCCTGTCTGTTGATGGAGTCGGGGTCCACGCTGCCGGGGACGGGTGCTCGCGAACCCGTGGGACGAGGGAGCCGCGTCCGCAGCGAGGGGGTCAGGCAGCCAGGCTGAACCCTGCTGGCCGGGAGGCGCTGACCAGAGGGCTTGTTTCGGGGTGGGAGAGAGCTGTGCAGGGCCCCGGCCCCGTGGGAGGAGCCGGGGCGCCCGTCCTGGAGGCGCTGTGGCTTGGATGGCGAGGGCGGGGAGGTGGCGGCAGCCTGCGGTCACCTGTGTCTCGGCGCAGGTGGTGTACAACGTGGGACTCTGCATCTGCTTGTTCGACATCACCAGGCTGGAGGACGCCTACGTGTTTCCAGGCGACGGCGCGTCGCACACCAAAGGTGGGCTCGGCTCGGGGCTCCTGGCAGAGATGGCCAGGGTCCAGAGGCCTAGGGTCCTGTCCCACCTGGGCCAGGAATGGACTCCGGAAGTGGGCAGCCCCCTCCCCTCGGCCTGAGCGCCTGCCGGGGCGGGGGTGGATCGGCGACTCTCAAGGCCTCTCTGGGTCCGAGGCTGTGGTGCCTCCGGCTGTGCCCCTCCGGCTCCGGCCGCTGCCAAGCCCTGCCTTTGCCTGGTGCTCTGGCCACTCACTGCCCCGGGGGAGGGCAGGCCAGGAGCGTGGGGACGCTGGAGTGGCCCTCGCGGTTAGAAGAGAGAGGCAGAGGGAGTGGAAGAGCAGGCTGGCTGGGGTGGGGACCCCAAGGGGCACAGGACGCAAGGGTTAGCATTGACCTCGCGAGCTTTGATGAGCGCCCAGCACAGGGGTGTCTGCGTTCTGGCAGATGCCTGTCCCGGCCTCCCGAGAGCTCCCTGGTTCACACGGTGTTGCCGTGCAGTGCAGAGCGCGCAGCAGGCTGTCTGTATGAGTAGAAAAATCAGACCGTGGCATGGAAGCCATCTTGATGCCCGCGGCCACAGAGAGGACGCCAGGCAAGGCCGGGTGTGCACTGGACGGGGCCTGGCTGTCCAGGAGACAGGTGGTCACAGGCACGCGAGCCTCGAGGAAAACTGGGAGGAAAAGTGAGGTCGGAGGGAACTCTGCTGGCCGGATTTCTGACACCTGGTGTAGGGTTTGCACCGCTGTTTTTATTTATGTATGTACTTAAGATTTATTTTGAAAAGCAGAGTTAGGGAGGGACAGAGCTTGTTCGTTTGCTGGTTCTCTCCCTAGATGGCCACGGCAGCTGGGACTGGGCCAGGAGCTTGGAACTTCATCCAGGGCTCCCACGTGGTGCAGGGGCCCAACTACCTCTGCTTCCCCAGGCACTTTATCTGGGAGCTGAATAGGAAGTGGAGCAGCCGGGACTCGCAGTGGTGCCCACCTAGGTTGCAGACAGCTGCTTTATCCACGACACTACAACACCGGCCCCTCCCACTTCTGTTTTTCAGTATTTTTACTTCATTTCTTTGGAAGGCGGAGTTAGATCTTTCGTCCACTGGTTCACTCCCCAAATGGCCACGGCAGCAAGGGCCAGGCCAGCTGGAAGCCAGGAGCTTCAGCCGGGTCTCCCACACGGGTGGGAGGGGCACAGACGCTTTGAGCCGTCTCCCGCTGCTTTTCCCAGGCCATTAGCTGGGAGCTGGATTGGAAGTGGAGCGGTGGGACTATGAACCGGTGCCCGTAAGGGGTGCTGGCACTGCAGGCTACACCACGGCGCCGGCCCCTCCCCTTTATCTTTTAGTCGAGGTAGCGTTCACCTTCGTGAGCTCCTGGGCTGGTGGGTTGGCACAGTCAGTAGATGCTGTCGCTACCCCCAGTCCCAGGGTACTGGCCTCACCCCAGGAAGGAGCCACCTTCCCACTCGCAGGCAGCCCTGTCCGCCCCTTGCCAGCCCTGGAGGCACCAGTCTGCTTCTGTTTCTGTGGCTTTGTTGATTCTGAACATTTCAATCAGTAGATTCCTTATTTTTTAATTTTTTAAAAAGATTTATTTATTTGAAAGGCAGAGTTTCACAGAGAAAGGGAGAGACAGATCTCCATCATCTATTTCACTCCCCAAATGGCCTCAACGGCTGGAGCTGGGCTGATCCAAAGCCAGGAGCTTCTTCCAGGTCTCCACGTGGGTGCAGGAACCCAAGCACTTGGGCCATCTTCCACTGCTTTCCCAGGTCATTAGCAGGGAGCTGGATTGGGAGTGGAGCAGCCAGGACTCGAACCAGCACCCATATGGGATGCCGGCGCTGCAGGCGGCCACTTTACCTGCTACGCCACAGCACTGGCCCCTTTGCTTTTATTTTTTAAAGTTTGTTTGAAAGAGTTACAGAGAGAGGGAGAGACAGAGATCTTCCGTCTGCTAGTTTACTCCCCAGACGACCACAATGGCTTAAGACTGGGCCAGGCTGAAGCCAAGAGCTCCTTCTGGGTCTCCCGTGTGGGTACAGGGCCCAAGCACTTGGACCACCCTCCATGCATTTCCAAGAGCACTGGCAGAGCTGGGTGGGACGTGGAGCAGCTGGGACAGGAACCAGCACCCGTGAGGGATGCCAGCACTGCAGGCGGCAGCTCTACCTTGTCCGCCGCAGCCCCGGCCCTCATGGACACTAACACGAGCCCCTCTGTGTGTGGCTTACTCCGCTTCGCAGAGCCCTCAGGTTCATCTGTGGTAGCACACGTCGGGGCGCCCGTCCTCGGAGGTGCACACCTCGGCTGTTTATGCATCCCCCTGCTGATGGGCATGCGGGCTGCCTGCCCTTGGCTTTCACAGACCAGAGCTCCCTTGCTGTCCCCACCCAGGCCTTGCACGACCCGCCAGGGGCTCTGTGAGGGTGGATTAGCCGTCCCTGGGGACGGGTGGGCAGTGGCGGGGTGGGGAGCGCCTGTGTCTGTGCCGGCTCTGACGTTGGTCTCTCTTCACGCCCCGCTGCCTGCTGGGCCCTGGGGAAGCAGCATGGAGGGCCCTGTGCCCTGTGGGGTGGTGCTGGCGGGCTGGGCGGCTGCTGGAAGTCTGTGTGCGACTGGAATCTCTCCCAGGGGACCGGCGCTGTGACGCAGCGGGTTAAGCCACTGCCTGTGACGCTGGCATCCCATATCTGGAGCACTGGCTCAGCTCCTGGCCGCTCTGCTCCTGGCCGCTCTGCTCCTGGCCGCTCTGCTCCCGCTCCCTGCTGACTCGCCTGGGAAGCTGGTGGATGATGTCCCAAGGACTTGGGCCCCTGCCATTCACCTGGGAGACCTGGATGGGGTTGCAGGCTCCTGGCTCCGGCCTGGCCCAGCTCTGGCTGTTGCAGCCATTTGGGGAGTGAACCTGCATGTAGAAGATCTGTGTGTGTCGCTCTGCCTTTCAAAAAAAGTCAAAAACAGAAAAACAACCTGGTGCCCCCGCCCCCACGGCAGAACAGCTGTGTGAGCTGGATCCTCAGCCTGTCCGAGCCTCTTCACTCCCCACGTGGAAACATCGGGCCCAGAGGCATGACCAGAGCAGTGGGCAGGTGGCAGGCAGGGTTGGTGGTGGGCACGCCCTCTGGGCAGGAGGCTGCTGCGGGGCCGGGCTCAGAGGCTGTGATGTGGGCCCAGCTGCCGGACATCTTCCCTGGGGTCGGGTAGTGGGGACCCTACCCTGGGCAGTCTGAGAACCACAGAGCCATTTTGCTCCCGTCCCCCAGGGCATCTTCAGCATCCGTTCCGGGCCAGGGTTCTGCCCGGGGCGGCTTCACCAGTCCGCAGGGGACAAGGACTTGCTTCCAAACCTGGTTCCCTTGCCAGTTGCTCCTGCCTTTCTTAGACTAAACGGGAGCCTGGGGGAAGGTGGCAGTTGACCTTGAAGCCATCCCCGGCTCAAGTGAGACCTGCCCAGCGCATTCGGGAGCAGCCCCCTGTTCCGGGGAGCTGCTGTGCCTTCTGGGAACCCAGCTGTGACTTTGCAGGGGGTGGGGTAGGGGTCCTTCTGGCTCAGCCGTCATGTCTGGGCTCACAGGGACTTAGGCGGGCAGGCCCCTGGAGCAGCCACGGTGAGGGGTTGGTGGCGAGGGTGGACACGCTGTCCCTGACGGCGTGCTGCTTGGCTCGCAGTGCATTTTCGCTATGTGGTCTTCCATCCCTTCCTGGACGAGATTCTGATCGGGACGATCAAAGGCTGCAGCCCAGACGGAGTGCACGGTAAGGGTGGGCCTGACCCCTTGGGCACGGCGGTGAGGGGGCCTGTGCTGTCCGCAGGGTCGCGGAGGGCTCAGATGGCAAGGTTGGCCTTCCCTGGTTCTCACGGACTGGACGAGGACCTCGGCTGTGAGGCTCTACTGGAGGCTGTGACTCGGGACCTCAGCGTGGAGGTGCCTGGGGGTCCTTGGTGCCCGCTGGTCCTGTTGTGTGCAGTGTCCCTCAGGTTTCGCTGACCGGATGCTTGGGGCTTTGTCCTGGGCTGCTTAGGGGCATGACGTAGGCAGAGGCGTGGGCTCTGTGGTGGGGAGGGACTGGACCTCCATGGTCCCACCAAGGGCCACACAGGGTAAGGGGCTCACTTGCCTGTTGCTGTCCACACCCCTCATTGTTGGGCTGTTGACATGAGCCTCTGTCCTACGCCGTCACCTTCGTTTCTTCCAGTCTCTCTCGGCTTCTTCGATGATATTCTCATCCCCCCCGAGTCACTGCAGCAACCAGCCAAATTGTATCCTCCCAGGGTTAAGGGGTCATGGGGAGCTCAGGCCCCTCCAGTCCGCTGGCCTTCACTGGGGTCTGGGAAGCAGGCCGCTGCCTCCTGTTCCTGCACTGACCAGCGCTGTGTGGTTGCCAGCTGCACACCAGCTGGCCTGGGGGCACCCTTACTTCCTGTCCACTTCCCTTAGTTTGTCCCACTTCCCCCAGAGGCTGGCCCTGGCTGCCCACCGCCTTTCTGACGTGTGCGGCCTTGCCTGGCTGGGTGGTCCCCCTCCCAGCCCTCACCTGCTGCGCTGGTACTTCTGTTTCTGTGGGACTCCACCAGGAGGTAGCCCACCCTGGCCCAGGACAGGCAGAGGCAGAGCCAGCAGCGGGACTGCCACTAGAGGGCAGCATGGTCCCTGAGCCTGGCCTCTGCCCAGGGCCCCAGGGAGGGCTGCGTGGATGGCAGGCTCTGCTTGGGCCTGTGCAGGTTGGGGACAGGGTCTGCCTGTGACTGCTGCCAGACTGGGGGCCCTCGGGTGGGCGACCGCATCCCACCTACCATGTCCTCTTGACAAGGCAAGGTTTTAGTTACAGAGAGAGGGAGACACCTTCCATCTGCTGGGTCACTCCCCAAATGACTGCAGTGGCCGGGGCTGGGCCAGGCACGTCAGGGAGCTGAATCAGTGGAGCAGCCGGGACGCAAACTGGTGCGCTGGCATCACTAGCGCTGGCTTAACTGCCACACCACACTGCCAGCCCCGGGTAAATCCGTGCGCTCCGCCTGCCAGACTGTCACGAGGCCTGGATGGAAAGGGGAGGCACCGCAGGCAGCAAGAAGCTTGGTCACTCCCACCTCCAAAGTGGGGTTCGTGCTGTGACCCCACCTCTCCTGCCCTGAGGTCCTGCCAGCCCCAAGCCCCCATCCAGGGCCCTGGCGCCCCAGAGCTCCAGCTTCTCACGCCAGGGCCGGGACCTGCTTTCCTGACTTCCTGCAGAGGGGTCCCCACCCCCACGCTCCGGCGTGCCCCACATGGCCTGGTTGTTGCCTTGACCTCTGGCCTCCAGTGATGAAGCTGAGCAGGTGTGGGTGTGGGAGTACGAGACAGAGGAAGGAGCACACGACCTGTACATGGACACTGGCGAGGAGATCCGCTTCCGGGTGGTGGACGAGAGCTTTGTGGACACGTCTCCCACGGGGCCCAGCTCCGCCGAGGCCACCTCTTCCAGCGAGGAGCTGCCCAAGAAGGAGGCTCCGTACACACTGGTGGTGAGGGCACTGCTGGGGGGTGGGAGCACCAGGGGTTCTCTCCCAGAACCCCCGTGGCAGGTCAGCGTCTCAGCCTCTTGTGGGGTCTTGGTGGCCACCTCTCCCTGGAGAGCCTTTTTCTGCAGGTGGCACTGTGGGTGACAAAGCTACTACAGCTGTTGAGGGGTGGGGGTGCGAGTGACCCCTCCCTGCGAGAGGGGCAGCACACAGTGGGTGAAGGCTTGGGAGGGATCAAAGCCCTTAGCTGAGGGGATTCCAGAAAGAGTGGTCACCCGGCCTTCCCGGCAGGAGGGCTGCCTGAGCCCACTGAGGCCTTGGGGCCAGCAAACCAGCACTTTCCTGGTGGTCCGGGGGAGGATGGGGCAGGAGGGGCTGAGAGTGCCAGGCAGGGCAGCGGCAGGGCTCCCGGGCTCTCCCCAGCCCCTCCCCAGGCCTTGAGGGTTGTGTGGCCCCTGCACCTGCACCTCTTGGCTGGGGTGGTCGAGCCCTGAATGAGATGTGTCTGTTCTCTCCCTGGTCTCCCCGGGCAGGGGTCCATCAGTGAGCCGGGCCTGGGCCTTCTCTCCTGGTGGACCAGCAATTAGCCCTGGGGCTCAACAGCAGACCCTGCCTCTACTCGGCCTGTGGTGCAGCCCACCGTTGTGGACAGGAGTGGCCAAGGAGATGCTCAAGAGAAGAGTGTTGCCTGGAGCTGGGGGGTGGGGGCTTGGAGTGCCGCCGGCTTGTCCCCCCGCCCCTCCCTGGACCCGCTCCTGGAGCTGCCCCTCAAGTGCTGCTGTCCTGAGCTGCCCCTCAAGTGCTGCTGATCAGAGGTGACGGGGTCTGCCAGTGACACGCAGAGGGGGCAGAACGGCACGTCACCAGCTTCCTGTCCTTCCACGTCAGCCAGCACCGGACACTTGTGTCACACTCAGCGTTACCCAGGTGTCAGTGCCGGCGCCACCACGTCTCCTGGGCATGGGACCTGGGACAGGCGTACTCACCAGGGGCTGCCCTGCAGGGAGAAGTGGCCTAGCGTGGGAGGTGACCTGACCTGGGCTCAGAGTGCCCGGGGGTCACTGACCTTGGCTGAAAGGACCTTCCCTAGTTGACAACAAATGGCCCAGACACCAACCACTCACACACAGGAAGTCGCTGAATTTGATTCTTATTTTCCTTGCAGGAACAAAAAGTTCTCTAAAATCTTCAGCCACCAGTGATAGATCAGGCAGAGTAAAAACTTCTTTAGATGGGAGTGTTGTCATCAAAAATAAATACAGTTGCAGGGGACCGCTCGCGATCTGAATCAGACCGGCAACAGGGGGCGAGAGCTGAAGACCGTAAGGAGCCCCTCAGCCGCGGGTCTCTCCGGGCTGAGGGGCAGGCAGGAAGCTGTGGCCTGGATGGATCAGATCTGGTCGGTGCAACCAGCACTGAGGCCGGCACAGTCCGGCGGGAGCGCGGCCTCACTGCTGCAGCTCCTTCATCCTGTTGAGCGCGCTGCCGGCGCGGAACCACTCGATCTGGGTCTCGTTGAAGGTGTGGTTCAGGAGGATGGTCTCCTGGGTCCCGTTGGGGTGCTTGATGATGCACTTCAGAGGCTGCAAGGAGGAGGCAGGCGTGGGTGCACAGTGGGGTACCGCGTGGGCAGGCGGGGTGCGAGGCCTTCTAGCCGGAACAGGTGTTCACAGGAGCAGTGGCAGGGTGCGGGAGGGGAAGCAAGGCAGCCCCCCCACCTCCCAGGAGCGCCCTGGGCTGTCAGCCCCCCCCCCCCGCCCACTGACCTTGCCAGGAGCAAAGTCCTTCAGGCCCTGGATGGTCAGCTTGTCCACAGGGTGGATCTTGTTGTAGTCGGCAGGGTCTGCGAAGGTGAGGGGCAGTAGGCCCTGCTTCTTCAGGTTGGTTTCTGGAAGGCAGAGGCACAGGTGGTCAGCAGAGCGGGGCCTCCGCCTCCCTCTCCCCTGCCCAGGGGGCCTCGCCAGCCCCCAAAGCTGCCTTTCCTAAACCTGCTTGGGACTCAGGCCCCTGGGGGCAGGGACTCCGGGCACAGGTGTGACCCCTGGGGGTGGGTGTCCCTCCGCTAGGGACACCTAGACAGGGGTATGGATGCTGCTGTCTGGCTGTGTTCACAAGAGGACCCTGGCACGTGTCCTGCATCTCAGCTGCTCAGCTCTGTGAAGCGAGGCCAGTGAGACCCGTGCTGGCAGGATGGGAGCTGAGGGCCCTGACTCGCTCAGCACAAACTGAGAAGGGTTGTGGCGGGCGCAGCCTGGCCCCTGGCAGGGTAAGTGACCTGGGGCCACCATGAGGGCACCCACTCACCGTGGATCCTGGCAAAGCTCTTGGTGATGATGGCCCGGCCCCCGAGGTGACGCGGCTCCAGCGCTGCGTGCTCCCGGCTCGAGCCCTCGCCGTAGTTCTCATCACCGATCACCACCCACCTGATGCCATGTTTCTGTCAGATGAGCCAGGGAGGGCATGTGAGGCAGAGGAAGGCGCCGTCCCCACTGGCCTAGGCAGCCGGAGGTTTGTGGGCCAAGGGGCTGGAGGCCCCTCTCCCTCTCCCTGGCTTCCAGAGGACAGGCAGGATTAGGTGTGAGTCAGGGCCCAGGGAGATGTGACCCACCCGTCAGTGGTCAGCATGGAGGCAGCGTGGGTGGAGGGCCATGGTGTGGGAGCAGAGCCCAGAGCCGCAGGCCTTGCTGGAGGCACTGCTGCCCTAACACCAGGGCACTGCTCTCTGCACAGCTGGGCTGGAGGCGCCCCTTCCCAGGAGTACCCGCTCAGCCAGGCACCCCTGACCCCAATGGGCCATGACTTGGGCAGCGCCTCTGCTCCCCTGGCCTTGCCCCCGGCTCACAGCCTGGCCACGTACCCTCTCTCTTGCTCTTGGAGAGCCCCTATGGCCTCCTGCCCCTGTCTCCCCAGTCAGCTCCTCTTCCTGTGTGTTGAGGTCTCAACCACGGGGGCCAGACGCCTCCTGCAGGCACTCCCCTCAGCAGCTCCCCAGGGCAGGGCCTCCCCAGGGTGTCCACCTGGCCCCACCCGCCCGGGCCTCCTTCCTTCCCGGGGTCCAGCGCTCCTGTCCCTTCCAGATGGCCATACCCTTGCTCGCCTGGTCTCCTGCCCAGCTTCTGCTCCCCACACAGCCCCCTGTGCCTGTGCTGTCCCTGCCATCTCTGACTCACCTTGTAGTAGCGGGCAGTGTCGGGGACGGGGCCAAACTCCTGGGTGACAGCGTTGCGCACGGAGTTGGCCTTGCCGTTTTCAATGTTGATGGCGCCGATGAGCAGGTTGTTGGAGATGTTGTCCAGGTGCCCACGGAACTTGAGCCAGGGGCCAGCGGCCGAGATGTGGTCAGTAGTACACTTTCCTTTGACCTTACGTGGGCAGGCAAAGGCGATGGAGGTTAGGATGTGGCTGAGTGGATGAAGGACGCCTCCTACAGGGAGGCAGGGGCCCAGGGCCTGGGACCGGGGCGGGAAGGGAGAAGCACGACAGGCTGACACTGGTCGGCAGGCCTGGCACCCACACCCAGGCCACGTGGCTCAGCCACGGCCATCTCCCAGCCTCTCGGGTGAACAGGGAAGCGGCTTGCTCACCCTTCAGGACTAGCCCCAGCTCAGAGATGCCCAGGCTGGACAGAGAGAAGTCTGGGAACCTGTCTGGTCACCGGCAGAGTTGCCAAGTGCCCGCAGACCCTTAGGAGACACACAGGTGAGGTGTGGGTATGAGGCCTGCTCAGCTCCCACAGGCTAGAGCCTCCGTGGGAGCCACTGCGCCGCATCCACACACACTGGAGAGGCCGAGCCCAGACGGCCGCTGCTCAGGTGTCCAGCTCCACCCAGCCGGCGTCCTGACCTTGATAAGGATCTGCAGGTCCTCCAGGTCCTGGCCGTCCCACTTGTCGAAAGGCTCCAGCAGCTGCAGGCGCTGGCTGGTGGGGCTCACGTCCACCCGCTGCCCGCTGCTGTCCTTCGGGGGATGCTGGTAGGTGTCCTGCCCCGGGTCAAATTCCTACGGCAGGGGACAGGGACGTTGGGTGCAGGTCCCCCGTGCCCGGGCTTGCCCTCCCAGGGAACGCAGCTGCTTTGTTCTTATCAACAGCTGCCTGTACGGGGGGGGTGGCCTCAGCCACACGGCGAGCGGCCTGGGCTGGGCTGGGCCCGTGGCAGTGCCCCCTCACCGCACGGGGAAGCTCGTCGGCATCCGGCGCCTCCAGCTTGAACTTCTTGCCGTCCTTGCCTGTCAGGAAATCGGTCTCTGGGTTGAACTTGAGGGTTCCCGCAATGGCCAGGGCTGTGACGATCTGAAATGGTGGCCAGCTGGGTGGTTAGCATCAAATACCAGTCCTGTCCCCACCCAGCACAAGTCCAGCGCCTGGGAATGAAAGCCAGGAGATTTCTATGGTCTTCCTGGAAGCCAGAGAGGCAGGAGTACCTCTGGGACCACAGGTCACTGGGCCTGCAGGGCACATGGAGCGTCAGGCGGGCTGGCCTGCTGTGGGGCCCTGTGCAGACAGAGGCCTGGCATGGGGGTGCTGCTGCTGTTAGCTCTACACGTGGCGGGCCATTCGCTGTGAGGTGAAAGACTCCAGGAAGATGGCCACGTGGCACCGATGGCAGGGGCACACAGCCCCCAGGGCCCAGGCCAATGACGTGAGGCTTCACTGTTTTTAAAAAACATCCTGGGGCTGGCGCTGTGGCACAGTGGGTTAAAGCTCTGGCCTGCAGGGCTGGCATCCCATATGGGTGCCGGTTCAAGTCCTGGCTGCTCCACTTCTGATCCAGCTCCCTGCTAATGTCCTGGGAAGCAGAAGACAGCCCAAGTTCTTGGGCCCCTGCACCTGTGTGGGAGGCATGGAAGAAGCTTCTGGCTCCTGGCTTTGAATCAGCTCAGCTCTGGCCTCTGCAGCCATTTGGGAAATGAACCAGCAGATGGAAGGCCTGTCTACCTCTCTCTCTAACTCTTTGGAACACATAAAACTTAAAAGTGAAACAGTGACTGGTAAGGGTTATGTGAGTTTGAATATTAAAAAATCCTCCTGACCTTTACTGTCGGTATAAAAAATAAGATACTTATAAAATTTAAGGGCTCTGGCAGTGCAATGGATGTATCTCCAAGGCGGTTTTGAGTGCAAATTGCTTAAAAACGGGTTTGTTCATGGGACCAGCGACCGACTCCTGGGCGAGTAGCCCCAGCATCCTCAAATTACTGCAATTCGCTCTTCAGGCCAGGGCCTCACGGCCAGCGCACCCCCCACCTTGCATAATCCTCACAGGATCCCAGGCTCAGAGAGGTCAGCGACTTGGCTGAGCTCACACAGCTACTGAGATGGCGGGGCTGGGACCTGGCCCCGACGGTGAGATCCGCTGCCTGCTGAACACTGACCCCGAGCCACCCAGCAGCGGCAGGCAGGACGTGCAGGGGACAGGATGTGGGAAGGCCCGCGGCTCTTGTCCCCACTGGAGCAACCCCTAGTCCTGAGACGTGGAAACCACTTCCTCCCCTGGGCCAAGCCTCACCTCCGGGGACGTGACAAAGGCGTGGGTCTCGGGGTTGGCGTCATTGCGGCCCGTGAAGTTCCTGTTGTAGGACGTGACGATGGTATTCTTCTCCCCCTTCTTGATGTCCTTCCTGCCGGGCCACAAGGACAAGGTTAGGGACACCTGGCCTTGTCATCTGGCCTCTGGGGGCCAGATGGGCAGGGCTCCTGCGGGGTTCCCATGCTGAGCTCAGGACAGAAGGGGGCGTGGAAAAGCCCCTGAACAGACCCCAGATAGGAGGGGAGCTCGGGATCAACGGGCCTTGCCTGAGCGCCAGGGCAGAGGCTCCCCTCAGATGGCTGTGTGCATGGGGGGAGACCTCGTTGGCTGTTTCCTGCCAGCCAGGCTTCAGCCCGGCGTCTCTGCAGGCTCTGCCTCTGATCCCAGCACAGCCCCGTCTTGCCCGAGCCTCCTCTACCTCAGTAACCCCTCCCTCCGTTCCCGGGCTCCGAACACCAGTGCAGAGGGGGCCATCCTATCAGAGATGCACCTCTCACCTGTCCCACTGGCCAATGCAGGGGCCACAGGCGTTGGCCAGGACGATGCCACCCACATCCCTCAGGACCTGGGCCTGCGGGGGGAGAGGGAGGCCAGGACTGTCAGGGGCAGGCAAGTGCTGATGGGAAGAAGGGGCTCAGCCGCTCATGTCCTGGAGCCCTGGGGCAGCCACGGCTGATCCCACCCTGCAGCCGTCACTCGGCCGGGGGCTGGGAGCCGGGGCAGGGGCGCGTGAGCACTCACGTAGCCGTCCCGCTCGATGGTGGCACGGATCTGCTCGGAGCCCGGCGTGATGGTGAACTGGGACTTGCACTTGAGTCCGTGGGCAAGTGCCTGCTTGGCCACAGCTGCTGAGCGCCCCATGTCTTCATAGCTTGAATTGGTGCAGCTGCCGATGAGACCTGGTGCATTATGGGTATCAGGTTAGGGGTCGCCGACGGGGCTGGGCCAGAGACTGGTTAGAAGCCACTCAGGTAGCCAACAACAAAGCAAGGCCACCTGTGACCCGTCATTGGAGAGATGCTGTAGCCACTGTGACCTGAACACAGGTCAGCGGTGTGAATGCAGCCCATGTTCACAGCAGCATCACATGCACGTGCAGGTGATCACTGCTGGGGAGGGCACTGTGGGAGGCGAAGGTTTCCCCTTTTTATGCTCCCTAGTATTTTCTGGAGCTTTTTTATTACTTTATTATCAGGGCCTTTTTTCAGGGGCTGGCGTTGTGGCACAGCGGGTTAAGCTGCATCCCGTATCCGAGTGCTGGTTCAAGTCTCAGCTACTGCACTTCTGACCCAGCTCCCTGCTGTGGCCTGGGAAAGCAGTGCAGGATGGCCTGAGTGCTCGGGCCCCTGCACCCACGTCGGGGACCAGAATGGAGTTCCTGGCTCCTGGCTTCAGGCTGGCCCAACCCCAGCCATTGTGTGCATCTGGGGAGTGAACCAGCAGATGGAAGTTCTGGCTCAACCTCTGCCTTTCAAATAAATTTTATATGTGAGAAATGTTCTCAATAACAATCAGTCTTATTTCAGGAAGCACACACAGTGAGCACAGGCGGTGGCCAGCCCAGGGATCTGGGAGCTCACCCACGCGGATGTCCAGGGGCCACCCTTCCTTCTCTGCCACGGCACCCACTTCGGCCACAGGGTGAGCCAGGTCGGGGGTGAAGGGTCCATTGATGTGCGGCTTCAGCTGAAGAATCAAAGAACAGAGAGGAAGAGGAGGGAACTGGGTCAGAGTGTGGGCAGCCTCTGCTCACAGCCTCACCAGGACCCTACAGAGGGAGGCCAAGTCCTTGTTCTCAGGGCTCAGACTTCGCCCCAGCAACGCCCCAGCAGGTGGTGCTGTGTGTACACCAGCTCCTGAGACCCCTCCAACCCTCCAGGCTGGGCTGATCTGTGCTCTCCAGAAGCTGAAGCTCAGAAGTGACAGGTCACCCAGCTAGCAGATGGCAGAAGCAAGGTCAGAGGTGACAGGTCACCCAGCTAGGAGATGGCAGAGGCAAGGGAGGGATCAAGGTCATCTACTCCTAAGTCCTAAGTTGTTTTTGGAATCTCACCTAAGGCCAGAGGCTTGCCTGCGACACTGTTGTGCAGGCCAGTCAGAGTGGGCTGCTGCGCTGGGCCAGCCCGCAGTCTCCCCAGGTAACCGAGCTTTGGCTACCTGCAGAAGGCCTAGTAGCAATGAACTGATCACGCCATCAGTGAGGAAGCAGGCAGCCAGCTGTGTTGTTTTCTATACACGCTGGCAGAGTGCTCAGAACCTGTGCTTCCCGGAACTACTCGTTTCACAAGTTATTTTTGTTTTTGTTTGCTGAAATAAACTACTGAATTTGATTAGGGTCAGGAAGTTCCCTCTTTACAGTACTCACTAACAGGGGAGGGCGTTGTGGCACAGTGGGGTAGGCTGCCACTTGGGGTGCCTGCATCCTGTATTGCAGCTCATGGTTTGGGTTCTGGCTAATGCACCTGGCAGGCGGCGGATGCTGGCCCACACCCATGTGGGAGCCCAGATGGAGCTCCTGGCCCAGCCCCGGCTGTTGTGGGCATCTGGGGAGTGAGCCAGGATGGAAGATCTCTGCCTCTCCTGCTCTGTTACTTTATCTTTCAAATAAATCTTTTTGTGGAAAAATATTCATTAACAAATGCAAACCACTCAGAGAAGTGCCTGGCAGAGAGCAGACAGTGGTTAGGTGGTACAGCTGTTAACTACCTGCATTAGCTCATCATGTCACAGCGGCCTTAGGTTTTACACATGAGGAATGAGGCCCACGCGTTGTGAGGCCACACACTAATACAGCCCGCTCCTTCCCCGCCCGCCCTCCTGCCCTCTGCACGCTCTTCCTGGTCTGTAATACAGCCCGGCTCCTTCCCCCGCCCGCCCTCCTGCCCCTCTGCACGCTCTTCCTGGTCTGCAGCCTTCCGGACGGTAAGCCCTGCTTGAGTTCTGCCCTCTGAACTCTGGTAATAGAGACACCCTCCAAAAATAAATAAAAAATTAAAACCAAACAACACAAACCCTCCAGGATGCAGTCTCGCCTGCTGAAGCTGAAGTAGGGGCAAGCTGACACCTATTTCTCCCTCCGCTCTCCCCATGGCCCCATCTCCCTCCGCCCACCTCCCCAGGCAGCAGTCTGCAGGTGCACTGGGCAACCAAGGGGCCGTGAGCCCTGGATCCCCCAGTGCAGAGAAGGCAGCATCCCCACCCTCAAAAATTCCCTGAACCCAATTCCCTTCCGCACCTCACTGAGGTTAACTTCAATCAGTTGGTCATAATGGCAGCCAGGGTCAGGTACCAGGTGGTCCTTGAACTCCTCAGCCAGACTGGCAATGTCTGAAACGGCAAGGACGGGCGGGTGGGCGCCGAGGCAGGGCAGTCCGGAAGCCATCCTGAGATCCCACCCCCCATCTGTCAGAGCCGGGCAGTGCTCAGCTGGGTGCTGAGACGACCAAAGGTAACGCCCAGCACACGCCCTGTCTGCCCACAAGGGCTCAGGCTGCAGGAACGTGGGGATGTAGAGGAGTGAGGTGCACGGGCGGGGAGGCTTCCTGGAGTAGAACAGCAGTTTCCAGAAGTCACTCCTCACAAAGAGGGTGAGAGGCTTGCAGGCACGAGGCCATGTGCTCGGGGCTCTCCCACGACCCTCGTGCACCCTTCATCTCCCCTCACAGGTCCCAACACCTTATTGCCTCTTCTAAGCTTCAAAGAAGCCAAGCCAGACCCTCAGGGAAGCTGTGGGGGAGACTTTCCCTTCCTCCTCTCTGCAGGAATTTATAAAGAGCTCCATGTCATTCCCAGGGCTTCCTGTAGGGGGCACCAGGGGCCAGGCCAAGAGGGGCAGCCACTCTGCCAGGTGAAACTAAATCCCAATCCCGGCTCCAGGATCCCTCAAACTTGGATCCTTGGAGAAGCAGGAGAGCCACACGCAGCCGACTCCTCACACACCTTCAGGTGCTTCTCAGAGCCTCTGAGCCCCTTGGAGACCCCAGTGTAGGACCCCGGCGCAGCTCTGTCTCCCAGGGAGCGAGGGCACCCACACCCCTGGCCCAGCCTGCTCACCTGCCCGGCCCGTCTTGCTCAAGTACTTCTTCATCCTGTTGTTGTAAGGGAACACGGAAGTGGTGGCCCCGATCTCTGCACCCATGTTGCAGATGGTCGCCATGCCTGTGGTGGAAGAGAGCCCGTGGGCTGGTGCAGTGCTGGCGTGGGTGTCCCCAACACCGCTTCTCACCAGGGAGCTGTCTTACAGCAGAAAGACTTGTCCCTGGAGGCCCAGAGTTCAAAGCAGACCAGTGATGGGAGGCCACTGCGGCCAGGGCTGTGTCCTGGCGGTCAGAGCAGCTACTGCTGGGCCGAGCCCCCACAGCTAAGTTCCAGTTCTAGGCCCAGTGACCTTGCTCAGCACATCAGCTGGCCTCCAGGCACTGAAGGCTGCCTGGCCACACCCTGCTCATTTGCTCCCGTGTCCATTTCCCAGGTGAGGGAGCTGGCTCAGAGACGTCCAAGGTCAGGCCACAGAGCAAATGAGTGCAGGTGCTGACGTTAGGGCCAGGTCTTTCCACCTCCTGGGGCACTACATCACAGGTTCCCCAGCAGTGAAGATGGGGTGACACCCACTGGCCCACGGGGCATCACACGCAGTTGGCCAGGCTCACAGGTGTCCCCGCCCTCTACGGACACTGGGACACGCGCATGGGCCTGTTAGCTACTTCCCAACTGAGCCCCATCACTGCAGAGGCACGACAGCTCTGTGGGCTGAGGCATCTGGACCAGGCCGTGTCTCCCTGGATTCCCGAGGCCTGTCACCAGGAAGGCGCCGGCTCCCACCTGCTCATGGGTACAGGCAGGGGGAAGTAAGCAAGGTCAGACTCCAGCCACAGGACGATGTGGGACGGCAGCACCACTCCTGTCCACCACTGTACCCAGGGCCATGGCCAGGGTGCAGCAGAAGCTGGCTTGGCCCAATTCTGTGCAGCCACAGGAAGTCACGTGCCTCCTGGAGGCCTCCATCTCACCATCTGTTTGACTGACCATCTATCGGGCTGTCTGCGACCTCCTTCACCCTCTACGCACTTAACCCCAGTTCCCAACCTGCCCGGCCACTCATGGCTTCCACTTTAGTGCAGGGCGAGAGCCCACCACCTGCCACCCTTCTCACCAGTACAGGAGATGGAGTCCACGCCGGGCCCGTGGTACTCCACG
The DNA here is from genome assembly GCF_033115175.1 of Lepus europaeus. Lineage (NCBI taxonomy): Eukaryota > Metazoa > Chordata > Mammalia > Lagomorpha > Leporidae > Lepus > Lepus europaeus. Next base: position 6,288,716 of record NC_084836.1, read on the forward strand.
ATGGCACCTGTGCCGCCTTTCACTGTGAGGATGCCAGCCACCTTCAGAATCACATCTTTGGGGGAGGTCCAACCCGACAGGGAGCCCGTCAGCTTCACGCCAATCACCTGGAGGGCACAGGGCGAGACAGCAGTTAAGGTCCTGTGGCCATGTTCCAGGCAGGAGGCAAGGGTGGGACCTGCGGCTATTCCCACTTCTGCTTGTTCATCCCTGCCTCCTTCCCAAAGGTCTGTCTGAACTGTTCCCACGTTCTGGCTGCGTTCCCCACCCCCAAATCATCCCTGCCACCCCCTCTTCAGCCAGCCCGGAATGGGCCCCTCCCTGCCCCTCACCTTGGGGCACTTCAGTTCCCAGGGGATCCCAGCCATGACATCCACGGCATCAGCACCCCCGACTCCAATGCAGACGCCCCCCAGGCCTCCACCGTTCGGAGTGTGGGAGTCAGTGCCGATCAGAAGAACCCCAGGGTATGCATAGTTTTCCAGAATGATCTGAAAAAGAACCCAAGATCTTAGCTTAGAGGCTCTCAGCAGGGAATGCAGGTAAAGGCCAGATGGGCTCTGCAAAGCTGCCCCCAGTGGCCCCGGACCACCTGACCAGCCCCTCTCCTCCAGGATGTGACGGGTGGAGCCAGCCATCTCCAGTGTAGCAGGAAGAGCCCACATCTTGGGAGACGGGCGACGTGGGCTCATGACAAGCTTCTAGAGTGCTTGCTGCATGGCTTCGGCCTGCGAACACCTCCCTGTGCCCCAGTGTCCTCACAGCAACACATCTAGGCCCCAGGGTGAGCAAGAACCAGACAAGCAAGCATACTCGAGTCTGTCCCGTGAGGGGCCCAGGGACTAACGTGGCCACGGAGATGCTCCTGATGCCGTTCCCTGCCTGCGCGGGAGACTGTCCAGGGTGTGCAGCGTGCCTCTCTGGCTCCTCACCAGGGTGGTCACACAGGGCACCTAGGGAGCATTCTGGGGACTCAGTGGGGACACAGAGCCATGAGCTTTTCCACTGCTCCATGGGCAAGAAGTGCAGGGGATGTCTGCCCGCTCCCAGCATCCTGGAGGTGGCCGAGGACTGAAGTGAGCACTCGAAGCACCGACCACCTGCCCTATCCCCATCCTGTCCTGGTGTCTCTTCATCGAGGCCCTGCTCTCAGCTTGGAAGGCCTTTGGCTGGCAGAGGCAGGGTGGGGTGTGGATTTTCCCCAAAACGTTAGATGAGAAGGGCCGGACACTGGAGGCTGTCTGAGCCCTGAGCCCCACGTGCTGGGCCTATGAGTGGTTAGGGGACCCTGGGCAAGTCAGGTCTGCTCTCCAAGTGTCAGTTTCCTCTTCTCGAACAAACAGCTGCACTGGCAGTAGGGCTTGCTCCCTGGATCAAAGACCACAGAGAACGTGTATTTAGCCAGGTGACAGTGTCTGGGACAGGCAAGAGTTTTCTTTCTTTTTTTTTATTTTTTATTTGACAGGCAGAGTGGACAGTGAGAGAGACAGAGAGAAAGGTCTTCCTTTTGCCGTTGGTTCACCCTCCAATGGCCGCCGTAGCCGGTGCACTGCGCTAATCCAAAGCCAGGAGCCAGGTGCTTCTCCTGGTCTCCCAGGGCCCAAGAACCTGGGCCATCCTCCACTCTACTCCTGGGCCACAGCAGAGAGCTGGCCTGGAAGAGGGGCAACTGGGATAGAATCCAGCACCCCGACCGGGACTAGAACTCAGGGTGCCAGCGCCGCAGGCGGAACATTAGCCTATTGAGCCACGGCACTGGCCAAGAGTTTTCTTTATTTTATGCTCATCTTTCAGATGGAATTATGCTCCGATGCCTGGCTGCTGGGAGAAACAGATCAGAGATGGAACAGGCTCTATGAACTAACAGGACTGAACGGTGGGCCGGCTCCCTGGGGCACCACAGAAACCCCAGGGCCTCTCCCTCAGGCTAGGCAACTGCCCAGTGGACTCAGCAAGGTACCAGGAGTCCTGCCTTCAGGTCAGAACTGGCTCCATCCACAGGGCAGTGGCGGCTGCTGGGACGAACAGGCCGACACCGCTTGGCCATTTTCTGTCTCTGGCCCTCCCTTGCCTCAGCCACACACAGAGATTTAGGACGGGTTAATCCTTCAGGCTGTGGTCAAAGTCTGATCCATGACGACAGACACAGAACTCAGGGTGGTCTACACGATGTGGACACAGTGTGGCCCACGTCCTGAGAGGAGGCCAGTGCAGGATGCGTGGTGAGGAAGTCGACCGTGGCAGTGACCTCACCCGTCTGTGGCTGAGGCTGAACAGATAGTGACAGGGGTGGGAGTGCATCTTAGGCCGGGCTAACACCACACAGAGCTAACACCGCAATTCTGCCGTCTTGACACACACACACCCAGGACCTCTCCTGTACCGGCCCGGCCCAAGTCCAGCTCAGAGGAATGAAGGAGCCACAGTCCCTGTCCCACAGAGCGTGCTACTGGGGCCACAGGAAGGAGTGCCCCCCAGGATCACAGAGGGAGCCCAGTGCTGGGCACAGGGAGCCAGGGAGGCTTCCCAGAGGAGGTGTTCTGCCAGGCTCCCGGGACACAGGCATTCAAGGCGGTCCGAAAGGGCTGAGGTCTGGTTTGGCCTCTGAGGACCAAAGCTGCTAGCACCCTGACAGAGAGGGAGAAAGAGGGAAACCGTGCAACACTCACGGGGCCCCTGGGAATTGTCCTCAAAGGAACAAATCTGCCAGCAATTGGCCGGGGGCAGTGGTGAGGCGGTGTCACTCACAGCCCAAACTCAGCGGGCGGCAACAAGGCTGCCTGAGGTGGACAGGGGGACGCCGGGCGGGGGTGCCTTCGTAACAGAAGGCCGAGGCTGGCTCCACCTGACTCCCTAACCCCACTGCGGGAAGAGGGTGCTGGCCGCCGGGCTGGGGTGACCTGCCAATCCCAGGCAGCCCCTCCTGCCAAGGGTGGTGGTGCCTCAAAGGGCAGAGCAGTGATCCCTGGTCAGCTCCAGTTTCCCAGTGGGGCGGACCTGGGAGCCCATGCCGGGTCGGATTACAGCCGACTCAGCAGGCCTCGGCTGGGGGTGGGGAGAAGGTCACCTTGGAGAGGGATGGAGATAGGTTTCACACAGAGGACGGGTGATCAGTGGACAGTCAGCTTTGATGAAAGGGAACCACCTACTGCCCTGGAAACGAGGCAAACAACGCCATCCACCCAGAGGAGAACCCATCCTTGGGCAGACCCCAGGGGAGCTCCAGGCTGCTATGGCCATGTGTCCTGCAGAATGCCACGAAGGCGGGGGAGGTGACAGAATCGTATGCAGCACTCACCCCCAAGTCACACTGCCTGGTACAAACCCTGGCCCCACCGCCGCAGCTCACTTGGCTAATCCTCCGCCTGCGGCACCAGCACCCCTAGTTCCGGTTGGGGCGCCGGTTCTGTCCTGGTTGCTCCTCTTCCAGTCCAGCTCTCTGCTGTGGCCCAGGAAGGCAGTGGAGGATGGCCCAAGTGCTTGGACCCTGGCACCCACATGGGAGACCAGGAGGAAGCACCTGGCTCCTGGCTTCGGATTGGCGCAGCGTGCCGGCTGTTGCGGCCATTTGGGGAGTGAACCAACAAAAGGAAGACCTTTCTCTCTGTCTCTCTCACTGTCTAACTCTGCCTGTCCAAAAAAAAAAAAACTGGCCCCACAACCAGCTGGTGGTGTCCCTGGGCAAGCGCATTAACTTCTCTGCGCCCCGGTCTCCTCATCTGGGAGGTGTGTATAACAAACCCCCGGCCCAGGTGATGATGGTGAGCACTGAGCAAGCCTGGCTCTTCAAACGCGACGTCCGGTACCCAGCACACAGACTGCTGGCCACCCTCGATCAAGGCTTGGGAGAGACAGCGTGAAAAACAACACAAAGCTTCCATCAGAGACCGCAGCATCGACGCTGGAGTAACGCTGGCAAGGAGGTGCAGAAAGACGCACGTCAAACTCAGAACGTCCCTGACGGGGAGGTGAAGGGGTCGTTTTACTTCCTCACTCGGAGAAGAATGTACACCTTGAGATGGTGGCGATGGATTCTGGGAGCAGAGGAGGCCCCTAGGCGCTGAGATGTCCTGGGCCTCTCGGAAGGGCTGAGCCCAGCTTACCTGGTGAATGATTCCGGAACCGGGCCTCCAGAAGCCCACACCGTACTTGGCACCTGCAGTTGCCAGGAAGTTATACACTTCCTGGTTTATGTCCTAGTAAGACAAATCAACATGCAGAGCGTTAGTGACACTCTGGCCAGGGCCTCCTGCCTACCCCCTCCTCCCCTGTGACTGCAATGCTGGCACTGGGAAGGCAGGCCCTCTCCTAGAGACCTCCTAAAGTAATTCCTGAAGGCTTGGTGTTGGCCCAGCCTCAGCTGGGAGGCCTGGAGAGAAAGCACCCTGCTCCCGTCACACCTGGCCTGGAAGGAGTCCCTGCCCTGCCCTGGGTCTCGAGTTTCCTATTTGGGGAAGAACCTGGGCTCAGCAATCCCTGTCGAGTTCCCAAGGCCAACAGTGAAGGGGGTAGGGGAGGTTCCACAGCCCAGCGGGTGGGAGGAAGACCTGGCAAGTTCCTGGGCAAGTCAGGCTGACCCCAGGGACAAGAGCGACAGGACAGCGGTGGAGCCTGGAGTCTCAAAGGAGGACCCCAGGAGAGCCGTGCTGCACAGCAGGGAAGGGCCGCTGTCAGCTCCCCAGGCCCCACAACACCCCTTCCTGTGCGCTCCAGACCAGCGATGCAGCCTTCTGGGCCCACCTGGTGCCCTCAGGTAGAGGAGTGGCAGGCGAAGAACAGGGCCCCAAAGAATCTCTTTAGTTAATAATTAAGATGCTGGCTTTTCCACTTACAAATCAGTCACTATGAAACGGGCACAAAGCAAGGGGCCGTGCTCCTGCGTCTGGGTGAGCGTGCGAGGCCGGGAGGCCGGCAGCCCCACAGCCCCGTCGCAGTCACACTGAGCTCAGCCTGGATTCCGCTCTGCCCATGTGACCCGGGAAAGGTCACTCTGCCTCTGAGACCCAGCCAGGAGGACCTTTTTCAAATACACATAAAACTGACCATTTCTCTCCCCTGCTTAAACCCTTCCCTGGGTGCTAGGCTGGTGCTCACAGCCCTTACCACGGCCCCCGAGGCCTGGCCTGGTCTCTGCCTGGTCCCTGCCACCGCCCACCTCCCGTGTGTGTCTCTTCCACACACAGCACCAGCATGCCATGGGCCCCTTTATAACTTCACAGAACATCAAGTTTCCTCCTGCCTCAGGGCCTTTGCCTAGGTTATTCTTTCTAGAATGTTCTTTCAGCCAATATCAACTTATCTATTCAGGTCCCAGCCTCTAGGAGGGGCCTTCCAAAACTTCACAGAAAATACGCATTATAAAAAACTATGCGTGGGGCAGCTGTCCGCTGGGCTGAAGAGGCCCGGGCTCCAGGCCATGCACAGCCGCTGGCACGGCAGGAACTCCCATCACCTTAGCAGCACTGCCGCTGCTAACACGGAAACTGGCCGCCAGCAGGCAGGACCCTCCTTTCAGCTGAGTGGAAAAGACCACCATGCACCCAGGACACAGACTGGGGGGCCAGGCTGGCCAGAAAGGGCTCGAATGGGAATGCTGCCCCGAGTGTTTCCCATGGGGATGAGAGGCCCTGTGAGCCGCGCTGACCCCGGGAGTCCGAGGACTTTCAATCACATGCCCCACTCCGTGCCAGCCAGGCTGTGGCTCTGCCAGCATTCAGCTCTTGCCAACAGCCCCCCGTGGGGAGTGCCCACTCCCACTGCAAGCGCCGAGAGCGAAGAGGCCCAGAGCTGGGAGACACAGGCCTGCTGCTGCCAAGCGTCATACAAAGGCGCCGCAGGCAGAGCCCAGGAGAAGGGGCAGGGATTGGATTTTGTAAGGAAGGGGGCAGAATTTAAGGGGAAAATCTCTAGGGTGTGGCAGCCAGCACTTTGGCTGGGTGAGCCCAAGTTACTAAGAAAGAGAGGCCCCGAAGCAGGTCAGTCGGTAAGAGAGCACCAGCGTGGGAGCTGGGCTTGGGGTTAACCCAATCGCACCTTCACGCAGCTGCGGGACTCGGCTGTGACGCGACGTGGCCCGCCTCGCTGCCAGGTCCTCAGAGGGTCAGAGCGAGCAAGAAGGAGCACAGACCCTGCTGAGCGCCACGTGCGGAGGAGTGCCCCTCACTGCTTTGCAAAACAGAAACCTGGACAGGACAGCGCAGGCGGCGTGGCGCCCCAGGGGCTGCTCCTCGTCCTCTCTTGTACCCGAGGGACCTCCACTGCACTAAGAATAATGACAACTTTCAAGATCTTCACAATGAGTAAGTGGTATTTACAGAATTATGTTTTGAATTTATCTGACGGCAAGGGAGAGAGAGACAGAGAGCTCAACTGATCGATCAACCTATCTTCCATCCGCTGATTCTCTCCCCAAATGCCCTCAGTAGCCAGAGCTGGGCCAGGCCAAAGTCAGGAGACAGGAAGTCTATCCGGGTCTCCCACATGGTTGGCAGGGGTCCAAGGACTGGGCCATTGTCCACTGCCTTCCAGGCCCTTGATATGGGATGCCAACGTCACAAGTGGCGGTTTGACCCGCCGCACCACAATGCTGGCCCCCAACAACAAGTTTTATGAGCAGACGGGGGGCAAGTGTGAGGGGCAGTGGTTAAGGCACTGCTTGGCACACTTGCATCCCACACCGGAGTGCCTGCGTTCCAGTCCTGGCTCTGCTCCCGGTTCAGACTTCCTGACGATGCAGACCTCAGGAGACGGCCGGTGATGATCCAGTACTTGAGCTGCTGCCACCCACATGGAAGACCCAGACTGAGCTCTCTGTCCGGCTTCAGTCTCGTCCAGCCCTGGCTGTTGAGGGCGTTTGGGGAATGAACCAGCAGGTGCAGATCCCTCTCTGTCTCCCTCTCTGCTTTTCAAATAAATAAAATAAATGGAAAACCAATACCAACCAACCAGAATAAACAACACAGAACCCCCAGAATTTGGAGGGCTTTGCCTCCCATCCCACGTCACACCCACCCACCTGCCCCGACACCACCTTCCACACACCTTGGCCCGGCGCAGGTCCTTCTCACCCCCGACCTGAGCCTCGATCAGATGGTCACAGTGGATGGTGGAGGGCACAGCCACCTTGGGCAGCCCACTGCTGATGAACTGCAGCATGGCCATCTGCGCCGTGGCGTCCTGCATGGCCACGCGGTCGGGCCGCAGGCGCAGGTAGGTCTTGCCCCGCTCGATCTCCTGGTTGGCTGGGTCATCCAGGTGCCCGTACACAATCTTCTCTGACAGGGTGAGAGGCCGGTTCAGCCTGGAGGGAAGGGAGAGGTGGCCTGATCCCAGTCGTCCTCCTTCTGCCCACCGCAGCCTTGCGCTCAGTGAGGGTGGGCAGGGAGAGGGAGCCTGCACCAGGCCTCGAGTCCCACTCGGGTGGAGACGTTTGGTCCTGCTCCCCGTGGCAGCTCCGGCCATGGCACAGCCACGGCACAGCCCCAGGCACTCCAAGTTACTGATGACTAAGTGAATGACAATGTCACAGAGCTAGCAGGGTTGGGTCTTCCAACACATTACTCACCATTATCTGATAAGAACCTATAAAGTATGTATCTCACCACTTCTTCACTTGTTCCTGTCATTTAATACAAGCACCAAGAGGGAGCAGGCTCAGCAGTGATGCAAACGACTCAAGTTCACAGCTCCAGTCTGACCGTGGACCTCTACTCCTCTCTGCCTGTGGCCCTCCCTGTGGACGGGGACTCAAGTTCACAGCTCCAGTCTGACCGTGGACCTCTACTCCTCTCTGCCTGTGGCCCTCCCTGTGGACGGGGACTCAAGTTCACAGCTCCAGTCTGACCGTGGACCTCTACTCCTCTCTGCCTGTGGCCCTCCCTGTGGACGGGACCAGCCTCCCCGTCACCTAAGCTGCGGTCAGTCCTATGCACACCCCTCTACCGCAGATGGTGCCTCCTGGCTACCTTGCAGCTTTTCCCATTAGCACCACTCGCGTGCCCCCACTGAGACAGTGTGGCTGTCAGTTCTCCTGCACCCCATGTCCTGTGAAGTCCACCCCTCCCTTCCTTATCAGGATCAACAGGGCAGTCCAAGCCTGGCCTTTTGGTGGGGTGTGTGTGTGTTGTTCAGCTTCTGCCAGGACTTACGTGCCTCTTCCTCCCCAGCCTCCCACACATCTGGACGGAGCTCTGGGTGGGCCAAGAATCCCCGCCCCCTTAAAGTTTCCTGAGGATTCCCGGCTGCGGCCTCCGCCCTCCTGCTAGGCCTCCCGCCATTCTCAGAGCAGCAGAGTCCCGCCCACACTAACAGGCCTTGCCCTAGCATAGGAGGCCAAGAAAGGAGGTGTCAGACCGGCAGGCAGGCCGTGCTCTGGGTCTACAGCTGACCCCACACTGAAGCCACTGTGTCACCAGATAAGACAGCCTTCCTCGGGGAGCTCAGCCCGTCCACTCTGCGCTCAGGCGGCCGGGAGGCGTCAGCCACACTGACACACACAGTCCTCTTTGTTTCTAGCCTTGTTCAATTACAACTGGCCACAGTAAACCCCATGTATTTCAAGTGTACCGCGTGGTGAGTGTTGACATAGCTGACGCCTGTGAAACCAGCACTGTGTTCAAGATGCTGAACACACCCGCCTCCCCCAGCAGTTCCCTCTCACCCCGCCCGGGACACCACGCCGGTCATTACAGGTCAGTGCTGTCGTGGCTTTGCATTGTCCTGGACACTTCCCTGCATGTAACTCACTGCCCCTTCACAAAGCAAGGGGCCCAGGGAAGCACAGAAGTGGAGGAACTCGTGCCCAGGTGGCAGAGCCGGTGAGTGGCAGTGCTGGAACACGAGGGCCCGCGGTGTGCTCTGCGCGTGAACCTGTCCTGCCTCTCGACACCTGCAAGCTTAGACCAGAGCCCACTGCACAGGGAGGGTCCAGTTCCCACTGCCCGTCAGCTAAACGATTCTGCTGGAAGAGAGACTTCTAACTGCCAGCTTGGGCTCCAGCCTGGCTAAGATGATCCAACCCCTGGAAAGTCTGCAACCTCTAAGGTACCAGCTCTGCAGGTACCAGATCAACTGGTGATTCTGAGAATTTCTACAGGTCTGCCCTCAAGAGCGCCTTGAGTGAAAACCACACTAGCCTGAGGGACAGCCTGCCTGTCTGCAGCACCTCTGAGGCTGGTGTAGGGCAATGGCTGCTCAGGCCTCAGCCCATCTTTCTGGACCCCGGGGTTTAAAGATCCAAGGCCTTGGGGCCGGCGCTGTGGCATAGTGGGTAAAGCTGCCACCAACTCATATGGGCGCTGGTTACAGACCCAGCTGCTCCACTTCCGATCCAGCTCTCTGCTGTGGCCTAGGAAAGCAGCAGAAGATGGCCCAAGTGCTTGGGCCCCTGCACCCACGTGGGACACCTGGAAAAAGCTCCTGGCTCCTGGCTTCTGGCTTCAGATTGGCCTAACTCAGCCCATTGAGGCCATTTGGGGATTGAACCAGGGGATGGAAAATGTTCTGTCTCTCTCCCCCTCTGCCTGTGTCTCTGTAACTCCACCTTTCAAATAAATAAATGAATCTTTAAAAAAAAAATAAAAGATCCAAGGCCTTGAAAGCAATGTCTGAAGTTGTACAGAAAAGCTTGACAGGGCCGGCACTGTGGCACAGCGGGTTAAAGCTCTGGCCTGAGGCACCGGCATCCCATATAGGTGCTGGTTCTAGTCCCAGCTGCTCCTCTTCCGAACCAGCTCTCTGTTGTAGCCTGGGAAAGCAGTGGAAGATGGCCCAGGTCCTTGGGCCCCTGCACCTGCATGGGAGACCCGGAGGAAGCTCCTGGCTCCGGATTGACACAGCTCCGGCCGTGTGGCCATCTGGGGAGTGAACCAGCAGATGGAAGAGCTCTTTCTTTGTCTCTATCTCTCTCTGTAACTCCTTCAAATAAATAAAATAAGTATTTAAAGACAAAAAAAAAAAAAAAAAAAAAGTCCTGACAGTGACAAAGCCTAATGACAGGTCCGTCACCACATCTCCTTGAGGACACACGACAGTGGTGACCTGGGTCCTCTACGTCTCCTATTATGTTCCTTATTCCTATGCTGGAGACCCAGTTCCCAAGAACAGAATCATACTCCTCTGGCATGGACTTGGGTTAGGGAAAGAGCCCCCCAGCAAGGGCTGGGCCTCTAACAAATTTTTTTTTTAAATTTATTTAATTGAAAGTCAGAGTTACAGAGAGAGAGAGAGAGAGAGAGCTCTTCTATCCGCTGGTTCACTCCCCAGCCGCGACGGCCAGAGCTGGGCCAGGCCAAAGCCAGGAGCCAGGAGCCCCATCTGGGTCTCCTAAGTGGGTGGCGGGGGCCCAAACACTTGGGCCATCTTCCACTGCATTCTCAGGCATGTTAGCAGGGAGCGGGATCAGAAATGGAGCAGCCGGGATTTGAACTGGCACCACTATGGGATGCTGGCATTGCAGAAGGCAGCTTAACCTGCTTCCATCACAGTGCCAGCCCCTTAACACATTCTTTCGAACAGACCTTTCTTTTTATAATACCTCACCTCTACTTTCTTTATGTCAAGGTTTCTCAGCCATAGCACTATTAGCAGTTTGGGCCAGTTTGCTGGGAGACCACCCTGTGCACTGTAAGATGGTTAGAAGTATACTTGGCTCCACCACTAGGTAACAATAGACCCCCATTGAGCCCTGAATTCAGAATGAAAAATGTCTTTAGACATTGCCAAATGTCTGAGGGCATAAAACCTACCATTCCCTACCTTGTCAAGACCACTGATCTATGGTAATAGTAAAAATGGAATCCTGTCTACACTAATCAGGGAAGTCCCACAGGAGTAACAGTTCAAGTCCCAGCTGCTCCACTTTGATCCAGCTCCCTGCTAATGCACCTGGGAAGTAGCAGACAATTGCTCAAGTGCTTGGGCATGGCCCCTGCCACCCACGTGGGAGACCCAGATGGAGTTCTGAGCTCCTGGCTATTGCGGTTATTTGGGGAGAGAACCAGTGGATAAAAGATCTGTCCCTGCCTCTCAGGTAGGTGAAAATAAATAATAAACATTAAAAAAATTAAAACCTAAAAAGCTCCCAGTGTCTAAAAGGACATTTAAGAAAAAAAAAAAAAAAAAAGGATCTGTTTGAAAGGCAGAGCGACAGTGAGATAGGAAGAGACAGAAAGAAGTCTTCCATCTGTTGGTTCACTCCCCAGCTGCATCATCTGTGCCTCCCAGGTGCATCAGCAGGGAGCTGGTGGGAATGTGGAACAGTCAGAACCCAGACTAGGCGCTCCAACGTGGGATGCAGCATCCAGGCTGCAGCTTACCCACTGCTCCACAATGCCCGCCCTGAAGGGCATCATTTTTTGTTATTTAAAGCGAAAGTGAATGGAAAATAATACTCTTTTGTCAAGTATCTCGAAGCACACTTCTATGTTAGCTCTCCGTCCACACACAGTGAAGGGCAAGGTGGAAGTGGGAAGGAAATCCATCATTTTCCGACAGAGCTGTGGTCTGAGTGCCAAGAATAAATGGAGCATTGCTTCCTGGAGAGATGGCACGTGTATAAGGTCCTACGTTGAGGGGACAGTGGTTCTTGGCCCTGACCGCACTTCAGAACCAGCTGGGAAACCACCCAGCGCCTCTCCCACTTGGCTGTCACACAAGTCCCGGGGACCCTGTTAAGCAGCAGGTTCTGACTTGGCAGCTCTGAGCCGGGGTCTCAGATTCTGCAATTCTAACAAGCTCCCTGCAGCCAAAGCTGCTGGCCCATGGACCACATTTTGAAGGGCAAGGCCCAGAACACTTGAATCAGAACTGCTGGGGGTTGGGCCCAAGGTTGGCTGTACTGAAAGCTTGCCAGGTGATTCTCCTGTGCAGCCTCAACAAAACCCAGGAAAGCACTAGAACCAACGCTGGGAGGTGCTATAGTCAGACAGACCTGCACTTGAACTTGGGCTGAGTTTGGGCCCAATCACTGAACAGACGATGGACCTTAGGGCATTTCCCCAGTCAAACACTCAATGTCTGATCTGAAAAATGTGGAAGGGGAGGAACAACCACCTGGAAGGGTTGTTGAGGGCAGGAGCAACATCTGAGAGGCAGCTGCTCCTAGGGCTGTCCTCAGTAGGCGGCAGGTTCTTACTATAATTAGGTGCTGCCGTGCTAGAGGCTGTTGGGGATACAGACTAAGACAGTCTCTATCCTGAAACCTGAAATCAGGATACCAGGAAACAGAAAGCCAAGCGGCAAAAGAGCTCAAGGTAGTGGCTGAGGCACCAGACGAGGTCCCAGCAGCACACGTTGGGTGGCCTCACGTAAACTGCTTCTCCACCCCCACCTGTTCCCTGGCTACTCAGATCTGTTCTCTTCCAGGGTCACCAGTGTCTCAGAGAAGCCACCAGCTAGGCAAGGACACAGCCCTGTCTGTAGCAGGTCAACTCCACAGCTGTGCGTACTGTCAGCGCCTCATGCTCCTGTGGTACCTCATTCATCCTGCTGGTGGCAGCACCTTGCCCAGGACCGGCCCACACAACAGCAGGGAAAGATGACTGTGTTCACCCACTCAGGCCAGGAAGAGACTGCTCAGCACCCCACCCTGGCTTCCTCCTGGGGCCCAGGCCCTGGGCCTCACACGGAAGAGGAAATACACATGGTTCTCCAGGCTTTGGGACTGCTGGCTCCCAGGGGCTGGCCCAGGGCCAGCAGCCCACCCTGAAGAGGTGGGGCTGTTCAGCGGACCTGACAGCTTCCCTTTGCCCGTATAGCTAGGCTTCAGAGCTGAGATTCTTCCTGGCAGGGAGGGCAAAAGTCCCACCGCTGATCCGGAAAGCCCTCCCCCAGCGGGGACCTCGGCACTCTGAGTACCTGAGCGGATGCCTTCACCTGGCTCCTCCTCGCCCGCAGGAGCGGCACCCTGCGGAGCCGCCCATCTCCCGCAGAGCGCCCATCTTCCCGCGGAGCCGCCCATCTTCCTTCGGAGCCGCCCATCTCCCGCAGAGCCGCCCATCTCCGCAGAGCCGCCCATCTTCCCGCAGAGCCGCCCATCTTCCCGCAGAGCGCCCATCTCCCCCAGAGCCGCCCATCTTCCCGCGGAGCCGCCCATCTTCCCTCGGAGCCGCCCATCTCCCGCAGAGCCGCCCATCTTCCTTCGGAGCCGCCCATCTCCCGCAGAGCCGCCCATCTCCGCAGAGCCGCCCATCTTCCCGCAGAGCCGCCCATCTTCCCGCAGAGCGCCCATCTCCCCCAGAGCCGCCCATCTCCCGCAGAGCCGCCCATCTCCGCAGAGCCGCCCATCTTCCCGCAGAGCGCCCATCTCCCGCAGAGCCGCCCATCTTCCCGCAGAGCGCCCATCTTCCCGCGGAGCCGCCCATCTTCCCGCGGAGCCGCCCATCTTCCCGCAGAGCCGCCCATCTCCCGCAGAGCCGCCCATCTCCCGCAGAGCCGCTCATCTTCCCGCAGAGCGCCCATCTCCCGCAGAGCGGCCCATCTCCCGCAGAGCCGCCCATCTCCCGCAGAGCCGCTCATCTCCCGCAGAGCCGCCCATCTTCCCGCAGAGCGCCCATCTCCCCCAGAGCCGCCCATCTTCCCGCAGAGCGCCCATCTCCCGCAGAGCGGCCCATCTCCGCAGAGCGCCCATCTTCCCGCAGAGCGCCCATCTCCCGCAGAGCCGCCCATCTTCCCGCAGAGCGCCCACCTCCCGCAGAGCCGCCCATCTCCCGCAGAGCCGCCCATCTCCCGCAGAGCCGCCCATCTCCCGCAGAGCCGCTCATCTCCCGCAGAGCCGCCCATCTTCCCGCAGAGCGCCCATCTCCCCCAGAGCCGCCCATCTTCCCGCAGAGCGTCCATCTCCCGCAGAGCGGCCCATCTCCGCAGAGCGCCCATCTTCCCGCAGAGCGCCCATCTCCCGCAGAGCCGCCCATCTTCCCGCAGAGCGCCCACCTCCCGCAGAGCCGCCCATCTCCCGCAGAGCCGCCCATCTTCCCGCAGAGCGCCCATCTCCCGCAGAGCCGCTCATCTTCCCGCAGAGCGCCCATCTCCCGCAGAGCGGCCCATCTCCCGCAGAGCGCCCACCTTCCGCAGAGCGCCCATCTCCTGCAGAGCCGCCCATCTTCCCGCAGAGCGCCCATCTTCCCGCAGAGCGCCCATCTCCCCCAGAGTGCCCATCTCCCCCAGAGCGCCCATCTCCCGCAGAGCGCCCATCTCCCGCAGAGCCGCCCATCTTCCCGCGTGCAGCCCTACCGTTTGCGAACAATGTTGATGTTCTTCTCGAGCAGGTCATAGCGGATGTATTCGTTGGGCTCAAAGTGGCTCATGGCCACCTTGGCCCGTTGGCACAGGATGGAGGCCACATGGTACTGCCGCACACCCAGGGCTTTCTGCAAGCAGACAGACAGCAAGGTCAGTGGCGCGCGCAGGAGGCTCCAGCCCGAGGGACAGCTCAGTTTGCTGAGAAAACTGAGGAACCAGTGTGGCAGCTCTTCAGTGACAGCTTCCTCATCTAAGCAGAGACACAGCAGCCACAAGGAACGCAGCCCGAGGTGGCAAAGCGCGAGGAAGTCACAGGTAGAACCGCTGCGACCAAGCCAAGTTCAATCATTTAAGTTGTGTCATCTAGGGACACACCCCTGAGTCCCAGAGAGGAAACAGGGATGTAAGACAACACAGGGGTACTGAGGCAGAATGAGACCACGAGCAAAACTTCTCCTTCGGCTGTGAAGCACTCCCCAAGTCAGAGCTACTGCTCCACCGACACCATCCACTCCCTGAGGGTTGGCATCAAGCCTTCTTCATCTCACGGCCACACCTATGCTAACTGGCACACATCAGACTCATTAAATATTTACTGACTAGGTAGGAACATCAGAACAGCAGACCCTGTGCATGAACTCTGACTGCTTCCTCACGCTTGCAGAAGCAAGGTCTGACGCCCAACGGTCAACTGTGATCAACTGTGACCGGCAAGGCCATGTGACTTCCGAGGCTAGGTCACACAAAGGAGAGCTGCTCCCTGCTGTGTCTCCCATCGCTCTGGGGGCAGTCAGTCGCCATGTTAAGGCACCCATGCAGTCCTGGGAGGGCCCACTCGGCAGTAACCAGCACCACCTGCCTTGCCAGTGACTGCTCCAGCCCCAACCCCAACCCCAGCCTTCAGACCACCGCAGCTGACACCATCACTACAGCCAGACACCCAACCAGCCTCTGAAATTCTTGGCCCGCAGACACTGTGCAATACTTATTGCTGTCTTAAGCCTCTGTTTCGAGGCAATGAGTTATACAGCAACAAATGATTACTAGGATGGGATTTGTAATAGTTAATTTTATTTTTAAAAAGATTTTTATTGATTGATTGATTTGAGAGGTAGAGTTACAGATAGAGGAAGAGACAGAGAGAAAGGTTTTCCATCCGTTGGTTCACTCCCTGAATGGCTGCAATGGCTGGAACTGGGCTGATCTGATGCCAGGAGCCAGGAGCTTCTTCCGGGTCTCTCACGTGGGTACAGGGGCCCAAGGACTTAGGCTATCTTCCACTGCTTTCCCAGGCCATAGCAGAGAGCTGGATTGGAAGAAAAGCAGCTGGGACTCTACTGGCACCCATACTGGATGCCAGCATAGCAGGTGGTGGCTTTACCCACTATGCCACAGTGCAAGAGCCCCTAATTTTATTTTCTAACTACTTATTTGAGGGGCCAGCATTGTGGCATAGTGGGCAAAGACACCCACCTGCAGTGCTGGTAACCAATACAGGCGCCAGTTCAAGTCCTGGCTGCTCTACTTCCGATCCAGCTCTCTGCTATGGCCTGGGGAAGCAGCAGAAGATAGTCCAAGTCCTTAGGCCCCTGCACCCACGTGGTGCAGAACCAGAAGCAGCTCCTGGCTCCTGGCTCCTGTGTCCAGCAGGCACAGACTTGTGTGAGCAGAGGCAAAGCGCGGCAACGCTGAGCCCACAGCCCCAGGCTCTGCTCATTTATCTCCAAGTCCTGCCAGTCCCACCACGTGGATCTGGGCAGGTGATAACAGATCATGTTATGAAACAGCACCTGGCCATTATCCATACTCCCAACCAGGAAGGAGCTACCTGCTGTCCACCTCGACACCCACCACAGAGCCTCACTCTCTGCTCACTGGGTAAGGCAAATGACCCATCACTGCACCAAGATGCAAAGGAAGAAGGCAGGACATTCCAGTAGCAGCTACGGCCACCTCACGCTCACAGTCATGGGGGGAGCCCAGCACACAGGGGTGGAGTGGCAGAGACCCCGGTTTAAGTCTGGTGCTGCTATTTATTGCCTGAGTGATCTTGGACAACTTACCCTCTCTTCTGAGCACTCTCCTCTGGGGGCCCTTGTGAGGACTGGAGAGATCACATAAAACCTGAGCAAAGTCTCCATTCTGTTACCACCACCCTGTGCATTTACAAGCACACACACAGTCCCCTGTGTCCCTCACACAACCAGAACCCGCACAAGCTGTTCTGCAGCTCACTTCTTTCACTCATTAACAAAGACATCTTTCCAATGTCTACATATAGATCTCTTTTCTTAAATATTTATTTTTATCTACTTGAAAGGCAAAGTGACAGAAACACAAAGAGAGAGAGAGAGAGGAGAGGATCTATCTATTTAGCTAGCTAGCTGCCTGTCTTGCATCTGCGGGTTCATTCCCCCAAATAACCACAATTGCCGGAACTAGCCCAGACCAAAGCAAGGAGCCTGGAACTCCACACAGTCCCCTACATGGGAGGTAGCAGCCCAAGTACTTGAGCCATCATCCACTGCCTCCCAGGATGCACTGGCAGGGAGCTGGGCTGGAAGCAGCGCAGTCAGGACTTGAACCAGCACTCTGAGGGATGTGGGCATCCTAAGTGGCGATTAACCTGCTGCTCCACAGCACTCGCCCCGGTCCTGTCCCCTACGCAGCATGTTTCCACATCCTGCAGCAGCCCGGGCATGCCAGCACCGAGGACAAAGGGATCATCATCACCAGTCCCACAGCAGCCCACCACGCAGCAAACACATCACGTCCACATACTCTGGCATCTCACCTCCTACCTTCCTCATCAACTCTCTGGAGCCAGGCTCTGCTTGTGCGCTTGGTCATGCAAACTTGCAGGCAGAACCTGACACTAACCCTGATTTAATTTCATCAATTGTTGACCATCTCCAGGCCTCTGTGGTCTGCAGAAGTCAGGAGGACCCTCCTCGTGTATCAGCCACACATGCAGTGAGCAGGAATCCCGGCTTGTCCATCCAAGTCACAACACAAACGGGACCTATTCCAGGCCGGCCTTCCCAGGGAGATGTCTGGTCAGGCCAACACTATCCGTCTAGCAAAGCTTCCCAGTCCCAGGTGTTCACCCCAAACAGATGCCACCTACCTCAACTGTCATGAGCACTTGCTTCTTAAGGACAGCCTGAAGAACGAGTCAAATACCCCACAGAAACCGACACTCTCACTAATCTACTAGTCCCCCAAAATAAGCCATGTTGGTCTAGCTGTGAGACTTCAGGCAATCCACTCGGCTCCCCCAGGCCTGTTTTCACACCTGTATAGGAGGAGATACCAGCCATGCTCCTGAGTTCAGAACAGTGATGTGAGTTTAAGGCACATGAAATGAGGGCCGGCGCTGTGGCACAGCAGGTAAGGCAGTCGCCTGCGGCACCAGCATCCCATGTAGGCGCCAGCTCAAGTCCCAGCTGCTCCACTTTGCTTCAGCTCCCTGCTACCACCCCTGGTAAAGCCGTGGAAGATGGGAAATCTGAATGTAGTTCCAGGCTCCTGGGTTTGGCATGATCCAGCCCTGGACATTGTGGCCATTTGGGGAATGAACTAGTGAATGCAAGATAGTGCTCTGTAACTCCACCTTTCAAATAAACAAACAGACCACTGCGTCTTAAAATAATAGGGGCCAGTGCTGTGGCATAGAGTAAACCTCCACCTGTGGTACCAGCATCCCACATGGGCACTATTTCTTGTCCTGGCTGCCCCTCTTCCAATCCAGCTCTCTGCTGTAGAAGCAGCAGAAGATGGCCCAAGTCCTTGGGCCCCTGCACCTGTGTGGGAGACCCGGAAGAAGCTCCTGGCTCCCGGTTTTGGTTCAGCACAGCTCTGGCTGTTGAAGCCATTTGGGGAGTGAACCAGCGGATGCAAGACCTCTCTGTCTCTCCCTCTTTGTCTGTAACTCTGCCTCTCAAATAAATAAATATTAAAACAATAACTTACCCAGGGTCACAGCAGGTGTGTGGCTGGGCAGTCTTCAGTCTATCACACTGTGCGGGGGAAGGGTGACCTCTGTGAGGCAGGACTGGCACCAAATTTAGGGGCAGCAGAATTCAGGAGATTTGGCCCATCTCAGAAACAGACTGGAATCAGCACTCATATGGGTACTATGCCACAACGCTGGCCCCATGCACAAGTTATTTATTTTTAAAGATTAACTTATTTGAAAGGTAGAGAAATGGAATGGGGGGGGGGAAGGAGGGAGAGAAGTGGAGAGGAGAGAGAGATTACGATCACTCTCCCATCTGCTGGTTCACTCCCCAAAAGTCCAAAATCGCCAGGAACTACATCTGGGTCTCCCATGTGGGTGGCAGGAACCCAAGTTCTTAAGCCATCATCTGCTGCCTCCCAGGCACATTAGCAGGGAGCTGGATGGAAGCACAGAGTAGTTAAGACTTGAACCACGCACTCCGATATGGGATGCTGGCAGTATCTTAACCCTCTGGGCCACAACACTGGCCCCTGGGCAAGTAATTTAACTTTCCCAAGCCTTAGTTTGGTCATACAGAAAATGGAGATAAACTTAATAGTGTGACTATCAAATGTAATAGTCTACATAGAGGCCGGCGCCACAGCTCACTTGGCTAATCCTCCGCCTGTGATGCCGGCATCCCGGGTTCTAGTCTCGGTTGGAGCGCTGGATTCTGTCCCGGTTGCTCCTCTTCCAGGCCAGCTCTCTGCTGTGGCCTGGGAAGGCAGTGGAGGATGGCCCAAGTGCTTGGGCCCTGCATCCACATGGGAGACCAGGAAGAAGCACCTGGCTCCTGGCTTCAGATCAGCGCAGCGCCGGCCATAGCGGTCATTTGGGGGGTGAACCAACGGAAAAGGAAGACCTTTCTCTCTCTCTCACTGTCTAACTCTGCCTGTCCAAAAAAAACAGTCTACACAGAGTGTTTTGGCAGAGAGCCTACGTGTTACAAGGGGTCATTTTCCTTCAGAGAGAGGTACATAATTAGAAGTGGTAGCTTTTGTCCCTTTTCTGGCTCACGTGGGAAGCCAGGAAACTGCACACACTGTCTCACAGGCTCTGGGTTGATTAAAATCTTAAATAGACTTAGCTCATCTGGGCTTGGCATTCCTGACCCCCTCTGAGGTATTCTAGCAGCTCTGGGGCATTTCGCCTTGGTTACTGGCCCTCCTGCTAACTTTGGACAAGTCATTCTGAAAACCTAAGCTGATTTCTTTAAGTGCCCCCTCTTCTCTCCTTCAGATGATTTGTAATTTGTTAGACTTTGCCTTGGAAAGTCTCCCATGCCTCTGAAACTCCCTCCTGCTCATGGGACCTTCCAGCGAAACTCACCTACCTGGTCTCTGAACAATTCCACACCCACCTTCATCAGGAGCATCAATCTGACAGAACTCCTTTGGCCTGTACAGATCCTAAAGGGACCGCCATGGGGGCCTCGGCACTGTCCCACTTCCCCCCAGTCCTCCAGCCCTAGCCAACCACTAATCTATTTTCTGTCTATAAACTGGCCTGTTGTGGACACTTCATACAAATGCAGTCCTTGGAGACGCTCCTTCCACTCAGCATGATGTTTCGAATACTACAGCATCTACCCACCCTCACTCATGCAGTGTATTTTTTTTTTTTTTTTAAGATTTATTTATTTGTTTGAAAGGCAGAGTTAGAGAAAGAGAGAACAAGATCTTCCATCTGCTGGTTCACTCCCCAACTAGCCACAATGGCTGGAGCTGGGCCGATCGGAAACCAGGAGCCAGGAGCCTCCTCCAGGTCTCCTACGTGGGTGGCAGGGGCCCAAGTACTTGGTCCATCCTCTACTGCTTTCCCAGTCACATCAGCAGGGAGATGGACTGGAAGTGAAGCAGCTAGGACTCGAACTGGCACACTCATGGGATGCCACAGCACTAGCCCCATGTCTGGTTTGTTTGTTTGTTTGTTTGACAGGCAGAGTTAGTGAGAGAGAGAGAGAGACAGACAGACAGACAGAGAGAAAGGCCTTCCTTCCGTTGGTTCACCCCCCAATGGCTGCTGCAGCTGGCATGCTGCGCCAATCCGAAGCCAGGAGCCAGGTGCTTCTCCTGGTCTCCCATGGGGTGCAGGGCCCAAGGACCTGGGCCATCCTCCACTGCCTTCCTGGGCCACAGCAGAGAGCTGGACTGGAAGAGGAGCAACCGGGACAGAATCCGGCGCCCTGACCGGTCTAGAACCCCGGGGTACCGGCACTGCAGACGGAGGATTAGCCTAGTGAGCCGCGGCGCCAGCCTCATGTCTGTTTCTTAACGACGACTAAATTCCCCATGCCTAAACACCTAGTCTGACAAACAGAAGGTGCTACATAAATATCACTTAGTTAAATGAAGAAATGTTGCTTCTACCTACTAGTTCTTCCTTACTAAGCAGGGTTAGACACAGAGCAAATTCCGTTAACCTTGTGAGAGCAATTAATAGACAAATTAATGATTTACCAGTCTTAGAAGCTTTTGGTTAGGGTACAAAAAGGCTCAACATTTTTGAAAGACAATTAGGCAATACCTATTAAAATGGAAAGTGTTTGTACCCTCTAACCAGCTCTCCCGCTTCCAAGAAGCTATCTTATCAAAATACCACATAAATGAGCAGACAGAAAGGCAAGGACATTATCTGCAGCATTTTCTTTTTTTAAAGAACCCAATTGTTCAGAAATGCGGCATTAAGTTCTGGCTCATCCACCATGGAATGCCATTCTACAGTTCTTTTTTTTTTTTTTTTTTTTTTGACAGGCAGAGTGGATAGTGAGAGAGAGAGACAGAGAGAAAGGTCTTCCTTTTTGCCGTTGGTTCACCCTCCAATGGCCGCTGCGGCCGGCGCATTGTGCTGGTCTGAAGCCAGGAGCCAGGTGCTTCTCCTGGTCTCCCATGCGGGTGCAGGGCCCAAGGACTTGGGCCATCCTCCACTGCCTTCCCGGGCCATAGCAGAGAGCTGGCCTGGAAGAGGAGCAACCGGGACAGAATTCGGTGCCCCAACCGGGACTAGAACCCGGTGTGCCGGTGCCGCAAGGCGGAGGATTAGCCTGTTAAGCCACGGCACCGGCCCTATTCTACAGTTCTTTAAAAAGACAGTGGGGAAGGCATTTAGCCTAGTGGTTAGATGCTGGTTAAGATACCTATATCCAGGGCAGGTATTATGGTGCAAGTTAGGCTGCGCTTGAGGTACCTACCTACCCAATCAGAGTGCCCCAGATCCAGTTCTGCCTCTGCTACCAATCCAGCTTCCCGTTAATGCACCTGGGAGACAGATCATGACCCAAGTACTTGGTTTCCACCACTCATGTGGGAGACCCAGACAGAGTTCCTAGTTCCTGGTTTCAGCCTAATCCAAGCCCAGCTACTGCAGGCATTTGGGGAGTGAGCCAGTGGACAGAAGAGCTCTCTCTCTTCCTGTCATTCTGTTTTCAGATAAATAAATCTTTAAAAGACAAAAAAAAAAAATGCCCACAGCCTACATCACATCCCAGTTTTCAGGTGCAATGCCTGGCTCCAGCTCCCAATTCCAGCTTCCCACTCTGTAGGCCCTGGAGGCAGCAGTGAAGGATCAAGGGACTGAGATGCCACTCCCAGCTCTGGTGAGTCTAAAGCCAACCCTCGTGAGCGCTTCTAGAGTGAACCGGGGGCCGGCGTTCTGGCGCAGTGGGTTAAACCACCGTCTACAGTGCCGGCACCCACTTCCCATCCAGCTCCCTGCTAACGACACCCTTCACGTGCTGACATCCCACACAGGTGCCGGTTCATATACCGGCTGCTCCCTGCTGATCGCACCTAGGAGGGCAGAAGATGGCCCAAGTACGCGGGCCCCTGACACCTACCTGGGAGACCTAGGAGTTCCAGGCTCCTGGCTCCGGCCCGGCCCGGCCCAGCCACAGCCATTGGGGCCATTTGAGGATTTCAGCTTTCTCTGTGGTATTGAAGTATTTATAAGAACACTCGCATCGCTGTTTATATGGTTATAAATACATGTCTTCTCTATTCGAAGCATCCCCAGAGCACTCTCTCTGCTGTAGCACAGCTTCCTCACTTAGACTCCAGTGAGAGCTGCATCAGCACATCAGCATGTTTTGGGACACACCTCAGCCTCCCTAAGCCTTGAAGACAACAGAAGCTCAGACAGGAAGTGGTCTGCCTCAACACACACAGCTGGGAGTCTAGGGCCCACGCCTTCTCACTGTGCAACAGACGTGTCTTCCCAGCCTCTCCTCCAGGCCCAGCAGCCTGGTGAGTTAGTCCTCCTCAGGGGCTCTCACTCCCAGCTGCTGACCCAGCTGCCTTTCTGGGAGTCTAGCTGCTCGGTCCGATGACGGCCCACCCCTGGTAGGATGGGCGACAGATCTCCAGGGCTCCCAAGAAGGGGAGGCTCTGTAGATCCTTGCTTCCCCGATACAGAACAACGAGCAAACTCTAAAGGAAGAAAGAGACCCACAGTGGGAGACAGCCACCGCATGACTGGGCAAGAACAGGAAAGGGGAGGGGTCCCCGCCAGCACTGTGTTGCAGGTTAAGCCACCATCTTTGATGCCAGCATCCCATATGAGCACCTGTTGAAGAACTGGCTACTCCACTTCCAATCCAGCTCCCTGTTAATGTGCCTAGGAAAGCCGTGGAAGATGGCCCAAGTGCTTGAGCCCCTGCATCCAAGTGGGAGACCTGGATGGAGTTCTTTTAACTCTGCTTTTCAAATAAATAAAATCTTTTTTTGATGATTTATTTATTTATTTGAAAGGCAGTTACAGAGAGGAATAAACAGTGAAGAGGTCTTCTATCCACTGCTTCATTCCCCAAATAGCAACAACAGCAAGGGTTGGGCCAGATCAAAGCCAGGAGCTTCTTCCGGGTCTCCCACATGGATGCAGGGATCCAAGCACTAGAGCTATCTTCTGCTGCTTTCCCAAGCAAATTAGCAGGGAGCTAGATCAGAAGTGGAGCAGCTGGGACTCAAATCAGCACCCATATAGGATGCCAGCGCTGCAGACCACTGCTTAAGCCTCTGCTCCACAGCGCTGGTTCCCAAATAAATAAATCTTTAAAAACAAACAGGAAAGGGGACTGGGGTTGTGACACAGTGGGTTAAGCCACCACTTGCAATGCCAACATCCACATTACAGCACTGGTTCCAGTTCTAGCTGCTCTGCTTCCAATCCACCTCCCTGCTAATGCTTCTGGGAAAGCAGTGGATGATGACCCAAGTGTTTGGGTCCCTACAACCAACATGGGATACCTGGATGGAATTCTAGGTTCCTGGCTTTGGCCTGGACCAGAATTGGCCATTTGTGGCCATTTCTGGAGTGAAACAGCAAATAGATAGATCTCTCCCTCTCTCTCTGTCACTTGCATTTCAAACAATCTTTTTTTTTTTTTTTTTTTTTTTTAAGATTCATTTATTTATTTGAAAGACAGAGTTACACAGAGAGAAAAAGAGATCGTCCATCTGCTGGTTCACTCCCCAAATGGTCACAATGACTAGGGCTGGGCCAGGAGCTTTTTCCGGGTCTCCCACACAGGTGCGGGACTTAGGTCACCTTCCAGTGTTTCCCAGGCGCATTAGCAGGGAACTGGATTGGAAGTAGAACAGATCAGACTCAAATCGGGGCCCATATGGAATGCCAGCACTGCAGGCCACAGCTTTAACTTGCTGAGCCACAGTGTTGGTCCCGCAAATAAATAATCTTAATAAATAAATAAATAGGAAGGAAGGAAAAGAGGGAAGGAAGGAGGGGAGAGGGAAGGAAACCATGCCTGGTCTTATGCCATCTTCCAATAACTGTGCCAAGAAGGATTGCTGCATGTCATTTTGTCCCTTGTTTGATAAGACAGCCTCAGAAGAGAAAGTCAAGTCCATTAAAACGTAAGTTCCATGAAGGCAAAAACCTCGTCTATTCTGATCACCACTAGAACTCAGTGCCCAAGGCAACGTCTGACATACAGTTCAAGGAACACTTGGTGATGAAATGGATAAAGATAGAGCTTCATTGCACTTTCAAACTCTGATCATGTGTGCCTCTGGCAGAGGCCATAATGAGTCATCAGGGCCAGTTCAGAGCCAAGGCACTGGGATGTGAGTCCGTCCCGTGGCACGTCACACTCCCACACCCACTCAGGACTCAGCCCCGACATGGTTCAAGTCAGACACACTGCCTTCTCTTCCCAAAGGATGGAGACTTCCCTTGGGACACTTGTGTCCTGAGAACACCCAACCCAAAGGGACTGCCAAGTCTGTGGGCAGGGTCCTGTTCAGCCTGCCAAGCACAGCTTATGGCCGCACTGCCGGTTAGGAAGCCACGTGCTGGTGGGCACGGGCCCTCGGAGCAAGCCGAGGAGCTCACGACGGCCTGGTCTCCACGAGCGTGAGCGTGCACTGTGGAAATACTCCCAGCCGAGGACAAGTCACAGAGACGGCATCCGCCCTAAAGCCGGGGGGAGTGCGGGCAGCACCGCAGCGCCCCTGGCTGGGGAACCTCAGCCAGGATTCTGCTCTGTGCAGACTGAGAATGAGAAATAACACGCGGCTTGTAGATGCAGGGGCAAGTCCGGACGGACAAACAGAACTCCTGTCAGTGGCCGCCTCCGGAAATCGGGATGGAGAAGCAGAGCTTAAATGAATGTATCACATCTATAAGGAAACAATGTCTCAGAAGCAGAGCCTGACTGCTGGGCCCTGGGCAGGCACCCAGTCCTCCTGGGAGCACGATGCCCGCCTGCCTCTGCCCTGGGGGAGGGGTTACAGGCTGCTGTTTCCCACCACGCCCTCGACTTCTCCCTTCCCTGCCGCCGAACACCCCTGGCCCAGAGCGGGCCCCAAGCACCAGGCCAGCACATCTTGGACCTGAAAAGGCCTCATGGATCCACTCACCGCGCACCTGAATGCTTACCACAGTCCTCCACCTGCGCAGCCCACCTCCGGGGTGAGGACGCTACACACTTCACCAGAAGAAAGAACAACTCCAGGCTTGAGGGGGGCCCTGCTTCTTCAGACCACAGCTCCAGAAGTCTTCAGACCACAGCTCTTAGCGGCTAGCTGCCAGACCCCGGCACAGGAGCCTCAAATGAGCCTCAAATGGGCAACACAGGAGTGCACGTCAAGCAACACCCTCCCCCACCTGAGGAGGCATCTTCCCACACCGCCTCTGCGAGGCTTCTAGCAACCGTCTCCCACCCCTGGTAGGCCAGGCTGGCATGTCTCCCAAGAACCCACAGCCGGATGCTTCTCCCCTGCCAGCAGGCAGCCAGCTAGCTTCGTTGCTATGCGACTGGCAGGAACAGAAGTGATGCAGTCCTTTCCAGAGGCTTGGGAAGGGAGCAAGGTGCCTCTCTCCAGGTCACAGCCTCTATCAGGCTCCAAAGGCAGCAGGGAACAGGCTGATAAACTCACTCGTCTGCCTACTTCTCTGGCCGCTGGCGTCAGCAGCAGACTCCAGGTTTACTGCGAACTGCACACAAACCCCCAGGCCTGCGCCGGCCCCCACTAGGCAGATCCACACCAACACACTTGAGAAGGGCATCCTGTGCAAGCTCACAGGCGGCCTATAAGAGTGCCCCAGAGCTCAGTGACGGACAAAGCTCCCTCTGTGAGCCATCTCCTTTGCCAGCCTTGCTGATGTGTGGGGCAAGAGGTGATCACAGTTCCAAAGAGACGTCTCCTACACCCGAGTGGCCAGGAGCCAACCGGACTGTGCCCCTCCACCCGGCCTGCTGCAGAGATCCGCTTTCTACTCTGGGGAACCAGCCTGGCTGGGCAGTAGAAGCCTGGGTTCTGCAAACAAACGTGCATTCAAAGCTCAGCTCCTGCCTGCGAGCGGTGACCTCTGGTACACTGTTTATTTAACCCCTCTGGGCCTCCGTTGCATCACTATGAAAACAGGCTAATAAGACCTGCTTCTTAGGGTTGCTGTGAAGGACAAATGAGGCAATATTTGTAAAATAAGACCCAGTTCTGTGAGTGGTGCAACGGGCCTGCACACTCTGCATACGGCAGCTCATGTGGCTTGCCCGACCCTCGAGACCGGGTCCAGTCTAACAACCCCGTGGCAGTGGGCAGACTACATTCAGGGGCCAGGACGGGCGGATGAGGTTGCATTCAGCCCCCCCTCCCCCCAAGCACACCGCCCCTGCTCCTTGCTTTGCCCAAGGCCCCACAGTTACTTAAACGACTGCTCCTCCTCAGCCCAGAGGGTCCTCACAGGCAGCTCCCTCAGGGCACAGGCAGGACACAACAATGCTTGTAGATGACACACAGATGCCCAGTGACAGACAAGACAGACAAGGCCCTGAAGAAGTGTGTGTGTGTGAGAGAGAGGTTAAAGGAACTCCTGCTGCCTCTCTGGGACCGCTCACAAACGCCCATGGAGTTAAAGCTCCCAGTCAGAAACGCTCTCAACCTCTGCAAGGAGAAAGCAGGAACAATCGCACTAGGCCTGAACTCACCGAAGGCTGGGACCTTCCTGCTTTGGGATGAGTGCAGCAAACGTGGTTCTGGAGCTCACTTCCCCAGCCAATCCTGCCCTTCAACTCAGAACACAGGAAAGGGGCGGGCACCTGGGACATCCACACCCCCTACCCGAGTGTCAGGTCAAGTCTCAGCTCCTCCACTTTTGGTCCAGCTTCCTGCTTTCCGTGAACCCTGGGAGGCTCAGGTGCTTGGGGCCCTGCCACCCATGTGGCAGACTCAGATTGCATTCTGGGTTCCTGGCTTTGGCCTGGTCCAGCCCTGGCTGTCACAGACATTTGAGGGGTGAACCAATGAATGGAAAATCGCTCTCTTTCTCTGCTTTTAAAATAAAAAAGTGAAAATTTAAAAAAAAAAAAAAAAAGAACTGTTAGATTCATTTTTCCCTCTTCCCCCAACTCTCTCAGAGCAGTGTGATAAGGTCTTCCAGAACCATTGCTACATGTCTCTCTCTCTTTTTTTTTTTTTTTTTTGACAGGCAGAGTGGACAATGCGCGAGAGAGAGAGAGAGAGAGAGAAAGGTCTTCCTTTGCTGTTGGTTCACCCTCCAATGGCCACCGTGGCCGGCGCGCTGCACCGAAGGCAGGAGCCAGGTGCTTCTCCTGGTCTCCCATGGGGTGCAGGGCCCAAGCACTTGGGCCATCCTCCACTGCACTCCCGGGCCACAGCAGAGAGCTGGCCTGGAAGAGGGGCAACCGGGACAGAATCCGGCGCCCCGACCAGGACTAGAACCCAGTGTGCCAGCGCCGCAGGCGGAGGATTAGTCTATTGAGCCGTGGCGCTGGCTGCTACATGTCTGGTACCCAAGGCGATCCGGGTAAACAAGCAACTTCCTGAGAACTGGTCTGTTTTAAGCACATGAGCAGAGCCAATGGAGGCTGCAGGCAGAGGCCAACGTGCTCCAAGTGCCTATATCCTGCACCAGCTCACCCCAACCACTTCATACACAACCCCACAATCGTCCCGTGGGGCAAAGGGATAGAAGGTACTGTGTGCATCTTACAGGGAGGAAACAGGCTGTGCCCAAGGACACACAGAAAGGCCAAATTCCAGACCTGGCTTCAAACCGGAACCCCTGGCTGTAGGCCACGCTTGCAGAACGAAGCCAAGGAACCCACTCTCTGTGCCTTTCAGGACTTCCAGAGTAAAGTGCTTCTGCAGATCCGAGAGACAGTCGCAGGAAAAAGCCAGTCCCGACTCACGGTTCAAAAAAGCTCTATTTCCAAAATATACAAACTATTCACAAGGGTCAGCACTGTGGCACCGCGCGTTACACTGCTGCTTGCGATGCCAGCCTCCTGAAGCAGAGCACCAGTTCGAATCCTGGCTACTCTGCTTCTGAGCAGTCCCCTGCCAACGCACCTGGGAAGTGGATGGCGGCCCAGTGCACTTGGGTCTCTGCCACACACTTGGGAGACCTGGATGGAGTTCCTAGAACCTGGCTTCCGCCTGGCCCAGCCCCAGCTGCTGAAGCCATCTGGGAAGTGCACAAGCTGACGGAAGATATGATGTGTGTGTGTCTGTCACTCTGCCTTGCAAATAAACAAACCTTAAAAAAAAAAAAAAAAAAAGGAAACTATTCACAAATCTTTACGGCATGTCCAGGAGTTTCAAGCCTCCCAGTGGGAGGGCAGCTGTTACTCCATTTTGCGGGGCCACGCGGCTTCGGGCCTGGAAGGAACCCCCAGTCGGTCAGCAGTAAACCATGCGGTGGGGTAGGCAGCAGAGGAAGTCCCCCGAAGGCTCTGATGCTCCATGTGCCTTTTTTTAATTTTTTTTTTTTAATTTTTACTTGAAAAGCAGAGAGAGGGAGGCAGAAAGAGATCTTCCACCCGCTGGTTCCCTCTCAAATGCCCACACAGCTGGGACTGGGCCAGGCCAAATCCAGGAGCCCAGGACT
Source organism: Lepus europaeus (assembly GCF_033115175.1). Classification (NCBI taxonomy): domain Eukaryota; kingdom Metazoa; phylum Chordata; class Mammalia; order Lagomorpha; family Leporidae; genus Lepus; species Lepus europaeus. Next base: position 6,317,319 of record NC_084836.1, read on the forward strand.
CCACGGGGGTGGCGGTTCTCGAGCCATCACCTACCGTCTCTCAAGCCGGGCATTAGCAGAATGCTGGAATCAGAGCAGAGCCGCGACTGGAACCCACGCCACACAGGATGTGGGCATCTTAAGCACTCCGCACACACCTGCCCTTCCGGGGGTTTTCCCTACACTCGGAGCAACACTCAAATTCCTGGTTCCTGCCTCTCGCTTAGACCCTCCTCTCCTGTGACACCCTACCCACACTTATCCTCACACCCATCCACTGCTCTGTGCTTGCTGCTCCTACTGGAGGTCTCGTCTCCCAAAACGCCAAGTGGCTGCTTTATGAGTCTCAGTTCAGATGTCACCTCCTCTGGAGGTCTTCGGCACCCCTTCAGCTACAGCTACACCACACCTCCACACCTCCATCCTAGCCCATGGTCCTTGTAGTACTCCACAGCAGCAATTTTCTTATTTGTCCACTTGTTTGGGCCACTCGCACCCTTCTCAAAGGGCCAGGGTTAGAGTCCTGTGCACAATGGGAGGCAGCACATGATGGCTCAAGCAGTTGGGTCCCTGATACCCACGAGAGACCCAGATCGGGTTCCACACTCCTGGTTTTTGCCTGGTCTAGCCCCAGCTGTTGTAGGCATTTGGGGAGTGAAGTAGCAGATGGAAGATCTTTCACTCTCTGTCATCTCCCTCTCTAATTCTTTCAAATAAATCTTTAAAAAAAAATTTATTCATTTATTTGAAAGGCATAGGTAGAGGGAAAGGGAGAGAGATCTTCCACCCACTGGTTCACTCTCTGAAGCCAGTAGATTCCTCTGGGTCTCCCACATGGGTGCAGGGGACAAGCACTTGGACCATCCTCCACTGCTTTCCCAAGTACCTTAGCAAGGAGCTGGATCAGAAGTGGAGCAGCTGGGACTTGAACCAGTGCCCATATGGGATTCTGGTGTCACAGGCAGCAGCTTTACCCACTATACCACAATGCTGGCCCTCAAATAAATCTTAAAAATTAAAATAATCCATTAGAATATGTGAGTTTTCAAAAATAAAGATTCCTTTGAAAGGCAGAGTTACAGACAGAGAAGGAAGGAGGAAGAGACAGACAGAGAGAGATCTTCCAACCACTAGTTCACAACCCAAATGGCTGCAATGGCCAGGGCTGCACCAGGGTGAAGCCAGGAATCAGGAGCTTCTTCCAAGTCTCTGACATGGGAGCAGGGGCCCAAGCATTTGGGCCATCTTCCATTGCTTTTCCCAAGAGCACTAGCAGGGAGCTGGATCAGAAGTGGAGCAACCAGGACTCAAACCAGTGCCCATACGGGATGCCGGCATCACAAGCCGCAGCTTAACCCCCAGTATCAAAACGCCAGTCCCAAAACACATGTTTTTAAGTGATGCTTGAGAGAGAACTTCTGCAAAAGATGTCAGACTCCTTCAGTCAATTTGCCATCCCAGATTCACATGCAAGAGGTTACCTGATTTCCCCAAAGTCACATGGTCGCATGGACTCAGCACCCCTGCACCTCAAGGCAAAACCAAAATCTATAGTCATATGCACAAAAATAGATATTAAAAATCAGCAAGTGGGGCCGGCGCTGTGGCGTGGCAGGTAAAGCAGTGCCAGCATCCCATACGGCCGCCGGTTCAAGTCCTGACTGCTCCACTTCCAATCCAGCTCTCTGCTGTGGCCTGGAAAAGCAGTAGAAGATGGCCCAAGTCCTTGGGCCCCTGCACCTACATGGGAGACCCGGAGTGTGGTGGAATGAGGTGAAAAGGTCATATCAAGATGGCTGCTGAGGTGAAAAGGTCATGCTAAGATGGCCGCTGACAACAGAAACTGCCTGGGAACAGGCCGTGATTGGATGGTTTCAGAAGAGCCTGACTGGCAACAGCCTGTGATTGGGTGGCTTTGGAAACTGCCTGGCAACAGGCTGTGATTGGTTGGGGCATAGACAGCCCCTTGATCGGATTGGCTGGTCTTGGCTATATAAGCTGTTGTACTAACTGTAATAAAGGAGTCGGCGGGCTGCTCGCCTCAAGCCTGCTTTCACCCGACTCCCGGGGTCTGTGTGTTGACTCGGCGCCTCTTGCCCCTACCACGCTGCTCCTCTCAGAAAGGAACCCACTGCAACATTGTTGAGAAATCAACGGCAACACCTGAGGAAGCTCCTGGCTCCTGGCTTCAGAGGCGCAGCTCTGGCTGGTGCAGCCAACTGGGGAGTGGAACAGTGGATGGAAGACCGACCTCCCTCCCTCCCTCTCTAACTCCAACCTTCAAATAAATAAATCTTAAAAAAAAAAAAAATCCGAAAGTAAACCATACTTTTTAAAATTTTTTATTCATTTGGCCGGTGCCGCAGCTCACTAGGCTAATCCTCCGCCTTGCGGCGCCGGCACACCGGGTTCTAGTCCTGGTTGGGGCACCGGATTCTGTCCCGGTTGCCCCTCTTCCAGGCCAGCTCTTGCTGTGGCCAGGGAGTGCAGTGGAGGATGGCCCAAGTGCTTGGGCCCTGCACCCCATGGGAGACCAGGAGAAGCACCTGGCTCCTGCCATTGGATCAGCGCGGTACGCCGGCCGCAGCGCGCCTACCGCGGCGGCCATTGGAGGGTGAACCAACGGCAAAAGGAAGACCTTTCTCTCTCTCTCACTGTCCACTCTGCCTGTCAAAAAATTTTAAAAAATAAAATAAAATAAATTTTTTATTTATTTGAGAGGTAGAGTTACAGACAGTAAAAGGGAGAAACAAGGAGAAAGGTCTTCCTTCTGTTGGTTCACTCCCCAGATGGCCACAATGGCCGGAGCTGTGTCAATCCAGGCCACAGAAGAGAGCTGGATCGGAAGAGGGGCAGCCGGGACTAGAACCAGCGCACATATGGGATGCTGGCGCCACAGGCAGAGGATTAACCTACTGCACCACAGAGCCAGCCGCAAACAATGACTTTTCAAAAACAAAAAAACCTCACCTCCCATCTCCTCCACTTTGTTCCTAATCTTACTACTTGGTAGCAGGTGATATCAAACAATAGTAAACTTTCAACTTGGCACTGTTCTCAAGTTACAGAGCATCAGCGGTGCCTGGGTCACTGACTTCATGCCAAAAGGAAGCAACAGGTGCCAGCTGTGAAGCCCTCGGGCTTGGGAATCAGAAATAGGCAGAATCAAATCTGCCAACAACCAGCGAGAAGGCTTGAGCAATCTGAACAATTACACAGGACTACTGTGTGCGGGCTCTGAATACAACTGATACACTGCTGTGTAGGAACCTTACAGGGGAGGAAGCGGACCTAGAGGGTGAGCGTCCTGCTGAAAGTCCCAGTTACTGAGCAGGAACTCAATCCTGGCAACCAGCTGCCAGAGGCCACGCTCAAAGCTGTGACACCACGCTTCCTCTGATGTTTCTTCATCTTTAAAACAGAGCTGATAGATGTGCCTCATCTCACAGGGTCTAGTAAGGGCACTGGCACACAGTAAGGTCAATGTCAGCCATTGACCTTGGTAGTAGTAACAGCCAATATCCCATCTTCTGCCTTCACCTTTGGTCCAGCCACCGGGGCACAAGGCTCTCTGGAGAATATATCAGAACATAGCGGAAGGGGTGGGCACTGTGGCTCAGTGTCAGTGGGCCAAGCTGCCCTTGAGACTCCCATATTCCACATCACGGTGCTGATTTGAGTCCTGGCTCCTCTGACTCTGATCCAGTTTCCTGCTCACAGGCCTGGGAGGCAGAGATGATGGCCCGAGCACTTGGGTCCCTGCCACCCATGTGGGAGACCTAGATGGAGTTCTTGGCTCCTGGCTTCAGCCTGGCCCAGTCCTGGCCATTGCAGCCATTTGGGGAGTGAACCAGCAGCTGGAGGATTTCTCTGTCTAAGATTAAAAAAAAAAAAATTGGAATACATGATGGCCATAAATACATTCTACTTGCTCATCACTCTGCAACAGTCCATGTACTCAGTAAACATTTTTTTAACGATGATAAGCCCATGTGATAACTGGGATTCAGAAAATAACCTGCTCAAGGTCACAGGTCAGGGCGAACACACATTACAGTCCAGATCACTTTTCAGTTCAAAAACGCAATATTATTCCTTTCTTCCAAGCTTAACAAACCAGGTATCCTATCAAGTAACTGCCTGAGAGCCGGCACTGCAATGCCAACATCCCACATTCGAGAGCCAGTTTGAATCCCAGGTGCTCTGCTTCCGATAGTGAACACTGGAAGGCAGAAGACGGCCCAGGACGTGGGCCCCTGCAGCCCATTTGGGAGACCAGGATGGGGTTCCTGGCTCTTGGCTTCTGGCTTCAGCCTGGCCCAGACCTAGTTGTTCGAGCCACTTGGGAAGTGAACCAATGGGTGGAAGCTCTCTCTCCTGTCTCGTTCTGTTGCTTTTTTGAATAAATAATATATATCTTTTAAAAAAATCACAAGTAAATAAATCTCTAAAAAAAATCTTGACTCCATTAGATCAAACTATTTCTACATCAATAACCTGGAGAGTCGCGAGACCTGGAGAGATAATTCAGTTCAGATCTCTCGCCTCTGCTCAGAATTTGAGACCAAAAGTATTTAAAATAAATGATTTTCCTGTAAGCCATATGGTTTAAAACTTAAGCAGTGCGATGAAAAGTGACACAATGCTTCCTGAGGGTACAGCATTTAACTTCTTTATTAATTCTACAAAGCTGTGCTGTTTGATCCAAAGACTCACAAAGCTGACGGTTAAAAGTTTAACAGAAAATGTCTACAGACACTCGCTTTCTTAATTTTTATTAACAAAACACACATTTTGACATTGAACTTTGGAATGCGTCAAGTTAGGAGTGAGAGGGCGTGTGGCAGACACAGCTTTCCGGATGGCTCCTAACAGAGCCCTCAAGGTCAGACTGCTCAGTCCCCTTAGCTTTCTACCTAGGATTTGAAAAGCAACTAATTCTGAGCTCAGACGCGCCATTCCGTAGTCTGGCAGGTGCAAATGACCGCCCCCCACAGCTCCGTGAGAGCAGGCTGACCAGGAGCAGAGGGTCGGCTTCCCCTTGCCATCCAGCGAGCAGATCAACCCACTTCTGTCTCACGGGTGAGTATACGAATCGACCAGGATACAACAGCCCTGCAGGCTGGTGCCAAGCCGAGGGACTGCCAGCGCCGAGACTACGCGCTACCCCCGGCAGCGGGAGAAGCCGCTCGAATTCGCGGCTGCACGTTCGGCAGGGTCCCCAGAAATGGACTAAGGGGACTAGAGCTTCCTCTCCAGCCTCGAAGCCCGGCAACCGTGGACGCACTCGGCTCGCAGGCCCCCGCGGCGGAGCGGGGAGCGAGGGCGGCGGGCACCGGGCCTCGGGCGCTCACCAACCACTGCGCCCCCAAGTCACCTTGCCCTCACCTTGAGAAACGGGAAGTCACCCCACGGCGGCGAGGGCTGCCGACCTCGGAAAGGGGGAGAAGGTGTCTCCACTCTGCACCGGGCCGCCCTCACTGGACCCACGCTGCCTAGCGGGCGGGGAGGGACTGACTCGGCCCGGGGACGCCTTGACCTAGGGCACTGGGGGAGCGGGCACCGACTTACGCCCGCAACCCGGACGGGCACGCGAAAAGTCAGGCCGAAGACGCGCCCGCCTCGCCTTGCCTCGCCCACTGCCGCGGGCAAAGCAGGAAGCACCCCGCCCCTGTGAACCCACAGGGCCCTGAGCTCTCTCACCTGCAGCCGGGTCACCAGTAGGCTGTAAGGCGCCATTTTGTGCACTGACAAAGATGAGGTCGCGTGAAAGTGACGTGCCACCGGGCTCATTTATAGCCTATGGCCAGGGGCGTGGCCTGAAGAGCGACGCGTCATGGTGGAGGCGGGGCTTTCCTAGGGGGCGCCAAAGTGCTGCCAGCGCAGTGGGCGGAGCTCAGGGATGAGAAACGGACACGTGAAAGGAAGATATGCCTCAAAGTACGTACGGATACGGCAAACTAAAAACCGAAATAAAAAACTTGCATAATTAAACACCGCGAACAAAGATGTTGTATCCAAGAGCAAATTTAGGTTATCTCTGCCATCCAAATCTGGGAGGCTTTTTTTTACTTGAAGACTTACATGAACCTACCAGGACCTAGCCTCCCGCAGCTCCAGAAACTCTCGCGAGAGCGAGCGAGATTCGGTGCAGCTTGTACTTGCTGATGGAAGCCTCGACGACCAATCACGGCGACCTGAAGGCAGGAACAAGATGGGGGTAAAGGGCGGGCGGAAGTTCCCGGAGCTTCCGGTGGCGAGCTTGGGTCGCGGCTATGGCCAAACATCATCCGGACTTGATCTTCTGCCGCAAGCAGGCCGGTGTAGGTGAGACAGCGCCTCGCCCTCGGCTGCCTGGGTAGGGGGAGCAGTTCGAGCGGGGGGCCCGGGGACTCCCTCTTCATCCTTAGGGTGCTCCCTCGGAGGAGCCCCGCTTCCCGCCTCGACTGTCGCGCCAGTGCGTGGCCTGTGCCGGGGCCCGCCGGGCGCACGTGCTGGGAGTCGGATCAGGCGGCCAGGGTGTGTGGCCGGGCGCGGGCGCCGGGCGCTTCGGTTCAGATCGAAGTCCGTAGTGAGGCAACGGCCATCCCGCGGGGCCCTGCTGCCCTCGCCCCCGCCCCGACGCCCAGCCCCGGGAGTTCCTCTGGATCAAAGCCTTCGTGCTAATGCTGTTTGCGTTTCTCTTGCAGCCATCGGAAGACTGTGTGAGAAATGTGAGTGGAACACGCCTTCCGCCCCCCAACACCCAGGTTCCCGTGGCCGCAGGGGGCTTCGGGGGGATGTGCCTGGGGGCGCGCGAACACCGAACCTCCGCCCTCCCGCTGCTCCACGCTCACCTGCGTGCTGTACTTTCAGCTTGGGGGAGATCTGTAGGCTCTGGAGGGGAGGTCCCAGAGCCGTGTGGCCCCGCCCCGTACACTCAGCTCCTGGCCTCCCTGGAGCGGCTCTCGGGGCCTGATAGGTGTTCGTTGGCCACTTTTTATTGTTGTTATTAGTAGTAGTAGTATTACCTGTGGAGGAGATGTAAATGGACGCCGAGAGAGCCCGGTGTGGGGAGGCCGGCGTAGACGGAGGCTGAGGTACTCAGCAGGGAGCGTGACTCGGTTCTCTGCTTACAGGTGACGGCAAGTGTGTGATCTGTGACTCCTACGTGCGTCCCTGCACCCTGGTGCGCATCTGTGACGAATGCAACTACGGCTCCTACCAGGGGCGCTGTGTGATCTGCGGGGGCCCCGGGGTCTCCGACGCCTACTACTGCAAGGAGTGCACCATCCAGGAGAAGGACGTGAGTGTCTGGGCTTTGCTCTTGAGCCTCCCAAGGCTTCGCCGCCCACAGCAGTCTCCTCTGGCCCGTGGAGGTCACTGTGTTCAGCTGGTCGCCTGGGTTGTAATAGCTTCACGTTCTCTGAGCCAGGCTGGGTGTAGTCCGCGAAAAGGCAGCTCTTTTGGATCAAAGACAGAAGTGCAACAGAAGCAAATCCTGTGGACACCAGCAGTTTGGGAGCGCCGTCTCCTTGCTCTGGTGTCTGCTTGTTCGTACGCAGAAGCAGCGTCCTGCACTTGCTAAGTCCTAGCACAGCGCATGGTGTGCATTAACTACGCGGTGTTTTTCTTGGATCGATCATGACTGTCTGGTGATGTGATAACAGCATTGATGTGGAGGCAGTTCAGGTTGGTTTGTTGTTTAAGGAATAAGACTTTTTTTTTTTTTTAAAGGCAGAATGACAGAGAGGGAGAGAGATCTGCTGGTTCACTCCCCAAATGCATGCAACAGCTGGTGCTGGGCCAGGCTGAAGCCAGGGACTTGAAGCTCCACCTGGGTCGCCCACATCGGTGACAGGCACCCAGGTACTTGGGCTGTTGCTGCTTTCCCAGGCGCATTCACAGGGAGTTGGGTCAGAAGTGAAGCAGCCAGGATATGAGCCTGCGCTCCAATGTGGGATAGCAGTGTTGTAAGCAACAGCTTAATACACTGTGCCCATGGGATGGTTCAAGTTGATTTCAGCTTTAAGTAGCTAAGGAATGAATGCTGTGGCCAGTGCTGTGGTGTAGCCAGTAAAGCTGCCACCTGCGGAGCTGGCATCCCATATGGGTGCTGGTTCGATTTGGCTGCTCCACTTCCAATCCAGCTCCCTGCTAATGTGCCTGGGAAAGCAGCAGAAGATGGCCCAGGTGCTTGGGCCCCTGCACCCACATGGGAGACCTGGAAGCAGCTCCTGGCTCCTGGCTTCAGACCAGCCCAGCTCCAGCCATTTGGGAAGTGAACAAGCAGATGAAATGTTTCTCTCTAACTCGGACTTTAGATAAATATGTAAATGGGTGTGCGTGTAGGAGTGAACGCTGTTGTTGGTTTAATACTGCAGAATTGATTGCACATCTACCTTGATATTACGTGGCGGCAGTGGTTAGGTCTCTGACTCACTGAGCCAGACGCCAGGGAAAGGCCTTGTGGGTCAGCGCCAAAGGCAAGTTCTGTCCTTTATATTTAGAATGGTACTGGCAACAGGGCTCTTACTGATAGAAACCCACGAATCTGCTTCTTCTCAAGACGAAAGCAGCGGGGATTGTGCGGCAGGTTAAGCCACATTCCATATCAGAACGCCATTTGGAATCCTGACTGCTCCACTTTTAAATAAACAAAAATCATTATTCACTTATTTGAAAGTCAGAGTTAGAGAGATCTTTCACCCAGTGGTTCACTCCCCAGATGGCCAAAATGGACAGGGCTGAGCCAGGCCAGAGCCAGGAGTTTCATCCTGGTCTCCCATGTGGGTGGCAGGGCCACAAGCACTTGGGCCATCTCCTGCTGCTTTTCCCCATCCATTAGCGGGGACCCTGGATTGGACGTGATCCAGGACACCAGCACTGCAGGTGGCAGTTTTCCTGCTACACCACAGCACCAGCCCCCCAGGATCCTTTCTTACACCATCAAATCATGTGTTGTTTATGGAGATGAGAAAGGCTGTAATTGAAGTGTCGGACTCCATTTCAGTTGGTGATTTGCACATTTTCCTGTCCTCGACCCTGATCTGCATTTACCTTTGACTTTCAAATCATGTTCCTCTTTCTGAAAATGAGGCCGTAGTCCACCAGCTGGATTATGCTGCTTCAGAGAACGGATCTGGATTTGATTTGTGTATTTGTCTCTCCTTTTCACTGGGTGTTTTTTGTTTCTGTTTTTTTTTTAAGATTTATTTATTTTCATTTGAAAGTCAGAGTTACACACATACAGAAGGAGAATCAGAGAGAGAGAGAGAGAGGTCTTCCATTCACTGGCTCACTCCCCAACTGGCCGCAACAGCTGGAGCTGGGCTGATCTGATGCCAGGAGCTTCTTCCAGATCTCCCACATGGGAGCACGGGCCCAAGCACTTGGGCTATTTTCCACTGTTTTCCCAGACCATAGCAGAGAGCTGGATTGGAAGTGGAGCAGCCGGGTCTCGAACCGGCACCCATATGGGATCCGGCACTGCAGTTAGTGGCTTTACCTGCTATGCCACAGCGCCAACCCCGATTCCCTGGGTCTTGCTACAGTGCCTGAGAGGTAGTATGACCGCAGTATACATGGGTTGATGCTGGCCCTATAAATTATCCATAGGAGTCCCCTTCCGGGGTGTCTGATACCTGGTGTTTGGTAATTACAGTCTGTAAGCAGTAAAATCATGGTAAGGTGAACAATGAGAAGAGTACAGACAGTTCTTACACTAGCTAGAGTGCAGTTAAGGACATTTTCTTGAGCTTTTGCATGGTTATAACTATAGAGTTCTTATCTGGCATAGGATTGCAACTAGAGCATGCGTAATAGAGGTTCGTTGCTGTCTGGCTGCTCTGCGCGTGATGGGCGACCTGATCCCCCGGCTGCCCAGGCCTCTCTGTCCCCGAGGATCCCGACGTCACTCCCTTACTTTACATTACATGGCAGTGTTCTGAGGCTATTTGAGATGGGCCTGGCTCACGTTTGCTTCGCAGTTTCCAGGGAACACGAGCAGTCCAGTGACATGATCCCGCCTCTCAGCCTTCCAGATCCTCGTGGAGATTAATGCCTAGGGCTTTTTCCTGTGCAGAAACCTGCGAGCAGAGCAGCCCCTTTACTGTTCTCTTCTTGCAGCTTGCATAATTTATAAGGTAATCAGGCCAGTAGGCTAAGCTGGGCGCTCTCATTTAGAGTTTTTCAAAGCCACTGGAATAAGCAGGAGTCGAGCACAGCAGCTGTGCGTGTTGCTGCCGGGGTTCTCGCTGGCAGTGCCTTGCGGGGCAGCGCCACTTCGGTCCCCTGACCATGACTCCTGCACTCCTTGAGCGTCTCTTTGTCCTCACTCCTTCCAACCAGAACGTGAGGAAAGGAGCAGTAACGGATGGGACTCGTGCTGCGTGTAGCGCAGGTGAGAGGGCCGAGGCTTAGCGAGGGTCGAGAACTTGCTCCAGGGTCACGGGCCCAGGAAGCTGCAGATCCGGGATCGGAACCTAGGTCTGTTTGACTCCATATGTCTCAACCATTTTTCATATTGCCCACTTACAGAGAAACATTGGACTTTTCAGAAACTTTTTTCTTTGTAAGAGACAGAGAGCTCCCATCTGCTGGTTCACTCCCCAAATGCCTGCAGTGACCAGTCCTCAGCCAAGATCAAGGCCAGGAACCAGGAACCCAATCCAGGTCTCATCCATGGGTGACAAGGGCCCAGTCACTTCAGCCCTTACTGCTGCCTCTCAGGGTCTGCATTAGCAAAAAGCTGGAGCCAGTCATGGAACCCAGGGATGCAAGTCTCTTAACCAGCATTGTAATCTAAATGTCTGCCCCTGAATCTTACCTTAAACTGATTAAATTGGCTCTGACACAGAGGGGCGGAGTAGATTCTGTTGGGCAGAGTGAGCTTCAGATGGTCGATCACCATAACCTCCAAGATGTTCTTGCCCGTTTGTGGGCAGTGTCCTGGTGGAAGATACCTGGTCTCGCTCAGAGCAGTTAACCCTGACCATCTGCTGGGTGCCTTCCCTGCTTGCTGCTGGACCTGTGTGTACTCTTATTTACATGGAAAGCAGGACACTCCGATGCAAAAAAACACTTGAAATTTTTCAAAGTTAACTCACAGATTTGCCATTCTTTTCAACTTCCTGAGCCGTAAGTAAAGACTGCAGGACATAGGCCACCCCGGCTCGGTCACAGGTGCCTTTAGTCTTCTCAGCTCTCCTGCGGGAGGCTTTGGCCCTCAGCGACCGGCTGCTGACCGGCCCTGGGGGGTGTCCGCTGGACGTTGTAACGGCCCCGCTGCCCCGCAGCCGTGACGGAAGCATCTCCGGCATTGTTGGCGGCATTCACCCGTGTCTGCTCACGGCCAAGTCCACGGTTTATCAAGGTTGACATTTGGGCAGAGGCTCTGGCTCCTCTGGTTTTTTCTGAAGATTCATTTATCGGTTGTTTGTTTATTTGAAACTGGCTTTGTTTCTCTTTCTGTTTGTGTGGTTTGAATGGCCTTTATTGGTTACCACACGAAATGAAACCGAGCAGGGGATATGACAGCTCCTGCCCCTGGGGAGGCATCCGAGACTTGCTCACTGCCCTCCCCCTCCACTGGTATACTCCCCAAGTGGCCAGGGCTGGGCCAGGCCAAAGCCGAGACTAGAACCTCATCAGGTTTCCCACACGGGTGGCAGGGGCCCAGGGACTTGGGCCATCTTCACTGCTTACCCAGCTGGATTAGCAGGGAGCCGGATTGGAAGTGGAACATCCAAGACTCAAAATGGTGTCGTGTAGGAGCGCTGCAGGCTGAGTGGTAGACAGTGGTGATGGCTCAAGTAGTGGAGTCCCTGCTACCCACGTGGGAGACCTGAATTCCTGGCTTTGGGTCAGCCCTGGCTTTTGCAGGCGTTTGGGGCATGAACTAGTAGATGGGAGTGTTCGCTGTCTTCCTCCCAAATTAAAAAACAAGGGGCCAGGGCCTGCAATGCCGGTATCGCTCATCAGTGCTGGTTCAGGTCCCAGCTGCTTCACTTCCCACCCAGCTCTCTGCCATGGCCCGGAGAGGCAGCAGAAGATTGGCCAAGTCCTTGGCCCCTGCATCCATGTGGGAGACCGGGAAGAAGCTCCTGGCTTCTGGCTTTAGATCAGCGCAGCTCTAACCATTACAGCCAATTGGGGAGTGAACCAGCAGATGGAAGGCCTCTCTCTCTGCCTCTCCCTCTCTCTCTGTAACTCTGACTTTAAAATAAATAAATAAGTAACCGAAAAAACAAGTGTTCGGCACCAGAGCCTGCCACCTTAGCTTAAGCTCAGTAAGCGTGGGAAATGGGTCCGTCACGTGGTGCCTCCCAGGAGTCTCGACTTTGCAGACGACCTGATGCAGTTCTCGTGCACCGTGTGAGGAGGGGAGGTCCACAGCCGCACCGATCGGCGACACAGCCAGACTGTGCAGTCTCACACACCTCTGCAGAACGAAGAACACGGTCATGTTGCCGGCCTCAGGCAGGAGAGGCAGCAGGTTCCTCGTTTCCACGAGGACTTGGATGACACATTGCAGAGCTTATTTGAGTTTACCTACAACCCACTGAAGGACTGGCTCCCTTGGTACACCAGGCTCGATAGGACTTCGTGTGGCACGCGCCACAGGTGTCCTGAAATACCACTCCAAGTTACTGTGGGCTTTGTGCATTTTTCAGAAATATGCCAATCCCCAGAAGAAAAAATCGGCTAAATGAAAAATGAGATAGCTGGGGCCAGCATTCTGGCACAGTGGATAAACCTGCCTCCTACGAGGCTGGCTGCTCCATTTCCAATCCAGCTCCCTGCTGAAGCTCCTGGGTCCTGGCTTCGGCCTGGCACAACCACAGCCATTGTGGCCATTTGGGGAGTGAACCAGCGGATAGATGATAAGTCTTTTAAAAGAAAAGGTCTTGGGGCCAGTGCTGTGGTGCAGTGGGTAAAGTTGCTGACTGCAATGCTGGCATCCCATATGGACGCTGGTTCGAGTCCTGGCTGCTCCACTTCCGATCCAGCTCTCTGCTCTGGCCTGGGAAAGCAGTAGAAAATGATTCAAGGCCGGCGCCGTGGCTCAACAGGCTAATCCTCCGCCTTGCGGCGCCGGCACACCGGGTTCTAGTCCCGGTCGGGGCACCGATCCTGTCCCGGTTGCCCCTCTTCCAGGCCAGCTCTCTGCTGTGGCCAGGGAGTGCAGTGGAGGATAGCCCAAGTGTTTGGGCTCTGCACCCCATGGGAGACCAGGATAAGCACCTGGCTCCTGCCATCGGAACAGCGCGGTGCGCCGGCCGCAGCGCGCTACCGCGGCGGCCATTGGAGGGTGAACCAACGGCAAAAGGAAGACCTTTCTCTCTGTCTCTCTCTCACTGTCCACTCTGCCTGTCAAAAAAAAAAAAAAAAAAGAAAGAAAAAAAAGAAAATGATTCAAGTCCTTGGGCCCCTGCCCCATGTGGGAGACCCAGAAGAAGCTCCTGGCTCCAGATCAGTACAGCTCCGACCACTGCAGCCAATTGAGGAGTGAACTAGTGGATGAAAGACCTCTCTCTCTCTTCATCTCCTCTCTGTGTGTAACTATGACTTTCAAATAAATAAATAAATAAATAATCTTTTTTTTTTTTTTAAAGTCTTAAAAGATAGTGCTGTTGATCTGTTTTGCTTGTTTTTCCTAGGGTTTATTTATTTATTTGAAAGGCAGAGTTACAAAAAGGGAGAGAGATCTTCTATTCAGGAGCCAGAAACTCCATCCTGGTCTCCCACTTGGGTACTAGGGCCCAAGTACCTAGGCTGTCTGCTGCTTTCCCAGGCACGGTTCCTATGGGATGCCAGTGTTGTAGGCAGCAGCTTGACCTGCTGTGCCAGCACTGGTTGATCTGAACCTCCCGTTTGAAGGAGATACGGGTATTTGGACAGATGCAAAACTATGTATTGCCCTCTGAATGATGGAGGAGGTGCTTAGCTTTTGTTCTTCCTTAAGTGTATGTCTCTTTTTTGTTTTTAATTAATTTATTTATTTGAAAGGCAAAGGGACAGAAAAAGATCTCCCACCTGACAGTTAACCCCCCAGTGCCCCTGACAGCCAGTGCTGGGCCAGGCTGAAGCCAGGAGCCAGAACTCCACCCATACATCCCGCAGAGGTTTCAGGAGCCCAGTTACTTGGGCCTTTCTCTGAGCATAACAGGAAGCCGGATCCAAAGCAGAGTGGCAGGGATGTGGGACGCGGACATCTCAGGCGGCACTTACCTGGCTGTGCCAGAACACCTGCCCTGAAATCTCGGAAACTTAACCGCTTCTTCATTCTGTTTTGCAGAGAGATGGGTGCCCCAAGATTGTCAACTTGGGGAGCTCTAAGACAGATCTCTTCTATGAACGCAAAAAATACGGCTTTAAGAAGAGGTGATTGGTGGGTGTCTCCTTCCTTCCCCCACCAAGCTGCCGCAACTACCAGAAGAAACACCTAGGACCCCAGCAGGAGGGAGCCCAGCCCGAGCACCACCAGAACTGCCTGCGAGCATCCACCACCTTGCCGCTCTCCCTCTCCCTCTCCCGGGGTCGGGTAGACGGAAAGGGTTCTTCACAGCTCCTGGCTGACTTATGGGGGGGGGGGGTGATCGTGAATTCAGGAAAGGCCCTGTTCCCCACGTTGATGTGTTATGTCTACACCGAGAGCTACACAGGCCTGGACCATTTCAGCCTTGAGGCGTTGACACAAGCGCCCCGTGGTGAAAAGCCTGTGCCCGCAGCAGCTCTAAAGGCGGATGTCCACGTGGCCCTCGGCCGGCGGCGGCGCTCACGGCCGTGCTGGGTGTTCCATTTTGCAGTGCCTGCAGGTGGTGCGGGCTTCATGTTTTCTAGGATGTTGGAAACCCTTCCTGTTGCTGTTACATCAATAAAGTTGGTGTTTATTTTCTGGTATTCAGTCACCTTCAGCCTTTAACTTCTTAAAAATGTGTCTACTGGGGCTGGTGTTGGGGCCAGTGTTGTGGTGTAACAGGTTAAGCCACCATCTGCAACACCAGCATCCCATATGGGTGCCAGTCCGAGTCTCAGCTGCTCCACTTTCTCTCTTTTTTTTTTTTTTTTTCTTTTTTTAAGATTTATTTAGTTTAAAGGCAATCACAGAAAGGCAGAAACAGAAAGAGAAGTCTTCCATCTGCTGGTTCACTCCCCAGATGGCTGCAACGGCTGGAGCTGAGCCAGGAGCAGAATTCTTCCTGGTCTCCCACATGGGCACAGGGGCCCAAGCACTTCAGCCATGTTCCATGGCTTTCCCAGGCCATAGCAGAGAGCTGGATTGGAAGTAGAGCAGCTGGGACTTGAACCAGTACTCATATGGGATGCTGGCTCTGCAGGCCAGGGCTTTAACCCACTGTGCCGGTCCCATCCACTTTCAGTCCAGCTCCTTACTAATGTACCTGGGAAAGCAGTGGAAGATGGCCCAAGTGCTTAGATTCCTGCCATCCACATGGGAGTTCTGGCTCTTGGCTTCTGCCTGGCCCAGCCTCGGCCATTGCAGCCATTTGGGGAGTGAACCAGTGGTTGGTAGATCTCTCCTTCTTTCTGACTTGTAAAAGACATCTCCCGGCCGGCACCGCGGCTCACTAGGCTAATCCTCCACCTGTGGCGCCGGCACCCCGGGGTGCTAGTCCCGGTCAGGGTGCCGGTTCTGTCCCGGTTGCCCCTCTTCCAGTCCAGCTCTCTGCTGTGGCCCAGGAGTGCAGTGGAGGATGGCCCAGATCCTTGGGCCCTGCACCCGCATGGGAGACCAGGAGGAGGCACCTGGCTCCTGGCTTCCGATCAGTGCGATGCGCCAGCCACAGTGCACCGGCCGCGGTGGCCATTGGAGTGTGAACCAATGGCAAAAGGAAGACCTTTGTCTCTCTCACTGTCCACTCTGCCTGTCAACAAATAAAAAATTAAAAAAAAAAAAAAAGACATCTCCCATGTGGTGGACCAGGCTGGGCCAAGCCTCTGAAGCTGGAGCCAGAAGTTCAACCAGGTCCCCGGCCTGGTAACAGGGACTCAATTACTAGAGCCATCACCACTGTTTACCAGGGTATGCCAGCCGAAATTAGGACCTGCATTTAGATACCAAACCCAAGCACTCCAGTGTAGGACACAGGTGTCGACCAGCATCTTAACCATGAGGCCAAATGCCTGCCCCACCCATTAAATCTGGAAACTTCTTTGTCACCTAGGAATTTGTGACTCAAAATAGAGGTAGTAGGGTTCATTAAGCAACTTGTACCCTTACCACCACCGGGAGGAATCGAAAACCACCCATACCTTTCATTGTTCATAAACCGAAGTCATTTTTAGAAACTTTTCCTTCCTGTGCAACCTGGATTTTGAACTGATGAGATGGCTTACAGTTACGGTGTCAAGAGACTATTTCAGATTTTGAGTGGGGAGGACCCAACGTCTGCTGTGTTTTTATGAAGTGCATAGATCCATGCTTTCAGGGTGCGCTTCATTTTGGGATTCACAGACTGAGGACAAGGCCAGACATCTCTTGCCCTAACCTGACAGTCATCCCTGCCAGCTGAGGTGGTAAGTAGGTTATCCTGCAGGGACACCCAGTCCGGTAGGTCTTTGGAAACATATGAAACAGGTGTCAGGTCCAGAGGAGTCCAGAGGCTTGGCCCAAGTTTATATTGCCGTTCAGTGGCAAAGCCAGGGGAACAAATTCAGACCTTTTCGTCCAAGGTTTTGGTTTGGGTCAACAAAACTTACTTATGATGTAAGGAGCTCTCAAAACTGAATTTGGAGGATCTCTGCCTTCAAGGAATTGAATAAGAGGGCTAACCAAGTTCCAGCATACCCTAGAGGAAGCTCAGAAGAAGGGCTCCTGACCGGCCTCGGAGGGCTTGGGAGGGTCACAGCCAATCGGGCTGAAGCTGACCCTCAGCTCCGCCAGTCCTCGGCTCCCTGTTCTCCATACCCCGGCCACAGGGCTTCTCCCTCCCTGCCTCAGTGATTCTCGTTGTGCTGTTGTTTTTAACCCATTGGTCTGCGATGATGCTCACCGCCTTTGCTCTAAGATGTCTATTCTGGCTTCAGGAGGCTTTGGCCAAGGATTCTTTAATGAGCGTCTCCAGCCAGCGATCTCCCCCATGTGTTCTCTGAGCTTTTAGTATTGGGTACTGTCACCTCCTAGGCTGCGTTCCCAGCCGGTAGCAGGTATGCCATAGGAATGAAGTCAAGGAAACTGGATAACAGTGAGCTTTAAAGGCCATGTGGGAAGCTTCAGGCCACAGGGTGAGGAGGGCAGGCAGCAGGGTGATTGTGCGGGGAGCTCAGGGCAGCTCCAGAGCATCAGGTGGGGGTTATGCTGTGTCAAAGGCAGTGCAGGGGCCAGCACTGCGGCGCAGCAGATTAACACCCTGGCCTGAAGCGCCAGCATCCCGTACGGTCGCCAGTTCTAGTCCCGGCTGCTCCACTTCCGATCCAGCTCTCTGCTATGGCCTGGAAAAGCAGCAGAAGATGGCCCAAGTGCTTGGGCCCCTGTACCTGCATGGGAGACCCAGAAGAAGCTCCTGGCTCCTGGCTTCAGACAGTTGCAGCTCCAGCCATTGAGGCCACCTGGGGAGTGAACCAGCAGATGGAAGACTTCTCTCTCTGTCTCTGCCTCTCTCTGTAAATCTGTCTTTCAAATAAATAAAATAAATCTTTAAAAAAAAAATGCAGTGCAGACAGCGGATCATGTTCAGGTCAACATTTGTAACTGATTCTATAGCAGCTTTAATTGCTTGTTTTTGTTTTTACATTTTTAAAATTTCAAAGGCAGAATTTCAGTTTTAATATATAATGAGACCAAATGCTGTTTCGCAAAAAAAAAAAAAAAAAATTTCATTTTTTTTTTTTCGGTTGCTCTCTGGTCCACATAACATCTTACATCGATGAATGTTTCACAAACCACACAGCTTAGTCTCAATCAATCGCCTCAGCGGTACCCCATCAGGCTCAGTGTGTGGGCCTTTAAAAGGCCTTGCCAAAGAGTGAGACAGGTCCCCGGGGCTCTCGGGGCCTGCCCCCACCCACCACACGGACGGGTAATGGGGCAAGTTCAACCTGAGCCCAGTGAATTCCACTGAAACCTTGCTCTCCACCATCTCATTTCACAACCTCATTCTTGGTTAATTTCTGATCAGCAGAGACCAGTTCTTGAGGTTCAAATCCTCATTTTCAATTTCAGAATTTTTTAAAAAGATTTATTTGAAGGACAGACCTGAGAGAGAGAGGGAGAGGGAGCTTCCATCCACTGGTTCACACCCCAAACGGCTGAAACAGCTGGGGCAGGGACAGGCTGAAGTCAGGAGCCTGGCACTCCATGTGGGTCTCCCACATGGGTTTCAGGGTCCCAAGTACTCTGGGCATCGTCCCTTGCTTTCCTCGACACGTTAGCAGGGAGCTAGATCCAAAGTGGAACAGCCAGGACTCGAACCAGCACTCATATGGGATACTGATATTGCACAGTAGCAATTGAACCCCACTTAGCACCACAATGCTAGCCCCTAGAATAATCTCAAAAATTAGGTTATAGAAAGTACCCAATTCTCATGTATAGGCTGAGTTTTAACTTCCATAATAGTATACAATTCTGTGAAGAGAATTAAATTAATGATCTCAGCCAAACGCTGGTTGCCACAAAAAATCAGAGCAGTCTGAGAAATTACTAGTGTCTGTCTCCATTCTTCAAATAAGCACTACCTGCACAGACTCAGCTGAAATGAGCTCATCTTGGCCAGCCTGAGAAAGCCATCCCCCTTCCTGGATATATAATTATTATTACTTTTATTTCTGTTCTGGTTACTCATTAAACATTTAGTGTTCGGCAAATATTCAGTTCTAGGTTCTAAATAGGATATATCTTGCTGCTTCCAGCTTCTCTCTTAAGGAAACTCTGCAGACACATAGAAATTTTTAAAAAAATATTACTTGTTTATTTGAAAGACAGCAAGATACAGAGACTTTCCATCCACTGGTTCACTCCCTACGTGTGTATTTAAATAAAATTTCTAGGGGCCAGCTTTGTGGCATAGTGGGTAAAGCTGCTGCCTGCAGTGCCTGCATCCCATATGGGCGCCGGTTCGAGTCCCAGCTGCTCCACTTCCTATCCCGCTCTCTGCTATGGCCTGGGAAAGCAGAGGAAGATGGCCCAGGTGCTTGGGCCCCTGCACCTGCATTGTAGACCCAGAAAAAGCTCCAGGCTCCTAGCTTCAGATCAGCCCAACTCTGGCTGTTGCAGCCATTTGGAGAGTGAACCTGAGGATGGAAGACCTCTCTCTCTCTCTCTCTCTCTCTCTCTCTCTCTGTAACTATGCCTTTCAAATAAATAAATCTTACTAAAAAATGTTTAAATTTTTTTAAAAGATGTGTGTGTGTTTATTTGTAAGATAGAGTGACAGAGAGAAGGAAAGACAAAGAAGTCTTCCATCCACTGGTTCACTCTCCACATGGCCACAATGGCCGGGGCTTAGCCAGTCAGAAGTCGGAGCTCGGAATTCCATCCAGGTCTCCCACGTTGGTGGCAGGGCCCCAAGTACTTGGGCCATCACCTGCTGCCTTCCAGACCCATTAGCAAGGAGCTGGATCAGGTATGGGATGCAGGCGTAACCTGTTGTGTCACAATGCCCGCCCCAACACATGACAATTTAATCTACTTTCAACATTGTACTTATTGCACACGCTGATGCACCTCTCCAGAAAAATTGTAATGAGCAGTGTGTGGCTTTGAGTAGACGGTGCAGGGTTTCTGCTCTGGTCCTGACCATCAGTCAGCCACTTAGCCTCCATGTGTTTCAGGATAACACTCACCTCTTGAGGTGACTTGGTCAGTGCCTGACCCTACTGGGAAGGTTTGAGATAATTGGCAATCGGCCCCTACTTCATAGACACATCGAAGTCTCCTACGGAACAGCCTCTGAGGGTTTCCTCTCTCTCTTCCTGCCAGGTCTTCCCCACCCTGCTTCTCTCCTGCGCGCCTCTCCTGCAGGCAGCTGGCAGGATGTTCCTCGCACACCCCTGTCTCCTTGGCTGGCTGTTGCTTTTGTTTGCAACACCCTCCCACCTTCACATCGGCCCCCCAACTCCACACCGCTTCCTTTCTGACACCTCGTGAATGCTTCCGGAGGTACCACACCCACAACGGTTTCCCTCACTTGCATTATTTTGTGTCTCATTTATAGATATACAAAAGGTCCGTGGAACAGTGTTTACTGTGAATATTGCACTCTGACATTTTCACTGCTTTTTTTTTTTTAAAGATTTATTTATTTTACTTGAAAGGGTTACACACACACAGAGAGAGAGAGAGAGAGAGAGAGAGAGAGAGAGTCTTCCATCCGCTCGTTCACTCCCCAGATAGCCGCTATGGCCAGAGCTGCGCTGACCCGAAGCCAGGAGCCAGGCACTTCCTCCGGGTCTCCCATGCAGGTACAGGGGTCCAAGGACTTGGGCCATCCTCTACTGCTTTCCCAGGCCATAGCAGAGAGCTGGATGGGAAGTGGAGCATCCGGGTCTCAAACTGGCACCCATATGGGATGCCGGCACTGCAGGCGGCAGCTTTACCCACTACGCCACAGTGCAGGCCCCTCACTGCATTTCAAAGTCTGTGGTCGAGGGGCCAGTGTTGCGACCCAGCAGGTTGAACTGCTGCTCGCCACTCTAGTGTCCCAAACTGGAGTGCTGGTTTGAGTCCTAGCTCCTCCACTTTTGATCCAGATCCCTACTAACGTGCTGGGAAAGCAGCAGAAGATGGCTCAGGCACTTGGGCCCCTAGTACCCACGTGGGAAACATGGATGGAATTCCTGGCTCCTGTTGGCCTGGCCCAGACCTGGCTATTGTGACCTTTTGGGGAATGAACCAGAAGATGGAAGATATCTGTTTCTCTCCTTCCTTTTCAATAAAAAAAAAAAAAAAAAGTTTAAAAAATAAAGTTTCTGGGCCAGCACCGCGGCTCACTAGGCTAATCCTCTGCCTTGCGGCGCCGGCACACCGGGTCGGGACACCGATCCTGTCCCGGTTGCCCCCCTTCCAGGCCAGCTCTCTGCTGTGGCCTGGGAGTGCAGTGGAGGATGGCCCAAGTCCTTGGGCCCTGCACCCCATGGGAGACCAGGAGAAGCACCTGGCTCCTGCCATCGGATCAGCGCGGTGCGCCGGCCGCAGCGCGCTTACCGCGGCGGCCATTGGAGGGTGAACCAACGGCCAAGGAAGACCTTTCTCTCTGTCTCTCTCTCTCTCTCACTGTCCACTCTGCCTGTCAAAAAAATAAAAAAATAAAAAATAAAAAATAAATAAAAAATAAATAAATAAAAAAATAAAATAAAGTTTCTGGTTGAAATCCATTAAATCAGGTGGTTTTATGACTGTAGGAATGATTGACAACACAGAGTTTACAAACAATGAACTTGGAGCTGGCATGGAGGCTTAGCAGGTTAAGGCCAGCAAGGCCAGCATCCCATGAGTCCCAGCTGCTCCACTTCTGATTCAGCTTTCCTGCTAATGCTCCCAGGGAAACAGCAGAAGATGGCCCAAGTACTTAGGCCCCTGCCACCCCTGTGGGTGACCCGGAGGGAGTTCCTGACTCCTGGCTTCCTCCTGGCCCAGCCCTATACATTGTGGCCGTTTGGGGAGTGACCTAGCAGATGGAAGTTCCTCTCCCTCTTTCTCTGTAACTCTACCTTTCAAATAAAATAAATCAGTAGAAGAAGAAGGAGGGGAGGGAGGGAGGTGCAGGGGGGAACACAATGAACTGGAGCACAAGATCCTTGGCCTGGGCTCCTTTTGCCTGTTCAGCGAGTGATATAAATGATGGAGAGGGGAGGGGTCAGAAGGAAAGCCCGAGTGGTGTGCGGCCCTCTCAGGAGTGGTGGGGGCCTGGGGGACCCAGATGGCACAGGCCCCGACTAAAGAAGCTGCTATTCAACTCGAGACACCTGCTGTGAGCTTGAATGCCCAGTGGTGCCAGACATTTTGAAGTTAGGACATGTGGCAACGTAAGATATTTTTGTGTGATACCCTAATTTTTAAATACTGGCAACTCATTCTTTCTATGTCAATATATGCCAAGAAAATACACCCACCAGATGTGGACCTTGGCCTGCCATGCCGATTAGAAGTTTCTAAATTAAGAAAATTAACTTCCCGGGGAATTGAACTGAACCCACTAAATGTCAGAGCAACTGTGTATCAGTCTGTTCTGAATTGTAGGTTTTTAAAAGTAGTTTGAAGCCAAGGAATAGACTTAGAAGGTTCTTTGCCTTGGTTGGAATTTTCCTGCCTTAAAAAAACAAACAAACAAACAAACAACCTGCCACTATTTCCATCTTTTCCCAGTTATTCAGGTCCAGTCCCGGGCTCGGTGAGCCTGGCTATCCCTAAGCGTCCAAGGCTAAAATGCCTCTGTCTTTAGATGCTGCGTGTTCGTGTCTCAGCAAAACACAGGTTCACCTTGTCTCCCATAACCCAGCCTTGGGGATGAACAGCAAGCCCATTTGCCTTCAGCTGCCGGTCTCTCTTCTCCCAAGCCAGCTGCCATGGCGGCTGCTGCTGCTTCTGCCCAGCTGAACAGCGGACGAAGAGCCACATTAAGAAAGTGATTTCTCGGATAACTTCAAAGAAATCAAACTTCTCACCCCGGGGTGCGCGCGTGTGCGTGTGCGTGTGCGCGCGGAGTGATGAGTTCATGGGGGCCGATCAGGTCCCGCCAGACTGGTCAGGGCACCCAACACCTGGGGCCACCGGCTTCCTGTCACCCTCTGGGGGCCCTGGAGCGCCTGGGCGGGAGTCCAGCCCCCAGCCCCCAGCCCAATGCAACCACACTTCCAGCGGACCAGACGCGGCCGGCTCTCCCGGCCACGTGAGAAAAGCCGTCGCCGGCTACTCGGAAGGGCGGTTGCCTCTTTCCTCTCCTCTGGTCGTTTTCCGGCTCACACGCTGACACCTTATCCGGGGCCCCCGTTTGTCAAGCAGGCTGGATCGGGGGCTCTGTTGCCGGACCAGAACAAGAGCACACGCGCGCAGAAACTCAGAGGGGCCGGGGACAGCCCGGGGACAGCCCGGGGACGGCGGGGCGGGGCTGGCCCTCACCTTCGCCGCCGCCTGTCTGGAGGGCATCCCCCCGGGAGGTGCACACGGGGCTGCAAGCCGTCCAGGACGGTCACCGTCCAGCCAAGAAGGGCAAATTCTTTGAGCCAGGCTGAATCCACAGACAGGGCATTTACACTCCACGGGATGTCCATTTCAGAGACAAGGAAAACGAGGTCTGGCAATACGAAAGATTTGCTGCCTTAAGTTACGGTCACACGGGAGGTGGCAGAACTGGGATGCGAACCCGCCAGCGTCCGCGGTCTGGACAGCGACTACAAATACCAGCATGCTCGGCCGCGCCCAAACTGCGCAAGCGCACACTGCCGTTTCCACAGCCCAATCAGAAGCCACCCCTCCCTGCTTCCTGACCAATAGGAAGGCTGTTGCTAACAGGCCGGGTGTATTTTTAGCTTTCAGTGCCTTGGCACCACCGGGCTGGGCCCGAGTCTCCCCGCCCGGGTGGAGCGGGCCGGCGGCGGGGGGCGGAGAGGCGGGGATCCAGGGCAAGGTGGAGGGGGCGTGTGTATGACGCGCGGCCGCTGGCTGACGCACGAGGCAAGTAGTCCCTGGAGGTGCCCGTGGAGCTGGGACACGCGGGGCGTGGGGGATGGGGCCCCTCGGCTCGTTCCTCCGCTGCGCGCCCAGGCCCCCACGCCCCGGTGCCCTCTGCCCTTTGCCGAAAACAAGTGGCCGCGGGCAAAAGTGCAGACTGGTCCTCGCCGGAGACTCCCAGGGGCCGCCACCCCTGAACCGGGACGGATCGCAGGGGTTGGAGAGGACAGCCGGACAGCCGGGGGAGAAGCGTCCCACGGGCGGTCCGGGCCGCCTGTGACCTCACCCACGCCCCCCAGGCCCCCAGCCTGGGAGAGGGGTGCGTGGCCGAGGCCGAGCCAGGGCGCCCGAGCCCGCATTGTCTGTCCAGTCCCGGGCCCTCGGATGTCCAAGCCCGGGGCCCCGCACAGGCGGCCGGGCTGTCGCCGGAAGAAACGCGGCTCCGGCTCGGGCCTCCCAAGGGGCGTCGGTGTGGAGGCGGCGCTAGCCCCCCGCCGCCCCAGACCCGGGTCCCCCCGGAGCTCGTGTCCTCCCCTCAGCTCCCCCACCGGCCAAGCTGGGGCGGGGGCCGCGAACCGAGCACCGGCGGCAGGTGCGGGGCCGGGACTCCCCTCACGGGGGTCTCCGTGCGCCTGGGGGCACGGCCGCCGTGCCGAGCACGCGCTCAGAGGGGGCTTGGGGGCATGAACCAGGGGGCCGCGGCTCGGCGCTGGGACGCCACGGCCACGGCCACGGCCACGGGCAGCCCGCGGGGCGCCGCCCGCCTCGGGCCTCGCGAGGGGTTCCGCGCAGGCGCGTGCCGAGAAGTAGTCCCGGCCGGCCCCGCCCCTGCAGGGCGGAGGGACGCATCACGCAGGGGTGGGGAAGCGGGATCCGTGCGCAGGGTTGCTAAGGGTGAAACTTTTCATTGACTTTGCTCACTTCGGGCCGGGGCGCGGGACGGTGCGGGTCGTCGGCGGAGACCAGCGAGCGGCTCGGGCGACGCGGGGGCCGGAAGGGCAGCACCGCCCGTCGGCCACAGCCCGGACCGTCCTCCGCCGCGAACGCCAGCCATCCTCCGGCCCGCCCGCCCTCCGAAACACTGAAAGATTTATTATTAACAGTCATAACCCGAACCCTCTCATTGCCTCCCCCCCCAAAAAAAAAAAAAAAAAACCGTAACGACGAAAAAGCCACCTCTGAGCCCGGCCCGGCGGCCCCCGAGAAAGCAGCGCGACCTCCGCCCCGCACTCAGGACCACCCTGGAGGGAGCAGCCGCCCCGCCGCCGCCGAGACCCGAGTGAGTGAGTGGGTGGGGGTCGTGCGGGCCCCCGGGGACCCTCCCCGAGACCCGGCCGGCCGGGCCGCTCCCCACCCCGCCCCGCTCCACGTCGCGGCCGCCCCCTCCCCCCCGGCCGGCGCTGTCCGTCTCCTGCCTCCCCTCCGGGACCCCCGCACCTCGTTCCCCGTCTCCGAGCCTGGGGTGCCAGGGGCTCCCCCGGGGACGGGGCGCCTTCCCCCCGTTCTCCGGGGCCCAGCTCGTTCCCCGGAGCAGCGCACCTCCACCTCCGTGAAATAGCCGAGGGAGGAGGGGGTCCAGGCCTCGCGAGCGGGCAGGGGCGGTGATGGGCAGAGGGCAGCCCGAGGGGCGGCGGCCGGGTGCTGGGCGCCGGTCCGCGCCGCGGGGCCCAGGTCCTTATCCTCCGCCGTGTTCTCGGGGAAGCCGGGCTGTGGCCTCCGCCGGGGCTCGGCGGGGTGCTGGGCGGGAGGGCCCTGCCGTCGGGGCACGGACCGTGCCCTTGACCGGCAGCCCGGGGAGGGAGGCGGAGCCCGCGCCTGCTGTCCCCGCAGCAGACGTCCCCTGGCTCCCCCGGGCACCTGCCTGTGTGGGCGGCGGGGTGAGGGGCGCGGGCCCCGCGGGGGACCCTCGCACCCCGGCGCCGGCTTTCGGAGGGGCGGCTGGGCCTCGCCTGCCCGGCTCCGGGCCCGAGCCCGAGTCGGGGCTGCTTGGGTCTAATTCCGCGCGCCCTGCGCCGGCCGCCAGGCGATGGAGTAGAAGGGGCTGTGCGGTCCGCGACCCCCGCTCGCCGGGCCCTAAACCGGACGGAGGCAGGTTGGCGGGGGCCGGGGCGCCGCTGGCCCCAGAAGAAAACCAGTAGACGCAGATCGCTAATTCAGCGGCCCGGGCCGCGGGGGGAAGTTGAGCCTCTCGGGCAGCCCAGACGAACATGGTGGAGTGCTGGGAGGCGGAGAGTAGGCCTTGTGGGTAGGATTTATAGGAAATTGGGCGGTGGGAGGGGGCGTCCTCCACCCCAGCGCGCATGTGCGTCGGAAACTTTTCCTCGGCTCCCCGACCCTCGGCCAGGTCCCCTCGCTGGGCATGCGTGGTTGGCCGGCTGGGCCCTCGCAGTGTGCCCCGGGAAGTGTAGTGTGTAGAGAAAGTAGGTCACTTGGTTCCGCCTGGGCCGGGGGCGCTCGCGGACTACAGTTCCCAGAGTGCAGAGCGTGCCCGGCTGCCAGCCTCCCCGCCCTGTGTGGGTTGAGTCGAGTCTGTCCGGCTTCGGGGGGAGCTAGAAGGAGGCCTGTGAAGGCGGAAGGAGCGTTGTAGTCGGACAGTGTTACCGGGCCTGCGTTTGGGAGCGGCTCTGTGAGGCTCCGGCCGGGTGGTGCGGTCGGTCGCACGAGTGCCGCGGCCGGCGGGGTGGGCCCGAGCTCCGCGCTCGCTCTCCCGGCGGCGTTGGGGGCCCTGCGTCCACCCAGCCCGTGACATCTGAGGACACCCCTTTCCCACGCCCGCTTATTGGAGCCCGGCGGTGCCTGTTGACAGGACGCCTTGAGTATTAAGGCTTGGAGGCGCCTGGGTGTTTCTGTGGGCGCAGGGGCCCGATGGATGGCCTCAGCGCTGCCCGGCCCCTTGCAGACACAGCTGTCGCCCGAAGTTCCCTCCTCCCGCATCAGGCGCCGCGCCCCGCTCTGTCTTTGTCTTTCTCCTAAGAGCTTAATTCTAAGCACGAGTCAGAACAGGGCCGGGGTCCAGGCCCAGCTGTTGGGAGGGAGGGAGGGCGAGACCTCAGGTGTAGTTAGAAGTTGCACTTCGCCCGAGTCAGCGGCGGCCTGCGGGTTCTTCCCACGGAAGGGAGCTGGTCCTGAACTTGCCACTCAGCACAGCCCGGTCGAGTGGCCACGCCCGTCTCCAGCCAGAGACGGGACAGCATCCGTGCTTTAATCCCCTGCCCCGTAAGCTTCTTGAAGTCAAGATTAGAGCCTGAGCTGATGGGGCAGGAAACCTCTTTCTGGGCGTCTGGCGCGTTGTGAGGCCCCGCCCGCAGCCATCGCCGGCCAGAGGTGGCATCCGGACTTCCTGCTTCGCTGAGGTGTGAACTGGTGTTGCTTAGGCTGCAGAAAGTGGCGAGTGGGCGGGGCCGGCCGGAGTGCTGTCACCTCCCAGTGCCTTTGACCTGCGTTTTAAATGCTCTCACTTGAGACTGAACCGCTCAGGGGCCGTTTACTGGGAGGTAGGTTTGGGGCAGTGTCTGGGACAGGTGCACCTGGTCTGGGGGAGCCATATGGCCCCGTGGGAAGAGTGTCACCTGTTGACTTCACCTCTGCTTTCCTTTTTGGAAACAGGCTCTTTGACTCCAGCCCCGCGTTGGGGAACTGGCGCCAGCTCACTTGGGGCTTCCCGGTCTCCTCCGAGCTGTGAGCCTTTTCACACCTCTGTTCTTGAGGGGAGCCTTCTGGGCCGCGTAGCTGGCTTGGCCTCTGGCCGTGGGTCCCTCCTCAGGTGGGGAGGATTTTGTTGGGTTTACTTTTCTTCTTACATCTTTCTGAACCTAAGAGGACCCTGGACGTACCTGTCTTCATCATGAGGAGACACTGGGAGAATTTGAAGAGCAGTCCGGTGTTGGAGGCGGGGACGAGGGGGAAAGCGTGGCTCCCTGCATTCTGAGTGTTCTGTGGAGAGCTCGGGATGGCGGGCAGGCCTGGTGCTTCTGGCTTTCCTCCGGCCTAGCCTGAACGTTGGGCAGCTGCTGTGTGTGTCCCCAGAAAGCCTTTTTCCGAGGAGTCGGTGCTGAGAACGTCCCCAGGAGCCGTGGACCCAGGGCACTGTGCGAGAGCCTCCAGCCTCCGTTTAGCCCCTGGAACCAGAGGGATTTTAATCAACACTCAGCCCGAGTCCTTCGCGGCTCTCGGTCAGGATCAGTCTTGTCCCATGCTGAGCTCAGCAGCACAGCGTTGCCCAGAGGCACAGCCCTGGGGCGGGGTTCAGTTTCTCCCAGCAGGACATGGCTCTGAGACGTTGCAGGTGGTGTTCCTGGGACGGGAGCCCCCGGCCTCGCCAGTAGACCTCCTGACCCCAGCGGGGTCCGGCTGTGAGAGAATCCCAAAATAACAATCTGAGTGTTTTTCTTGGGCTGCCTCCTCTCCAGGGATTTCCAAACACTTGATCAGCCTGACCCGTTGCTGGGGACAGGTGGCCAGACGGTCCCTGGGAGGCAGAGTGGTGACGGGGCCCCAGCTGGAGGCCTCAGGGTGATGGAAAATTTCTCTCCTCTGCCCGTCCTCATCACCTACACCCTTGATACCCTCGGGCCCCGCCAGCGCCGCCCTCACCCTGCTGGCCTCCAGGGCCCTGCTTCCCTGGGCGGCCTCCTTCAGCAGGGCCCTTGTTGGCCCGCGTCTCTGATTGTGACAGGGCCTGGGCTGTCCTGGGGGTTGTGTTCTTGTTGCCATCCTTGGAGGCCCTGGCGGAATTCTTAGATCAGTTCTGCAAACCAGGCTGAGGCAGGAAATGTGCACCCCCCGGGCCCAGGGTGACAGATGGATGTGACGGCGGCCAAGCCCCCAGTGCGGCTGGCACTGCTCCTTCCTGCTCGGTGACCTGTATCGCTCCCCATTTAAGGAGGACAGCTAGAATTTTAAACTGTTGTCTTGGTCTGTGACAGTTTGGGGACAGGACTCCACTGAGCCATTGCAGGCAGCGAGGGCCTCCATTCTGCAGCTGGGTTAGGGTTGGTTTTCCTGACGTCATAGTGACCTCATGTCTGCGGCCTCGACCTTCATGATAGACTCTGTTACCGACGAGGAAACCAGGGCTCAGGAGAAAGGAGCTTGTCCACAGTCACGCTGACCCGGGTCTGGGAACGCAGGCCTGGTGCTCTGTCTGTCCTTGGCTGCTGGTCGCGCTGTCTGACTGCGTTTCTCCTCATGCCCCTCTCTTTTCTCAATTCCCAGAGCCATCTGGAGCCCCAGGCTGCCCACTCTGTCTCGTGCCAGTGCCCTGAGCTGATTCTCTGCCTAGGAGAGGACCATGCAGCTGGAGATCAAAGTGGCCCTGAACTTCATCATCTCCTACTTGTACAACAAGCTGCCCCGCCGCCGGGCAGACCTGTTTGGGGAGGAGCTGGAACGGCTTTTGAAAAGGAAGTATGAAGGCCACTGGTACCCTGACAAGCCACTGAAGGGCTCTGGCTTCCGCTGCGTCCACATTGGGGAGATGGTGGACCCCGTGGTAGAGCTGGCTGCCAAGCGGAGTGGCCTGGCGGTGGAGGACGTGCGGGCCAACGTGCCTGAGGAGCTGAGCGTCTGGATCGACCCTTTCGAGGTGTCCTACCAGATCGGCGAGAAGGGCACCGTGAAGGTGTTGTACCTGGATGACAGTGAGTGCGGCGGCGCCCCAGAGCTCGACAAGGAGATCAAGAGCAGCTTCAACCCCGACGCCCAGGTGTTCGTGCCCATCGGCAGCCAGGACAGCTCCCTGTCCAACTCGCCGTCGCCGGCCTTCGGCCAGTCGCCCAGCCCGACCTTCATTCCCCGTTCGGCCCAGCCCATCACCTTTACCACCGCCTCCTTCGCTGCTACCAAATTTGGCTCCACCAAGATGAAGAAGGGTGGCGGGGCGGCGAGTGGGGCGGCCGTGGCCGGCAGTGGGGCAGGCGGCCAGCAGCCCCCCCAGCAGCAGCCCCGCATGGCCCGCTCGCCCACCAGCAACCTGCTGAAGCACAAGGGCCTCTCTCTGTCTGTGCATTCACTGAACTTCCTCACGGCCAGCCCGGCCCCGCAGTCCCAGCTCTCTCCCAACGCCAAGGAGTTCGTGTATAACGGCGGTGGCTCGCCCAGCCTCTTCTTTGATGGGGCCGACGGCCAGGGCAGTGGTGCCCCAGCCCCCTTTGGCGGCAGCGGGGCCGGCACCTGCAACAGCAGCAGCTTTGACATGGCCCAGGTGTTTGGCGGTGGCACCAACAGCCTCTTCCTGGAGAAGACCCCCTTCGTGGAGGGCCTCAGCTACAACCTGAGCACCATGCAGTACCCCAGCCAGCCCTTCCAGCCCGTCGTGCTGGCCAACTGACCCCCGGCCCGCCCCCAGGGCAGGCGCACCAAGACCGTGGACAAGAGAAAGAGAAGGAAAGGCCAAAAAAAGAGGAAAAGAAAAATGTACAAAAAGATTTCTGATCTTCTCACTCACTTCTGGAGAAGAGACGGAGCCCAGGCACGGAGTGGGAGGGGCTCCCAGAGCACCAGGTCCTGTTAGCCCACCTCCCCCCACCTGTTTTCCTGCCCGCCTCTGATTTATTGGGTTGGTTTGGGGTTTCTTTTTTTTTTCTTTTTTTTTTTTATATGTAGTTTTCTATGTCACAACTTTGATTACTGGCTTCCTGTGCTGAGAAGGGTCGGGGGTGCATCGCTGCTCCAGCCCCTCCCCCCACACTCTGTGGGTTGGTGTGTCCCAGCTCACAGGGGAGGAGGAGCTGCAGCTGGCCTGGCCTTCCCCAGAGTGGGGAGGGTGCGGCCGTGTCACTGCCTGTCACCCAGTGTCATCCAACCTCAGCAGGTTTCTCAGGCGCTGCCACACAAATAGATCTGACCCAGCCCTTGGTCCCCCGCCGCCCGGCCCGCCTGACGCCTCCCCAGAGCTGACGTCCTGACTGCAGGGAGGTCAGCACGTTGCTTGAGTTCTTTCATCTCTCCCCACTGCCGGCCCCTCCCGGCCGCGGAGACCCCGCCGTTGGTGTGTGTGGCCTGTCACGCAGCCCCTTCTTCTGGGCCTGTGGTTGTGAGTAGGGAGGTGGGGTCTACACGTGTGTACGTCACATGGTTTGCTCTCCTGTTTTAAAGGATTCAAGCCATGTGAAGCTTCCCCTCTGGGTGTGGTCTGGGTTGTAGCAAGTGCTTACTTATGTAGGGGGTGGGGACTGGGCTGGGACGGGTCATCAGTCCTCTTGTAGGGCAGCTCCAGCTGAGCCTGCGCCACTCCCAGGGGGAAAGCTGCAGAAGGAACTGGTTTCCAGACTTCGGAGGGATCTGCACTTTTGTTTTGACCAAAAAAAGTTAGCTCTGAAGGGCAGAGGGAATGCCCAAGCCACTGATGCCTAGGGAAGTCCTGGACTCGGACCCTCCTGCTGTGTGACCTGGGTCCCCGCCCTGCAGGCAGGGGGCGTGCAGCCTGAGCCTGGGGGAGACCTCTGGTCTTTGGGTTGGAGATGTTAGTTTAGGACAGTTGTGCCCCCGCCTGCCTGAGAGCGTCTCACCACCTGCCCCAGCCCGCTGGACCCGATGCCGTGAGGAGCCAGCGTGTCTGGGTTAAAGCAGAGCTCGCTCCCTGCCTCTGCCCCAGCCCTGGGGGCCAGCTTCCATGCCACAACACTGGCAGAGGGGGCACTTAAGCTCCAAAGCCCCTGCCACCCACCCCACTCCATCCTCCCAGGGGCCCCAAGCGAGTGAGGCTGCTGTGAGTGGATCCGGCCCAGACAGGCACTGCCAGCCTCCTGTCCTTGCAGTGGGCACCAGCTCTACCTCCCCCCACAGGGCAGGGCCCTGGCTTCTCAGCCCGCACCATCTGTCCCCCACAGCTCTCAGGGCCAGCCCCGTCGGGGCCACCCTCTCCCTTGTCCTCAGCTCACACACAGTGACAGGCCCAGGCAGATGGCCTCCCTGGGAAAGGTTGGATGCTGCCTTATGCCCCTGCCAGCCCTCCTCCCACGCTAGTGCACACAGGTGCCACCCACACCAGGCTGCTGGTTTCTGCCACGTGGTGGGGGGAGACCAGCCCCTCCCTCCTTGAGAGGAGGAAACCGAGTGTTCAGGAGCGTGACTCCGGCGCTGGGCTCCTGAGCCTGGGTCAGTCTGTCTGCTCTGAAATCTAGGCATTTTTGCTTCAATTTTATTTTTTTTAAGAAAACAAAAAAAATCTGCACTAATTTACCTGGTTTCATAGGAAAACTTTTTTTTTATTTTTTACATTTTTTGGTGTCTGTTTGTATTGAATAATTTGCTACATTTGTAAAATGTAAGAGGTATATATAATATATGTATATTTCTAACGTAAGAAACGTAATTTTTTTCTTTTCAAGATTTTTTCTTAAAAAGAGGAGAGAAACAGATATTTTTTCAGGAAAAACAAACTTTAAAATAAAAAAAGAGGAGAATAAAACCTTTTTCTCCCCTTCCCGGCCTCTGCCCACCCCTTCCCCAGGATCAGCTCACAGAATGTTTCTCCACGCGGGGAGCTGGAGTCTCTGGTTTTCTCCCTAGGGACGGGCAGGGGACACTGAGGCAAGCGGAGAGGGGTGGGGCGGGCGGGCGATGGACTTTTTTCTTTAGTGAAGGAGGAGGAATACAATCAAGTGTTTTGTATTCAGGATGTTGTGCAATATTTTGGAATGGGACATTGGTGTGTTTAGAGATTTAGTTTAAAAACAAAACAAAAAGATTGATCAAATCTGTACAGTTTATATTGTTCCAGATTTTTTTAAGTTTGTATTAAAAGCATGATATATAATAGCTCTCTGCTGGCTCCTGGCTTATTTTGATTCTGGGATCCCTTTCGGGGTGGAGAGGGTGAGAGTGACCCAACCCTGTAAGCTACAAGAGCTGATTGGTGGTGCTGGTGCTGTGGCGTAGCCACTAAAGCTGCCCACCGCCTGCAGTGCCGGTGTCCCATGTGGGCACAGCTTCCTGTCCCAGCTGCTCCACTTCTGATCCAGCTCCCTGCTAATGTGCCTGGGAACGCAGTGGAAAATGGTCCAAGTGCTTGGGTCCCTGCACCCACGCGGGAGACACAGGGGGAGCTCCTGCCTGTGGCTTGGCCCAGCCCTGACCGTTGTGACCATCTGGGGAAATGAACCAGCAAATGGAAGATTCTCTAACTCTGGCTTCTTTCAAATTAAAAAAAAAAAAAAAATCTTTAACAAAAGAAGAAAGAACAGACTGGTCATCCTACCCAGGATAGGCAGGTGCCTCTTCAGTGTGCCTGTTAACCACGGGGCCTCTGCCACACCGGACGCAGGTTCTGGGGCTTGGTAACTGCCCGTGGCGAGGAGGTGGTGCAGCCAGACCGGAAGCAGAGCACTAGAAGTGGGCTCCAAGGGAGATCTTTGCCTAAAGTCACAAAACCAGTAAGGGATGCAGCTGAGATTCTGACTCAAGTCCAAGTTTGTCGTTTATTTGTCCAGTGACGCAGAGCAGGGTCTGGCTGCTGGACAGAGCTCGGTCTCAAAGCTGATGCCCGTTGTTAACTGCTGTGGAAGAGGGAGGGGCAGCAGGGCTGCGTGCCACCTCTTGTCCTCCCCGAGGTTGGGGCAGGGGGCGTGCAGGTCTTCTGGGACAGGCACCATTTTCCCAAGGGGTCAACACCCAAATGTGTGGACTGGGCCTAGAAGCTCAGGCCAGGCATCCAGCTTTGGGAGAGGGTCCCTCCATGGGCCATTCCCCTCCACAGAGCAGAGGGAGGCCCCAGCCAAGAGCAACCCTGGCCTACAGATGCAAGGTCACTTCCTGGCATCTGACTTCCATGTGTCCCGATGGGGAGAAGCCGGCCTGTCCCTGCATACAGGCTGCCCTCCCAGCCGTGGGCCTCAGGGCGGGGCCGGGGGCCCTCACCCCGCCCTCTGGTTTCTGTTCATATAAACACAGGTCCTGACAGCAGGTGCCACAGTTGCCTGCGTCCTCTTCCTGTCACACTCAGAGCTGCAGGGCCCAGGTGAGGCCCCGCACGGGTGCCAGCCACTCCTTCCCAGACAGTCCCTTTGGCTTGAAGGTGTGGTCGGCGCAGATTTGAACCACTGCCCAAATTCTCCATAACACGGACACAGAAGTGATTCAGTCTCACATCCCTGCCGCCATCGCTCACCAAACGCTCGCCGGCTCTGCAGAGGTAGAGTGGGAGGCGTGCGGGGGCAAAGTGAGAACACTGGGGCCAGCCTCGTGATGCAGCAGGTTAGGCTGCTGCTCGCAACTCTAGCATCCCAGGCATCCCTCACGGGAGTGCAGGCTTGGCTCCCAGCTGCTCTGCCTCCCAGCCAGCTCCCTGCTAATGCACCTGCGAAGGCAGCTGCAGATGGCCTCTGCCACCCACGGGGTGACCTGGTGTCACCAGGAGTCCCGGGCTCCTGGCTTCTGCCTGGCCCAGCCCTGACAGTGGCCATCTGAGGAGTGAACCAGTGGATGGGGTAGAGGATTCTCTCTCTGCCTGTTTGCCTTTCAAATAAAATAAACAAGAAAGAAAACACTCTGGGAGACTCAGAGAGTCCCCTCCACTACCACTAAAAAAAAAAAAAAAAAAAAAAAAAGGTTTAGTTCCTCACTTGACAAATCCCCCACAAGTATCCACTCTCTGCTTTGAGCGCACAGGCAGGAAGACAGCTTCAGGACAGGTGTGCCCAAGAGGCCTGGCCTGGGAGCCCAGAGGTCAGAGGTTTCCTGGAGGAGGTGAAGAAAGAATTCAGGTTGCCAGGAAAGAGAAAAGCAAGGCCAGCCTGTCCCCAGGGCACCCCAATTCTATCGAGGCTCAGGGAGGGGTCCCGACTGCCCCTCAAGACGTGCAGGTGCCCAGGCAGGCACTGGGACGCCCAGTCCCCTACAGGAGTGCCTGTGTGCAAGCCCTGGCTCTGCTTCCGATCCAGTGTGCAGCCTGGGAGGCCGAGGAAGACGGCCCAGCTACTTGGGACCCTGCCACCCACGTGGCAGATCCAAATTGAGTTCCTGGCTCCTGGTGTTGGTCTGGCCCACCACTGGCTGTTGCGGGCATTTGGGGAGTGAACCACCAGATGGAAGATCTTAGTCTCTCTCTGTCTTTTAAATAAAATGAAAATAAATAAATAGAAATTAAAAGGAATTTTTAAAAGTTCAGCTTCCAGTCCTCAGCCGGGTGATCCCAGTCAAACCACTCCTCAGTTCCCTCGGCTCTAAAGCGGAGATAATTGTACCTCGTTGTGAAAACCAAGCCAAGGTAAGGGTGGAGAGTGCTGAGCACAGAGGCCGGCCGGGAACAAGCCATTCAGGCACAGGCGAGTATCACTTTCATCATCGAGGCCATTATTGTCCATTCCCAAATGCTGCCGGGCGGCCCAGTCCAGTCGGCTTCCTTGCATCAGCCGACAGCTGGGCACCCGAGCCCACAGGCAGCAGAGACCGGGGCGGAAGAAAAGATCGCCTTTGTCTTGCTCTGCCATGGTGGGACCCTGCTCATCTCCTGGAGGGCAGCCCCCTGCGGACTGTGCCACTCCGGTGGGACAGGCCCCGCCCTCCGTGTGGGTCCTGAGACTTCCTGGGAGTTTCTCCCTGGGGAGGCAGATGGGCGGGGGGGGGGGTGAGTCACAGCAGCAGGAGATCCCTGGCCCCTTGGTCACTGCCTGCCTGAGTCACAGCCCTCGGATGCCACTGACAGGTCCCCATCACTGCCACCTCCCCTTGTCCTCCTTGGGCAAGGTCTACAGAAAGGCGGGGACCAGCCAGGAAGTCCCCAACCCTTGTGCCATATGAACCTGCTGACCCTCTGGGAATATCCCTGCCAGCGATAGAAGTGGGTTCTATGTCCTCAAAGATGCCAGCCTACTGTGTAACCTTGAACCCCTCTTGATATCCGTGCCAGTTATACAGCAAGGGACAGATGGACTAGACTCCGGTCCCGGTGCCAGCACCTCTGCCTTCACCACTGGCTCCCGGGGCCTGGCCCAGAGGCCCCAACAGGCAGGTTCTTCTAACTCCACCCTGGCGGATTATATTCAATATTCACATTCATAGCGCCCCCCGGTCGGCAGGAGGAACACGAGAGAACAGCTAACAGACTCCTTGCTCCCCCGAAGCAGTGCCCTGCTAACCACAAACAAACAAGCGGCAGAAACACCAGAAGGCAGGTAAGCGTGATCAGCACCAGTGATGGTGGCCAGTGACTGGTGCTCAGGGCCAGAGAGGCCTGCCCAAGGGTGTGATCGGATCCACGCCTAGCAGAACCAGGCACTTCAAAGGGTGACATGCAGGAACAAGCGTGGTGGGTACAGGGAGTGAAGATGGCATGGCAGGCGACAAGGAACACAGGGAGGCCCAACAGGTGCCCAGGGCCACACCATGGGCTTTGATCTCGCCTGCAGGCTGCCTCACCTGCAGCCAGGGGCAGAGGCAGCCCAGAGCTGTCTCACACAGTCAGTCGACAGGGCTCCTTCAAGCTGCTCCTTTGTGCTGGGCTCTGAGCTGGGTGCTGGGCATGGACTGGCTGGAGGAGCAGCCTCGGGCCCTGCCCTGTGTTGGGGGGCAGGTGGCTTCTAGTGGTGGAGGGTGAGATGGGAGACAAACCCAAGTCCTACTGACCTCAACACCCTATTCGGGTCCAGGCCGGAAGGAGGCCCAGGGAGCAAGAAGCTCAGGGTGCTGGGAGCCAGGGTGAAGATTCTGAAGAGGAGGGAGTGGCCCGTGCGTGGGTAGCAGGTACAGAAGTGGATGCTTTGGGGAGACCCGCTGAGATGAGCCCTGGACCTTGCAGCGAGGAGGAAGAGGAATAATCTGGGGTTGGAGGAGTGAGGGGGTGAGACCAGGGACACAGCAAGTGTAGGTGGCTCCATAAGAAGCCACAGAGCGGGGCCAGCACTGTGGCACAGCAGGTAAGCCACTGCCTGTGACGCGGGCATCCCATCTGAGCACTGGACTGAGTCCTGGCTGCCCCACATCTGACCTGGCTCCCTGCTATTGCACCTGGGAAAGCAGCAGAGGGTGGCTGCAGTACTTGGACCCCTGCACACACAGGGGAGACCCAAATGGAGTTCCTGGCTCCTTGCTTCCGCCTGGCCGTGCCCTGCCCATTGCAACTACCTAGGGAGTGAACCAGTAAATGGAGTATCTGTGTGTGTCTCTCTCTCCTAACTCTGCCTTTCAGATAAATGAATCTTTTTCTTTAAAAGGGAGGAAGGAAGGAAGGGAGGAAGGAAGGAAGGAAGGAAGGAAGAAGGAAGACAGGCAAGCAAGCAGGCAAGCAGGCAAGCCAGAGAGAGACATCCAGAAGGCCTCTCCAAGAAAACAGGAGGGGGGCCGGTGCTGTGGTGCAGCGGGTTAACGCGCTGGCATTCCATATGGGCGCCGGTTCTAGTCCCGGCTGCCCCCTTACTATCCAGCTCTCTGCTATGGCCTGGGATAGCAGTAGGGATGGCCCAAGTCCTTGGGCCCCTGCACCCACGTGGGAGTGGGAAGAAGCTCCTGGCTCTTGGCTTCGGATTGGCGCAGCTCCGGCCGTCATGGCCATCTGTGGAGTGAACCAGCGGATGGAAGACCTCTCTCTCTGTCTCTACCTCTCTCTGTAACTCTTTCAAATAAATAAAATAAATTAAAAAAAAAAAGAGGAGGAATCTTTGTGAGCTTGAGTGAGGCGAAGACTCAGATATGACTCCAAAAGCATGATTTGTACAAGAAAAAAGCTGATAAATTGGACTTTATCAAAGTCAAGAATTTCTCCTCTAGGGTGGGCATTTCTCTTATAGGGTGCAGCAGTTAAGTTGCCAAATGGGACATCTGCATCCAGTATCACAGGGCCTGGTTCAAGACCTGGCCACTCTGCTTCTGCAACTGGGAGGCAGCTGATGGTGGCCCACAAACCTGAGTCCCTGCCATCCATCTGTGAAACCAGATTGAGTTCCGAGCCTCCGGCGTCAGCCTGGCCCAACCCTGCCTGTCACGGGCATTTCAGATGGAAGGTTCTCCTTTTCTCTGTCACTCTGCCTTTTAAATTGAGATTTATTTATTTATTTTATTTGAAACAGAGAGTAACAGAAAGGGGGGGAGGAGAGAGAGAGAGAGATCTTCCATTTTCTGATTCACTCCATAAATGGTCCCAACAGCCAAGGCTGGGCCAGACTGAAGCCAGGGACCAGGTATTCCATCCTTGTCTCCCACATGGGTGACAGGGGTCCACCTGCTTGGGCCATCCCCGCTGCCTTGCCAGGTGCATTGGTAGGAAGCTGCATCCCGGGCAGAGTAAGCAGAACTCCAATCAGCACGCTGCTCTGGATGCTGGTGTCACGAGCGGCGGTTTAATCTGGTAAGCCACAGCGCTGGCCCCTCCTTGTCTGTCTTTCTTTTTTAAAAAAGATTATTTATTTATTTATTATTTGAAAAGCAGAGCTAGAGAGAGGCAGATGCAGAGAGAGAGAGAGAAACAGAGAGAGGTCTTCCATCTGCTGGTTAACTCCCCAAATGGCTGCAATGGCTGGAGCTGGGCTGATCCAAAGCCAGGAGCCAGGAGCTTCCTCTGGGTCTCCCAACCAGATGCAGGAGCCCAAGGACTTGGGCCATCTTCAGCTGCTTTCCCAGGCCATAGCAGAGAGCTGGATTGGAAGTGGAGCAGCCTGGACTTGAACTAGCATCCATATGGGATGTTGGCACTGCAGGTGGCGGCTTTACCTGCTATTCCACGGTGCTGGCCCCAAATAATGTCTGTCTTTTTTTTTATTTTATTTTTTTATTTTTTATTTTTTTATAGGCAGAGTTAGACAGTGAAAGAGAGAAACAGAGAGAAAGGTCTTCCTTTTTCCATTGGTTCCACCCCAAGTGGCTGCTATGGCCAGCGTGCTGCTCTGATCTGAAGCCAGGAGCCAGGTGCTTCCTCCTGGTCTCCATGCAGGTGCAGGGCCCAAGGACCTGGGCCATCCTCCACTGCACTCCCGGGCCACAGCAGAGAGCTGGCCTGGAAGGGGGCAACCGGGACAGAATCCGGCGCTCCAACAAGGACTAGAACCCGGGGTGCCAGCGCTGCAGGTGGAGGATTAGCCAAGTGAGCCGCGGCGCCGGCCAATAATGTCTTTCAAATACAGACAAAAATAGAAACCAGCGCTGTGGCATGGTAGGCTAGGCTTCTGCCTGCAGGCTGGCATCCCATATGTGCACCGGTTCATGTCCCGGCTGCTCCTCTTCTGATCCAGGTCTCTGCTATGGCCTGGGAAAGCAGTGGAAGATGGCCCAAGTCCTTGGGCCCCTGTACCTGTGTGGGAGACCTGGAAGAAGCTCCTGGCTTTGGATCGGCCCAGCTCTGGCCTTTGCAGACATTTGAGAATGAACTAGGAGATGGAAGGCCTGTCTCTCCCTTTCTATCTGTAACTACCTCTCAAAAAAAAAAAAAAAAAAAAAAAAAAAAAAAAAAAAGAATCTTTAAAACAAAAATAAACAAGATTTTTTTTTTTTTGACAGGCAGAGTGGACAGTGAGAGAGAGACAGATAGAAAGGTCTTCCTTTTGCCATTGGTTCACCCTCCAATGGCCGCCGCGGTAAGTGTGCTGCGGCCGGCGCACCGCGCTGATACGATGGCAGGAGCCAGGTGCTTCTCCTGGTCTCCCATGGGGTGCAGGGCCCAAGGACTTGGGCCATCCTCCACTGCACTCCCTGGCCACAGCAGAGAGCTGGCCTGGAAGAGGGGCAACCGGGACAGGATCGGTGCCCCGAACAGGACTAGAACCCGGTGTGCCGGCGCCGCAAGGCGGAGGATTAGCCTAGTGAGCCGCGGCGCCGGCCCAAGATTTTTTAAAAGAGGGAGAATAAGGAAACTTTTGGGGGTGACAGATATACAAGAGTACTTCAAAAAGTTTATGGAAAGTGGGAGACCCAGCTGGGGTACCAGGCTCCCAGCTGTGGCTTTGCCCATCCACAGATGGTGTGGCCATTTGGTGAGTGAACCAGCATACGGGAAGACTTCTTTCTATGTGTCTCTCCTGCTCTCTCTGTTGCTCTGCCTTTCAAATAAACAAAATAAATTAAAAACAAAAAGTTTGTAGGAAAAATGGAACTAAAGGCTGTTCAAGGGCTGGCCTGTGGCCTGGAGGTTAAGCTGCCCGTTGGGACGCCCGCATCCTACGTCAGAGGGCCTGGGTATGAGTCCTGGCTCGGCTCCTGCCTCCAGCTTCCCGCCAGTGCACACCCTGGGAGGCAGTGGTGATGGCTCGAGTCCTTGGGCTCCTGCCACCCACGTGGATCAGCGGTTGTGTGCATCTGGGGAGTGAGCCAGTAGTGGGAATTCTCTGTCCATCCGCCCCTCCCTCGCCTCTCAAAAAAGATGAAATCCATGCACAGTTGTCTGTGATACACATTTTCCACAGACTTCGTGGAGGTCCCTCCCTTGTATTTATTACCCTGATTGTGGTGATGTTCTCACAAGCGCACAAATGTACAAATGTCTAAATTTACCAAGTTATGTGGCCGGCTTTGTGATGCTGGGGTCACTCTGCCGCTTGGGACACCTGGGTCCCACATTGGAGTTCTGGGTTTGAGTCCCGGCTGCTCCACTTCCAATCCAGCTCCTTGCTGATGTGCCTGGAAGGCAGCGGATAATGACCTGAACACGTGACTCCCTGCCATCTCCCTCAGACTGTCCCTCTGCTTTTCAAATAAGTAAAAATGAATGAATCTCGTAAAAAAAAAATATCGTTATGATTTTTAAGTATGTGTGGCATATTGTTTGTCAATGACTCCTCAGTAAAACTGTTAAAAAGCAAGAAGATGAACAAGAAGCCCAGAGCATCCAACTGTTCACAAATATTTATCCACCCTCCTCTGTGCTGTGCGAGATGCAGCAGAAACAAGGCAAAGGCCCCATCCTCGCTGGGCTTCCAAAGATCAACAGCAGGGGCCGGCGCTGTGGCGTAGCAGGTAAAGCCGCTGCCTGCAGTGCTGGCATCCCATATGGGCGCCAGTTCAAGTCCCAGCTGCTCCTCTTCCAATCCAGCTCTCTGCTGTGGCCTGGGAAAGCAGTAGAAGATGGCCCAAGTCCTTGGGCCCCTGCACCCGCATGGGAAACCTGGAAGAAGCTCCTGGCTCCTGGCTTTGGATCGGCACAGATCTGACTGTTGTGGCCATTGGGGAATGAACCAACAGACAGAAGACCTCTCTCTCTCTCTCTCTCTCTCTCTCTCTCTCTTCTCTCTCTGGGTCTGCCTCTCTGTAACTTTGTCTTTCAAATAAAACAAATACATATTAAAAAAAAAAAAAAGATCAACAGCAAACACGATAAAGAAACAAGAAAGTCCAAGGCACAGCGTGGGGTCCTCAGGGAAACCATGGTGGGCACGTGGGAGGGGCCGTGAGTGGGGAGACTCAGGGAAAGCTGCAAGCAGGAGGCAACCAGCACAGAGAAGCCCCCCCGGGGGGGGGCCCTCCCCTGTGGATGCCCCCCAGCTGTCCCCGCCCCTACACAGAGGAACCCAGGGGGCCCTCCCCTGTGGATGCCCCCCAGCTGTCCCC
The DNA here is from genome assembly GCF_033115175.1 of Lepus europaeus. NCBI lineage: Eukaryota > Metazoa > Chordata > Mammalia > Lagomorpha > Leporidae > Lepus > Lepus europaeus. Next base: position 6,358,378 of record NC_084836.1, read on the forward strand.
ACCGCTACACAGAGAAGCGAGGGGGCCCTCCCCTGTGGATGCCCCCCCAGCTGTCCCCACCCTACACAGAGAAGCAGGGGGGCCCTCCCCTGTGGATGCCCCCCAGCTGTCCCCGCCCCTACACAGAGAAGGGGGGGCCCTCCCCTGTGGATGCCCCCTAGTTGTCCCCGCCCCTACACAGAGGAACCCAGGGGCCCTCCCCTGTGGATGCCCCCTAGTTGTCCCCGCCCCTACACAGAGAAGGGGGGGCCCTCCCCTGTGGATGCCCCCCAGCTGTCCCCACCCCTACACAGAGGAACCCAGGGGGCCCTCCCCTGTGGATGCCCCCCAGCTGTCCCCACCCCTACACAGAGGAACCCAGGGGGCCCTCCCCTGTGGATGCCCCCCAGCTGTCCCCACCGCTACACAGAGAAGCGAGGGGGCCCTCCCCTGTGGATGCCCCCCCAGCTGTCCCCACCCTACACAGAGAAGCAGGGGGGCCCTCCCCTGTGGATGCCCCCCAGCTGTCCCCGCCCCTACACAGAGAAGGGGGGGCCCTCCCCTGTGGATGCCCCCTAGTTGTCCCCGCCCCTACACAGAGGAACCCAGGGGGCCCTCCCCTGTGGATGCCCCCCAGCTGTCCCCACCCCTACACAGAGGAACCCAGGGGGCCCTCCCCTGTGGATGCCCCCCAGCTGTCCCCGCCCCTACACAGAGAAGCGAGGGGGCCCTCCCCTGTGGATGCCCCCCAGCTGTCCCCGCCCCTACACAGAGAAGGGGGGGAGGGCCCTCCCCTGTGGATGCCCCCCAGCTGTCCCCACCCCTACACAGAGAAGCCCCCCCGGGGGGGGGCCCTCCCCTGTGGATGCCCCCCCAGCTGTCCCCACCCCTACACAGAGAAGCGGGGGGACCCTCCCCTGTGGATGCCCCCCAGCTGTCCCCACCCCTACACAGAGGAACCCAGGGGGCCCTCCCCTGTGGATGCCCCCCAGCTGTCCCCGCCCCTACACAGAGAAGGGGGGGCCCTCCCCTGTGGATGCCCCCCCAGCTGTCCCCACCCCTACACAGAGAAGCGGGGGGACCCTCCCCTGTGGATGCCCCCCAGCTGTCCCCGCCCCTACACAGAGAAGGGGGGGCCCTCCCCTGTGGATGCCCCCCCAGCTGTCCCCACCCCTACACAGAGAAGGGGGGGCCCTCCCCTGTGGATGCCCCCCAGCTGTCCCCACCCCTACACAGAGAAGCGGGGGGACCCTCCCCTGTGGATGCCCCCCCCAGCTGTCCCCGCCCCTACACAGAGAAGGGGGGGACCCTCCCCTGTGGATGCCCCCCAAGCTGTCCCCGCCCCTACACAGAGGAACCCAGGGGGCCCTCCCCTGTGGATGCCCCCCAGCTGTCCCCACCCCTACACAGAGGAACCCAGGGGGCCCTCCCCTGTGGATGCCCCCCCCAGCTGTCCCCACCCCTACACAGAGGAACCCAGGGGGCCCTCCCCTGTGGATGCCCCCCAGCTGTCCCCGCCCCTACACAGAGGAACCCAGGGGGCCCTCCCCTGTGGATGCCCCCCCCAGCTGTCCCCACCCCTACATAGAGAAGGGGGGGAGGGCCCTCCCCTGTGGATGCCCCCCAGCTGTCCCCACCCCTACACAGAGAAGCGAGGGGGCCCTCCCCTGTGGATGCCCCCCCAGCTGTCCTCACCCTACACAGAGAAGCAGGGGGGCCCTCCCCTGTGGATGCACCCCAGCTGTCCCCACCCCTACACAGAGAAGGGGGGGCCCTCCCCTGTGGATGCCCCCCAGCTGTCCCCACCCCTACACAGAGAAGCGAGGGGGCCCTCCCCTGTGGATGCCCCCCCAGCTGTCCTCACCCTACACAGAGAAGCAGGGGGGCCCTCCCCTGTGGATGCACCCCAGCTGTCCCCACCCCTACACAGAGAAGGGGGGGCCCTCCCCTGTGGATGCCCCCCAGCTGTCCCCACCCCTACACAGAGAAGCGAGGGGGCCCTCCCCTGTGGATGTCCCCCAGCTGTCCCCACCCTACACAGAGAAGCAGGGGGGCCCTCCCCTGTGGATGCCCCCCCCAGCTGTCCCCACCCCTACACAGAGAAGCGAGGGGGCCCTCCCCTGTGGATGCCCCCCAGCAGTCCCCGTCCCTACACAGAGAAGCGGGGGAGGGCCCTCCCCTGTGGATGCCCCCCCAGCTGTCCCCACCCCTACACAGAGAAGCGAGGGGGCCCTCCCCTGTGGATGCACCCCAGCTGTCCCCACCCCTACACAGAGAAGCGAGGGGGCCCTCCCCTGTGGATGCCCCCCCCAGCTGTCCTCACCCTACACAGAGAAGCAGGGGGGCCCTCCCCTGTGGATGCCCCCCCAGCTGTCCCCACCCCTACATAGAGAAGCGGGGGGGCCCTCCCCTGTGGATGCCCCCCCAGCTGTCCCCACCCCTACACAGAGAAGCGGGGGGGCCCTCCCCTGTGGATGCCCCCCCAGCTGTCCCCACCCCTACACAGAGGAACCCAGGGGGCCCTCCCCTGTGGATGCCCCCCAGCTGTCCCCACCCCTACAAAGAGAAGCAGGGGGGCCCTCCCCTGTGGATGCCCCCCAGCTGTCCCCACCCCTACACAGAGAAGCAGGGGGGCCCTCCCCTGTGGATGCCCCCCCAGCTGTCCCCACCCCTACACAGAGAAGCAGGGGGGCCCTCCCCTGTGGATGCCCCCCAGCAGTCCCCGTCCCTACACAGAGAAGCGGGGGGGCCCTCCCCTGTGGATGCCCCCCAGCTGTCCCCGCCCCTACACAGAGAAGCGGGGGGGCCCTCCCCTGTGGATGCCCCCTAGTTGTCCCCGCCCCTACACAGAGAAGCGGGGGGGGGGGACCTCCCCTGTGGATGCCCCCCAGCAGTCCCCGTCCCTACACAGAGAAGCGGGGGGGGGACCTCCCCTGTGGATGCCCCCCCAGCTGTCCCCGCCCCTACACAGAGAAGCGAGGGGGCCCTCCCCTGTGGATGCCCCCTAGTTGTCCCCGCCCCTCAGCCCCTTCCAGGCTGACCCCATGGCTGTGTGGCCTGGCACGAATCCCACCCTCTCTGTAGCCCAGTTCTGCTCCCTATGGAGCGAGGAGGAGCCAAGGCTGTGCCCAGTCTGTCCAAGGGAGCCTGTCGCCTTGGCTCACCTGGCATCTTGGGACGTGCAGAGCAAAGAGGCCAAGGGCAGAGAAGCAGGCCTCCTGGGAGCTCCGCTGACTCCCTGGGGGGGCGCTCAGGGGCGTCTGTCTCTTGGGGTCTTGGAGTCGTCCTGTAGGGCAAGGGCATGGGTTGGAGCAGGGGCATCTCTCAGGCACGGCTCCGAGCGAGGCGGGCAGAGCTGATGTACTTCCTGGCCCCGTGAGGGCAGCTGGGCCCTCCAGCTCGTGCCAGGGCCAGGGCCAGGCCAGGTTGGCCCAAGGCCCAGAGGGGCGGGCCAGGAGGTCAGCACCACAGGCCGGAGCAGGGCGATGGCGGGGGGTGGGGGAGGGGGGCGGGCCCTGCTTGGCCCTCTTTCTGGACACAATGTCCTGGACTGCTCCACGCCTTGGCTGGCGGACAGGGAACAGTGGCTGGCAGAGGGTACAGGCAGCCGGCCAGCTGGGTAGGGGGGCAGCGCAGTCCCCACAGCAGGCTCCTTCTTACAACCTGTCCTGCCACTCAGGCGGGGACAGGGCCAACTCTAGGCAGGCAGGGGGTGTGGCCTCCTTCAGGGCCTCAGCGCTCTCTCCCTAGCTCATACCCGGTTCCCTTTACCCCCAACAATGGCCATCATTTGATCTGAGTTCTACAAGAGTGCAGACCCCCACAAATGCTGGTCTGGCGACTTCCTGGCTGTGTAGCCATCGTAGGTAGGTCACAACCTCTCTGAAACGGAGATCTCCGCCTGAAAACAGGACACCTGTCTCCTTGGGGGTGAATGCCTGGGAAGTGTTTGGGAAGGTGCTTAATGACATGAAGTTTGCTAGTATTGCCACACTGATGAGCAAAAATAAACGATTCAGGGTCTCGTGTGTACCAAGAGTTTTTCCAGCATTGTCTTAAATTCCAGCAACCTGGCAGGCAGGTCTTACCACTTATATGTGAGGAGCCTGACCTGAGCAGAGGTTGGTGCCAGCCCCAGCTGCTCCCCTTCCCACCAGCTCCCTGCTAACGTCTGGGACAGCAGCAAGTGGTAGCCCAAGTGCTTGGGGCCCTGCCAACCACATGGGAGACCCGGAGGGAGTTCATGGCTCCTGGTTTCAGCCTGGTCCAGACCTGGCTGTTGCAGCCATTTGGGGAGTGAACCAGCAGATGCAACATCTCTCTCTCTCTCTCTCTCTCTCTCTCTCTCTCTGTTACTCTGCCTTTCAAATAAGTAAAATATTAAAAATTAAAAGTAAAAACTAGCAAAGGGCCGGCGCCGTGGCTTAACAGGCTAATCCTCCGCCTTGCGGCACCGGCACACCGGGTTCTAGTCCCGGTTGGGGCGCCAGATTCTATCCTGGTTGCCCCTCTTCCAGGCCAGCTCTCTGCTGTGGCCCGGGAAGGCAGTGGAGGATGGCCCAAGTGCTTGGGCCCTGCACCCGCATGGGAGACCAGGAGAAGCACCTGGCTCCTGGCTTCGGATCAGCGCGATGCGCCTGCTGCAGCGGCCATTGGAGGGTGAACCAACGGCAAAAAGGAAGACCTTTCTCTCTCTCTCTCTCACTATCCACTCTGCCTGTCAAAAACAAACAAACAAAAAAACTAGCAAAGTGATAAGCCTAAAGCCACACAGCTCCATTAAGGGCTAAGTGACTTCCCAGGTGAGAGTCTAGCCTCCTCCATTTAAGGGCCAATTGGGGGGGGGGCAGCTCACTTGGTTTATCTTCCACCTGTGGCGCTGGCATCCCATATGGGCACCGGGTTCTAATCCCAGTTGCTCCTCTTCCAGTCCAGCTCTCTGCTATGGCCCGGGAAGGCAGTGGAGGATGGCCCAAGTCCTTGGGCCCTGCACCCGCGTGGGAGACCAGGAAAAAGCACCTGGCTCCTGGCTTCAGATCGGCGCAGCACCGGCCATAGCGGCCATTTGGGGAGTGAACCAATGGAAGGAAGACCTTTCTCACTGTCTCTTTCTCTCTCTCTCACTGTCTGTAACTCTACCTGTCAAATAAATAAGTAAAAATCTTTTCTTTTCTTTTCTTTTCTTTTTTTTTTTAAAAAGGCCAATTGGGAGGAGCTTAGAGAGTTCTGGAAGGCTGAAGCTCAACTACGGAGGGGACAAAGCATTCTTCGGGTCTAACAGCTGAACCCAATACCTGGTCTCGCCGCCCCTGGCAGAGTCCCAGCTCAGATCCCGGCACACGAGCCAAAGTGCTCAGGCAGGTCTAGGAGAGAAGCATTCGGGCACTGATTCATTCGGCAAGTATTTATTGAGGGCAATACAGTTTGACACTGTCACACGTGGGCTGGGGCCAGACTTTGAACATGAGCACGAACACTCCCCAAGGAAGGTGACGCCCAGATTCCCACTGAAGTCCAGAGTCCCCAAAAAGCCCCCGTCTCCTGGGAATCAGGGGACCTGGAGGTTTTACTCCACCTCTTGGCTCCGATAAGCATGAGCAGCAGGCTGGGAGGTGGCATGCCACCTGTGCTGGGACGAGGTACAGATGTGGAATCCAGGCAGGTGCCGCCCCACCCCAAAGCCTGCACTCAGTAGGCACTCAAAACAGGGGTGTGGCACCGTGGGTTAGGCCATGCATCCTGTGCTGGAGTGCTGGCTGGAGTCCCAGCTGTCCTGCTTCCAATCCAGCTCCCTGCTAATGTGCCTGGGAAGGCAGAGGGGACTGGCCCATGTGCTTGGAGCCAGGAGTTCCAGGCTGGTGGCTTCAGCCTGGCCCAGCCCTGGCTGCCTCGAACATTTGAAGAGTAACCCAGAGGATGGAAGATCTATTTCTGTCTCTCGTTCTGCCACCTGTCACTCTGCCTTCCAAATAAACGAAATAAATCTTAAAAGCAAATAAAATAGGTGTTGGCTGGTCTGTCTCAGCCGGGGCACGAGGTGGTGGTGGTGGTGGTGGGCGGGTAGGGGACCCTCAGTGCTCCCAGGTTCCCTGTTGGATCAGGGTGGTGGGAAGGGTCTCCCGCCACCCCAGCCAGCACTGCACTACATCCACCTGCTGCTGCAGGCCAGGCCACAGGGCAAAGGCCCAGGCCCACAGGGAGCCCCCGGGGAGCTACATGACCCACGGTGGCACCCACAGCAGCCTGGGCACCTGGGCAGCGGGACACAGAGGTCACTCAGAGGTAAGTAGAGGAACCAGACACCACCGGGCTTTACCGCCAGACTTCGGAATCTAAGACCCACGGGATGGGGGTGGGGGCCCAAGCACAGCGCGGCGGGAGGGGCCGCAGCGGGAAGCTTCCGGAGAACCCCAAATCTAGGCCAGGGAGAAGCAGTGCAGGGAGGCGCAAGCCCGGGCTCCCCTGGGGACGGTAGCATCCTTGCGCAGGCAGCCGCTCCCCTCCCGGCGCGAAGCCTCGCTCCCCAGGGGAGCCTCGGGGGTCCCTCTGGGCGCTTCGCAAAATGACAGGCGGCGCGGCAGCTCGGACTGCGACGGACAAAGGGGCCTCGCCCCCGGCTGCCCAGCCGCCAGGCGCCGGGCGGGGGTGGGGAGGGGAGGTTACGTAACGGGCGAGGCGGGGGCGGGGCGCCGGCGCCGTGCAGGGGAGGGGAGCCGCGGGAGCTGGTGGTGGGCAGGCTCCCTGGTCAGGTCGGCGTGCGGAGGAATCGCCGCCGAGTGGGGGGTCCCTCCCTGGGCCCCCAAGCCCGGCGCTCCAGGCTGTCCGTGAGCCCTCCTCGGCCCCTCGGCACGGTCCAGGCACTGGTCCACCCGCTCAGGCCCTTCTCCGCGGAGGCCTCGCCCAGGCCGCCCAGGACCCCCGGGGCCGCGCCCGCGCCCACGCAGCCCGCTGGTGTTTCTGTCCGCGCAGGCTCCGGGGCTGGGGCCGCAAGGGCAGGTTCAAGGGAGGAAGCTGTGGGTTCCTGGCCCACAGTGCTGGTCGCCCACAAACAGGGGAGACCCCTGGCCTCGGCGGCTCACCTTGGCCTTGGGAGAGGAGGAGGGGACGGCAGGCAGCTGCCACCGCGCGCCGGCCCCTGCCCCTGGGCAGGACAGCGAGCTGGGCCTCTGTGCCGCCTCGGAGGCACCGCTAAGCAGGGTCTGGACCCGGGGGAGGGAGGCTGCTTCGCGATGTGGAGTCCAAGGTTCCTCTCGCCAGGCCCCTCTAAGCCGTCCTCGTGGGCGGAAGCCTGGGCCTGTGGGTTTGAAACATGCTCCCTGGGGGGATCGGTTTATCTAAAATTACTTCTTTTATTTATGTGAAATCAGAGAGACAGCTCATTCACCTGCTGGTCCCCCCCCCCCGCCCCCGCCGCCCATGTCCACAACAGCCAGGGCTGGACCCGGCCAAATCCAGGAGCCCGGAACGTCTGCCAGGTCTCCCACGTGGGTGGCAGGGGCCCGGGGATCTGAGCCATCACCTGCTGCCTCCCAGGGTGAGCATTAGCAGGATCTGGAATCAGGGTCACAGCGGGACCCAAATCCAGGACTCAGATCCGGGATGCTGGTGCCCGGAGCGCTGCACTCAAAGCGGGGCAGAGCCCCCTCCGGGGTGCAGTCACCCCCCGCCTCCTCCAGCGGCCCCCACTTTATAATTACGGCTCAGAGAGGGATGTGATTTGGACGAAACCCTTGGCAAGGATGGACAGAATCAGGACTCGTTTATGCAGGCGCTAGGGACACACGGGGCAGGGAGAGATGAGTGAAGCACAGTTTCTGCCCTAAAAAAGTTGTTGGTCCAGGAAGAGGGGCCAGGGAGGAGTCAGGATGAGAAGGGCTCAGAGCTGCATCCCGATGGACGATGGGCGATGAGCAGCAGTTCCCCCAGAAGGTGCGGGAGTGGGGAACAGCTTGTTCACCTGCTGGGGGATTGGCTGACATAGCAGTGGCTTCGGGCGTCTGTGAGCACTGGGGTGAGGCTGCGGCTCCGGGGGTATCCTCTGCTGAGGCTGGATTTGCAGGGGGGAGTCTTGGCCTCTGGCCTCAGCACAGCAGGGGGCACCAGCCCTGTGGAGGAGGGTTGGAGGCGGGCAGAGGGGCAGTGTTCCCTCCCACCCGGTGTCCTGTGACAGCTCCACCTTCCCTCCCCACCTTCACCCTAGCTCTGTCCCTGTCAGCAGCTGAGCTGGGGACACCAGGAGAGACCAGACCCATCCCCGCTGGGCGGGAGGTGCTTGCTCTGTGGTCTGCAGCAGCCCACTTGTGCCCCTGGGCTCAGTTTTCTCACCTGTAAAATGGGCCAGTGCCAATCCCTACTCGGTCCCTCTTCCTCAGGGTCTCGGTGAGGGGCAGAGGTGATGGGTGGGCGGGAGGAACTTGTATGTTGGGTGCAGCACCCAGTCCAGCAGTGGGTGAGGCTTTTGCTCACTGGGTGCCTCCCCTGCCCTCCATCCTAGTGTAAGTCCTCCCAGACATGCCCGCAGACACCCAGAGCCCCCACCAGAGGCCCACACTGCTGGCTTGCGTTCTGGAGCCGCCACACCTCCCCACGCGGGGCCCCAGGCAAGCCCCAGCCCCCCGGGCCTCCGCCTTCTGAGTTTTCTGATGCAGAATGGGAGGCCCCGGCACCCCAGACCAGATGCGGGCTCTCTCCAAGCACCAGCAGCTCCCAGGCAGGGGAGGGCAGATCAGGGCCCCTTCTGCCCTCCCCTCTGCCACTCCCGGCCCCTGCCAGGGACATCTTGTGCCCCGGTGATGTCACTAGGCCCTCAGAGCCATGCTGTAGCTGACAGGATTTATTTTTAAACTCTCAGGTCTAGGCCAGCTCCCTACCCCGCCCCCATCCTAGCCCACCTCGCCCTGCGGGCTGTGTCACACAGCCCCCCAAGCCCCCAGGCTTGGTCTCCCCACCCACACACTCAGACGCCATGTGGGAGCTGGGCCGTGGGCCAGCTGTCTCCGGTCACTGAACCAACACCTGCTGAGGCCAACAGATGGGCCCGGCTACCTTGAGCCTCCAGGGGAGAGCCTGGAGCCCAGAATGGACAAGGGACTTGTCCAGAGACCCCTACAGGACCAGGGGGGCATCGGATGTGCTCCACACTCGCCTGGACCCCCTGGCGTGGCCTTAGCGCTGTCACCAAGGCTTGGTTTGGACGCGTTTCTTAATAACAGCTCTGTGCCTGCAGTTTCAAGTCGGTCTGGATGCCATGCAGCTCAGACAGGTTCAGAAATAGGGTGCTGGGCCAGTGCCCAGCTGCCCTGAGGGCAGGGTGTGTGTCCAGCACAAATGTCACACACTTGCCCTCGTGAGTGACCTCAGACTAAGCACCTGTCACCACCTTGAGTTTGGCCCCTGGATAAGATCCTGGTTGAAAATGAGGTTTTACTGCCAAGAAAACACTGGAGATCAGCAGCCTGGAGGCTGCGCCGGGAGGCTGGGCCGGCGCCAGGAACCTCTCATAGCAAATGGGGAAACTGAGGCTCCCAGGGGAGGGAGCAGTCTGGGCCGAGGCTGGATTCCGGGATGTGTCTGTCCTGTCTGTGGGAGGCCACGGTGACCTACCTGGCGTGGCCCCGCCCAGGGTTGGTGGCGTGCAGTGTCTTGGGCACCCCTGCAGCCTGCAGCGCCCCGGGAGGACACAGCCTTGGCGCCACTGTTTCATCACAGGCTGCTCGGTGTAACCCAGTGGACAAGGCCCCAGACTCCCTGGCCCAGCAGATCTCAGCTGGAATCCTGCCTGCGGCCTCTCTGAGCTGTGTGACCTTGGGCAGAGTCCGGCACTGCTCCGTGCCTCAGTTTCCTCCCCCGGGCAGCACTGCTGCGGGGAATGCCGGGGCGGCACGGAGCACAGGCCGCACCCTCCGCGCCCAGCGACGGCAGATTTTACCGTCATTATTATGCTCCCGTGCCAGGCCGCCGGATCGCTGCCCTGCATAACCGCTGTGGGTCCCCAGGTGGCTCAGAAACCCCGACACGCAGGGGGTGATGAGGGAGAGGCCCCTCTGTGAGGGCTTCCAGGAAGAAAATGGCCTTGGACTGGGATCCGGGTCCCACGGTGTCTTCCAGGGCCACAGCAGGGCCAAGCCGGTGGGGCTGGTCTGGGGAAGAGAACTGCAGGGGCCCCCCGGTGGGGAGAGAACCCAGCACCAGCTCGGGACCCCCACCCCCAGCAGCCCTGTGTCTGCACCTCCACAGGGGACACTGTGACACTTGTGTAAGAACTGGGCTCCCCCACAGCGCACACTCGGGTAACGGTGGCAGAAAACCCATCAGAGCCGGGTCCGAATCCCACTCAGGGTGTGACCTCGGCCGAGTGGCTTCACCTCGCTGAACCCTTCCCCGTAAGCCTGGCATAGAGACGTCTTAAGGGGCTGTGGTGTGGAATAAATGAGCAGGCATCTGGTACACAGTAAGCGCTCAATAATTCTGTCTCTTGAGAAGGGAGAGCCAGCCTGCATCTCAGAGGAGCGGGGAGGCGGGCTCTGGGCTCCAAATCCACAGCCTCCCTACACCTGGCAGGAGGGAGTGAGAACAAAGACCCCCACCCCTTAGGGAAGAAGCTCGTGGGGGTGGGGCCTGAATGCCAATGTATGCAAATCTCATGCAAACCAGGGAGATGGCGAGCTCTCCTGGGAGGAGGTGGGAAAGATGCAGCTGTCAGGAGCGGGGAAGGGGCCCCGGGATAGAAGCGGGTGCCCTGGAGCCATCACAGGACGCTGCCCCAGCTCTGGCCTCGCCTGGCATGGCTGTGAACGCCCCTGGTCAGCAGTCAGTCTCCAAGTCGGGGGCTTACAGAACCCCTCATCCCAGACCCCTGCTGTGCCCCAAGCTCCGTGCCGATGAACTCCCTCGCCAGAGCGCCAGCCATCCCTCCTGTTCCCCCACGCTGACCCCGGGACCATGTCGGCCGGTAGCCGCTGGAGGGCAGGCGGGGCGGGCCAAGTCAGCTGAGGCCCCCTAGCGCCGCCTGGCACGAAGGCCTCCCCCGCTCGGCCCGCGGAGGCGTTGCTGGACCGGCCGTCACGGCCCGGCACGTGTCTTCAGCGCCACCTGGCGGTGACGCGGCGCTCCTGCTGCACCCGGCCCCGACGCTGTCAGCCTTGCTCCGGCAGGTTCAGCGAGGCCGTGAGCAGCTACTAGGACCGCACGTGGGGAGGCCAGGCACGGAGCACGGAGCTAGGCTGGAGCACACCAGGCAGACGACCGACGAGGGCCTCGGCTGAGACGGGAAGGAGGTGCACACAGGTCGCAGAGCCAGAGCCGGGGTGCTGAGTAGACAGAGGGAGGGGGCTGTGGGCCAGAGGGGGGTCGAGTCTCACGTGGCTTCTGAGTGTGATGGGAGCCGCAGCGCGCTGTGGGCATGGGAAGGCTGCCAGCCGAACAGAGGGGCTGCAGGCGGGAGGGAGGGCCTTGGGGGGACCAGGTGAAGTGGAGGTGCCGGGTAGGCAGGGAGATGAGAGAATCTGGGGCTCAGGGCACAGGCTCAGGCTGGAGAGGTGCGTGGGGATGTTTCCGGGGTGTAGACAGCTTCAGGTGTAGACGGTCCAGTCCTTGAGGCTGGGTGAATCACCCAGAGGGCAAGTGTAGACAGGGCAGAGTGCCAGCATGGAGTCTTTGGGGGAGGAGCCGGAGCAGGAGCAGGCAGGGAGGGGAGGTCATGAAGTCCAGTGAAGCTTCCGGAAGGAGCCCGTGCGTTCCCCGGGTCAGATGCCACGCAGAAGTGGAGGTAGGTGAGCCGGAGCGTGGCCCCAGCGACCTGGAGAAGGGAGCCTGGCGCAGGAGGCGTGGCCAGGCTCACACTTGGGCATCTTAACCCCTCAGCAGGTTTCACAGCTTGTCCGGGGGTGGAGCAGTAGGAGCTCAGCGGGGGAGAAGCGATGGCCCACAGGGAAAGCGGGACCCACAGGCCAGTGGGGACGGACAGGTGCCCTGCGGAGGGCTTGGGCTGAGCGGGACAGGGATTCGGGCACACTTGGTCCCTAGTAAGGGGAGGGCCTGGGTTTGAGTCCTGGCCCCAGTGGGCCCAAGTCACTTCTGCTGACTGACCCTCAGTTTCCCCATCTACAGATGGGGCTGGTGTTGAGTGACAGTGGCCGCCTGCTCCGTGCCGGGCACCAGTCCAAGTGTTTCACATGAGGTTTTTTTTTTTTTTTTAATTTGGAGATTTATTTATTTATTTGAAAGAGTTATACAGAGAAAGGAGAGACAGAGAGAGAGGTCTTACATCCCCTGGTTCACTCCCCAAATGGCCTCAACAGCCAGAGCCGCGCCCATCCGAAGCCAGGAGCTTCTTCCGGGTCTCCCACATGGGTGCAGGGGTCCAAAGACTTGGGCCATCTTCTACTGCTTTCTCAGGCCATAGCAGAGAGCTGGATTGGAAGTGGTGCAGCCAGGACTCGAACTGGAGCCCATATGGGATGCTGGCACTGCAGGTGGCGGCTTTACCTGCTAAGCCACAGTGCTGGCCTGGTTTTGTTGTTGTTGTTTTTTGTTTTTTTTTTTTTATTTAAAGTTAGTGTTACAGAGAGAAGGAGAGATAGAGAGATCCTCTATCCACTGGTTCACTCCCCAGATGACCACAGTGACCAGGGCTGGGCCTATCCGAAGCCAGGAGCCAGGAGCTTCTTTGAGTCTCCCACATGGGTACAAGCACCCAGGCATTTGGGCCATCTTCCACTGCTTTCCCACACGCATTATCAGGGAGCTGGATCCTAGCAGAGCAGCTGGGACCTTAACCGGCCCTCCAATAAGTAATGCTAGCATTGCAGAAGCCAACTTAACCCAGTGTGCCGCAATGACAGCCCAAATATTTATTGACTTATTTGTTTCCATTTTATTTGAAAAGCAGAGATTTTCCATGTACTGGTTTACATCCCCATGAGCCTACAACAGCCAGGGCTGGGCCAGACCAAGGCCAGGGGCCCTGAACTCAACGCAGGTCCCCAACACGGGCGGCAGGAACCCCTGCCTCCCAGGGTGCTCACCAGCAGGAAGCGGGGATCAGCAGCAGGGCTGATCTCTGGCACGGGGTGAGGGGATCCCCAGGTCTCCCAGGATTCATCTCGGTGGCTGCCCACCTCAAGCATGAGGAGGACTGAGCCCAGCTCCGGGCCCGTGGGAGCTGCAGGATCGCACAGGAAGGGCAGCTTCCTCCCGAGAGCACTGGAGCAGCCTCCCCGGGGCAGGCTGGGTGCAGGCTGTGTGTCCCTGGGGGCTAGCGAGGCAGAGAAGACAGGAGAGGGGAGGCCCAGCGTCGGCGTGGAGGGCCACATTCCCGGTCCCCCTGGGCAGATGGCGATGCTGAGGGCCAAGGGCACGGCCTGTGCTGTGGTCACACCTCGGGCTCACACCCAGGCCCCTGCAGGGCTCCAAGGAAGGACTTGTGGGCAGTTGGGGCTCAGCCCAGCAGCTCAGACACACAGGCCCGGGGGCAGAGGGTGCGGCTCAGCCGAGCCCCGGGCATCTGTCAAAGCAGCACTGGGCTCAGCGGCCGGCTGCGTGTCTTCAGCCTGGACAGCCCGGTCCTGCCGCCACACAGCAGTCTGGACTCCCCAGCCGCTCGTCTGCCGGCGGCGTTGCAGGCGTTGGAAGGCGTGGGGCAGGTGCTGTGTGTGTGCGACGTGAGGGAGGGCCAGGCGACGTGGCTGTCAGGGAGCTTCACGGGGAGCGTCCGGCAGGTGTCTCGTGGCCTCACAATGCCCCTGGCAGCTGGGCAGGGCCGGACGGGGAAGCTCAGACAGCAAAGTGGCTGCGGGAGGCGCACGGTGCGGTGCGTTGATGAGGCTGGGGCCTCCTGGTGTGAGGGGAGCCTGGGCCTCTGAGAGCAGCAGGAGGCATCCTCCCCAGCCAGGGCGTGGGGCCGTGGGGCCAGGGAGCCGGGGTGTGGAGACGCGAGGTTGCAGAGCCTGAGTCCCGTTGCTGTGTGGCTGTGGCCAGCTCCTTCTCCTCTCTCTCTCTCCCTCATCCCCCCCAGGAGGGCCTGCATGTGATAGCTGCTGGGTTACTTGTCCAAAGCCTCCGCCCCCAGCGCCCAGGAGACAGGGAGAGAGCTGGGTGCAGGGAGGGTGGACGCTAGGATCCGGGGCCGCGGGGCCTGGCTGGACAGGGGAGATCAAGGAAGAAGCTGGGAGGGGCTGGTAATCACCGCTGCTCTCACGTTTGCCAGCTGGCGTCACCTTGAAGGCCCTGGCCCTGGCCCTGCCTGCAGCTGTGGGCCCAAGGGAGGTGGAGGTGGGGCTCTCCTTGCAGCGTGGACCGGCCTGGGCAGTGCCAGCCCCTCCACTGGGAGACCACCGTGATGCAGAGCCGCGACCCAGGAGCCCCCAAGCCTGGGTTTGAATCGCAGCTGCGATACTCAGTAGGTGCGAGACCCTGGGCGCCTCACCCAAGACAGCCTGAGCCCCGATTTCTGCCTAAGAGGAGGCGCCCATGCGAGGGTGCTGGGCGACGTAAGGCCAGTGAGGACCCAGACCCCCAGCCTCGTGCTCTGAGAGGCAGCAGACCCAGCTCCTGCTGACCCCTTGGATTCAGCCTGGAGCCCGCCCAGAGTGGACACCCCCAGCTCAGCTTGGAGAAAGCTGGCGGAGGCCGAGCAGCGCCCACGGTGCTGCCCCGTTCCTGCACACCGAGCCGGGCTCCTGCCCGGGCCTCGGCTCTGTCTGCCGCGTCAGCCTGCGCACTGGCACGGGAAGCCGAGGGGAGCTCAGGGAAGGCTGCTGGGGGCTGGGGGCCCACCCTGGGGCCTGTTTCTGATTTCTGTTTGCTCCTGTCTGTGGCTGGCAGCTTCTGACGCCAGAGCTGCTAGCTGGGCGGGCCTGGCGGGGTGTGTGTGTGTGCGCGTGTGCATGTGCGTGTCCAGTTCTGGAAATACGTCCTCCGGGGGCAGGGGAGTGTGTGTGTAGGAGGGGGAGAATTAGCGAGCTGCATGGTGTCAGCACTCTCCCGTCACGTGTGTGGCGTGTGCTCCTCGCACACAGGGGCGGGGTGGGGGACTGGCTCAGGCAGGGGAGTAACCGGCCCTGACCGCCTCCCACACTGCCCAGCGTCACCGGGACAGCCTCTGCCGTGCCGGCAGGCGCCCGGGTAGGAAACCCTCACAAACGGCCTTCGGAGGCTGGGGCCCATTCTGCAGAGTGCAGCCCAGAGAGGGAACGGGACGTGCCCAGATCACAGCCTCGGAACTGGCGGAGGCCGGCTGGAAGCCAGGCCAGGGAGGCCCCAGGCAGCATCCTTCCCGCCGAGCAGTGCCCTCAGCCTGTGCTTCCCGCGGCTGCAGTCTCTGCTTCGAACGGGGGCAGAAGACGGGTGAAGCCAGGTCATCGCTGGCCGGCGAGAAAACAGACCACAGGTCGCGAATCTCAGGGCAAGGCTGGCGGCAGACCCTGGCGACGGACTTGGGGGTGGGCAAAGGCTCCAAGTTCCATCCGCTTCATTTCACTTGGAGTCCCAACCCCAAGCTCAGCGGTAAGGGGCGCGCCGTCCTGTACCCTCCTCTCATGGCCGTTCCTATGCCTCACCCGTCGGCCAGCTGAAGCGGGGACTGCTGGGCGTGCCTACCTGCAGGCTTCTGCACCCAACCTGGACGTGGACCTTGGGGCCGAGCCCCAGCCAGCCAGCCTCCCACTCCCTGCGTCAATGCCACCCACAGTGAGGTCGCCCCGATCCCCCGCTGTGATTGGCCTCCCCCGACTCCCAGTCCTTGGTGCCTCGTCCTCTCCTTCTGTCCATCTCATGTTGGCCTTTCCCAGCATGCTGTGAGGCCACCAAACAGGCAGCCAGTGAGTACTGCTAAGTTCTCCATCTGTGCAATGGGGTGACGACCGCTCTCCTGTGAGGAGCAAACCCGACAGTGCCTCTGAGCTGGGGCCTGGGGTGGAGTGTGTGCGCTCCGTGCTGGAGCTGGGGTCTGACACCAGCCCTTCCCTGAGCACTGGGACGGACAGACCCAGGGATGGGGGGAGCAGCTGCCCGGCCACCGTCCTGCGGCTCTGCCAACCCTCTGTCCACTCGCAGTTGAAGTTCAGCTCTGCCGCTGTGACCTGAGACACCTGAGCCTTGGTGACAGTCGCTTCCGAGAGTGCACCTTGCCAGCCTCTGTCCCCAGACTTCAAACCTCAGAAACAGAACTATAAAAGGTTCCCTGAGCAACAACCACGCGCAGCGGGAAGGGAAGCCAGGACGCAGCAGGCCTGGCTAGGGCAGGGCTGGTGCACCCCACTCCTGACGAACGCTCCCGGGGAACTGGGGCCAGCCTGAGCAGCGGCCTTGGGGACACCAGCACTGAGCAATCCAGCAACCAGAGCTCTGCCCTGGGACTCGTCATTTACTCGTGGAAGATGACCACCAACAGAAGACGTTGACAAAACAAGAAAACTCCCGGGTTCCCACCACCAGCACCCTGCTCTCGCGGTGCCTTCATCATGTCCCTGTTGCCGCAGGGTGTCCTCCAGCACTGCCGTCTGGGGACCCTTCATCCGGCAGTCCCTGTCCTCCTAGCGGATGGCACTGTTAGCCATTGCAGTTGCTTTTTTTCCTGGCATCTCAACACCAGCAGGCCGGGTACTTCCAGCTGACAGGGCACAGAGGGGTTAGGGACTCGGCTGGCGAGGAGGAGGTAGGTACCTGGAATGGATGGTCACTGACCCTCAAGCTCCAAGGCCAGCACGCAGAGGGGACGCGTGGGCAGGACAGAAGACGCAGCCCCAACATTCTCATCTCAAAATATTTAATTTTGTTTTGAAAAGGATACATTCCCGGCTTCCCTCCCCACATCGCTCCAACCCACGGGCAGTGACGCACACACGCACACACGCACGTAAGGCCAACGGGCTCCGGCTGCCTCTGCCCTCTCCAGCCAGGAGAAGGGGTCTTTTCCTTGCCTCCTTCCCCCAGACAAGGTAAAGGAGAGGGGCCCGCTGGAATGCCAGCTCCCAGGGGGACGCAGAGCCCCACACGCTCCGTCTCATCACATGCACCTAGAAAAATAAGCCCAAGTGGTGCTCAGGCATCGCCAACGCCCTGCAGTGTCCACCTGGAAGCATCTCTGCCATTTTCTAAAAAAATTTATTGCACTTAATTAACAGATGTTAAAGGAGCCCTGGGGGCTTTGCCGTGGAAACCAGGAGCTCCTCGGCCCTTGGTGGGCCCCGAGTGGTGCACCACCCAGCATGCAGAGGCCTGCCCTCCCGGCCCCACACCGTGCCCGGCCTTGGGCAGGACTGTGGGAGCTGCTGACGCTCCGTGCCTCCCCCAGCCTCAGGAGCCAGATGAAGGCGAAGCAAGAGTGACCCAGGCCCTCCACAAGGCCATCCGCCCGGAGAGCTCGCTCTCCTCCAAGCGTCGTGTCTGCATCCTAGAGATATTTATTATGTGAATATTCTCGCAATGTGGCTGCCACAAAGCCGGAGCCGGGACGCTCGGGAGTGGCTGGCACTTCCCAGCCCGTCGTGAGCCTCTGGCGGGCCAAGCTCAGGTTGGCTTCTCATTTCTGAACACAGACGCCTTGGCTGGCTGTTGGCCCCGAGAGAGAGAAAAGGCTCAGGACGGAGTCGAGACTCCCACCTCCATGACAGAAGCTGAGCACTCGTGTGAGGCCTCAGAGCCGAGCCCAAGGGAAACAAGCTCACCTGAGCACTTTGTCCCCAAATGTCACCCTCTGTGGGCGTCCCCGTCCTGTCCCCCAAGCTCCTGACTCCAAGGGGCTTCTCACAGTCCGGCAGCTGCACGGACACGCTTTCCAAGGAAGTGCTTTGGGAAGGAGCCAGACCCCACTGCCTGGGGGGAGGAAAGGTGGGCGCCGTGCAGACAGGAGGCGGGACGAAAGGACACACACGGAGCCACTGTCCCACCATGGGATCAGAACGTGGACGCTCCCAGCGACTAAAGTGTCTATCCTTTAAAAAAAGTAAAACTGGAGAAACACAAACCATACACTTTCTAGCCAAAAAACAAACAACTTGAAAGCTCAAGGCTCTTTCACCAATATCCAAAGGAGAGCTGCCCTCCTGGTGAGTAGCCAGAGCAGGGGTGCCCGGGTGGGCGGTGGCCCAGGGCAGACACGGACATGCTGGGTGCAACTGCCCTGGGGTTACAACAGAGTGGAAAGTGTGTACACGGTGTTTCTAGAACCACAGAGGAAGAACCGGGGCCTGGCGGGAGGGGTGGCCTCCTTTGGCCTCAGGGACCCTTGTCAAGTCCCCTGGAGAAGTGGGTGTGCAGGTCCCCGGGGGCCTGGGCGTCCCCCTGGGATGTAGTCCACGGCCAGTGGGTGGCTTCCCTGGTCTTAACATCTGCTATGAAAAGTCTTCAGGGTCGGGGCTGCGACTGAGCCCCGACTTTAAATAAAGCCAGTGTTAGGTACGACACAGGGTGCCGTCTCCTCTTCACCACAGGCTGCCCGCCCTGAGCAAATAAACACCCCCGTGCAGGGTACCCCACTGACCCCAAGGAGCAGAGGGTCCACGGACTTCCTCGGTGAATCTTCTGTGCAGAGCAGGGTGGCTCCGACCAGACCCCAGGAGCAGCTGGGACGCAGAGGCCGCCACAGCTGTGTAACTCCCTCCGCGGCACAGCCAGGCTCGAGCGGGTGGCCCCGTCTCCTGACGGGGGGGACTCCAGTCCCGTGTAAATGTCCCAAGAGCCTGTTGTCCCGAGAGAGTGGTGCCATGTCCTCGATGATCCCTGACGAGGTGCCCTGCCCTGCTGCCACCCTCTGGGCAGTTCGCCCAGGATCCCCGAGGGAGACCCGGGGCTTCCTTGCCCTCCAGGTAGGCAGAGCAATAAAAAGGGGACTTCTCAAGAATCGCGGCCGCCCGGTGCCCACACGGAGGGCGGCGAGGCCGGGCCGCATCCTGGTCCAGGAAGTGAAGCCTCCTGCGGGGAGGGGCCTTCTTTTCTAAATGCGAGACTGTAGATGGGTTACTGGGTGGAAGGGACGGTAGGCCCAGAGGCCCCGTCTAGTGGGATAGACAGAGATTGAGGTGGCCTCCGAGAGAAGCCCTCCTCGCACAGGCTCGGGAGCCTCCACAGCAGGTGCATTGTGGGGCAAGCCCATTGCTGGGCCTGCAGACCACAGGCCACAGCCACGAGAGAAAAAGGGTCTGGGCTCCCTCCTGCTGCAGGCCCACAACCAAGCCCACCTCAGGCTGTGCAGGGACCCCCTCCTGTGGCTGCCACATGCCAACACTTCCACCTCCACGCAGTGCAGAGTGGCCGCGTCTCTCCAAGGCTCTTTGGGGATGGTGGGGTGCAAGCCCTGTGACCTGAGAAGACGTGAGGGTGACAGGATCACAGCTCACTCTGCAGACAGCCCTCAGCAGCCCGGGCCGGGAGCGTGGGGAGTCCAGGGAAGCCCGAGCACCCTGGCAAAGATCTGCTCTCCAGAGGTCCCTTCCGATTCAACCAGGACATCCAGGGACAGAGACCGAGGCCGCTCCCCGGCGACGTGGATCCTCTGTGCTCCAGCCAGAGGGAGGCCGGCCCCCGGGAAGGCCCGCGAGCGCCAGCTGTGTTATAAGGAAGCTGAGACGTGGATGCTCCGGGGGCAGGTGCGCCGCCACGCGCCCAGGACGAGTCCTAAGTCTCCACGCACGGGTGGGGTTCAGGGAGCCCCAGGCAGAGGTCTGAGGTGAGGCGGCGCCCCGCCCGGGGGAGGGGCACGGGTTACAAGGGCCCGTACTTGGTCTCATACTT
This sequence comes from Lepus europaeus, assembly GCF_033115175.1. Taxonomy (NCBI): domain Eukaryota; kingdom Metazoa; phylum Chordata; class Mammalia; order Lagomorpha; family Leporidae; genus Lepus; species Lepus europaeus. Next base: position 6,378,088 of record NC_084836.1, read on the forward strand.
GGACACGATGGTCTTGCACTTGCCCACCTCCTTGCGAAGCTCGGCCACCTCCGTGCGCAGCGCCGTGTTCTCCTTCTCCAGGAAGGCCGCCCGGATGGTGATCTGGTTTTCCTTCAGGCGCCGGGCGTCCCGGGACCGTTTTGCCGCCACGTTGTTTTTCTTGCGTCTCGTCCAGTACTTTTCATCCTGCGAGGAGGTCACCCCGTGGGTCTCGGATTTCCCCACCAGGGAATCCAGTCGTTCCCCTCCCGCAGCCCAGATTCTGCTCAGAGCTACGGCAGGGGGCGGGGGGGACACCGAGGGGCACTGCCCTTGCCGCCGGTGGGGGTGGGTGAGAGTCCTGGGCAGGTTCTGCGGGGAGCGCCGGAGCCCCCACTTGCTGGGAGTCTGCCGTGTGCTGCCCACGACAGCATCCCGCTGTGCGCAGGCCTGCACTGGGCTCCGGGCCCTGCAGCGCCAGCCCTCGCTCTGCAGCACTCAGACAGTGGGACCACGCGAGTCCCTGAACCTCTGTCTCAGGCCCCTGCTCCGCCGTGGGGACGCGACAGTAACTCCCTCCCAGTCATCGGAGGACGACACGAGTGGAGTGGCCGCGATGAGCTCCACCCGTGCGCCGCCATCGTCACCACAGCTCCCACGGTCTCGGACACCTCCTGAGAGACAGGCTCGGTCACAGGAGGCCACGTGGGCTTCGCACGCAGGCCGGCCTGACTCCCCGGCTCGGGCGAGAACGTCCTTCCTCTAAGCGTTTCATAGGAAAGCATGGAGACTACACAATTCTCCCTTCCCGCCGGTTCCCATGGAACCGGCAACCTGGAAGCTGCCTGCTCGTCCCTGGGGCAGCAAACCAGCAAACCGCCAAAGCAAGGGCGTGCGCAGCCCCAGCTCCTGCGCCCCAGCACGCTCCCGCCTAATGGCAGGGCCACAGCCAGGGGGCAGGACGCCCACACGGGGCAGTGGCCCCGTGTAACTCCCCGGAGTTTCTGTCTGCTCACCAGGCACCACCTGACTCTGTTTCTCCCTACCGGACGGTCACCAGCCGTGGCTCCCTGCCCTGAACTCACGGCCTCTACCTGCGGTCCACGGCGGGGACGGCTCCCCAGCAGACAGCAGCCCCCGCACTGCGCCCCACGTAGGAGGGGTGCCGGGTTACCTTCTGCTCGTCGGGCACGAAGACCTTCTTGGCCTTCTTGATCATGGGCTGGGGCTTCAGGTCCTCCTCGGCAAACTTGTGCTTCCGAGGGTTGAAGAGCTCTCCACCAGGCACGCTGGACAGGACCAGGTCAGCCGGGTCGGGATTGAAGTTCACGTCCACCTCCACGCAGTTGGGGTCGATGGGACTGGGCGTCTCCCTCTCCTTTTCCAGGGAAGATTCTGGAAGACACGGAAACAGGTGGTCCAGAGCAGCCCTCTGAACGGTAAGAACCAGGCCTCTGCGCACTCTCAAAGCTGCACCAACCACTGCCACTTGGGAAGAAAACCACAACCTCACCAGCCCTGGAGCCAGATCGGCACAGACGGCTCATGCCAACACAGGGACACAGAAACAACTGGCACGCACGGCTCACGCCAACAGCAGCCCTGGAGCCAGACCGGCACAGACGGCTCACGCCAACAATAGCCCTGGAGCCAGACCGGCACAGACGGCTCACGCCAACAATAGCCCTGGAGCCAGACCGGCACAGACCTCTCACGCCAACAGGGACACAGAAACAATCCTCTCCGTAAGGAACAGGATGCTCACAAGGAAACAGAGGCCCTCGAAAAAGACACCATTTTCCAACTGTTTTCTTCTCCCAGAGATGTTAAGCAAAACATTAAATCATTATGCCCTCAACTTCCTGTGGTTTCAAGTTCTCAACTAATGAGTAACAGCTGAGTCTCTCTATGAACTATAGTGGCCGGCGACCTTGACTAAGTAACTGAAACGGGCTCCACCTTTGAGTCCCTGGGGCGCACGCAGTCTGCGGCCACTCTGACGAAGGCTGGGTGTGAACCCCATCTGTCAGAGGAGGCCACCAAGGCTCAGAGAAACGAGCCGGCCTCCTCGGGCCACGCAGACAGTAAGTGGCTGAATGAAATTCCCATCCTCGGTCTGGCTGACTCTGCCTCCCGCCCCTCCCAGCTCCACCTCCACTTCACGGTGCACGGACGCTGGAGTACAGCCACCTCCAGTCCAAAGGCTGTGCGATTTACAAGAATAAACATCATCTTTTAATTCATGTTTAGAAGACTTGTTTATGTGTTTTTTAGAGAGGAAGAGATGGAGGGAGAGAGAAAAGAAAACCTTCATCCACTTTTTCTTTTTTGACGGGCAGAGTGGACAGTGAGAGAGAGAAACAGAGAGAAAGGTCTTCCTTTGCCGTTGGTTCACCCCCCAATGGTCACTGCAGCCAGCGCACTGCGCCGATCCGAAGCCAGGAGCCAGGTGCTTCTCCTGGTCTCCCATGGGGTGCAGGGCCCAAGGACTTGGGCCATCCTCCACTGCACTCCCGGGCCACAGCAGAGAGCTGGACTGGAAGAGGAGCAACCGGGACAGGATCTGGCGCCCTGACCAGGACTAGAACCCGGGGTGCCAACGCCACAGGCGGAGGATGAGCTACGGCGGCACCAGCCCATCCACTTTTTCACTCTGCCAATGGCCACAAGAGCCAGGAACTCACTCTGGGTCTCCCACGCAGGTGGATGGGATCCAAGCATCCACGCCCTGGTCTGCTGCCTCCCAGGAGCATCAGCAGACAGCAGGAGTGGAAGTGAGCAGCCAAGACTCAAACTGGTGCTCCGACGTGGGACGCTGGTGTTCCCAGTGTGGCGTACACACCGCACCACAATGCCCGCCCCAAGGCTTGTGTGTCACTAAAGATAAGAGTTTTACTTGAAAGAATAACGTACCTTTGGACTACTTGTCCAAGGCTACTGCTAAGAGTATACGAAATAATTCAGTTAACAAGTGTTTATGGAACACCTTCTCCAAGCCAGTCACGGTTTCATGGAATGTTATCTGGTGGAGAAGGCTGACATTATACAAGGTAAACAAAAATATCTATAAAAGTCTTCGACGCCATGGGCATATCCGGGAGAACATTCTAGAAAAAGTGAGCCCGAGGCAGGTGCCCGGCTGGTATGTTCGAGGGGCCAGTGTGCGTGAACAAGAGGGGTGACAGAACAGGTCTGAACCACAGAGAGCAGTGGTCTCAACAGAGAGGCATTCTGCTCTGTGGGGACATGTGGTCACGTGCGGCCTGAACAGTGCCCCGAAACGCTCAGGTCAGACCCCCCTCCGCCCCCACCCCCAGATGTGTCTGGTCTGAGGCCGCTGTGCGGGGAAGAGGCGTGCGTGATCAGACTGAGGGCGTCATGCACATAATCCACGGTACGCTCTGGACGGGCTAGGCACACAGAGGTCTGAGTGTTGAAGGAGTGAATGTCCAGGGAGCACTGTGGGCACTGGAAGCAAATGGGGCCTGTCAAGCCCTGTACCGGCAAGACCAACGGCCAGGGCACGCATCACCCTGGGGCAGGTGTTTGAGCTCCCGCTCCTGATTCCATTTTCTCGCATGCAGGCCCTGGGAGGCGGTGGTGATGAATCAGGTAACTGGGTCCCTAACCACCCGGGAGATCTGGATTGAGTTCCAGGTCCTGGCTTCAGCCTAGGCCCAGTCTCAGTTGTTGTGGGCATTTGGAGAGCAACCTGGTGGACAGGACCTTTCTAAACGCAGCAGAAACCAAATGCTAAGATGTGGCTACTTTTCAGGGACAGGACAAGAGAAAGCCCCAGGAAACAGAAGGGGACAATTCACAAGAAGCACAGAAAAATTGGTTTAGAGGCAACGGTTTTGAGGAATCCTCCTTCCCAGAGGGTACTTCTGTGAACAAATTCTAGCAATGACAACAAGACCTTAAAGTGACTCTGCGGGGGGGAGAGGGAAGTCGGAGGCCCGGTGGCCGTCTGCTGGAAGCATCACCGGACCCACCAGCACCAACACTGCCAACGCTAACACCGAACCCTGGTGGTGGAGGAGCCGCTCTCCACTGCAGGCAGTCACCTACAAACGCTGAGTGTGCCCGCACCCGGTGACCAGCCATTCCACCCCCAGGTAAATGCCCAAGTACTGACAGCAGCGCCAGTCAGAACCCGAACTAGCAACGCCCCAAATGCTCTTCAGCTGCAGAATGGAGACGGCACAGGCACAGGCGCAGGCGTGGCACTAGTCGGCAGCTGTGTGCGACGTAACACAGTCTCAGAGAGAAGCTGGAAACCAAAGGATATGCTACTTACGTCTTTTCTACAGAAGGAGCTGCCACGTTAGGAGGAATTCTACTTTCATTCCTATCATGTGTGCAACTCTTCAGTGTATGAGGGGTCTTCAAAAAGGTTACGGGAGGAACCGGTGGTGTGGCGTAGTGGGTAAAGCCACCACGGTGATGCCAGCATCCCACATGGGCACCAGTTCCAGCCCTGGCTGCTCCACTTCCAATCCAGTTCCCTACTAATGCACCTGGGAAAGCAGCAGATGGCCTATGTGCTTGGGCCCCTGCACCTACATGGGAGCCCTGGAAGCTCCTGGCTCCTGGTTTTGGCCTGGCGCAGCCACAGCCATTGTGGCTACTTGGGGAGTGAACCAGCAGGTGGAGGCTCTCTAACTCTGAATGTCAAATAAATGTTTTTTAAAAATATACCAAAAAGGGGGGGGGGGGCGGCGGCTATGGGAGCTGGCATTTGGTGTAGTACTGAAGACGACACTTGGGCTGCCTGCAGGCCACACTGGAGCGCCCGGGTTCACGTTCCAGCTGTTCCCAGTTCCAGCTGTCTGCTAATGCACGCCCTGGGGGCAGCAGGTAAAGGTCGAGTAGCTGGGTCCTTACCCATGTGGGAGACCTGGATTAGGCTCTAGACTCCTGGCTTTGGCGTGGCCCAGTTGTAGCTCAGCCCTAGCTGTTGTGGGCATTTGGGGTGTGAACCAGTGGAATGGAAATCTCTGTCTTCTGTCTCTCTCTGCCTTTCAAAAAAAAAAAAAAAAGTTCATGAAATCACATACTAGGGAAAAACTATGCATGGATTTCAAAAAAAATTTTGCATCAAACTGTTTCCTGTTTTTGTTTTTTTAAGATTTATTTGAAAGACAGAATGACAGAGAGATTCCATCTACTGGTTCACTCCCCCAAATGCCCACAATAGCCAGATCTGGGCAAGGAGCCAGGAACTCTATCCAGGTCTCCAGCATGGGTGGCAGGGGCCCAAGGACATGCGGCATCTTCCTCTCTTCCCCAGGACCATTAGCAGGGAGCTGGATCAGAAGTGGAGCAGCCGGGACTTGAAGTGGCGGCACCATACGGGATGCCAGCATCACAGACGGTGGCTTTACCCACTAAGCCATAGCACTGCCCCTCTTCCCAAACTTATTAACTACTTCCCATTAATTGTTTGAGGCTGACTCATAAACTTTACAATATCTGTATTATTATTATTATTATTATTTTTTGACAGGCAGAGTGGACAGTGAGAGAGAGAGACAGAGAGAAAGGTCTTCCTTTTGCCGTTGGTTCACCCTCCAATGGTCGCCGCGGTTGGCGCGCTGCGGCCGGCACACCGCGCTGATCCAATGGCAGGAGCCAGGTGCTTCTCCTGGTCTCCCATGGGGTGCAGGGCCCAAGCACTTGAGCCATCCTCCACTGCACTCCCTAGCCACAGCAGAGAGCTGGCCTGGAAGAGGGGCAACCGGGACAGGATCGGTGCCCCGACCGGGACTAGAACCCGGTGTGCCGGCGCTGCAAGGCGGAGGATTAGCCTAGTGAGCCACAGCGCCGGCCACAATATCTGTATTATAATTTTTCTTCCGGGGGCTGGCACTATGGCACAGTAGGTTGATCTTCCACCTGCGGTGCCAACATTCCATACAGGTGCCAGTTCTAGTCCCAGCTGCTCCACTTCCGAACCAGCTCTCTGCTGTGGCCTAGGAAAGCAATGGAATATGGCCTAAGCGCTTGGGCCCCTGCACCCACATGGGAGACCTGGAGAAAGCTCCTGGCTCCTGGCTTCAAATCAGCCCAGCTCTGGCTGTTGTGGCCATTTGAGGAGTGAACCAGCAGATGGAAGACCTTTCTCTTTGTCTCTCCCTCTGTCTATAACTCTGCCTCTCAAATAAATAAATACTAAAATTTTTTTTCTTTCAAGATTTTAAAGTTAGAGAGAAAGAAAGAGAAAGGGATCTTCCATCTGCTGGTTTACTCCCCAGATGGCTTCAATGGCTGAGGCTGGGCCGGACCAAAGCCAGGAGCCCAGAATTCCATCTGGGTCTCCCGGGTGGGTGCAGCAGCCCAAGCACTTGGACCATCTTCCACTGCTTTCCTAGGCACATTAGCAGGGAGCTGGATTGGAAGAGGAACAGTGGGGACTTGAACCAGGGCCCATGTGGGATGCAGGCATGGCAGGTGGCAGCTTAGCCTGTGGTGCCATGATGCCAGCCTCAAAAGAATACTTTATGTCTGTTAAACTGTTTTGTTGGTGTGAAGAGGTTTATAATGTACACACTACTTTAAAATTGTATTTACTTATCTGAAAGCCAGAGAGGCACTGACAATAAACAGCTCACTCACCTGCTGGCTCACTCCCCAAACATCTGCGAAAGCTGGGGTTGGGCCAGGCTGAAGCCAGGAGCTGGGAACACAACCTGAGCCTCCCACACAGGTGGCAGGAACCCAGCTACCTGAGTCATCACCTGCTGCCGCCCAGAAGGTGGCACCTGGAGCAGAGCTGGGGGCACTCGAAGTCCAGGCCCTAACAGGATGCTGCTGTCCTGAGCGGCATCTTGGCTGCCAGACCCGATGTCTGCGTCCCTACCCCGATTTCTACGTGTCCTCTGACTCTAGCTGGACGTTTACGAGCATATAATTAGGTTACAATTATTAAAAATAAGAGCCAGTGCTGTGGTGTAGCAGGTAAAGCCACCGCCTGCGGTGCCAGCATCCCATATGGGTGCCTGCTCAAATCCCGGCTGCTCCACTTCCGACCCAGCTGTCTGCTGTGGCCTGGGAAAGCAGTGGAGGATGGCCCAGGTCCTTGGGCCCTGCACCCCATGGGAGACCAGGAGAAGCACCTGGCTCCTGGCTTCGGATCAGCACAATGCGCTGGCTGCAGCGGCCACTGGAGGGTGAACCAATGGCAAAAGGAAGACCTTTCTCTCTGTTTCTCTCTCTCACTGTCCACTCTGCCTGTCAAAAAAAAAAAAAAAAAAAAAAAGCAAAATACTTGGAAAATGTTAAAAAAAAAAAAGTTTAACTGTAAGCACAACTAATCCTTGGTGATGATATAAGAAAGATGGTAACATGGGGAGCAGAGGCTGTGCAGCGTCACAAGCACTTCAGGGACAACAGCAGTGCTCCAGATCCTGACCGGTGACGATGCTTTCACTTTGGGGGGACTCGCTGGGCTCTGCGCTGAGGACATACACACCTGAGTAAGAGCACGCCACGAAAATGGTTTACGTAGACACGAAGTCGGGGCGGGCACGCGGCCTCGTGGGGAAGACGCCCGTGCTCCGCGTCACAGTATCTGAGTTTGATTTCCGCTCCAGCTCCTGGTCAGCTAACGCAGACCCTGGGAGGCAGCAGTGTTGGCTCAAGTGACTGGGCTTCTGTCACCCATGTGGGAGACCTGGAAGTAGTTCCCAGCTCCTACCTTCAGCTTGGCCCAGTCCTGGTCACTATGGGCATTTAGGGAGTGAACCAACAGATGGGATCTGTCTGTCTCTCTCACCTCCACCTCTCAGATAAATCAAAAAACAAAAAACCCACTGGCTTCAAATGGGAGTTCTGTCAGAATCAGCTGTCGTCTCTCATCTAACCAGCTTTCAGAGAAAGGGTGAGGTGCAGAGAGACACGTTAAAGGGATGTAGCCAGCAAAATCCAACCCTTGAGAAACCCTGCAGGGCAAATGATTTGGTTTCACAACAAATGAACTGCAGGGGCCTGCTGCGGCACAGAGGGTTAAGCCGCTGCCTGCGAGCCGGTGTCCCAGCTAGGCGCCGGTTGTGTCCTGGCTGCTTCACTTCCAGTGCAGCTGCTAACGGCCTGCGAGAAGCAGCACAAGATGGCCCACGGCTTGGGCCCCAGCCCCCCACGGGAGACCCAGCTAAGGCTTAAGCTCCTGACTCCTGGCTTTGGCCTGGCCCAGCGCCGGCTGTCACAGCCATCTGGGGAGCCAACCAGCGGATGGAAGATTTCCCCACCTTCCCCGACTTTGAAAATAAATAATCTGGGAAAAAAACACACAAATAAATCTCAAAGAAAGAAACAAGGAGAGGGGAGCCTACAGACCGAACAGATGTTCCCACCAGGTGCACCGCAAGCCTTGTTTGGATCCTGATTCAAAGAAACAAACTAATTTCTTGAAAAACTTTTAAAACTCCCGCTTCAGTTATATATGCAATCTTCATGACATGATAAACGATCTCCAGTTTTATTGAAAAAAACTGGTTATGGGCTGGCGCTGTGGCTTAATAGGCTAATCCTCCGCCTTGCGGCGCTGGCACACTGGGTTCTAGTCCCGGTCGGGGCGCCGGATTCTATCCCGCTTGCCCCTCTTCCAGGCCAGCTCTCTGCTATGGCCCGGGAAGGCAGTGGAGGATGGCTCAAGTGCTTGGGTCCTGCACCCGCATGGGAGACCAGGAGAAGCACCTGGCTCCTGGCTTCGGATCAGCACAATGCACTGGCTGCAGCGACCATTGGAGGGTGAACCAATGGCAAAAAGGAAGACCTTTCTCTCTATCTTTCTCTCTCACTGTCCACTCTGCCTGTCAAAAAAAAAAACAAAAAAAAAACTGGTTATGAATTAGGAATTGTTGAAAGTGGTAATGGCTAACACGGAAGTTCATTCTAGTTTTTTTTTAACTTATTTTATTTATTTATTTATTTATTTATTATTTTTGACAAGCAGAGTGGACAGTGAGAGAGAGACAGAGAGAAAGGTCTTCCTTTTGCCGTTGGTTCACCCTCCAATGGCCGCCGCGGTAGCACGCTGCAGCCGGCGCACTGCGCTGATCCGAAGCCAGGAGCCAGGTGCTTCTCCTGGTCTCCCATGGGGTGCAGGGCCCAAGCACTTGGGCCATCCTCCACTGCCTTCCCGGGCCACAGCAGAGAGCTGGCCTGGAAGAGGGGCAACCGGGACAGGATCGGTGTCCCGACCGGGACTAGAACCCGGTGTGCCGGCGCCGCAAGGCGGAGGATTAGCCTAGTGAGCCGCAGCGCCAGCCCTGTCTAGTTTTTAATCAATTAAAAAAACTTATTCAACAGACAGCGTGTCAGGGAGGGAGAGACAGAGATCTCCCATTCACCGATTCTCCAAACGCCCACAACAGCCAGGGGTGGGCCAGGCTGAAGCCAGGAGAGGCACGTGGGTGCCTCAGGTGGCGGCAGGGATCCAATCTCGGGCCGACACTGCCGCCCCCAGCTGCACCAGCAGGACGCTGGTCTGGAGGCAGAGCGGGGACTCGAGCCTGGTGCCGCAGTAAGCGAGCTGGGCCTCTCAAGTGGTGGCTTAACCCACTGCACCACAGTGCCACCCTGAGTAGTCTCATTATTCTGCTTGAAAACTTTTCCAGAATAAAGAGTTAAAAAAGCACAGGCTAGGAGGATTTCCTGGGCGAGACATCCACCTGCCTGCCCTGAGCCCGCAGTTCCGCAGAGCCCCCGGAACAGGAGCTGCGTCACCTCTGGTGGGGTCGTGTCCAGGGGCACGAGAGCAGACCGCCCCTCACAGGTAGAACAGGCAGAGAAGGGACAGTGAGGCGGGCCCTGGAGCTGCCGCCTGTAGGAACGTCTCTGCGCCTCTGGCTGGCAGCACCTGGCTGTGCAGCTGCACGGCCTGGATTCCATGGCCACTGCCTCCCGGCTGCGTGACCCTGGGCAAATTACTTAACCCCAGCTTCCCTGCCTGTGACGCAGGGTGACGGTCGTCAGCCCCTAGAGTTCGTGGGAGGGTTCTGTGTCTGTCTGGCGTGGAGCGAGCGCTAACTGAACGTGAGTGGCAGGAGTACCCTCACCACTATCACTGCCCGAGCTTCCCGGCCGTCTGTGGCACAGCACACGTCGGGGTACAAGAGCGGTGCTGAGAAACGCAGACCGGGACCGCGGGGCCTTCGTCCTGCGGCACACCCCACCGGCCGGGCTCGCAGACCAGGACGGCGGGGCCTTCGTCCTGCGGCACACCCCACCGGCCGGGTTCGCAGACCGGGACGGCGGGGCCTTCGTCCTGCGGCACACCCCACCGGCCGGGCTCGCAGACCGGGACCGCGGGGCCTTCGTCCTGCGGCACACCCCACCGGCCGGGCTCGCAGACCAGGACGGCGGGGCCTTCGTCCTGCGGCACACCCCACTGGCCGGGCTCGCTCCGCCGCCCCGACTCCTGCGGCGAGGGAGCCGACAGGAAGGCCCGGCAGCGTGGGCCGTGGAGCCCCACCACGACCTCCCGACAGGGCAGGTGGCCCTGCCCGGAGGCCTCCACCCACCTGTGCTGGACACGGTCTCAGAGGGCTGGAAGAGGGCAGTGGAGGAGGACGGTGGGGACGCCGTGGAGGAGCTGGCCGACTCCTTCCCCTCCAGCTCGGCCACCGGCAGCAGCAGGTTCTGGGCCAGGTGGGTGGGGCTGGCGGGGATGCCGTTCTCCAGCAGGAACTCGTCCAGGTCCATGTACTCCAGGTGGAAAGACTCGCCGTCGTACGGGATGGTCTTGTCCCAGATGGGCGGCATGAGGGAGGCCGAGACGGCCATGGTGCTGGCGGCCGCCGCCTCGTCCTCCTCCAGCTTCTCTTTCCCCTTTTCCTTGTCTGCAGACACAAAACCTGGGGTGAGACACCACACAGACAGCACCCCAGTCCCAGGAGGCGGCCCAGCCTTCTCGGAGTGCTGGCTCCAGCCCAGGCAAGTCAAGAGCCCACTCTGTTCGTGGGGGCCTCTCTGGAGACGGCACTGGACCTCCTCCAGGCCTGGCTTCCCAGAAAGCTCACCACCACCAGGCCGGACGGGGTCCCCGGGTCGGTGCAGGACGGGCTGTGGGGCCAGCACCTGCAGGAGGCTCATCTCAGTGTGAGGAGCGGAGAGCCTCAGGCCGACAGCTCTGGCGTTCTCTCCTGCTCCCTCCAGCCCTGCGTGTCCACCCTGACCCACGGCAGGGCTGAACCCAGCTCTGCCACCCACGTGCTGCGTGACGTCTGAGCTCAGCCACGCTGCTTCACTCCTCTGGGTCTCAGTGTCTCCTACCGTCACCGAACACTCTGCCTGCTCGGGTCCGTACTAGAGGTCCTACACACGCTAGCATTCACCGCCACTGTGAGCTCTGAGGACACAGCAGAGACTGGGGTGCTTCCTTTCCACAGCTCAGGGGTCAACAGAGGGGCGGGCAGGCAGTGCTCGTGGACTCTGAACACTGGATGTGCAGGCAGTCACTGGAGGGCTGCTAGGTGGAGAGCGCCTGGAGCTTTCTTGTCAGAGCAGCCATTCAGAGACCCGTATCCCTGAAGGAGCAGGACACACCGCGGGCAGTGTCCTGGGAGGAAGGTGTGGGACGGCTCCCATTCAAAGCCAAACTAATCAACCAGTGGAGGCTACAACCCATCTAATTACCATGGCCAAAACATTCAGCACGTGGATATCCAAGCGAGGACAACCAAGGGAGAAAACAAACAGAGATGTGATGACAGAGAGGAGGCTGGGAGGGAATCGAAATGACAAGGATGCTACTCAGGGAAGCGGGAGATAAAATCATGACGAGTGCATGATGGGTTTTCAAAATCCAGGAAGACAACTTTTTTTTTTTTTTTTTTTGGACAGGCAAGGCAGAGTGGACAGTGAGAGAGAGACAGAGAGAAAGGTCTTCCTTTGCCGTTGGTTCACCCCCCAATGGCCGCTGTGGCCGGCGCATCACACTGATCTGAAGCCAGGAGCCAGGTGCTTATCCTGGTCTCCCATGCAGGTGCAGGGCCCAAGCACTTGGGCCATCCTCCACTGCCTTCCCGGGCCATAGCAGAGAGCTGGCCTGGAAGAGGGGCAACCGGGACAGAATCCGGCGCCCCGACCGGGTTCTAGAACCCGGTGTGCTGGCGCCACAAGGTGGAGGATTAGCCTGTTGAGCCACAGCGCCGGCCAGGAAGACAACTTTGAACTCAGGATTCGGAAGTGAGGAGAAACCAGACATGACTGTGTCGGAAACAAACCAGCCACCCCTGGACTCCGACACCACAGACGAGGCACAAGAACAGCCTATCGGCCCAGTGAAGACGGACACGCCCAGGGAATTGGGAAGGTGGAGATTTTTCACAAACAGAACCTGGGCATGGCTTCTTGTATGAATTAACTTCAATTTCTGCAACTGTCCCTGGCACCAGGCTTTGGCTGACGACCAACTAGGAAGCCAGGGAGCCAAGCCTCGGTGGGCTGGGCCGGCCAGATGGCGTCCCGGTCTCCTCCCCTGAGATCCAGGCTCCACGTTCTGTTCAGAGACCATGCGACCCATGTCGGGTGGGGCCACTGAGATCAAAGAGGGGAGGAGAAAGAAAAGCCACCAAACTGAAAGACAAGCAGTAAGTCCGGAGTTGGCCTGCTCAAAACAATTCAGGGCAACTGAAATCGGTGATTTAAACTGGAAGAGAGAAGCCACTCGTCTATCACGCACGTCACAGGACTTGACACCAGTGGTGGCCAGAGGGATGTAGTAAAAAGAGGACCAGACCGGGAGTCACATGTGACCTTGAGAAGGCACCTTCCCCTCTCCAGGCCTCGAGTCTCCTCTGGGCAGGGGGGATGCTACCCCACGGGCCGCTGTGGAAGTTACATGAAGTCAGGTTACGACCAAGCGCTCCAAGAGTGCCGTGGTCGCTCATCACGCGGGAACCTCAGGCAGGAACCTGCCCCTGCGCACCCCTGTCCCTGCAGCCTGCCTTAGCCCCAGACCTGGGGTGAACATCACCTTAAAAATTAAAGGGTTTATGCACATAAGGTCCCAAAGCAGGAGGAAAAAAACCTGGCCTCACCTTCTGTACTGAAGCTATTTATAACCCAACAGTGACAGCCACAGTGATGGGAGCCTCAGAATGTGGAGACATTCTTAAGAGAAAAATTAATTCCCCAGGATAGGCGACTCACAGAAGGCCTGCCCCCTCCCAAGTCCCTACATTATACTGATGGCTCCCGGACTGGAGGGATGTCATGGTGCACCTAAGACCCACAATAGGTGGCACTCCTGCACCCCATCCCCAGGGCAAAAAAACAAGGCCAAACCTGCTTCCCACATGTGCCCTGGGCAGTGAGATGAAGCCCGGCCCTGCCACTGTGGCCCCAGCAGGTGAACGGCTCCAGGGGCCTACCTCAGAGGCGCATCCCCGCCTCGCCTCGCCCAAGCCTTCCCCGTGCACCTCTCACTGCACCTCGGCAGCAGCCCGGGTACACGTGTCCAGAGAAGCTCTAGGGAGCACCCATCCCTGGGGATGCTCCACACCCAGGAGCGGGGCAGGCGGCATACCTGCCACCCCGGACCCGCCCTCCTCCAACTTCGGGGCGGACTTTGCAATCACGGGGGTGGCAGGCACACGGAATGCTCCTTAAAATGCAGACTCCCACCCCAGGAGCCGCAGCCTGGGTGGGGCCCAGGAACCGGCATTCCAAGCAAGCAACCCCGGGTGAGATGGATGCAGGCGGCTCCAGGGGAGGCGCCCCGGGGGCGTCACGTAAGCGGCCGCTTCCGACCCCACCAGCCCACCAGCCTCCTCGCGCCCCCACCCCAAGCTCCCCCGCCCGCCTCGGCCCCGCCAACCCCCTCCGCTTCGCTCGCCCCCGGCCCCCTCTCCCCAAGACCCTGCCTAGGCCTCCAGGCTCCTCGTCATCCCCGGCCCCATCCCCCTCCGCTGGACCACTTCACCCTGACCTCCGACCCCAGCCCCGCCCTCAGGAGGCCCCGCCCCTGCAGAAGTCCCGCCCCCAGGACGCGCGGACCCCCCCCCTCACCAAGGCGCGCCTCGCGCGGGGGGTTCTCCATCAGCTTCTTCAGCACCAGCGGGAAGGAGCCCGGCAGGCCCCGTTCCCCAGCTGCGCGCCCCGGCCCCGGGCCCGGGCCCGGCCCCGCCTGCGGCTCCACAGGCGGCTTCTTTCCGCCGCCCGCGTCGGACATCGTGCCCCGCGCTCCGCTCGCGCGCCGCGCCTCCCCCGCCCGCCCCCCGAGATGGGCCGGAGCCGTGCGACCCGCCGCAGCTGCCGACCCGGGCGGCGACTGCGCAGGCGCGCAACAGCACCCCCGCCTCCCTCCATCCCTACCCCGCCTGCGGACCGACTCCGGCGGATTAATTATTCATGAGGCCAGGCCGGCGTCCCCGGACGGCGGCTCCGGATTGGCCAATCCCGCGAGAAGGGCGGGCGCGGCTTCTCGGGCTGCGATTGGCTAGGCAGCCAGGGTGAGCGCGACACGTGCGGGGCCAGGTGAGGAGCCCCCGCCCCTGCGCTCCCTGATTGGCGCTTGCCGGAGTCTCTGTCCTAGGCCTCTCTCGGCCGCAGCCCCTTCCCCTGCTCAGAACACCCAGAGCAGCGCGGCCGCAGCCCCGTCCCGCGGGTCCCCGCCTCAGCCGGAGGGGGCCGGGGTGGGGCGCGGTCGGGCCGGCCCCCCACGGGTCACGTGGAGGCGCGGCAGGGCCCAGCCGCGGGGAAGGGGGAGAAGGCGCGGAGGCAGCCAATGGCGGCCGGGGGCGGGGCCCGGCCCGTGCACGAGGCGCCGCACGTGCGGGGCTGCGGCGGGGCGGGAAAGGGAAGAGGAAGGGCGGGGCGGCCTCGCTCGCCGGACTCTGCCCGGGGCCGTGGGGCTGGGCCGCGAGGCCTAGGCCGCGCTCCGCCTCCCGCCGCGGCCCCGGGGCTGGCGGAGGGCCGGGCGGCCGCGGAGGCCGGTGTCGGGTTGCCTGGCGACCCCGGCTGTGTCCCTGTGGGCGGCGGCGGCGGCGGCCCGGAGGCCCGGCCTGAGGCGGGCCGGATCTCTCCCACTTACTAGCCCGTGACCTTGAGCAAGTCCAGTGGCTCCACCTGGGCTGTGTCCTTGGCCACTCCGTTACGAGCTTGGGCTAGATAACCCCTGCCGGCCTCATCGGCTCTGAAATTCGCTTCTTGCCTACGAATTTCCCTTTTCCTAGGGCAAAACAAAAACAAAACCTCTTTTACACAGAGTGCCGAGCCCACGGCGCCTCTCTGCAAATACGAACACTCCCCGAGGGGAGACGGGGAGACCCGCCGTCTGTGGGGGCGCACACGGAGCTGGGGGGCTGACCGGAACTCCTGACTCGCCGGCCCTGGCTGCGTTGGCCTGAGCCCCTGTCGCGGCTCAGGGGGCGCAGAATGGCAGCCGTGGGCTCCCCGGGGTGTGTGCCCGCCGGCTGGCTGGACGCTGTCAAGCGGGCACAATCCGAATTTCGCGGGAAGTGGAGGCGGAAGAAGGCGGGTGGCGGGCTGTGGCACGGCAGGTCAAGCCGCCGCCTGCAAGGCGGGCCTCGCATCCCAGCACAGGTGGAGTCCCCGCTGCTCCCTGCGAATGCACCTTGGAAGGCAGTGGAAGGTGGCCCACGCGCTTGGGCCCCTGCACCCGCGTGGGAGACCTGATGAACTCCGGGCTCTGGCCTGGTGCGCCCCGGCTGTGGCTGCCAACAGGGGGAGTGAACCCGCCGTTGGACCTTTCTGTTTGCCCCTCTCAGTGTGCCTTTCAAATACACTGAGCCTGGGAAGCTGGACATTTGACGGACTTTGATAGGCGGTAGGGACAGGACGACTGAACCGGACCCCAGAGCTCAAGTTCTTCCTGCCACACTCTCACACTTCATCCTTTTCTGGGTCTGTTACCTCCTGCGGTAGCAACGGGAGATGGGTAGGACGGGTTCTACCTTAGGGGTTCCTGTGAGCCAGTGCACGTAAACACTCAATTGCAAAGCTGCAACAAACGGTCGATTTTGTGATTTTACTAAAACTGTGATGGGTACAAATCCCTTGGTTGGCGTAGGGGTTACCCCAGAGACGAACACAGTACCTGGGTCCCTTTGCATTTAGTGGGAAGAGTAAGCTGTCCGGAAAGAGCCTGTGTGTTGTGGAATTGTTGTTAGTGGGGAGATATCTTTAGGGGAAAGTAGCCTAGAGATTTTTAGAAACAAGTTTCAAAGGGCACTCCCAGGAAATTGATTTAAGCAGTACACGAAGCTGCTAGCCGCAGAGGGGCTCGCTAGGTTGGAGTGGGACATGTGTTTCTGTGGCTAACGGTGTTACTGAGTGAGGAAAACTCTTCTCAAGGTATCAGAGGCGGATAAATGATTAACGGTGCAGTGGAAAGTTAGGACATTTGTTCCTGACAGAGGTGGGATGTAGGAAGTACAGATTGAGATGTTCTTTCTTTAGCAATAGTTATGCAAAATGGATAATGCCTACTCCGCTGTGCCAGGAGCTAGGCTGCCAGGCCTGTGCTTCCTCTGAGAGTGTACCGCCTTGTGCTGACGCCCTGCAAAGGGGAGGTTTCCCCAGGATAGCCGGAGGGCACCTGGCGTGTCCCAAATGCGGCAGGAGCATCGCAGGCATGTGTGCTCTTGTGCGAGCTGGGAGGCTGGCCATGTGGCTGGCCTGCAGCGCCTGCCATTTCTGGTCTCTTGTTCACTCGCCACAGCGGCCTCCCCTGCCTCCATCCACTGTCGGGGTTGGGGGAATAACAGGGCGACCTCAACAACAGCAGAAGTGTTACGAGAAGTAATCAGCTAACTTGTGTGGCTGGTTAGCCCCACACAGAAACTCGGTAAGCATATGTCCTCACACATGCATGAAGCAGCACTTGGGTGCTCTGTAGCAATAGGTGTGCCGAGCAGCGGCCTCTGGAGGGAAGTGGGGTCCTAGGGCACGGTGTCCCTGTGGGCTCGGGGGCAGGCGTCCCCAGGGTCTCCCCTCAGCCACTGACCAGCTCCGGGCCTTGGGCCTCGGATGGTGGACAGCCCTGCCTCTCAGAATGGCTGTGTGGATCCTCTGCAATAAGCAACGTCAAGTGTATGCCCAGAGCAGTGAGTGGCGTGACGTGGGTGGCACTCAGGCTGTGTTGGGCTAGGGGTCGAGTTGTTTTGGGGATGAGGACAAGGCTGGGGACCTGCAGATGGGTTACGGAATCTAAGCGAGAACCGGAATAGGATGTGCAGTGTCCACATTCCTGAGCTGGACTCTACTGTTCCAGACCCCTCCTGGAAAACTTAATTCAGTCTAGCAAATGCACAGAAAAGATTTTCATTAACCCATCGTGCCAATTTGGATCATTATTATTATTCGAATTCCAGCATGGGAGTCTTTGACCAGACACCTCCCAGGATCTCGTCGGCCAGCTCTTCAGCACCCAGTAGGACTGAAAAGTGGGCCCTGAGCCCGGGATGTGTGAGGGCGGGACGGCGCTGAGCTCGGCACGGCCCGGTTTCTGTGTCCTTTGCCAGTTCCGCACGCAGGAGAGCACAGTGCTTTGCTGAGGAGAGGAGCTCAGTAAACGTTTGTTGGCAGTGCTGGTAGGAGGTTAACAAAGCCTTTCACAGCCAAGTCACGTGCATTCGGAGCGGTGCTAGTGTTAAATAGCAGCCATTGTGTTTGATTCGCAACTGGACCTGCGGCGCAGCCCCACACCTGCCCTGCCTGCCAGCCCACATACCTGTGGCTGCATAGTTCTGGGCTCTCTGCTTTGTACCTTGGTCTCGGTGTGTTCTGGGGCAAAGTGGTGGGTGGAGGCTCTTCCCTAATCCCTGCCCATCTCTTCAGGACTCTCAGGAGTACCGGAGTCCTGGTTGGCTTGCGTTTTATGTGTGCCCAGCGTTCAGATGACGCGCGGAGCTACTCTGCTGGTACCGTTTCCAGGGGGGGAGGCCTCACCTGTAGCTCCTGTGGTGTCTCGACAGCCACGGCCCCTCCAGCTGAAGCCGTGCTGGGGGTACAGTGGGAGGCTGGGTGTGATTCCCACTTCAGCTGCTTCCTAACTGTGTGACCTTGGGCAAGTTACTTAACCTCTCTGTGCCCGAGTGCCAGACTTAAAGCAGTCCACGCACAGGACAGCACCTGGCACACAGCAAGCGCTCGATTAAAGTTAACTCTTCCGCAGTTCCCTCTGGGTTGTTCGTTCCTCCCCTCCTGCCCCTTCCTCGGATAGTGGGGGTGGGTGGCCCTCCCACCCCGTTATGACCCTCGAGGCCCTGCAGGCTGTTGCCTTCCTGGGGCTGTCCCCCTTGCTCCGCTCCTGGAGCCACGGTGGCCTTCCATTGCTCAGACACGCGGAGTCTGTCCTGCCCAGGGGAGGGCCTTGGCGGGAGTAACGGCTCCTTCCTCGCCTTCCCGGCCTTGGCTCTGACCCCTGACTGCAGTCCCGTGCTGGGTGTGTGGGGCCTTCAGCCGCGCGCTAACACGGGCTCAGGAAGCAAAGGAGGAATGATCGGCTGACTGAGAGGCGCTGCTGCCCTGGGACATGGTTTTGAGCAGCAGGGAATCCTGTGGGTACACACATGCCCGGAGGCGGAAGGCGCAGGGTTGGCCCCTTGGGCAGCTGTGTGGCCTTGCCCTCTCTAAGCACCCTTCTCTCCCGGGTAGGGCAGACATCACACCTCCCTTGTCACACCATGGCAGTGGTGCAGGAGCACAGAGCACAGGTCCCAGCGCCAGCAGGAGAGACCGCAGCTGTTGGGATCAGGAATCCTTCCTTCCACAGCCCCGCTTTGGGTCAGGCCCCGTGCAGAGCCTGCTAGAAGAGGCACTCCTGGGGCTGGCGCTGTGGCGCAGCGGGTTAACACCCTGGCCTGAAGCACCGACACCCATATGGGTGCCGGTTCGAGACCCAGCTGCTCCCGATCCAGCTCTCTGCTATGGCCTGGGAAAGCAGTAGAAGATGGCCCAAGTCCTTGGGTCCCTGCACCTGCGTGGGAGACCCAGAAGAAGCTCCTGGCTCCTGGCTTCGGATTGGCGCAGCTCCGGCCATTGCAGCCATTTGGGGAGTGAACCAGCGGATGGAAGACCTCTCTCTCTCTCTGCCTCTCCTCTCTCTGTGTAACTCTGACTTTCAAATAAATAAATAAATCTTTAAAAAAAAAAACAAAGAAGAAGAAGAAGAGGCACCCCTGGATGCCACCCTCCGCCTGGCACTTGGTGAGAATGAGTGTCTCGCATTTCTGTGACTGGGGTGGGGGCCCCTAAAGTGGGAGGGAGGAGGGGGCCCCCACATACCGGCCCTGAGGTTAGCCAGCCATTGGAGTCAATTTCTCGCTCAAAGACTGCGAAGACACCACTTGGAAGGCAGTGGTGAGGGTTAAACCAGCTGACATCCAGCACACACAAAGCCCCCTCCCCCTTCCTCCTGCCCCAGGCTGTGAGGCGGGCACACGCGCCTCTGCCAAGCCCAGGCGGCACCGAGTCCATCCTGAGCACCACCGTCCCAAGCCCCTTCCTCCTGCCCCCACAGCCCTGCGGAGATCCCGGGCTCTCCTGTGCAGGGCCCGCGGCACCGCACCCCCAGGAGCCACAGTGAGGCCGTCCTGCCCACAGTGACATCCGGTTCTCTGGGTGGCGGGAAGCTGGGAGGAGGGCCAGAGTGCGAGCGCGATGGGGGCGGAGGGAGCCCGGTGCCACACTCTTTGCCTTTCCCAGAGGAAACAGCCCGCACTTCGCAGTTTGCAAACACTCACGTGGGGTAACTCATTTCATCCTGGCGGCCTTCTCCCTCGCCTCTTTACAGACTGGGGACAGCGGGCCAAGTCAAGGAGACCTGAGCAGTGGGGTTAGAAGCCTCCCTGCTGGGCCGGGTGCTTCCGGTCTAGGAGCGCCCCAGGCGGGAACCCCGTGTGCCCAATGCAAAGCCAGGGCCTCCTTCACAGCTCCTGTCAAGGATGGGGATGGGGGCGCCTCTGAGCACAGGCAAGGCCCCAGAGTGGGGGGGGGGGGGGTGAGGGCAGGAGGTGTGTGAGGCTGAGAGACAGTGCCGTCTTCCCGGAAATAGGCTGGAGAAGGAAGAAGTATGAGGGAGCGAGCAGCCTGGAGCAGGCTCGCCTGGTGGAGAATCCATGAGACAGAAGGTGGGAGCAGAGCCAGGAAGCATAGTCTTTAGGGCATAGAGGAGAAACTGAGGCAGGGGTGGCATCCAGGCCCACTCTTGCTGAATGTGCACCTCTGGCCACAGTGAGGGTTGCCGGGCAGCCCCAGGAGTTTCGGGTCCAGTGAGGACTGGCATTGTGGCACAGCAGGGTAAGCCATTGCCTGCAAGGCCAGCATCCCATATGGGTGCTGATTTGAGTCCCAGCTGCTCCACTTTTGATCAGCTCCTTGCTAATGGCCTGGGAAGGCAGCAGAAGATAGCCCAAGTCTTTGGGTCCCTGTACTCACGTGGGAGACCCCGAAGAAGCTCCTGGCTCCTGGCTTTGGCCTGGCCCAGCCCCAGCCACTGCAGCCATTTGGGGAGTGAAGCAGCAGATGGAGGATCTCTCTCTCTCTTTAACTGCCTTTCAAATAAATAAATCCAGGAGCGGCGAGAGGGAGAGCGGCCGGGAGCAGGTCTCAGGGAGTATCTTTCAACCAGAAAATGGAGTGGGGGACTGCAGACAGAGCAGTCTCATGAGAGCACACCTGGGGTTTCTCACGCTCTGCCTGCCTTCCGCGGAGGTTCCCCCCCTCTGGAGTCAGGGTAGCCCTGCACGTGACCTCACCATGTCACAGGTGCAGCCACTGGGCTGGCACACCACAAGAAAGTGGGGGGCTTGTGACCCGTCCCCCAAGCACACACCTGCCCCCTTTCACAGGGAAGCAGAGAGCTAGAGATCCTGACGGCCTTCCCGGTCTCTCTGCCCGGAGGTCCGGAGCCACGGTGGTGGGCAGTGGGGAGAGGAGCTGCTGCGACCAGACCTCCTGAAGCACTGGCTACGCGACTGTGTCAGATTCCAGTTCTGCGTGGTGGGTGTAAGGTGCAGCTTTGCAGGTAGACGTCTATTTTTATCCACATATGGAGGGTGTGGGGCTTTGGGAAGCAGCGAATGCAAGTAGTGTGCAGGGGCCTTCCTGTCTGCTGTGGCACGTCAGCCCAGGGGGCTCCTAACGTGCAGTGAGATGCCACATGAAGTGACAGGAGGTGACCTGAGACTCTGGCCCACGCCCGCCTTACGGGACTAACTAATCCTTAGCTAGAGCTGCCAGCTCTTGGCAGGGCTCTGCCTGAAACCTTGGGCAAGTCCCGTAAGTGCTGCGCCCTGCCTGGGAGGGTTGGGGACTTTTCAGCTGTCACAAGGCTCTGCAGACCAGCTGGGAGCCTGTGGCCAGCAGCTGCCACCCCACCACAGAGGCCTGGTTATCCTGACCGAGGAGCAACGTCCTGAGTTGCTCCCGAGAACCTTTCCTTGCTCAGCTGGGACCTGGCCCTGCAGTGCAGTGGGACACGCTGGGGCACCTGGGTAGGGCAGGACCAGGACCTAGAAGGGACTCCCCCATCTCAGCTCTCAGAAATTCTTCCAGCCTGGCCTCTTGCAGGCGTGGGCAAAAAAAGCCAACAGTGGCCTGGCTGTGGGTGTGGACTCCATCTGGGAGCTGAGCTGCAGGGGGCTTCCCTGAGGGGTGGGCTTCTCTGGTGAGCAGCAGGGGTCCTAGATTCTAGGAGGCGAGGGAGCTCTGTGATGCCCACCTGGAGGGTGGCCTGGGCCCAAAGCTCCATGGAGGACCCTGTTGGGACCCAACCCTGACTCCTGCGCCTCCTCCCTCCCACAGGGGCTCCTGAAGAGCAGAGCCGGTGGCCTGCCCTTTCGCGCTTTTACAAAACAAGCCCCGGAGCTGAAGAGAGGTCAAGGGTCAAGGGCAGGGGGCAGGGGGGAGTCTCTTCTCTGGCTGCAAAGTTTTAAGAGTAGGCAGAGAGAGTCCTGGGGAAGGAAGTCCTGAGGGGTCGCCCAGGACCACCTATGGATGAGACGTGGCAGGGGTTAGCACAACAGGATGAGGGAGAGGCCTGAGAGAGGGGCCCCGAGGGGACACCTGGGCCCCTGGGTGACCTCGGGCAGCAGAGGCTGGGCTCCCCTGAAGGCGGTGAGGAGGGGGGGTGAGTGCTGACATCTTGGAGCAGAAGCATTTATCGCGAGGAAGCACCCCGGGCAGGTGGCCCCCAACTCTTGCTATAACTGTTTGGGGCACCTGGGCTTCCCAGGAAGATACCTGGTGCTGGCTGCCTAGCTACCCCTCGGTCCACGCCCTCCTCCGCCCGCTGCCTCGCCCCGTGTTTGCCATGGTATCCTAGGAACGCGGGGTTTCAAGCCGTGTGGCCCTGTTACATAACAGCTTCCACCCCGTGCGTGAGTTCAGCCCCAGCGCAGGAGCTGGGAGCCACAGCAGGCAAGCTTCTCTCCAGACTCCCAGGCCCCTGCTGCCCACACCTGCCGGTTGTGCCACTGCTCCACCTGCCCCCCCGTGCCGGGGGTGGGGGTGGGCAGGGAGAGCTTCAGAAGCAGGCAGTCCAGCTGTATCTTATTCTGTCCTTGTCCCAAGTACAGCACCCGTCAGTGGCTGCACACTGGTCGTAGCTCCCCAAGGCTAGCAGGCCCTGGGGGCAGCCTCAGAGTTGGTGTGGCGCCCCCACACCCCCCGAGTCCCTTTCCGCACCGTGGCCCAGCCTTCTGCCCCAGATGAGACCACGGACAGACCCCTGCCAGGGACACCCCCCACCCCAGCTGGGGATGCTCGTCCTGACACTGTGCCTGTGGTTGCTCCCGCCCCTTGGACACCTGGGCAGCCAGCCAGCGCAGACCACCTGCGCTCCTACCTGTCCTCTTCTCTGGCCACGGCAGAGAGTGCTCCAGCAGGGACTTGAGGACCTCAGGCATGTCCATGGCAGGGGCCACTCCGATCCGGTCACAGCTCGCCATGGCCCGGCAGGAGGTGCTTGCTCCGGGAGTTTGGAAGCAGCTGGAGAGGCAGGGGCTGGCCTGGGAGCCGCAGGCTAGGGAGGCAGGCGGGGTGGGAGCCTGAGGCAGCCAATGGGCAGCACCGGCCCCGGCCCGCCCGTCCACCCCCGGCTCGGCCACCTGCCAGCTCCGGCTGCAGCCAGGCCTTCCCTTCCCGCTGCTTGGCTGGGCGGACCTGGCCCTGCGCCAGCTGCAGCACGTGGAGCCACCGCGCCAATCCTCTGACAGAGAACCCGGCCTGTTATCTAACTTTGCGAAGGGAAATTCTCCCCAGGCTGGGAGCCATAACCAGGGCTGCCAGATGAGAACGGTGAGCACAGCTCCACGCCCACAGTGAGCAGGCTCCGCACAGGGTGGAGGGGCCCTGGCAGCCCAGGCATGGCAGAGAGCAGGGCACACCACGGAACCCATCCTGGGCTGGGGCCTGGGGCTCCAGGGAGGACAGAGGAGGGCTGGCAAGACAGGCAGCTCAGCACAAAAGATCCTCTTCGTGTTGCTGTGTGCAGGGGCACTAATGGGCACTGTGCAGTCACCCAAGGGCTTGTAAGCCCCGAGGGGTCGTGGCGTGCTTTGATGCTGGTGTGTGTGTGTGTATGTCGTACACACGTGCACTGCAATGCACGGGAGTACACGTGTGGCATGTGTCACTGGGGCTATCTGCCATCTGCAGAGCCGGAAGCCTGTTCTCCAAAGGCGAGTGCAGAAGACCTGCAGCCTGGAGCTCTTCGGTGTTCTGGGGAGAAGGGGGAAGAGGCAGGTGCCCGGCAGAGGCGTGCTGGGAGTGGGGCACCAGGCTTGTCCTGGATGCGGCATACCTCATCTACTGGCCATTTGCTGGAGTCCGCTCCTTTGCCCTCCTGCCAGCACTCTGTCTGGCCTCTGTGGGCCCCAGGCCACCTGGGCATGTGGGTGAAGTCAGGGCTCTGTTTCCATCCACCTGAGACCAACATCAGAGTGAAGCCAGACTTGGCAGGGGACACCAGGTCCTGGATGCTGCCAGACACTGATGTGGAATCTTGGACAAGCCGAGCCGAGCTTCTGGTGCCAGTTCCCAAACTGCTGAGAGCAGTGACCTCGGAGGCCCCCTTCAGCTCGCGCTCCGGCTCAGCGGCTCTGGGCTGCGTGTGATAAGCACAGGTTTTTCTGCTGTAGCTGATTCCTATGCAGTTCTTTGCTGCTGCCCAGAATTCCAATTTGCTCAGAATCAAAAACACTCCAAGACTCCCTCCAGCCTCTCCCCTTCCTGACAGGCCTAGCGTATCCTCTCCGTGCCCTCCTTCCCTCCCAAATGATCCTCCCCATATTATGGTCTTTTTTCAAATAATTAAAAATTAATATTTTTAACCTTTGACTAAAAAAACCAGTATATGGCTCAACGCTCAAAAGTTTTGATAAAGTACATACTTCAGAGACATCATTTTTATCCCTGCCCCCATAACAAATTTATTTCTTTGTTTTTAAAAAGATTCTATTTTAGAGGCCAGGGTTGCGGCATAGCAGGCAAAGCCTCTGGCTGTGATATGGGCATCCCATGTGGGTGTCAGTTTGAGTCCCAGCTGCTCCACTTCCCAGCCAGCTCCCTGCTAATGTGCCTGGGAAAGAAGTGGAATATAGCTCAAGTGCTTGGGTCCCTGCCATTCATGTGGGAGACCTGGAAGAAGCTCCTGGCTTCAGCCTAGCCCAGCCCCAGACATTGTGGCCATCTGGGGAGTGAACTAGCAGATGGATGACCTCTGTCTCTCCCTCCCTCCCTCTCTCTCTCTAACTTTGCCTTTCAAATAAATAAACAAATCTTTTCAAAAAATGCTGTCCTTAAAAAATATTTTATTTGACAGAGTGAGAGAGCGATTTTTCATCTGCTGGTTTACTCCCTCAAATGCCTGTAATAGCTAGAGCTGGGCCAGGCCAAAGCCAGAAGCCTGGAACTCCGTCTGGGTCTCCCAGGTGGTGACGGGGCCTAAGTACTCAGGCCGTCTTCTGCTTTCCCAGGAGCGTTAACAGAGAGCTGTATCGGAAGTGGAGCAGCCGGGACTCGAACACGCAGTCCTATGGATGCTGGCACCGCAGGCAGCAGCTTAACCCCCAGAGCTGTATGTTTTGAGGATGTAGCGATATTCGGTCATGGCAAAAGCAAGGCCCCCTTCTGTTCTATTCCAGCCAGGGCCCAAGCTGGCGACCCCCGTGTCCCGGGAGTATGGGTGCAGAGGGCCGTGTGCAGGCTGCTTTGAGTTTACCTGTGATTTGCAGACAGTATTGACTCAGTGAGTTGGTGCATTAACTACTTCTTGGCCTACGAGCCCTGGAGTGCAAGCTCTGGCTGACAAGGGTGGAATGGGCAGGCAGCCACAGAGCGAGACTTCAGAGACAACCGGAAGTACCCTAAGTGTCTCAGAAATGCCCCCGCTGCCTGACGTTGCCATTCCAGGGGATTCACGCCTGTGAGTCTTCCGCAGACCCCACCTGACGCACAAGTACCCCTGCTCACCAGGCTGGACCCTGGGAGTTCAACACCAAACACCAAGCCTCATCAGCAAACTCCCCACCTTTAGAGGACGCCTGTGCCCCTGAATGCCCACAGCGGCACCCCTGCTCTGCGCTCGGTGTCCAGCTGGCACTGATGGTCAGGTGCAGGGAGGGGGGAGGGCGGGGCAGGCACATCCCCGGACACGTCCGGAAGGGGCCACAGGTGTGTGGGGATTATCCTCATTTCTGGCTGCTCCGCTTCTGATCCAGCTCCCTGCCAATGCGCCTGGGGAGGCAGTGGAAGATGGCCCTGGTGCTTGGGCCTGGCGGGAGACCTGGAAGAAGCTCCTGGCTCCTGGCTTTAGCCTGCCGGGCTCCGGCTGCTGCAGGCATTTGGGGAGTGAACCAGCGGGTTGAAGAGCCCTCTTTCTCTGCTGCTCTGCCTTTCAAATAAATCTTTAAAAACCAAAAAACAACTATCTCTGTGCTTTGCTCTCTCCCTGGCCGGCAGAAATGAAGGTGCCAGGATAGATGGACACAAGCTTGCCAGCCAGCATGTGGGTCCAGTGTCCCGGGCTGCCCTTTCCTGAGGGCCTGGGGATACTTCCTGGGAAGCTGCACAGGGCCTCCCTGGTGGGGAACAGTGCGGTGTGGGAGCAGTTTAGGGAGAACCCTCCAGGGCCACCCGAGCCACGTCTGCAGGCTCCCGGGTCACCTGACTCGCTCCAGGCCCCTCGGCAGTGGTGCACCGTGGGTGGGCCTCACTGCAGTCTCTACTTCCAAGGCTGAAGACCAGCAGTGGGCCTGAGGTCAGC
The DNA here is from genome assembly GCF_033115175.1 of Lepus europaeus. Classification (NCBI taxonomy): domain Eukaryota; kingdom Metazoa; phylum Chordata; class Mammalia; order Lagomorpha; family Leporidae; genus Lepus; species Lepus europaeus. Next base: position 6,404,306 of record NC_084836.1, read on the forward strand.
AAGTGGGGGCCCACTGCCGGGGTCTATCTCAGCCACCGACCAAATATCCAGGTGGCCCTGGTGCATGGATCCACAGATGTGGCACAGAATGAAGAGGAAAAGACGCACAGCGTCGCGTACACACTGATTAACAATGACGCGAGCTTCTGGAAGCCTGAATTCCAGTTCTATCTCCTCCTCCAGGAAGCCCACCTGGCTTCCCAGCCTGGATGAGCCTTCCCTGGCTTGCTGAGTGTCTCCCACCACGGTGCCCATCACATCACCCATTACCCCACAATCTTCTATGTAGGTCGCCCCCCACCCCTGCCAGCAGCCTGGATTCAAGACAGCCACAGCTTCTCCCACAGTCTTGGATCCCAGGAGTGAGGGTGCAGTGGGTGCCTAGTTAATGCTGACCAACCCAAGCCAAACAAGGACCAGGTGGGAATTTAAGGAAACTGAGGTTTAGTCCATGAGGTCCACTGACGTGCTCTTCGACTTTCCTCCTGCAAACCATTCTCTCTCCAGCCCCAGGAGGGGCTGCAGCTTCCTGCACCACTTAGGTTTGCACAATGCAGTCGGGGAGCCAAGAACCCCAGAACAGAGCCAGGGGCACCTCTGCTGACAGCCAGTTCCCAGGAGGTTCTCCATCTTTGTTCTGCCTCTTTCCCAGGAGTCCTTGAAACCCTCACTGTCTGCGGAGGCTGTGAAGGGTACTCGGCGGTCCTGCAGGGCTGCAGTGAGGAGGGACGCCCGCCCCGGGCCCGCAGGGCTGCGGTGAAGGGACAGCCGCCCCGGGCCTGTAGGGCTGCGGTGAGAAGGGACTCCAGCCCTGGGCCTGCAGGGCTGCGGGGAGAAGGGACGGGACAGCCGCCCCAGCCGACCCGGGCCTGCGGTGACCGAGCTGCTCAGCGCCCCCTCCCATCCTGCATCAGGCAGCGGAGCGCCTCCAGCAGACCAGGCCCGATGACTCCCTGGCCTTGGGCCTCTGCTCCTGGGGCGGCTCCGCGCTGCAGCGAACACTACCCGGTGAGAGCCCCCCCCACAGGACTCCCTCCCCCACCTGGAACCCCTGCTGTAATACATCCACTCCTCCTAGGGTGAAGCAGCTGGGGGACCCACCTGACATCAGGCTGCCTCCAGCCTAGGGGAGCTGGGGGTGCAGCCCCGATGCGCGGCACGACCCTTCACCTTTCTGAGGGAGCTGCCTCCGCCAGGGGCAGAGCCCAGGGCAGCATCGTTGGCGAAGATTGAGCAGGTGGGGAGAGGTGGTGAACGGTGGCACTGGGGCCACTGTGCACAGCACAGCTTGTCCTTGCCAACAGTGCTGCCTGCGCGGGGTCAGCTGGGCCTCTGTGTACACAGGGACATGGGGCTGCCCTCACCCCTCGGAATGTCAGCCTCAGGCGCAGCCAGCGCCCGCCAGCTTTGCCCCACGGGTGCAGAGCAGCCCAGGCCTCTGGGCGCGAGTGCCAGCTGGGGAGCAACACCTCGGGGACTGGGGTCAAAGTGCACACATTTATTTTCTAGAACAAAGGCTAAAAGAATCAAGTTTCTTTCATTTTATTTTAAGAAGGACAAAAATTGTTATTAAAACATCTACATTATTATCAAGATACTAGACCTTATGATATTTAATATTAAAGTGTGGTATTCTTAAATTTTTAATACACAGACGTTTTAAAAGGACCATTAAATTGATTACTGCCAGCTGAGAAACGCAGGCCCCGCCCCCACCCCACCGTGCCATGCTGTCCTGGCCCTGCCGACCAGGGGTGCGCACAGGCCGCAGAGAGGCCACAGCTGAAGCCGTGCCCTTGCCCCCTAACTCCCTGCCCACAGGGCCCCGGTCCAATCACAGCTGCAGACGAACACCCTGGACTCGCAGCCTACTTCTTTGGCAAGTCCAATTATCCGATCATCTCTCAATCCCGCTCCGGGGCTCAGCTCCTCACCAACAGCCCGAAGGCCTTGGCGGGGGAAACAAACCACGCCCCCACGCAAGAATGGCTGCATTCTTCTGGCCGTTTCCTTAACTTCAGCCCTCATTAGAAGTGATTCCTTGGATACCACACACATATATAATATTATATAGAGCGATATATTTAATACCTGTGTATATATGCATCACGGGGGCGACATATATACACACTAGAACAAGGCTGGTGACAACGAAGCAACACCACAGATCGGGGGCGAGTGTCATCGACACGGCCACAGCCCCCACCCTGGCTGTGGTCTCTCCTCCCCTCCGGGCAGGCCACCAGCACCCAGACTCTGCAGAGCTGGCCTGCTGGGCGGGGCAGGGAGGAGGCAAGGGAGCAAGCCACAGCTGTCGGGAAAAGGCTGGCGGCGGCGGCATGAGGAGCAGGGTCCTCCAGAGCCCTGGTGCCCCTCGTTTGTCACCGCACGGTCGGTCTTTGCTCCGGGAGAAGCATGGGTATTCTGTTCTCTCCGTCTCACCCCCACCCCACCTTGGTCCCTGGGTGTCTGCGGGGGTGTCCCGCTCCTTGTGCCAATGGCATGGGGCATTCTGGAATGTTTGGGGAGCCAGGGGAGGAGGCTGAGTCTTCCCGTGGGGTGTGGAATGGAAAGGAAGGGGTACACACAGACACGTCAGACGAGGGGAACAGGAGAGGCCTTAGTGGGTAAGGGCAAGGGCTGGGGTCAGCTGGGGTCCCAGGCAGCTGGCAGGGCTGGCATCGGGAAGAGCTGGGACAGATGGACACATGGTGTGTCTGGGTTGAGGGCAGAGGATTGCGATGGTCGCCAGGACAGAGGGGTCATGTGCCGTCCTGGAGTGGCCCAGGTGCCAGGGTCATCTCTTCTCTCCACGTGCCCCAGGCCCTCCCCTCCCCACCACTGCACCTCCTGCAGAACCTGAGCTCACCAGCACGGTCCTCTGCCACCTCTGCCCTCCAGGGGGTGCTGATGAGAGTTGCACGTCCCCAGCCTCCAGGGACCCCCCCCCCCCCCCCCCCGACTCAGAGACGGCCCCATCCCTGCCTGCCAAGAGGCTTGAGGGCTCCAGCCAGTAACTGGCCCTGAGCATTGTGGCCTCTCCCCCATTCATCCCAGCTCCGCCTCCAGCAGTGGGCTGGAGACCCTGGGCAGACCAGCTCCTGCCCTGGGCCTCAGTGTTCGTGTCTGCAAAGTGGAGATTGGGTTGGGACCCGTCCAAAGGCTGAAGGCTCCACAGTCTATGTTCAACTGCCCACAGGAAGAAGGGCCAGGGCGGGGGCATCAAGGAGAGAATCAAGACTCCTCAACCAGGCTCCAGAGATCACCAGTCCAGCCTCTCCCACCCTTCTAGCCAGAGGGGAAACTGGGGCCTGGGGGGAGTTAAGTGTCCCTGGCTCCATCCTGGGGCTGCATTTTAAAGCTAATCAGGGTCCCCTGCCCTCTGTGGTATCCTGATCTGCCCCCAGGGCAAGTGGATAGGGTGGGGGACCAAGGAGAAAGCCCCTCCTGCTGCAGATTCAAGTGGGGACCCCAGGCTCCCCAGCCCTGAGCTTTGGGCCCCCTGTAGGAGCAGACAGAAGTTAAAGCTGTAAGCTGAAGTTGGAGGGGTCAGCCAGGCCCCTCCCACCCCAACCAGGAGAGCCATGGGGGTGGGGGAGGGTCTGCCCAGGTTTCAGCAGGATGCAGACCCTGGGACTGCCTGGGGCTGCAGCGTGTGCACCTGGGTATGCACACATGGGGCAGTGGGGGCAGGGAGGATGGATGGGCCCCAGGGGACCAGGGGCTGCCTGATGAGGTCGGTCCCCCACCCCCCAGCTGGCTTGCCCTAGCCCTTCCATCAGGCCTTCTCTTCCCACCCCGACCCCGACCCCAGGACTCTGCCCACAGCCAAGACCTGGCCCTATTCCCCCGTGGTGGTGGCAACGGCGGCGGCAGAGGAGGCAGCAGCAGCAGGGGCCTCTGGGGTGGCACCGGTGGTGTCCCCGTCCTCTCGCAGCAGGAAGTTGTACCTGCCGAAGTCGTCATCTCGCGGGCACAGCAGCATGTCCTTGCGGGCCTTGGCCAGCTTCTGCTTCAGGACCTCGCGCCGGTCCAGCCACTCGCTGAGCTCCTCCTGCCCGTGGGCACAGCGGCACTTGTCCCCGTCTGGGCAGGCCTTGCCCTTCTGGAGCCTGTGGGCAGCCGGAGGCTTCACTGTCCTAGTTCTGGGCCCTCCCTGCCCCGGCTGGTTACCCTCCCAAACAGGCCTCTCCCGGGTACCTTCACTTCCAACTCAGGGAGCACCCGGGCGTCCGGCCCTCTCTGGGATCTGACCCAGGGCTGAGCCACCTGCTGCTGCCCCCTCTCCCCACATCCAAGACCCACCTCCACCCCCAGCATGCCACTGCCAGGCCACAAGGAGCCAGGGCCGGCCAGGGTCCCCCTCCCGCGGGCCTGCCTCCCTGGAGCACCTGTCGCAGAGCCGGAACTCGCCCATGGGGAAGCGGAAGGCCCAGCCGCTGGCGTCGCTGTCGGACGTGAAGACCTTCTCCTTGTGCTTCTCCGACTGGATGTGCTGCTGCCACTGCTTCTTGCTGTTGCTGTTCTTGCCGCAGAGCCAGCAGTGGTAGCCCATCTGGGGACACAGCACCATGGACGCCCACGCCCCACGCTGCCGGCCCCTCCTGGGCGGGCTCAGCCCAGGGCCCCGGGCCTTACCATGATGTCAGCATAGTCCGTGGGCATCTGGATCTGCTTTTCCCCTTCCCGAGAGCTGATCGGGGTCCCTTCCCCCGGCTTCCCTGGGTTGTGTTTCTTCAGCCACATGTCGTAGGTCTGCTGCATGTCCAAGACTGGGCAGGGGACGGGGGACAGAGTGCCTGGTGAGGGGGCTTCTCCGTCCATTCTGCCCCAGGATCCCTGCCCAGCTGGTGAGGCTGGGGGAGGGCAGGTGGCAGAGGGAGGGCTGCCGGGGCTGGGGTGGGGGCACTCAGCCTGTCACTCACTCTTGTTCTCCTTCATGAACGTCCACATGTCTCTCTCCTCGGGGCTGTGTGCGAAAGAGCAGTTGCCCACGTACTGGCACTTGCGGCCGTTCTGCGCATGGATGCAGAGCTGGGGGGGAGGGGAGCTTGCTGAGTCCACTGGGCGGCACCACTGCCCGGGCTGGCGGGCAGGCCCTCCCAGGCCCACAGCCCTGACCCCGGCTCCCGGCTCACGTCGTATTGCTGTGGGAAGTTGCGGATAGATGGCAGGGGCCTCACGGACACCCATTTCCTCTTGGCCTTGGACATCACCAGGAGGACCCGCCGCTCCTTGGTCCAGCTGTAGGTAGGACAGAGGGGAGGCGGTAGCGAGAGGTCAGGGCAGGGCCGTGGGGCTCTATGATCTCCCCCGAGAGCGCCCATCCCGCCCGAGCCCTGCCTGGGCCCCGCGCACCAGTGCCGGGCCTTGGCACTGCAGTACTTGAGGTCCTTGTCAGGCTCCACCACCTGCCCGTTCCTCCAGCACTGGCCGCACACGAACTTCATCTGCAGGTCAAAGGTGCTGGGCCCGTGGCTCCGAGGGGTTCCCTGCAGGGGTGGGGAGAGGAGCCTGTGACGCGCTGGGGCCTCGCCTCTGGGAGTGCGGGGGCCACTCAGGGCCTTGGCATGGACTGGCTCTCCGGGCACACGGTGGCCTCCTGACACAAACCCCAGGGCTTCTCAGCGTGGGAGCCTGAGGGGGCTCCTGACTCCCGACCAGGTGCTCTGCCCGCCTCCTCTGGTCGTCCCCCCTGACCTCACTCCTGTGGAGGCCTGCTCGGTGGAACAGCTGCACTTGCTCTCCCGTCACACCTGCCTGCCTTCACACCTGCTGGAATGCCCTCCCTCCATTCTTCATGCAGCTCGTTCTAGAAACTGCAACACCTCCAAAAGGAAGCCCTCCCTGGAGCCCTCCCAGGTCACAGCTGCCCGTTCCACAAACTCCCAGCCCTACACTACCTGTGCTGACTGACGCATCCAGTTATGAGCACTGGGCCTTAAGAACTCAGGAGTCCGACAGGAGGAACACCCCTGTGGAGGTGGGGCATCCCTGGCCCCTCCCCCAGGGCAATGTCTCTAGGCCCCGCCCCCGTGCTCCTTCCTCACCCTCTGTCCCAGCCTTTGCTTCGCAGGCAGAAAGTCCTGCTCTACCTGCACAGAGGGAGGGGCCGGGGGTGGGGAAGGCGCCCACGCGGCTGTGCTGGGCAGCCTGCTGCTCCAAGTGTGTGCCCCAGCATCCTCTGGGCAGCCCTGGCTTCTCCAGGCAAGTGTGTGTCTCCTGTCGCAGGGACTCCTAGCACCGGCACTGTGGACCACCCCCAGGACCCAGCCCAGGCCTGTCTTACAGCAGGAGGGGGCTCTGCCTGGGACCTGGGATGCACAGTGCCCCACTCTAGTGACAAGGTAAACGCAGGCCTTCGTAGTGGGATGCCGCCTGCGCTAGGTGGGCAGAAGGCTAGCCTTATTGCTATCGGCTCCAGAGGGTCCCGGATTCTCACAAGAAGAGCGAGAAGAAGGAATGGCTCCTGCTTGGCAGGCGAGGGAGTGGGGTAGTGGCTGAGCCCTGCTGTAACGAGCGAGCCACACACACTGGTTCTCTGGCTCCTCCTGGGCCAGGTCCAGGCCCAGGCCTGCGTCTGTAGGGTCTCACGGTCCCATCTGACAAACTCAGAGATGTTGCTGACCCGCCACAGGTGAGCTGTGTGAGGACAGGGGCCTGGCACGCAGCAGGTGCTCGTGCCACTTTGTGGGAGGCATGGAGCAGAGATTCTGCCCTGGCTCCCCAAGCCACAGGCCCCACCCTCTGGAGTGGAAGCAAGCAAGAGGCCTCACACCTGAGCCAGCGTCTTGGGTGGGTGGGCAGCAGGAGGCGGGTGAGCCCTTTCTGGCACCCACAGGCAGCTAGGCCTGCACCCGGTCCCTGGGCCCTGGCAGCACCACCGGGCAGGAATCAGGGGTCCGAGGGATGCAGGAGGTGAGGCCACAGGTGGTGCCTCTGCCCCTCCTCACAGCACAAAAAGAAATGAGGGGAGAGGAAAAGACATCACAAGAGATAGACCAGGGAGAGGGGAGAGCGAGGGAAGGGCCTAGGAGCGAGGAGACGTGGCAGACAGGGAAGGCCTCTCTCCCTGCCACACTCGGGATAGCTCAGGGGCTCAGGGGCCCAGCCTCCCCCTGAGAGAAAGGGCCACCCAGCCTCACCTCACATCGCTGTCCCCTGGGCCCCAAGACTACCCCTCTGAGCTCAGCGTCCCCACTGTCAGGTATGGCTCGAGATCCCGCTGCCCGGGGAGCTGTGGCATCAGGGCTCACGAGGCTGCCCACTCCCCTGGGAGACAGGCAGGCCGGGCTGTGATGGGTGATGGGGTGGGAATGGTGCAGGCAGGGAGGGAGCAGGCGAGTCCTGGGCTCTGAGCCCAAGTTTTCCCATCTGCAAATGCCACAGTACCACAGGTCACATCTTCAGGACCAGGGTGAGGATCAAGGTGGACAAGAGATGACACGTGGTGGGGGTTGGGGGCGCAGTTTGTAAGTTCCGGGTCATTCACACACCATCTCCCCAGAAGGAATTCTCAGTCACAGAGGGGGAAGTTCAAGTTTATGGGGCTGGCACTGAAGTGCAGCAGGTTAAGCCACTGCCTGCAACACTGGCATTTCCATATGGGTGCCAGTTTGAGTCCCAGATGCTCCTGGAACTCCTGATCCAGCGACCTGCTAACGTGCCCAGGAAAGCAGCAGAACACGGCCCAAGGGTCTGGGCTCCTGCACTCACATAGGAGACCTGGGTGAAGCTCCTGGCTTCTGGCTTCAGCCTGGCACAGCCCTGGCCATTTAGAGAGTGAACCAGAAGATGGAAGGTCTCTCTCTCTCTCTGTCTTTCCCTTTCTCTCTGTACCTCTGCTTTTCAAATATATCAATAAATCTTAAAGAAAAAGTTCAGGGGCCAGCACTGTGGTGTAGTGGGTAATGCTACCACTGCCTGCAGTACTGGCATCCTATATGGGAGCCAGCTCGAGTCCTGGCTGCTCCACTTCCGATCCAGCTCCCTGCTAATTCACCTGGGAAGCAGCAGAAGATGGCCCAAGCGCTTGGGCCCTTGCACCCACGTGGGAGACCTGGAACAAGCTCCTGGCTCCTGGCTTCGGAACGGCCCAGCTCTGGCCGTTGCAGCCATTTGGGGAGTGAACCAGGAGATGGAAGACCTCTCTGCCTCTCTGAAACTCTGCCTTGCAAATAAATAAATCAATCTTTTTTCTGAAGTTCACAGTGGAGGCACTTTGAGTCAAAATCATCAGTCGGCGACTGCAGTGGGGTCGTGTGAAAGTGCTTATTTTCAGAACACACACACCTGCAGCTTACTCTCAAATGGTTCAGAAAGACAGGAACAAGTGCATTTATGTACGTGAACGCATCTGTCTGTCCGTGTAACCGCACACCCCAGGCAGATGTGGAATCGGAAAGATCTTCACTTCCAGGGAATCCAGGAAGGGACACGTCCGGAGTCCCCAGAGCATCCTCACCACCTTCTGTGAGCCGTGCCTGGGCCTTACCAAGCTGCTGCTGGCCTTCCCCGAGTGGGCCTCCATCTGCTGCCAATACTTCTTGGATTCCTGAACGATGTCTTCATGGGTCATGCCTGGGGAGGGCAGGGGCCAGACAGGCATCCTTGAAGGGGTTTGGCCAGGAGCAAGACGAGGGCCCCCCAAGGTGCCAATGCCACCAGAGGCCCAGGTGGAGGAGCCTCACTCCTGTCCGGCTCTGCCATGGACAGACGCGGGGTGCAGGAAATGACCCCTCTCTGGGCCCGCCTGCTTATCTGCAGAATGGGGACGCGGGCCCCGCTCCGAGCCCTCACAAAGGCCGAGGGGATGAAATACGGCTCAGGGAGGGGAAATGCAGTAGGAAGAGGCTGCTCTACGCCACAGTGTGGGATCCCTGCGCCTGGGCCAGTGTCCCTGTCTCCGGCCAGCAGCTGAGCCCCCTTTCCTGACCCGGCCTCCTACAGTGGGGCCACCCCCTGCACGGCAGCCCCTGCCCCGGGGCTCACTCACCAGCTCATCGAGGCATCAGGGCTCTTCACTGCTAGTCCCCGGAGGGTCCCCAGACCCTCCCCATCAGAGCCACACCAGCCTCAGGCTAGGGATACAGAGCCTACCCTGGAGGTCCTGCTCAGTGCCTGCTCCGTGAAACCTCCCCTCCCATCTCCACGTCGTTGTGTTTTCCCCACAGTTTGTCCTGCTTCCTGCCTTGTCCTTTAGATGCTGATCCCTAGCAGGTGCTCATCACTGAGCCAGGCACTGCACCTGACACCCAGGTCCCCACTGACGAGCCCAAAATACGCATCTAAGCCCAGACCGTTCCTATGTCCGCCGCCTGCTCGGCACAGTCACTCGAAGTCCAACAGGCAGCTCAGACCCTAGTTCTACACTGAGTCCCAGTGTTACCCCCAAAACTGCTCCTCTGACAACTTCCCCCTTCTCGGAACACGCAGCCTCACTCCGCCAGATACTCTCATCATAGACTTGAACCTGACACTGTCCTCTGTCTCGTGCTCATATCTGGGCCAACAAGTCTCGCTGGTTCCACCACCAGAACAAGCCCAGGGGGCGGGAGCTGCGGTGCAGCTGGGACAGCAGCACCAGCTTTCTGCCGATGCACCTGGGAGGCACCAGGGGCGGGCTCACGGACTTGAGTCCCTGCCACGCATGTGGGAGACCTGGGTGGAGCTCCTGGCTCCTGGCTTCAGCCTGGCCCAGCTGTTGAGGCCATTTAGGGAGTGAACCAGCAGGTGCAAGATCTCGCTCTGTCACTCTACCTTTCAAATAATTAATATTTTAAATATATACCCAGAATCTTGAGGCGGGCCTTTGGCACAGTGGCTGAGATGTGCACATCCCATCTGGGAGTGAGTGCCCCTGCTTCCCACCCCGCTTCCTGCTGGTGTGCACCCTGGGAGGCAGCAGATGACGGCCCAAGTACTTAGGTCCCTGCCACCCGTGTGGGAGACGAAGATTAAGCTCCAGGCTCATGGTTTTGGCCTGGCTCAGCCCCAGCTGTTATGGGCACTTGGGGAATGAACCAGCTGATGGAAGATGTCTTTCTCTCTTTCTCGCTCTGCTTTCTGGACCTGCCCCTGTATTCTGTACCCAGTGGTCAGAGCAACTTGAAAAATACTAATCAGATCACACAACTACACCCACTTAAAATCCTCCAGACACTGCACATCATATATAGAACAATCCCAGGAATTTCTGTCTGAGACCTAGAAATGGAGACTTACAGACTTGGGTCCAACCCTTGAGCCTCACCCCTACGGCCTCCACTCACAAAGCTGCCAGCTCCCCCCTTCCAATTCTTCCTGTACATGGCTCGCTCCTGCCTTAGGGCCTCTGGACTGGTTTTTCCCTCTGCCTGGAACGCACTTCCCTGCTCAGACGTCACTCCCTCAGAGACGCCCCCTCTCCCTGTCCCTCTCCCCTGCTGTCTTACCACAGCACTCACGTGCACCTGACCTCATGTCAGTGTGACCCCTGGAAGACTGCGATGGTGACAGGGGCCATACCCTATGCCCCCACCCCCAAGAGCAATGCTGTGGATTCAGTTACAACAGCAGAGGGCAGAAGTGCGTCCTAGGTCCGAGGATGTAGGGGGTTCCTGTGCCTGGTTGTATGTGGATTGCCCTAGGCTCTCCGAGCAAGGGCCTCAAGTGGTTCACAGCACAAAGGGTTGTCTGGTAAATCCCCGTGAGACAGGTGAGGCACATGGGCTCCACTTCCCAGGTGAGCAGGAGAGTGACTTGCTGACGAGCACCCAGAGCGAGTGGAGCAGCTGGAGCGGGAGCTACGTCTACCCAGCCCAGGGCCCCACTTCTGCTTCTTTCCCGCACCCAGGACAGTCCCAGCCCGGAGGCTTTGTCTCCTCTGCACCACCCAGGATGCACCAGCTGCACCAGGGAGCTCACCCCAGCCACCGGCACTGCCCAGCCCTGAAGCCCAGCCGTTCTCACGCGCCTGCGCCGGGCCCTCACCGGAGTACTGCTGCAGCAGCCAGACCTTGAGCTCGATGAAGCTGTGCGCGAAGTGGCAGCTGTCCTCGCGTAGGCAGCCGTAGCGCACCTCGTGGCGGCACACGTCGAACTGGAAGTGCTCCTGGAACTGGCGGATCTTGGAGTACTTGAGGGAGGTGGAGCGGACGATGTGCACCAGGCACCTGGCGGGCAGGGGGAGGGACACCATGCAGTCCCAGCTCGATGACCCTCTGCTCCTGCTGGGGCCGCTCTGCGCAGTGCCGGGCAAGCCCGAGGGGAGTGCTCGCTCTAGGCACCATCCATGAACGCGGATGGGACAGTGGGGAAGAGGTGCGGGTACCACACAGAGGCAGCCCTAGATTCAAGGCCCAGCTCCGACAAGCACAGGGTACCCAAGCCCACCAAGCCAAGGTTGCTGGCTTGATTCTCCAGAGCTGGTTCTGCACCCCAGGGACAACAGTGAAGCACCTCTCTGGGCCAGGAACCATAACTGATGACGGGACCATCGTCAGTTTTACAGATGAGGAAACCCAGGGCAAGAGAACATGAAACAGGCGTTGGTCAGGCTGTGGCCAGGTCCTGGTGGGCAGGAGAGGGCTTAGGCGGGCGGCCTCACACCCAGCGCCTCCTCTCACTGCCCAGTGCTGCCATGACGACAGCGGGGGTTGTGGGACAGGAGGAGAGTCTGGGCCCCATGTGCCTGCTGACCAGGCTACTTCCAAGCCTCAGCCTTCTCCCCGGTGTACACGGGGACAGTAGCTTCTCCCGTGCAGGGCTGCTGGGGTTATCACACATAGATACTTGATGACTGGGGCTCCTGTGCGTTCCACGTGGAGGCTGGATCCGTGGCGCCTGCCGTCCCCAGCCGTCGAAGCTGCCCTGGGAGCCACTCCAGCACCCCCCGGCCCCCAGAGCAGCAGTGGGTGCCACTCACTTGTTGTTGTAGAAGCTGTGTTTGGCAGCCAGGTTGGAGCAGACGGATGGAGAGTCCTTGGTGCCTTTGCTGATGATCCGGGGCTTACTGTCGAAGCAGATCTGCAGGGAGGAGGTGGGTTGGGACCCCACAAGGCCACCAGGGGACGAGCAGCTTGGTCCCTGTGAGCCCTGCCCTGAGTTAGGGTCCCGATGACCTGTGTTGGCTTGCTTCCTCTCCCTGCCCCCTCTCTCTGATGCCACCATTCCACATGCCTGGAGCAAGGGGTTACTCTGGTCCCTGAGCCTCAGTTTCCCCGACTGTAAACTGGGAGTAACCACAGGCTCACTGTGAAGGCCGAAAGATCAAAGAAGGACCTGCAGGTGCTTTGTGAACTGCCTGCTGCCTCCCAGCTGTGAGCCGGGACTCCTGAGCGGGGCGGCCAAGTGCGCCTGGCTAAGGGTGGGGGGAAGGGGCGGTGCAGAGGATCCGGCTGAGTGGAATGGCACCTGCGGCCTGGAGCCCTTGCTCCAGGACACGACACTGCCTCCACTCTCAACATGCTGCAGCAGGGTGGGGAGGCTGGGGCAGGAGACTCAGTGGAGCTGCTGGGACCACAGGCAGGCACTCCAGGGGAGGACACATCTGGGAACAGGCAGGGAAGTGCACTAAAGCCGGCCCGGCTGCAGAGGAGGGCACACAGAGGGAGGTGGGAAAAGCGAGGCCATGGACACCTTGCTGGGGACAGATGAGCAGCACCAACCATGCCACTCCCAGGAGGAACTGGGGAGTCTGGGCTCCCGGGTCTGCAGCACAGCTCCACCCGTTCTGGCCGTGTGAGAAGAGCCTCGCACCCTGAACCTCAGCTTCAGTAAAATGAGGCAAATCTACCCGCCCACACTGTTGCAGGATGGGAGGAGTCTCCAACCCCCTGGCCCAAGCCTGGCACCTGGCCACTGTCGGGAAGGAGCAGGGTGAGGGCTATGATTTCTCTTTCTGGCCTCAACTTCCACCTTTGCAAGACGAGGGGGCTGGGTAGGATCTGGGCTCTAAAGGCAGGATCCTCGGGGCCCAACTTTCCGAATCCAGGGACCTGCTGGTTCTAAGGCCAAGCCTCCCACACCACAGTGCCCACGCCAGGGGCTGGGCACACCCCGGGGAGGAACTCGGGGGCGGCCAGGTACCTCGCAGAGGAAAGTGAAGATGCCCTGGTGCTCTTTAAGGAGCTTGGCGATGGTGAGGCTGCCGCGCTTGACGCCCCCCAGCGGGTCGAAGAGCAGGTCTCGGTTGAGGGTGCCCTTCCGCTCCTCCGTCCACACGTCGATCTCCTCCTGATGGTAGGCGAAGGTGCAGTTATCCCCGTACTTACAGTCCTGCTTGGTAATCATGTCTGCAAAGAGGCAACAGGACACACGTTCCGCCAGGCGGGGTGGCAGCCCACGGTGCCCCCACAACCTGGCCACGGCCAGCGGGGCTTGGATCCACCCCACAGGGGCTCGGCAAGAGCGGAGGGGCAAGGCTGGGATGCCCTCCCCATCTGTGGGGCTCGGCGATCATTCCTGCCCCTACCCCCCCTCCCCCAACACACAACAGGGCTGCCTTGTATGGGTCAAGCAAGATAAAAGACAGGGAAAGGGCTTTGTAAAAGTGCTCAAGCCTCCACATGAGTAGGAGTAAAAATCCATTTTCACCAGGAAACTAAATCTGCACAGCTAAGAGTGTGGCCTTTGGAGTCACACAGACCCAGGCTGGGATTCCCAGCACCCCTGAGTCCCAACTAACTTTTCTTTTCTTTTCTTTTTTTTTAAGATTTATTTACTTATTTATCTGAAAGGTGAAGTGACAGCAAAAGAGACAGAGAAAGAGATCTTCAATCTGTTGGTTCACTCCCCAGATGGCCAAAACAGCCAATGGTTGGGCCAAGCTAAAGCCAAGAGCCAAAATCCATCCAGGTCTCCTGCATGGGTGGGAGGGGCCCAAGCACTTGCACCATCTTCTGCTACTTCCTCAGGTACAGTGGCAGGGAGCTAGATCAGAAGTGGAGCAGCCCGGTCCTGAACCAGTGCTCCTATCTATGGGATGCTGCCATTCCAGATAGTAGCTTGACCCACTTGTACCATAATCCCGACCCCTCCTACCATATCTTTTTAAAACTTATTCATTTGAAAGCAGAGAGAGAGGGAGACAGACACAGACCTTCCATCCCCTGGTTCACGCTTTAAATGGCTACAAGAGCCAGGGCTGGGCCTGGCCAAAGCCAGGAGCCTAGAACTCCAGCCAGGTCTCCCATGTGGGTGGCAGGGACCCTAGCACCTGCTGCTTCATAGAGTGCACACCATCAGGAAGATGGAACCAGAAGCAGAGCCAGGACTGAAACCCAGGAGCCCTGATACAGGATGCAAGCATTCCGACTGGCATCTAACCCACTGCACCCAGTGCCTGCCCCCACAATGGGCTTTTCCATAAGCAAGGGACGCGGGCTTGTTGTGGGCAATAGTGGGGGTGGGGGTGTTTGGAGAAGGGGAAGCAGGCTTAGAATCTGGAGTCCTGCACCTCCAGGGGTGGGCCCTGCTCTTCTGTCTGCCCTGTGCTGTCCCCACGCAGTCTCTAGGCACACAGGGGCACAGGAGAGTGTTGCTGGGAGGGGACGGGGGAGGGGCAGTGCAGAGAAGGCTTCCCAAGATCCGGGAGCACTTACAGAGGTGAGCAGAGGCCAAAGGGCACAGTGTGCTTTGGGAATGGCTGGGACAGAGGGAGCAGGAGGTGGATACGGGCACTCAGACGCCTCACTGTGGAATCTGGACTTATCCCATGGCTACAGGCCGTGGTCTGATGGAGACCTAGGAGGGCAGCGGTCAGACGACCTGGAACCAGCCAGGCTCGAGCTGGTCCAGAAGGCCCGGGAGACCCAAGGTCCTGGGCTGGGTGCAGGGACAAAGGCAGAGCCTGGGGTGGATTCTCAAAGCCTCAACTTCTTAACTCAGAGTTGTTAAGGAGGTGCAACAGTGAGCACTCCAAGGTGTGAACAATCTGGCCCAAGCAGACTGGCCCAAGGAGCCAGGGTGGGGAGCAGAGGAAAGCCAGCGAGGCAGGTGACGAGTGTCCGTTCAACACCAACGCAACTGACACGAGCCAGAGTGAGGACAATGACAGCAACGTGCGGCTGAGAAGAGCCGAAGTTCACGGAGCCCTGAGCACACGCCACTTCTTTCCCCTCCTCCCAGCAGCCCCGTGGGACCTGGAAGGCTCACAGAACTGGCTCTCCACACACTGGCTGTCGCCGGCACTGGAGGACACAGGCACGGAGGTCCCCCACCTGTCCAGAGCGCCATCAGGACAGGAGATGCTTATTTACTTTGACTGCACTTGGCCTTGATGGGCCCCAGGAGCCCTCTCAGCTCCCACTTGTGCCGTGGAAACTACACCTGCTCTGTGTACTTTTAGCAGGAGTGGAGGGGCAGTGGGTATGGGGGCGGCGGGAGCTGGGCTCTGCTTGTGCTGCCGGCTCCTGCCACAGCCCACCCACCTTTGCACAGGTAGTAGGAGCCCACGAAGCTGGTCTTGGTGGGCCGAGGCCGGATCCGCTTCCAGGCCTGGTCCTCGGAGCTCCGGAGGCGGCCGAGCAGGAGGTCCCGCCTGCACTTGTGCTCGAGGCCCTCGCGGTAGGCATAGTCACCGGCCCTGGGGCCTGTGGGCGGGGAGGACGAGGGCGACGCTGGTGGCCCGGGCAGGGTGCAGGGATGGGCTCCCCCTGCCCTCTCCAGAGCACCCACAGCCATGCGACAGCCTCCCCTGCTCCCCGTGCCTCGGAGCCAGGGGGCCCCAGTGCTGTGGGAGACCCCTCCAAGGAGCCCATTCTCTCCCTCCACCCGCTTCCTACCACGTCCCGACTCACTGATTCTAGAACAAACAGTGAAGACGGGGCCTGGCCCAGGGCAGGCTGACAGGCGCTCACCCTTCATCCCCCACCCTCTCTTCCTGCTGATGCCCTGGGTTCTTTCACGCTGGGTGCCCTGGGGCAGAGGGGAGGCAGCGTTACCTGTCTTGGGGTAGCAGAGCTGGCAGGCCTGCTTGAACTCGTGGGTGGCCGCCAAGGGGTTCTTGATGAGCAAGGCTGTGTTGGGCATGGAGGGCTCTGGCTGTGAGGGGGAGGGGGTGGTCAGTTTGGGCCCTGGGTGATGGCTGGGACCGCCAGGGCCAGGCTGGGCACTAGAGGTAGGGGGCTGCTCCAGGAAGCCCCCATCCCACCCAAGAGTAGAACAAGAGCCTAGGATGCTCCCCACCCTTATTACCCAAGAGCCCGGAATATCAGGATGCACCTGGTCTCAAGCCCTAGGCTAGTGGGTGACGGTGGTCCCAGCCCAGACCACTCCTTGGTGAAGGCAGGAGTGGTCTGACTGGAGCCTCTGCACGCACTCCCCCCACACCAAACAAACCCCAAGGCCAGGCCATCAGCAGATGGGAAGGAGGGTGAGATTCAGAGGTGAGGTGACTTCCCTGGGGCCACACAGCAGGAGCCCAGGCTGAGGTCACTGCCGGTCCGCCTCCTGAGTTTGGAGACCAACGATGAACCCCAGGCAGTCACTTAACCTCTCTGGGCCTGGATGTCCCTGTCCACTGCTGTGTGCTCTCCCAGCAGGCAGCTGGGGGAAAAGGGCTAGAGCAGCTCTGGCCTGTCTACTCTGTGGGTGCCTCTCCTTGTATCACCTGACCCCATGCAGGGGGTTCACCCCCTACTCTGGAGCCCACCCCCTTCCCAGGAGGGCTTGGCCATGGGGTCCCCAAGGTACTCACTGATGGGGCTGGTTTCTGAGTACTGCTTGGGGGGTGGTGGTCTTGCGAGTTGGTCTCTTCTGGGCAGGGAGAAGACACAAGGGTCACCAGGGCTGGACCTGCAGGCAGCAGAGGCCTTCCCGGGCCTCCGCTCAGGCATTTCTGGCTCAGAGAGGCCTTCAGGCTATGCCGACCTCTCCACCCTCTCGGCCACTGCCCTGCGGCAGAGGCTCCCAGTCCAGCTCTTGCTTAAACCTTCTGAGGCTCCCACCGCCCCCAACTCCTGCGCTTGGTTCCTAGGTCCCTGAGATCAGCGTTCCAGCCAACAATCCCCTGCAGCAACTGTGCTGGTCACCGGCCAGCCCCTACACATGCTAGGCCAGTGCCCTGGCACCATATGCCCAACAGATGGACTTCTTCAGGATCCTGCCCAGCCATCGGCTCCTCCAGGAAGTCTCCCTGGGCTGAGGTCTGACTGCCCACCCACAAGCCAGTCCCACCAGCACCGAGGGGCCCGTGGCTTCTGCCTGCCCTCAGCCTCAGGATGATCCCTGTGGGACCCCCAGGGCCCAAGAGGGTGGGCAGAGAGCCCTAGACTAGGCAACTGGATCCATAACTATCCCAGCTCTGCTCTCTGATCCTGAACAAGACGCCACTGGCTTAGGCCTCAGTCCCGCACTGAGCACAACACAGGAACATGTGACCCTGGCCGCCACGGGGTCACAGCTAATTCTCCAGAGACTAGAGATGTGCCAGCACTGTGCAAAGTGTCAGGGGGTGGGGGACACACGTGCCCACTCAGGCCTCACCCAGAAAGGAGTCGGGCTTGTCCAGGGAGCTGCGGGTTGACCCGAAGTTTTCAAGGGCGTCTAGTCGGGTCTCCGAGTAGGGCAGCAAGTCCAGGGGGTCCAACGTGGGGCCTGGGGGGTCGAGGGCGTCCAGCACAGAGGCGGCCAGCTTCTTGGAGGGGTCCATGACGAGGCCAAAGGAGGCAGGGGGCAGTGGGCTGGAGACGGGGATGGAGCCGCCCACCACGGGTGGCAGCAGCGGGGTCCCGCCGGGAAACACGGGTATCAGCTGGGGCAACTCACTAGGCACGCCGCCGCCGGGCAGGCCACCCTGGACCAGAGACTGCGGGTGGGGACGGAGTGGGGTCAGAGGAGGCGACCACCAGACCTGGGCAGAACTGGGCACTCTGCCCCTGGGTGCGGCTCGGCCCTAAGCTGCCCCAGGAGGCAGAGCTGGGGCTCCTCACAGCCCTTCCCCGGGGGGTCTGTTCTGCAGCTTCCTTCTTATCCCCCTGGGCCTCAGTTTCCCCAAGCGTGATGTGGAGACAGGGCCCTCCCCCCACCCCTCACAGGACAGCACAGCGCCCGGTGGGATCGGGGCTTGAGAGGCAAGAGGGCAGTGTGGCTCACCAGCGAGTCCAGGAGGGTGTCCAGCTCTGGACCAAAGACATCCCCATCCGAGAAGTCGTCCAGGCTCTCCGTGCCGGGGAGGGCTCTGATGCTGCTGTCCAGGGGGGCCAGCAGGTCCAGGACATGAGGGAACAGGGGCATCGAGGGGGTGGAGGGGAGGAGGGCTGGGGAGCCTCGCAGGTCCACGTAGCAGTCTGTGGATGGGAGATGGGCTCAGCAGCCTGGTGGGAATGGAGGTGACCAGGGCCTCCCCATGGGCCTGCCCCAGTGGAGGGGCACAGTAGCAGGCAAGGATGGTGGCCCAGAGCCTGGGGGGGGGGTCCTCTAGTCCTGTGGTGTTCCCCCAACTGCCCCAGCTCAGTGCCCAGACATCACCCAGCCTCCTCAATGCTCTCTGTGTGGGGCACTTTTCAGTGAGCAAGAGGAGGAGGAAGGGGGCCTTTGAAAGGTGGACTCCCAGTGGGGGAGGCCTAGAGTGCCCCTCCCCTCCTCAGTCCATCCCAGGCCTGTCTGCAGGGCAGGCACATGGTGGACTTGACTTGGCTGACCTCCCAGGGGCCTTGGGGATGAGAAGCTGAACCCTTCACCTTGGGGCCCACCTCTACCCCCTCCCCTCTCACCAGGGACACTACCTGTTTCGATGTCATCTATGGACCCCAATCCATTGGAAGTTCCCTGTGGAAAAGGACACAGGGCGGGGAGGGAGGTCAGGCAGACTCGGCTGTAGGGACCATGCTGGCTCCCCCAGCATCACGCACCTCACACACGTGGGTTCCCTCCCTGCCGTGCCCGGCATGGGGCTGACCGAGCACTGGCCAGGCAGGTGAGGGTGGCTCAAGGTGTGTGTGTGTGTGTGTGTGTGTGTGTGGCAAACAAGCTGTCGGCATGGGAGCAGCGGCAGGGGATGTCCCCACAAGTCCCAAGTAGGCTCCACACCCGGGGGAGGGCTGGGGAAGGGCTTCACCGAGTTTGCAGCTTAAAGACAAAAATGCCCACTGCCTCCATCGGCGTCCCACCCCCCACTTATAGCCCCAAGCCCCCTAGGGAGCAGCTGGGGGAGGGGGCCCTGCTGTCCCCAGGAGCCTTCAGCTGCACAGAAAGTTAGGCCTGGGCTGCTCTGTGACCCGACCGAGTCCCTCCCCTCTGTGACAGGAGGAGACAGGAACTGTTCTCAGGACACAGGGCAAGGCCAGCCTGCGGGGGGGGGGGGGGGGGGTGCTTTCTGCCTGACTAGCAGGTGCGGGGCAGCAGGAGGTCGGCCTGCTGGACTGGGTGTCTCCTCCAGCAGCCCCCACGCTCCCCCTCCAGGCTGGGGCACAGGTCACTGCTCCGCCCTGACCCTCCTCCCCTCCTCGCTTAGTCCTTCACCATCCAGCTCAAGGTTTGCTTCCCGGAGAGGCTCTGAGTGACCCCTCCCCTCTGTGTTCTTGCAGAGGGCAGGGAGGGACCAACCCCCCCCCCCCCAACACACACACACACACACACACGAGCCATCTGCACTTGGGACTCAGCAGCCGCAGGCAGGGTGACCCACTCAGCGCTGACCTCCTGGAAGCCAAGCCAGAACCTCACGTTCAGCCTTGGGGACGGGACTGCTGTACGGAGTGGGGCTGCTGACACAGGGCCTGCCTTGACCTTGTCCCCCCAAGCACTTCCCCAGCCTCACCCCCATCGGGAGCTGCCTTCCCACACCCCTGGCCTGCCCAGGGAGTGCACAGTAAAAACGGGCATCAGATAGACCACACAAACCACGGCCATCACGCTGCATCGGGGAGCTGTGGTCACCATAGCAAGCACCTGAAGTATGGGGGTAAAGAAAAGGGGCCCGGAGGAACAACCCTCGGGCCCCTCGGGGTGTGTGTGTGAGTGTGTGTGTATCAGTGTGTGGGAGGGGAAATGTGAGACAGTGTGAGCATGTGTGTGTGCATCAGAGTGTGTGCGAATCAGAGAGCATGGGAGTGTCTGTCACAGTGTGTGTGAGGGTATGTGAGTGTGACTGAGTGCAGCGACAGCGTGTGAGCGTGAGGGACGGACACAAGCCTGACCTGGGCCCTTCTCTCATGGAGTCTGTTCTGCCCGGGCTCCTCACCCGCCCTCTGTAACGGACCAGTCCTGACCCCGTGAGCGTGGCGGGGGCCCAGCGAGGTTGTGGGGCAGGTGAACCGTCTTACAGCCTGAGGCTGTTTACACCCACGCTCTCATGATGGACGAAGCAAGGCAGGCTGGCACCAGGGCTGGGGAGGGGCGTGGGGCTCCAGTCCCAGTCCTACCTGATCTGCCACGCCAGACGCGGTGCCGTTACTGAGCAGAGAATAGGTTTCCAATTCCTGCCAGAGGTGGGAGAAGGAGGAAGAGACTGGAGATGGCCGCACACATGTGGCCTCCACGGCTCCCTGCCTGTCTCTCTGGGTCTTCCTCCTCCACATACCTGGTCCTACTGTGTCAGGCACTGTCCCAGGCGCTATCCCAACATCCCCCCGTGTTAGTCCTCCCGCAAGCCCTCTGAGATGGGTGTAACCGCCCGTCTTACAGGTGAGGAAACGGAGGTGGACAGCAATGACCTAACTTGCCCAGGGTCACAGCTGAGGCTCTGGGGCCACAGGCTTCACTGCATGCGGCTTCCTGGCACACAGCAGGCACCAAATGAACACACGTGAGCCTGAACGAGCCAAACGGACACTGGTGTTTCAGAGATGCGCCGTTCGGGGGTAATCTGAGAACAGCGGGCTAAAGGACGCCAGCGTCAACTCAGGCCATCACCACGGGCGTTGAAGTCGGCCAGGGCGGGGGAGGGAGACCTGGCATCTTGGATGAGCTGGAAGCCTTGGCTGCTCCTTCCTTTCCCACAAGGCTCTGCAGTCACTCCACGGCATTCAGCCAAGAGACGGAGTCCACCTGCTGTCACTACCCTCCGTCCTAACCTGTCTGTGGCCACCCGCACCCACCCTTCCCCCTCCACCCCTCCTCACCGGCACCCCCGCCCTCCCCAGGGCACGATGCCCACCTACCTGGGGCCTCTTATATGCCTTCCGCACTCGCAGCCCAAGCTTCTGAGCCAGCTCCTGACCAAGCTGAGTGACGCTTTCATCCTGGGGAAGACACGAGGTTGGAGGCTTAGCTTGCCTGGCTCCCAGAGCTGTGCCCCAGACACTTGCGTAGCCTTGTGGGGTGTGGGGGACATGGCTGCCCCACATTACAGACAAGAGGGAGGCCTCCGGAAGTGAACCTGGCTTTCCCACAACACTCAGCCAGATTGTGAGGTTGGTGCCTCGAGCCCACACTTTTGTTTTCCCTTTTATTTTGGGAGAGGGAAAAGACTAAATTTGTTGCTACATTTTTTTTTTTTAACAGGCAGAGTGGACAGTGAGAGAGAGAGAGACAGAGAGAAAGGTCTTCCTTTTCCGTTGGTTCACCCTCCAATGGCCGCTGCGGCCGGAGCGCTACGGCCGGCGCACCACGCGGATCCGAAGCCAGGAGCCAGGTGCTTCTCCTGGTCTCCCATGCGGGTGCAGGGCCCAAGGACCTGGGCCATCCTCCACTGCCTTCCCGGGCCATAGCAGAGAGCTGGCCTGGAAGAGGAGCAACCGGGACAGAATCTGGTGCCCCGACTGGGACTAGAACCCGGTGTGCCGGCGCCGCAGGCGGAGGATTAGCCTATTGAGCTACGGCGGTGCCGGCTCTACATTTTTAAGATTTTAATGGGGTCGGCACTGTGGCTCACTTGGTTAATCCTCCACTTGTGGCGCCGGCATCCCATATGGGTGCCAGGTTCTAGTCCCAGTTGCTCCTCTTCCAGTCCAGCTCTCTGCTGTGGCCCGGGAGGGCAGTGGAGGATGGCCAAGTGCTTGGGCCTCTGCACTTGGAGAGACCAGGAGGAAGCATCTGGCTTCTGGCTTCAGATCGGCGCAGCACTGACCATGGCGGCCATTTGGGGAGTGAACCAAAGGAAGGAAGATTTTTCTTCTGTCTCTTTCCCTCTCTCACTGTCTATAACTCTACCCGTCAAAAAAAAAAAAAAAAAGATTTATTTATTTGAAAGGCAGAGTTACAGAGAAGGAGAGGCAGAGGCAGAGAGAGAGGGAGATCCTCCATCTGCTGGTTCACTCCCCAAATGGCTGCAATGGCTGGGACTGGGCCAAGCTGAAGCCAGGAGCCAGGAGCTTCATCTCGGTCTCTCACATGGATACAGGGGCCCAAGCACTTGGGCCATCTTCTGCTGCTTTGCCATGCAAATTAGCAGGGAGCTGTACGGGAAGTGGAGCAGCCTGGACTTGAACCAGTGCCCATATGGGATGCCAGCACCGCAGCGGTGGCTTTACCCACTATGCCACGGCGCCGACCTCATGTTTCTGTTTTAATATTATCTTTTTCTTTTTCTTTCATTTATTTATTTTTCATTTGAGGTGCACACACAGAGAAAAAGATAAGACAAACAGACAGACAGCTTCCATTTGCTGGTTCACTCCCCAAATACTGCGACAGCTGGGGCTGTGCCATGGCTGGAGCCAGGAGCTGGGAACTCAATCCAGGTCTCCCATGTGGGAGGTGGGAACCCGGTCACCTGAGCACTCACTGCTGCCTCCCAGGCTCTGCACCACCAGGTGGCTGGAGTCAGGAACCAGGACTCAAGGCCAGGCACTGTGATGCAGGGTACGGTTGTCTCGAGTGTCATCTTAATGGCTAAGCCCGAAGTCCACCCCCATCTTTTTATTTCTGCAATCGGCATGTAACAGTGTCACCGCAGCAGGGTAAAACTTTAGAGAGAGAGCAGGTGCTCGTGGGTCGCCCCCCCTCATCGTCGGCTCCTAGTAGAGGGTCCTAGTGCTTTGTTGACCTGATGTGCTTTGTTACAGACCCTTTCTGGGAGCAAACACACACACACCTACCAGGAACACTTCGTTCTGTTTTATGGGCCTCTCTCTCTCTCTCTTACATAAATGGGACGATGTTATACCTGCTGTTCTCCACCTTCCTTCTATCACCAGTGTCTTGGAAGCACTGGCCAGTGAGGACACGTGGATCACACATAGGGTCATGAGGCCCAACGAACAAGGATGTGGGGTACCCTAGTGACCCTTGTGTCCCCCACATGCTGATGCACTGAGCGCCAGGCACGAGGCCAGGGGCAAGCGACACCGCAGTGAACAGAACAGATGGGACCCAGGTCACATGGGGATTCCAGTCCAGTTGAGGGCATCAGTCAATCAGTAGACAAATGACCGGGGCCACACCCTGGTCCAAGCCACAAAGGGTAAGGGATGCTACAGTAACCTTCACTCCTGAAGAGCCCCAGAGGCCAGCGCCTGGGTCCGAGGCATCTCAGGGCCCAGCACCCAGCACCCAGCCTGGAATAGGGGCTCAGTCAGTATGTGCCTAGCGAAGACTGGGAGAAGAGGCGCTCCCTAGGACAGATGCCCAGTCCTTGGCTCAGCAGTGTACCAGCCCTCTCTGGTGGGATGGAGGGGGGCCAGCACTGCCCTGCCCCTCTCATGGGTGAGTACCCAGAGGGCTACTATGGTCGCTGTGAAATGTGATGGGCTCAGGGGCTACTGTCAGAAAGAAGGTTTCCGGTTTGGAACTCACCTGAATTAGGGAGGCAAGACGAACACAAGCAAGCCACAGAGCGACAACAGCTAACAAATCCTGAATGTTTAGCGTGTCTGGCCACTGTGCTAACTGCCTGGCTCTGATCCTACCTTCAGCACAGCTCTGTTAACGTGTGCTGTGCTGCTGTCCCATTTGACTGGGCAGTAAACCAAGGCTACCAGAGGCTAAGCCACGGCAAGGGTCCCACGGCTGGTGGGCAGCAGACCCAGGCCAGATCTCCTGCACCCATATCTTTGCTCACCGTGCACACTGCTGCCCTCCGTTCTGCCCACCCAAACCCTTCTTGCCTCTTCCTGCCCTACATGTGCCCATCTCCTCCAGGGAGCCCTCCTGGATCCTGACCACTCCTGGGCAGCATGTACCTTCTCCCAACCATTATTTCAGGGGTGAAGTAGGAAGGACACTTCATAGTTCTGAGCTGATATGCAGAGACAGGAAGTGCATTGCCTGTGGTCACACTGGGGGTCAGGGGAGTGAGGTCAAAACCTCAGGACTGTTCCCACTGTCTCCAGTGAGCTGTAGGTCCCTAAGGGTACTGATCTGGGTACCCTGTGGGCACTCAGTAATACACTGAAGTGGATAGATAAATGGAGAGTTAAGGGACACTTGTTACACTATTACACTTGTTACGTGGGCAGATAAATGGGGGAAGGGCACGTGTCCAACCGTGAGCAGGTAGGTAGGGACAGCTCACACATTCTCCATAGTCTCTTTCCCACCCAGTGACAGCCCCAACATCAGGACCCTGGCCCCTTTCAACCCTGACACCCCATGTTCTTATAACACAGAAGGGAAGAGCCCCAGCTCAAGAAGCAGGCTGGGTTCAAACTTTAGCTCTGCCACCCCGCCCCCCCGGCTGTTGTGACCTGGGTAAGTTCCTGCCTTTCCTGTTTCTTTTTTCTTTTTCTTTCTTTTTTCTCTTTCTTTCTTTCTTTCTTTTTTTTTTTTTTGACAGGCAGAGTGGACAGTGAGAGAGAGGGACAGAGAGAAAGGTCTTCCTTTGCCATTGGTTCACCCTCCAATGGCCGCCATGGCCAGTGCGCTGTGGCCGGTGCACCACGCTGATCCGAAGGCAGGAGCCAGGTGCTTCTCCTGGTCTCCCGTGGGGTGCAGGGCCCAAGCACTTGGGCCATCCTCCACTGCACTCCCTGGCCACAGCAGAGAGCTGGCCTGGAAGAGGGGCAACCGGGACAGAATCCGGTGCCCCGACCGGGACTAGAACCCGGGGTGCCGGCACTGCAAGGTGGAGGATTCGGCGCCGGCCCCTTTCCTGTTTCAGTCCCATTTAAAACAGGGATAGTAACAGTAGCACGACAGGGATGGTAACAGTAGCCACCTCCCAGGGTGCTGCAAGGACAGAGTTAATACACGCAGCACACAGTCAGAGCTCAGAGAACGTCAGCCGGTGCTCCCATCGTATCTGTAACTCCTCGTCACCGGGGAGGGAGCAGAGGCTCAGAAAGACGGGGTGGCGTGGCCCAAGGGAGGGCCAGAGCGGAGGGTGTGGGGCCTGCACGGGAGCTGGCCCCAGGCATGGTCGCAGGGCTGCACTCACGTGGGGCAGGGCGAGAGAGCAGCGGCTGCTGCACTCGTAGGCCTCCTTGTGGCGTCCCAGCTCGTTGAGGGCGCGCGCTTTGCGGAACAGAGCCCGGATGCTCTCGCCGTCCAGGCCCAGCGCCTTCTCGCTGTCCTCCAGTGCCTTCTCATACAGGCCCTGCAGAGAGGGGCAGCGAGCCCACAGGTCAGCACCTGTTACTGGCCCTCCCCGGCCTCCTGCCCCACCTCGGGCTGCGCAGGTGGCTCTTCCCTGGGAGCTAAGGATGGGGTCAGGACAGGCTGGAGGGAGCAGGGAGCATTTGGGGGTCGGGCTCGGCTCAAGGGCCTGGTCACTCGAGCACGTCTATCTGCACACCTGCCTTTGGTTCAGAACCCATGGGGCTGAGAGCGAGGGCCCCTTGGGAGGTGAGATCATGGAGGGAGCTCTGCCCGCAGCCCAGTGTGAAGGGTCAACCCCAGCATCTGGAGACTCACTGGCCAGCCGAGCCCACCCTGGCCTGCAGAGGAGTTCCTGGACCCTCTGGGAGTCCCCAGCAGAGCCTCTCACAGGACTTGAGGAATGACTGGGCCAGAAGAGAGCAGGGCAGGGAGGAGCAGGAGGCCAGAGCTTGGGGGGGGGGGCTGGGGGGGCAGGGGGAGGAGGAGGGGAAGGGGAAGAGGAAGAGGAAGAGGAAGAGGGGGAGGAGGAGGGGAGAGGGAGGAGGAGGAGGGGGAGGGGGAAAGGAGGGGGAGGGAGAGGGGGAGGAGACTGGAAGTCTGGGAAGACAGAGTGAGGGCCTGAGGGTGTGGGACAGGAGAGGGAGGCTGGGATGGAGGACGGGGACAGATGAAGACTCCCACCGATGCCCAGGTCACCCTAGGATTCTTAATCCATCTGTGGCCAGGTTAGGGCACCAGGATTGGTTTTTCCAAAACTTTGTATTACATGTAAGTACTTCCAAAAGCTCTCCAGGTGAATCTGTCGTGTAGCTACAGCAGTAGAAGGTGAGATTCGACCTGGGCTCGCTGGGTGCCCCGGGGGCCGCGCCGGCAGAGCGGGGGCTGGGCTCACCATGGTGAAGTAGCAGGCGGCCCTGTTGACATGCAGCTTGCACAGCAGCTCCCGGGGCAGGGCCACCTGGTCGGAGGCAGCGTAGTCAGCCACGTTCAGCCCCTCCATGTACTGCACCAGGGCCTGCTTATAGTCCTTCTCCCGGAACAGGTCATTGCCCTCCGCAAACAGATTCTGCACCAGCTTGAGCAGGAAGGCCTGTTGGGGGAGGGGCACGGGGGCTCAGGGGGGTTCTCCAGCAGCCCCAGCCCCACATCCCTCTGCTCTGGAGACTCCACCCTGCACCTCCACCCTCAGCCAGCCCGGCAGCTGACACTCACCTCATATTCCTCTTGCTTTAGGGGTAGTGTCGACCTAGCAGGAAGAGAGGGATGCAAGGTCTCGTGAGCCCAGGGCTCCCAGCCTTAGGAAGGCCCCACCTTGGGCCCCAGGGTGGAAAAACGCAAGAAGAGGGAAACCAGTCTCTGGCCTGCAGAGCCGATGCTGGCCCAGACTGTAGCTCAGTGCCAGAAAGAGGAAGGTGCAGGGGCTCCTGTACCAGGAGCAGTGGGGACAGCAAAGGCTAAGAGGGCCTCGGGAGTAACCACGCCCTCGGTGAGCCAAATCCAGAACTGGAGTGGATGGGAGCTGAGGCACCAGGAGTCTGCCCCAGGCCCCCTCAGTCTCTCTGCTTCCAATGCCAGGTCTACTCTGAGCCTGCCGAGCCCTCGTGCCAGACTCATCAAATTAGGCGGGGTCTGCAGCAGCCTCCTCTCTCCTATGGCGACATCACACAGCCCCGTAGGGAAGAAAATGTCGGCCAGGAGAACTGAGACCCGCGTGTCGGGCGTCGTGGCTGAGCTGAAGGGAACCTGGGCTTGTCTCCTGGTCCCTCACTTCACAGACACTCAGAGTAGGGCCGTGACACGCCCGAGGTCAGACAGCAGGCAGCGTCAGAGGGAGCCCGGGGCTTGCTCTTTGCCCAAAGCTGCCACCTGCCCCTGGGCAGGAGCATCCTGATCGAGTGAGGAGAAGCAGTGTGAGGGGAGGGGCAGGGGCCTGTGTGTGTATGGTGTATGTGTGTGCATGCGTGTGAGGTGTCCCTGACATCGCATGGGGACTTGGCATCACCCCCTGTCAGAGACCAGGACTGCTACCGTGTCTGTCCCTCCTGTGGCCACCCTGCCCAGCCCAGCCCCCATCACTGTCCTTCTAGCTTGTCTCCAGCCTCTCCTCTTCCAAGCTGAGCCTCATCTGTCGGTGACATCCCCATTGTAAAAGACATCTTAGCCCAGTATTTAGGGGCCCTCTGCAAGCTAGGGCCAATCCACCTGTCCAAATTCACTTAGCGGCTCCCACAGTGCTCTGTGCCCAGAGGTGCCCACCGAGGCTTGCTAAGCACATGAAGTACATGTGTGCAAAAACAGTGCTGGAGTGGGGGAAAATAGTGAGACTGGGGACAAGTGTTTGTTAAGATGCCGCCTGGGACACCCACATCCCGTGCCAGAGTGCCCAGCTCTGCTCCTGACTCCGCTTCCTAAGGCACAACCTGGAAGGCAGCAGGTTGAGGGCTCAAGTACTTGTGTCCCTGCCACCCACACTGAGCTCCCAGCGCCCGGCGTCAGCCTGGCCCAGCCCTGGCTATTGCAGGCATTTGAGGAGGCAACCAGGAGACGGAAGATCAATCGATCTCTCTCTCTCTGCCTCTCCCTGCCTCTGTCGTTCTGACTTTCAAATAAATAAATCTTTAAAACCAATTAAAAGGGTATGTAGAGAAAAATTTCAATTTTATGGGGAGGCTTGTTTGAGAAAAAGAACACACAACTTTGAGGACAGAATGGCCAAGGTGTGTGTCCCCCAGGGCCGTGTTGCAGGCCCATGCAAGAGACGGGGCCAAGGAGCCCACGCATCACGAGCATCAGGGCAAAGAGGGAAACAACAAAAAACAAACATGGGATGAGTGCTGGGAGTCACGTGCTTTGGTGTCGCCAGACCTGGCTTAGAATGCTGTCACTCAAAAGCTCTGTGGCCTTAAACAAATTTTCTGATCTCTCTGAGCCTCAGCTCTCTCATCTGCAGAATGGAAATAAGGTCACCTACTTTACTGGGCAGTTGGGAAAATGACCGATGGGTGTGAGACGCCAGCATGGAGCCAGAGAGACGGGACTACTGGCCAAGGAGACGAAGCATGTAGGCATGCGTGAGAATCACCAGGGAGCCGCCGTGCAAAGGGCTGGATGAGGCCGAGGGGTAACCAGGGTTGGGGGTACAGCCCTGCCGTGCCAGCCCCTCCCCAGCTCACCCCCAGGCACACAGGAGCCCAACAGCGGAGCCCCGCCCCCGCCCCTCCCCCCCGCAGCAAGAAAAGAAGGGCTGGAGGGGGCAGGGCCTTGGGCGGGCCCGCCCCCGCCCCCGCCCCGCCCACCCTCCACCACTTACTGAATGAACTGCAGCCCCTTCTCGATGTCCGCCTTCCGTTTCTGCCTCTCCATCAGTCTCTGGGGAGAGAGCACAGGCCACCAGTGAGCAGGGGGCAGGGTGCCGCCCGCACGCACCCCACCGTGCAGCCCTGTGAGCCACTCTCATCCCACTTCACGGGTGTGGGGGGGTGCCCAGGCACCATGACCCATCTCTGGGCCTGGGGGGACCACGTGAATCAGCCCACGCTGCTGCCCTCCACGCCCATGCCCCACGGACTCCGAGCTGGTATGGAGCCCTCGATGGGCAGAGGCTGCATGAGTCCCTCGTTCTTTCCCAAGCACGGCCTGGGCTCCAGCACCGCACAGGACACCCTCGCGCTTGCAGGAAGGATGGTGCTTAACCGTTAAACTCAGTGGTCCGTGCAGGGGGCTGCAGGAGGGACCCAGAGAATGTATAATGACGGCCAATAATTTCAGTGGCAAGTGGACACCAGGCTCTGGCCTCAGGAGTCAGAGATCCTTCTGTGCCGGGGCAGGGGTCATTTCATCCCCATTTACCAAGGGGGAAACTGAAGCTCAGGGGTACGAGTCATGAGGCAGCGCACACTGGAGGCAGGATTTGAGCCCGGGACATACTTCCTTCCCATACCCACTGGCAGCTCCTCCATGCCCAGCTGATGACCCCTGGCTACAGCCACCTGGGGAGGAATGCCAGACTGTGCGGACGGCCACAGCATGCACTCAGGTGCACCTGCTGATTGCCTGGTCCTCACTGTGGGGTGCACAGGTCTGTGCCAGGTGGGTCTGGGAATGCCGCAGGTGGTTCTGGAATGGCTGGGGTCCCCTGGCAGACAAAGAGGCACTGACAGGTGCCTCCTTCCTCAAGGGGCCTTCGCCAGGGCTCTGCACTCCAATCTGGGGGTGATCTCAGTGTTCACACTTCCTGTGTAGATTTGGGCCTCAGTCTCCTGGGAGGGAGACGGCTTCATAGCAGCTCCTACCACACTGGCTGTCATGAGCACCAGGCACCGATCAGTAATCCAGCAATCCTGGGGCAATGTGTCAGCCAGCACTACTGCTCCCTCGTGGAAAAAGCCCTGAAGAGAGTCCCGGGACAGACAGGATAGCTCTGACCCTGACACCAGAGGCCAGCAGCAGGCCCCGCCTCTCTGTCGACCTCCTGGGCCTCGGCTTCCCTGGCTGTGGTCAGACCTCCCATCAGCCACCCAGGCCGCTCGCTGGTGATCCCTGCCTCTGGGCTTTGCCCTCACAGCTCCCTCCACTGTGCAGCCCGGCTCCTCCGGGCCCTGCACAGGCTTCTCTTGCCTGATCCCTTCAATTGTACCCCATCATATACCCGTTCAGCCTGGGAAACACAGGCCCAGTTCTAGCCCGAAAAGAGCCACTAATTCCATACAGGCACCAGTTCAAGTCCCGGCTGCTCCACTTCAGATCCAGCTCCCTGCTAATGTGCCTGTGAAAGCAGTGGAAGATGGCCCAAGTGCTTGGGCCCCTGCACCATGTGGGGGACCTGGAAGAAGCTCCTGGCTTCAGATTGACTCAGCTCCAGCTTTTGGGGGGCACCTGAGGGGTGAACCAGCGGATGGAGATCTTTCTTCTTTTTGCCTCTCTCTCTCTGTAACTCCACCCTTCAAGTAAAATCTTAAAAACAAAACAAAAAGCTGGATCTCTGCAGGGCTGGTACCTGATACGGGTGCCAGTTCATATCCCAGCTGCTCTACTTCAGATCCAGCTCCCTGCTAATGGGCCTGAGAAAGCAGTAGAGAATGCTTGGGCCTCTGTACCCACGTGGGAGACCCAGAAGAAGCCACCCGAGTGCTCCCCCAAGGAGCCTGACTACGATGTCACGGAATGTCATGGAGTGAACGTCCCCTGCTCCACGAGGCCAGCTCCTCCCACAGCCCTCTCCGACCTCAGCTCACTGGCTGCGTGACCCTGACAGCTTCCTCTGCCTGAGCTACACCTTCCTGCCCTGGCAAGCGAGGAGGATGAACAGTGTCCACTGACAGGACCAGCACCCAGGAGACACTCACAGGCCTGGTCTGTAGTTCCATCCCAGCTCCACTTCCAATCCCAGTTTCTCTCTAATGTGCACCCCGGGAGGAAGCAGGTGGTGGCCCAGCCCTGACAGCATTTTTGGGGGTGAACCAGCAATGGAAGAGCTCGTTCTCTCTCTCTCTCCCCCTCCCTCCCTCCCTCCCTCCCTCTCTGCCTTTCAAATAAATATATATTTTTAAAAGGGGTGGGTGTTGTGGCACAGCAACAATTAAACTGCTCCATGGGATACCCGTGTCCCATATTGAATTGCCAGTTTGAGTCCTGGCTTCTCCACTTCCAATCCAGCGTCTTGGTAATACATTTTTTTTTTTTTTTGACAGGCAGAGTGGACAGAGAGAGAGAGAGACATAGAGAAAGGTCTCCCTTTTGCCGTTGGTTCACCCTCCAATGGCCTCCGTGGCTGGCGCACCGCACTGATCCGAAGCCAGGAGCCAGGTGCTTCTCCTGGTCTCCCATGGGGTGCAGGGCCCAAGCACTTGGGCCATCCTCCACTGCACTCCCGGGCCATAGCAGAGAGCTGGCCTGGAAGAGGGGCAACCGGGACAGAATCCGGCGCCCCAACCAGGACTAGAACCCGGTGTGCTGGCGCCGCTAGGCAGAGGATTAGCCTGTTGAGCCACAGCGCCGGCCACATTTTTGGAGGCAGCAAATGATGGGTCAAATGCTTGGGCCCCTGCCACCCGCACAGGAGACCCTGATGGAGGGTCTGAGCTCCTGGCTTCACCCTGGTCCAACCCAAGCAGCTGTGGGCATTTGGGGAGTGAATCAGTGGATTGGAGATCTCTCTCTCTCTCTCTCTCTCTCCTTGGGACCCAGGATGGATGCTTAAAAGAGTGGGGAATCACCAAGTCCCCACCTTCCAGAAAACCTGCTGACTCCCCTACCCAGTCTGCTGACTTTGTCCCCTCCATGCCAAGGGCAAAGTTGGACCCAGAAAAGGAGAACTTGCTCAGCTTAACTCACATTTATGACTTTCCTATCTGGTGCTGGGCACTGCACTGTGCTGGGTCAGTGGGGGAGGGGGAGCCATAGAAAGGTCAGTCGCTCAGGCCCAGCCCTGCTCTCAGAGGACTCCCAGTCCAGTCCAGCAGGAGGGAGACAGGTACCCGCTCCAGGTGCAGTGGCTGCGAGCTGAGGAGGTGCACCTGTGTGGGGGGTGGGGGGAGGAGCAGCCAAGGGAAGCTCTGCAGGAGGTGACTGTCGGGCTGGCCGGTGCAGGAGAATGGCCACTTTCCCAGGCAAACTGGGAGGAAAGGACAGCTGAACAGGAAGCCAGCCCAGAGGATGCACTGTGAGCCAGGCCTGGACACTCCAATCCCCTGTGGCCTCCTATAGTCACACAGCCAGGGTGAGGGGGAAGCTGGGGCTGCAAGACAGGGGTGGGCAGTAGCTAAGACCCATGCTGGGGGCCGGCACCGTGGCGCAGTGGGTTAATCCTCCGCCTGCGGTGCCGGCATCCTGTATGGGCGCCGGTTCTAGTCCTAGCTGTTCCACTTCCCATCCAGCTCTCTGCTATGGCCTGGGAAAGCGGTAGAAGATGGCCCAAGTCCTTGGGCCCCTGCACCTGCACAGGAGGCTTGGAAGAAGCGCCTGGCTCCTGGCTTCGGATGGTGCAGCTCCGGCTGTTGCAGCCATTTGAGGAGTGAACCAGTGGATGGAAGACCTGTCTCTCTGTCTCTCCCTCTGTCTGTAACTCTATCTCTCAAATAAGATAAAATAAAATCTTAAAAAAAAAAAAAAAAAAAAAAAAAACCCATGCTGGGTGAAAGCCCAAGAGGCAGGTGGCAGCAGAGGAAGGGAACCATAATTTACTAGGTGCTCACCTCCCACCTCCCACCTGTGCACACCGCTCAGGGTTAAGGAGCCACCCAGGGACCCCGATGAGGATGACAGTAGCACAGACCCCCCCCACCCCGTCTGACTCCCCTTGACCACACTCAACACAAGAAGAAAATGACGGGCACCTGCTGAGTGCCAGGTCCTGGGGTAGAGGGGCAGGAAAGGTAGAAAACACACAGCCCAGGAGGGAAAATCCCACACCAGCTGGGAGGGCAGTAACCTCCACGAGCTGGGGGAATGGGGGACCACACTTCTCAACCTCTCACTGTTAACACAAGTGGGCACCTCCTGCCCTGATCTGGGTACACCTCCTCGGCCTGGAAGGACTCATTGTCTAGAGGTGAAACCAACCTGCGAGAACAGCTCCAAGATGGAGCAACAGGGCCCCAGGAGAGCCGTCCACCCATCTGGCTGGACACCCCCCAAGTGAGCACTTCAGGAGTTATCTTACATGGTTTAGGCCTGTTGGGAACTTAGCAACTAACACAGTTGACAAAGCCTCTCCTATAGAGCGTCTTTTAGTGGAAGAGACACAGAATAAGTAGATGATGTAACACAGGAAGGATACACAACACAGACCAACGGTAAGAGTGACGAGTTGCTGTAACCATTCAGGATATCAGGTCTCCAGACCTGTCTGATATTTGAGATATGATGGGAGGGAGGAGCCACGGGAGCATCTGGTGGGAACAGGGTGCAGAAGTCCTGATCGGCGTAGCTGAGGGAGAGCAAGGAGGCAGTGAGGGTGGAGCTGGATTGTCTGGCGTTGCCGTGCACAAAAATGAGTTCTCCTCAAATAACTGAAACTACCTAAATCTCACTACAACCCCTTCAGGCAGGAAAACAACTCCAAGAGGCCAGGAATGTTGTTCAACCCCCACAGTCAGCCTGGAGACAGGGTCAAAGGAACACGGTGGGGGGAGGGGGCCTGGTGGGGGACATTTAGCACAGAGGTTAAGCTGCTGCTTGGGATGCCCACACCCATATCAGAGCGCCTGGGTGTGAGCCCTGGCTCTGTTCCTGACTCTGGCTTCCTGCTAACGTACCTTGTGGGCGGCAGTGGTGAAAGCTCAGGTTGTTGGGCTCCTGCCTCCCACATCAAGACTCGGATGGAGTTCCCAGTTCCCAGCTTTAGCCTGGCCCAGCCTTGGCCGTTGTGGCATGCGGACAGTGAGCCAGCAGATAAGAGGTATATCTCAAATAAAATGAATAAGTAAAAAATTTTAAAATAATAACAAGAAGCCAGTGCTGTGGCGCAGTAAGCTAAGCCTCCGCTTGTGGCACTGAATCCCATAGGGGCGCCAGTTCATGTCCCAGCTACTCCTCTCTGATGCAGCTCTTTGCTATGGCCTGGGAAAGCAGTGGAGGATGGGCCAAGTGCTTGGGCCCCTGCAACCACGTGAGAGGCCTGGAAGAAGCTCCTAGTTCCTGGTGTCAGATCAACGCAGCTCCAGCCATTGCGGCCATTTGGGGAGTGAACCAGCGGATGGAGGACCTTTCTCTTTGTCTCTCCCTCTCAGTCTGTAACTCTACCTCTCAAATAAATAAATAAAATATTAAAAAAAAAAAAAAAGACTCCGGAGGCTGTTGGGCTAGAATCAACGTATCTTGCATGCAAGAAAGATGTGAATTTTGGGGGTTAGGAGTAAAATGGTATATAATAAAGGTTTATATTCTCCCCAAATTCACAAGAACAATTCATTAGAGCTAAAACTCATAATCCCCAGTGTGACTGCATCTGGAGACAGGGCCCTAAGGAGGCAGTTAAGGTCAGAAGCATGGTACCCTGATCCAACAGGACTAGCATCCTCAAAAGAAAGAGACACCAGGGATTGGCATTGAGGCACAGTGGGTTAAACTGCTGCCTGCGATGCCAGCATCCTATATAAGCACCAGTTCAAGTCCCAGCTGCTCCACTTCCAATCCAGCTCCCTGCTAACGCACCTGGGAAATAGCAGATGACAGCATAAGTGCGAGGGCCCCTGCCATCCACGTGGGAGACCTGGATGGAGTTCCAGGCTCGTCCTGGCCATTGCAGACATTTGGGGAGTGAACCAGTAGATGGAAGATCTCTCTGTCTCTCTCTCTCTCTCCCCTCCCCCTGCTTCTCTGTAACTCTGCCTTTCAAAAATAAATAAATAAATCTTTAAAAGAAGGAAAGAGACAGACACCAGAGAGCATCTCCTTCCTCTCGTTCCTCCTGGGCATGCCCAAGAAAAGGCCACATGAGGATCCAGCAAGGTTGGTGAGCCAGGAGTGGCCTCGCTGGAAACCAAATCCGCCAGTGCCTCAATCTAGGACCTGCAGCCTCCACAGCCGTGAGATGATACATTGCCGTCATGTGAGTGGCCGGGCGGTCTGCGGTAGCCCACGCAGACTAACGCACAGGGGAGAAGGTCATTTGTTCCCAGCTGGAGAGGAGGTGCGCTCTCTGAGGGTGGGGGTCGGGCTTGACTCAGGGCACACACTTGGTGGAGGAACAAAAGGCACGTGGGCCAAACAAACCTCCAGGTCCAAGGAGAAACGGGCCCAGGTCTGCCGCAGAGCCCACTGCCAGGCTGAGCTGTCCCTCAGCCCCAGGACCTGCGTCAAACAGGCTCCTTCCAGAAATACAGCTGTGACTCACAGAACCCACAGGAAACTAATCCCTCACCTATATGACAGGACATCCCCAGCACGCTCCGGGCTCAGATCTGCAGTGCAAACTGTAGAGAAACCGGGCGACTTCCCAGTGTGTCACATCCCTCATCTCTAAAGCAAGAATGAAATCTGTTTTACAGGGTTGTGAAGATTAAGTAGATGTCTGGTACATGCTAAGCCTTTATATTAACAATTATTCCTTTATAAACATTATTTCTACCCACAAAATGGGCCAAGGGGCTGGCACTGTGGCACAGCGGGTTAAGCTGCAGCCTGTGATGCCAGCATCCCACATCAGAACACGCATCCATCTCCTTGCTAATGTGCCAAGGGAGGCAGTGGAAGACGGCCCAAGTGCATGGGCCCCTGACACCCACGTGGGAGACGAGGATGGAGCTCCTAGCTTTTGGCTTCTGCCTGGCCCAGCCCAGGTTGTTGTGACCATTTGGGGAGTAAACCAGCAGACGGACTATCTCTTTCTAGCTCTCCCTTCCTCTATTTCTCAAATAAATAAATAAACCTTAAGGGGGGGGGGGGGCAAGAAAGACTATAAACAAAATTTATAGAAAATATAAATCATTAAGAAAAATAATCGAGGGGCAGGTGCTCTGGGATAGCAGGTAAAACCACTACCTGCAGTGCTGGCATCCCATACGGGCGCCAGTTCGAGTCCCAGGTGCTCCACTTCCCATCTAGCTTTCTGCTATGGCCTGGGAAAGCAGTGGAGGATGGCCCAAGTGCTTGGGTCCCTGCACCCACATGGGAGACCCGGGAGACACTCCTGGCTCCTGGCTTCAGATTGGTGCAGCTTCGGCCGTTGCGGCCATTTGGGGAGTGAACCACTGGATGGAAGATATCTCTCTCTCTGTCTGTCTGTAACTCTGTCTTTCAAATAAATTTTAAAAAATATCCTCCTAAAAGTAATTTTAAAAAATACTTGAACTCACTGACAAATGAATCACATGTCAAACCAAGCAACCACTTTTCACCCAGCAGACTAAAGTGAGAAGAAAACCGGAAACCAAGGATGGAGAAACGGTCCCTCCTGACCAGGGCACAGACACCGAGCGTGTAACCTGAATCATCTTTGTGAAGCAACTGATCAACATCTTCCAGGAGCGAGGCAGGCTCAGCGGCCAGTCTCCTTTCTCCTCTCAGGCGCGCGAGTGTGTGCGTGTGTGTGTGTGTGTGTGTACCTATAAGCCAATCACGATGGTCCTTTTCCCTCACTAGCAATTGGCTTAGGTAAGGTCATGTGACTTCATCATGGCCAATGAGAAAGGAAAGAAAGTCAGCCAAGGGGCTTCTGGGAAAGGTTCTTCAATAGTAAAGTGGAACTGAAGAAAGAGTAGCTTTCTCCACCCCTGAACGCCTGAGGATACACTGGGGATGGCGGAGCAGAAGGACAGAGATGCTCACGGTGTTTAACGACAAGTCTGACTTGAAAAATTAACTGTCCTGCCTCATGTTTTTATGTGAGATGACAAATTCCCATCTTAATTTTATTGTAAATTGGCAAATTATAATTGTATGCAATTATGGCATACAAATGGATACGAATTAATTTTTTATATACATTTGAAAAACGTTTTCGTTTGTTTGTTTGAGAGGCAGAAAGAGACACTGACAGAGAGAAGTCCTGGCTGCTGGTTCACTCCCCGGACGTCTGCATCAGCTAAGGGGGCTACAGCTGGAAGCAGGAGGTCAGTGCGGTGTCCCGGCTACCTGAGCCATCGCGGCGACCTCGGGGTCTGATTATGCAGAAACCCCAGCAGCCAGAGCGGCAAGCTGAACCCAGGACCTCCAATGTGAGATGTAGGCATCCGAACCCACGGCTTAACCAGCAGAACACACACCTGTGCCCACAGCCAAAGTCTTTTAAATGATAAAATGTCCTTTGCCTTTGATAAGAATTTTACTTCTAAGAAGTTAACCAACCAAACTCCTGGTATAAATACTAAATTATGTTTGTAAAAGGATGTATTACTTTTAAGAGTGAAAAAACCAGAAGCAACCTTACTGTCTATCAGTAAATTATAGTATGTCCACACCACAGAACACACTGGATCTTTATATACTGTCATGGAGATGCCTGGATGCACAGTTAAGGAACAACAACAACAACAACAACAAAAGCAAATTTCAGGACACTGTGGGGACAGGTATTGTGACACAGAAGATTAAATTCCACCTGAGGGGCCACCACCGTGGTGCTGACTGCAGTGCCAACATCTCACATGGGCACTGGTTCGAGTCCCAGCTGCTCCACTTCCAATCCAGCTTCCGGCTAATGCACCTGGGAAAGCAGCAGAGGATGGCCCAAGTCCCTGGGTCCCTGCATTACCTGGAAGAAGACCCTGGCTCCTGGCTTTGGCCTGGCAGCCCAGCCCCAACCCCAGGCATTTTGGCCATTTGGAGGATGAACCAGCAGATGGAAGATCTCTCTCTCTCTGTATCTCTGCCTTTCAAATAAATAAACAAATAAATCTTTTAATAAAAAACTAGCTACAAAATATAAATAATACTGAATAATTCTTTAAAAAATAATAAATTGCCACTTGAGATAACTTGCAACCCATTCAGTGCCAGATCCAGTCTTGGATACTCTGTTTCCAGTCCAGCTCCCTGCTAATGCACCTAGGAAACAGCAGATGATGGTTCAAGTACTTGAGATCCTGCCACCCAGGTGGGAGGCCTGGTTGGAGTTCCCAGCTCCTGGCTTCAGCATGGTGCAACCCTGGCTTTTGCAGCCATTTGGGGCCAGCCACAAGTGGCAGCTCAGCCTGCTGCGCCACAACACCAGCCCCCTCTTGTCATCAGAGATACAAAATGAGATGATTATTTGAACTCCGGAGCGGTGGAGCTGAGTGGGAAACAGCATCGTGAGCACCTGAGTTTAAACCTGGAATGCTGCACCTACCAAATGCCCTGGGCCATTCCCAAGAGCCACAATGCAAACACGTTTTTCACTATGTTGGGGAAGAGTTTGAAAAAGAGAGGATTATAGAGACTCAGATCTTCATCAGTCTGGGGAGGGATGGTCCAGCTTCTTCTTCTATTTTTTTTTAAGATTTTTTTTTATTTATTTATTTGAAAGAGTTACAGAGAGAGGCAGAGACAGAGAGAGAGAGGTCTTCCATCTGCTGGTTCACTCCCCAGACGGCCACAATGGCCAGAGCAGTGCCGATCTGAAGCTAGGAGCCAGGAGCTTCTTCTGGGTCTCCCATGCGGGTGCAGGGGCCTAAGGCCTTGGGCCATCTTCTACTGCTTTTCCAGGCCATAGCAGAGAGCTGGATCAGAAGTGGAGCAGCTGGGACTAGAACCTGCACCCATATGGGATGCTGGAGCTTCAGGCCAAGGCTTTAACCCACTGTGCCACAGCATCAGCCCCATATCCAGCTTCTTTAAAATCCCAACAACCGGCCCTGGGTTTGGCACAGAGCAAGTGCTGAGTGAGGCAAAATACATAAATGAATGTATTTTCTAGGTAACAATGAATGAATATTGAATTTAAAAATGAGAAAAACTGCTACAAAGAGAAACGAAGAACCAGATACTTTTTTTTTTTTTTTTTGACAGGCAGAGTGGATAGTGAGAGAGACAGAGAGAAAGGTCTTCCTTTACCATTGGTTCACCCTCCAATGGCCGCTGTGGCTGGCGCACCACGCTGATCCGAAGGCAGGAGCCAGGTGCTTCTCCTGGTCTCCCATGCGGGTGCAGGGCCCAAGCACTTGGGCCATCCTCCACTGCACTCCCGGGCCACAGCAGAGAGCTGGCCTGGAAGAGGGGCAACCGGGACAGAATCCGGTGCCCCGACCGGGACTAGAACCCGGTGTGCCGGCGCCACAGGCGGAGGATTAGCCCATTGAGCCACGGCACCGGCCAGAGTCAGATAATATTAACAACTGCTGAGAGCTGCCAGGCCCCAGGGGCTGTCCTAACAGTTTCCTGCTTCTTTAAGGACAAACAACCCTAGGAGATAGTTACTCTTA
This sequence comes from Lepus europaeus, assembly GCF_033115175.1. Taxonomy (NCBI): domain Eukaryota; kingdom Metazoa; phylum Chordata; class Mammalia; order Lagomorpha; family Leporidae; genus Lepus; species Lepus europaeus. The sequence goes on from NC_084836.1 coordinate 6,443,545, forward strand.
CCCTTTTACAGCGGAAGAATTAGAAGCACAGAGCAGGTAAACGACTTGCCCAGGGTCACAGAGCAGGCAGCCCGGCCCCAACACTCAAGTACCTCGCCACCACCTTCATTATCCCTTCTAAGCAATGAGACCTGGCCCCGGGACCCTCCATCCCACATCACACTCAAGTCTTCCTCAATCCCAAAACAATTCCCTTCCCTCATCTCCACCCCCTTCTGCTAGTGTGCAACCTCTCCTCCCTTTCTCGGTGAGCCCTCCTCAGAGCGTTGTCTACACTGTCGCCACATCCTCACTTCCCACTCGATTCTCAACTCACGGCATCCCCACTCCGCTCCTGCACTCTCCTGCACGATGCCTGCCCAGGCTCCTTCCAGCCCAGGGGCCTCCTAGCTGCTGAGCCCAGTGGGGCACAGCTTTTCACTTGCCTCTTCTTGGACTCTGGACTGCACCTGCCACTGCCTGGCTCCGTGAGGCTGCACCGCCAGGTCCTCCTTGCACCGCTCTGATGGTTCCTGCTCCGCCTCTGTTAGGGGCTCTTCTTCCGCCCAGGTCTCAGCATGGGTGCTCCGGGCTTCCATTAGGGACAGTGCCCTGTTCTGCTCACCCTTGCATGCTCTCCCCTGATGAGCTCTTGTATTTCATGATCTCATGAGTCACGCTGGTGACTCACCGATCCATTCCTCCCGCCACGCTCACCCCTTCCCCAGTATTCCAGACTCACATCCCTTACCCGCTGAGTGCTGGCACCCAGATGTCCAACACCCTCATTGCTACGATCTCTGTGCCTTTCCCAATCCTAAACACATCCAGTCAATACCCACTCAGCCTTGAAGACCCAGCTCAGGGCCGGCGTTGTGGCACGGCAGGCTGAGCAGTGCCGGCATTCCAGATGTGAGCACTGGTTTGAGTCCCAGCTGCTCTGCTTCTGATGTATCTCCCCACTGATGAGCTTGGGAAAGCAGTGGTGACGGCCCAAGCACCTGGGTCCCTGACACTCCCATGGAAGACCTGGATGGAGTTCCAGGCTCCTGGCTTCAGACTGGACCAGTCCCAGCTATTGCAGCCATTTGAGGAGTGAACCAGCAGATAGAAGCTCACTCTCTCGCTCTCTCGCTCTCTCTCTCTCTGTCTTGCCCCTCCTCTCTGTCTCTCTTTCAGATAAATAAATATTAAAAAAAAAAAAGAAAACCAGCTCAAATTGTCCAGAAAGTCCTCCCTGGTGTCCACACCAGTGGGGCTGGGTGTTCCTTCCTCTGAACATATCCCAAAGTGCACTCAGCATCTCCCATAACCCCGCCTTCTCCAGAACTCCCCAATCCTGTCTCCAGCCCTGACCGTCATCCTGTTCTCAGCCCACCCCCAGTTTTTTAAGATTTATTTATTTATTTGAAAAGCAGAGTTACAGAGAGAGGGATACACAGAGAGAGAGAGAGAGACAGACAGACAGACAGAGATCGATCCCCCATCCACTGGCTCACTCTCCAAATGGCCACAGTGGCTAGGGCTGTGCCATACCACAGCCTCTGGGTCTCCCATGTAGGTGCAGGGGCCCAAGCTCTTAGGCGATCTTCCGTTTCCTTCCCAGGTGCATCAGCAGGGAGCTGGATTGGAAGTTGGCATCTGGGAAGTGAAGTGGAGCCCACACGATGCTGGTGTCCCAGGCAGCGGCCCCACCTGCTGCACCAAAACGTTGGCTCCTCTTTCTCTCTCTCTCTTTCTTTTCTTTTCTCTCTCTTTCTCTTTTCTCTGTAACTTTTTCTTTTCTTTTTTATCTTTCTTTCTTCTTAAGAAAGGTCTTCCTTCCACTGGTTCATCCCCCAAATGGCCGCTGTGGCCGTCGCGCTGCGCTGATCTGAAGCCAGGAGCCAGGTGCCCCCTCCTGGTCTCCCATGCGGGTGTGCAGGGCCCAAGCAACTGGGCCATCCTCCACTGCCTTCCTGGGCCACAGCAGAGAGCTGGACTGGAAGAGGAGCAAGCGGGACAGAACCCAGGGTGCTGGCGCCGCAGGTGGAGGATTAGCCTGGTGAGCTGCGGCGCCTGCCTCTTTTCTTTTTTCTTCTCTTCTCTTCTCTTCTCTTCTCTTCTCTTCTCTTCTCTTCTCTTCTTTTCTTTAATTTAAGGCAGAGAGACAGAGGCAGACAGAAATCTTCTATCTGCTGGTTTATTCCCAAAATGCCTGCCACAGCCAGGGCTGAGCCAGGCCAACAGCAGGAGCCTGAAACTCTATCTGGGTCTCCCACATGGACAGCGGGGGTCTGAGTGCTTGAGCCAGCATCTGCTCCCTCCCAGGGTGCACATCAGCAGGGAGCTGGATCAGAAGCCACATCTCAAACCAGGCCCTCCTAGGGGACGCGGGTGTCCTGAGCAGCGACTTCAGAGCTGTGCCAAATGCCCACCCCCTCACACCCTCGTCAACAGCTTCCAAGAGCCTTGTCCAATCTGCTCCCATTTGGAGGTCAGGGGAAGCTGCCTAACACACGGCCAGGGCCACTCTCCTGATAGAAACCCTTCCAAGTGTATAGACACACGCACACACCAACGAACGCCAGACACGCTCTGCCACCTGGGGATGCACCAAGGCCAATTTTCTCCTTTTGATCGCGTCCCACAGACACACAGGATGTCACCGTTACGGGGACTGGTGAAGGGGATTCTTTATACTATTTTTGCAACTTCCTATGAATACAAAGTTAAAAAGCAAACAGAACTGTCCAAGACAACACTACAAAGAGGACCCGGTCCAAGCTCCCCAGCCCGGTGCACACTGCTACGTGGCAGGCCTGGCTACACTGCCTGCCCGTGGCCTGGAAAGCTGGGTCGCCCAGCTTCCCACGCAAGCTGCCTCCACGCCCGTAGCTTCCTATCCGGACCAATGCTCACCGCTTCTCTAAAGCTCTGCTGAGACAGTGCTCCTCCAGGAAGACTTCTCCCTCCACCCACACTGGAACACAGCCCCCAAGCTCACCATGGCCATGTCCCCATTTCCACCTAAATTACGAGCTCCTTGCAGGCAGAAGCTGCAGCTGACTGCTCTGTGGGATGCCCAGAGGAACAGTGTAACCACAAAGATGCTGGTAGCAGCCACCACTCCATAACACTTTCCCCTACCAAACATCGCCCTGGGAGCTTTAAACAGAATATGCAACCCTCACAACATCCCATCAGAATGTACTATCATACGCCCACTTTACAGAGGAGGAAATGGAGGCACAGCAGGCGAGGAACCTGCCAGGGTCACATTCAGTAAGCCATGGAGCTGGATTTGCCCCGCCCCAGGCAGCCAGCTCTGGAGCCCACACTCTGGCCCTCCCCACCAGGCTCTCCCTCGCCCCAGGTTTAATTAAGGGGCAGCAAGGAGTCCAGACTGCAGGCAAGCCCCACTCCACACAAGCACTTCCCGCGGTGACCTCATCTCCAAGATGGCCCCGATGGCTGACTCAGAGAGCAGGACAGGTTTAATTTTGCCAGTAGAGGATGGTCCGTCCAAGTCCTTAGGCCCCTGCACCCGCATGGGAGACCTGGAAGAAGCTCCTGGCTCCTGGCTCCAGATCGGTGCAGCTCCAGCCATTGCAGCCAACTGGGGAGTGAACCAGCAGATGGAAAATCTCTCTCTCTCTCTCTCTCTCTCTCCCTCTCTCTCTCTCTCTCCCTCTCCTCTCTTTATATAACTCTTTCAAATACATAAATAAATATTTTTTGTAAAAAAGATTTATTTATTTATTTATTTATTTATTTATTTAAGAGGGGGGAGTTACAGACAGAGGGAGAGACAGGCAGATCTTCCATCTGATGGTTCACTCCCCAGATGGCTGCAATGGCCGGAGCTGGGCTAATCTGAAGCCAGGAACCAGGAGCCTCTTCTGGGTCTTCCACGTGAATACAGGGGACGAAGCACTTGGGCCACCTTCTACTGCTTTCCCAGGCCGTAGAAGAGAAGCTGGATCAGAAGAGGAGCAGCTGGGACAAGAACTGGCACCCATATGAGATGCCGGCACTGCAGGTGGAGGCTTAGCCCACTACGCCACAGCGCCGGCCCCCCAATCCTGATTTTTAGTGAGCCGATACAGAAGCACAACTGTGGTCCAAGGGAACGGATTCCCCTTGCCATTGCGCATTTGACTTTACACCATTTAAAAAGAGGGGTTTGAGGAGGCCTCTGAGGGCTTCCCTGGGCTGCCAGACGGATCTGAGAAGATCTGAAAGCCCTAAGCTGAGAGGCCCAGCCGTCTACAAGGCGGGAGCTTTGTAGACTCACTTCCCACAGAAGTGAGGCTCAGAGGATCGAGACTCATCCAAGGCCACACTGCTGCAGAGGCAGAAAGCTGGCACCAGCCAGGCCACAGGGGTGGGTGTGAACGCGATGGGCCTCAGCCTCCACAATCTGTTTTCTTTTCAACTGGCCACCTCTGCCAAGAACCCCCCCAGGCCTCTCTGTCCCTCCAGCAGAAGCCAAGCCAGGAGCCAGCAGCCTGCCGATCCGCTTACACAGGGCCCCTCCTTCCAAAGCTTGTCCCACAACCTGGAGCCAATCTGCTCAGAAACGACTCCAACAGCCCAGGCTCCTGCATCCCCGTTACAACCCATGGGATACGCTGTTGAAGTGAGATATTTAAAACCTAACTCCTGAGCCAGTGTTGCGGGACAGTGGGGTTAAGCCACTGCCTGGAACACCAGCACTCCCTGTGAGTGCAGGTTCAAGTCCCAGCTGCTCCACTTCCAATCCGACTCCCTGCTAATGTGCCTGGGAAAACAGCCCAAGTGCTTGGGCCCCTGCCACCCATGTGGGAGACGTGGATGGAGTTCCAGGCTCCTGGCTTTGGCCTGGCCAGCCCCAACTATTCTGACTATTTGAGGAGTGAACTAGCAGATGGAAGACGTCTTTCTCTGTCTCTCCCTCTTTCCATGTCACTCAGCTTTTCATATAAATAAAACAAATCTTAAAAAAAAAAAAAAAAGCTCATTGTAAAACCCTTGGAAACCAGCGGCATGTTAAGAAACAAAACTGAGAGGCTGGCATTGTGGTGTAGCAGGTAAAGCCACTGCCTGCAATGCCAGGATCCCCTATGGACACCGGTTCATATCCTGGCTGCTCCACTTCCAATCCAACTCCCTGCTAATGGCTTGGGAAAGCAATGGAAGATGGCCCAAGTGCTTGGATCCCTGCCACCCATGCAGGAGCCCTGGAAGAAGCTCCTGGCTTCGGCCTGGCCCAGCGCTGGCCATTAAGGCCATCTGGGAGGTGAACCTGTGGGTGGAAGACCCCTCTCTCTCTCTCTCTGCCTCTCCCTCTTTCAAATAAACAGATAAATATTTAGAAAAAAAAAAGAAAAAGAAAAGAAAACCGAAATCACCCAGGCCCTGTCTACATCACACGCAGCTTGCTTGCTCCTGGGCAGCCAGGTCCCTGAGGCTGCTCCCAGGGACCTTAGACATCCTGGCCATGCACCGTGGGCTCTGAGAGTACCGCTCGCCATGATCCGTGACTCTGGGAGTCTTGTGGGCTGCTCCATCCGGCTTGCTTCCATGCCCGATCCCAACGGGCATGCAGGCCGTCCACCAGGCCTGGGGTCCCATCCAGCACTGTCGCAGCCAGCTTTCCCAGCGGCTCTGCGAGCCTCAGTTCTGTCATCCACAAGGCGAGGCTGAGGACAGGCACCTGTCAGGCTATTCTGCAGATTTACATAGTGGGCCTCCCCCCAGAGGAGGTCAGAAATGGGCATTTCTTCTGGACCGGGTGACTGGCGACTTTCCCGTCAACCAACTCCAGCTTCCTTGCAGTTTCTGGCTAGACTGCTCCTTCCTGGCCAGGGCTGCTCTGTGGCTAACTTGCTGTTACTACATATTCATTTATTCAACAAAGAACCCTGGGGCACCTTTATGTGCCAGGGCTTCTGCAGGCGCTGAGGAAGCACAGTTAACGGAGTTCCCACTGGGGCGGGCACTGTGGTGCCGCTGGTTAAGCTGCCGTGTGGGATGCCTGCATCTTATATCCCAGTGCCGGGATCCGCTGTCACTTCAGATTCTTTTTTTTTTTTTTTAAGATTTATTTATTTATTTGAGAAGCAGAGTTATGGGGGAGAGGAGGGGAGAAAGATGTTCCATTTGCTGTTTCACTCCCCAAATGGCCACAAAGGCAGGAGCTGGGCCAACCTGAAGCCAAGAGCCAGGAGCTTCCTCCGAGTCTCCCACATGGATGCAGGGACCATCTTCTACTGCTTTCCCAGGTGCATTAGCAGGGAGCTGGATTGGAAATGGAGCAGCTGGGACACAAACTAGTACTCATATGGGATGCCGGCACTGCAAGGCGGAGGCTTAGCCTACTACACCACAGTGCCAGCCTCCACTTCAGTTTCTGATCCAACGCCCTGCTAATGAACACCCTGGGGAGCAGCCAATGGTGGCTCGAGTACTTGGGTCCTTGCCACCCACATGGGAGCCCTGGATGGAGTTCTGGGCTCGTGGCTTCAGTCTGGCCCAACTCTGGCTGTTGTAGGCATTTGGGAAGTAAACAAGCAGATGGAAGTTCTCTCCCAACCCCACCCTTGTCACTCTGCCTTTCAAACAAATAAAAATAAAGTTAAAAAGCATAAAAAAAAGTCCTTTCCCAGGGTCCCTGTAAGAAGTTTCTGGTTCTGGTTCTCTGGCCTGGTCCAGCCCCAGTCTTGGTGGATATCTGGGGAGTAAACCAGCAGATGTGAGGTCTCTCTGTGGGTATGTCTCCTTCCTTCTCAAATTAAATAAATGAATACATAAATCAAAGAGTCAGTGCTAAACGCACAATGCAAGCAGAGACAGCTAAGAATTACAAAGAAACTAAAACAGGAAGCATGGCACCGAGTGAGGGAGGGCGGACGGGAAGGCTCTTGGAGCAGGCAGTCACCGAAGGCGGCGAGTGCAGGGGACACAGCGCACCCGGCACAGGAGCGATGGCCTTGAGGCAGCAACCAGCTGAGGGTGCTCAGGGAGAGAAGGCGGCAGGCCAGTGAGGAGAGCAAGCCGACAGGAAGCAAGGGAAGCGGGGGAAGGAGGGGGAGGCCAAGGCCAAGGCCAGTCAGAGAGCTCCACGCAGGCCATGCTGCGAGCCAGGGCTGGTCCACATGTGGCAGGAAACCGCTGGCAGGTTTCAGCAGTGTTGCCACAATTTAGATCTCAAGAAGAAAGAAGATAGGGCCGGCGCCGTGGCTCAACAGGCTAATCCTCCACATAGCGGCGCCAGCACACCGGGTTCTAGTCCTGGTCAGGGCGCCGGATTCTGTCCCGGTTGCCCCTCTTCCAGGCCAGCTCTCTGCTGTGGCTCGGGAGTGCAGTGGAGGATGGCCCAGGTCCTTGGGCCCTGCACCCCATGGGAGACCAGGAGAAGCACCTGGCTCCTGGCTTCGGATCAACTAGGTGCGCCGGCCGCGGCAGCCATTGGAGGGTGAACCAACGGCAAAGGAAGACCTTTCTCTCTGTCTCTCTCTCTCTCTCACTATCCACTCTGCCTGTCAAAAATAAGGAAGAAAGAAGATGCCTTTAGCTGCTGCGTGGAAGACGGATGATGGGAGGGACAGTCAGGTTAGTCTAGAGGCTACTGCCGCGTTCCAGGCCTGGAACAAAGCAGAAAGTGGAGGATTCAGGAACATTCTAAGTTATTCCAGTCTTTCCAGCTTTGTAAGTTCCTTCGTTTGACCCTGTGGATACCAGAGGCAGACACAACTGGATCAGCGTTTCACAGAGGAGGCTCAGGTGGGGGTGGGAGGCAGGTGTTTGGACTGTTTAAGGTGCTGCTTGGGACACCCAGACCCCGTATCAGAGTGTCCGGGTTTGAGTCCCAGCTCTACTCCTGGTTCTAGTTTCCTGCTAATGCACACTCTGGAGGCAGCTGGAAATGGTTCAAGTACTTGGGTCCCTGCAACCCACATGGAAGACTGACCGAGCGCTGGGCTCCCAGCTTCAATCTGGCCCAGACGCTGTTGGCAGGTATCTGGAGAGTGAACCAGCAGAAGGAAAATCTGTCAATTTCTCTGCCTTTCAAATAATACCATACATAAATTAAATTTTTTTAATGAAACTGAGGGGGCCAGTGTTGTGGCTCTGCAGGTGAAGCCATGGCCTGCAATCCATGCATCAGCCCATGTGGGTGCCAGTTGGAGTCCCAGCTGCTCCACTTCCAATCCAGCTCCCTGATAATGGTCTGGGGAAAGCAGTAGAAGATGGTCCAAGTGCTTGGGCCCCTGCACTCACGTGGGAGACCTAGATGAAGCTCTTGGCTCTTGGCTTCAGTCTGGCCCTGCCCCAGCTGTTGCAGCCCTTTGGGGAATGTACCAGTGAATGGAAAGACCTCTTTCTCTCCCCCTCCCTCCCTCTCTGTCTCTGTAACTCTGCCTTTCAAATAAGTAAATCATAAAAAATAAACCAACGATGTCGATAAACTAGAAAATTCAAAAGATGGAAAAGTTTTTAAAAAAATCATGAAACGAAGGCCAAGAACAACAAAATGCTTGTGCCCCAGATCACGAAGCCAGCTTGGGCTGCAGTTGGGAATAGAAAGCAGGACTTTGGACTCCTTGCTCTGTGTTTTTCTGCCACCAGAGGCACAGAGCATGACATGGAATGTTCCAGGGAACAAGGCACAGATGAATGAGGGTGGCCTCTGGAAACCCCAGAAAGGTCACAGCCTCTACCTTCCTTGTAGCTCTCCTGGGAAGTGCTCAATGAGCGGCAGCTGGCCGGCCCCCAGCACTTCAGAAACAAGAGCTGGCCAGAAGACACAGCTCTGGGTCTCAGAGCGTCCAGTGCCCTGCCTGGACCCTTTCCAATCCACAGTCCACCAGAGCAGCAAGAGCCAGAGGGTGAGCGACACCTCTTACTTGAAAGATTGTCGTGACAATTAGTGAGCTTTTAGGTATAAACACGACACAAGAAAAGAGTTTCCTGGAGAGTGGAAGTAACTTAAAAAAAAAAAAAGATTTCATTTATTTGAAAGGCAGGGTTAGAAAGAGAGAGGGAGAGACAGAGATCTCCCACCTGCTGGTGCACTCCCCAAATGTCTGCAACCTCAGGAGCTGGGCCATGCAGAAGTCAGGAACCTGGGACTCCATCTGGGTCTCCCGTGTGGGTGGGTGACAGGGGCCTAAGCACTTGCTATCCATGGTACAGTGGCAGGGAGCTAGATCAAAAGCAGAGCAGCCAGGATTCAAACCCAGCCCACTGGGATACTGGCCTCCCAGGCAGCGGCTTTACCCACTGCACCACAGTGCTGGCCCCAACTGGAAGTAACTTGAAGGCACCTCTCTTGAAGGGAGGCTAAGACCTTGGATTCTGGAGGCCAACAGGCCTGGCTCCATCTGACTTCCTGTTCTACCACCGCTATGTGATTTTGGATCTCTCTGAGCCTCAGTCTCCGCCTCTATGCTGACAATTATCCCTGCCTCAAAGACAGTGCTGGCCCGCAGTGGCTCTAAACACGCAGCGGTTGCTGTCGCCTGTGTCTCCGCCTCTGATACGGGGCCTGGGGATTGCTGAAGTTGGCTCGCTGGTTCCGAAGCAGAGAATGCAGAAATGTGGCTGCCTGTCTCTGTGATGGAGAAACTGCGCCAAGGCGCCTGCAGAAGCCATCGGGATGCTCGCAAAGAAACTGACTCACTGGGGCAATAAGCAAGGCTTGATGGGGTCCCAGAGCTAGCGACGACAGAGAAAGGAAATCGAGCCTGCTTCCTATGGGCTGTTAAATGTGATGAAAGGAGCAGGCTTCTGCGGGGGCTCAGGGGAGCTGACACGGTCATCATGGCTTCATCAGGCCAGGCTGGGCCTCTGGCTTCAGGCTGCGGCTCGGCCCTCCTCAGGGGACACCTCCACCTCCTGCTGTCTGACAATGCTCAGGTCTGCACTGTTGGCCCCAGCAGTCTCCCCTCCCCTGCCTGTCCCACACTGGGCCATCTCCAGAGATAGACCGCCTGGGCTTTATGCTGTGTAGCTCTGCTGCTTACGCAATGTCACTTCGCCTCCCTGCCCCATGGTTCTTGATCAGTAAGATGGAGAGAACGGCAGTGCCCGCCTACAGGGCTGCTATGAGGATTAAATTAGCTCACCTAGGGAAAACCACTCCCAAAAGGGCCTGGCCACCAGGGAACAGCTGGACCGGTATCCATTCAAGTAATGAAGACTGTAAAACCCCTCTAGCTGGTTTCGTTGAGATTTTTTTTTTTTTTTTTTTTTTTTGACAGGCAGAGTGGACAGTGAGAGAGAGACAGACAGAAAGGTCTTCCTTTTGCCATTGGTTCACCCCCCAATGGCTGCTGGGGCCGGTGCGCTGCAGCCGGCGCACTGCGCTGATCTGAAGCCAGGAGCCAGGTGCCTCTCCCGGTCTCCCATGCAGGTGCAGGGCCCAAAGACTTGGGCCATCCTCCACTGCACTCCCAGGCCACAGCAGAGAGCTGGACTGGAAGAGGAGCAACCGGGACAGAATCCGGCGCCCCGACCGGGACTAGAACCCGGTGTGCCGGCGCCGCAGGCGGAGGATTAGCCTAGTGAGCCACGGCGCTGGCCTCGTTGAGATTCTTGTCCTAATCCCCAGGCACAGGCTAACATCACACATCATCAGATCTCAGGGCTTGCTTGCAGAAGGGGAAACTGAGACCCAGAGAGCCAAAGGGACCACCACAGTGGTACAGCCCAAGAGGAACCTTAACTCACATGTGCCCCCTACACTGTGGCTGTACCAGGTGACCTGTTCCTTCTCCATGCCTCCCTGCCTTTGCTCCTCTCAGCTCCCTGCTCAGAACGCCCTTTCTCTGGCCTTCCTCAATCCATCTTGCAAGTGGTGCTGCTTCTAGCAAGACCTTCCACTCACTGGAAAAATGAACCTTCCTCTCCTCCACTGGGGACTCAGCTCGACAGCGCAAGGGCCAACAGCATCCTCCGGGCACATCCCCCGGGGCTGCAGGCAGAGGGGGAGTCAGACCTATATCCTGCCCTGGGGAAGCTCAGGTTCATCACCCACACCTGTCTCACGCCCAAGCCTTGAGCTGGACGTACACAGCCCAGACAGCCAGCAGGACAGAACTAACTCCAGTCTCCAAGTTCAGCCCCAGCCCTCCATGCACCACCACCTGTTTCCAAAAGCCTAGTGTAGCACTTTTGCTGGGTCTGTCCTGCAGAGCCCCAGGACAGACACCACACCAGTCCAGTGGAACTTCCTGGTCTGGGGAGAGCCTGCGCCTCTACCCCTGCGGCTTCTGCGGACTCAGACCAGCCCGGTCTGTGTTCTCGTCCACGCACCAGAGCAGAGGCTGGCCACAGGAAGCAGCAGCACCTTCAAGAGACATGGTTCAAACCCAGCCAGGCGGCCTTGGTCCTGCATTCCCTCACCTCACCTGGGAATGCAGATAATACATTCGGGGAACCACTGGAGGTTCAGCGCAGCAACTGTGGCTGGCCCAGGAATTCCTCCTCCTTCTCCCTGGCCACGCCTCCCCACCCCTTACTTTCTGGCAGAAGCCTTTCCCACTTTTTCCAGGTTAGCACTTCCGCTGCACGTGCATGACTCCAGACCGGAGCGTTTTCTTGTTCTCTCACTGGTCTGTTCCTGTGAACTTCCTTTTTCCAGCCAGACTACGGGCGACAACTTGAATTCCAAACCTGCCCCACAGCATCTCACAAGAGGCTAGAAAAGCAACGTGCTGAGACACAGCCAGGGCTCCGGAAAGGGCAAGGATTTGGGAGACAGAAAACAGCCGGTCCTAGCCCTGCTTCTGTGACTTTCCAGAAAGATGCCCAGTTCTCTGGGCCTCAGGTTTCTCACCTGAGAAACAGGTGGAAAATGTCTACCCGAGGGCTGGTGCTACGACACAGCAGGTAAAGCCTCCGCCTACAGGGCTGGCATCCCCTATGGGCGCTGGTTGAGTCCCAGCTGCTCCTCTTCCAATCCAGCTCTCTGCTAATGACCTGGGAAAGCAGTGGAAGATGACCCAAGTGCTTGGGCCCCTGCACCCACGTGGGAGACCTGGAAGAAGCTCCTGACTCCTGGCTTCAGATTGGCCCAGCTCCAGCCGTTACAGCCATTTGGGGAGTGAACCAGCGGATGGAAACTCTCTCTCTGCCTCTCTGTAACTCTGCCTCTCAAATAAACAAATAAATCTTGAAAGAAAGATGTCTATCCAAGGACAGATAAGCCAAGCCATGTTATAAACTAAAAGGTGCTATTTAAGGGATCCACTGATGTCTCAAGTTTCCTCATATTTGAGATGGAGATCAGTTCATCCCAAACTTCTTAGCCCCGCCAATAAGTCCCCAAAACTCACATTCTGAGCTGTCCCCACTTGCATGACAAGCCATCAACTCAGAACTCAGAGCCCAGGGCCCACACAATCTCTCAGCCATCCTCAGTGTTCCTGTCTCACACCTGCTCCAGCCAGGAGCGGGGTCCCTAGCCGGTGGCCAGCCTCTCTTGGGGAGGTGACAGTGGAGAAAGGAGAGGGAGGGTATGGTTGGGGGGGGGGGGTAGTAGAACCAAAGATGCTGCTAGAATTCTGTGTCCAACACAGTTGCCAAATGTACTATAATTATCACATTTGTGTGCAAATTCAAGAATCTGCATTCTGCTATTTTCATCAGACTGGGTGAATCGCTGGCGCCGAGGAAAATGGCAAGAAGTTGGAGCTGCTTGTCTTCGGAGAAATGAATCCCCGAGCTGCGGCTGTGGGCCGCCGGCCCCCCACTCCAGGCCCAGCGCTCAGGCTCCCCAGACTCCCATCTGGGACCCCTGCCCTCCGGTCTGCCCCTGGTACCACGCAGACTCCACAGTCCCCCGGGTCTATCAGAGAGAATGGTTTCCACACGGTGTTTTTTTTTTCCTCCCCTCTGAACAAATGCTTTGTCTCTATGTAAACGACCCACAAACCAGGCACCTTAAAAACACCCCAACCAGGGTTGAAGGGGGAAGGGGAGTAAAGAGGAGAGAGAGCAGGCCTCCCAGGAGGCCCTCAAGCTCCGGGTGGGCAAGAGGCGGGGTCCCAGGCTGGGGTCCCCGGCTCCTGAGCCCCCAGCTCCGCAGGGCCGACCCCCGGGATCCAGAGCCTGCCTCCCAGCACGGACCGCCCACGGCCCCCCCTCCCCGGAGCCCAGGGTCAGACCCCGCGACCGGAAATGCCCTCCTGCCCCGTGAGCCCAGACCGCGCCCCCCTTTCCTGCCGCCCCCTCCCCCTGAGCCGGGCCGCAGGCCCTGAATCCCCGGGCTCGCGTGACTGCCGCAGCCGCCAAGGGCGGCCCATCGGGCGGCCGCGGTCCCTGGCCCTCGCCGCGGCACCTCCAACACCTTGGGCAGTGCGGGGCCAAGATGAACACAAAAGCAAGGGAAACAGTGCCAGCGGCGCCCCTGACGGGTGGGGGGAGGGGGCCGGCCAAGCAACCGCGAACCCCCAAAGCGCGAGAGCCCCGCACAGAAACAAATTCCATGACACCCCCCCACCTCGGCCGCCGCGGCAGGTGCCCCCGGCCGCACCACAACTCTGCAACTTCGGGGCAGGGCTCCCCGAAAGGGAGGAATGGGGTTCAGGGAGGCCATTGCTTAATGTGTCCGGGCGGCCGCGCGCGCCTCCGGCCCGGGCGCCCCCGCGCCCCGGCGGCCCCGGCCTCTGCCCGCGGGGCCCGGCCGCGCCAAGCACTCACCTCGGCCGGGCTGCGCTCCCCGCGGGCCTGCGCCGAGCCCGATAAATGGTATGCTATGACTAGAGGTATGATTACGTTATTATTATTAGTAATAATAAGAGTAAATGCTATTTAATTACGGGCGGCCGCATCCTGCTCCCGGGGCCGCCGCCCCGGCAGCTCGGCCCATGTGGCTCCGGAGCGCTCCCCGTCCATCTCCAGCCTCGGCCGGCCGCTCGCGGCAGCGCCCGCTCCCGGCGCCGTCTCCCGGCGGCTCTTCCTCCTCGGGTCCTAGAGCGCGGCTGCCCGCGCCGCGCCGCGCCGCGCCGCGCCGCGCCCGGGTGGGCGGCGCGGGCTGCGCACCTGCGGGCCGGGGAGGGGGCGGCGCGGAGCCCCCTCTTCCTCGCGGGGCGCTCATGCCCGGAGTTTGCCCTTCTTTTTAAAAAATATCTCTTTGGGGGCAGTGATGCGTTTCTGGGGCTGATGTCGGTGCAAACAGCGCCTCTCCCCTCCCCAGCCGTGTCCAAGGCCCCCCTGGTTTCCAGGTGTTTGCGCCCTGTTCCCGGACCCCTCTGAGGACCACAGGCTGGGATGGGACAGAAATGATTTTCCGGCGACGTTTCTGGTTAACGAGAGTCCTTTATTCAAGGGGGGCTCAGCGTGAGAGGTGTGGGGACCACTGCGGTGGGTTTTGCAGTAAGGGAGATTAGGGCTTGGCTCCGAATTCGGTATGGAAACGTATAGCCAAGGAACAAGATGGGACCCAGTGGGTGGAAAAGGACTACAGGGGCCCCTCAGGAGTTACAGCATTTCTGGCTACCCCGCAGGAGTCCTGCTGAAGGCAGCCCCCCACCCCACCCCATGCACTGCCCTAGGGGGTGGAGGAAGAGGAGGAGGAAGATCCCCCTGAGATAATGGTGATGACCAGAAATGGAAGGCGGCAGGAGAGTCCAGCTAGAATGGTTTAACATGACGCCAGCTGAAACTGGACAATGCAGAAGGGAACAGCCAAGTCCAGAAGTGGGGGCCTCTTTGAAATGTTGGAGGACGCCCAAGTAGAGGTCAGGCCAGGGGAGAATCCATATCAGGTATCTTTTTGCAGAGGTATTGAGGCAGCTTAGAAAACCCTCCAGGTAAAGTGAGAGTAACCAGTCAGGCCAGCTCTGAGCATCACTGGCACTGCCTCAGAGCTGGGAAAGGTGGATCTGAACCCAGAGCTTCGGGTTCCAAAGTGTTCAACACCCCCGCCCCCATGCTGCCTGCACATGGATGCCAGCAGGACTCACATCTCTCAAGTTTCCCTCCCCTCTCTCATGTACCCATGCGTGTGCATACACACACGTGGTGTATGCGCATCTGATTTATTGCGGACCGTCTGAGAGCCTGGCAGACTGGCTCTCTGTAGGGTATCTCTTCCACGGACCTTTGTGCCAGGCACAGTGTTAGGAAGGGGGGCTGCTACAGTGAGACAAACGTTAAACCTTTAGATACACTGTGTCCATGCTAGCAAGACAAGATGCTGGGGCTGTTTGTTTACTTACCTCCTGCAGTAACCCTGGGACATTGCAGAGCTCAGAGGTGAAGCAGCTGGCCCCAGGTGGCGGAGTCTGACTCCAGAAACTGTGCCTCGCCTGGCCTCTGGCACTTTCCACTGTGTCTCCTTTTTTTTTTTTTTTTTTAAAGTTTTTAAAAATGTATTTACTTGAAAGGCAGAGTGACAGAGACAAAGAGAGAAATGTTTCATCCACTGGTTCACTCCCCAGATGGCCTCAACGGCACAGGCCTTGAGCTTAGAGCTCCCTCCTTGTCTCCCAGGTGGGTAGCAGGGGCCCAGGTACTGGGACCATCTTCTGCTGCCTTCCCTGGCACATTAGCAGGGAGTTGGATCCAAAGTAGAAACACCGGAATCTGGGATGCTGATGGTGGCTTAACCCACTGTGCCACAACTCTGTCTGCTTTCTGGGAGGCTTAGAAGCAGCTGTGCCTCCGGCAGTTCTCAAACTCTTGTGTGGGTGCCTTCCCCCTGCCTTACCACCCCCAGAGTCACAGCAAAAAGACAGCCTCTGGCATGCAAAGGATGGACATTCGTGCCCAGGAGGGAAAGCAGAGGCCTGTGCCTCTCGGACGTTTAATGGGAAACCAGCCCTTCTGGGATTCCGAAGGTCATCTGGGGTTTCAGCTCCGTGGGCTAACGGCAGTAATAGCTGAGCCTGGTGATTCAGAGGCAAGTGGTGTAGTGGGAAAGACCAGGGTCCCCAGCTCTGCGGCTTGCCGACTGTGTGTGACCCCAGGCAACTGAATAGCCTCTGTTTCCTCATTTGTAAGATGAGAACACTGAATCCACATAAAGTTTCAAGGGTTGCAATGAAAGTATGCCTGCAGCGCGTGTCCTCCAGGCCGTCAATCAAACACGCTCAGAAACGTACACACGGGGCACCATGGCTGTGATCACTCCCATTTTACAGTTAAGGGTGTTGAAGCAGGTGGACTGACGCATCTGGCTTCAAGTGAACTAGCTGCCAGGGGTTTGGAGATCCAGCCGTCCCAGGCTGCTAGTGACATAACACATATCCTGAAAAGAGGATTGTCCAACGTTCAAGGGGCTCAGCTGGCTGCCAGCCCCCTCTGTCTGCCTCTGCCTGCATTAACTTGTTGTAAGACCCCAATCCTAGCCAACGCTAGCTTCCTCCATAGCGTTGGGAAAAAGGATCAGGAGACTGGCACCAGTGGGCTGTTTGCGGGCAGCAGGGCTCTGTCCACACGTAAAAGCTGAAAAAACAGTAAGAGCCACCAGCCAGCGCTTTGCGAATGGTGATGTGCTTGCTTCCTCTCTCAAAAGCCCCGTGAAGCAGGTGCTGTCTTTACTCATTCTCCTGTAAGGAATACACAGAAAGCAGTTAAGTGAGTTGGTCACACAGCTCAGAAAGAGGCAGAGGCAGGATTCAGACCCAGGTTCACCCACCTACAAGGCAGTGATCCCTACCCCAGGAGGTGAACACCTTAGGTGTTTGATGCAGCCGCTTGGGACGCCTGCGTCCCCTATCAGAGTGCCTGGCTCAGGCCTCAGCTCCTCTACTTCTGACGCAGCTGATGGCTGATGTACACTCTAGGAAGTAGCTCAGGTACTTAAGCCCCTGCCACCCCCATGGGAGGCCCTGGGGTTCCTGGGTTCTAGCTAGGCCTGGCCCAGGTTGTTGGGAACATTTGGAGGATGAACCACTGGATGAAATAGCTCTCTGTCTCTCTGCCTTACAAATATAATGAAGATAAATAATTTTTTAATGAAAATCCTTTAAAAACTATGGATCTGTCACCAGTTTATGCCCAAGGGCTTGTCACATGACTGGGTGAACGGGGAATGGGAGGCAGAGCTCATGTTCCTGACTTTGTGAACTGACAGGCTCATCATTAATCTCTTCTTCAGTGAGCACCTTCTGTGCCAGCCTTAGGCCTTCTTGTCTCCTGGGAGAGCCAGAGTTGCAACCAGGTGCAGGGTTCATTTGCTCGCCCTACAGATAGTCCTTGTCAGGCCCATGTCCTGACAGCTTCAGCATAGCCCCAGGTCCTAGAATTCCAGCAAGAAATTTTTTTCGTTTTTAAATGTTTGTTTATTTGAAAGGCAAGAGAGAGAGACCTTCCTTCCGCTGGTTCACTCCCCAAATAGCTGCAAAGGCTGGGGCATGGCTATACCAAAGCCAGAAGCCAGGAACTCCATCCAGATATCCCATGTGTGTGGCAGGGGCCCAAGCACTTGAGCCATCTTCTGCTGCTTTCCCAGGAAGGACACCTTCACCAAGAACCTGACAATGCTGGCACTCTGATCTTGGACTTCCAGCCTCCAGAGAAATAAATTTATGCTTTATATTCTGCCACTCAGTCTACAGTGTTTGTTCTAGATGACCAAAACAGGATGTAATAAGAGGACAGCCATGTCTCACCTGATGCAGGGACACATAGTGAGAAAGGTATCGCTAGGTGATTTTGTTGTCAGGCCAGCATCATAGAATGTGTGGAATCTGCATGTATGCATCTAGGCTGTGCGGTATGTAACATCATGTATGTGGTCTGTCATTGACTGACATGTTAGGTAGTGCATGATTGTGTGAGGGGCTTCAACATGTACGTGGGAAAGTGGGGTTGAAGGGACGATGTGCATGTTCCATGAACTTTCTGAAGCCCCTGTGCTTACCCCAGAATCTGACAGCTTATGTGTCTGTCTGAATGGGCTATGAAGTGGCCAGATCTCTGTCACACACTCTGCGTGTTTCTGTGATGGCGCTTTTGGGTATATATATATATCCAAAAAACCAGGGCTGGGGCCAACACTGTGGCATAGCAGGCAAAGCCACTGCCTGCAATGTTGGTATCCCATATGGGCGCCGGTTTAAGTCCCGGCTGCTCCACTTCTGATCAGCTCTCTGCTATGGCCTGGGAAAGCAGAAGTTTTTGGGTGCCTGCACCCATGTGGGAGACCCAAAAGAAGCTCCTGGCTTCAGATCAGCCCAGCTCCAGCCACTGTGGCCATGTGGGAAGTGAACCAACAGATGGAAGACTCCTCTATCTCCCTCTTTGCCTCTGCCTTTCTGTAACTCTGCCTTTCAAATAAATCTTAATTTTTTTTTTTATTGAGGGGCTGGGCATTGTGGAGAAGTAAGTTCTTGCAATACCGATATCCATGCCTCCATCATGTGCTGGTTCCCCATCCAGCTTCCTGCTAATGCATCCTGAGAGGCAGCAGATGGTGGTTCAAATGCTTGAGACTCTGCCGTCCTTGTGGGAGACTTGGATTGGGTTCCAGGCTCCTGGAGTTAAAATATATATATATACGACTTGCAAGTCAGAGAATTAGGGAGAGAGAGAGAGAGGGAGAAAGAGATCTTCTATTCACTGGTTCATTTCCCAAATGAACAGCTGGGGCTAAGCCAGACCGAAGCCAGGAGCCAGGAACTCCACCCTGGTCTCCCATGTGGGTAGCAGGAACCCAAGTGCTTTGTCCATCATCTGCTGTCTCCCAGAATGCACATTAACAGGAAGCTAGAATGGGGAGCAGAGCTGGGACTCAAACCTAGGCACTCCCATTTGGGATGCAGACTTAATTGCTGTGCCAAATGTTTACCTTCAACTTTCTTCTTTGTGTTCTTTTGCAACTCTATTATTTTAAAATTACTTGCAGTTTTTATTAAAAACAAAGAAATCTATTTCCATCTTGGGGCAAAAAACGTATTAAAAAAGAAGACACCAGGAAACCCTCCACAAACACTCAGAGTGGAGTTTAGTTTCCTGGGCAGATCCCATCCATCTTAGAAACGCTGCTGCTGTGTCTGTTACAATGTAGATGTTGGATAACTGTGGAGGGAATGACTTGTTTGAAGTATGAGTTATTTATCTAGGGGAGCCCTGGGCTTGAGCCCCAGGGGTGTGTCCTTCATACACAAATGATGACCACTTACCCCCTTCTCCCAGCCTACCTAGTCCTGCGGGTGGGGGTGGGCAGCCCCACGAGCCCTGGCCAGCAGGCCTCACCCCCTCCGAGGACTTGGGAATGTCTCTCCACATTCCTCACGCGTCAGGCATACTTTAGCCCTTTGTTTTTGATCTGACTAAATGGCAAATCTGCAGCCTTGCTTGCTGTTTTTTGTTTTTCAGGAAATAAGCATAAATATTGTTATATATTCCATTTATAACTGGCAATTAAGTTTGCTTTCAGGAACCAGAATGGAATTTAAAACACTCAGTTAGGTGAACCAGACAAATCAGAGACAGCCTGCTCTTCCCTTCTAAACATTCTTTGGAAAAGTTTTTAAGAGAAAGATCTAGAGCACTCCTCAGTCTGTTCCCCTCATCCTTGCCTCACACTTCACAAAGTGACTTGCTCTGTGTGTGCATGGAAAATGACCCCAAGGACCTGCCTTCTACTCCCCCCTCCTTAAAGATTTATGTATTTATTTGCAAGAGTTACACAGAGGGAGGAGAAGGAGTGAGAGAGAGAGAGAGAGAGAGAGAGAGAGAGAGAGAGAGAGAAGTCTTCCATCCACTAATTAACTCCCCAATTGGCTGCCACGACTGGAGCTGCACCAATCCAAAGCCAGGAGCCAGGAGCTTCTTCCCGGTCTCCCACACGGGTGCAGAGGCGCAAGGACTAGGGCCATCTTCTACTGCTTTTCCAGGCCACAGCAGAGAGCTGGATTGGAAGTGGAGCAGTTGGGACTTGAACTGGCGCCCATATGGGATGCCAGCACTACAGGTGGTGGTTTTACCTGCTATACCACAGCACCAGCCCCCTTCTCCTGTCTCTTGTTGAAGCTGTGTAAGGCGGGTAGATTACTGGACTCTCACGTCTCAGTTCTTCACCTGTTGAAATGAGGAAAAAGGAGACCCACGATGGTCCTACTTCTCTGTGCAAGGCTGAGCAGGCTTCTCAGGCCAGGCAAGAGAGAGAGAATGACAGGTGTGAAGTGTTTTGCTTGTAAAACAGTGACAATTCTGGTCTATCTTGACCCTCTGTGCATCCTTTCTCCTTTGTACATGTAGTATTTATTTTCACTTTATTTGAAAGGCAGACAGAGTGAGATCTCCCAAGCACTAGTTCACTCCCCAAACGCCCACAACAGCTAGGGCTGGGGCAGGCCAAACCCAGAAGCTCAGAATGCAGTTTGGATCTTAGGTGTGTGTGGAAGGGACCCCAAATATGTGAGGCATCATCTACTCCCTCCCCAGATGCACATCAGCAGGAAGTAGGGTAGCCGGGACTTGCATTCCAATATGGTCAGAATAGTGTTGCAGGAGAACGGAGTGAAATGAGTCCTGGTGTTGATGATGATTTACAAGACTGGACAAAGGGAGAGTAGAAGTGAAGCTTTACTTTATTTTTTTATTTTATTTTATTTTTACAGGCAGAGTAGATAGTGAGAGAGAGAGACAGAGAGAAAGGTCTTCCTTTTTGCCATTGGTTCACCCGTCAATGGCCGCTGCGGCCGGCGCATCTCACTGATCTGAAGCCAGGAGCCAGGTGCTTCTCCTGGTCTCCCAAGCACTTGGGCCATCCTCCACTGCCTTCCCGGGCCATAGCAGAGAGCTGGACTGAAAGAGGGGCAACCGGGATAGAATCCGGTGCCCCGACCGGGACTAGAACCCGGTGTGCCGGCGCCGCAAGGTGGAGAATTAGCCTGTTAAGCCACAGCACCGGCCAAAGTGAATCTTTATTTAAGTAAAGGGTACTATTGGAGTGGCCTGTAGAAAGAGATCAAGCCATCAGCACTCTAGGGCTATTTGTATGTCTTTGCCATGTTATCTGTAAAGGAACAAAGGTAGTGGTGGTTACTGTGAATGCCGGGGGCAGTCTGAGTGGAGCCCTTTCTAGCTTGTTTTTATCAAGACCTAGATCTTGTTAACCACTCCTGTCATGAACGATAAGTATTTGTTACCAGGGGCTTCCTTCCTGATTCGTTTAGTGTATGCTTGCTGGGAAGGAACTGTAGGATGGAGCCAGTCTGGCCTGCTTCTAGTCCTGGGCTCCCTCACAACGTGGACTCTCCCAAGTCTCCCCAGCTCTGCCAGCCCTGTTCCATTGCTGTGACCTCCATGACCTTTGAAGTTCATGGAATTTATGCTAGGAATTCCACCTTCCAGTTCTTATTTACTTATTTAAAGATTTATTTATTTACTTGAAAAGCAGAGTTACAGAGAGAGAGAAGGAGAGATACAGTGAGAGAGATCTTCCATCTGCTGGTTCACACCTCAGATGGCTGCAATGCCCATGGCTGGGCCAGGCCAAAGCCAGGAGCCAGTAACTTCTTCCAGGTCTCCCACTTGAGTAGCAGGGGCCCAAGCACTTGGACCATCTTCCACTGCTTTTCCCAAGCCATTAGCAGGGAGCTAGATCAGAAGTGGGGCATCTGGGACTCGAACCAGCACCCATATGGGATGCAGGTGTCAAAGAAGGTGGCTTAACCCACTATTCCAGGATGCCAGCCCCTCCCTTCCAGTTCTAAAGGTCCAGAAGCTGATAAGGGAGGGAAGAGTCACCGAAGATGTCCTAGAACCCACCTTTCTCTAAGGGCCAAGGGAAGTCTCAAGTACAGTTGGAAAAGGGGGCCTGGGTCACCCCCAGGAAATCCTAAAAGGAATGGATCAGTGCTAGCTGTAGGTGCACAGCAGCAGCCTATGGGGAGTCTCTCAGCAAATCTCAGCAATTGATGCAATTTTTTTTTTTTTACAGGCAGAGTGGACAGTGAGAGAGAGACAGAGAGAAAGGTCTTCCTTTGCCGTTGGTTCACCCTCCAATGGCCGCCACGGCCGGCACACCGCGCTGATCCGATGGCAGGAGCCAGGTGCTTCTCCTGGTCTCCCATGGGGTGCAGGGCCCAAGGACTTGGGCCATCCTCCACTGCACTCCCTGGCCACAGCAGAGAGCTGGCCTGGAAGAGGGGCAACCGGGATAGAATCCGGTGCCCTGACCGGGACTAGAACCCGGTGTGCCGGCGCCGCAAGGCAGAGGATTAGCCTAGTGAGCTGCGGCGCCGGCCGCAAATTCATTTTAAACAAACATCGTATGACCCTGATTGGAATGGGGTTCAAATGAGGAAGGCTGAAGCACCAGTGACAAGCCAGGCTGGCTGCTCAGCAAAGACACTGCCAAGGAGGGAGTTCCTGCCCCAGGATCCACTCAGGCCACAGAGGAAGCCATCAAGAATACCCTTAACTTTGTGGGCCTGTGCAGGTTTGCAGCTTGCTGCGGGCACCCGGGTGAGGGTGAGACCAATCCCGGCCCTTGGATGGTGTAGTGTGGCATTTGACACAGCCCTGCAGGCAGACTAGGAGAGAAGGGGGCGGGAAGAGGACAGGAGATATCATGTTCAGTCTGGAGCTTCAGCGCTCACTTGTCTGTGCCAGGAAGGGTAATGATGCCCACACTTCCTTACGTGAGCTGCAGGTGGGGGGATCTGGCACATGACCTGTTTAGCTCTCAATACAGGTAAAGTGAGACGTGTAGGCCAATTGGGAGAGGTCACTTAGACCGAACCCCTATAACATAAAGGCAGGACCCGGCCTCTTGTCCTTTACCAAAAGGAATTCACTGGCTTGAGAGAGTTGTGCAACTGACCCTGGAAGGTACGAACCACTGGACTCAAGTAGTCATTTGCTTCTCCAATAGATAAAACCTTAGGTGCTGGCCAGTATTGTCTGGTGGGGTTTGTGTAGGGGAATTCCAGGCCTGGGGCAGAAAGTGACTGCCACTTACATGGAACATTGCTCCCCCCCGCCCAGATCAACTGGAGCCTACTTGGCCACCATACATTCCCTAGAGTGCACAGCATCACCAACCAATCAAAGGAAGGTTGCAAGTACCACGGACCAACCAGGAACTTGTGCAGGAGTTGACCACACACCTCTCAGCCCCAGTTTCAGTTTTTTTTTGACAGGCAGAGTGGACAGTGAGAGAGAGAGACAGAGAGAAAGGTCTTCCTTTTGCCGTTGGTTCACCCTCCAATGGCCGCTGAGGCCAGCACACTGCGGCCGGTGCACCGCACTGATCCGAAGCCAGGAGCCAGGTGCTTCTCCTGGTCTCCCATGCAGGCGCAGGGCCCAAGCACTTGGGCCATCCTCCACTGCACTCCCGGGCCACAGCAGAGAGCTGGCCTGGAAGAGGGGCAACCGGGACAGAATCCGGCGCCCCGACCGGGACTAGAACCTGGGGTGCCGGCACCGCAGGCGGAGGATTAGCCTATTGAGCCGCGGCGCTGGCCTAATTTCAGTTTATAAGAACCTTCACCCCTAAGTCCTGGCCAGGGGGGGGCTGGGAGTTAAACAATGGCTGCCCAGCTCCTTGCTCTGCGCTTTGCAATGAGCACCTCCTATCTTCCTCCACCCCATGTCAGTGGTTGGCCTCTGTGTGTCGGGCGAGCCAGCCCAGATCCAGGAGTTCTGGAGCAACGCCTCTAGTTGGTTTGGGTGTTGTTCAGCAGCATAACTCCGGCTGCAAGTGTTGATGGCGACTAGGAAGCAGGCGCCCAGCTGGGTGTCCTCAGCTTTGCTGCAACCCTGATGCTGCTGGAGACGGCGTCAGGTTCTGAGACTGAGGGTCAGTCCCAGCAACACCGCACCCCACTTCCCAGGCCAGTCCTCTGACTGGTGGCTCTCCAGCAGCTTCATGACCCCTCCCACCTCCGATGCCAATCATTCTGATAGTTCCCACGACTCCATTCAACTCATTTGCTAGAGGGGCTCACAGAACTAAGGGAAACACTTTTTTGTTGTTTACTAAATAAATTTTATTTATTTGAAAGGCAGAGGAGTAGAGAGAGGTCTTCCATCTGCTGGTTCACTCCTCCGAAGGCCCCAAAAGCAGGGGCTGGGCCAGGCTGACGCCGGGAGCCAGGAGCTTCATCCAGGACGGCTGATAGGAAGAGGAGCAGCCAGGACTCTCGTGACACACAGCTTTTTCTTTTCTTTTCTTTTTTAAGATTTATTTATTTATTATTTGAAAGGCAGAATTACAGAGAGGCAGAGGCAGACAGAGAGAGGCTGGTCCTCCATGGGACGGTTCACTCCCCAAATGGGCAAATCGGCTGGAGCTGGACAGATCCGAAGAAGCCAGGAGCCAGGAGCTTCTTCCGGGTCTCCCATGTGGGTGCAGGGGCCCAAGCACTTGGGCCATCTTCCACTGCTTCCCCAGGCCACAGCAGAGCGCTGGGTCGGCAGTGGAGCAGCCGGGACTCGAACCGACGCCCGTATGGGATGCCGCGCTGCCGGCGGCGGCTCTGCTGGCTACACCACAGCGCGGGCTCCCTGACATGCCGTGTTGGAAGCGCAGGGACCAGTCATTCCGGAGCACGTCTCTCGGCCTCGGTGGAGATTAATTCTGCGCACCGCTGAGGGGGCGTCCGCAGAACTTCTCTACCACAGCTAACTTTGTCTCCTTTTAAATTACCAAGCCATTGATGGGTACTTATGAGGAAGTGTTCGAATGCTCTTTCAATTTTACGGTACCAAACAAAAACAAACAAAAAGCCAAGAGTCTTTCAGGAGATGGGTCCCCACCTTCTCAGCCAGTCTGGGGCAGTGCCAGCCTTTTGTCAATAAAGTTACGGGAGCCGGAGCGCGGGTCTTCCCGGAAGTGCTGGGACGCGGCCGCACGGCACCATGGGAACTGTAGTCTCTCGGGGCGCGCCCGCTTTGGGCTCCGCGAGAAAGAGCCAGAAAGCCGAAGAGGAGAGCGAACCGGAACATGGCGCCGGCGCTCGGGGCGCGGTGGCTCATGGGATGGGTAGTCCGCGGCTCGCGTCCAGCCGCGCCCGCGCCGGAGAACTGGACTTCCATACCCAAGGAGCCGCGCGCGCGGGGCCAAGGGAAGCCGGCCTGGGCTCGAACAAATCAAATCGAAGGAAAGAAACTGCCGGCTTTCAAAATCCTCCTCCTCCGCCATCATCCGCTGCCGTGTGCAGAGCAGGTGGTGCTGGACACGCGCGAGACAAGGACCCCCGCCCCCCCGGGAGAGTAGACAGGCTAAGTGGGCTGGTCATCGGCACCGCTGGACCGGAGGCGGCGACCCCGGCCTGACCGGACCGGACCCTGACTCCGTCCGCGCCCCAGCGGGCGGACTCGTCGCTCGGTCACCCCGCGCGGCGGCGCCGCCTGGTCACGGTACGGTCGGGGTCCGGTCCCTTTGCCCCTCCGCTCTCTGGGGTGGGGGGCGCGGGGCGGCCCTGGAGCCGGGCCGAGGAGGATGTGGCGCCCCTTGGGCGGCGAGCTGGGAGGGCCGGGTGCGCGGACTCCTTTCTGCAGGGGGTAAACTGAGGCCTAGGGCGCGCGTGCGGGCCGCGCCTGCCCTCGGCCGCCTCCCGCCCGGCCCACGCCCGCGGTGGACGCGCACCTCGAGGCGTCTCGGCCCTGCTGCTGGGAGCGAGAGGGCGGTTCTGGACTGGCCGGCTGGCTTCGCTCCGCCTCGGCCCCTGTGCCGACCTTGGGCGGATCGGCTCGGTGTTTTGATCTTTGAAGTGGATTGGGGGTGGGAGGGGGCGGCCTTCCTCCCTCCCCACCTGGACCGAGGGTTGAGTCCCCTGACCCCCGAGAAGTTCCGAGTCCCGTCTGGAGGCCCCCGCCGTTGTTTTA
The DNA here is from genome assembly GCF_033115175.1 of Lepus europaeus. NCBI lineage: Eukaryota > Metazoa > Chordata > Mammalia > Lagomorpha > Leporidae > Lepus > Lepus europaeus. The sequence continues at coordinate 6,469,282 of NC_084836.1, forward strand.
TTCAGTTTTGTCCCGTCATTTCTTGAGCGCCGTCAGGCCCTGAGCAGCTGTCAAAGCGCTGGTCCGGTCGGGTCTCTGTTGCAGACCCTCCAGGAGCTCTTCGGGCCCCTTGGAGAGAAAGCCGCGGTGCTTAGAGTGGCTTTCGTGGCTTGAGCCCTTGGTTAACTCTCCTCTCCTGCTTCCATTCTGTCTGCTCCCTTTGTGGGAATGCTCCAGTATGCTGGGCCTCTCCCCTGACAGCCTTCAAATCGTTATTGTTTCTTACCTGATACCTTTCTAATTTAAGTTGCGACTGTCAGAGCCCTCCCTCCCCCTTGTTTATTTTTATTCCAGTCTGACATACTAAGTATCCTGTTTGGAACATTTCTTCTTTTTGTTTGTTACTGCTGTGTTCCTGGAACGTGAACAGTATCCAGTATATAGCAGTAGTCAAAACGGTGGAGGTTTTGTGTCTTACCTAGAGAAGTAGTTCAGGCTTACTGATGAACACAGTGGATGCCGGCGAGGGGTTAGATAAGGAGAGGGGGTAGGAAGCTGGTTATTTGAATCCAGAGGAAGACTGGGGTGGAGGTGGTGAATGATCACAACCGGATCCGAGGAGATGGCGGGAGGCCTTGTGGATAGCACCCCGAGTTCTCGCCTCCATGTCAGTCTTCTGAGGTCCCCAGGCTACCTGCCGTTTCTTCTCTGGGGAAGTGGAGTGGACCACTGTGCCAGTCTGTGATTGTGCAGAATATAAATTGGAACTTCAACCTGGCATATGGTTCCTAAAGTCCTAAATTGACAAGTGTCTATGTAGTTTTTTAAGTTTATTTATTTATTTGAAAGAGAAAGAGATCTCTTCAGTCTGCTGGTTTGCTCTCCAAACACCTGCAAGAGCCAGGAACCCAAGTACTTGGGCCAAAACCTGCTGCCTCCCAGGTGCACACGAGCAGGAGGCTGGGTTGGAAGCAGAGGCAAGGCTCAATCCCAACCACTCAAACACAGTGGTCCTGTCGTAGCCTTTTGTATGCCGAGAAAACTGCTGCCTGGCGGATCCTGGGTAGCTTCAGGGGGGTGCAGGTCACCTGAGAGACCCAGGCAGGATTAGGGTTGGAACTTTGAGCCCCACCCCAGCCTCTGGGGAAGGGGGTTTAGCTGGTCACCAATGGCCAGTGATTTAATCAGTTGTGCCTGTGCTGTGGAGCCTCCATGAAACCCACAAAGGGCAGCCTTTGGAGAGCTGCGCAGGTAGAGGGTGGTCCCGGCAGGAAGGCACTGGCAAGAGAGGGTGTGGAACTCTGCACCCCTTCTCCTATGCCTTGTCCCATGTATCTCTTCATCAGGACGATCATTTGTATCCTTTTTATCTTCTCTGAACTGGTAAACATAGGTGAGTGTAGCCCTTGTTTGAGAGTCTGTCTGGAACCTATTTCATAGCCACCCAGTCAGGAGTACAGGTAAAGCAACCTGGGGCTTGCGTTAGCGTCAGGTGGGGAGCAGTCTTGCAGGTGTCTCCAGAGAGTGTCAGAATTGAGTGGGAGGAAACTTAGCCGACACCTGTTGTAAAATTTAATTGGGTGCTCTGTGGGGAGGAACCCCTGCCCATCTGGTGTCAGGATAATGTTGGAGAAACTTGAGTTTGCTGTTTCTGTACATTGGCCTATTGTGATGGTAGCTGTTGTGATGTAGAGCCCTCTGGTTTCCTAGGAACCTGGGAGGCCTCCGTGGCCTGCCCAGTCTCCTGGTCAGGGCTGCAACCAGAGGTGCAGTGGGCTGACCCCTGTGCCCCACCCCTAGTCATGCCAGCGTGGGTGGTGGGCATTCCCTGGGATGGATGACCTGGATCCCATAGACATCCATGTCCTGTTTGGGGACTGGGACCCTCAGACACAGAGCAGCCAGGATGATCAGGCAGGTGTGTGCTTGGGTGGACCCTGTGGACTTGGCTCCCATGGGGTTGGTTTGTGTGGGTGTCCCCAGTATGGGGTGGGGACAGTTGGCAGAGGAGGGAGTTAGGGAGCTGCTGAGCCTCCGAGGCTGACACTGGACATTTCTGCTTGCCTGCTGCCTCCACCTTTCTGGAACCGTGCCTTCTCCAGTGCTGTTTTCATTCCTCCCAGCGGTTTACCTCTTAGGTTCCCCGTGGCAGGGGCCAGTGGGGTCAGGGCCTGAGGTGGCTGATGCCGCTTCCTGTCCCTCCCCAACCAGGCTCCCAGGAGGTTCCTCTCCCTTAATGCCACTTGGGCCTTCTCAGTTTGCAGATCTCCGGGGGAGCCCACCATTTTGGCCCTCATGGCCTCTGAAGACATTGCCAAGCTAGCAGAGACCCTGGCCAAAACCCAGGTGGCCGGAGGACAGCTGAGTTTCAAGGGCAAGAGCCTCAAACTCAACACTGCGGAAGATGGTGAGTTCCTGCGCTGCTCGTGCAGCGAGCGCTCACTAGCTGTTGGGCCCTTTGAGCGGCACTGTCTCCTTTATTTGTCCGAGTAGCCCGGGAGGTACGTGTCACTGGGCCCATTCTAGTGGGAGGCTCGAAGTGCATTTCCCCAGGAGCACGGGAGGGCTTCCTGGCCACAATGAGCAGCTTCAGAGCCAACAGCCCTCCCTTGCCTGGCTTCACTCCCGAGGTCCTAGGCATGGCAGGGAATATCTGCCGTGGGGGAGAGGCAGGGCTGAGGCCCTTGGGGAGCAGAATTAAAACAGTAGTCTCGGCCCTCCTGGGGGGTTCTGGTCCCTGCCACCAGATGCCCCTGAGAGAGGGATGGGTACTGCTGCTGCTGCTCTGTGTGTGTATGTGTGTATGTGTGTGTGTATGCGTGTGTGCAAGAAAGCACCAGACTCCAGAGAACCAGTAACTGGAACGCAGGTCCTATCTTTCCATCTCTGGCCAAGTCTGCTGGCATGACCAACCCAGAGTCCCCTGGTGTCGGCAGTGAAGGCACCTGTGTCTGTACTTCTGAGATCTCTTGTTCTGGTGCAACCAGGGAAACTGGTCTGGAGTTGCCTGGTTATCCTGGTGTGTAGGCAGCCTTGCTTCCCTGCCCCGGGCGAGAGACCTTGGCTTGCTGGGAGTGTAGTGATGCATACTGCTCACATCTCTATGGGGCTGTATGGTTTCCACAGTTCTCTCTACTTTATTTTTAAGGTTTATTAATTTTAAAGAGTTACAGAGAGAGAGGTCTTCCATCTGCTGGCTCACTCCCCAGATGGCCGCAACAGCCAGGACTGGGCCAGGAAGAAGCCAGGAGCTTCATCCAGGTCTCCCATGTGGGCGGCAGGGGCCCAAGCACTTGGGCCATATTCTGTTGCTTTTCCCAGGCTATTAGCAGGGAGCTGGATCGGAGCTGGAACAGCTGGGACACAACTCGTGTCTGCCGGAATACCAGCATGGCAGGTGGTGACTAAGCCACAGTGCCAGCCCCCTCCCTGTGCTTTCATCACTGATAATCCCATCATCCCCGTGGGAGGCGGGTGGAAATATTGCCCTTTTTTTTTTTTTTTTTAAGATTTATTTATTTATTTATTTATTTGACAGAGTTACAGACAATGAGAGGGAGAGACAGAGAGAAAGGTCTTCCTTCCGTTGGTTCACCCCCTAAATGGCCGCTACGGCCAGAGCTATGCCGATCCGAAGCCAGGAGCTGGGTGCTTCCTCCTGGTCTCCCACACGGGTGCAGGTACCCAAGCAGTTGGGCCATCCTCCACTGCCTTCCTGGGCCACAGCAGAGAGCTGGACTGGAAGAGAAGCAACCGGGACTAGAACCCGGCGCCCATATGGGATTCTGGCGCTGAAGGCGGAGGATTAGCCAAGTGAGCCACAACACCAGCCCAATATTGCCTTTTTATAAATGAAGAAAAAGGCCTTAGGAGGCCTTGGTAGCCTGCTGGAGATCCCACGTCTCGTCAGCAGCGGAGCCAGGATTTAATGGAGGTCCCTTGGGGTCCCTGCGCCTGTGCTGCTCTTTTTGACGGTTCACAGCTTGTTTATTCATGTCACAGGGTGAACGGGCCCCAAACGAGTATACAGTGACCTTCCACTTTGCCACCTAACTTAAGGTGCTTAGATTCCTCACCTACGCTCCCTGCAAAGCTGGCTAATGATGACCTAGCAGGTACAGGACTGGAACCTTCCAAAGCTGTGCTGCTTTTATCATGATGGAGCTCATCAACCCCGTTCCTACTCAGCTGTCCTGGTAACCCTGGGTACAGTAGGGCTTTGTGGGGGTCCAGACGTTCTTAACACTCAGAAGCTTCTCAGCACAGACAGTGCCTCAGGCCATGCCAGTGCCCCAGCTGCTGACTCAGACAGAGTAGACACAGTTCAGTCAGGAAACACGGATTTGCTATGAAGTGTCATTTATTGAACACCATGTCAGGCAAGGAGTAAGTGCCATGCCAGTAGTATCTCCGTTTCTTGTCACAGAATTCCTTGGTGTAAGTTTTATCCCTGTTTCATCACTCACTGTGTAGATCACTAGGTCTGTAGATAGTGAGGTCTGGACTAGGGCACGGCTGGGAGCCAAGAACTCCATCTGGGTCTTCCACATGGTTAGCAGGGCCCCAAGCACTTGGTTTGTCATCCGCTGCCTTCCCAGGCCATTAGCAGGGAGCTGGATCAGAGGTGGAGCAGCCGGGACTTGAACTGGTGCCCCAGTGTGGGAAGCTGTGTCTCAGGTCGCAGCTTCACTCACTGCTACAATGCCAGCTTTTGTTTAGATTATAAAAGTAATGGACCAGCGCTGTGGAGTAGTGGGTAAGGCCACTGCCTGCAGTGCCAGCATCCCATACGGGCGCCAGTTCGAGTCCCGGCTGCTCCACTTCCAATCCAGTTCTCTGCTGTGGCCTGGGAAAGCAGTGGAGGATGGCCCAAGTCCTTGGGCCACTGCACCTGCGTGGGAGACCTGGAGGAGGCTCCTGGTTCCTGGCTTCGCATTGGAGTGCAGATCCGGCTGTTGGGGCTATTTGGGGAGTAAGCCAGCGGATGGAGGATCTCTATCTGCCTCTGCTTCTGCCTCTCTGTGACTCTGCCTTTCAAATAAATAAATAAATCTTTATAAAAAATTAATATGTTGTAGAATATAGAAACTGATAGAAAGGGGGAGGGGAACATAACCGTTACCACCACACAATCCAAGGATGTAACTCTTGTTAGTTTTGGTGTATTTGGTGTGTTTGTGAATACATATCACTTTTTTTTGTAAAAGATTTATTTATTGATTTGAAAGGTAGAGTTACAGAGAGGCAGAGGCAGAGAGAGAGAGAGAGGTCTTCCTTCCGCTGGTTCACTCCCATAGTGTCCACAATGGCTGCAGCTGGGCTGATCCAAAGCCGGGAGCCAAGCCTTCTTCTGGGTCTCCCACATGGGTGCAGGGACCCAAGGACTTGGGCCATCTTCTACTGCTTTCCCAGGCCATAGCAGAGAGCTGGACTGGAAGTGGAGCACCTGGGACTCAAACCAGTGCCCATTGGGATGCTGGCACTACAGGCAGCAGCTTTACCCATTATGCCACAGTGCTGGCCCTCACATATCACAGTTTTAAAAGTGTGAGCAGAGTAAATGCTATTAGAGAACCTTGTTTTTTCACTTGTAATTAGAACATGAATTATTATTTTTTTTTATTTGAGGGGAAGAGGGAGAGGGAGTCTGGGAAAGAGAGATCTCTCATCTGCTGGTTCATTCCCAAAATGCCCATGACAATCAGGGCTGGGTCAGGCTCAAGCAAGGAGCCAGGAACTCAGTCTGGGTCTCCCATGTGGGTGGCAGCAACCCGACTACTTGCGCCATCCCTTGGCTGTATCCCGGAGTGTGCATTAGCAGGAAGCTGGAATTGGGAATGGAGCTGGGACTGAAAACCAGGCTCTGTTAGGGGATGTGCTGTCTCCCAAGTGGTATCTTAGTCGCTGGGCCTCATACCTGCCACTGACTTGAATATGTGAAAATGCCATTCACAGTGGCTTTAGTGTATTTGTATGTCAGTGAATTAACCTATCTTTTTTTTTTTTTAATAAAAATTCATTTATTTATCTGAAAGAGTGACAGAGGAGAGACAGAGAGACCTTGTATCTGCTGGTTCACTCCAGGAACGCTAGGAGCTCCATCCAAGCCTCCTTATGGGATGCTGACATCATAAATGGCAGCTTAAGTAATTACACAACAATTCCAGCCCCCTGACCTGTCCTATCCTTTTTAAAAAATTTCAATTAATTAATTAATTAATTTATTTATTTTTGAACAGGCAGAGTGGATAGTGAGAGAGAGAGACAGAGAGAAAGGTCTTCCTTTTTGCTGTTGGTTCACCCTCCAATGGCCGCCGCGGCTGGTGCATTGTGCTGATCCGAAGCCAGGAGCCAGGTGCTTCTCCTGGTCTCCCATGCAGGTGCAGGGCCCAAGGACTTGGGCCATCCTCCACTGCCTTCCCGGGCCATAGCAGAGAGCTGGCCTGGAAGAGGGGCAACTGGGATAGAATCCGGTGCCCCTACCGGGACTGGAACCCAGTGTGCCGGTGCCGCAAGGCGGAGGATTAGCCTGTTAAGCCACGGCGCCGGCCAAATTTATTTATTTTTAAACATTTATTTATTTGAAAGACAGAGAGAGATCTTCTGTCACTGGGTCTCTCCACAAATTGCTGTGAAAACCAGGGCTGAAGCCAGGAGCCTGGAGCTCCTGGGTCTCCCGTGTGGGTAGCAGGGGCTACTTGCCCAGGTATATTAACAGGGAGCTGGATCAGAAGTGGAGCAGCCGGGACTTGAAATCTGTTCTCAGTTGGCATACTGGTGTTGCAGGCAGTGGCAGTGCTAGCCCTGACCTTGCCTTTCTTGATGCCTGTTTAGATGGTTTGGAATTTTTCATCATAGTACAATCGTGGTGAACGAACACCCACCCATGAGTCATCTAACAGTGAGCGGCTGTGTCTTGGGTGCTGTTTCCATGCACGGCCTGGTGTGCACACCTACACCTGCTTGGTGAAGTCTTTGCTCCAAGCAGCCAGTTGCTCTTTGCCTTGCCTCTCAGGCCTGGCCTTTTGCATATGCCTTGTTTAACATTCATTCTAGGGAACTGTCACAGAGCTGCGTCCCTGCTGAACTGTGCGCCTGTCTGATTGTCCTCTGTACGCCAGGGCCAGCACGTGGTAGGAGCGCTGAAGTGTTGGAGTGTGTGAGTGACATGGTGGCTGTGAGTGACGTGGTGGCTGTGAGTGACATGGTGGCTGTGAGTGACATGGTGGCTGTGAGCTTTCTGCTGCCTCAGCTCATCATGACTCCAAAATCTAAGCTTCTGTTCTTTGGTTTCCTGCAGCCAAAGATGTGATTAAAGAGATTGAAGAATTCGATGGCTTGGAGGCTCTGCGCCTAGAGGGCAACACGGTGGGTGTAGAAGCAGCCAGGGTCATTGCCAAGGCCTTAGAGAAGAAGTCAGAGTTGAAGGTGAGTTCTTCGGAAGGCTTCCATAGCCTTGGCAACGCATGACGGGAGCCTAGGGTGGTTACTGGCGCCATAAACTAGAGTGTCAATTTGTTGGCTCAACAACAGGAGTCACTGTGCACTTGCTCCTCATGTGGGATCTCTGTCCTTAATGTGCTATACATTGTGATTTAATGCTATAACTAGTACTCAAACAGTATGTTTCACTTTGTGTTTCTGTGTGAGTGCAAACTGTTGAAGTCTTTGCTTAATATATACTAAATTGATATTCTGTATATAAAGAGAATTGAAAATGAATCTTGATGTGAATGGAAGGGGAGAGGGAGCGGGAAAGGGGAGGGTTGCGGGTGGGAGGGAAGTTATGGGGGCGGAAGCCATTGTAATCCATAAGCTGTACTTTGGAAATTTATATTCATTAAATAAAAGTTAAAAAAAAAAAGAAGGTGAGTTCTGCAAGGCCAGGAGGCACAGGCTGGTGTAGAAGCCTCATGCTGTCACAACACCTCCCTGTGTCCGGATCCTCCCTGGTTACTGCCCTGTTGTCTGACACCCAGGAGGGAAGGGCTCAAACTCAGCCTCTGACTGACGGACGCCTGCAGGTCGGGACCCAAAGCCAAGATGGCCCATGGGGAGGTGGCCAAAGCTCCACTGGGCAGAAATATCCAGCCTCGTTGTAGCACCGTGGGTTTAGCTGCCACTGCTGCAGCCTGCGACAGCAGATCTGCGACTCCCATCGGAGTGCCGGCTTGAGGGCCAGCTGTTCCAGTTTCCGTCCAGCTCCCTGCTCATGCACCTGGGGAAGCAGCAGCAGATGGCCCGAGTCCTTGGGCCCTGTACCCACGTGGGAGACCTGGATGGAGCTCCAGGCTCCTTCCTTCAGCCTGGCCCAGCCCCAGCTGATGCAGCCATTTGAAAGAGTGAACCTGTAGATGGAAGATCTTTCTCTCTCTCCCTCTCTCCCTCTCCCTCCCCCTCTCTTCCTCCCTCCCTCCGTCTCTTAACTGTGCCTTTCAAATAAATCTTTCTTTATTTAAAAGACAGAGACATAGACAGATAGCAAGGTCTTCCATCCGCTGGTTCACTCCCCAAATGGCTACAACTGCTGGAGCTGGTCTGATCCAAAGCCAGGAACCAGGAGCTTCTTCCGGGTCTCCCACATGGGTGCAGGGGTGCAAGCACTTGGGCCATCCTCTGCTGCTTTCCCAGGCTATTAGCAGGGAACTGGATAAGAAGTGGAGCAGCCAGGACTTAAACCTGCGCCCATATGGGATGCTGGTCCTGTAGGCATTGGCTTTACCCACTGCCCCACAACAGCAGCCCCAATAAAATACATATTAAAAAAAAAACAGTAAGGTTCTGGTATTGTGGTATAGTGGGTGATGTCTCTGCCTCCCATGCCTGCATTCCATGTGGGCGTCAGTTCAAGTCCAAGGTACTCCATTTCCAATCCAGCTCCCTGCTGTGCACCTGGGAAAAGCAGCAGAGGATGTAGCCTGGGTGCTTGGGCCTGTGCATCCACCTGGGAGGTGCAGCCCTGGCTGTTGGGGCCATTTGAGGAATGAATCAGCAGATGAAACACCTCCCTCTCCCTCTCCCTCTCCCTCCTCCCTCCTCCCTCCTCCCTCCTCCCTCCTCCCTCCTCCCTCCTCCCTCTCCCTCTCCCTCTCCCTCCTCCCTCCTCCCTCCTCCCTCCTCCCTCCTCCCTCCTCCCTCTCCCTCCTCCCTCCTCCCTCCTCCCTCCTCCCTCCTCCCTCTCCCTCTCCCTCTCCCTCTCCCTCTCCCTCTGCCTTTCATATAAATAAAATAAATCTAGGTGGCGCTCAACAGACTAATCCTCCGCCTTGCGGCACCGGCACACCGGGTTCTAGTCCCATTTGGGGCACCGGATTCTGTCCCAGCTGCTCCTCTTCCAGTCCAGCTCTCTGCTGTTGCCAGGAGTGCAGTGGAGGATGGCCCAAGTGCTTGGGCCCTGCACCCCATGGGAGACCAGGAGAAGCACCTGGCTCCTGGCTTCGGATCAGCGAGATGCACCGGCCGTGGCGGCCATTGGAGGGTGAACCAACGGCAAAAGGAAGACCTTTCTCTCTGTCTCTCTCTCTCACTGTCTACTCTGCCTGTCAAAAAAAAATTAATAAATTAAAAAAAAAATAAATCTAAAAAGAGAAGGAAGAAGAAAAGGCCAGGATGGCCAGGCCTCAGCCAAATGCTGCCGTGCAGTGGGAGGGTACTGTGGCCGGAGGCTGCCTGCTACATGCACTTGGCTGAGGCGACAAGTGCTTCCTTTTTTTTTTTCCCCTTAAGATTTATTTGTTTGGAAGGCAGACTGACAGGGAGGAGGGGACAGATAGGTAGATGTTCCATCCACTGGTTCACTCCTCGAATAGCTACAACAGCCAGGAGCCTAGAACTCCATCGTAGCCTCTTGTGTGAGTCGCAGGGGCCCAACCTCTTGGGCCATTATGACCTGCTGCCTTTGCAGGTGTGTTAACAGGGAGCTGGATCAGAAGTGGAGTAGCTAGGACTCCAGCCGTCACTCAGGTGTGGCGTGTAAGCATTGCAGGTGGTGACTTAACCTGTACTGTAACACTGGTTCCAGCAAGTGCTTTCTAAAATGTTAGATTCAAGTAGTGCCCTCCTTTATCAGCCAAAAGCTCAGTTCAGATTCTTCTAATGTTCCCAAAGTAGGTTCCAGTGAGCACCTGTGTGGTGTGTGTTTTTTTTTTGGGGGGGGGGGTGTGGAGTGGGGGAGGGCTGACCTTGTTGGGTAGTGGGTAAAAGTTGCTACCTGCGATGCTGGCTTCCCACATGGGCCAGTCGGAGTCCTGGCTGTTCCTCTTCTAATCTAGCTCCCTGCTGAGGTACCCGGGAAGGCAGTGGAAGATAGCCTGAGTCCTTGGGCCCTTCACCCATGTGGGAGACCCAGAGGAAGCTCCTGTCTTTATCAGACCCTGGCTCTTGGGGCCATTTGGGGAGTGAATATTTGGAGAATATTTTTCTCTTTGTCTCTCCCTCCTTATCTGTAACTCTGCCTTTCAAATAAATAAAATAAATCTTAAAAAATATTTATTTGAAAGGCAGATCAACAGACAGGTATATCCTCCATCCACTGGTTCACTCCCCAAATGGCTGCAACAGCCAGGGCTGGGCCAGGCCGAAGCCAGGAGCCTGCAACTTCATCCTTGTCTTCTAAGTGAGTGACAGGGATCCAAGTACTTGGGCCAACATCTCCCGCCTCCCCACGTGCATTAGCAGGAAGCTAGATCGGAAGCAAAGCAGCTGGGACTCAAACCGGGTGTTCCACTATGGGATGTCAGTGTCACAAATGGCACAAATGGCCCACTGGCCACAATGCCAGCCTTTCAGTGTGCTGTGTGAGAAAACTGGGGGGTATGGGCTCAAAACGTCGGAGGCGAGAGGGGGTGTCACTGTGTGTTCCCTCCTGTCCCTGGTTCCCAGCGTCTGTTCGCATGCCACGGTCTCCGGAACAGGCTTGCACCGCATCTGTGTCAGGTGTCATTTAGTCCTCACAACCCAGGTTTGAGTCTCCATTTGGACAGTCGGGAGCACTGAGGCTCAGAGGGCTGATTCAGTAGCCCAGTCATAATGTTGGTGTGTCGCCAGGCCACATGTTACACACCCAAGTCTAGTGTTATTTGCATGGTAGCACTGTCGTCTTTGAGGGGAAGGAATGTGGGGCTGGGGGCATGAGGAGAAACAAAGTGGACTTGCCCCAGAGGGCCTGCCAGCGAGTTCCCATGTGGTCTCTGCTGTTTGTGTCCTTAGGGAGATCACAGGTTAACAGTCAAAACAGCAATTGTTTCTGCTCCTTTACCCATGGCCTGGGCAAAAGAACTCACCCCCCCTCCCACCCCCTGTGACCTGTGAGGAGCAGGGATGCAGGGGCTGGACCTGCAGGCTGCAGGACACAGCAGGAGCTGGACTTCGGCACCCAGGGCCCTACTTCCAAGTCCCCAGGACACCACCTTGTCTGTTCTGAGGCCTTGCACTGAACTTGGCCCTTGGGCTCCTTTAGAAAGTGGAGCTCTTCCTCCTGCACAGCTTGTCCTGAGAGAACTTGGCCAGTGGCAGTGCCGTGTGCGTTTGTCTCCTGTGCAGGAAGCAGCACGGGGTGGGGAGAGGGGAGGAGCTGCCCTTGGTGGCCTGCAGTGTCTGGCCTGGTGCTGATGCAGGATAAGATGTTATCGCCCCGCTGCAGCAGGTGTGCAAGTAAGGTCTTGACAGGTGAGAGAAGTGCAGCCCAGGGTCACACAAGGAGCAGGTTGGGGTTGGGCCCAGATGTCAGCCTGAGCTCCTGACTTCTCTGCTGTTCACTTGGGGATTGTTGAGGCCTAAAGGATTATTTCAGAGATGGAGCACCAGGGACCAGAGGGGCGTCAGCTAAGTCAGGCCTGGAACCCAGGCCTTGTTCCCTGGTGTCCCTTGCTGAACCTTCAGCCCCCGGACCTTGGTTTGGGAGTTTGGGTGAGATGCCGGTGTTGTAAATGACTGTAGCACTCAGGCTATGGCTGCCTGTTCTTGGCCCTAAGAACCTGCATGCAAGGGTAACTCACCAAGCAGACCCGGTATGTGGGATAGCCAGCAGAGGCCCCTGGGTGTTCATGATTTGCTTATTGGAGGTCGTGAGAAGTTTCCTATGTAAGCCAACTTCCCTGGAACACAAGGCTGGGTTTAGTTTGTATGTGTAAGCACTGGATGTTCAGGAGAAGGTGGCTTTCCCCGTGTGCTGTCCATCCCAGGTTTGGTTCAGAACACCGGACTGAGGGCACAGTAACCAGAGTTGGGGACAGGGCTGTGTGCTTGGAGACCAAATTCTGGCCAGTGTGAATACATGACCAAGTTAGGTGGCTGTCATCTTTGTGACATTTGCCTGATACCTTCTTTAAATCCGCTAATTTTACGTACCTTCTATGAAGGGAAAGCCCACATCCTTGAGTAAAGGAGATAATACGGTGTCACTGATTTCTGATTTGCTGTTGCCATGTAAGACTCTGAGCCCGATGCCATTTTCCGTTGATTAAAAAGGCAGATTGGGCAACGCAGCAGCCCCAAACAGGCCGTCTTGCGGAGCTGGTCAGGTGGGTGGGGAAACTGTGGCACTAAATCCTGCATAGCTGATGTCCCAGTTCATCCGTCACCTGTCAGACCAGAAAGTCTACAGATTGGGGATTTTCCTGAGACTTCTGCTGAGCCTGCCTGGTCCTTGGGGGCCCCTGACTTGTGGACGGGTGTTCTGGTCCAGCCAGCCAGGGTGGTCCAGCTTCTCACTGACAGAGCCCGAAGTAAGAAGGCTGTGAGTGCGAGGCTCAGTGGTCCCAGCTCGGCTCACGCTGAGTGTGGCCCTGCTGGCTGGCGGGGCTTCTCCGTTCAGGCCCCCTCCGGGGTCTCCAGCTAACTCTTCTCTTCTTCCCGCCACAGCGATGCCACTGGAGCGATATGTTCACAGGGAGGCTGCGCTCCGAGATCCCGCCAGCCCTGGTGAGTGAACGCCCGGCACACTGTGTTCTTTCTGGACGCTGAGCCCGTGCTGAGATGCTGAAATGGAAGCCATGCGAAACCAGGCTCTCCCTGTGTCCTTCCAGGAGGGCTGCTGAGAGCACAGGCGGTCACGGGAGGGAGCCAGAGGGAGGAAGCAGGGCTGGACCAGGGGGCCCCGGGTTCTTCCTGAGCTGGGGGGTTGGACTCATACTGCACAGTTGCCTTTCTTTCCCGGCACCCTGAGGCCGTAGATTCTCCCTTTACCCTGGGTCCTCTTTCTGCTTTGTTCCCTTTGTAGATGACCTCTCTGCCTCCGCTTTCGGATTCCCACTTGTGGGGCTTGGGGCAGGTGTTTGCTCCGGGTTAGCGGGCTCTTTGGTGTGGTGGAGTCCCTTTCCTGGGCCACGCCCTTGCTCCTTCTCAGGTCTTCCCCCTTCCAGCCAGGGCAAGCCTCCAGACACACCCGTGCACTGACCTCACTTGTGCAGGCACAGGCCACAGTGCCGGGCACTGTCAGGGTCCCAGAGTGAGGCTCTCTGGGTAGAGGTTAGAGGAGGCCTCAGAGCTGCTGGATTAGGGCCCTTGCCTGGAGGGGTGAACATGACCAGGTGAGGCTAGGGGTTAGGATGCAGGTTAAATGAATCCATTTGGGTGCTTATGAATAGAAGGGTCTTGAGTTAGAAGAGGGGAAGGAACGACCCAGCTCGGAGCGTGCTGCAGGACTCTGCTGTGTGAGATGCTTAGTTTCAGCATTTAATTTCCCAGGCTTTGAGGAGGTTTTATCTCTGTATTCCTGGCGATGAGAATGAATCTCTGGAGAAGGGAGAAGAGAATTAGGGGTCAGGGATGGCGTGACCTGCGGGGAGGTTGAGGGACCAGATCACCAAGGACAGGGCAGCCTGAGAGTGCTTACCCTTGTTTAGTGAGGGAGGAGGACAGTAGAAACGTCCACGGCAACCACATCCACGGTCTGAATGTGGACGGTCTCCCCTCTGTGTTCCTGCCCCGTCAGCTGTAGCCCAGTCCACTTGGGCCTCCAGTCTCTGAGCCTTCTCTCCGTGACCATCTCCCTGGGGGCTGTGGGTGTCCCCAGCCAGAGGGGTTCCCAGGAGAGCTCAGTGTCCCCTTGCCAGATCTGGTCCCTGGCCACCTCCATTTGCCCAGTTACCCATTGAGTCCCTGGAGGCCTTTGTGGGGCCTCCTTCCCTCCGCCTCCGATTTCTGCAGCCTCCCTTGGCTCCACAGAGGCCCAGGTTCCTCTTTCACTTCTGCCACACCAACCAGTGCCACCTTGTACTCCCAGGGGGCACACAGCCTCCAGCCTCCCCCTGCCCGACTGTCTGCCTTAAGGACCTTCCCTGCGTGTTCCGTGGCCATCACAGTCTCTCGCTCTCAGGCTTAGGCCCAGTTCCTGGCCTGGTGTTTAAGGCTCTTCCAGCCAGAGCTCACCACTGATTGGTGTCCTCTCGGGTTTACCAGCTCCTTGCTCTGGCACCCGGCATCCTGCTCCCTGCTCATGTCTTTACTGCTGCCCTCAGCCTTTCATGTGGACTGGCTGACTCCAGACTGAGCTCAAATGCCACCTCCTTCAGGGAGCCTTCCCAGACCACTCAGACCCTGCTCCCTGGCTGCTAGGAGCCCTGTGCAGGGTTTCAGTCGCGGGTGTGTGATGGGGAAGGCTCTGCGCTGAAATAGGCTGTGTCTGCCTGCTGCCCCCTCGTCTGGGTGCCCTGAGGGCTGGACTGGGCCCAGCACAGAGGCAGCGCTGTGAAAGTGACCTGCGTTCCCTTGTCCAGATCTCCCTAGGGGAAGGACTCATCACAGCTGGGGCCCAGCTGGTGGAGCTGGACCTGAGTGACAACGCATTTGGACCCGATGGCGTGCGAGGCTTCGAGGCCCTGCTCAAGAGCCCAGCCTGCTTCACCCTGCAGGAGCTCAAGCTCAACAACTGCGGCATGGGCATTGGCGGTGGGAAGGTAGGCGCCGCAGCCCTCTGCTCGCAGCCACAGTGAGACCCGAGACCTCACTGTTCTCTTCAAAGGAGAAAGGCCTCAAAGGCAGCAGTCTGGGACTGGGAGGGAGAGGAGTCTATGGTTGCTTGGCAACCCCTCCCAGTCTCCTGGGTTGGCTTAGCAACATGGAAGCCCTGCCGCTGCATACCTGCTCCGAGATCTCTGCACCTGTCGAGTTCTCAGAGCAGCCGAGTTCTCAGAGCAGCCGGCACAGCCAGGGCGAGGAGGCCCAGAAGGAGAAAGGGGCCGCTTGGGAAGGTGCTCCCAGCTCCCCTGTCTGTGTCCTTGGGTGGGGCCTTGCCCCAGGTGCCTCACCCTGTCCTGCCATGAGTCAGTCTGATCTGGTCTGTGTAGAAAAGAGCTTTGCTTGTCATAACTCACACCCAGGGAGGCTGGCCCCATTACTTTCCTGGGCCCATTGAGAATCTATCTGTTTCCTCTCTCCCTCCCCCTGCCTCCCTCTCCCCTCCCTCCCTCCCTCCCCCTTCTTCCCTCTCTCCCTCCCCTTCCTTCCCTCTCTCCCTCCCCCTCCCTCTCTCCCTCCCCCTCCCTCTCGCCCGCTCTCCCTCCCTCCTTCCCTGCTTGCTTCCCTCTCTTTCTCTCTCTCTGCTGGGGACATGGTTGTGAAGGTGAATGAGACACGCGAGTTGCCCCCACACTGCTGTCTCCCTCTCAGAGAGTAGATGGGCTCAGAGAGGTGGGGCTGATTGTGGGGCTTACAACCTCATCCAAAAGGCTCCATTCGCAGCAACAAGAGTTGCCAGGGTGGGGCTTGCTGTGCCCCAGGCTGAGGAGCCAGAGTGGACACCCCCACAGGATGTGCCTGTCTCCCTGCCCCACAGGAGGGAGAGCATCCCTTCTAGCCTAGCTGGACAGTAAGCTGTCCACGTCCACATGTAGAAATGGCATAAAAGCAATCGCTTCCTCACAGAAAATACATCCCCCACCCAGAGGAGCCTGCTGCGAGAGCAGGGACACTATAGCGTGTCCTGCCTGTCCTCCCTTCACCTCCTGTCTATTGCGTAGCATTGCCGGGAAGCACACACAGGGGCTTCCCCAGCTGCCCAGTGGCTGTATGGCCTATCCCACTCTGGGTGGTGGGCATATGAGTTGAGGAAGCAGAGAACTTGGAACCCCAGGGCTAGGGCCTCCTCTGTAGACCAGCTCTATGCTGGGGTTTGAGTTGTGCAGTAACTTCATTTAGCCATGGACTGGGTTGTTCCAAGACCCCTGGTAGGTGCCTGTAGCCTTGGACAGTACCGAAGCCATGTATACTCTGTTTTTTCCTCTATATACATACCTGTGACAAAATTCCATTTCTCATTTAGGAATAAGAGATAAGCAAAAAAAGAACAGGTTCTGGTGTTATGGTGCAGTAAACTGCTGCCTGCAAGGCCAGCATTCCACGTGGGTGCAGGTTCGAATCCTGGCTGCTCCATTTCCAGTCCAGCTCCCTGGCTAATGACCTGGGAAAAGCAGCAGAAGATGGCACAAGTACTTGGGCCTCTGCACCCCATGTAGGAGACTTGGTTGAAGCTCCTGGCTTCAGCCTGGCCCAGCCCTGGCTGTTGCAGCCATCTTGGGAGGGAACCAAAGATGGAAGATGTATCTCTCTTGCTCTTGCTCTTGTCTCTGTCTCTCTCTCTCTCTGTAACTGTCTTTCAAATAAATGAATCTGTTTTTAAAACGTTAAAACAGCATACTATAATAGAAGTTAATTGGGGCCAGCACTGTGGTGTAGCAGGTAAAGCCACCACCTGCAGTGCCGGCATCTCATATGGGTGCCAGTTCAAGTCCTGGCTGCTCTCTGCTATGGCCTGGGAAAGCAGTAGAAGGTGGCCCAAGTCCTTGGGCCCCTGTACCCGCATAGGAGACCAGGAGGAAGCTCTTGGCTCCTGGCTTCGGATCAGCACAGCTCCGGCCATTGTGGCCATCTGGTTAGTGAAACAGTGGATGGAAGACCTCCCTCTTTCTCTCTCTATGCCTCTCAAATAAATAAATAACTGCCTTTCAAATAAATAAATCAATCTCTTAAAAAAAAGTTAATTGCCTGTGATCACTCTGTCTGAAAAATATTGTACTGTAAATCTTAGCATACATTTTTTTTCCTTAGGAGCTTTCACTTTTTCACTTTTAAGATTTATTTTTTTAAATAAGAAAGAGAGAGAGAGGTCTTTCATCCACTGGTTCACTCCCCAAATGACTGCAACAGCCAGAGCTGGGCCAGGGTGAAGCCAGGAGCCTGGAGCTCCATCCAGGTCTCCTGTGAAGGTGGCAGGGGCCCATGTACGTGGGCCATCTTCCGCTGCTTTTCCGGGCACATTGGCAGAGCTGGGTCAAGAGTGGAGCAGCTGGGACTTGAAGTGGTGCCGCTAGGGGATGCTGTCATTCGCTGCGCCACAGTGACAACCCCACCTCTTCACTCAACGAAAGCATTGCCGCTTCTCTTTGTCGGATCTGAATTGCCAGAATTGCGGACTTTGGGGCCAGGGTTAAGAGACAGTAATATTGTCAGGCCAGGGTTGGCTACGGTGAATGAGAGGAGACTACTGTAGTTCTCTGTTGCCCCCCTCACCACTGATCGATGAGTCCCCGGGGTCCTGGGGGCTGCAGGCCTCAGGTCCTTTGGCAGCTGTTCCCAGCAGGCTGTGTGTGTGAAGTGCGATCCCTGTGCCACACACCATGGGAACTGGAGGGGCCCTAGACCCAAGGTCTGTGAGGAGGTTGGAGTCCTGCAGGAGCCAAGGCCCTCCACATGGTGGCCTCAGCCGGCACGGTTGGTGCCACCTGAGAGAGTCTGATGCTTCTGCCCTGTGCATGCACACGACCCCACCACTGCGGAGCTGGCGTGTGCTGACCTTGCATTCTTCCAGGGCAGCTGTGTGTGGGCTCATGCAGGAGCCAGGCCAGTCTGTGCGGTACTGGCTGAGCCCCAGTGCTTCAGCTGACAGTGGGGGTGACCGTGGTCCCAGCTAGCAGAGGCTCTGCCAGTGCAGTGAGCTAACTGGGAAGTCCCCCCTGGACCTTGAAGCCGGGTGACTCTGCCCTGTCTCTTCCCTCGGACTCCTGAGACTGAGCGCCACGGGCAGAACACACAAACCAAGTGATAGATGTAAACTGTGAAGTTTGGGGCCCAGATGAGGCGCGATCTGGCCCCGCACCCACTGCCAGTGGGTGCACAGGATGCACACAGTGGCGGCCCCACAGGGACGAGGGCCCCTGCCCGTGGTTTGTACCCCTTGCTTTTGCCTACAGATCCTGGCTGCAGCTCTGACTGAGTGCTACCGGAAATCCAGTGGCCAAGGCAAACCACTGGCCCTGAAGGTCTTCGTGGCTGGCAGAAATCGTCTGGAGAACGATGGGGCGACTGCTTTGGCAGAAGCCTTCGGGGTGAGTGGTTCCTGTCTGTCATGTCCCAGGCACTGATGCTGGCCAGGCCTACCAGGCTGAGAGTCTGGGCTGCGCATCCCAGCGCCGGCATTTAGCTGAGCCAGTGGGGATGGTCACTTACCCTCTCTGAGCTTGTTCACTCCTGCAAACGTGCGTGTCTGGAAGATGCACACCCACTGTCTGGGGCGAGCCGCTAGCAGCTCCCCAAAGCTCTGTGTGAGAAGACTGTGAGGGCTCAAGACGGAGTTAGAGCTGAGCAGCCTGGCATGGCTTCCCTGTGTGGACTGCAGAGAGGGATCGCATCCCACTTGCCCGAGACAAGGAGACTGGGAGGAGCCTCTGAGGGGCTCCAGCTGATGAAGCACTCTTGGCTGACCTCCCCCAGTGTTTACTTGTGACCCACCCCATCCCCACTCCCAGCTGTGCCGTGCACCCAGGACAGCAAGACTGGCCCAGGTGCAGTGATGCCTGGTCTGTTCCCCATCCCAGGGAGCAGTGGAGGCTGGGACATGGGCCTCCTGAGAACTCAGGGCTGACAGCGTGCAGGTGAGAACGTAGGCTTTGATGATACAGGATGAGGAGCCCCACCGGAGGGGAAGACTCAGATACTTGGGACACAGAAGAAGAGCACTGGACGAGAATCCAGGAAGCCTTCCTGGGAGAAGTGTCCACCATGAGAGTGCATAGAGTGCCAGCAGAATAGGAGGGAGCTGTTGTAAGCAGAGATGGGGATGGCAGAAGGCCAGGATGAGAGAGGGCCAGGTGGGTTAGAGGAGCCCTTCCTCACCTCCCAGGACATGGCTTGTAGAATGCTGGTGGAGGAGGGCGTCACCCAGAGGACTGAGCCCAGTGTCCCCAGGGCAGAGGACCGGGGAATCTGGAGTCGGCTGGCCGTGAAGCCTCGTCACTGAGACCTGGTTAAAATGCCCGCGTCCCACATGGCAGTGCCTGTGTGCCCGGCTGTGGCTCCTGATTCCAGCTTCATGCAGGCGTTCACCCTGGGAGGCAGTGTTGGTGACCCAAGCTGTTGGGTCCCTGCCTCCCATGTGGGAGACTTGGATTGAGTTCTTGGCTAGTGGCCTCAACTTCAGCTGTGTCCCAGCATTTGCTATTGCAAGCATTTGGGAAGTGAAGCAGCAGATGGGAGCTTTCTGTCGGCTACTTCAAAAAAATAAAATCTGGTTCCAGATCTGTTTGACCCCGGGCAAGTCACTTAGCCTTTCTGATTTCTCCTCTTACCTGGTGGGGATCCTGACTCCCCCTTGGTGAGACTGTGGAGAGGATCGCATGCCATTTTGCCCCCCAAACCCACAGACAAGCCCTGCCTGGTGCTGGCGACAGCCCCTCCGCATGCATGCTGTGCGGAGCCGCTCACCCGCCCGCCAATGTGCCTGTCACTTGGGAGCCAACACTCTGCTCTCCTTCCTGCCCTCACAGATCATCGGGACTCTAGAGGAGGTCCACATGCCGCAGAATGGGATCAACCACCCTGGGGTCACAGCCCTGGCCCAAGCTTTCGCCATCAACCCCCTGCTGCGGGTCATCAACCTGAACGACAACACCTTCACTGAGAAAGGGGGGGTGGCCATGGCCGAGGTGAGGCAAGTGTGGCAGAGCCGGGTCACAGCCCCGTAGGACAGGGCCTGGCTGCTGCCTGGGCTTCATTTGCAGGTGGCTGTTTAGCCCTCACCCTTCTGCCCACCTGGGGAGCACCCCATGGGTCCAGCCCATGTGAACACGTCCAGAGTAGGGTCACGTGTCACGGGGAAGCCTGTGCCTTCCGTGGGCAGCTCTGGGGCTGCACAGAGAAGGCTGCTCGTGCTTGTCTCTTTTCCTCTTTGGCTTGTTCAGGGAGGGTTTATTGAGCCCTTTCAGTGCTTGGCTTTGAACCAGTGCCTTCAAGGAAGTGTAGTTGAAGAAGGGGAGGAAACAGCTGACCAGCGACAGGCAGGCTGCCTGCATGCCAGGGCCCCGGCGGGGAGGGCTCCACAGCCCTGCAGGGGCCTCACCTGTCTCTGTGGCTGCTGACAAAGACAAGTGCAGATGTTGGGAAGCTTACCTGAGGGAAGATCAGGTCAGCTGTGTCCTGGGCTTCCTGGAAGAGGTTCCATTTTGGCTACATTGTACAAGACACACAGATGCTACAGAAAGTGGGGCTGGGGGTTTCAGGCAGAGGGGCTTGTGGGAAGCCAGGGACTCAGGACAGAACCTTGCTTTGCCTGGTCCTGGCTTCGCAAGGCCAGGGCAGAGGAGATGAAGGCGGAGAGGCAGGACTTTGTAGCCTTGCTAACTCCTTGAGCTATAGGAAGTCAAGTAGTGGTGTGAAGTGATTAGATCTGTGCTCCATCACGAGGAATGGGCTGGCCCTGGAGGCCAACAGGGAGGTGATGAGAAGAGCTAGTGGGATGTGGAGGTAACCAGACCAGGATACAGAGAGGATGCCGTGTGGTGACTGACGGGGGCAGGGAGGGCTGGGGTGAGGCCTGGACCCTACCCCTGGACCCTTCCTCCTTGCAGACATTGAAGACCTTGCGGCAGGTGGAGGTGATCAATTTTGGGGACTGCCTTGTGCGCTCCAAGGGTGCCGTTGCCATCGCAGATGCTGTCCGTGGGGGTCTGCCCAAGCTCAAGGTATCACCAGGGCCATCCGCTGTCTTCTTCCCAGCCTCTGGGCTTCCCCCATGCTGGTGGGGGTGGCGTCTGGTGGGAAGGCTGGTGGGCCCGGGTCCATATCCCAGCTCCTCTCCCGGCCACTGCAGTTTTGTGCACGTTTCTTCCCCTCTCTGTAAAGCCAGAGGAAGGGGTGATGTGCACCATTATGTAGGTTGCGTGCTCTCAATCTGAAATCCGAGGTGCTCCAAGTTCCACAACTTCTGAATGCCAATGTGACACCACAGCTGAGCTTGGGATGGGTCACCATCAAAACGCAGGCACCCTAAAATACCATGTACTGTCCCCTTCGGGTGTACATGAAGCAAATGAATTCATGTCTACATTTGGGTATCAGTCCCAGATCTTGTTGTGTGTATGCAAGTAGCCCAAAATCAGAAAACGTTTGAAATTGGAACATTGGTGTTCCCAAGGATGTTCTACGTATGGTTCAGTTGAGGCAAACACACTTGGCCCTTGGCAGCTGGTTGTGTGTGTGGCATTGTGTTTTTGTTTGTGTTGCTGTTTTCGCCCCCCTGCCAATCTGGAGGGCAGAGCCTGCCCTCTTCCCTCGGGGAGACTGAGGCTTCAGAGCAGGACCTGTCTCTCTGCCCACTTCCTGCGTGCCTCCACCACTTCCTCCTATTTTTAGGAGCTGAACTTGTCCTTCTGTGAAATCAAGAGAGATGCTGCCGTGGCAGTGGCCGAGGCCGTGGCGGACAAGCCTGAGCTGGAGAAGCTGGATCTCAATGGTAGGGAGGGCTGGCGGCCTGGGCGCAGACCCTCCGGGTGGCCTGGTGCTGTCCTGACCAGCCCCCTTTCTCCATGGGCAGGCAACACCCTGGGAGAGGAAGGCTGTGAACAGCTGCAGGAGGTGCTGGACAGCTTCAACATGGCCAAGGTGCTGGCGTCCCTCAGGTAGGGAATTCGCGGGGGGGGGGGGGGGGGCGGGCTGTCAGGCCACCCTTTCCTTTGTGGCCACTCTCCGTGTCTCTGAGCTTCTGTTCTGGGTCAGGCTCTGTGCTAGGCATGGGAGGTCTAAGGACATCTGACTCACAGGAAGCGGAGAGAGGAATTGTGTCTTCAGCAAAGAAACACAGAGGGCTGAGCATGGCCACCCTTAGGAGTGGGTGAGCCAGGGGCCTCTGAAGTGACGCCAGGTCTGGTCCTGACCCAGCAGCAGCTGGCACAGAGGGCCGTGAAGCCAGGGCAGTGAAGGGGTGTGAGTGGGCACAGCTGGGGGCCCAGGGTTGTCCCCCAGATGCTGACTGTAGGAAAGAAGCGACTGATGCACGAGAGCAGGGGTTCTGCATGTGGGGTGGGGTAGAGGTGGGCAGCACGCGCTGCCTTCTGCTGCACTGGACTTGGTCTGCGCTGGCAGACCCACCTCCCTCGGCCCTTCTGGTCTGTAGCTTCACCTCACTGATGCTCAGTCATGAGTCCCCAATGCACGCCTGTGCTGCTGCCAGGAACTGGAGACTCAGGGGCTGGACCTCAGGAGGCTCCCGGTCTGGGGACAGTGGAACAGCCTTCCTCGGGGCAGAGACAGCTAGACCTTTGCCTCCCTGCACCAGGAGCTTCCTGTGGTCAATAGAAGAGGGTGGCACTGCCCTGGGCATCTCGGCCTGGACAGATCCTGCCACGCCCTGGGCCTCAGCTGTCTCCCTGGGAAACTGGGGGCTTCTTTGGGACAGGGACAAGATCTGATTCTTCCGTGACTGTAGAAGGGGCTGCGTGCTCATCCTTTGTCTTGAAGAATGAGTGACGTGCTCTCTGGTGAGCCCTGGGCCAGCCCCAGGAGCAGGCACCCTCCCTAGATGCCCTGCTGTCTGACTGGAGCCTTGCGGTCGGTGAGGGTCACTGTAGGGAGGACCTGCTTTAGCCAACTCCTGTCTGCAGTGATGATGAGGGTGAGGATGACGAAGACGAGGAAGAGGAGGAAGGGGAAGAAGAAGAAGAGGAGGAAGAGGAAGAAGAGGAGGAGGAAGAGGAGGAGGAGGAGGAAGAGGAGGAGGAAGAGTCTCAGCAGCAGCGAGGTCCGGGAGAAGAGTCGACCACACCCTCCAGGAAGATCCTGGACCCTAACAGTGGGGTACGTTCCTTGTCTCCTGCCAGGATCAGAGCCCTGGGCCCCCTGAGCACGCGGTCCTGCAGTGCCTTCCCGAGGGTGGGCCATGGACCTGCTTCAGCACAGCCACTGCTCCTGGCTGAGACAGAAGGAACCTGCTGTGATCCTGGTTACGTGTTTGCTTACCCGATACACTTCTACTCACCTACGCGTGCTAACAGGACTGCAAGGCAGGCCTGATGTCCCTCGCCTGGCCCTGGAGGTTTCAGGGTGGCCTTGCCCCAGTCCATCTGTTCGTGTTGCCTTGTACTTAAAGCTTCTGGAGAACTCTGGGTAGGACTGGGACCCCGCCCAGCTGATTGGGGTCCTCCCTGGTTTCTGGGTGCAGTGAAATGGCAAGGCACGGCTCAGCCTGTGTGTTTCTCCACTCCTCTGGCATTGCTAGCAGTGCTAACCCAGCCAGACTGGTCCCTGGGGGGTCTACCTCAGGTCTCACTCGCCTCTCTCTTGAGTCCTTCCCCAGGTGTCGCATGTCTTAGCATGGACTCACTGCCATAGCAGGCTTCTGGCATCCTGGGCAGGTGCTTCCCACGCCCCCGTCAGGAACCTGCTGGGACCAGCCTCTGTGGGTGCTGCACCCTTTAGGAAACTGCAGCTGAGTGGGAAGAATTATGGGTGTAGAGGCAGGTGCAACCTGGAGTCAGGTTCAGAATCCAACAGAACCACCCACGCCCCCGTCTCTCAGGAACCAGCCCCTGTGCTGTCCTCCCCACCGCCTGCGGACGTCTCCACCTTCCTGGCCTTCCCCTCTCCTGAGAAGCTGCTGCGCCTGGGACCCAAGAGTTCCATGCTGATAGCCCAACAGGTAACAGCAGCACCGTGACCCCAGGCTTCCGGAGGGGCCCGAGAAAAGGGACAAGGAGAGCACGGGGCTGGGGGGCCTGACCCACCGGTCGCACAGACACACGTAGCAGCGTGTGCGGTAGATCTGTCAGCCACCGGTGCAGCAGGCCACTGTGCCTGCTGGGAACGGCTCAGCTGCAGGAAAAGCCACCTGCTGTGACCAGTGCTGCTGGAGAGAGGGCCTTTCCCACTCTAGCTCCTGCATGCTGTGTGTTTGGGCCCAGGTGCTTCTGGAACAGCTCTTGTGGCCAGGGCCTCTTTGGAGGTCACAGCTTTCTGCAGGGAGGCCGCCCGGCTGCAGCCTTGCTGGTTGGTGCATTCGCTCATTCCAAGGTGACTTTGCAGCACTGTTTTCTAGTGGGCTCTGTTTTTGGTCATGGTTTTATGTAGTTATGTAGTCCTCTTGCAACCTGTGCTCCTTTTTTTTTTTTTTTTGACAGGCAGAGTAGACAGTGAGAGAGAGAGAAAGGTCTTCCTTTGCCATTGGTGCACCCTCCAATGGCCACCGCGGCCAGTGCACCGCACTGAACCGAAGGCAGGAGCCAGGTGCTTCTTCCTGGTCTCCCATGTGGGTGCAGGGCCCAAGCACTTGGGCCATCCTCCACTGCAGTCCCGGGCCACAGCAGAGAGCTGGACAGGAAGAGGGGCAACCGGGACAGAATCCGGCGCCCCGACCGGGACTAGAACCCCATGTGCCAGCGCTGCAGGCGGAGGATTAGCCTAGTGAGCCACGGTGCTGGCCAACGCTCCTTTTATAGATGAAAAAACGGAGGCTTAGGGAGCCTACGCGTGGGGTTGGCTTGACATTTTCAGTGATTTCCTTTCTGATGTTTTGTCTGTATGCTTTTTTGCAACATGATAAATATGAGATAATAGAAACCTTTCTGTATCCTACCATTTTTACTTAGCCCTGTTCATGGTTTTCCTGGTTATGAAACTTCGCATACACTTGGTTCAGATGAGCAGGCCAGTATCTGGACATTGGTATCTTGCCACTTTCCTCTCTTGTTAGTGGAGTTGAGGGACACATCCTTGTGTGTGAATATTGTCCACATTCTGCGTTATTTCTTGTTTGGATTACAAGAAGGGGACCAGAGGACCCCAGGGATGACAGTTTTCAGGGCTTATCCACTCTGGGCTTCCTGTGGGCCAGGCTCTAGTTAGGCTCCATGGGACAGCCTGGGGTGAGGACAGGTGAGGGCCCTGTCCTTGCCCTCCGAGGTCACGGGTTGCCAAGGCCTCTCATCAGCCCCAGAACAGGCAGATCACTGTGCCAGGCCCTGGGACACGGGCCCTGACAGCCCTCTCTGGTGTCCTCAGACGGATACATCTGACCCGGAGAAAGTGGCCGCTGCCTTCCTGAAGGTGTCGTCTGTGTTTAAGGATGAAGCCGCGGTGAGGACAGCAGTGCAGGACGCAGTAGGTAACGTGGGTGCCGAGGGGCTCTGCTCCAGCGCTGGTGTGGCATGCGCTCTGCAGCCGCTCCGGCCTGGCCTGGCAGATCTTGCCATGGCCTGCCGTGGGGCAAGCTGGGTGCTCTTCTGGTTTTTGTAGCTCTGTTGGGCAAACTTAGGTCTTTCCTAAAGCCAGACATCTGTAGAAAACTCACAAGTGATGTCCAGTGCAGGTGCCCACTGTGGAGGGCCAGAGTTGGGTCCACAAGGACCCAGGGTCAGGAGGTGGGTGATGCAAGCTGAGCCCTTGTCCCCACCTTGGGCCTGTGTGTACGTGAGCCCCTCCGCGGGAAGGTCCTCGCTTCCCTTTCCCAGGTCTTCTTTTCTTTTTTTCTTAACTTACACTCATTTACTTGAACGACAAGGAGAGACAGTGTGACCTGAACATCCACTAGGTCACCCTCCAAACACCTGCAGCAGCTGGGGCTGGACCGTGCCAAAGCCAAGACCCTGGAACTCACTGGAGGTCTCCCACAGGGATGACAGGGACACAAGTGTTCGGGTCATCATCTGCTGCCTCCCAGGGTGCACTAGCAGAAAGCTGGAATTGGGGTAGAGTGGGCTCAGACCCAAGCACTTGTACAGGTGTGGGCCTCCTGTTAGGCCTCACGCCGTGTTCACCCTTCTCCAGGTCATTCTTGAGTGCACTCTGGTAAGGCCTGTGACCACATTTGCTTCCAGAGCCTGTCACCTTCCTCCTTGGTGCTGTTTGAGCCAGTGTGGACCAGATTTCATAGGCAGGAAGGGGTTGGGGGTCCTGTGGTGAGGACACAGCGTATGCAGGAGGAGAGGAGGGACAGGAAATGCTGGGGCTTCCCCAGAGTCAGCTGTGGGCACGGAGGCCAAGGCCAGCTGGGAGCGTGCAGATCTCCCTGAGAATCATGAGAACAAGAGGCTCGAGTTCTGTTTCTCAGAGCGGCCTAGCACATTCCCTGCGGGTCCCCCAACCTGGCTACACCTCCTCCAGTGGTGGGGTGTCCACACATGGGAACCGACTTGTGAGGTGGGTGGGCACAGTGGCTTCGTCTCCATGCCATTTTACGTGTTAGGCCAGGAGGGGAGGGGCCGAGGTGTCTAGCCAAGCTTCTCACTGTGCCAGCTGCCTCCCTAGTCTAGTGCCTGTCCCTGTCACTCCTTGCCATGTTCGCCTCTCGATGGGACAGGGAGGCAGGGCCGGGCCTTGGGACACCCTTGGGCCTGTGCCCAGCCCTCTGCTGCTTCTGCCCCACAGACGCCCTTATGAAGAAGGCCCTCAGCTGCTCGTCCTTCAACCCCAACGCCTTCCTCACCAGGCTGCTCATCCACATGGGCCTGCTGAAGGTGAGGTCAGAGGAGCGGCGGGCGCAGGGGCGGCTGCCCAGGTCACCACCCCAAGGCTCCCTGCGGCTCCAATCCTGTCCCCACCACCCCTGGCTGGGTCTGCCCAAGCAGCCTGGGCTCCGTGACGGGCTCTGTGTAGGGCTCAGCGAGCCACTGTCTGGGTGGTGGAGCCTAGGGCCCTCCAGATGACCTCTGAGCTCACCTACCTTCTGCTGTGTCCCCTTGCAGAGTGAAGACAAGATCAAGGCCATTGCCAACCTGTACGGCCCCCTTATGGCACTGAACCACATGGTACAGCAGGACTATTTCCCCAAGGCTCTCGCACCCCTGCTGCTGGCATTCATGACCAAGTGAGTGTGGCTTTGTCGGCATTTATCCACACCAGCCTTCCACTTGCCTGGCCTGGTGAGGAGTCCCAGCCCAGCCAGGCTGCTGCGCCACTTGGGCACCTGGAGGCCCTTGCCCCTCCTGGACCCTCTCCCAGCACTGCTGTAGTTAAGAAATTTGCCCGCATCACACACCAGCAAGGGACCAGGCCGGTGTCTTATCCAAGTCTGCTCAGAGATCCCCTACTTATCAGGGTCCCTGTGGGCAGTTCTGTCCGTTCCCACAGTTGCGTCGTTCTAAGGGCCCCGGTCACCCTGGGCTTCCCTTGGGGATACACCTTGCTGTGGGAGCTGCCTAATCCCCGGAGACTTAAACCTTGGCTAGGCCCTGGAGCACTGGTCACAGTCGGGTAACAAGGCATTAGGACCACCAAGCAGGGGTGCCCTCTCTGAGGCCCCGGGCCTCAGTCTACCCATTGGGTCAACCAGAGAGCTCTGCACAGCCCCACTTCTGTGAGGCCCAGCACCTGTGGGGATGTGGGCGTTAGAGGAGCAGGAAGACCCCCTGCCCTGAGGGGCACGTAGCCCCGTAGGTGAGGCCCAGCCCTCGGGGCTGCAGCAGGACACCTGCAGCCTGCGGTACCGTGTTGCGGGGAGGCCCCGTGGTAGGCGTGTGAGGACTG
Source organism: Lepus europaeus (assembly GCF_033115175.1). Classification (NCBI taxonomy): domain Eukaryota; kingdom Metazoa; phylum Chordata; class Mammalia; order Lagomorpha; family Leporidae; genus Lepus; species Lepus europaeus. The sequence goes on from NC_084836.1 coordinate 6,496,987, forward strand.
GCACCGACTCTCTTGCCACAGGCCTGGTCGCCTCAGCGTCTGGCAGTGCATCTGCTACTGCCTCCCGAGGCAGGCCTTCCCTCGCATTGCATCCACCCACCTGCCACAAAGACTGCCCAGGGCTGCAGCCGGCCTGGCCTTGTGGAGAGAGAGCTGCCTGCCTGCTCCTCTGCGGGAGTCCACGGCACGATGGGTCTCGGCCCATCCTGCCCCCAGCGCGGCACACTCCCCCTGGCAGGAGCTGGCAGGAGCTCCAGGTGGGCGGGGTGGGGGTGAGACCCGCCCTCCCCCCCACGGCCAAGCTTGTGCCAGCGTCTCCTTCCCCACCCCGTCTGAGCTGCCCCTCTGTACCCGCCCTCCGCCGTGTCGCCGTTGGCCCAGGACCACTGAGAAGAAAGCCTTGCCTCGCCAGCCAGTCCAGGGTTCCTTTTCCTGGCTGGATGCCCTGGTGGCCCTCTCTGCTCTCAGCCACATGGTCTGGGGTCCCAAACCTGCCTGTGTGTGGGCTGCGGGTCAGAGGGGCCTTGGCGCTGGTCCTGGGCCCCACACGCTTGCCCAGCCCCAGGAGTCCTGCTGTTTCTTTGCTGAAATCACGCCAACAATGCTGCTGGTGGCAGTGCTTGGCCTTTGGCCTGTGCCTGCTGGTACAGTGCAGGTTGGCATTCTGGCCGGCTGTGGGCTGTGTGATGACCTTGGCCGCGCTGACGTCCTCTGATCCTTATGCATAACCCACCCCTGTGCAGAAGGCAGGGGGCTGAGGCCTCCCTTGCGGAGTCGTGAGAATTAGGAAAAATGGAGTCTGGCACAGTAGTGGCCACGGCTGTTGGGAAATAAGCCTGCGCTCCCAGTGCCCACCCCACGCGCTGGCCCTTCTCTCCCACAGGCCCAACGGCGCCCTGGAATCCTGCTCCTTTGCCCGCCACAGTCTGCTGCAGACGCTGTACAAGGTCTAGGCTCAGAGCAGCCTCTCCGATCCTCGCCTGGACCCGTGACTGGGGACTGAGATGAACTGGGCTGCGGCCATGCCCTCCTCTCGGGCAGGACTCTGGCGGAGGCAGGGCGGGTCTTTGTCTCGTCTGTCACATGGGTCCCCGGGTACATGTGTCCTTGTGGTGTGTGTGCAGGTGTGCGCTTCCTGTCGGGACCGGGGTCTTCATGTCCCCTGCCGGACTGGCCCTGCTCTGCTCTGGGGAGCTGACCCCCAGGGGAAGGGTGCAGGCTGCTCTGCCATTAAACTCCCCACCATCTGAGGATGCTCTGCTGGCTGTGCCTCGTGCTCAGGGCCCTGCTGGCTGTTCCACCGCGCCCCTCCGCTCCCACCTGGGCTGCACTAGGCCTGGGGAGCTGCTGTCCCCTCCCTGTGTTGTGGTGGTTCTCCGCCAGCCTGGGACTGCACGCTCAGTGGCTGCCCCTGCCCCTTGTCAGTAAGCTGTGGTCCTGACGGGGTCACCATCCCCCATCCGTAGCTGCTGTGCTGACCACTGGCCTGAGCAGCATCTGCCCTGTGGGGCCGCGGGGTGGTCAGCAGAGGGCCAGGCCCTAGCCTCCATGCTGTGTGGACCAGAAGAGAGAGCGGTGGGCAGACACCATGCTGTCGAGGAGCAGGAGTTGCCTGGGACTGCTGTGTCTCCTGGGCCCCATGGGGCTCTCCCTGGCTGTTGATCAGTTGTATGTGACTGGCCCTAGGGGTCAGCCTTGTTCCCCAGCCTGGAAGCAGCAAGGAGAAGGGAGGGCCCCCCACACCTGAGCTGCGTCTGGGGCAGGGGAGGGATGGGGCCTGTGCTGGCAGGAGACGCCCCGGGACGCCTGAGCCGCCTGTGCTTTCCCTTTGTGCTCTGTGTGTCTGGGCTGTGCCTGGGGCTTCACAAATAAACGTGTGTGTGGCAGCTGCAGAGACCTCGAAGCTTCCTTCCTCTGAATGGAGTCCTCCGGGCCACGGTGTGCGCTTCCGCCCAGTCTCCGAGGTGCACTGGACCCTGCAGGCAAGCCCAGCAACACCCTTGCCTCAACTGCCAGGCAGGACTGCTGCCTCTGGTGTAGATGCTTCCTCTGTGGGCGGGGGGCAGTTAGGGAGCATCCTGCTCTTGGCAGTGGAGGTCCCGAGTTGCACCTGCTTTACCTACCTGACCGTTGCCCACCTTTGGGCTGCAGCTTCTTAGGCTCCTGCATTTTTGGACCCAGCTGGGCTAGACACTGTCCATGTTTTGTCATAAGCCCTGCAGGCTGCAGTCAGAAGCCCCTGGGGCTGCTGGGAAACCAGCACAGATGACTGGCTACAAGGGGGAGTCCATGTTGCCCATGGGGACCTCCAAGAAGAGGTCACTGAGGTCACATTTCCTGCATGGCTGTGGACCCTTGGTTGGCGTCTTTCTTGGTGGTAGCTGAGATGGCCAGGCCTCCCCTCCCCTCCCCTGAGATGACACGACAGGCAGGAACTGCCTTGAGGGGGCTCCCAGCAATTGTGGCCCAGTGTGGGGGCTGGGCAGGGGGGTGAGGACCGCCTGCGAGTGTTAGGGATGCAAGAACCGAGTCTTGAGAGGCAGAAAGGATTTCTGCAGGGTGACTTGTGACATGGAGACACTGGGCTGAGTCGGGGCTGTCCCAGGTTCTTAACCTGGCCTGGTCCCTCAGTGGTGCGAGTGCAAGCTCTGGCTCAGACTGAGAGGAGGGCCCAAGGTCTCCCCTCCCCACAGCCATCAGCGCCTGAGTTCTTGAGCCCTCACAAAGGATCTGGGTGCCAGGAGGCGGCATCTTACAGCCCTGCCTCAGTCCTTCCAAGTAGCTCCAGGCTCTGCAGCTCCTGGCCAGCACCAGGCGGAGGGAAGAGCCTGGGCCAATAACTGCTGCTCACCGAGGAGCTGTAACCTTGGGAGTTTGCTCCAGACTCAAACCTTGCACAGCCTCCAGCTCCAAACACCCTCTGAGAGCTGCAGCCAGCCTAGTGTTCCAGGCCCCTCAGAACTCTGGTTCTGGATCTCCGTGTACCCAAGGGCCCCTTGCTGCTCAGCGTGAGGCTGACTCCACTAACGGAGCTTGAGCCACACACTGGAAGGGCTTCCATGGCAGTGCCGTTCTTACGCTTAGACTAGAAAACCAGGGGGCACAGTCGGTGCTGTTGGTGATAGCAAGAACCTGAAAACAGGCCAGCATTGGGGTGTAGCGGTTGAGCCTCCACCTGTGATGCTAGCATCCATGTGAGCACCAGTTCCAGTCCTGGCTGCTGCTCTTCTGATCCAGCTCCCTGCTAATGTGCTTGGGAAAGCAGCGGAGGTGGGCCCCTGCCACCCACTTGGAAGACACAGATGAAGCTCCAGGACCAGTGAATGGAAGAAATCCTCCCCCCTCTATCCTTCCTTCCTCCCTCCCCCTCTGTAACTCTGCCTTTCAAATAAATAATCTTTTTTTAAAAAATGCTTCATTAATAAGAAGAAGAACCTAGAAACAACTCAAGTCCAACATCAGGAAGACGGGTGGATAGAATGCAAAAGGGGAGACCGGCACTGTGGCCTAGCAGGTAAAGCCGCCACCTGCAGGGCTGGCATCCCATATGGGCACCGATTTGAGTCTCAGCTGCTCCACTTGAAATCCAGCTCTGCTGTGGCCTGGGAAGCAGTAGAAGATGGCCCAAGTCCTTGGATCCCTGCACCCGCACCCCTGCACCCAGAGGAAGCTCCTGGCTCCTGGCTTCCGATCGGCACAGCTCCTGCTGTAGTGGTCATTTGGAGAGTGAACCAGCAGATGGAAGACCTCTCTGCCTCTGCCTCTCTGTAACTCTGCCTTTCAAATAAGTAAGTTTAACAAAAAGAGGCTGGCACCATGGCTCAACAGGCTAATCCTCTGCCTTGCGGTGCTGGCACACCAGGTTCTAGTCCCGGTTGGGGCGCCGGATTCTATCCCGGTTGCCCCTCTTCCAGGCCAGCTCTCTGCTATGGCCCAGGAAGGCAGTGGAGGATGGCCCAAGTGCTCGGGCCCTGCACCTGCATGGGAGACCAGGAGAAGCACCTGGCTCCTGGCTTCGGATCAGCGTGGTACGCCGGCCGCAGCGCGCCGCCCATGGCGGCTATTAGAGGTTGAACCAACGGCAAAAAGGAAGACCTTTCTCTCTGTCTCTCTCTCACTATCCACTCTGCCTGTAAAAAAAAAAAAAAAAAGAGCTTCCTAGAATGTAGGCAGCCTAGTCCACAGTACCGGCCTCTCTTTTTGTTGTGAGAGAGAGACAAAGGTCTTCCTTTTTGCCGTTGGTTCACCCTCCAATGGCCACTGTGGCCGGCACATCGTGCTGATCCGAAGCCAGGAGCCAGGTGCTTCTCCTGGTCTCCCATGCGGGTGCAGGGCCCAAGCACTTGGGCCATCCTCCACTGCCTTCCCGGGCCACAGCAGAGAGCTGGCCTGGAAGAGGGGCAACTGGGATAGAATCCGGCGCCCCGACCGGGACTAGAACCTGGTGTGCCGGTGCCACAAGGTGGAGGATTAGCCTGTTAAGCCACGGCGGCGGCCAAGGCTGCTTACATTCTGTGTGTACCAGCTGGAGTCTGGTTGCTACCCTGATTCAGCTCCCTGCTAATGCACCTGGGAACAGTGAAAGACGTAAAGCAGCATACACTGCACTCCGTGGATAGGAAGTTGTGCAGAATCCATGTGGTGAGGCACTATTTCACTTAAGGAAAAAAAAAGGGTGGTGGTGGACACTTAGCCAAGTGGTTAAGACGCTGGCTAGGATGCCTGCATTCCACATCAGAGCCCTGGGTTTGATGCTCAGCTCTGGCTCCTGACTGCATCTCACTGCTGATGCAGAGCCTGGGAGGCAGTGATTGGGTTCCTGCCGCCCACATGGGAGACGCAGGATGAGTTCCAGCTCCCAGCTTTGGCCCAGCCTCAACCCCAGCCATTTTGGGCATTTGAGAAGTAAACAAGCCGATGGGACCTCTCTCCCAAATAATTTTTTTAAAAAATTGAATGAGTGTATAATCAAAGATGCAATTCTATCAGAAACACTGATCTGGAAAACTGCAGAATACAGAGTTTGCTCTAGATTGGGCATACTGTTTATTTTTTAATCATGCATGCCTGAGAAGATATATATTTGGATATTCTTTGCGAAAGTCAGAGTTACACAGAGAGAGGAGAGGCAGAGAGAGAGAAGAGAGAGAGAGGTCTTCCATCCACTGGTTCACTCCCCAATTGGCCACAATGGCCAGAGCTGCACCAATCCAAAGCCAGGAGCCTGGAGCTTCTTCCGGGTCTCCCATGTGGGTGCAGGGGCCCAAGCACTTGGGCCATCTTCTACTGCTTTCCCAGGCCAGAGCAGAGAGCTGGATTGGAAGTGGAGCAGCCGGGTCTCGAACCAGCGCCCATATGGGATACCAACACCTCAGGCTAGGGGGTTAACCCATTGCGCCACAGCGACAGCCCCTGCGATGTTGTTTCTTTCTTTCTTTAAGAGGTAGAGTTACAGACAATGAGAGAGAAAGAGAAAGAGAGAAAGGTATTCCTTCCGTTGGTTCACCCTCCAAGTGGCCAATCCAAAGCCAGGAGCCAGGTGCTTCCTCCTTGTCACCCAAGCAGGTGCAGGTGCCCGTGCCCAAGCACTTGGGCCATCCTCCACTGCCCTCTCGGGCCACAGCAGAGAGCTGGACTGGAGGAGGAGTACCAGGGCTAGAACCCGGTGCCCATATGGGATGCTGGCACCACAGGCGGAGGATTAACCAAGTGAGCCACAGTGCTGGCCCAACATTGTTTTGTTTTCTTTTCTTCTTCTTCTTTTTTTTTTTGACAGGCAGAGTTAGACGGTGAGAGAGAGAGAGAGAGAAAGGTCTTCCGTTGGTTCACCCCCCAAATGGCCGCTATGGCCGGCATGCTGCGCCGATCCAAAGCCAGGAGCCAGGTGCTTCTTCCTGGTCTCCCATGCAGGTGCAGGGCCCAAGCACTTGGGCCATCCTCCATTGCACTCCCGGGCCACCGGGACTAGAACCTGGTGTGCCAGTGCCGCAGGCGGAGGATTAGCCTAGCGAGCCGTGGTGCCGGCCCCAACATTGTTTCTAACAACAAAAAATGGCTACTGAAATATCTAAGATGAATAGATAAATAAATTCGATACATTTTGACAATGAAATACTATACAAAAGTCAAAATGAGTAAGTATATTCAGAGGAATCAATTTGAGCTTCTAATAGTCATGTTGGAATGTAATGTAATACATTACATTTCTGTAATATTCTGCTGTATTACAGTATTAAACATTGTATGTGTATGTAAATGGATAAACACAAGCAATCAGAGAAGTATTCCATCCTTGAGTAACTATTAGGTACCAGGTGCTACCATGCTGCCCGCGGCAAACCCTAAGAACTGGTTACTGATATTCTGTTTTTCCGAGACCAGGAAACTGCGGCTAGGTGAGGGACAGCGTCACAGAGGAGGGAGGGAGCCCAAGGCCGCTGACCCACAGGCTGGCTCCTCCCTGCTGCCCAGGTGGCCCATGGACTCAGGCCTGGGCCATGTTCCTGGGCTGGCGCCGGGCAGGAGGCCCTATGAATCCAGCCACCAATCCCTCCCCTGCCTGGGGAAGCCCCAGTGTGGCCAGACTGCCAACAATGCCTCCCATTGAGCCTTGTCCCTGCTGCCAGGCCTGTGGGGGCTGGGGAGGGGGCCTCCTGCCTTCGTCATCCAGCGAGCGGGGACTGTCGCCGGCCTTTCTCTTGCGCTGTGCCTCCAGGCAGGGCTGGCAGAGACAGCATGGAGGGGTGAGTCTTGGGGCCCTGAGAGTGCAGTGGGGGCTCAGAGGGGCTGGGTGGCAGCAGGCCAGCCCCTGCCGCTCTCTGGCCCTCTGGGGCAGGAGGAGGGGGTCTGGGAGCTCTCTCGGCCTGAGATTTTAGAGGGTTCTCCCTGCGGAAGACATGTCTGGAACGTGGCCACGCTGATGTGCTCCTGGGGGTTAACCCTGTGGGGACCCGTCTCAGCGTTCAGCAGCCGTCTGAGCCCCAGACACTGTCCCTTCAGGGACTTGTCCCCAGTGTTCCCCTTCCTGGTCTGCCCTAAGCCAGCCTTCACCAAGGCTCTGACAAAGGCCCCAGCTCCCAGGCAGGGGTGGATCCTGAGATCCTAAGGAGTCACAGTGACAAGCCGGTGAGGGAGGGGTGAAGGTAGGCAGCTCGGAGGCCGGCAAGGACAAGGCTGAGCTGGGCGTGTCGGGTGACCCGTGCAGTGAGGAGAGAGCTCCGCGCCTGTGCAGGGACACAAAGTTTGGTCCAAGTGTGCCGGTGGCAGGGGGGCCCAGGGTGACGACGAAGAATGTAAGTGGGTTCCAGTTAAGGAATCGGGAAAGTTCAGGCTTTCCACCAAAGGCCGTGGGGGAGACGCTGAAGGATTTGCAGCTGTGGACATTCCAACTGTGTTCTGGAAAATTCCCTTTGGTTTGCGGTGGTGAGTGGAGCGCAGAAGCCGGGAGAGCCCTGGCGGCAGCAGGGACAGGTGGGTGGCTGTGTGACTGCTGGGCGGATGGGTGGCCAGTCCAGGCCAGCTGTGCGGCACTCAGGTGAAGGCAGAACAAAACGGAAGTAAAAAGGCTCCCTCCTGAACCTCGGGCCCCACCAACCTGTTCACAGCTCAGGCCCGCCCTGGGGCCTCTCCTCCCACGGCCAAGCTGTCTTCTCACGGTGGTGCCACATGTCCCTGCTCCCTGGGAGGGGGCATGGCGTCTGCCAGAGGCCAGGATGCTTCTGCACCTCCTCCCATGCACCGGAGCCTGGCCACAGCCTGGTGCGTGCCCTGCAGTCAGCGCTGCTGGCGGAGAGGGAAAGGGCCCCCTCGGGTCACTCTTCTGAGCCTTGGTCTCCTCCAGCATAAAGCGGGACTAAGAACACCCACTGCACAGGGCAGTGATGGCAATGCCATTTTCCTGGTCCAGAGCGGGAGGGCTCCAAGGGGTTCTGGGGGCAGGAGCCGCAGCACGGCTGGGCTCAGTGAGAGCACAAGGCCCCGCCCCTGTGGACAACCGGCCCTCCCGCACTCCCAGCCCCCAGAGCTGCACCCACACCTCCTTGCTGCTGCTGCTGCTGCTGCTGCTCCCACCAGGCCCAGCTTGGCGCACGGCAGCCCAGCGCTGCCCCCAGACCTGCGTCTGTGACAACTCCAGGCGGCACGTTGCCTGCCAGCACCAGAACCTCACTGAGGTGCCGGACACCATCCCTGAGGTCAGCAGGACCCCAGCATGGGTGTGATGGGGTGGGCGGTGGCAGTGGGAGGAGCCAGTGGATCTGCCACCATCTGGCCGGGAGGTCTTGGCAAGTGACTTCTGCTGAGCCTCAGTCTTCATAACTGTATAATGGAAAGCCAAGGACAGGGAGATGATCTATTGGAAACCCTTATTGAGTGACTGGCATAGGTCACACAATATAGGTGTACTCTATAGGTGACCTATAGATTAAACGCTGAATTCATTGCAGGCCCGGGGCACAGAAACGGTGGTCTCTGCCTTGGGAAGTCCCAAGCTAGTGGGGGGTAAACGGGCAGTGACAAGACGGTGGGAAGAGGGCCGTGGTGGGGGGAAGGCTTCCTGGAGGAGGCATCAGGGATCTGGATGAAGAGAACTGAGAGGAAGGCGCTGCGGGGGGGGGGGGGGGGCACAGCAGCGGGTAAAACGGCCTCAGCCGGCTTTGCTCTCCCGCCGCAGCTGACCCAGCGCCTGGACCTCCGGGGCAACCTGCTGCAGGGGATCCCCCCGGCTGCCTTCCAGCACCTGCCCCATCTCACGCACCTGGACCTGCGCCATTGCCAGGTGGAGCTGGTGGCCGAGGGTGCCTTCCGCGGCCTGGGCCGCCTGCTCCTCCTCAACCTGGCCTACAACCGCCTGAGCGCGCTGCCCCAGGAGGCCTTGGACGGACTGGGCTCGCTGCGGCGGCTGGAGCTGGAGGGGAACATGCTGGAGGAGCTGCGGCCCGGGACATTCGGGGCACTGGGCGCTCTGGCCACGCTGAACCTGGCCCACAACGCCCTGGTCTACCTGCCCGACATGGCCTTCCAGGGCCTGCTGCGCACGCGCTGGCTGCAGCTGTCCCACAACGCGCTCAGCGTGCTGGCCCCCGAGGCCCTGGCCGGTCTGCCGGGCCTCCGCAGGCTCAGCCTGCATCACAACGAACTCCAGGCCCTGCCTGGCGCAGCCTTGTCCCAGGCCCGCAGCCTGGTGCGTCTGGAGCTGGGCCATAACCCCTTCACCTATGCGGGCGAGGAGGACGGGCTGGCGCTGCCGGGCTTGCGGGAGCTGGTGCTGCACTACGGGGCCCTGCAGGCCCTGGACCCCCGCGCCTTCGCCCACTGCCCGCGCCTGCGCACCCTCGACCTGCGAGGGAACCAGCTGGACACGCTGCCCCCGCTGCAGGGCCCGGGCCAGCTGCGCCGCCTGCGGCTGCAGGGGAACCCGCTGTGGTGCGGTTGCCAGGCGCGGCCCCTGCTCGAGTGGCTGGCGCGTGCGCGCGTGCGCTCGGACGGCGCGTGCAGAGGACCGCGGCGCCTGCGGGGCGAGGCCCTGGACGCCCTGCGGCCCTCGGACCTGCGCTGCCCGGGAGACGCGGAGGAGGAGGAGGAGGAGGAGGAGGAAGCCGAGCGCGCCGCGGCCCCGCCCCGCGGCCCTCCGCGCGCGCCCGGGGAGCCGGATGCGGCGGCTGCGCCCTGCCCGCGCGCTTGCGTGTGCGTCTCCGAGTCCCGGCACAGCGGCTGCGAGGGCCTCGGCCTGCGGGCTGTGCCCCGCGGCTTCCCCAGCGACACTCAGCTCCTGGACCTGAGGCGGAACCACTTCCCGTCGGTGCCCCGAGCGGCCTTCCCCGGCCTGGGCCACCTGGTGTCGCTGCACCTGCAGCAGTGTGGCATCACAGAGCTGGAGGCCGGCGCCTTGGAGGGCCTGGGCCGCCTCATCTACCTCTACCTCTCGGACAACCAGCTCTCGCGCCTCAGCGCCGCTGCCCTCGAAGGGGCCCCCCACCTGGGCTACCTGTACCTGGAGCGTAACCGCTTCTCGCAGGTACCCGGGGCCGCCCTGAGCCCTCTGCACAGCCTCTTCTCCCTGCACCTGCAGGACAACGCTGTGGACCACCTGGCACCCGGGGACCTGGCAGGGGTGCGGGCCTTGCGCTGGCTCTACCTGAGTGGAAACCGCATCACCGAGGTGTCCCCTGGGGCGCTGGGCCCAGCGCGAGAGCTGGAGAAGCTGTACCTTGACAGGAACCAGCTGCGAGAGGTGCCCACGGGGGCCTTGGAGGGGCTGCCTGCCCTCCTGGAGCTGCAGCTCTCGGGGAACCCACTCAGGGCCCTGCACGAGGCGGCCTTCCGGCCTGTGGGCCGGTCCCTGCAACACCTCTTTCTAAACAGCACTGGCCTGGAGCAGGTGGGCACCGGGCTCAGCACATTCCCTCAACCAACTTTTTAAAATGTTATTATTATTTGAAAGGCAGAGTGACAGAGAGGGAGGGAGGAGAGAGAGAGAGGGAGAGACAGAGAGAGACAGAGTCAGAGAGGGAGGGTGGGAGGCAGAGAGGGGGAGAGGGCTTCCATCTGCTGGTTCCCTCCCCAAATAGCCACAATGTCCAGGGCTGGGCCAGGCTGAAGTTAGGAGCTTGGAACTTCTCCCACGTGGGTGCGGGGGCCCAAGGACTTGGGCCATCTTCCACTGCTCTCCTAGGCACATTGGCAGGGAGGTGGGTCGGAAGTGGAGCAGCTGGGACTCGAGTGGGTGCTCATATGGGATGGCAGTGTCCCAAGTGGTAGCTTAGTGTGCTGTGCCACAGAGCACCCCACACACACCTGGCAGCAAACATCTTGCCACCTCCTTGGTGCCAGATTCCAGGCTGAGTGTGGGGATGCTGAGAGATGCCAGACACTGGCCCTGTCCTTTGGGGACTCAGGTGTGGGTGCCAGACTGGGTGGGATCCAGTGCTGCAAGGCCAGATGCCTGCCCAGGGAGGGCACTACCAGGGCATGGAGAAGGGAGGGACTTGGGGCCATGGGGGTCACCTGTGTACACTTTGAGAGTCCCCAGGAGGCTGTGCCTTTGTCAGGGTGTTGGGCTCATGCAGAACAGAAAGACCACAAACTGGACATCCAGTGAGTTGGATGGAGCAAGTGCTTTGATGGGAGGCCAACCTGGGTTGTGACCCCAGCACTGCCCTTCCTACCTGAGCCCCCTGTATCTCCCCTTGCTGGGCCATGGTGGGACTCCCTCCCAGACCTGGGATGAGTCGGGCCTGGCAGGACCTCATACAGGGTCTGGCACCTCCCACCTCCTTGCAGATTTCTCCTGGGGCCTTCTTGGGCCTGGGGCCTGGGCTCCAGAGCCTGCACCTGCAGAAGAATCAACTTCGGGCTCTGCCTGCCCTGCCGGGCCTCAGGCAGCTGGAGCTCATTGACCTCAGCGGCAACCCCTTCCACTGCGACTGCCAGCTGCTCCCGCTGCACAGGTGGGCACCCCGCCAGACCCCCAAGTCAAACCCCTGCCACTTCCCTGGAGGCACCCTGCCTGTGTTTGGCTGAGTAGCTTGTGGGGGTGGGCAGGGGCGAGTCCTGCCAGAGCCACGCCTGAATGAGCCCATTTCAGCCTCAGCTGCCCTTCCTGGGGGGCTGGGGTAGCCTCCACTGAGCCCCAGTTCCCTCACCCATAAAGGAGGAGTGATCCCTGCTGTCCCCTCGGGCTGGGATCTGGTGAACACACGTGTGCTTTGCGTAATCACACAAGAAGGCAGACCTGGGCTCCGTGGGCTCTGTGATTTTACCAGCTAAGCCTGAGTAAAAGTATCTGCCTAACTAGAGAGATGCACTTAGGGCCTGTGTTGTGGTGCAGCGGGCTAAGCTGCCGCCTGGGACGCCCGTGAGCCTGGGAAGGCAGCAGAGGATGACCCAAGTGCTTGGGCCCCTGCTGCCCTCGCGCTCTTCGTGGAGGCTCTTAGCCGACTGTCAGCACGGTGGGCTGTCAGGCTCTCTCTTTCCCGCAGGTGGCTCACTGGGCTGAACCTGCGGGTGGGGGCCACCTGCGCCAGCCCTCCCAGTGCCCGTGGCCAGAGGGTGAAGGCTGCAGCTACTGTCTTTGAAGCCTGCCTGGGTGGAGCTGCCAGGAAGTCTACGCAGACACCAGCGGCTAGGCCAGGTGCCCGGAAAACCTCCATCCAGGGGAGACAGCGGGAAGCAGACAAGGTTGGTCCTGGGGTGGTGGGCCAGGCCCCAGAGCTGCTGGGGTGGTAGGGTTGCGCTCCTCTGTCCGACCCATGTGTTTCCGGAGCTGGACAGAGACCCTATTGTGTCTGCTCAGTGACATCACACCCCTTCTCCACGCTTGGGCTGGGCCCAGAGTGGGTCTGTAGGAAAGTGACTGCACAGTTCCCTCGTGTGGGACAGTGGCTTTCCCAGCAGGCCACAGCACCCCTGTCCACGTGTAAGATCAGTCCTGTGGTCCACCCAGCCTCTTGCGCCTCACCCCCCAGGGCGAGCAGGTGTGGTGTTGGCTCTGCCTCCTGCCACCTGCCAGCCACAGCGGTGGCCCCAGGCAACAGCCACCATCCTGACTTACCCAGGCCCAGCGTGAGCCCTCAGTTGTAGCAAAATCTCTGGGTGCATCAGAGGAGGGTGAATGAGATAGGAGTGCCTCAGGGCAGGGTGTCTGTGGGTGCCCATGAGGGGTGCGAGGGCCAGTCCTTACAGGCAAGTGAGAACAAAGCAGGCACTGGGACGTGCCAGAGGCCATTAGCTGGGGTTTGCATTAGTGCCCTGGGCCCTCCCACAGCAAGCGTACACACTGGGTGGCCCAGAAAAATGAAGACTGCTGATGACTTGAGCTGGAAGCTGAGAACCAAGTGGTGTGCAGGGCCCCGGAGGGGGAACCCTTCCTCACCTCTGCCAGCGTCAGAAGTCCTCTGGCTATGGCAGCGTAGTCCCAGTGCCTACCTCGGGCTCTTCACAGCGTCTCCCCTCTCTGTGCTGTTTCCCCTGCTTACAAGGATACCACTCCTACCGATCAGGGCCCAATCTAACGATCTCATCTTAACTCCATTCTCTCTACAAAGATCCTACCTCCAGATAAGGTCAGACTCCCAGGTACTGGAGGTTAGGGTTCCCGTTTACCTTTCGCGGGGGCACAGAGTTCAACCCCTGACAGCTAACAGTGTTCCTGTGGAAGCAGGCTGGGATGGAGGCAGGAAACCCAAGACTGCAAGCTGTGGGGGAGCGAGTCTGGCCTCAGAAGGCAGAGAGCTGGTGTAGACAAGGCAGCAGCACCGCCCTCCAGCGGGCAGTGTACCAGCAGACACCGCTCACTTGGCTCAGGGGGGCGGCTCCAGTCCTCCAGGTCAGGAACTTAGTTAAAGGAGAGGATAGGGCATGGTGGCTTCAGCAGACAGCGGGGCCTCTTGGGCCATTTGGCTCAGCTGCCCATTCTGACACGGAGACTCTCCGCCCGGTGCCAGCCCCGGACTGCTGGGTTCGTTAGGTCAGTGTGAGTGTCCTCCTAGGAAGGCTGAGGGCCCTGAGCTCTGGCAGCTCCAGGCTGTGGGTGCTGCCCTGGGGGCCTGAGTCTGGGCCGCGTCTGCCCTGCTCTCCCTCCAGGCCCCATGGAAGGTGGTTAACATGAAGGACTGGGACTGAGTGGATGCTGGGCACAGGGGGAGTGCGGGAGGCCAGCCCTGCCAGCCCCACTGCTGTCACTAAGCAGCCGCAGACATAAGCAATCAATTTGCTCATCTTTATTGAGCCTTTTCTCTTCTCACCTGAGAAGTCAGAATGAACCTCTCAGGGCTCCTTAAATGTGTGGTTCCCCCAGTGCCTGGGGGAGGAGGTCCTTGGGACTCTCCAGCAGAGGGTCCAGGCTACACAAGCTCTGTCTCAGATCCCCTAATTGCAAGGGAATTGGCAATGATGAAGTCTGGCCGGGCTCTGGGAGCAGCAGAGCGTCTTCCCCACAGCCTCCCAGGGCCGATGCCACTGACCCAGCACCCCGAGTCTCAGCACTGTGCGTGTGGGTGATGGCAGGGGAGGCACGGCCCCTTGCCTCACTCCTCTGAGGCCCTTCAGTTTCCAGACCTGTTGACATTTGAAGAAACCTGGGCTGCACCAGCTGCCACTTTCTGGGCCTGGCTTCTGCAGGGGCAGAGGCTGTCTACCGCCTTAGCAAAGGGAAGAGGATCAGGTTCTCTTGGACCTTGTTTAGAATCGCCCAGGTCCTGGATGGCTGGAAACTTGCACCCGCATCCTAGGGATGAATAAACCCAGCCCTGAGCAAACCACAGCGCATCCAGCCAGCGGCAGGTGCAGGTGGCCTGGGCTGACAGAGCAGCACACAGGCCCGAGGGGCCGCAGGAGACAGGACCAAGCCAGGCCACACATCCCCTTCCAAAAACCTAGGTGGAAGAGAAGGGCTAGGACTGCAGCCTGGCCTGACCGTGGTTTCAGGAAGAGGAGCTCAGGACACATGGCTGATCAGAGAGCTTTATGGCTGGCTGAAGTTTGGGCAGACACCAGGTGGAGGAGTTAAAGGACTGGGACCACAGGGGTAGTGAGCCAGGATCCATACCCTGTGTGTGCCCCCCACCCTACCCTGGCACTGGTGGAAAAGCGGGGGCACCTCAGCCCTCAGGGCTGACCACCCCCAGCGACAAGGCCATCCCTGACCCTGCTTAATGGGCAGGAGGGGAATGCAAATGTTGGGCCAGGCCAGGCCCCAGAGCAGGTCAGACTCAGACGGGGCTGGATGGCGCATGGGCCAAGCTCATCTTCGGATCCTGCTGCCTCTGGCAGCACCAGGCCTCGGCCCCTGCCCCATCCCACCCTGTTCCTTTACGGAAGTGGGGGCAGTGCTCAGGCCACCCCACAAGTCACCAAATCCTGGTCACTGCTTCTCAGCTGCCCACCACCGCAGGGTCCCTGGGAGCCAGGAGCACAGCAGAGGCCGGGCGGGCTTCCAGGTGGGGGCTGCTCCTGTCACAGCACTTGTGTCTGTCAGGTGACCTTTATTTACACACAGTTCAGTCCTGCCTTCCTGTGGAGCTACTACTGCAGCTTCCGCGCTCTGCCTGGGGCAGGGCTGCTCACACCCTGCCCCAGTCATGGAGCTCTTTCCTACCAGGGCGGAGGCGTGAGGTGTCAGAGACCCGGGCCTCACAGCAGGCAGCATCTATACAAAAAGGCTCAGTTTCCACTCAGGAGGCGTGGCAGGCTGGGGGAGCAGAGGAGCCGCTCCCTCTGCCCAGCCCAGGCCGGCTCAGTCCGGGGTCTCCTGCTTGATCTCTGTGGGGACAGGCAGCTCTGGACCCGAAGCCTTGCCAGGTGAGGCCGTGTGTAGGTGCTCGTCCTTCACACACACAGCAATGACTACAGAGGGAGGGAAGGCGGGCGGGGAGAGCAGAGAGTCAGCGAGCCTGTCACAGCAGGGAGGGTCAGGGCCCGGGCTCTGGGAGAGGAAGCTGGCTGCCTGCGGAGGGGAGAGCACCTTCACCCTCCTGCTCACCTCCAGGGGCTCACAGACAGGGCCCAGGCCCCAGGCACACCCCAGCCAGGCAGGCTGTGTCACAGACCCTGGCACCCACCCATCTGCCACCCACCCTGCCAAGTACGAGGGCGGGGGCAGAGGGGCTCAGCTCCCACCAGAGGCGGGGGCAGGTGCTTGGGAAGCCCTTGCGGTTCAAGGGCTGCTTGGTGCCCGGAAGTCCCTTCACGCATGACTCCACTCTTCTGTGCCCAGGTGGGGAAGGAGAGGGGCCGCCTCTGAGCACGGAGCAGGCTGGCCCTGCCTGGACCCACTCCCACGGCTCTTACTCTCGTCGGGAACGGGCTCCGACGAGATCTCCCCCGCCGTCTGCAGGTTGTCGTCCAGCAGCGGCTTCTTGGACCCCTGCCTGAGGGGCCGGGTCTTGGTCGGCGGGATCCTTTTCCCTTTGAATAAAAATGGAATCAAACCCGGAATCAGGGTCGAATCCATGCGAGGCTTACAGGGCAGGGTCTCATCCAGCGTCAGGCAGCACGGCAGAGGGGAACGTGTGGTGCGGAGACAACAGGCTGGACTGAGCTCTGACGATGCCCAGTACTGGCCCTGTGCCCTGGGGTCAGACGGGTTCTCTCCCACAGGACGCCAGAAACACCGCTTTCCTCGAGAGCTGAGGCTCAGAGCCACAGTGGTTTAGTTGAAGTTTTTTAAAATTTGAGAGGCAGAGAGAGAGCACGCTCCCCTCGCCCGTTCAAGCCCTAAATATTTTCAACAGCCAACAGCAGGAGCTGAGAACGCCATCCAGGTCCCCAGACACTCGAGCCGTCACTGCTGCCTCCCGGGTCCGCGCTGGCAGGAAGCCAGAGCCAGCACGGAATGCAGGGTGTGGGACACGGCACCTGCACTGCCAAACGCCTGTCCCCGGTTCCCTTTTCTGATCCTTGATTTCCACACCTGCAACTCGCAACGCTGCTGAGTGCTGAATGGCAGACCCCTCACACCTGTACCCTGCCCAGGACCCTCCGCCACTGCTGCTCTGTCCTGTCCCAGGGCGTCCCAGGGCGGAGCCACCCAATGCCGAGGACAGCTGAGCACCCTGCTCCCTCCAGCAGAGCTCACCCTGGGCTCAGGATCTGTTGAGCGTGGGACCAGCTGAGGGGACAGTGGCCAGGAGTCCGGATGCCTTTGCTCCCACCCTCCGGGAGATTCGGAGAGACAGCACCCAGCCCATGCCATGCCTTTACCTTAGAACCAAGTGGCCATGTGGTGGCCAGGTGGCCACGCCGTCTTCTGAGCCTGGGGCAGCAGGGATGGGGACCCTCCCCCCAGTACTATCACTGCCCCTTCCTCAGCGTCTTGACGACTGCCAGAGACTGAATTCCCTAACTGTGCTCTGGGTCCCCAAAGGCCCAGGGAGAAAGGCTCGTGGGGCCAAAGGGCCAGGGAGGGGGACCGTGCAAGAGCTTCATGGGTGTGCAGCACCTGGGGGCCCAGCAGCTAGGTTTGCTCCCCGTGCAGCCCCCAGGGACACGGCCCTGCTGCCCCAGCCCCGCACCAGCCCGGCTGCCCTGGGGCTTCACTTACGTTTCTTCCCAAACTGCTTCTTTTTCTTCTTCGTGGCCTCTTTGGCCTTCAGAGGTGTGGCTGGTTCTGTTGTTGAAAGACAAGGGCAAAAGCACTAAGAGTCTGGGAGGCCAGCACACAGGCTGCCCCGAGAAGGGAGGCCACACTGGGCAAAGAGAGGAGCGGAGGTGGGGAGGGGCTGGGGAACAGTTCCTTCTTCCCATCCTCATTACCAGGGCTGCCCCGAGGGGCTGGCAGTTTCCTGGGTGCACGGGGGCACGCGCACATGACGGAGTGAGCAGGATGCAGGCCGGAGGGAGGGGGAGAGAGTGGTCGGCAGCAGGGCTGGGAGGCAGAGCTCACATTCTACTTAGAGGGGTCCAGGACACTGCCCGGCCCCAAGCCAAAGAACTGAGGTGGGCATGAGGGAGTGGGAGTGGCTGGCAGGAAGGAGGAAAGAGGGAAGAAAGCAAGCCAAGAGCCCTTTAGGGCTGTGAGGAGCCAGACCTGCGGCCACAGGAGGCTGGAGCTGGTAGCCGGTGAGCTCACACCAGCCCACGGGGTAGATGTCCGGGGATTCACAGTCCACCCACTGGTCGTACTCGTTGTCCCAGCCGTCAAAGTGGATGCTGAGCAGCCGATGTACCACCCGCGTCACCGTGGCCACACAGATAAGCCGGGGCTCCATCAGGTCCACGGCCTCCAGCTTCATGCCCACCTTGAAGCCATGGTTGGGGCAGTCCTGCGGTGGGGGAAGCAGTTGCCAGGCCGGTCAGCTTCCTGTCCCCGCAAACTCATGGAATGTCGGGATGGGGGGGGGCGTGTTTCGCTGGAGGGCCCTTGGGGCAGGGTCATCTGGACCATGACCCCTCCGTGCCTCTTTCCCACGCGGCGGCCCCGCATCCCTCTATGGAAAAGGCACGGCTAAACCAAGGCTCGGCAGGGTGCCCAGTGTCACCCGGCAGCAGGGCCTCGAGGGCAGGGGACAGCAGTGGGCAGGGACAGTTAAGGCCACCACAGCCCCCGCTCCATCTTCGGTCTCCTCACCATGTTAAAGAGTCTCGACGGAGCTGCTTTGGACTTGGTTTTCTCCAAGTAGGTGTCCCAGCTGAAAGTCTGTGTCTCATATCCTGGGGGAGCAGAGGCGTAGATGTGGAGGAGAAAGGGGAGGCAGGCGGGGGAGGAAGACCCTGCCACACCAGCCTCCTTCCTTCCTCCCGGGCTGGCATCACATAGGTGGTTCACTGGCCAAAGGCACGAGTGGGAGCTTTGTTCACCACCCACGTGCTGGCCGTGGGCTCAGGTTGGCTCAGCCACGGCAAGGGCTAGTGGGGGCCTGGGCAGCTCTGTCACCTCTCCCACACCGAGGCTCCATGGTCCAAGAGTCCGACCTGACCAGCCATCTGAGCCTGTGGCCTCACTCTGCCCCTTCCCACAAGGCCAGCCTGTGGTGGCCAGTCTAATCATACCTTTTGGGGGTGTGAGCTCGATGTCATTTTTTTGGCAAAAGGTGGCTGGGAAGATGGCATGGGAGGAGGCGTGGTAACAGAACCAGTCCGAGCCATCTGTGGAGGGCCCGCCATCCACACAGATCATCAGGTAGCCGTCCAGGAGCACCTGGGGAGCAGACAGCGTCGAATCCTGAGCCGTGTCCAGGGAGACATGAGGCTGCTGCATGTGGACTCAGGCCTCCGGGCGAGCACCCAAGCTCCCCCTCCAGGGCACTTGGTGCTTCTGTGGTATCGGCAAGGAGACTGTGCCAGCAGGGGCTCCATCTTCCTGTTGCCTCGGCATCCCCAGTGGTGAGCACATACCCCTTCTGCCTGCCCCCCACCGGGCTGGGTCAGCCAAGGGGCAGTGTTTGCACCTTGTTCTGCGGCAGTAAGGGAGCTGGTTTGGGACAAAATGAACCCGCCTGGGGCTCATAGCTAGGCTAGCACAGGGGAAATGGAGTGTGGCAGGTAGGTCCCCAGTGAGGTGACACTGACACAGGGCCAGGCTCAAATGTTCGATAAGCACCTAAGGTGCCTTGGACCCTGATGTGAAGGCACATTGTGAGCAAGGAGCAAGAAAGGCCCCTGTTCACAAAATCACATGCTCCACGGGCAGCCAGTGTCTCCAGGTCCCACAAGCCCTTGACTGAAGCGTGGAGCCCCCTGCACCTCAGTCTTCTGGGAAAGCTGGCGCTGGGGGACAGCCCGACTCACCTTGCAGATGGTGGCCACACAGATGTTGCCCAGATTCAGCGGGTCAATGGCCTCCAGCTTCATCCCCTCCTCAAACCAACCGCCTTCTGTGTAGACAGCTCGGACCTTAGAGGAATGGGACAGTGGGGAATCTCTGGGCAGGCCCAGGGATGGGTGGGGGACAATCCTGTGGCAGAACCTGGCGATGGAAAGGGACAGTCCCAGGAAGAGCCAGGGTCCTCAGGCCTGGAATGGACCATGGCCAAGGGGAGAGTGCCCGGGCTGTGCCTCACCTTCTTGAACAGGTAAGGGACGGCGTCACAGTAGATTTTCCGGAAGGTGGGATGATGGGCCATGTCACTGCGCCGCTCTTGTGTGGAAGGCAGAGGGAGTGAGGAAGAGAAGGGAGGTGAAGGCAGCCAACAGGGCCTCTCCCGACTCCCCCAGAAATGCGAGGCAGCTCCCAGAGGGGCCCCAGCACGCCCCGCCCTAGACCACAGGCGACGGGTCTAGGTCAGAAAACCAGAGCTTGCTGTGGGGACGCTGCAGCCCTCGAGACCCGGGTCCCTCCACGTGACACGGGAGAGGATGGGGCGAGCGGCATCCGAGTCCAAATCTTGATTTTGCCCCTCCAGAGCTGAGCTGTTGACAAGATCCTGTCACTCAGCTGCTCCGGCTGTCGGTGCTGTCATGTGCAGGTGGGGGTGACAGGCTCTACCTGCCATCACCATTGGGAGGTGTAGACAAGGTGTCCCCCCAACCCTTGAGGAAATGGCCAGGGTCACTGCGGCCTGGGGCTCTACTAACCTGACATCTTGATGCCGTGGCCAACGCGCCGTGACCAACCCACTGGGTGGATCAAGGGGCTCCACATGTGGCACCAGAAGTCATCGTCACTGTCACCATCCTCATAGAGGAGTCGTAGGCGACCCCCAATGACTGTGTCCACCACAGCCATGCGGGTCCGTGACACCTGGGACTTGTCCACCACCTCCAGCCGCATGCCCTGACGAAAGGGGTACTTCATGCTCTCCACCATCTGCAATGACAGCAGAACAGAGGCCTGTGTGGTCACGGGCTCCTCCCACCTGCCTTCCCTCTCGGTCTCAGAGGAGGCTGGCATTGTGGCAGGGTGAGTAAAGCCGCCACCTGCAATGCTGGGTCCCTGCTACCCACGTGGGAGACCTGGAAGAAGCTTCTGGCTCCTGCCTGGCCCAGCCATGGCCACTGCAGCCATCTGAGGAGTGAACCAGCAGATGGACAATCCTCTCTCTGTAACGCTTGACTTTCAAGTAAAAAAAAAAAAAAAAAGCAGAGGCGGGAAGGCGTGGTGGGATCACCCCAAACTCAGGTCAGGGTGATGAGCCCTCCTGCAGCGCTGGGGTTGCCATGGCCCTGGTTCCCTAGGATGACAGGCACACAGCTGGGAGCTGTGCACCACTCCTCACCAAGCACTGCCAGTAGGTCAGGACGATGGGAACCACAAAACCCACTCAGACCAAGGAGACCCACCCAAAGGGCCTGCAGAGGCCAAGTAATGTGTCAGAGCCACACAGCGGCACCAGAGCTGGGCCTGGAAGCAGTGTCCACCCACCCTCCTCTCTGCTGATAGCACACAGAAGACCCACATCCGGGGGCTGGCGTTGTGGCGTAGTGGGTACTCACATCCAGGGAGCTGAGGTCTGATTCCGGCTCTGAAATGCTACCAGGGCACCTCAGTAGCAACCAGTGTCCCCACTGACGGGCTGCTCTGCAGAGAGCTGGGGTGGTAGGGGCACAAGTGACAGGTATGGTGCAGGCCTGGAGCACTATTGGCTCACAGAACAGCCAACAGGAAAATCTGACCCAGGAGTGTTAAACCAGATCCCACAGCCCCCAAGTCTCCACATCATAGCAGCTCTAAGCAGAGTGGCGGATGGTGCAGGAGGGCTGGGCTCGGACCCTCTAGGCCACCTGCCCTGCCTCACCTCCCCGGACACACTCCTTCCTCTGGAGCCCACAACCCAGCACTGCACTGGCCTTCTGGTGTTTAGCACCATGGTGAGCAGGCCCCAGCTTCCATACCTTTCTTTTCCACTGTAGGTTTCTATACCACCCCTGCCTATTAGGGTAGAAATTCAAGCGCCTTTTCCCTACCACACCTGCTGACCTGCTCCTCCAAGGGCGCAGTTTGATCATGTGACCTGGCACACCTGCCCTATGTCGTGCCGCACCCTGCTGCGAGGCTCACAGGGCACATAAAACACCACCGTGAGCACCTGGTCCAAGAGACCACATGGGCCCTGAGGAGCACCGGCCGGACACTGCTTCCAGGCCCAGCTCCGGTGCCGAGGCGCCAGTGTGGCTCCTGCACGCTGCTGGACCTTCCCGGGTTCCTGAGCTTCCGTGCCTGGAGCGGGCTCTGTAATTCCCAGCATCCTGACTTCCTGGCAGCATTCTGGTGACGGGAAGCTGTGCCCAGTGTGGGGAGGGCCCCACCGTGAGGCCTGGCACGGGGTGGCAGCACAGACAGTCTTTACCATATACCCTTTAGCTGCCTTGGACTTCTCATCGTGTGCAAATTCTGTCTTAGAGAACTACAGTTTCTAAAGTTAAAATTAAATGCCACTGACTCTGGGTCAGAACCAAGGACATTCTATAATTATTCATGTCACGGGCCAGACCCGAGTTCCCAGATGGCAGTGTCTGTATTCTGTGTATGCCCACAGTGCCCTGTATACTTAACAACATCTATGGTGTGAACACGCCTGTGGAATGTCATTAGCAGAGGCAGGGTCTGTAGAAGGTGGAGCAGCACTGTGACCCGTGTGCCTGGATCAGAGTCGGCAGGGGTGGCAGGTGGCCTTCGCCCTGTGGACTCTGTCCTGGGGAGAAGTGGAGCTGTGGGAGATTGTCAGGCAAGGGAGGCTTGGAAGAATGTTCCTGTGAGCAGCAGGGAGAATGACTAAGACGGGAGAGGGGCGGGATGAGAAGTTAGAGACCCAGCGGGCTCCTGGCTGACCTTGATGTGGAAATCCACGGGAAGCGTCCGGGAGCCCACGAGCCGCTTCATGAGGTAGCCCTTCCAGTCAGTGAACTTGGCGTGAATGGCTGCGGAGACACCGGCAGAATCCGTCACACAGCCTGGCGACACTGCCGCAGCACAGGCCAGCGGTGACTGCACCTTACAGAACCAGGCCCCGCGAGCTGGATCTGCCCTGGGCCCTCCGGGACAGGAAGGGCAGGCTACAAGGGGGCCAGTGTTTACTAACACGAGACACAGGGCTCCCCCACTACCAAGGTCCCACGGGAACCACACAGGGAACCTCTTTGCCAACTCACTCCGGGGGGGCACCAGGATCTTGCTGTTGATAGCACACCAGCCAATGGGGTGGACGTCCACTGTTCCCAGGTTGCACCAGAAGTCATGGCTGGCGTCATTTTCAAAGCCTTCGTAACGAAGAAGCACCCGATACCCTGAGGAGGGAAAAGGACAACCATGAGCTGAGATGGGGGACAGGTGGGTCCTCAGGCCTCCCCTCTTCTCCAGCCTACAGCAGACTTCCTACTGTATATCTGAGAGCTCCTTCCAGGCACGTGGGTGCCTGTGGTCCACGACAGTCATAGCCAAGACAAATCTATTTGGAAAGCATTACTGCATGGAGCCAAGAATTTTTTTATAGCCTGGTCATCCCTGGAATAAACTTTAAAAACTAGAGTTTGCAAGCTTGCTAAGCTCTATGGTCCCTTTGGACGCAGAATTCCAAGAAGGGAGAAAGGAACCCCAGTGGGTAGATTTCTTTGTGTCTTAGGAAGCCAGCTTCTGGCTGTGACACTGCTGGCCTGTCTGGCCACCATCTGCAAGGTGAGTCTGGGGCCGTCCCCCCAGCACTGCTGGCCTGCCCTGGCCAAGGAGCACACACCTGCTGCCTGGATGACGGAGGCGATCCAGTACACCCGGCTGGGGAGCACGGCGTCACTGTTGAGCACCTCCACCTTCATCCCCTTCATCACGTCCTCCCACTGGTCGTACAGCGGGACCTGTGCAGCAATGAGAGCAGTTAAGGGGCTCAGAGAGCTGCTGGGGCAGTAGCAGAGCCACATTCCACTTTGCATCTCAGCTTTTCAGACCAGCTGATGTGTGCAGGAAGAACAGTACATATCTGTGGTCCCCGGGAGCTTAGCTGGGGAATGGGGTCTGCTGGTGGACGGGGTGAAGCTACAGATCCAGAGTCACAGACCTGCATTCCAATCTTTTTAAGTGTTTTTTTTTTTTTTTAAGATTTATTTATTTACTTGAAAGTCAAAGTTACAGAGAGACAGAGAAAGAAACACACACACAGAGAGAGAGAGTTTCTTCCATCCATTGGTTCACTCCCCAGATGGCTGCAACAGCTAGGGCCGGGCCATGCTGAAGCCAGGAGCTTCACCTTTGTCTCCCATGTGAATGGCAGGGGCCCAAACAGTAGAGTCATAATCTTCCATCTGCTGGTTCATTCCCCAAATGGCTGCAATGGCCAGGTCTGGGCCAGGCAGAAGCCAGGAGCCAGGAACTCCATTCAGGGGCCTATGTACTTGGGCCATCCTCCACTGCTTTCTCAGGTCCATTAGCAGGGAGCTGGATTTGAAGAGCAGCCAGGACTGGAACTGGTGCTCCTATATGGGATGCCAGCACCACAAGTGGTGCCACAGTGCTGGCCCTGGGTTCCAGTCTTTACAGGACCAGCTCCTACTTGTACTGTTCTGGGCACATCACACCTCAGTGAGCTCCACTCCTTTGTCACCGTGCTGGCCACTGTTCTGGCACGAGTGCTATCTTCTTCAATGGTCACTCAAACCTGGGCAGTAAATACTGCGACCCCTGAGTTTACACAGAGCTGCCCACGCCCACACTCCCTCCAGCATGTTCTTTTTCTACCCCTGCTTCTATCAAAATATGCCCCCCACCCCCGGTTGGGGCCAGCGTTGTAGCACAGGGGGTTCAAGTCCCAGCTGCTCTGCTTCCAATTCAGCTCCCTGCTAATGCGCCTGGAAAAGCACTGGAAGATGACCCAGATGGAGTTCCTGGCTCCTGGCTTCGGCCTGGCACAGCCCTGGCCATTGTGAATCAGCAGATGGAAGATCTCTGTCACTCTGCCTTTCAAATAAATACATCTTTAAAATGTAATGCCCCCAGCAGCAGGGGCTGCTTTTGGTTGCCTTCCCACTGCCAATTATTTTGTGATTCCTTTTCATTCTCAGCCCTGGCTGCAGCCAGGTGAGGTAGCTCATTGCTTCTCCCTGATCGTCCCAGAACCTGGCAACTCTGGTGCCAGCCCAGGCACAGGGAAGGCTTTCTACAGAGGATACCGATCTTCCTGGCGCAGGCAAGTGCCAGCGAAAACCCATCTGGCACGGCTAGAGCATTCAGGGCCACAAAGAAGTCCCCCAGTAACAGGGATGAACACCTCCCCTCATTAGCAACTCAGGGAGGAGTGAGTTTGCTTGGTCAGGGACCAACCTGTGGGCATGCAGGCGCCCCCGCCCCCACCCTGCCAGCAGCAGTGCAGGAAGGAGGCTCACTCCGGGAGAAGACCCTTTCAAGACTTGAGAGGCCTCCCCCCAGGCTCCCAGGATTGAGGAACTGGATTTGAAAGGGAGAACAGGAGCGCCTCCATAGGTTTCTCTCCTGACCCGCAGGATCCAGCCGCTGGGTGTAAGTTCTACTCAAGTCCAGTGGGCTAGGGACTGGGCTTGTCCTTCTGCTCCCCCAGTGATGGCTGCAGGGGGGTCTTTTGCACAAGTGGCCCCAGAAGTATCCGTTTCTGCTTTCTGGAGACCAAGGAGCCTGGGCCAGAACAGAAGCACCACACCTTCAATGGGCAACTGCTGGACACAGGGGAATGGACAGAAAGGTCCTTCAAGCACCCACTCACGCCGTTCTGCTGTTTAAATAAGCAAGGTAGGGCCCTCAGTGGAGGGGCACTGGAGCCCGGGGCTAGAAGCCCTCAATAAGTGTTTGGGGAAGGGGGTTAATAATTTGAAAGACAGAGTTACAGAGAGAGAGGGAGTGACAGACCTTCCATCAGCTGGTTCCCTCCCTAAATGGCCCCTAACAGCCAGGGCTGGGCCAAGTTGAAGCCAGGAGCCAGACTCCATCCAGGTCTCCCATTTGGGTGGCAGGGGTCCAGGGAGTTGGGCCATCTTCCGCTGCCTTCACAGGTATATGAGCAGGGAACTGGGCTGGAAGTGGAACAGCCGGGACTTGAACCAGTACTCATAGGGCTGCCAGGGTACAGATGGCTTAACTCGCTCTGCCACAGCGCAGCTCCCAGGAGTTGTTGAAAAGCAGCAGACTCACAGCACGGAGCTGGCTGACAAGGCTGAGCCCCTTGCACCTGGTGCGCCCTGCAGTGCTGCAGCACCACACCAGCCTGGCACCATCCTTGGGAAGCGGGTGTGGACGCCAAGGCCAGCGCCTCCGCTGTGTGCCCTGCCCTCCCTCTGCGACCCAGGGCACTCACGTGTTTGAAGCAGCTGACAGGAGCAGCTTTGTAACTGTGATCCTTCAGGAACTTGCCCCAGTCGAAGCCCAAGACCAGAGCTGTGGAGCAGAGAGGGAGATTGGCGCCTGGAAGCCCAGGTGGCAGCCCTGTGGTCACCCGCACCAAGGGCCAGTGGGCTCAGCAGCAGGTGTCCTTCCCCAGCAGTCCCAGTGTGCCCAGACCTGCCCCACCAGTGGCCATCAGGGGGTGCGGGGCAAATCTAGAAGCCATCAATCCTCGGTAGAGGAGCATTTACAAAGAAGTATCTCTCCCTTCTTATCCCCAAGGAAAGGGAAATGCCAGTGTCCCTGGGTTTAAATTCCTCACACCCCCTCAGCCTCTCCTTGGCCACATCCAACCCAACAGGGTGGAGCAGCACAGTGAGGCCCAGACCTGCTGGCGGGGAGGCCAACTTGGCAGAGCTGAGTGGGCCTACACTTAGTTTGCTACACACACAGAGAGAAGGTTCCTTTTGTTATCCTAACCCTCCACTCCTGCCCCTTCAAACCAGACTTGGGCCTCCACTGCCCCAGGGATAAAATCAAAGAGAAACAAAAGTAGCTAATTCCTGACTTCTGAAGGGTGACCCAGGAGCTTTTAGGAGGTAATTTCCACAACAGCCAACAAGGAAAGGGCGATGGGGGGCAGTCAGCCTGGGCCAGGGTGCTTTCTAGTGGCCCAGCTTTCCCAGCCCCCACTCCCAGGGAAGGCCAGCCGGGTCCCGGCCACCACCACAGCTGCTTTCAGAACCTGTCCCGTGCTGTCTTACCGTCTTGCCCTGTGGGCGTCCCATCGGCCAGCTGTCCAGTGCCCTGGGAGTGCAGGAAGGCTCCTATTTTAGCAGACCAGGCCGCCTTGTGCAGCACTTTGGCTTTCTTGGTCGGTGGTTTCCCCTGGAGGGAGAAGAGAGGCCATGAGGTGGCGGCTAAGGACGCTTCTGGATCCGCACTGTCAGGATCTGCCTGGTTTTGTTCAGTTACTTATTCTCTACTGGCTTGAGTTTGTAAAACACAGCGTGGACAAGGCCTAGCTCAGAGGGTGGTGGTGGTGGTGGGTGGTCAGCGGAGCAGGGGCCTCTCCCTACAGCTTTAGCTCTGTAGCTCCTTACTCTGGTGCTGCTACTGAGCCACAGAGAACAGGCTGGGGGGTGGGGCACCACAAAGTCTCTGCTCCAGGAGGCAGCACTCTGTACACAGTAATTGTGCTACACGGAGGCTCCCCCGCTATCTTCAGGTGCTCCGAGGAGGTCGCCCCCTAAAGGGCAAGGCCAGGGCCCTGGTACACACTTTGTAACTTACACGCCGATCAGAAAAGCCAGGAATTGACCAGGATCAATGAAGTGGAAATGTAGGATGACATCCCACACAGACTGGGGGCCAACCCTGGTTCTGAAGCTTTCTATATCTTTTACTCAAATGCTTAAACTCTTAAAACAGGAATTTGTGTAAGTTGTTGTTTAGACTGGGAATGCCAAGCCCTCAACAGGTGTCCCCAGACTGTCACTATTATCAAATAACATCACGAGCTCTCTTTCATGTGTTGCATGAAACCCACAAAATGAGGGAAGCGAAGGCAGCGCAGTGAGTGAGGCCCAGCAGCAGCCAGCTCAGGGCACTTCCACCAGAATCGCGGTGGCAGGCAGTCACCGGCGAGCTCTTTAAATCCCCAAGCCAAGGTCACGCTCCTTCCCTGTTAAACCAGTCTTTGGGTATAGGACCCAAATGTCATATTTTTAAAACTTTCTAGAGGCTGGTGCTATGGTGCAGCAGGTTAATGCACCGACCTGCAGTGCAGGCATCCTATATGGACGCCGGTTCAAGACGTGGCTGCTCCCTGCTAATGCGCCTGGGGAAGCCACAGAGGTGGCCCAAGTGCATGGGCCCCTGCACCCACGTGGGAGACCTGGAAGAAGCTCCTGGCTCCTAATCGGCTCAGCTCTGGCCATTGAGGCCATTTGGAGAGTGAACCAGTGAATGGAAGACTCTCTCTGTCTCTACCTCTCTCTGTAACTCTTTCAAATAAACAAAATAAATCTTTAAAAAAAAAAAAAACTTTCCAGATGTTCCGAATGCACAGTCACCTTTGAGGCCAACGTGTGGACATTGGGAAACAACCCACGGCTGGGCAGCTGAGCGCAGGCTGCAGCCCAGATTCCAATGCTCTCCCTCCACAGAGCTGCATTGGGTCAGTCGTTCTACCTCCCTGTACTCGGCACACTGCATCATCTTGTGGGTTTGACAACATGTGCCTAAGACAAGTGTTTCCATCCCTAAAACTTCTATAAATGTCAAGAGCTTGGTAAGACTTCCCAGGTGGCATCCACGAGACAGTCAGCGACAAGGCATCAGCTTCCTGATGCCGCTGTGGCTGGTGAACCTTGCGCCTATATCCCAGCTCCCCTTCAAGGCACTTATAAAAGCGTGCAGAGAAGAGCAGGGACATCCAGCTCTGATCAGAACCTCCAGGACTCTCACTTAAATTTACTGAATACGTGTGATTCTTGGGGGTGGAAGGATAACAGCAAGCTCTTAACGAACGAGCTCCATAAACTGACTCCTCTGCCCACTGAGGTTTGAGAGCACAGCAAATTCTCAGAAGAAATGTCCAGCCTCAGATGGCCAAAACAAGGAGCTTCCCAAGTCCTCTGGGCCCTCCAGTCAGCTGGTTCCTCTTTTAGCACCCAGGGCCCTGGGGGTCCAAGCGGCTGCCTCTCACCTGTAATCTAGCCAAGATGCTGGCTTTCTTGGAGTTGGAGGAATAGCTCCTGGAGCAGGAGACGCTGCAGAACCTCTTGGTCTTGGAGAAGAAGGCTTCCCTTGTGCCCACGATACCACACATCTCACAGACAGCTGGGAAGAGAACTTAGCACATGACTCACCTGGTACGGTCGCCCCAAATCAAACCCAATGAGGGCCTCCAATACCTGGGACACTGCACTAACCAGGTGAGTGCCAGCCCCCACTAAGGCTGACGGAGGGGGGGGGGGGAGGGGGGGAGGGAGGAGGGAGGAGGGAGGAGGGAGGAGGGGAAGGGGGAGGAGGGGGAGGAGGAGGAGGAGGTGGAGGAGGCGGCGGTGGCAGCGGCGGCCCCACTGAACACATCTGAACGGACCTCACCTAGGCGAGGCTGCCTGGCCTCCCTGGGCTGTATGTGTAACAGCGGGGCTAAGGGAACTTCAGAAAGACAACTGGGGAAACAGGTCAGTGAGGAAGTTTTCAAGACAGAAAAGTCAAAGAGAAAAACGTGTCTTAGGTAGAAGTGCCGAAGTCGCTCAATCCTTGTGGCTCCGTTACCTCATGGGTACAGTAAAGAGCCTGAGCTGGGTCAGCGTTTCAACCCTGACTTCACATTACAGACACCTGGGGAGCTTCAACATTTGCCCACGCCAGGCATTCTACGGAACTGGTCTGCACTGGGGCACCGCCATCTGCAGTGTGTCGGATATCCCCTGAGGGATTCCAGTGTGCAGCCAGGGTCACAACTGGTCTCTACTGGTTGCTTCTAGTTCTAAGGTTCTAAGATTCTATGGGAAGGGCTGGAGGAAGACAGAAGAGAGAAAGAAGAGAGAGGATGAGAAGATAAGATGAACAGGAAGGAAGTAAGATTCAAAGGCAGACTATCGCACTTCTGAAGAGTTTACCTCCCAGGGAATGGGAGTGTCGTCACACGGGCCGCCCTGACACAGGGGCCCAGCAGCCGTCCAAGGACCACAGCTAGCTCCAAAGCCACCTGGCTTCCAGATGATCCTGGGGGATTCCTACTGCCCACCCCCACCCCAGTCCTTGTAGCCAGAGGTCACGTTATTCTGTATTTCCCCTCCCATTGCCTAACTGGCAACCCACAAGCTATTTCTTGTCCCTGGTAAGTGACCACAGCCCTTCAAGCTTTCCTATCTTCTAAATATCCAGGCTTAGAAGTCAACGGCCTGCTTACACAAATGTAGAGGCAGCACCATGTTACTGATGGGCATCTCATAGGTGCTGAGTGAACATCAGCTGTGTGAAAGACAACAAAACCACGATCGGAAACCAGCAGAGGAAATGTCCCTTGCGGCTACTCGGGGTGCGTCTGTCTCTCTCACAGGTCTTTGGACATGAGCAGAAAGCCCTGTATCCATCCCCCTATTCCTCCATGACCTCCTGACTCCTCTCCATCTTCAGGACACACTCTGAAGGCACCTGGCTCAGAACCACTGCCATCCACGGAGCGAGGAGTCCCAGGGCTCAGCAGGTGC
The DNA here is from genome assembly GCF_033115175.1 of Lepus europaeus. Taxonomy (NCBI): domain Eukaryota; kingdom Metazoa; phylum Chordata; class Mammalia; order Lagomorpha; family Leporidae; genus Lepus; species Lepus europaeus. Next base: position 6,526,927 of record NC_084836.1, read on the forward strand.
AGAGGGGAGGTGGGCAGCTCCCCGGCTTCTCGATCTTCATTCTCTGGCTCACTCGACTCCTCCAGGTAGGAGCTGCTCTCACTGCCCACACTGCTGTTGTAACTCCGGAAACTGTCATAGCCACCAAACAGCTCCAAGTCACCGTCTTCCTCTTCTTCCTCCATTGGTTCCGAAGACGGGGTCTCCTAGAGGACAGATGACACAAACCAGACAGAAGGGCTTTGGTGCGTCAGGAGGAGCTGCAGATGTGCTACTCAGTCTCCTGCTGGTTGTCTGCCAAGTCCACACTTCGGGGAATCTTCCAAATACCCTTTCTGCAAACATCAGGATTACTGTTTGCGTAACATTTCTCTACCATAACTCAACAGAATGGCATTAACAAGACAGAAATATTCACCAGGCTCCTCTGAGGATTTACAAATGCTGTATTAACATGAATTCTGCACTCAAGATGGGGTTTTGTCCTCATAAACTCACTGTAAGTTGAAAATACAAGTCAAAGATGGGTTTAAATTACGTAATCTACCGCACACCACAGCTTGGTAGTACAGCACACTATGGAGTATGGGTTGTTTGCCTCATGACTGTGGGGCAGACTGGTGGCTGCAGCTCATTGTCCAGCACTGAGGAAGGACCATATCACTTGTCTCTAGCCCAGGCAACACCAAAATCTCAGGATGGTGTCTACTGAATGCGGACTGCTTTTGCACCAATGTAAAGTTGAAAAGCTGTCTGTCAAATCAGCAAAAAATTGGGAAGAGCTGAGCAACAGCGTGAAAAGCTACCTAATAAAGACTTTCTGGGGTAGAGGATGTTAAGCATACCTCAGAAAGCATGGGGAAAAATGAAATTAAAGGACATTTTTGTGTAAAAAATGTGAAATTATTGTTTTTTCATAATACACATTTTCTGTTACCTTTAAGGACCCGCGTTAGAAACCCTTCAGTATATGTACACCAAAATAATCTCAACTCAAAAATAATGTCAACTCAAAAGTAATTTAAGTCAAAGAAAAGTAAATTTAGAACTCAGACTGAGAGAGGCAGATGGCACAGATAGCGGTGGTGTGGAGGTTTATGTACCACAGCTTTGGATTCAGCCTTGCTCCTAACTAGCTATGGGTCTGGGGCAAGTCATTTAATCCTGATGGGCCTCAATTTTCTCAGCTATAAGAAGAATATTTGGCTCACAGGGTGCGAGATGTAACTGGGCTACCGTATAAGAATCTACCTAACAGGTAGTTTAAAAAGTATGTAGCCCCGGTTGCCCGTCTTCCAGGCCAGCTCTCTGCTATGGCCCAAGTGCTTGGGCCCTGCACCCCATGGGAGACCTGGCTCCTGGCTTCGGAGGGTGAACCAATGGCAAAGGAAGACCTTTCTCTCTGTCTCTCTCTCTCTCACTGTCCACTCTGCCTGTCAAAAAAAAAAAAAAAAAGGTAGGTAGCAAGCTGAAGGCCTGGGCTCTGACCTGGAGCTCAAGTGCCAGTGCTGGCGATCACTAGTGTGTGACCCACGGCAAGCCGGAATCTCAGCGCCTTAGTTTCCACGTCTGTAAAACGAGGATAATACCCCTTATTTCACAGGATTTGCAGGAGAAGTAAGAGTTAATGCAGCTAAAGCACCTAGAACAGCGACTTGAGCGCTCCATGATGTTGGCGACTATTACTGGCGCTCAGATCAGATACGCATGGGTGCGAACGCTGGCTCTTCCATTCTCAACTGTGTGATTTTCTGTTTCCTTCATCAATACAATGCAGATAATAACAAGCCTTTAGCGGACTGCTGGGGGCACTGAGAAGGGTGAAACCTGGTTCTGTTTCCAGCACAGGGTAAGCGCTCTACCGTATGAGCTATTACTCTTACTCCGCGTTTTAACAGTCTCCTTCACCATCATCCAATTTTGGAGGTAGTACACTTTCTATTTGCAACTACACGTAGAAATACGCTAGAACGGAAGCGGATTCCAGTGCCCCAAGGTGTCCAGAAGCCAAGTGATGAAAGGGTGGGTTGCAGGTCACAGCAGGGCGGATAAAACCCAGCCGGTCAGGTGTTGCAGGCTGACACACTCCGCACCCACTTCCTTCACTCTCGAGCTGTGTGAACGTCCCTGGGGAGTCGCACCAGCTCCCTGCGCCTCCGCTGCTTCAACCATAGACACGATGCCCGGGAGAGCTCCGGGCGCGGAGCACCGTCCGCCGAACTCGAGTCTCCCTCCCCCACCTGGACGTGACGGGCACCGCGATCGCCGAGGAACGCGGCCACGAGACGAGGAGGACAAAGAGGACCCGGCGCTCTCCGTCCCGGGGCGCAGTTCCGCTTCCCCCCAGCGAGGGAGGCTGTTCCGCCCTGAACTCCTCGCCAGACGCGGGCCCCGGCGCTACCGAAGCAAAACGGACCGCCGATCGCCTCTGGCTCAGCCCACCGACCTCAGTTTACCCATCCTTCCCCCTCCCACCCTCGAGGCGTCGCTAAAAGAGACGGGCCCACGGAGCGACGCGCTCGGGGTTCCCTCGCCCAGTCGCGCTAGGTCCTCTCCCTCTCACCTCAGCGCCCCGTGGCTTCTCCATGAGACTTAGTTTCTCAAACCGTCACCAGGTGTAGGAAGCCATATTGGCCTCAGCGCTCTCCCCGAGCGCACTCATTGGCCAGCTCCCTGAGCCGCGGGCCAATCACGCTTCCGGGTAGAGGAAAAGCCGGTTCCGCGCCCGCCCGTGCTCCGCCTCCCCCGGGGCGGGGAAAGCCGCGGGCGATTGTGGGTCTTGTAGTTTCCTTCGGGTGTGCGCGAAGGGTAGCGCCCTAGCGTGGAAATCCCCACCTTGACTGTTATCATTGTGCCTTCCTCTTTATTGGCCTCTTTTTTTAAAAAAAAATTCATATATATTCATTCTCGTTTTTTTTGAGAGGGAGGGAGAGAAGGAGCGAGGGATCGCTGCCATTTGCTGGTTCATTCCCCAAATGTCTCCAGCAGCTGTGGCTGGGGCAGGTGACAGCTAGGAGACTGAAACTCGATTCAGGTCTCTCACGTGGGTGGCAGGAATCCAAGTTCTTGAGCCACCATCTGCTGCCTCTCAGACTGGATTTGTAGGAAGGTGGATCAGAAGCTAAGCAGCTGGGACTCAACCAGCACTCTGGTAAGGGGATGTTCCAAATGCCCACCCTTTTCCTCTCTAAGTCAAAACACCTGCCCCTATTAATATTTTAAAAATGGGGATGGACATTTGGTGCAGCAGTTAAGGCATCTACTGCTTGGGATGCCCACATCCCATATCACAATGCCCGTTCTGGCTTTGCTCCCCATGCCAACTTCCTACCAACATGAACCCTAGGAGGCAGCAGGTGATGCCGCCCACCTGGAAGGTTCTGACTGAGTTCTGGTCTTCTGGCTTGGGGACATTTGGGGAGTGAACCAGTGCTTGGAGGATATCTGTTTCTCTGCCTTTCAAATCAATATAAATATGTTAAAAATAGATTTTAAAAAGTGTAACAATGAATCTCACAGGCAGACAATCTACTAATGATGTCATCTTTTTCATCATGTATTTATCTAATACCTACTACATGCTGGACTGGGGAAACACAAATGAACATCTCTGTTTTCAGGGAGCTGACTCCTGTAGGGAGACAGTGAAAACTTAATCAACAAGCATCCAGTTCCCACTGAGAAGGAATGTAGCAGGGAGCTGTGATGGAGAATAGGGAAGGGAACTCATTGAGAGGGAGATTAGGTGGGGGGAAAGGCTTACTAGGTAGGCAACTTACTTTCCTTGCTGGATGAAAAGACGACCTTTAGGAGAAAGGAGTGATTGGGGGGGAGGGGGAGACTTATCAGGTAGAGACCTGGAATTTAGAGAGTGAGATGGTTAGCAGGAGATGTGGTGGGAAACCTTTGAAGATTTTTTTTTTTTTTTTGACAGGCAGAGTTAGACAGTGAGAGAGAGAGAGAGAGAGAGAGAAAGGTCTTCCTTCCGTTGGTTCACCCCTCAAATGACTGCTACGGCTGGCGCACTGCGCCGATCCAAAGCCAGGAGCCAGGTGCTTCTCCTGGTCTCCCATGCGGGTGCAGGGCCCAAGGACTTGGGCCATCCTCCACTGCCCTCCCAGGCCAGAGCAGAGAGCTGGCCTGGAAGAGGAGCAACCAGGACAGAATCCGGTGCCCCTACCGGCACTAGAACCTGGGGTAACGGCGCCGCAGGCAGAGGATTAGCCAAATGAGCCGCAGTGCCGGCCACCTTTGAAGATTTTTACGCAGGGAAGTGAATCTACTGAATGCATTTTTTTTTTTTTTAAATCACTCTGTGTGTGGAGAGTGGATTGGATTGGAGTGGATTGTCAAGAGAAAAAATGTGGAGACCAGTTAGGAGGTGCCTGTCATGATCCAGGTAAAGAATGATGGTAGCTTAGATCAGAGGCCATGCAGATAATGGCAGGATTTAGGAATCATGTCAGAGGCTGTAATTAATTTTGTGCTGTGGGTTTGGAAGGGGGAGGAATCCAGAATGACTCTGAGGTTAACCTCAGATGGGTTGGTGGTGGTAGCCTTGTTCTGAAATGGTAAAACCTGTAAGAGGAGGGAGTGAGTTTGGGTGGTTGAACGAAGGGAATTCGGAGTTCTGCTTAGTTCTAATACATCTGTGAGACAGCGGAGAAGAGAGCGAGAAGGCAGGTGAAGCTCCGGAGAGCCCTGGAGTCCTAAATCCTGCAACTTTTAGCAGCATCACTTTTGGTTAGAGTCCCTAAGTCTATGCTCTCTGAGAGGTATTATTTTTTTCACATCTCGATGTGTGTATCTCCAACAGTGCCAGGATGCAGAAACCTGAGCTTTCCAGTTTCGCAGTTGGAAAGTACCATTCTTTAGGGGGGGAAAAGCAGCAGAGTGGGGACCTCAGTGACAGGAACCGTTAGTGTAAACTGAAGTGGCCGTTAATTAGGAATTCAGCGGAAACATCTTACTAAACACAGGTTGCTAAGCAACCGTGGCCAGCCTGGAACAGTGCGGCCATTCCTTCTGCTGTGGCTGCAGCAAAGGTACCCTTTTTGGCTGGTCCGAGTCTTCCCTCTGCTAACAGACCTCATTCGCTCCTTTCCTCCCAGAGCCTTCTCCGTGAACCACGGTCCCCTTCTCTGGGATCTCTTGCTGTCTACTGGGTCATTCCCAAGAGCAACACAAGTGCTCGTGTGTGTTATAAAAACACGTCCTCTCTGCCTTGGGCTACTAGCTATTCCACCCCGCAATCTCCTGAAAGACTTGTCTCCATTACTGTTTCTCCCGTTATCTACCTGTCCCCTAGCTCCATTGAAACTGCTTTGAGCAAGTTCGTGTCTGTCTTCTCCCTGGGCATCTCAGTCCTTGAGAAACTGATCCTTTCTTGGGTGTGTCTTGGTTTTCCTACTACCTCTCTGGCCAGTCCTTTCTCCCCTTATCAGGCCCTTCATCTTCCACCAGAACTAAACCTTCAGGGCTTTGTCCTGGGCCTGCTTCTTGGATGTCCTTCACTCTTAGGAATGTAAACAACATGCATATGCCCCAAATCCACACCTTCAGACTCATGTAACCCTGTGTCTAGATGTCACCTGGACCTGGCGCCATAACCCCCAGATAGAACACTTTTTATCTTTACATCAAACCCGCTTCTCTGGTGGTGTCTCCCGTGCTAGTAGGTACACCCGCCAACCCCACTGTCCAGCCCTTCAAACGAACCCCTGTGATTCTCCAACATTTCCAGCGCTTTCTACGCTGTCACCACCTAAATCCAGACGCCCCCTAGCTGGGCTCCCCTCCTACCCTGTTGCTAATTCTTTGCCTGGCAATCTATTTAAAAGCACACATGGGCTCTCCCAACGCCTCACCTGCAGGCTGGGTGCTCTCTGCCCCCACCAGCGATTCTGTGTCGCTGTCCCCCTGGTGGGACCCGCGGGGCGACTTGGAGTACAGAGGGCCAGGTTTAAGAGTTATTGATTCTAACAGTCTGCCTAGTGCGCGCAGCGGGCCCCACAGCGAAGCGAGGACCGCATGGGCCGCCATTCCAGTTCGATCCAGGGGAAAGGAGACCGATGCCAGGCCCGGCGTGCTGCCCTCTGGGCAGGCCTCAGCTCGCCTCTTCTGCAAAATGGGCTGAGGACGGACCCTGGCTCCGCGGCGGGGCGGACACGGTCACGCCACCCGCGGCCGGGCCGGCAGGGAGCTGGGCGGGAGGGGGCGTGGCCTGGGCGTGGCCCGGCGGCCGCGTGGCCGGGCCGGCGCGCGCCAGCTCCCAACGCCAACCGCCGGCCGACTCGCCCCGCGCCCCGCCCCCGGCGCGTGGCCGGCCGGGCACCCCCAGGCCCCCCGTGGACGCTGCAGCCCACCCCGCCGGACTGCGGGACCGCAGGGGTCCAGGCCGGGGGCTTCAGTGACGGCCGTGGGGCAGCGGGGCCCTGCGGCGCGGGGCAGCCGGGGGCGTCGAGCAGGGGCGGCGGGGTCGGGGCAGGCACGCTGAGGCGAGGGGCCCGCCCGCGGGCCTAGGGAGCCCTGGTCTGGCTTGCAGCGCGGGTGCGGGAGAGGGCGCGCCGGGCAGCGGGCCTGAGGGGCCGTGTGCCCGTCAGTTAGCCCCGGGCCGGCCGGCTGCGGCCGTCACCGCTGGCGGTGGAGCCGAGCGGCCAGCGCCGGCCCACGGACCCGGGGCGGCTCGCCGTCGCTCCCCTGCGCGAGGCTGCGGGGCCTTGGAACGCCGGGCGGAGGCTGAGGGCTGGGGAGGCCCGAGCGCGCCCGGCCCCCGGTAGCTGTTGGGCCCCCGGGGAGTGGGCGGGGAGACGTTTGTTCCCCGGAGGCCGCGCTGGCCTCCCGCGTGACGATGGCGGGACCTGGGGCGGCGAGGTCTGAGGCAGCGGCGCTGTGCAAGCCGGGGAGCGCCTTTCCGCCGAGGGGGCGTTTTTGTTAGCCGCCCCCCACGGAAGAGGGAATCGTGTCAGGGGGGCTGGGGGCCCAGCCTTCCGACGGCGCACGCCGCGGCGTTCGCCTCAGGAGCCCCGGGCCCCCGGTTTTCTGACGCCCGGCGCGACGCCCCAACTCCCGACAACCGTATCCGGGCAACGCGCGGCGCAGCTTCCCTCGCTAGTTTTTGTGCGTTTCTCCCTGGCTTGGGCACGGACCGGCTGTGAACGAGTCCCGTAGGCAGGATCGGAACTCCTCGGAGGTAGCTGGACGGGGTGGACTGAGTTCCGGAGAGTCCAGGGAAGTGTTTGAGGCCACGATCTTGAGGGTGCTGGTGATAATTTTTTTTTTTTTTTGTCCCTCCTGTTGACAGGTCTACCTCGTAGGAAATTGTTGGAAGGAACATGAGAAAAGTAAGTAGGGATGTTGAAGTATCAGTTGAAAGAACCCGAGTTGTTTGTTTATAGAGTAATGGCAGTTAATCTGGTGATGTCATTTCTGGATGCGTGAAGTCGATTAGGTGCTTATCAAATGCCCATTTTCGATGAATGTATTTGTTGAGATACGCAGAGCACTCTGCACACGGCAAACGCTGCCATACACCAAGGGATGCTGTTTTCTGTTTGTTTTTCAGTCCTCAGAGGACAGGGAAAGAGAAGAGGAGCCAGGTGTTCTCCACTGTCTGTGATGGGTGCCAGGTGCGCTGCGGGGCTGTGCTGTGGGCTTCTGCTTGCTCTGTAGCCTGGTTTATCATCACAACAAACTAAAAGGCAGGAGCAATTTATTTACTTATTTTTAGAAGTAAAGAGACTGAAGCTCAGGAAATTTAAGTAACTCAGCTCTAGAGGTGTCACAGAAATGTAGGCTTTTCATTACCGCACACTGTTTTCAGGCTGTTGACCCAAAGTCAACAACTATTTAATGAACAGCTCCGTGTGCCCAGGTGCTTTTTGAAATCAGCAAGCATTTAAGAAAAGCAGTATCTCACTACCTCATGCAGAACAGGGAGCTGAGCATTTGTAAATCCATGGTGATGCTGTAGTCTCCCTTGTGGAATAAGACGTGCTGCGGGGAGACGAGCAGTGACTCCCACAGTACAATCCTGGCATTTCCAAAACAAAACAAAAATGGTGTGCGGAGCAGAAAGATGAGCCTTATGCAACAGAGCGAACTGCAAGGGCATTTTCTTCCACTGGTGACAAGTGTAAAAATGCCACTGGTTTCCTGTGTTAAGTGCACACAATCTTGATTAATTAAATTAACTACTGATCTGATACTTGGAGTAATTAGGTGTTGCTTGTGAAAAAACATCTAGGGGAAAATCCGGCCAGGGAAAGGATTAGGCTAAGAAAGGTGATTGTCAGACATTGAAAGGCCTTCAGCTGGTGGAAATCTGGGCATTCTGGGAAGCAGTGACAGAGGCATCCTTTAGTTTTATCCCACCTCCAAGCAATCTGCACAACTTGAGTGATTTTTTAAAAAATATTTTTAAAAATATTGGTTTTTTGTTTGTTTGTTTTGATTCTGCTTTTAATGGGCTCATTTGGAAAGACAGGAAGATCAGTGGTTACTTGGAGCAGAAGGTATCTTTTTTGGGGGTGATGGTTGCACAACTCTAAATTGATGAAAAATCAATGAATTATACACATGAAAGAGATGAGCTGTATAGTATGTAAATTATACCTCAGTACAACTGGCAAAATAAGCCCTGGAAAAGCCTTGTGTGCTCAGTAGCTGTCTCCCCTCCTGCCCCTCTGGATGTTCCTGGTCTGTTCCTGCATGTGAGCCACGCCAGGCTGGCTGCAGAGCTTTGGATAAAGGCTGTGTGGTCTCAGTGCCTCAGCACCTGCTGCTCCTCTCTTGGGCTCTCCTCCTCACTGATGCCTCTGGAGGAAACATTCTTTCTTCAAGGTCTTGCCAAGAAGCTTCCTGATTTTTTTCCAGGCAAAGTCAAGTGACAGTGCTGTTATTTTTTAAATTTAGTTTTCATTTAAAAAATATTTATTTTTGTGAAACAGAGGTCTTCCATCCTCTAGCTCACTCTCCAAATGCCTGCAACAGCCAGGCTTGGGCCAGGCTGAAGTCAGAAGCCAGAAATTCCATGTGGGTCTCCCACATGGGTGGAAGGACCCAACAACTTGAGCAGTTATCTGCTGCTTTCAGGATTCATTCTTAGGAAACTGAATTGTAAGGAAATGACTCGAACCAGCACTCCAGAATGAGGTGCCCACTAGGCCACAATGCCCATCCCTCTTGCTTTCTCTTAACCCTGTGATCTCTGGCAGGTTGCTTAATCTTATGTAAGATAAGGATGGTAGTATTACCTATCTCAGAGTTATGTTGTAAGGTTTAGATGGATTTTTACAGATAAAGCACGGGCACAGAATAGGTGTTCAGTACATGTTAGTTGATATTACATGGTGAGTGTTAGGATAAAGTATTAGGGAAAATACACCTGAAGAAGGTACCACCTGCCCTGAGTTAAGAAATGAGCAGGGCCGGCCACTGCGGCCATCTAGGGAGCAAACCAGTGGGTGGAAGATTCCCTCTCCCCCTCCCCCCCCTCTCCCCCTCCGCCCCCTACCCCTACCCCTCCCCACCTCCCTACCTCCCTTTGCCTCTGTAACTCTTTCAAATAAAGAAATCTTTTTTAAATTTTTTTTAAAGATTTTATTTATTTGAGAGGTTGAGTTACAGAGAGAGAGAGAGAGAGAGACAGAGAGAAAGGTCTTTTTTTTTTTTGACGGGCAGAGTGGATAGAGAGAGAGACAGAGAGAAAGGTCTTCCTTTTTGCCGTTGGTTCACCCTTCAATGGCCGCTGCGGCCAGCGCATCTCGCTGATCCAAAGCCAGGAGCCAGGTGCTTCTCCTGGTCTCCCATGGGGGTGCAGGGCCCAAGGACTTGGGCCATCCTCCACTGCCTTCCCGGGCCATAGCAGAGAGCTGGCCTGGAAGAGGGGCAACCAGGATAGAATCCGGCGCCCCAACTGGGACTAGAACCCGGTGTGCCGGCGCCGCAAGGCGGAGGATTAGCCTGTTAAGCCACGGCGCCGGCCTAAATCCTTTTCAAAAGTGGTGTGGACTGGAGCCTTATAAGCTTTAAAAGTAAAGCACAAAACTGCAGAGTCATTGGGGCAGGGCATAAGGACTAACCAATCACTTAAAGGTCATTTTATGGGGTGATTTTTATAGGACTAGCCATATGTCTATACACTCGTTATCAGTTGTCGCCACTTCCCCTGATGTTGCATCACCAATTAGCTTTGGTGGTAAACAACTTTGGGTTCCACCCACCTTACTTCCTTTGGGTGCCATCTTTGAATTGCCTTGTGTATCTAATTTCCCCACACATATCATCTGGATTTTAATCTGTAGGTGGTGGAGCCATTGCAGTGTTTATGAAAGGGGGATGTGATAACTGAGTTATGCTGTAGGCACAGTCCTCCAGCTGATTTAGGACAGATAAGAGAAGAGGGAATTGAAGGCAGGGAGGCCAGGAGAAACATGACTGCCATTAGCCCATTGGAATGAATATGAAAGTGTCTAATACCTTATAATGATGGTGGCAGTATTCATCAAACTCCAGCTGAGGCCACATTCTGTGTGAAATGCTTTTCATGCATAATCTTATTTATCTTGCACAGTTACCCTTTACACTAAGAATTGTTATCTTCATTGCACAGGTGAGAAAGTTGTAAGGATAACTTATATTAGGTCTCATGGTGATTAAGTGATCAAGCCAAATTCACATGCCTAACTGAGCCTAGGCCTAATGTATTGCAAATCTAAATCTATGCTTGGAAACTAAGTGCAGTGACTAGCACTGGTCAGAACATTCAGGTCTTTGTGTAGCAGACTGCTGTGTAAGGTATAAGTCTTATACCTTACAAGTTGATTCTATATTTGAGAAATCCCAAATCTGTCGCTCTCCTACCATTCCGGACAAAGTCACCGTCATTTCTTTATGGCAGTACTACAGTAATCTCCCTGCTTCCTCTCTTCCACCCAAACCTATTCTTCCCACAGTAGCATGACTGATCTGTTTTAGATGTAAGTCAAATCCTCCGTCTTCCTCCTAAACCACTCCCCTAACTCATAATTACATTTAAAATCTGGTTCCTTACCCTGACCTGTAAGGGTCTATGAGATCTGTCAACTGCTTGCCTTATCAACTCCATTTTGCATTATTCTCTCTCCCTCTCCACCCCCCCCCCCCATTGTATTGCAGCCTTATCATCATGCTTTTTGTCCCTGGAACATGCCAAGCTTGTTCTTGCCTTGAAGAGTTTTCACTCGTTATTTATTTCTAGAATGTTCTTTTCCTAGATAATTTCACATAAGACTCCTTGCCGTTTGGGTCTCAGTTTAAGTGCCATCTCTTCAGAAAAGCCTTTACTGAGTGCCTGAGTAGTACATGAAGCTCTCTGTCATGTCATTTTGTTTGTTTTGGACAGACAGAGTTAGAGAGACAGAGAAGGATCTTCCTTCTGTTGGTTCACCCCCTAAATGGCCGCTATGGCCGGCGTGCTGTGCCAATCCGAAGCCAGGAGCCAGGAGCTTCTCCTGGTCTCCCATGCAGGTGCAGGGCCCAAGGACCTGGGCCATCCTCCACTGCACTCCCGGGCCACAGCAGAGAGCTGGACTGGAAGAGGAGCAACCGGGACAGAATCCGGCGCCCCAACCGGGACTAGAACCTTGTGTGCCAGCGCTGCAGGCAGAGGATTAGCCAAGTGAGCCGTGGCGCCGGCCAATGTCATTCTTTTAAATTTTCTTCACTGAACATATCTCAACTTGATCTTTATTTTTTGTTTGTCTCTACCTCCCTCCACTAGAATGAAAACTCCTAGAACTGCAATAGCTGAAACTTACAGAATGCTTTCTGTGATTAGGCACTAATCTAATTTTTTAAGGTTTATTTATTTTCTTAAAAGATTTATTTATTGGGGCCGGTGTAGAGGGTAAAGCCACTGCTTGCAATGCTGACATCCCATATGGGTGCTGGTTCAAGTCCCAGCTGCTCCACTTCCTATCTAGCTCTCTGCTATGGCCTGGGATAGCAATAGAAGATGGCCCAAGTTCTTGGGTCCCTGCACCCTCATGGGAAGACCTGGAGGAAGCTCCTGGCTTTGGATCAGTGCAGCTCCAGCTGTTGTGGTCAACTGGGAAGTGAACCAGCAGATGGAAGACTTCTCTCTCTGCCTCTCCTTCTCTCTCTCTCTTTCTGTAACTCTTTCAAATAAATAAATCTTTTTTTTTATTTTTTAAAAAAGATTTATTTATTTACTTGAGAGGCAGAGAGAGAGGTCTTCCTTCTGCTGGTTTGCTCCCCAGATGGCTGCAATGGCCAAGCTGCACCAATCTGAAGCTAGGAGCCAGAAGCTTCTTCAGGTCCCCAACGTGGGTGCAGGGGTCCAAGGACTTGGGCCATCTTCTACTGCTTTCCCAGGCCATAGCAGAGAGCTGGATCAGAAGTGGAGTAGATAGGACTCGAACGGCGCCAATATGGGATACCAGCACTGCAGGCAACAGCTTTACCCACTACGCCACAGCACCGGCCCCCTCATTACTTTAATATGCTTATTTTAATTCTTAGAACTGTAGGAGGTGGGTTCTTTTATTATGCCCATTTTACAGATGAGGAGACTCAGTTCACACAGCTGAAAAAGGGCAGAGCGGGAATTGAACCTAGGAAGTTTAGCTCCAACATCTATACATTTTTTTTTTTTTAAGATTTATTCATTTATTTGAAAGAGTTACAGAGGCAGAGAGAGGGAGAAAGGAGAGAAGTCTTCCATCTGTTGGTTCACTCCCTAAATGGCCACAATGGCCATAGGTGGGCCGATCTGAAGCCAGGAGCCAGGAGTTTCTTCCAGGTCTCATGTTGGGTGCAGGGGCTTCTACTGCTTTCCCAGGCCATAGCAGACAGGTGGTTCGGAAGTGGAGCAGCCAGGACTCAAACTGGCACCCATATGAGATGCTGGCTCTGCATGTGGTTGGTGGCTTTACCCACTATGCCACAGTGCCAGCCCCACACTTTTTTTTTTTTGTATAGATTTATTTTATTTATTTGAAATGCAGAGTGACAGGGAAGGAAGGAGAGACAGAGATCTTACATCTACTGTTTTCATTCCCCTAAATGACTACATCTGCTGGGCTGAGCCAGGCTGAAGCCAGGAGCCTGGAATTCCATCTGAGTCTTCCTACGTGGTGACTTAGGCAAGAGGCCCAGGCACTACTTGGGCCATCCTCTGTTGTTCTCCTAGGTGCGTTAGCATGGAAGTGGATCAGAAGTGGAGCAGCTAGGACTTGAATTGGTATTCATATGGGATGCCAGTGTTGCAGGTGACAGCTTAACCCACTGTACCACAACACTAGCCAGCCCCAAGCATCCACAGTGTTAAATGACAGCAAGGACCTGATCTTCCTCACCTCTGTGTCATGGCACCTTGAACACAGCATAATGCTTAACAGGCTCTGTAAAAATTGTGGACTCAATGAATGCACCAAGAGAAATATAACTACGTTATAAATAGAACCCTAGGAATTAGCTTGATCCACTGTCTCCCACTGGTAGATCTGTCAGCAAGCTCGCCATCTGAACTACTCACCGCCACAAAATCCTCTGCACCTGCCGTCTCACCCCTGTCTGTTTCCTCTGCAGCCTTCCCTGAGGTGCTCGGGACAACCTCCCTGCAGTCACCTGAATCACTGGCCTCAGGGAACTTTGCTAAGTCGTTTGATAACTGCTTTCCTTTAGATTAATGCGAGTGGTAGATGTGTTCTTGGGACAGTAATGTTGATTTGGAATGAAAACTTACTGGCTGCCTCATGCCCTAACAGTTTGTTTATTTACTAGTGGTTTGAATAGGGCCACACTCAAGGAATGCTTCATAAGTAGAATAGACCCCAGGTGTGTGGTGCCCCAGCTGGGTGTCGGGTGCTGTGAAGCATGGCAGGGAACCTGGGGAGGAAGGATGTTTTAAGCTCTTTGGGTTGTCATGACAAACTGTGTGTGAAGGCTGTAATGCTGTGTTGTTCGGCTTGAGCAAATAACTGGGTGTGAGAATTAAAGGACTGTGTTGGAAATAGGCAGTATTTTTTCATTTATGCCAAGTGTTTATTCAGCACCCACCATGTGTTTACATATAAGAGCAAAAACACAAGTTAGTCCTTGCCCACATGGAGCAGCTATTCCAGTCAGTAGAATTAGACAGTGAATGTAAACCAAGAGAGAGATAAGTGCTATGAAGAAAATGGGATACTGTGATGGTGCCTTCAAATATGTCACCTTAGGGGCTAGACGAGCTCTGTGTGGAGGTGATGGATCTGACTTGAACCATTTATCTCCAGATAGAAAAAACAAAAACAAGCTTAGAGTGATCTAACCAGCACCCATATGGGATGCTGGCACTGCAAGCAATGGCTTTACCTGCTATATCACAGAACCGGCCCCTTAAATTAAAAATGTTTAAATATTTTACGTATTTATTTTAGAAGTCGAGTTACAGGGGGTGGGGAGACAGAAATGTCTTCCGTCCACTGGTTCACTCCCCAAATGGTTGCAATGCCAGAGCTGAGCTGATCCAAAGCCAGGAGCCAGGAGCTTCTTCCAGTCACCCACATGGGTGTGGAGGCCAAAGCACTTGGGGCATCTTCCACTGCTTTTCCAAGCCATAAGCAGAGAGCTAGATTGGAAGGGGAACAGCAGGGATTTGAACTAGTGCCCATATGGGATGCTGATACCACAGGCAGAAACTTAGTCTACTATGCTCCTTTAAATTAAATGTTTAAAAAATTATTTGAGAGGCAGAGATCCCATCTATTGATTCAGTCTCCAAATGCCTGCAATGACAGGACTGGGCCAGGCTAAAGCTTGGGTCAAATGCAATTCATGCCTGCCACGTAGTTGAGCTGTTACCACTGTAATTAAAAACATTTTCTCATTTTCCTTGTGATTTCTAAGTAACTAAATGAGTTATTTATGCATGGGCATTTGGCCTAGTGGTTAAGCTGTTGGTTACTATGCATTGGAGTCCCTGGGTTGATATCTGGTTCTATTTCCTAATTCCAGCTTTCTGCTAATTCTCCTGAGAGACCAGCTTGAGTACTGTTTTTCCGCTATGAATGTGAGAGACCTGGATTGGGTTCATTGCTCCTGGGTTTAGTCCCCTCAGTTGTTGTAGGCATCTAGGTATTGAACCAGAGGATGAGAGCTCTGTTTTGTGCTTTCTCTCAAATAAATAAATACTCATGGGTTATTTAGAAGTATTTTGCATATTTTTTAATATTGGGGATTTTTCTAGATATTATTGATTTCAATTTGATTACATTGTCAGAAAATCATACTCTGTATGACTATTTTTTAGTTTTTTAAAAATATTTGAGTAGGATTTTTTAAAATTTATTTATTTGAAAGAGTTATGCAGAGAGAAAGAGAGGTCTTCCATCTGCTGGTTCACTCCCCAGTTGGCTGCAATGCCCAGAACTGTGCTGATCCAAAGCCAGGAGCCAAGAGCTTCTGCTGGTTCTCCCACACAGGTGCAGGGGCTCAAGGACTTGGGCCATCTTCTACTGCTTTCCCAGGCCGTAGCAGAGAGGTGGATCGGAAGTGGAGCAGCCAAGACTTGAACTGGCGCCCATATGGGATGCCAGCATTTTAGATGGTGGCTTTACCTGCTATGCCACAGCTCCAGCCCCAAAAGATTTATTTTGAAAGAGAGAATGAGAGTGAGAGCACACGCTTCCATCTACTGGTTCACTCTCCAGATGGCCTCAGTGACTAGGGTTGGGCCAGGCTGAAGCCAGGAACTTCTTCCAGGTCTCCTACATGGATAGTAGGGCCCAGGTACTTGAGCCTTCATCTGCTGCCTTCCCAGGCCATTAGCAGGGAGCTGGATCAGAAGTGGAGTAGCCGGGACACAAACTGAACCCATGTGAGATGTTGCTGTTGCAGGCTGCAGCTTTAGCTGCTATGTCACAATGCTAGTCCCTACCCTGTATGACTTTATTGCTTAGAAATTGATCAAGATTTGTTTTTTGATCAGCATATAGTCTCTTGGTGAATGATTGTGTGAATTTGCAAATGCATTTGTTGTGCATAAAATTCTACAGATGAAATGAGTAGACAGCATCCAAAAATATTCCCTTATTTTATCAATTTATTTGTTTTTAAAGATTTATTTATTTATTTGTATGGCAGAGTTACAGTCAGAGAAGGAGAGACAGAGAGAAGTCTTTCGTCTGCTGGTTCACTCCTCAAAAGGCTGTAACAGCTGGGTCTGGGACATGCTGAAGCCAGGATCTTCATCTGGTTCTCATGTGGGTGCAGGGCCCAAGGACTTAGGCCATTCTCCACTGCTTTCCCAGGCTATATAGGATGCCACCATCACAGTCAATAGCCTTACCCACTTTACCACAATGCTGGCCCCAAGTTTTCCTTGTTTTGAAAATTATTTATTTATTTATTTGAAAGGTAGAGTGACATAGAAACAGGTAGACAGATCTTCCCTCTGCTGGTTCACTCCCAGTAGCCACACAGCCAGAACTGGGCCAGGCTCAAAAAGCCAGGAGCCAGAACTCCACTGAGATCTCCCGTGTGAGTTACAGGGACCCAAATACTTCTGCTGACTTCCTAGATGCATAAGCAGGGAGCTGGATCAGAAACAGAGCATCGAGGATTCAAATCAGCGCTCTGATAGGGGGTGCCAGTGTCATAAGTGGTGGCTTAACCTGCCACACATGCTAGCCTCTTTTTTTTTTTTTTTTTTTTTTGACATGCAGAGTGGATAGTGAGAGAGAGAGAGAGAAAGAAAGGTCTTCCTTTTTGCCATTGGTTCACCCTCCAATGGCCGCTGTGGCCGGCGCTTCTCGCTGATCAGAAGCCAGGAGCCAGGTGCTTCTCCTGGTCTCCCATGCAGGTGCAGGGCCCAAGCACTTGGGCCATCCTCTACTGCCTTCCCGGGCCATAGCAGAGAGCTGGCCTGGAAGAGGGGCAACCGGGATAGAATCTGGCACCCAAACTGGGACTAGAACCTGGTGTGCTGGCGCTGCAAGGCGGAGGATTAGCCTGTTAAGCCACGGCGCCGGCTCTGGCCTCTTTTTTAATGTTGTAATCTACGTTTGTCTGTTTTTTTTCCTCTTCAGTGCCTCCGAACAGTTCTTTTTAAATTTTTTTTTAGAAATTTTCCTTCATATTGGTAGGAGAGTTAGTTTGATACAAGGTATGCTCCTGTAATAAACAGCTGAAAACCCCAGCTAATCTTACAGTTGTGCATCTTTATAAAGCACTGCATGTCTTTTGGTGATGGAATAAGGGGCAAACTAAAAAACAAACAAAAGTCATCCAGCATGGCACCTATCTCCTGCATTGGGAGTGTGGTTATAAGTGGCGCTCACATTCTCTCACCCAGGGTTCGTTCATCTGGATGCTCATCTTGCACACAGCTATGATTTCAGGCCCCTTTCTCATTCCTGTTTTCAACATGGGTCACTGTGTTCTTTCTGGGTTCCATTCTGCTTTCTCTTTCTCCTGTGCATCAGCCTGGGAATGGTCTTCAAGCCATGGCTCAACTAACTTGGTATTTAAATAGCCTTGGCTTTGAAGCACTACAGTCTGCTGAGCTGCATTTCTCAAGGTCCCTTCAGATACTTAACTCCAGAGCGTGATTCTTACTGTATGGATATCCTTACCATCCCCAGGCAGCAGCAGCTTCTTCTTTTTTAAAAGATTCATTTACTTACTTGAAAGGCAGAGTTACAGAGAGGCAAAAGCAGAGAGAGAGAGAGATCTTCCGTTTGCTGGTTTATTCCCCAGATGGCTGCAGCGGCCAGAGCTGAGCCGATCTGAAGCCAGGAGCTGGGAGCTTCCTGGATCTCCCACATGGGTGCAGGGACCCAAGCACTTGGGCCATCTTCTGCTGCTTTCCCAGGCCACAGCAGAGAGCTGGATCAGAAGTGGAGCAGCTGGGACTCAAACTGGCACCCATATAGGATGCCAGCACTGCAGGCGGCAGCTTTACCCACGAAGCCACAGCGCTGGGACCTGACACACTCTTAAGCTATAATCCCCAAAGTAGCTGAGACACAGGTGCACACTTTGTTTTCCATTCACATCCCTAAATCTTCTGATGCTAGTCTAGAGATGAGCAGCTCAGTGAGAACCCCTCTCTACACAGTTGGGACACATGGCTTCCTGAGAGCCCTGCTGTCCTATACTAACACAGGCTTTTTGTCGTGCAAAGCCTCTTTGTTCCATGGGACCACTCGAAGTAGTCAGCTCTGTTCCAGGTGAGGGCTCTGAGGCACAGAGGAGCATGTTGCACCACTAATTCCCTGTGTAACCTTGGGCCAATTATTCTATCTTCCTGTGTCTCAGTTTTCTCATGTGTGAGCAGGGCTAATAATAGTACTTACCAGGTTTTTTCTTTTAAAAATTCATTTATTTATTTGAAAGAGTTACATGATAGAAAGGTTGATCCTCCATCTGCTGGTTTATCCCCAGATGGCTGCAGCAGCCATGCTTGGTGAGTGAGCTCAAAGCCAGGAGCCAGGAGCTTCTGGATTTCCCACATGGGTGCAGGGGTCCAAACACTTGGGCCATTCTCCACTGCTTTCCCAGGCCATTAGCAGGGAGCTGGATCAGAAGTGGAGCAGCCGGGACTCAAACCTGTGCCCATATGGGATGTCAGCAGCCTTACCTGCTACACTACATCCGTGGACCCCACTTAGCAGGTTTTTTCAAGTATTAGATTAAATGATACATGCAAAGAGCTCAGCAGTGATTGGTAGGAGGCAAGTCTTCAAGAACTTTTAGCTAAAACTATTGTTTTGACCAAAATCACACAGCTCTTGGGTGGTGGAACCAGGATGTGAGCCTTGGTAACTATGAAACAAATACTAAGTAGGAAAAATGTCAGTGACAGGGTTCTGGAGAGAAGTGAAACAGGCCATCTGTTGGTGGTGGCAAGGCATCATCTTCAGCTGAGCACTGCATGGTTCAGAGCATGGCCAGGTACAAGGCAGGGTCAGTTCAAGGGCAGAAGCCCTCAGGTGGCACTACTGTGCTAGGTACAGGCCTGAAGGCCAGCCCAGCATGAGGTGCTGGGTGAGCGGGAACATAGTGCGTACGAAGAACAGTTTTTGACCAGGGACCCAAATATGCTGCTGGGGCCAATGCTCTGTATATTTGAAGGGAAGAAGTCTGTAGGCCATGACCAGAGTAGTGTTGAGCCACCATGGAGCAAGTGTTTGTTGTGTGTTCCTGCACTAAGCATCATAGATAGTGGTTTGTGGAAAAGGGACTTGCAGGAAAGTTGGGAAAAGCCAGCCTGCCTCCAGTGGATTTCTACCAGGGACACTTAGAACTTCAGCCAGCCAGCTTCAGTCCCTGGCCTGAGTCTGCCTCTGCAAGGCTCAGTAGTATCCCACTCAGGACAGTGAGCATTTCCTGTCTTCTGGGTTATGTGTGGTCAGCAAGGGTGCGGAGGCTAACGGCAAACTTGGCAGTTCATGAATGTGCATGGAGAGAGAGATGAATGGGTCAGCCAGAGAAGGGACACATGCCCCACTATATTATTATGCTATTGCTAGGAGATCCAGGAACACCAGCTGTGAAAGTTGGCTGCTGGTGAGGGTCATTAAGCTCCAAGAGCTTTGAAGCCTCCTTGGCATGTTGTGGCTGGCCATTTGCCAGGTCTGAGACATGGGTTTGAGCCAGCACTGCCTTTTCTTTCTTTGCTTTTTTTTTTTTTTCAAAGATTTATTTATTTATTTGAAAGAGTTACACAGAGAAGGAGAGGAAGAGAGAGAAAGAGAGAGTGAGAGTCAGTGTCAGTCAGTCTTCCTTCTGGCTCACTCCCCAAATGGCCACAAAGGCCAGAGCCGAGCTGATCCGAAGCCAGGAGCCAGGAGCTTCTTCCAGGTCTCCCACATCAGACTTTAGCCATCTTCTATGGCTTTCCCAGGCCATAGCAGAGAAGTGGATTGGAAGTGAAGCAGCTGGGACTTGAATCGGCACCCATATAGGATGCCAGCACTGCAGGCAGCGGCTTTACCCACTACGCCACAATGCTGGCCCCTGCCTTTTCTTTCTTTCTTTTTTTTTTTTTAAGATTTTATTTTATTTTATTTGACAGACAGATGGAGAGAGAGAGAGAGAGGTCTTCCTTCTGTTGGTTCACTCCCCAAGTGGCCACAACGGCTGAAGCTGTGCCGATCCGAAGCCAGGAGCCAGGTGCTTCCTCCTGGTCTCCCATGCGGGTGCAGGGGCCCAAGCGCTTGGGCCATCCTCCACTGCTTTCTCAGGCCACAGCAGAAAGCTGGACTGGAAGAGGAGCAACAGGGACTAGAACTGGTGCCCATATGGGATGCCGGCGCCGCAGGCAGAGGATTAACCTAGTGAGCCACAGCGCCGGCCCCCCTGCCTTTTCTTTTTCTTTTTTTTTATTTCTTATTTTTATTTCAACATTTAAAATATTCACAGGTTGAGTACTATAGTCAATGACATCTCCATGGACTCCCTGCCTTTTCTTAATAGAGCTGGATGGCCTATCTGATCTGCCTTTTTCTAGTTGCCTTTGTTGACCAGCCCTTCTGGGGCCTTCACAAGATCAGTTGGGCATATGGATTCACTTGGGAATGTTGTATATTTATGGTGACTTGGTATTCTGTTTCTTTTTTTCACCCCTTAAATGGTTGGGAGAATCTTTTTTTTTTTTTTAAAGATTTATTTTATTTATTTGAAACACAGAGTTACAGAGAGAGGTAGAGACAGAGAAAGGTAGAGACAGAGAGGTCTTCCATCCACTGGTTTACTCCCCAGATGGCTGCAATGGCCGGAGATGTGCCGATCCAAAGCCAGGAGCCAGGAGCTTCTTCCAGGTCTCCCACGTGAGTGCAGGGGCCCAAGGACTTGGGCCATCTTCTACTGCTATCCTAGGGCATAGCAGAGAGCTGGATTGGAAGAGGAGCAGCTGGGACTTGAACTGGCGCCCATACAGGATGCTGGCATTTCAGGCCTAGGATTGAACCCGCTGTACCACAGTGCCAGCCCCAGTTGGGAGAATCTTAATGTTTCCCCCATGAACCAATGTACTGAGAACTCAACTCGGATTTGCTCACTTGGAAAACAAGGATTTTCATCCTTGCTTCATGGAGAGCTAAAGCTGAGTCATCACATCTGACTATTTACATTGATATAAATGGGAGTCAACTAAGGCTCATTTCCACAGGTGTATTAATCATTTTTCAAGTGCTCAGTCTTTACCACTTGGGGCTACTGCCTACACCTGGACCACACAGGTGGAAAGCATTTGCAGCATCACAGAGCCTCCTATCTAGAGGTAAATGAAACTGCATAAAGCACAGTACCTGGGTCCAGTTCAAGATGGTGGCAGTGGGTGGAAGATGGAGTGGGAGGCAGTACAGTATAGAGAAGACCTGTGTTTTTGGCCAGGAGGTGAGACCAGATGATCCATGTAGTCATGAATCCATCCACAGTTAGATCGTTGCAGACTGGAGAGGCCTGTGTGAGTTAAAAGGAAGGCAAAGAAGAGGATGTACGCTGAAGGATGTGGAGGCGGCTTCCTGCAGAGACTGAACCTTGACTCTCAAACCTTGAACTAAAGGCTTGGTTTTAGTTCCTCAAGAAGAAAATGATGCAGACTTCTTGTGCCTACTTTTCCATTGTTGCTCCTTTATTTTTATTTTTTTTAAAGATTTATGGGGCCAGTGCTGTGGTGTAGTAGGCTAAGCCTCTGCCTGTGGCACTGGCATCCCATATGGGCACTGGCTTCAGATCCTGGCTGCTCCACTTCCAGTCTAGCTCCCTGCTAATGGCCCGAGAAAGCAGAGAATGGCCCAAATGCTTGGGCCCCTGCACCCATGTGAGAGACTCAGAAGAGGTTCCTTGCTTTGGATCAGCCCAGCTCCAGTCATTGTGGCCATTTGGAGAGTGAACCAGCAGATGGAAGACCTTTCTGTCTCTCCCTCTGTGACTCTGCTTCTCAATAAATAAATAAAATCTTAAAAAAGACAATAAAAATATTTATTTATTTGGAGCTGGTGTTGCATAGTGAGTATCTGCCATCTGCAACACTGGTATCCCATATGGGCGCCAATTTGAGTACCTGCTGCTTCACTTCCAATCCATCTCTCTGGTAATGTACCTGGGAAAGCAGTGGAAGATAGTCCAAGTGCTTGGGCTTCTGCCACCCATGTGGGAGACCGGGAAGAAGCTCCTAGTTCCTGATTTTTTTTTTTTTTAATTTTTTGCCAGGCAGAATTAGAGAGAGAGAGAGAGAGAGAGAGAGAGAGAGAGAGAGAGAAAGAGAAAGAATTGTAGACAGTGAGAGAGAGACAGAGAGAAAGGTCTTTCTTCCGTTGGTTCACTCCCCTAGTGGCCGCTACAGCTGATGCTGTGCCGATCCGAAGCCGGGGCCAGGAGCCGGGTACTTCCTCCCAGTCTCCCATACAGGTGCAGGGACCCAAGCACTTGGGCCATCCTTCACTGCCCTCCTAGGCCACAGCAGAGAGCTGGACTGGAAGAGGAGCAACCAGGACTAGAACCTGGGGTGCCAGCGCTGCAGGCAGAAGATTAGCCAAGTGAGCCATGGCGCCGGCCCCTAGTTCCCGATTTTGACTGGCCCAGTTCCAGACTTTGAGGCCATTTGGGAAGTGAATCAGCAGATGGAAGATCTTTCTCTCCCTCTCTCTTTCCTCCCCTTCTCTGTAACTCTGCCTTTCAAAATAAATCTTTATTTACTTCAGAGGCAGGGACAGAGGGAGAGGGAGATGGAGATCCATTTTGCATCTGCTGGTTCACTCCCCAAGCAGCCAGGGCTGGGCCAGGTTGAAGCCAGAGGCCTGGAACTCTATTCAAGTCTCCTCCATGGGTGGCAGGGGCCAAGTCATCTACTGCTTTCTCGGGCACATTAGCAGGGAGCTGGATTGGAACCAGAGCACCTGAGACTTGAACTGGCACTCCAGTATGGGATGCTGGTGTCATAGGTGGCAGGTTGACCTGCTGTGCCACAATAGTGGCCCCTATTGCTCCTTTCTAACTTAGGATTGTTATTGGATTCAGCAGATGTAAAGGAAATTTATGGAACAAAGTTCTGAATCCCCTTGGCTGCCCTTGGAGATGTTTTCTGCACTCCTACTAGCCAGTGAAGAGGAAACAGGGTTAATCTAAAGAGCATGGGGAGGGCTGGGTGTTGTAGCACAGAGGGTTAAGCCACTGCCTAGGATGCTTACATCCCATATTGAAGTACCCAGCTTGAGTGCTGGCTACTCCTCACCAGGGCTGGTCATAGGCTGAAGCAAGGCGCCTGGAACTCCATCTAGATCTCCCCCCGGGTAGCAGCAACCCATGCCCTTAGGCCATTTTCCACTGCTTTCCCAGGGACCTTATCAGGGAATTGGATCAGAAGTGGAGTAGCTGGAACTGGAACTGGCACCCATATGGTATGCCAGCAACACAGGCGGTAGCTTAATCTTCTGTACCACAATGCTGGCCCCTCAATGTAGATTTTAAAATTCTTAAAACATGTAATTCAGCAATACATAGGCAGATTTAAATATCATGATCAGGTCGAATTTACTCCAGAAATGCAAAGCTGGTTCCGTGTTTGAAAATAAGTGTAATATCTACTAGATTAATAGGGAAAAGAGAAAGATCTTATAATCTGATCAATTGGTATAGAAAAAGCATTTGACAAAATTCAGCACCCATTTATGATAATAACTCTCAGGAAACTAGAAATAGAAACTCAACTTGACAAAATGTACGAGGAAAGCTAGGTGACATCACAGTTGTGATGTACTGAATGCTTTTCCTCGAAGAGTGGGAATAAGGCCACTGCCAGTTGACATGGCAGTGAAGTTCCTGTTAGAGCAATAAGGCAAGAGAAGGGGATGAGAGCAATATGGCTGGGAAGGAAGAAATGAAACGTGTGGGGCTGGAGGTGTGGCGCAGTGACTGTATCCTGTATTAGAGTGCCAGTTTGAGTCCCAGCTACTCCAGTTCCTACCCAGCTCCCTGCTAATGCACCTGGGAAGGTAGCAGAGGATAGCCCAAGTACTTGGGCCCCTGAAAACCACATGGGAAACCTGGATGGAGTTTTTGGCTCCTAGGTTCGGCCTGGCCCAGCTGCAACCACGCAGACAACCAGTGGATGGAAGATCCTCTTTATCTGTCTCACTCTGTTGCTCTGCCTTTTAAATTATTAAATATATCTTAAAATAAAACCTTGTAACAGATGACATGATGATGATGGTATCAGTAGTAAATCCCATGGAATCAGCAACATTCCCACCCCACCCCTGAACCAATAAGTAAGATCCGTAAAGTTATAGAACATAAGACAAATGTATAAAAATAAATTGTATTTCTATATACTATCAACATATAATACTATTAACTGAAATTACCTATAATACTCAGAGGCCAGTATTGTGGTTCAGGGATTTAAGCTGCCAATTGCAATACCGAAGTCCTGTATTGGAAAGGCAGAGAGAGAGAGAGGAGTCTTCTATCCGCTAAGTTCACTCCCCAGAAGGCCGTAACGGCTGGAGCTGCACTGATCTAAAGCCAGGAACTTGGAGTTTCCTCCGGGTCTCCCATGTGGGTGCAGGGGCTCAAGGACTTGAGCCATCTTCTACTGCTTTCCCAGGCCATAGCAGAGAGATCAGAATATTTAGATCAGAAGTGGAGCAGCCAGGACTCGAACCAGTGCCCATGTGGGATGCTGGCACTGCAGGTGTCAGCTTTACCTGCTACACCACAGCACTGGCCCTGCTAATTTTTTTTTTGACGACTTACATTATTTATTTGAAAGAGTTACAGAGGGAGGTAGAGACAGAGAGGTCTTCCATCCACTGGTTCACTCCTCAATGACCGCAATGACTGGAGCAGAGTGAATCAGAAGCCAGGAGCTTCTTCCAGATCTCTTACATGGGTACAGGGGCCCAAGGACCTGGGCCATCCTCCTCTTCCTTCACAGATGCATTAGCAGGGAGCTGGATTCGAAGTGGAGCAGCCAGGGCTTGAACCGACTCCCTTATAAGATGCCAGTGCTGGCTGGCGCCATGGCTTAACAGGCTAACCCTCCGCCTTGTGGCGCCGGCATACCGGGTTCTAGTCCCGGTTGGGGCACCGGATTCTATCCTGGTTGCCCCCCTTCCAGGCCAGCTCTCTGCTATGGCCTGGGAAGGCAGTGGAGGATGGCCCAAGTCCTTGGGCCCTGCACCCACGTGGGAGACCAGGAGAAGCACCTGGCTCCTGGCTTCTGATCAGCGAGAAGCGCCGGCCGCAGCGGCCGTTGGAGGGTGAACCAACGGCGAAAAAGAAGACCTTTCTCTCTGTCTCTCTCTCTCTCACTATCCACTCTGCCTGTCAAAAAAAAAAAAAATAATAATAAGATGCCAGTGCTGTGGATGGGGCTGTGACCTACTGCACCACAGTACCAGCCCAAAAGAGTGGTATTTTTTAAAGGATTATTTATTTTATTTGAAAATCATAGTTACATAGAAAAGGAGAGGCCAGGGGGTGGGGGGAGGTCTTCCATCTGCTGGTTCATTCCCTAATTGGCCGCAACAGCCGGAGCTATGCTGATCCAAAGGCAGGAGCCAGTAGCAGCTTCCAGGTCTCCCACGTGGGTGCAGGGGCCCAAGGACTTGGGCCATCTCTACTGCTTTCCCAGGCCACAGCAGAGAGCTGAATCAGAAATGGAGCAGCTGGGACTCGAACTGGCACCCATATGGGATGCTGATACTGCAGGCGGCAGCTTTACCTGCTATGCCACAGCACCAGCCCCAAGAGTGGTATTTTTAACAAAGGGTACTGGAGCTACTGGCTGTCCATAAGTAAAAGCAAAAGAAGAAAAACCCTTCAAGCTAATTCCTCATACAAAAATATGCTCAAAATGGATCACATATTTAAATGTAAAACACAAAACTCCAAAACTTTTACATGATACCCTAGAAGATCTCTAGGTTCTAGGGTTTGGTTGAAGAGTTCCTAGATGTAACACCAGAAGCATGATCCATAAAGAAAAAAATCAGTGTGTTATTGGACTTCCTCAATTGTGAAGCCTTTTTCCTGCAAAAAACCTTTTTAAGAGTATGAAAAGATGAGTTGTAAATTGACCAAAAATGTTTGCAAACTTCGTATCTGGCTAGAGACTTGTATATCCACATATATATGTGCTTGTAACTTGATTTTCCAACTGTTATTTGGTGATATGTAGAAACTCAAGGGCTTTTTGTAAACTTTCTTTTTATCATGCTACCATGATGAACTGACTTTTTAATTCTAGTAGATTTCTTGTAGAGTCTACACCAAAGGCATTAGGGATGTCAATTTGTCAATTCTCTGATTTATTTAAATATCCTGATGTCACTATCATACAGTCTTAATTACTGTAGCTTCATTTTTTTTTTTAAGATTGATTTATTTATGGGGCCGGCACTGTGGTGTAGTGGGTGAAGCCGCTGCCTGTAGTGCTGGCATTCCATATGGGCATCGGTTCGAGTCCCGGCTGCTCCACTTCCGATCCAGCTCTCAGCTGTGGCCTGCCTCTCTCTCTCTCTCTCTCTCTCTCTCTCTCTCTCTCTCTTCTGTAACTCTGAAAATAAATCTTAAAGAAAAGAGAATTCTTCATCAACTGGCTGACTCCTTAAATGGCTACAACAGCCCGAGCTGTGCCAGGCTGAAGCCAAGAGCCAGGAACCCCATCCAGGTCTCTCATGCAGGTAGCATGGGCCTAAGCCCTTGAGCCATTCTCTGCTGCTTTCTCAAGTGCATTAGTAGGGAGCTGGATCCTGAAGCAGAGTAGTGGGACTCGGACCAGTGCTTCAATATGGAATGTTGGTATCACAGACATCAGCTTAATCCGCATCACAAAGCTAGTCATGCTTCATATGTTTTATGTTCTTCTTTTTTTTACATTTATTTATTTGAAATCCAGAGTTACAGACAGGCAGAAGTAGAGAGAGAGAGATTGAGAGATCGAGAGAGATCTGAAGCCAGGAGCTTCTTCCAGGTCTCCCACATGGGTGCAGAGGCCCAAGGACTAGAGCCATCTTCTACTGCTTTCCCAGGCTATAACAGAGATCTGGATCAGAAGTGGAGCAGCTGGGACTTGAACTGGTGCCCATATGGGATGTCAGCACTGCACACGGAAGCTTTACTTGCTACACTACAGCGCCAGCCCCCGTAAGTTTTAAACTCTAGAAGTGTGGATCTGCCAACACTCTTGTGCTTTGTCAAGATTGTTTTGGCTGTTCTGCTTAGTCCAGTAGATACTCTGGCATGGAGTGCACTGAATCTCTGCAGCATTTTAGCAGTATTGCTTTCTTAGCAGTGTGAGGTCTTCTGATCCATGAAGAAGCGTACCTGTTTAGGTATTTAGTTTCTTCCAGCGAACTGTAGTTTTTAGTGTTTGTCTTTTTCACCTACTAAATTTATTCCTAAACATCTTACTCTTTTTGGTGCTGGCTTGTGTCTTCTTCTTCTTCTTTTTTTTTTTGACAGGCAGAGTGGATAGTGAGAGAGAGAGACAGAGAGAAAGGTCTTCCTTTTTGCCGTTGGTTCACCCTCCAATGGCCACTGTGGCCAGCGCATCGCGCTGATCTGAAGCCAGGAGCCAGGTGCTTCTCCTGGTCTCTCATGCGGGTGCAGGGCCCAAGGACTTGGGCATCCTCCACTGCCTTCCCAGGCCATAGCAGAGAGCTGGCCTGGAAGGGGGGCAACCAGGATGGAATCCGGCGCCCTGACCGGGACTAGAACCCGGTGTGCCGGTGCCACAAGGGGGAGGATTAGCCTGTTAAGCCATGGCGCCGGCCTGGCTTGTGTCTTCTTAAGGAGGGTGTATTCATCATGAGCACACCACTGAAGACCATGTCTGGAGATCAGTTTCCTTGGTTGTAGAGTGAACAGCCTGGGAGGTTATTTTCATGGTTCCCCAACACCACTTTTAAAAAAAAAATTAAAGAAAGGTTTATTTACTATTTGTTTGAAAGAGAGAGACAGAGAGTGTGATCTTCCATCTGCTGGTTCACTACACAAATGGCTGCAATGGCCAGAGCTAGGCCAGGCTGAAGCCAGGAACCTGGAACTCCATCTGGGTCTTCCACATTAGTGGCCCTAGTACTTGGGCCGTCTCCACCTTCCTAGGCCATCAGGAGGGAGCTGGAATGGAAGTGGAGCAGCTGGGACTTGAAGTGGGGCTTTTGTAGGATGTCAGCATCCCAGGCAGCAGCTTAACCTGCTGTGCCACAATGCCACTGTCTCCCCAAGTCCCCACTCCTCCCACTGTATTTCTAGTATTCTGAATTTGCTTGGAACAGGGTGTGTATTAGTTCATCCGTAGCAATCACTAGGGCTTCTCTGCAGTAAGGGAAGTAAAGAATAGGGAGAAGGAGGGTTTTGGAATCCAAGGCTCGACTTTTTTTTTTTTTAAGATTTATTTATCTGAAAGGCAGAGTTACAGAAAGGCAGGGGCAGAGAGACAGAAGTCTTCCATCTGTTGGTTCCCTCCCCAAATGGCTGCAACAGTTGGAGCTGCGCCGATCTGGAGCCAGGAGTTTCTTCTGGATCTCCCACTCAGGTACAGGTGCCCAAGCACTTGAGCCATCTTCTACTGCTTTCTCAGGCCATGGGAGAGAGCTGGATTGGAAGTGGAGCAGCTGGGACTTGAACCCTGTGCCCATCTCCCAAACTCAAGTTTGTAACCCTTCTGCCATGTCATCTTGATCCAATTCTGTCAGTGGAGCTTGTTTTCCCTTTGTCACAGGGGTCATTACTGAGGATTGAATAAACTGAGAAAGTGAAGGCCTCTGGATGCTGCCAGCCCCCATTGTGTCCCTTTTCTAGATAGATATGTTAGAACCACTGGCTCCTTTTATCTCCTTCCAATTGTTCATTAACATTTTAAAGCACAAAGAAACACTGAAATCACTGTTTTATTTAAGAGATTTGAAAGAGTAACAGAGCAAGAGGGAGAGAGCTTTCATTCACTGCTTGACTCCCCAATGGCTACTACAGCCTGTGCTGGGCCAGACCAGAGCCAGGAGGCTGCAGACATCCAGATCTCCCATGTGGGTGCAGGGCTCCAGTACGTGGGCCATCTTGCGCTGCCTTTGCAGGCACATTAGCAGGAAGCTCAAGAGGATGTGGACTAGCTGGGATTCGAACCTGCACTATTAGGATGCCAGTGTCCCTCCTAAGGGGCAGCTTAACCTGTTACATCAGGGCACAGGCTCTCACCTTGTACTCCTGACCTTGGGTTAGTCTGCATCCTTCCTTCCTAGCACTACTTGTGGCCTAGAAAAGAGGTTCCCCTCCCCCTTGTTATTTAATGATTTCTGCCCCTGCCTTGTAGCAGTGCCTGCCATAAGGATGATATGCACTGAGACCCAGCCTGTCAGCTGTCTAGCCAGAGGCAGAACTATGAAAACTTGGAACTGGGGGCTCATGTCAGTCCTAGGAGCTGACTGACAGTTACTATGTAATAGGAATTTGCCACGATCAATGCTTGCGTCTCCTGCCAAGTAGCCCTGGAGCTGCTCTGAGCAGAATCAGGTTCTTCACTCTTTTGGGTGGATTTCTTCCTCACCCATCTCGTCTTCCCATTATCTGCCCCTCGAGATCCAGCTTCCATATTATCCTTCCAGAAACTCCCAGTTACCAGCTAGTTCTTTCCCTCCCTGCATTTGCAGTCCTTGCACACACGTGCTCAGCACTTGATCTGTTGAAGCACCACTGCGTTTTCCTTTCTACACTTCCGTTAGCTTGAGGACAGGGCTGCATCTTGTTGGGTTGTGCTATTTGGTGTGGCGCACACGCAGATGCTGTTTATCAGTTGGCTCACTAATCTGAGCAGGTGGATATCATACATCTTCTGGAACTGGCTCTGATTAATGCTGTATGTACAAGTTCACCCCACATTAAGATACTGATTGAGACTATAAAATAGAGATTTTTGCATCAAGATGCTTCATCTTCTTTAGCCCCTAGTAGACTGTGTCATATTACAGTGGTTTTTTTTTTTTTTTTTAAGATTATTTGAAAGTAATGTGGAGAGCAGGAGTGAGCATGAGCAAGCTTCTGTTGGCTGGTTTACTCCTCAGATGGCTAGAATGGATATGGCTGGGCCAGGCCAAAGCTAGGAGCCAGGAACTTCATCTGAATCTCCCATGTGGGTTGCAGGGGCCCTTTGGGCCATCTTCCGTTGCTTTTCCCAGACCCTTCGCAGTGGTGCAGCCAGGACTTTAACCAGTGCCCAAATAGGATGCTAGTGGTGCAAGCAGCTGTTAAACTTGCTATACCACAATGCTGGCCCCAAGTGTTTTTGATTATTTGAGAGTTACAGAGTGAGAGGAATAAACAGAGAGAAAGGTCTTTCATTCGCTGGTTCATCCCCAAATGGCTGCAATGGCTGGAGCTGCACTTATCAGAAGCCAGGAGCTTCTTCTGGGTCTCCTATGCGGGTACAGGGGCCCAAGCCCTTGGGCCATCTTCTACTGCTTTCCCAGGCCGTAGCAGAGAGCTGGATTGGAAGAGGAGTAGCCAGGACTAGAATTGGTACCCATAAGGGATGCTGGCTCTGTAGGCAGAGGATCAACCTATTGTGCCACAGTGCCAGCCCCTGCCCTGCCAAGTGTTTTCTGTTGTAAAACAAGACTTGCCAACCAATGTCAAAACAGCTAGGCAGTAACATCCTAGTTTCTTAACTCGTTCATGCCAGCATTATGGTCAGCTGGGAGAAGCTATCGACACCTAGCACATTATTGGACCTTTAGACTCTCAGCCTTCTAAATTTGCCTTTCCTTCAATCTGACCCCAACTTTGTTGGCAGTTGACAAAAGGCTTGAATACCAGAGGGAAGGAACATGTAGTTCACCCAGCTTCCAGTCTCATTTCTTTTTATTCCTTCATTCAAGAGGTAGTTACAGAGAGGGAGAGATTGGTTTACTCCCCAAACGGCCACAATGGCTGGATCTGAAGTCAGGATTTTCTTCCAGGTTTCCTATGTGGGTGCAGGGGCCCAAAGACTTGGGCCATCTTCTGCTTTCTCAGGCCATAGCAGCAAGCTGGATTGGAAGAGGAGCAGGCAGGACTAGATCCAGTGTTCATACAGGATGCCAGCACCACAGGCAGCTTATTAGCTTACTACGCCAGTCCCTCTTTAC
This sequence comes from Lepus europaeus, assembly GCF_033115175.1. Taxonomy (NCBI): domain Eukaryota; kingdom Metazoa; phylum Chordata; class Mammalia; order Lagomorpha; family Leporidae; genus Lepus; species Lepus europaeus. The sequence goes on from NC_084836.1 coordinate 6,558,024, forward strand.
CACGGGGCGAGCACCGTGAGGGCATCCTTAGAGGACTGTGCGAAGTCCTGCATCGCCAGACTCTACTTGGGAATTTGTCGTATGTAACACATAAGCCAGTGCTTTCCCTTTCTGCTATCACTTAAACTGGTATTCTACAAGATGTGACATCAAGAAGTGCAACAAAGTCAGGGTGTCTGTCTCACACAGTTTATTTTAACAATAGGTAATAAGAAATCAAATTTAACAGTCTATACAGTGATCCAAAGTTCATATTTATAAGTAATCAACTTTAATTGCATGATTTACAACAGTTGAGGGTTTTTGCTTTCTATTTTCAAGTTTTACAGAAAGTGTGTGTGTCTGTGTGTAGAGGGACAGGGTAAGAAGAAAGCAAGCAAAGAAGAAACCCCAGGGACCTTGTGCATGTTAAAATCATCCCACCGGAATCGTTTCTTACCCTCTTTTTAATTTTTTTTCCTTTGTTAGATGTAAAAATAACAAAAAAAATTCTTTCAAGAAACAGAAACCACAATATATAATACATCAATTTGGCAGCTGCCCCTGTATATTTTGAAAAAGTCATTTTCTCTCTAATGTACAAATTATTTTAATACTTGAAGTTTTACGCTCAGACTTACAGAATAGAAAATTTTCTGGAGCACAAAAGTTGACTTGAGAGGAAAGGGAATTTTTTTTTTCCTTTTTTACATTTTTAAAAGAATGAACATCTTTGCACCCAGAGAAAAAAACTGGTATTTTAATATATATTTATATATATTTATATATATAGAATGTAATTTTAAAGTAACATTAACCCCTTTTGTCCTCTGGTTTTAGAAATGTTCTTTTAACTCTTCCATAAAGTGAGGAAAATAGGGAAAAATGTCAACCATCTGCACCAGTAAATAATAACTATTAATATTACATATTTTCATTAATTTAAAAAAAATAATAAAACCTATTGGAGGTGCAAGGCAGGAGCGTTCGGTTGGCTTCACAGACCTCAGCTTCCTCCCAGTGCACACTCGAGCCACACACATAAAGGGAAAAGACCGGCGGTGGCCAGCCATAACAAAAATATATTCTTTGTATTCTATCATCCCTCAGGTTCATCTTGCATGTTTGCTTTAAACCACAAATGGCTACTGCACAGTTCTTATGTGTTCCAAGGAAAATTGTCTTTTAAGCTAAGAAAGATTCAAAAAAATTGTTTTCAGTACAAAAAGTCTTGTTAAGAGAAAATAATTTTTTTGCTCCCAAAATACTACAAGGTGTCTCTAGTGTATGTCTAGTGTACTCTGTGAGAGGTTTGAATTCAAGTCTGAATTATCGGTGCTGAGTCCCAGGTCCGTGGCGCTTGCACCATGGAGGTTTGCCATGCCTGGATTGCTAGCAAGCTGAGAAAGCATTGAATTCTGGTCCGGGCTGGCAAAATGCCCTTGTTCCATGGGGTTGGCCTGGGCAGCTACCAGTCCTGGATGCGGGGAACTGGTCTGCGGTGAGACGTGGTGTGGAGAAGGCTGAGGCTGCATCCTTGGGGAAGGGCTGGAGTGGGGGGGCTGAGACTGCGGCCGGGGAGAAGGGACAGGCTGGGGAGAGCGCACTTGACTGGAGAGAGAACTAGGGATCTGCTGGCCTTGCAGGTGTGGGGACTGGGCCTGACTTGGGAGCATGTGCTGCTGGGGGCTCATGGGGTTGGGCTGAGCGGGGGACCCCATCTGTTGCTGAAGGAGTCGCTGCTGATAGGCCTGCAGACTGGCTCCTGCCTCTGCTCCCAAGGCCTGGGGGAGCTGGCCCATCTGTCCCATGTTCCCTTGTTGCATCTGTTGCATGTGATGCTGCATCCGCTGCTGCTGCTGCTGCTGCGGGGGGTACCCAACTCCTTGGGGCTGCTGGAACTGGTTATGGTTGGCCATTCCAGGGCCCATTCCGGGTCCTGCTCCCTGCTGCTGCTGCTGCTGCATCATCTGCTGCCGTCTCAAGATGTCTCGGAACTGGGAAGGCATGGCGTTGTGATTCATGTTCATCTGCTGAGCCTGGGGGCTCATCCCGCCCATGGGTGGCTGGAGTTGCTGCTGTGGCGGCTGCTGTGGTAGGCCAGCCCTCTGGACGCCCGCCTGCATGGGATTCATGTTCTGCATGGCTGGACTGGAGTGGACTCCCTGCTGACCTGGCATGGTAGGTGGCTGTAGCCCTGGCTGCCCCTGGGGCATGCCAGGCTGCCCAGGAAGAGGTTGTGGACTAGAGTTGGCGTACTTGGCAGCCCGCTGCTTGATGAACGCAGCCAACAGCTGGGGGTTGGCGTGAAGGATACTAAGCACCTGTTGCTGCTGTAGGGGAGAGCTGGGAGACCTGAGAGTCCGCAGGAGGTTTTGTAAGGCTTGTTGAGACACAGTGCCTGGTTTGAGAGGGCTCACGCCTACCTGGCCCAATCCTGGCTGGGGAGCCATGTTCAAGGGCTGACCGTGCTGGGCTACTGACATCATAGCTGGCCTTGGCATCCCAGACTGCAACTGCTGGGGCTGAGGCAAACCTCCTTGAGCCCAGGGTGGCTGTTGCTGCATCCCTGCTGGCCCCATCCCTGGATCCAAATGCCCGCTGGGACCCCGGGCCATGGGAGGTGGGTTCATACCCATGGGGGTCATGGGTGTCATCTGGGGCATCTGATGCTGGATCGGCCTTTGAAAAATTTGCACATGGGCCATCTGGCGCTGCGTCTCGGCTGCCCTCTGAATCTGCATTGCCATTTCCACCGCTGCAGGTGGCGGCCCTGGGAGGGGCGGCTGAGCAGTCTGAGGCGGGGTTGGAGGGGTCACCTGGCCTGCTGCCTTACCCTGGGACACAGGGCCAGCAGCTTGAGTCCTGGGCAAATACGGAGGCATGCTGTTGGGAGGCGTGGGCTGGGGCTGAGAGGTGGGCTGGGGCTGAGGGGTCTGCGGGGTGGTAGGCTGTTGGCCAGTTGGCGTGGTGGGAGTGGCAGGAGTCGGAGAGGGCAGGCCCTGCTGCTGCCCCACCACCCCAGTCCGCTGCATGCTGGCCATCCTCCTGCGGAGCATCTGGGCCTGCTGGAGCCGGTGCTGCAGCTGCTGTTGCCGGAGCTTTTGCTTGATGTTCAGGCAGAACGGCACAGGGCACTTGTTCTCCTGGCAGTGTTTGGCGTGGTAGCAGCACAGAGCAATGAGCTGCTTGCAGATGGGGCACCCGCCATTGGTTTTCCGCTTGCAACCTTTGGTATGCTGCACGACCCGCTTCATCTTCTGGCAGGAGGGGAGGGAGCAGTTGGCGTTCCGGCATTGGCAGGCGTGGACCAGAGACTGGATGCAGCGCTGGATGCTCAAGCGGCGAGAGTCTCCAGGGCTCTGGGTGGCCGCAGCCTGCTGGTTGTTGCTCTCATCATCTAAGCCGAGACCTAGTTTCTCCATTTTGTGGTCATGGTTTTTAGTGTTATAGCAGGTGATGCACAAATCATAATCCTGGGGGAAAAAAGAAGGTGCAGGTCAACTCAAGACTGTCATTCAAAGGCAGTGTCTATAGAACAAAACCAGCCTCTTCAGCACTGTCACAGGCCCAACGTGTCCACAGCACCCACTCGTGCCTCCCCTTGACCTGGTGCCTACCTCACAGACGGTGCAGTGCCAGCGCGTCTCCACATGGTGCTTGCACTCATTGCACGTGTAGACAAAGCGGTCCTGGCTCTGCGTGTGCAACTCCACCAGCATGCACATGGTGGACCACTGGGCTCTTCGGAGGGAAGAGAATTCCAGGTGCTTGTCCCTTGCCAGGGTGAGAAAGGCATCACGACCATCCATCAGATCGCAGGGGATGAGAGGGTCAGGATCAACGATGGGAGGCAGGGAGTTGGCAGCAGGGCCAGCAATGAGGCGGATCACAAAGAAGACCTACAAGATAGACAGTTTCATCCCTTGGATCTGGGCCGACAGGCGAGTTAGGCTGCACACCAACCAGACTGGTGAAGGCTTTCACCTCCAGCTTCACAACCTCAGGTCCACTATGCTCAGTCTCAGAGAACAGTTTCACACTGTTGTATTTTCCATCATTCACTAGTTCCCTCAAAGCAGTTCAGGTAGAACATATGTACAGTGAGACATTCTGCCTCAGAGAGGCCACTTTTAAGATGCAGCACATAGCTAAAACCGACCCGATCACAATAAACTAATCAGAAAATCCAGCTGTCTAGACATTTCAGCAAAACATCTCACCTGGACCCATGAACAAAATGCCCATGTCATGAAAGCAAGCAAGCTGGGAACTGTTCAGATGTAAGGAGTCTAAGGAGAGACATAACGCTCAAAGACCCACACCCTTGACGGGGAACACAAGGACCAGACACCAGAGGATGACAGGGGTTAAGTTTCCTGAGGGCAAAACCAACCGTGGTGTGGGCATGTAGAGGATAGTTTCTTTTGTAGAGGGTACTTTCTAAAATAAAGAAAATAGAGGGGCTGGTGCTGTACTGCAGCAGGTTAAAGCCCCAGCCTGCAGTGCCGGCAATCCCACATGGGCACCGGTTCAAGTCCCAGCTGCTCCTCTTCTGATCCAGCTCTCTGCTACGGCCTGGGAAAGCAGAAGATAGCTCAAATGTTTGGGGCCCTGCACCCATGTGAGAGACCCATAAGAAGCTCCTGGCTTCGGATCGGCTCCACTCCAGCTATTGTGGCCATTTGGGGGAGTGAACCAGTGGATGGAAGACTGACCTCTCTGCCTCTCTGTAAACTCTGCCTTTCAAATAAATAAATAAATCTTAAAGAAAAAAAAAAAAAAAAGAAAAAGAAAAAGAAAAAGAAAAATAGCACATGGTATATAGGAGGGTCCTCTGTGCAGCTTTCTTATAGATTTAAAACTTAGTGTGGGTGGGAGGGATAAAAGCCCTTATCCCTTGCTGCTGAAGCTGTAAAAAATTTTGTTCACAGGAGTTTGAAAACTCTTCACAGTTTGTATTCTATTTCTATTTGAAATCATGTCCATAAATTCATACTTTAATAGTTTAATAAAACACCCTCAAGAAATCAGAAACTCATAACAAACTACTGTATTTCTTACAGGATTTTATGGTTTATTTTTTCAGACCTTAAAAACCAATTTTGCTGCTTCTGTTACCCTATAGCTAAACTAATACCTGAATTTAGAAACCATGTATGTAGCTATTTTATTTATTTATTTTTTGACCGGCAGAGTGGATAGTGAGAGAGAGAGAGAGAGAGAAAGGTCTTCCTTTTTCCGTTGGTTCACCCTCCAATGGCTGCTGTGGCTGGCGCATCTCGCTGATCCGAAGCCAGGAGCCAGGTGCTTCTCCCGGTCTCCCATGCGGGTGCAGGGCCCAAGCACTTGGGCCATCCTCCACTACCCTCCCGGGCCACAGCAGAGAGCTGGCCTGGAAGAGGGGCAACCGGGACAGAATCCGGCGCCCCAACCAGGACCAGAACCCGGTGTGCCGGCACCGCAGGCGGAGGATTAGCCTATTGAGCCGCGGTGCCGGCCTGTAGCTATTCTATACCTAAATCAAGCACCTTAGATTCTAACTCCTAAGAGTTGACCATACACCTTGTTTTCAGACTGCAGCCATGAATGTGTCTACAATTTATGCCAAACTCTCTGTATACATATTTTATGGGCCTTTCCCAATGGCTGTTAAACTAAATAATGTTTGAAATGTAATCACTGTTAATAGTTACTTGTGAAGTGAGGAACCCACTAGAACTAAGGATTAAAAAAAAAAATTATTTATATGAAAGGCAGAGTTAGAGAGAGAGAGACAAAGAAGTCTTCCATCTGCTAAATGGTCCCAACGGCTGGAACTGAGCTGATCTGAAGCCAGAGTCTGGAACTTTATCCAGAGCTCCTCTGCTGGTGCAGAGGCCTAAGGACTTGGGCCATCTTCTACTGCTTTCCCAGGCCACAGCAGAGAGCTGGATCAGAAGTGGAGCAGCAGGGACGAGAGCCAGCGTGCCCATATGGGATGCCAGCACTGCAGGCAGCAGCTTTTACCTTCCATGCCACATTGCCTGTCCCAAGGATTTTCATTTAATCAACATGGCTGAAGTTAGTTAGGCCTAATCCATAAAGGGGAGGTGTGGGGTAGTGTGGTAGACTATGGAAAAAGCCATCAAATCTACAGAAATGAAGCATGATTATAACAAGTACTTCTGGGAGCAGGAACTCAGCCTAGCAGAAAACCACCTGCTTCCTGTATCAAGAGTACCTAGGTTGGGTTCCTGCCTGTCTGGATCCATCGCCATCTGCTGTAGGCTTTTGAGAACTGAGAAAGTGGATGGCAGCTTGCACTCAAATGCATAAATAACAATTAGAGACAAAGAACAGCTGCTCACAAAAAGGAATCTATGAAACTACTTCTCTCCCAAAGAGACTGCTTGCTTAGCTAATCTAGTGATAATTCCGTATTAAAAAAAAAAAAAAATCAGTCTTTCAATTCTCTCTCCAAATAACTGCCTAAAGAGTCAAACTGGGAAAAAAAAAAAAAAAAATTCTCTTTAGCTTTCCTTATCGTGCCAATGATGCTGAAGGGTAAAACAAACAAGAGAAAAACAAAAACAAAAAACACCCTAACATTCAGGTATATTCCCAAACCAAACAAAAAACCCAAAAGGTAAGTAATGAAATGAAGTTTTAGTTGAGAAGAAGTTGTAACAATGTCACAAGGGGCTGGCATTGTGGCATAGGGGGAAAAGCCACTGCTTATGGTGCTGGACTCCCACATGGACACTGGTTCAAGTCTTGGCTGCTCCACTTCTGATCCAGCTCCCTGGTACTGTACCTGGGAAAGCAGCGGGGGATGACCCAGGTAGCTGGGCCTCCGCACCACATGGAGATCAGGAGGAAGCTCCTGGCTTTGGATCAGCCCAGCTCCGGCCGTTGTGGCCATTTTTGCTGTGAACTAGCGGATGGAAGACCTCTCTCTCTTTTACACTGTTACTCTGCCTTTCAAATTTATCTTAAAAAGTCACAAACCTAAGCGAATTACAAACAGGGACACACAAACTATGCTAGAAGGATGCAATTAAGGGCCCAGTGCTATGATGAAGGGTTTAAGCTGCCACCTGAGCACCAGCATCCCATAGAGGAGTGTTGGTTTGGGTTCTGGTTTTGAGTTCTGGCTGCTCTACTTCTCATCCAACTTCCTGTTGACACATTTGGGAAGGCAGCAGAAAACAGCTCAGGTCTTTGGGCCCCTGCCACCTCCATGGGAGGCCTGGAAGAAGCTCCTGGCTCCTGCCTGGTCCAGCCCCAGCCACTGTGGCCACAGGGGGAGTAAACCAGTGAAGGAAGATCTTTCTCTCCTTATGTCACTCACTAAATCACCATCTAGATTAATACTTAAATAAAATGGAACATTTCCTGTTCAACCACCCATTCTACCTAGTTATCCCTCAAACGAGTTCTTCTTTCTGGTGTTCACATTGTAAATGCCAACTGAGGTGGCCAGGTTTTGAGTCTCGGCCCCGACTCCTGGTGGCTGTTTCTCACCTCTTTGTGCTTCTCCATGGTGGCGTAGAGCTTCTGTGAGAGGTCGTTGGAAACACTGGGCACCCCAGGCTTCTTCTTGCTGCCCCTGCTCAGGCTGCTCTTGTTTTTGCTGGTCTTTTTATTGTTCTTCTTTTTAGCATTCTTGCTGTCTCCCTTTGTCACCTGCAAGGGCGTACACAGGAGACAAAAAAATGTCAAGTGCTTATTAACAAATTACTTGGAAGTAACACCGAAGGCAAAAACAAAAAAAGACTACTAGCTTTGCTCTCCACTTATTTCAACTCCTTCAATTAGCATTCTAGAGTTCTATGGACTTACAAACCAAACCTCCACCATGAAAACCATTCAATTAAAGGAATCTAAACAAAAAAAAAGTCAAGAATTTTTCACTAGACTTTTTAAGGGCAACCCTAGATTCTATGCTAATAATTTTGCATATGCTGTGAGGAACAACAGGCTAGGTTCTCTGTGAGAGATAGGCAAGCTTGACTAAGGCATTACAGAAATTATCTGAAAAATAATGGTGGAGGGTGTCGAGAGAGATCTTCCACTGATGGTTCACCACCAACTGCAGGGACTCAATTATGGTATTTCAAGAGCAATGCCTGGGCTCTAGGTATGTTTTTGTGTGGCCTAAAGTGCGGTTTTTACATTTCAAAAGCTATGCCAGAGATGGAGGCCCTAAGGGTTTGTGTTCCAGTTCTCAACAGCTTCCTGCTTATTTACATCCTAGAAGGTAGTAGATGATGGTTCAAGTACTTGGGCCCCTGCCACCCATGTTGGGGGACTGGATGGAATTCTGGGCTCCTAGCTTCAGCCTGGCCCAGCCCTGGCTATTGTTAGCACTTGGGGAGTGAAGCAGTGGACAGAAAAATTTCTCTCTCTGCCTTTCAAAAATAAAAACTGGAAATAAAAAAACAAAAAAACCCCATTAAGTCAAAGTATAGTAACCCTTCTAATCCAACATTTCTCAAAGCTCAAAGACCATGGTGAAAAGATTAAGCGCCTTTCTGTTAAAATCCCAGGTGACACTGGAAAGGAACCCAACGCCCATCCTTACGTCTGTGCTTTCATTGCTGGTGTTTTCTTCTCGCTTCCTCTCTTCTTCCTCCTGTTCCAGCTCCTTAATGCTCTCTTCCAGAACATTGGGCCAGAAATCACCCTCAAAGTAAGGCAGTTCCTTCGCGCTTGTTAACCGATCTTCGGTAGCTTGCTTAAAAATATCCTGTAAAAAAAAGTCCATATACAAAAATTAGAATTACTGTTTTCTCTTTAAAAGCATTGATTAGTTATTGGTGGTTGTTTCTGTACTTATTGCCCTTTCTTTTTCATCTCATTTGGTCCAGTGAGCCCTGTTTCTGGCTATTACAAATGACTTCTAGGTCTGGTTCTCTAACTCTAAAAATTCCAAGATTGCACTAGATTGTCTGAAATGGCTGTGACTCTGCATACAGTGCACTAAAGAGAAACTGGGCTGTTTGGTATCTATTTGGGTTGAGGAGAATGGGAACTTTCTAGTAAGATAAATTTCAAATTTTGCCAACTTATTTTAGTCCTGAATTCATTAATCAGCCTGATGTCTGATTAATTTACTGGAAACAGTTTAAACTTCTCTATAGAAAGAATGAATCAGCATTAGTAAAATATTTTAGTGAAGAAAAAAACAAACAAAAAGCATTGATTATAGGAAACAGTCACAGTTAAGAAGAAACATGAAAGATGAAAATGTCTCTCAGAGTGAGGCGTTCGGTGTCAGGCACAGTGGAAAGGCCTGGCCTGCAGTCACGACGTCTGGTTTCCCTGCTTTCACACAACCCAGTGGCTAAGCATCCTGCCAGGAACCGTGTTGGGGCAGGACGGCCTTCGTTCACCATGGAGCCGCTACTTCTCACAAGTGACCTGTGTGACGGTGGTGTCAGCAGGCCTCCTCCACCCATTCTCGAGATGTCAGCAGCTTTAACTGAGAACCAGGCAATGTCCAGTTGGTTCAAGGTCATATCCTACCTCAGCCTATACTCATGAAGGTTACAAATAACATGGCTATTACAGAAATAACTGATCTACAATGCTTCAAAAAACGATTTTTTCTTTGAAAAATCTCATAGAAAAGAAAAATATAAATTAGCATAATTTCATACATTATATGTAAGAGACAGAACAGAGAGAAGACTGTTGATAAACGACGCAGTGCAGAGCGAGATCAGCACATTCCCAAACTGTCACTTCCCCCCACGCTCCAACTGACCTTGTAGTCGTGGACGATTCGCTCAGAAGCTGCCTTGTCCAGCATTTTTTTGTACCATTCCTGCAGTCGCTTGGGCTTGGGTATCTTCTGGTCCGGAGGATGACAGTGGAAGATATAGTCATCCCCCTCACTTGGAGGACATGCCCAAATGTGCCCTGTGGTGTATCTAAGAACACAAGGGAGAGGCAGAGTCATCAACTCTGGACAGAACGCTACACTTGAAACCAGAGATGGCACCAATACAGAAAACAATGATTTCTCACGATACATATGTAAGAAAAATACAGCAAGAAAACAAAACTTTTAGGCCAGAATTCCTAGCACTAATAAAGGATTTCATATTGCCTACTTTTTTTTTAGCCAAGAAAATGTGTTATTAAATTTAGTTGTGGAAGGGGTAGACTGTTTAGCCCTAGATTAAAAAATCTCAAGTTTGCATTTCTGAGACAAAATGAGTGCTACACTGCAAAGAAACATAGACTCAACAACAGAGGCTAAGGGCCGGTTCTGTGGCCTAGCAGGCTGAGCCTCTGCCTGCAATGCCGCCATCCCATATGGGCGCCAGTTCGTGTCCTGGCTGCTCCTCTTCTGATCCAGCTCCTTGCTAATGTACTGGGAAAGCTGTGGAAGAGGGCTCAAGTGCTTGGGCTCCTGTACCCATATGGGAGACTTGGAGGAAGCTCCTGGCTCCTGGCAGCAGATTGGCTCAGTGGCCATTTGGGGAGTGAACCAGTGGATGGAAGACCTTTTTTTCCTGTCTCTCCCTCCGTCTGTAACTCTGCTCTCAAGTAAATAAAATTAAAAAACAAAAACAAAAAACCACCCCCCGCCAAAAAAAAAAAAAAACCACCACACACAGAGGCTTAGTCAAAGACAAACTGTTAAGACCAGCAGGAAAAGGTGGTGCATGTTCTCAAGGACATATGTACTTGAGAGGTAACGAAGTATTTCCGGTGCTTAGTTTGCTTTTGGTCTTTATAGAGGGGTATAAAAAGGATCAGACACAGTTTACAATTTCTGCCTTCTCTGCCCAGGCCGGCGCGGCAGTATACCAGCCCAAGCCATCGCCTACAGCACTGGCATCCCATACGGGTGTCAGTTCCAACAGACCCAGCTCTCTGCTGTGGCCTGGGAAAGCAGTGGAAGATGATCCAAGTGCTTGGACCCCTGAACCCACACGGAAGACCTGGATGAAGCTCCCGGCTTTAGCATGGCCCAACCCTGGCTGTTGTAGCCATTTGGGAAGTGAACCGGCACATAGATTTCTGTCTCTCCTTCTCTCTGAAACTCTTTCACATAAATAAATCTTAAAAAACAAAACAGAAAAACCTGCTCTAACCTACCCATCCATCATCCAAACTGAACAAAGTGAAACTGAAGTGGGATGGGCAGAACTGGAGAAGTACCAATTTCTTCCCACTGACGAATAAAAAAGGGCTGGAGCCCCTCACCTCAAACGGGTTCCAACAAACTTAAAATGACAGTTACTTATTGTACATCCTGACCTACATCTCACGATAATTGTTTTTAAAAACATTATCAATATGCTTACCCCAATTTCTTGACATATTCTAAATATCCAATCAGGATTTCATGATAGACTGCAGTTCTCAAGCATTTAGGACGGAAGAAATGAACACTGTCGAGGTAAGATATGTACACTCTCCTATGTGAAGGAAGACAGGTCACACAATGAGTCTGTAGTTTATGCAGCTGAAAACACCTTCCCCCTCTCTCCTGCTCTTTGCTTGTGCTGTCACTTGTCAAGCTCACCCCAGACTAGCTAAAGGCCTAGATTATGACCCTTTACAGAAGTTTACTGAGCCCACACTTCATGGTATTTTTGGCACCCACCACTGCCTGGCACCTAATTGTATTTTCTGACAGATTGTTACCTGGGCCTTCAAGGTATTTATGGAGACAAGAAATTTTCAACCATACCCTACCCTGTTTATCTGACACTCTTTCCTATAACTCTGATAATCTGGATGTTAAGCCTGTCTGTGTAAAGTAGTAGGTTTGGTTTCTATTTCCAATATCAGGCTGCTTTTTGTATTCGTCTCCACACAAAAGTGGTGTTGAGCAGTCATTTTCTGTTTTGGAGTAGTTTTATTATTAGTGTTTGACTTTAACACTACTGGACACTTAAGATCCTGCATTTCTAAACCAAGTCCACCATATACTCTCTTGCTCCTTATTGCTATTCCATCTATTGTAACTTAAAACTCCCACACAAAGAGAAGCTAGTCACATAGGCAGCCATACCTCTGGTTGGGTGGAGGGCAGTCAGAGCCATACTCTTGAACGTGCATTCCAAAGAAACACAAGTCAACACCGTCAATCTCTTCAAAGGCAAAGAGGGCTTTGGTTCGGTATGGAAAGGATTCTGCCATCTCTCCACTATCTACAAACCTATACAAGTCAGATTGGAGGGGAAAACCACAACATGCCTCATTCAGATTGCAATCACCAAAAGAAAGCACGTATAAGCAATTGTGTGCATTCATAAAAGAAGAGAAGAGAAATATCAGATACCTTGCTTTCATGCCTGGCTTGACTTCCACAGTTTTGTCAGAAGCATGAACTACTCTAACAGTGACCTCCCCCGACTCGGGGTGATTTTGCCGCCTCAGAAAGTCATTTACACGATTCTCCAGAAAGGTGCCAAGTCTGGTAGACGGCAACCCTAGAAACAGAAAAGTTAAGTTACCAAGAGGCACATCTGTAACATCACTCTTAAGGTTCAAATGGCAACTGTGCTCTTTTCAAACAACAACAACAAAAAGGTAGTCAGTATATATCGATCATATCATACTAGCGCAGGGGCCATGTTAACTTCTTGGGTGTCATTCCATTTTTGGTGTATTGCATTGTTACAATAGGTATGGTACTCAATATTCTAAATTTTTATTTGGAAAATATTCCAATTTTGGAAGAGTTAAAAATATAGACCAATGAACATCCACATATACTTTGCACAGACTACAATGATATTTTAATAACAATGGTGGAGAATTACAGGAATCAAGAGCAACCACAAAATACTACACAGGCATGAAGAAAACTAAACCTGATACTTCAGTGAGATCGTCTGTACCAGCAATGTGTGTGATACAATTTGACCTCTCTCCCAGAGAAAACATCAGGTAAGGCTTAAAGGTGTCTTCTATATAAATGATAATGGAACACTCAAGGGATGGCAATTCTTGTCAACCTCTGGCCTTTACTATGAAACAAGGAGAAATTCCCCAGTAAGAAAAACATGGGTCTTGCGTATTTTACAATCCGTTTTCTTTGATAATTTTCTGCTTTTAGGTCTCAGGAATTTTACACCAAAAAGCACATTACAGTTCAGTTCCAAGTAGATCACAGATTTATTTTAACTCTGGCTAAATAATTATAATTAAAATAACTCATTTTGGATGGTTTCTTAACTAGGCTTCAGAGCAGCTTTGCCAGACTTATCTGTAAGAACGTAACTTACTTTTAGCAGAAAACTTGTTTTCTTTCCTAGTTCGTGCAGTTTTCTTTAAGCAGCCATCACAGACAAATCTAAAATGTAAACCAAGCTTTGCTTACACAACTCAGAGAAGCATTAAAGAAGCATCTGTAACAAAACCCACTGTCCGAGTAAAATATTCAAGAAACAACCTGGCAGCAATCTCTCTACATAGCTAACAAAATGGGAACACACGCAATATACACAGAACTTTCAGAAATTAGTAAGACAAAAAGACAACCTAATGGAAAAACAGGCAATAGACAGGAAGAAATGTGAAGGGCAAATAAACTGATTACAAAGATTACAAATGAAGATGGGCGCTTTGTCCTGCCAATCACATCGGCACAGGTATTGACACAGGAATGCACTGAGAGCAGGACTAATAGATGTACAACACACACACATTACTCTTAGTTCCTGCAACTGCTTGCAATGTGTGTGTGTGTGTACAACAGCATCCCTGGGGATCCTACCCCCATGAGAGTGCCGAGTTCTCAGCTCTCATGCTGGAGGGGGCAGAGGAAGCTCAAGTCCCTGCCACCCACTGCAGTGACCTGGACTGAAATCGCATCTGGGGAGGGAACTAGCAGTCGGCAGCGCTCTCTGTATCACTGCCTCTCCAATAAATATGAATGTCCATAATCTATGAGGTAAGAATAAAAAGTTCAGAACATTACATATAAATAATAAAATTATGAATGTGCATAGAAAAAGTCTGTAAACTGTTGGCCATGGTTATTCTTGCGGCAATCTGAGTAAGAGGGGGAGAAGGCGAGACTTTCACTATTTGCTTTACTATCTTTCACTATTTACTTTACTCTGAAATTTTAAAGTGTATTAGAATAAGAAAAAGCAATCTCAATAAATTAATTAAGGAGTTTATCTCTAACCATCAGATCCCAAGTTGTAAGAATTACTTAGAAGCATCTTAGTCATTCCTATAAAGTGTGTGATTAAGGCAAGTACTAACTAAAAAGGTGCACTTAAAGACAAGTCTCGCTGAAAACTGAAATGTAGCTACTGCCATTTCCACAAAATCTGTCAGTTCCCCTCTCCCATGACCACCAAATCAACATCAAGCATCAGAGCAGGAGTGGAACAGAAGCAATGCGGTGACTCCATCCTACCAAGAGGTCCTGTGACCCAGACCCGCCCCACTTGGGAACACAGCCAGGAAAGCCTCATTCTGGGACAGGAAGTCAGCACACCATGACGACAGCTCTGTAGCTTCTTACCTTCACTGCTAGCAAAGACAGTCCTTACTCTGATCACTGCTTAGTTTGTTTTTTCTGCAGTAGCAACAGAAGTGTCCCCTTTGATGCCCTGTCCTAATTTTTCTACTGTAGTACAAATAAATTCAAAATCTGCCAAACTTAATCACATCTAATACCAGCTTGCTACTTTCCAGATGCCTTATCTACCAGGTTTACTTTTGATGTACAACAGGCACCAAAAAAAAAAAAAAAAAAAAAAGTATGAATTAAAGAATGCATGCAAATAAGAGAAAGATCTATTTTTTATTTTTAGATTCTAGGACTTTTAATGTGTTAAAACTGGACTGTAATGATCTTTTCCCAATCAACAGAAAAACTGTTAAAGACAGTAATTGTTGAAGAAATGATAGTCATTGCAAAGAAGACCTAAGCCTCACCCCACTGGCCAGATGATCTCATGATGGAGGGCACAAATCTGATGCATCTTTCTTCCACACTCGGTACACTCAACGAACCTGGAGGTGCAAAGCGATTCCAGCATTAATCCCAGATCTCTAACCAACCGTTTCCTATGATTCCTGACGATGCAAACATAACTAAGGTAAAAAAGTCTAATGAAATGAAAAAATTGTTTTGACAAAATTTTTACTTTTAAAAGAGTTCTTTAGTGTTATGAGCAGAGCAAACTGCAAAGAGAAAATTCAGTCATTAAATCTGACTGGAAAGGAGATGAGAAAGATCACTTGCTGTTAAAACTTATGAGCAACAGCTGGCGCTGCAGCTCACTAGGCTAATCCTTTGCCTGCGGCGCCGGCACCCCGGGTTCTAGTCTCGGTTGGGGCACCAGTTCTGTCCCGGTTGCTCCTCTTCCAGTCTAGCTCTCTGCTGTGGCCCAGGAGGGTAGTGGAGGATGGCCCAAGTGCTTGGGCCCTGCACCTGCATGGGAGACCAGGAGAAGCACCTGGCTCCTGGCTTCGGATCGGCGCAGCACACCGGCTGTAGTGGCCTTTTAGGGGATGAACCAACGGAAGGAAGATCTTTCTCTCTGTCTCTCTCTCTCTCTCTCACTGTCTAACTCTGCCTGTCAGAAGAGGGAAAAAAAAAAAAAAAAAAAAAAACACCACAACTTATGAGCAACGCCATTCTACTCTTTTTAGGACACATAGGAGTACTGCATTTTTCAGGGCTCCAGGCTTGAAGGAGTACGAGTTATGGCCTGAAAATGCAGAGGGGACACGGCTGGAACACGTCGTGGCCAGCAGAAGTAACTTGGTGCTTCACTTAGGCCCATGAAATCCCAAACATTAAGTTAATTTAGTGGAACATAAATGAGTACTGACTGGAGTGTAGACAAGCATCCTTAGTACTGGAGTGTCTTTCACATTTCTGCTGGCTATGGTGGACATGTTACATGCATTTAGGTCACTGAAAACAGGGGCCGGCATCGTGGCATTAACCAGTTAAGCCAACGCCTGCAATGCCAGTATCCCTTATGGGGACCTGGTTCAAGTCCCAGCTGCTCCACTTCCAACCCAGATCCCTGTTAACATGCCTGGGAAAGCCGTGGAGGATGACCCAAGTCCTTGGGTCTCTGCACCCATGTGCGAGGACTGAAGAAGCTCCTGGCTTTCAGCCTGGCCCAGCGTTGGCTGTTGCTGCCATCTGGGGGGTGAACCAGTGGATAGAAGATCGATCGAGCGATCGACTGATCTCTCTCTCTCTGACTGCCTTTCAAATAAACAAATCTTAAGAAAAGAAAAAAGAAAACAATGAAAGAACTACTTACAATTCGGGATCCAGTGTGTCGTTTTTTCTCTTTGAAAACTGTTCTTTATTTATTGTACTAAGGAAAAAAGATGGACATAATGAGAAGAATGAGTACTCTGATCACGGTTCTAATCAAAATGAACAAACATCGTCCTATAAATGGATCACTTTAGATCTAACAGGAGCATACATAATCAGGTACATTCTTGTTTTAAGATTTATAATAAATAATTTCTCCTTATAGGATTTTTTTTTTGACTCTGTGTTCATAGATTGAGTTATAAAATGGGATTGTATGAGGGGGAAGCAAACCACCTCTTAACAATACTATTTTTCAGGAAAGTCTTAACTTTTTGTATCTTTATATCAATAAAAAATTTCAACATTATTAAAATATAGCTGCCATCTTGGCTTCCAAGGGAGACTGATTCCATGATACCACGGATATCATTTAAATAAAATGGTGTGGCATTTGCAAATAACCTTTTCCTGTATACACTGTAATTTCTTATCTAGGATACTACGTAAACACTCTGTATGCAGAGTGTTATTTAGTGAATAATGACAAAAAAACCAAAACCAAAAAAACCTCTTCAACACTACCACAAAAACAAAACAAAACAAACATCCCAACTACATGTCCAGGACGGAAGTAACACTGCCCCTCACTCTGGAATATTTCTGACCCTAGGCTGGTTGAATCTATGGATGTGGAACCTACAGATACAAAGGACCAACTGTCCACTTCAGGTTCTTACAGGTCCCTAGATTGGGAAGTCTGTATTTCACAGTGCTTCATTTAGAATTTCACATGGCTTCCCATCGTCTTAATATTTTCTACCCAGAATCAACTTTAGTAAGCTAAATTTGACTGGATCCTGCTTACAAACACGTAGACATGTGCACATCTAAGACTGGTCCCTACACAAGTTAAAGCCTAGAGATCCACTCATCTCTGTAGCATCTTCCCGAATGGCTAAGGACCATCAATTCAGAATGCAATCTGAAGAGCAGCAGCACCAGATGGACCTGGGAGCTGGTCAGAAATGCAGACTTGCAGACTCTACTGGTACAGACAGGGAGAACCTGTAGGGGGTTTGTTTCTATACTCTTCAGAAAGATGTAGAGTTGTAAGGTGCAGAACATTTGGTCAGCCAGGCCAAACTGTGCATCACTCGAGCTGACCGCTCTGGTTCTGGCAAGGAGTCAGAACATCTCAGAAAAGCCCAAGGTTCCCAGTATCTCATCTCCTAGACCAGCACCCAGCCTCCAACTGTACCGTATTTCAGGAGACTGAAATGGAAAATGCAACTTTACAACCCAATTTGGAAAAATTTAACCATGTTTTTTCCGAAGCCCTGTTTTTTTTTTAAATATGGAACACTTTATGAATTTGTGTGCCATCCCTTCTTCGGGGCTGTGCTCATCTGTATTTTGTTCCAATTTTAGTGCATGTGCTGAAGTGAGCACAGAAACCCTGTTATTCTGGTAACACAATTCCCATTTCTGTGGAATGCTCTGAACAGCTTCTGTTTATTTATAGTAAATATAAATCTACAAGAATATTAAAATTGCCAAAGCAGTTTTTTCTTTGTAAACCAAGTTTGAAATGCAATATTTAACTACATCTTAAGAGAATATAAGTACTATTAGTTTAGGGTATATGCTTGAAAATTTTTCTTGGCATTTACCAAATGTTAAAGAGTGAGAGAAGGGTGCTTGTTCACTCCATCCTCCAACTCGAAGCACTTCGTTATGAAGCTCTAGTACACTAATAATTCAGGGAAGCTGCTTGCTCTTTCTCTGAAGAAAGACTGCACGACCTGGAAGCTGACTGTCAGTGCTGGCCTCCTCTCTGGTCATCACCAAGAGGACGTGCGGCTACGGTGGGTATGTGCTCTCCCTGTGCTTATCAGTATCACAGCCACCAGCCACAGGTGGCTGCCGAGCACTCAAAATTTAAATAGTGCAACAAAGAAGCAATTTTTAATTTTACTTTTATTTATTTCTATTTAATAGAAATCTGTGGCTAATGACTCCCTAAAGCCGGACAACGTAGCTCAAGACCATTTAGAAAGAAGCCTAAGCACAATCCCCTAAGATCAAGCAGACAAACAAGGCCACACTTTTCAAGATAATGCAGCTACTTACGTTTGAGGCTGGGAAGGGTCATCCCCCAAAGAAACGCTCTCCCCTTGGATTTCATTGAAACACTTCTCACAGAAATGATACCTGTCGGCAAGAAGGCCATACTGGGGTGAACTGTTCCGTTCACACAACACAGCCCAAGCCAAGCAACGAAGCCACCAATCACAGCAGGCCAAGGAGGGGACGGGAGCAGAGAGCAGGTCATCAACGGCGACAAGGACATTCAATGATGCAGATTTATGGGCCCCACAGTTTGGGTTTTGTTTTGTTTTTGTTTTTTTGCAATCAAAGCCAAGTGCAGACAACGACAAGCATGAGGGAGAAAAAAAAAAAAACACAAAACAAACGAAGAAATGAGGGATTGCAGGACAACAAAAAACATAAAAGCAAGACAGTACAACACAAAGCAGAAAGCCAAGGCAAAGCTCAGATTAGCATTAAATATCTCAAATGGGATTACAGTAGCAAATGATTACAGCAAATAAAAACAAAAACGTTTCACTTACACAGACCCACACCCTTTCATTTCAGCAATTAATGCTACTTGATCTAAATAATCAAAAGGAGGCGGGGAGAGACACTGTGGAGCTACTCTACTACTTAAAAAAAGCCTATCATTGCACTTCTTCCTGCTTCCAAGGAGAAAAAAAATCATCTAAAAACCACCACAGACTCAAAAAGACAAAATTTCTATTTGACTCCAAAGAAGCCACAAATAAAAGAAGTGTTTTTCACTGAAAAGTCTGCATAATCTGTTAAAAAAAAATGCAGTGGTGTTTGTTTGTACATAATTAAACATCTCAGTACAAAGAACACTGCAAATTGCTGTTAAAAATCCAAAAATATTATGTCAAAATTCTAACAAGTTTCATGCCAGTTGTTACTTGTTTCTGAACATAAGCTGCTTTTAGCAACTTCAGAACCATTTTTATGAAATTTCAATGAGTAAAAATGGTATTCTAATGCTTAAAAAGCATTAGCAGTACACCTAATTCATCACAAATAAAAAGTTTCAGTGACTTTTCAGTGGCAGAAATGCATCTGTATCACACAACTTCAATAAAAACCAACAATACGAGTTTGCTATTACTAACTAAGGGCATTTATTGTCCAGCCTTGCTGCTACTGTATTACATGTGCAAATAGATACCTTGTACAAGCTACTCTATAGGCTGATTACTAACATTACCAACAGGAGACAAACAATGGGGGAGAGATCAGTGAATATTAATTCATGCGATTACAACCACTGACTGGGCAAAAACGAGCAGCAGTGCCTAGTTTGTAAGAACTCTTCCCCTCTGTCACATGCCACGTCTCTGCAGGGAAGAGTCAGGGAGTGCAGAGGTGTTTTAGGAAATTTTCCCTTTATATTTGCTTAATGAAGGAAAGCAAGTACTATGGAATCCTGCTTTCATATATTCCAAGGAGAACAACTTACAGAACAAATACAGAAAGGAAATACTCTCAAAAAGCTGTCTAAAAAGCTTCAGGTAAAAGTTTTCCAGGGAGTTTGAAAATTTTCTGTTTTGCTGTAGTCTGTGGTGCTCAACAAAGGCACAGTGGATAGAGAAGCAGGGCCTGGAATGCGGTCCCTTCTGTGCCACCAGGAACAAAGTTACTTAACTCCCCAAGGCCTGAGTTTCCTCCCTTATGAAAATAAGGGCCTAGACAACTAGTGCAGGCTACTTTCTGCCAGAAAATGCTCTAATTTTGCAAACAACAAAGCTCGTGCTACACAGAGCTCTTCAAGCCAGTTACACGTGACAGTCTGTGGGCTGGTCTATCCGCACGCAGGCCCCAGACATGCGGACACACAGACCATGGCCCACAGGTGGTTGAGCTTACCTGTTCTGGTAACTGTAGTAAGTGGCATCACGAGGGATTGTGCATAATTGTTTGCCGTAGCAACACAGTGTCTGTGGAGAAAACTCCAACTGCAAAAGAAACCATTTGTTACAGAGCACAGAGGCCTGAAGCACAAGCGGAAACAGCCACAACAGCAACTCAGAAACAAAAGTCCTCCTGATGCAAAACGGGCTACTTCAGCGTCCAAAACCCAACTAAGTTTACTCCTCTGATTCCACCATCCTGAGGCTGGCCTAGCAGTCACATTCTTTTCTCTCCTTTCTGCAGACTCCAACAAGACCCAGGGAGCTCAACACTGTGACCTGGTATGCACAGGAAAACCAGTACGTGCTGGACACTGTGCCCAGAGCAGTGACCATAAAAGCCCTCTTCCAGATGGACTTAGTCCGATGATTCAGAATTCTAACTTGGTCAGGTTTTCCTTACAACGTGCACCAGTGAAAAAATGTCTTTATAGAAAGCTCATTCTATAGAAACAGATACTACCATGGTGTGCGAGTAAGTGCAGCTGACGCCTCAGGAGCACGGCTCTATCAGAGCCAGAGCAGAATCCTCTCAAACCCCCGTCATCACTTCCTTCTCCTACAGGTATCTTTGGAGAGTTAAAGGCAGGTCTGAAAGCTCTTTCTTACCTTTCTGCCACAACAGTATCCAAGGCTTTGCATGACAGGATCAATTTCTTGTTCAAAGACTTCAGACAGCTTGGAGCAGTATTTGTATACCCGCGATGTTTTCCGGTTGTATAACCAGGCGTTGTTGAACATAAGCCAAATGTCATCAACATACTGCCAGGGCTCCTGATACTGTCCTGTATCTAACTTCCTCTTGATGGTAGACAGATCCATGGGACTCTTCACAATATCAAAGTAATCCTAGAAGAACAAGCAACACCAGACATTACCCAAGAGTCTCAGTATTTTAGGGCAGATGGGTCTGGTCCTAGCTGATTCTAGAAGCCAGTAACTCCCACATGGGTGACAGAGGCCCAAGTAAAAGGGCATCTTTCTTTGCCTGCCCAGGTACATTAGCAGGGAGCAGGATTGGAAGTGGAGTAGCCAGAACTCACAACCAGCACTCCAATATGGGATGCTGGCACTGCAGGTGGCAGCATAATGCATAGCACCCACATGCTGGCCCTTAAAGTTAGCTTTAAAAACAGACAAAGCTGAAGCTACTATTTGGCCTGGCAGTTAAGATGCTGGCTGGGATCACTGAATTCCCTATCAGAGCCTATGGTTTAACACCTGACTCCAGCTACCAGGTAATGCAGACTCTGGGAGGTAGCAAGTGATGGCTCAACTAGCTAGTCTGGTGCTGTGGCACAGTGTGGTTAAGCTGACACCTGTGGCACTGGCATCCTGCATGGGCACTGATTCGAGTCCCTGCTAATGCGCCTGGGAAAGCAGCAGACGGCCCACGTACTTGGGCACCTCATCCACGTGAAAGACCCAAAAGAAGCTCCTGGCTTCGACTTGGCCCAGCCCTGGCTGTTGCAGCCATTTGCGGACAAGCAGAGAGTGCACGTTTCCATTTCACGAACATCCAGAACGGGCAAATCCAGAGACAGAAGGTAAGTGGTGAGCACACAGGTTGGCCGGTGGAGTAACTATTGCAGGAGGAATTGACAAGTGACTGCTAATGAATATGGGGTTTCTTTCTGGGACTGATAAAAATTAAAAGCTGTGGTTATGGTTGTACCACTCGGAATATGAGTTCTATGTCAGTAAAGCTGTACCAAATCAAAAGAAAAAAAACCTCAGAAGTACATACACCAAATACTTACAGGGATTCCAAGAAGCTGAGGGTCCACAGGCTGACGAAAGGGAAGGGACTCTGGATCCTGGCGGTAAAGTGCCTCCAAGGTTGGCATCAGTGCTTGTCGTAGTTCTTCTGGTTTGAAAACTTTAAAAGTAGATTTGAAATGTTATCCATTACACAAAAAATTTACAAAACATTCAAGTTGAAGCCCTAAAAGGATCTCAAGAACCACCAAACTAACTACAGTGTCCTCAGGCAAAAAAGGTTCCACACTTCTGAGCTGCTTTTTTTTTTTTTTTTAAAGTTTTATTTATTTTGAAAGTCAGAGGTATGGGGCAGGGGGAGAGAAGGGCAGAGAAAGGGAGGAGGAGGATGAGGGAGGGAGTGAGAAAATGAGAGAGAGAGAGAGAGAGAGAGAGAGATTTATTTTCCATCCACTTGTTCTCTTCTGAGATGGTCATAATGGCAAGGGCTGGGGCAGGCTGAAGCCAGGAGCTACTTCCAGGTTTCCTATAGGGGTGCAGGGGCACAAGCACTCAGGCCACTTTCTGTTGCTTTTCCTAAGCCATTAGCAGGAAGCTGGATTAGAAATGGAGCAGCTGAGACAAAAACCAGCACCCATATGGGATGGGTGCAGGCAACAGTTTCACCCACTATGCCACACTGCTGGCTCCTAACAGCTCCTACTCTTGCCTCAGGTCCTGTCACCTTTGTTTTTCTTTTCTTTTCTTTTTTTTTTTTTTTTTTTAATTTTTTGACAGGCAGAGTGGACAGTGAGAGAGAGACAGAGAGAAAGGTCTTCCTTTTTTGCCGTTGGTTCACCCTCCAATGGCCGCCGCGGTAGGCACGCTGCGGCTGGCGCACCGCGCTGATCCGATGGCAGGAGCCAGGTGCTTCTCCTGGTCTCCCATGGGGTGCAGAGCCCAAACACTTGGGCCATCCTCCACTGCACTCCCTGGCCACAGCAGAGAGCTGGCCTGGAAGAGGGGCAACTGGGACAGGATCGGTGCCCCGACCGGGACTAGAACCCGGTGTGCCGGCGCCGCAAGGCGGAGGATTAGCCTGTTGAGCCACGGCGCCGGCCTCTTTTCTTTTTTTTTTTTTTTGACAGGCAGAGTTAGACAGTGAGAGACAGAGAGAGAGAAAGGTCTTCCTTCCATTGGTTCAGCCCCCAAATGGTTGCTGCGGCCGGCGCCCTGCGCTGATCCGAAGCGAGGAGCCAGGTGCTTCCTCCTGGTCTCCCATGCGGGTGCAGGGCCCAAGCACTTGGGCTGTCCTCCACTGCCTTCCTGGGCCACAGCAGAGAGCTGGACTGGAAGAGGAGCAACTGGGACAGAATCCAGCGCCCTGACCGGGACTAGAACCTGGTGTGCCAGCGCTGCAGGCGGTGGATTAGTTTAGAGATCCTTCCTCTGCTGGTTCACTCCCCTACAAGGCCACAGTGGCTGGGCTGGGCCAGGCAGAAACCAGGAGACTGCAACTCCATCTAGGTCTCCCACATGGGTTTCAGGAGTCCAAATATTTAGGTCATCTTCCTCTGCTTTCCCAGGCTTGTCAGCAGGGAGCTGGATTGGAAGCAGAGCAGCTGGTGGCTCACCTGAACTTAAAGCCGGTCCCTAACAGAACACTTTCATATACATCATCTCCAAGAGCCAGCAGACTCACCCTTAAGATACACCCTACCTGTGCCACTTGCAGGGTTACTAGGGTCACAGGAAGCTCTAGTCCCTAAGCACATCAATAAATCTCCATGGGAAAAGTCTGAATAGAGAACTCTACAACAGTTTGGCCTGAGCAGCTAGCCTTACTCCCCTCCCCTTCAGGAGAGATCCTGCCTGGGCTGTCTGGACTCTATGCTGGCCTAGGCACTGAGTAATCCCGGTGTGTGCTGAACCCTCACGGAGTTGAGTGATATTAGTAAGACCATCTCAGTACTTAGCCCATAGAAGGAGAAGGACTATCATTAGTATTACTACCTCCTGCATCTTACTCAAGAGTATTATTATTACTTTTTTTTTTTGACAGGCAGAGTGGATAGTGAGTGTGAGAGAGAGAGAGAGAGAGAGAGAGAGAGAGAGAGAGAGAAAGGTCTTCCTTTCTGCCGTTGGTTCACCCTCCAATGGCCACTGCGGCCGGGGCATCTTGCTGATCCGAGGCCAGGAGCCAGGTGCTTATCCTGGTCTCCCATGGGGTGCAGGGCCCAAGTACTTGGGCCATCCTCCACTGCACTCCCTGGCCACAGCAGAGAGCTGGCCTGGAAGAGGAGCAACTGGGACAGAATCCGGCGCCCTGACCGGGACTAGAACCCGGTGTGCCGGTGTCGCAAGGCGGAGGATTAGCCTGTTAAGCCACGGCACTGGCCAGTCAAGAGTATTATTAACAATTTCTTTTTGAACCTGAAAAATGAGGGTATAACTAACCCAGTGGTTGCAGCAAGTGAATCTACCTTAAGGAAAGGAACTTTTCAACATCAGTCGAAGTCCAAGCTCACAGCCCTAATGGTAACGAAATCATACTAATTGCAACTCAGGACCCAAGAGTCCTGATGCCCTTGTAGTCTGGGTCCTCGACTTCCTCAAAGAGGCGGAGGGAGAGACTTACTCTTTTTCTTCGACTGGCCAGGAGCTGGAGATGACTGGGGGGCGGAAGTAGTTGGCTGGTCGTCTTCTTCCTTGATTTCGGTTTTTAACTCAGTGCCTCTCTCTTCTGTTTCTGGAGGCTCCACTTTACAGTCCTCAGCTTTGCTCTAAAAACACATGGCAGACATTTTTAGTATTCCAAAGGTATCCAATTGGGGAGCAGCAAGACCACTGTCTCACATCATTTATTCGCCCCGTGGACCTATCTTAACAACCTTTCTCACATGAAATCAATGCACCGAGACCTAATTATCAAAATGCTTTTCTCAAACACTGATTTTTTTTTTTTTTTTTTTTTTGACAGGCAGAGAGGATAGTGAGAGAGAGAGAGACAGAGAGAAAGGTCTTCCTTTGCCATTGGTTCACCCTCCAATGGCCACCGTGCTACGGCTGGCACACCGCGCTGATCCGTTGGCAGGAGCCAGGTGCCTATCCTGGTCTCCCATGGGGTGCAGGGCCCAAACACTTGGGCCATCCTCCACTGCACTCCCGGGCCACAGCAGAGAGCTGGACTGGAAGAGGGGCAACTGGGACAGAATCCGGCACCCCGACCGGGACTAGAACCCGGTGTGCCGGTGCCACAAGGTGGAGGATTAGCCTATTGAGCCGTGGCGCCGGCCTCAAACACTGATTTTTTTTTTTTTTTTGATAGGCAGAGTGGACAGTAGAGGGAGACAGAGAGAAAGGTCTTCCTTTTGTCGTTGGTTCACCTTCCAATGGCCGCCGCGGTAGGCGCGCTGCGGCCGGCGTACCGCGCTGATCCGATGGCAGGAGCCAGGTGCTTCTCCTGGTCTCCCATGGGGTGCAGGGCCCAAACACTTGGGCCATCCTCCACTGCACTCCCTGGCCACAGCAGAGAGCTGGCCTGGAAGAGGGGCAACCGGGACAGGATCGGTGCCCTGACCGGGACTAGAACCCGGTGTGCCGGCACCGCAAGGCGGAGGATTAGCCTGTTGAGCCACAGTGCCAGCTTTCAAACACTGATTTTTAAAACTTAGGCTCCCAAATTGGGGTCCTAACCAAATCCTGGGAGCAGCGGCCCTGTTCTCACCTCTGGGACATCTTCTGGCGGAACAGCTGCTGGTTCTGGCTGGTCCACCTCCATCTTAGTCTCCACCTTTATGTCCTGTGCAGGCTGCTTCTCAGGGACAGCCTGAGCGTTCACCTCGGCACTGCTCGTGCTGGGAGGGTTTGACGCTTGCCCTTCAATGCTCACAGTCGGCTGGGAAAGCTGGGCAGAAACAGGGAAACACAGAGCAGATTTGCCAATAACATATTCAGAATACACCACATGCTGGGTGACTAGTGTCATTTTCTCTCTCTGTCCATTGCACCTTCCGTAATTATACTTGAGGACTTGTCAGTATTGGCCGGCCAGCTGAGACTGAAGCCGACAGCAATGGTTTTGTTAATCATCAATTCTGGGCAGTGCGTAAGCAGCAGAAACGTCATCACAGGTGCTGGCCTCTGAGGACCTCCTATTCAGAGAGACATGGAAACTGAAAGAACACAAGCATGACACGCTATCTCGTTTGTTTTTCAATCTGTCCTTGCAGAAAAGCAGAGGAAAAATATGCTGAACTCCTATACAGAGCGGTGCTCTGAATCGTTACACTGTGACAGGGTCGCTGGCAATCCCCAGCAAGAAACCACATAGCAAGACTGTTTTCTGGAGCAATCCCATAAATAATAAAGTAACTGGGATTCAGACTCTTTTCTGCAGGCTGCCATTCCTAGTTGATCAGAGGGTCCCACAGCTAGATGTGACTTGATCTCTCTGTGAACAAACTGAAAGATCAGTTTCGGGGCCAGTACTATGACATAGTGAGTAAAGCTGCTGCCTAGGATGCTGGCATCCCATAGGAGCACCAGTTCGAGACTCCCCTGCTCCCCTTCTGATCCACCTCCCTGCTAATGTGCGTGGACAAGCAGAATATGATCCACGTGCTTGGGCCCCTGCACCCACATGGGAGACCTGAAAGCAGCTCCTGGTTTCTGGCTTTGGCCTGGCTCAGCCCTAGCTGTTACAGCCATATGGAGAGAACCAGCAGATGGAAGATCTTTCTCTACCACTGCCTTTCAAATAAATAAAATAAATCTCAAAAAAATATATAGCATCAATGATCAAGGTAGAAAGAACGTCCTAACCTGTTAACAATACACAGGTTTGATTTTTAAGGATTCAACTACTGGACAGGAATTTAGGTTTTTACTCTACACATAATCAGCTTCTCACAAGGAAGCTGTAGGGATTTAGGTCTGTATTTCTTGTCTCTTTGACCATGACTTTGTTAACCTTTATTAGGGCCAGGGACTCAAATTCAAATCTTCAATCTTTCAGTACTGAACCTTAAAACGTTATAAAAAGGTTTTTAAATATATGTTAAATTCAGGAGGTACAGTAACTGTCACACTAAGGAAGCAAGAGGGGGACTCTCACCTCTTGCCATGCTCTATACTTTTAGGCCCCAGAATACTACATGGCATACAATAATGAAAGACCTAAACAAAATCTTTGAGTTCCTACTACATTAAGTACTACCAAAGGTAGTAAAAACAAGGGGGGAAAGTTCTTAATGAAACACTGCATTCCACTTATGGAGACAACAATAAGAGATGAATCAGAGAATCAAAAATGGCACAAAAGTAACATAGTATTACATTAGCGCTGAAACCACTCCACTGAAATGCAAACCTCCGCTTACCGGAGTGGCGGGCTGCAGAGGCAGCAGTGGCACCGTCGGGGTGGGGACCGAGGCTGCTGTACTCTGCTGAGAGCGGGGCTGCTGGGGCTGGTCGGCGGGAGGAGCAGCAGGGAGCGCAGGCTGCACTTGGGGGGGAAGCTGTGTTGTGGGCGGAGTAGGTGTCTGCCTCGGAGGAGGGTGCAGAGCCTGGGGCTGTGGCCCGGCCGGCATGGCAGGAGGTGTGGGGACAGGGGCTGGGATCGCTGCTGCTGGTGGCTGCTGGGCCCCTATGCTTGGAGGAGTGTGGTGAGGGGTCGGGGTACGACTAGGTACAGGAGATGGTGAATTCTGATGCAGAGGGGGTTGTGCCAGAGGGGGACAGTGCATGTGGCTTCCTTGAGATCCTGGAGGCATTATAGGTGAGTTTACTGGGCAGGAAGAACCAGATATTTGTGCCTGTTAAAATGAAGTCATTAAGATAAAGTCAAACAGAATGAAGGAAAATTTACATAGGCAGATAGGCATTTAGGACACAAACTAACTAAATGTAAAATAACACAGGGTTAAAACCCTCAAATTTAAATTATGTGTTACTTTTAAAAACAAAGCCATTGTTATATACATAATCATCTCTTCATATTCAGAATACCCTAAATCCAAAAGTGTTCATATTTTAAAAAATCATCTAGCTTCACCCACTATTTGCTGCCACTCTTCCGGGCAAAATCCTAACAGAAGGTTCACAAATCCCATCCCCCTCCCCCATCCCCAGAAGGGCAAAGGCCCCCTTGTGAGACATACTTGAGACACTGGTACTTGACCGCTGGGTGGAGCCAAAGGCATATTTGCTACATTCATTCCCTGTGATGAGAACTGAGACTGTGGAAGAAACTGGCTCTGGCTGGTAGGCGGCTGCATGCGAGGCCCATAGCCCATAGGCTGCAAAAAACACAAAGCACCAAACGGCTTCAGTACAGTTCTAGCACAACTGGAATCTCCCACTAACCTGGCCCTGCTGTCAGGCTGACTGCAGAGAAGGCAGGAAAACAGGTAAAGGGAGGGGCAGGGAGAGGGAGGAGAAAAGTGGAGAACTGACGCTTACACCTAGACCATGGGGATGGCCTCATGTCATGGCTTCTCTAAGTTACAGGAGGATGGGGACACACGGCACGCTATCTAGAACTAACAGGAAAAGAGCTAGTTGAAATTTCTTTGAACACGCTAAGTGAAGGACCACAACGTCCTGGGCTCTTTGCTCACTGTTAGTGGCATGGCAACAGTAAAAACTTTTCAGATTCCATAATGTGTGGGAAAAGAAAAGTAAAAACCTACAAGATGTGGCTGAATCTGGCCCCATTCATGGCCCATGACCGCTCTTGGACTGCTACAACTTCATTTTTAAAAACTGGCCCAAACTCGGGCCTTTAACACATGATGGAAATCTGGATGACCAGAAGCAAAAAACTCAACCATTTAAAGAAATGTGTCTGCCTTAGATTAACATGAGAACTAGGATTCCTTGCTGAATGTTGCCAGCTGTGAAAAATACCAATGCTGGAAAACCCTAAAAAAGCTCAAGAATCAGAGGTGCCAGGTAACTTAGCAGGACAGGGTGAGGGTTGGGGCCAATGTTGGTTAAGAGTCTGGGTATGCTCAGCATCTCCACTTCAGTCTCCAGAACCAGGCAATGGCTCCCCCACTGCTCTTATAAAAGACCCACAGTCACTGCCTGGAAGAGAAGATAATTATGGAGGAGAGGTAAACTGACAAAAAGTGGGGAGGCTACTGGACATGCGGACTCCAAAGAGAGGGTACTGGCTGCTTTTAGTCAACTTTCTACTACTATGATTTTTACAACTATGAATAGTATTTGCTTGGATGTGAGCCTTTTTCAGTGTTTATTTTACACAGACTGACTTGTTTGTAATCAAGACACTCTACTCTTCTTCACATGAACTTTCATCACATTATAGCCTCGTACACTGTAACATCCTCTCCTCAGACCGCATCACTAAGTACCTTAGTAATTATTTCTGTAGGATTTCTAACTATTGTTAAGTGAAAGAGATAAGCAGAAAAGATTTCAGTGTTTGTTTCCCAATAGTAATAATTATTTCCTGTCATTCCACCTCTTTAACATAATGCAACTATTTATTCTCATCTCTGAAATACATATAATCATCTATATTAAGGGCAAAATACAACAGAATTAAAATGTAACAACAAGGTCTTGTATTTTGTGTCTAGGCAAGTATGAGAAGTTTTATTCTTGAAGCAAAAACAACAATTTTTAGAAAACCCCTATAAAATCCAAACAGATTACATAAAGAAATCAAACCAACCGGGTTGAGAGCTCCAGGCTGAGCCAACTGTCCATGGTGCTGAAGCGGAGAGGTTTGCCGGGGTCCAATAGGGGGCTGGGGCATACTCATCTGGCCAAATTGATTCAAACCTATGAATACATGCAAAGTATAAAATCTGAGCACCCTTCTGGAGAGTAAGAGGCACTATTCCTCTATCTGGTTCACCATTTATCAAAACTAGTAACTCATTCTTCCTGGTTATAAAATTTACCAGATGGTGGTGTCATCCGAGGCATCATCTGGTTTGGCACACTGCCACGGATCATAGTTGGGTCAGGGAGAGGACCATCTAGGGCAGAAAAGAGAAATAAATTAAGGAAGTCTCTGCACTGGCTGCCCTTTCCTGAAAACAAAAAATGGGCAGGTGTTTTGTGTACTAGTTAAGATGCCACTTGGGGAATCGGTGTTGGGGTGTAGTGAGTAAAGCTGCCACCTGTGACAGACATCCCATATAGGCACTGGTTTGAGATCTGGCTGCTCCACTTCCAATTCAGCTCCCTGCTAATGCATTTGGGAGGGCAGTGGAAAATGGCCCAAGTGCTTAGACCCCTGTAGCTACATGAGACCCCTAGACCGAATCTATGTATTTAAGGGAACAAACCAGCATTTACATTCACACCAATAGCACAGTTCATCCAGAGCCAAGATTCTGCACAGTCTCTAACAACCATTTCATCCTTCAGCCTGAGAATGTGTTTGCTCAATTCTTTCCCTGTATTTCTCCTGTTTGTTTCATGTTCTCTCTGCTCTACCACTTTTCAAGTCACAGATTAAGGTGATCACTTAGGAAGTATGTAAGCCTCTGTTGCACACTGGCCCCTAGTCAGCCTACATCCACCTACTGGCTGCTTACTACACAGACAGTGTTAGAGACTACCAGGGGAAATCTATGTGCGACCACTTTCTAGGTGTCACTATCAGGCATGTCTACAGGGGGCTGTTTAAGTAGTGCTTACTTTTTTAGGCAGAGGATGAACTGTTTTCTTTGCAAAGACAAAAGGCCTTTCAAAAACTCTATTAACAGTTTACACAACTTTGTACAAATTGATGGTTTCGGTTAGAAATCACTTCATTATCAATTTCTCCCCAAATAAACATAACAAAAAGCACTTACTAGAAGTCATTCCTGGTTGTGGCTGTCCCATATTAGGCCCTGGATTCATAGAAACTGGCACCATGCCTGCATTTGGAAGCATGTTCTGTTTCTGTAACCTAGTCCTTCGTTTTTCTTCTAATTCTTTTTGTATCTTATAGATCTTCTCAGCTAGAAGGTGGTAGTATTCCGCCTTTTTGGATTTTTGAAATAACAGATAAGGACAAAACATGAATTACCACCAGAAAACAGAAAAACTACATCAAAGACAGATATTAGTTTCATTTAAACAATAGGTAGAAACTAAAAATGGGAAGAAATTAATCCATTTTCCAAATATGAGCTCATATTTAGAATAATCAAGTGATCATCAGTTTTACTATGAACCTACACATTGAGACCTCTATCAAAGCAGGTTTTATAAAACATATGTTGTCAATTTACAGAACATGGAAAGAACATGTTACATTTTGAAGTAATGCCAATTTAGAAAAAGTTAAAATGATGTACAGAAACTAAAATATTCTTGAAATGAAAATACCCAATAGATGATGCACTATATTCGAGTGAAAACAGCACCGGGCTGGTAACAACAGCTCTGCTACTTTCTCATTTGACAGAAGGACAACCCAGAAGAAGTGCCATAGAACTGCACTGAAGTAAGGGGAAAAACCTAAGGTTTTTGATAACAATCACCTAAGAAACTTCTAACTATACGCAGAGACAGTGAGAAAGGACAGCTGGAGCAATGCTGCTTACATGTGCTAGGGATGAAGAGCAATCGTGAGGGGTAATTAAGTATCTACAGCAGACCCATTCCTGACCGTCAACATGTAAAGAAAAACCAGATGCTCACTCGATTATTTGCAGATTCGTACATGTCCCCTTCCACCTTCCGAGCATACGCTACCAGGTTTTCCATCCGTCTGTCTTTTAAAGCAGCAGGATCCGGAGTGGGAAATATGGCTTGAACTCTAGGAATGGAAAATTCAACCACTGTAATACAATGCCAGCTTCACATTCAATCATAGAAATGTATACTACTTTAAACGATTTCTCAATTAGTGTTTTCCCAATTCTACACACTGGATACAATGAGTACAAGAAAAGTAACAGAAGGTGACAAGTCAATACCAAAAATGAAAACTGTCTTCTTGTAATTACAAAGGATTTTCCTGATCACAATCTAAAAAGTAACTCCATAAAGATATTCTTTGGTCCCTGTTACTCTAAATGTACAGAAAAAATTATTCTGTGCTACATAAATTTATTCAACTTTTAAAAATAACAACTAAGCCTCCAAAATTTTTTTTAAAGACTTATTTTACTTACTGGAAAGCAGAGTGACAAAAACAGAGGGAGAGACAGAAGTTCCATTCTCTGGTACACACACCAAAGGGCCACAAATAGGACTGTGCCAGGCTGAGGCCAGGCGCTACATCTGGGTCTCCCACATAGGTGGCAGGGACCCAAGTACTTGAACCGTCTCCGCTGCTTTCCAAGGCACATTAGCAGGGAACTGAATAGGAAGCAGAGAAGCCAGCAGCTGGGACTTGAATCAGTATTCTGATTGGGGATGTCAGTGTCACAGGTGGCAGTGTAACCCACTGCACCACAATGCTGCCACCCAAAATTTGTAAAGAACAATAGCTTGAAGTAGAGGGACTAGAAATGCCTAATGGTCTCTGGCCATAGCACCTTAAACGTACCCACTCTTCTGATCTCAGAAGCTAAGCAGGGTTGGGCCTGGTTAGTACTTAGGAAAAATAATGATTTTGCTAGATTCAAGGTTAACAGTCTAACAACTTCTATAATTTGCAACAATGACAAATGTGAGAGAAGGCATTTAGAATAGTGCAGATAAGTCATGTCCACCACAGGTGTTATCAGGGTTTCACATACAGCTTCAGCCTCTTGCCAGTATAGGCCCTAGGAGCCAGTGGTGATGGCTTGAGTAATTAGGATCCTGTCATCCCTGTGATGGGCTAAAATTCATGCTCACAGTTCCTGGCTCTGACCCTAAGCCCAGCTCTGCCCCTGGGAACTTTGGGGAGTAAATCAGCAGTGGATGGGAACTCTACAGAGTGTCCTACTTCTTATCTTTTTTTTGACAGGCAGAGTGGACAGTGAGAGAGAGAGAGACAGAGAGAAAGGTCTTCCTTTTCTGTTGGTTCACTGATCTGAAGCCAGAAGCCAGGTGCTTCTCTTGGTCTCTCATGTGGGTGCAGGGCCCAAAGACTTGGGCCATCCTCCACTGCCTTCCCGGGCCACAGCAGAGAGCTGGACTGGAAGAGGAGCAACTGGGACAGAATCTGGCGCCCCTACCGGGACTAGAACCTGGGGTGCCGGCGCCACAGGCGGAGGATTAGCCTAGTGAGCTGTGGCGCCAGCCCTTTATTTATCTTAAAAAATAAATAAAGCAATAAAGAGGAGCTCAAGTTGCAGAGTAGACTGACTTGCAGTTGGCAGTGGAATGCCATATTAGAATTTCATTTAGAGTCTAGCTACTCCACTTCTGATCCAGCTCTTTGCTAATGAGCCTGGGAAAGCAGCAGCAGATTTCCCAATTACCTGAACCCCTGACACCCACATGGGAGACCCAGATGCAGTCTGGCCTAGTTCTTTCTTCACCATCTGGGGAGTGAACAAAAAGAAGATCTCTTTCTGACTCTCCCTCTCTACCTTTCTTTTTTTTAAAAAGAAGTCACCTATCCCACCCTTATTTATTTTCTAAAAAAGACTTTTGGCTGGCGCCGCGGCTCACTAGGCTAATCCTCCGCCTGCAGCACCGGCACCCCAGGTTCTAGTCCTGGTTGCTCCTCTTCCAGTCCAGCTCTCTGCTATGGCCCGGGAAGGCAGTGGAGGATGGCCCAAGTCCTTGGGCCCTGCACCTGCATGGGAGACCAGGAAGAAGCACCTGGCTCCTGATCGGCGCAGCGCGCCAGCTGTAGCAGCCACTTGGGGGGTGAACCAACGGAAAAGGAAGACCTTTCTCTCTGTCTCTCTCTCACTGTTTAACTCTGCCTGTAAAAAAAAAAAGAAAGAAAAGACTTTTATATTGGGGCTGGCACCATGGCATAGTAGGTTAAGTCTCTGCCTGTGGTGCTGGCATCCCATTTGGGCTCCAGTTTGTGTCCTGGCTGCTCCACTTCCTATCCAACTCCCTGCTAATGGCCTGGGAGAGCAGTGGAAGACGGCCCAAGTGTTTGGGCCTCTACACTCGTGTGGGATACTGGAGAAGCTCCTGGCTCCAGATTGGCCCAGCTCTGGCTGTTGCGGTCGTTTGGGGAACTGAACCAGCAGATGTAAGACTTCTCTGTCTTTCCCTGTCTGTAACTCTACCTCTCAAATAAATAAAATCTTAAAAAAACAAACAAAAAAAACAAAAAACAAAAAACCAAAAAACAGGAAATAAGATTGACAAATGTGATATTTTTGTTTTGTTTTGTTTTTTGGACAGGCAGAGTGGACAGTGAGAGACAGAGAGAAAGGTCTTCCTTTGCCGTTGGTTCACCCTCCAATGGCCACTGCAACCGGCGCACTGCACTGATTCAAAGGCAGGAGCCAGGTGCTTCTCCTGGTCTCCCATGTAGGTGCAGGGCCCAAGCACTTGGGCCATCCTCCACTGCCCTCCCGGGCCATAGCAGAGAGCTGGCCTGGAAGAGGGGCAACCGGGACAGGATCGGTGCCCCAACCAGGACTAGAATCTGGTGTGCTGACGCCGCAAGGCGGAGGATTAGCCTATTCAGCCACGGCGCCGGCCGACAAATGTGGTATTTTAAAGGCACTAATTTTATTATCTGTTCACGTAATATTCAATTGTGCACCATCTGAAGGAACCAGATAGAGAAGATATAAATGGAAATTCAAAATATTTGAGGGCCTGGTATTGTGGCACAGTGTGGTAAGGATGCCACATGCAACATGGGCACCGGTTCATGTCCTGGCTGCTCCACTTCCCATCCAACTCCCTGCTGATGGCCCGGGAAAAGCAGAGGAAGATGGCCCAAGTGTTTGGATCCCTGTCACCACATGGGAGACCCAGATGAAGATCATGGTTTCTCGCTGTTGTGGCCAGCTAGGGAGTAAACTAATGGATGCAAGCACTCTAACTTCAAATCAATCAATAAATCAAAAATATCCAAAAACCAAAACAGATGGAACAAAGGAGTATCCGCTGTTAAGTGAAGGCAAAATGAGAAGATCCTGGGTACGTCTCCTTTTACCACTTCACATACCTTCCCCTTTCAACTGACAACTGCTCTGTACAGTGAGCAAGATGGGGTTTCTGAGATACAGTACTCGGTATACATCAACTCACAACAAAGGGTGCAGAAAGTATTTCATAAACACATCTGGAGGATCAGAACGCCACATGAGACCACCCTACCAAAGTCACCCTGGTAACAGAATAAAACTACCAGGAGTAAGACAGAATGGGAACATTGCCATGTTTTAATGAAGCAGGCCTGAATTTCCTTATGAAATATGAACTTATAGGGAATGACACTAAAATCAACAATTTTACTCAATACCTTAATTATGGGCATAGGCAGAACAGATCATCAACTGTTAAACCTTGAAAGATTCTACAAATCATAGTGAGAAGAAAGGCTGCGGAGTAAGAAGTAGACAATGGGAAGAAGAACGACACAGCAGCAGACAAGCGATACAAGAACTGGTAATATTGCTCTGGTGCCCACACGCATACTGGAGCATGCTGACAGGACAAAGCTTTATGAGACAACCCCACTGTCTTACAGTTTATGAACAAGATGATTCCGAAGATCCTGAGTTATGTCTTCATGCCACTGTTTCCGAATTCCAGTACTTGATGGTTGAGCTGCTGTTGGCATAGGACCCAGGGAGGCCACGCTGGCATTTTCATTCATCAATTGGCTTTAAAAAGGAGTCATAATTTTAGCAAAGCGGAGTTGAGATGTCACAATGCAGCTGACAGTGATTATTGTACTCTGTCTGTGTACACAAAGGAGTCTGCAAGGTGGGGAAGTGTGTGACCAGACCTCCACAGAATTACGTATGTATCTGTAGCTCTGTGAGGGCAGGAGTTACATTACTTTGCATAGAAGGGAGGATGAAGTCTTAACCAACCTCTATCACACACACCTGTCATTTTGACACAGCATTATCTCACGGAATCCCTTGCAAAAAATTCTTAACATTGGGATAGCGCAAATTCACTTTTTATGCAGCAATAATCTTGCAACTTCCTGTTATATTTGGTACCCTGTAGGTTACCCAAGGTAACTGATACAACTTCAAATAATAAAAAGCTGTGACCAGGACATTTTTAAACGAAGTATTGAAATGTGACTCAGGACACAGACCAAGTCGATACTTACTTCTGAGAATTTATGGCTGAATGCAACATGGAGTCAGAAAGAAGATTTGGTGCTTGAACGCCTACACCTCCATTGACTCCCATAGGGCTAGCATCTACGTCAAAACAATAAAATACAAAAGTAAATAAAATCACTACCCTCAACACCATAAACAAAGTCAAGAGGCAAATTACAAATAAGAAAAACTGGCAATACACACAAGAAAATAATCACTAGTAGCATAAACTAGTAGCCACAAATATATAAAGGCTAATATGGAAAGTAACCTGACAAACCATTGAGAATCCACACGGAAAAGAAATATGTAATTCACATAAAAACAAAATGCTTTCAAAGAAATGCAAGTATCCTTAAATAAAAGCAAAACTTACAATAGCAACTTTTCATGTACAAAAGTTTTCAAAACTTGAAAGGTAATACTGTAAAATGATGCCTTCACAAGAGTGTGAGAGAAGAATCACCTTCAACCAAAACGCAGGGATGTGTAAACCCACAAATGGCTGGGAAGACTACTTGGCAAGAGCTAACAAACAACAATAGTCAGATATTTTTCCACCTCTGATCATTAATCTTCAAAGGGTACAGGTTGACTATGTATGTATGTATGATGATATTAAAGGGAACATTAAAAACCAGAACCAAAATTGTTTAGCAAGCTGATTCATGTATGCATATCCTTTTATGTAAGGACCTAAGAGCCTAGGAATGGTACACCCCCCAGGATGAGATGAGAAGCAATGCTTCAGTTAAAACATTAAAAAAAAGTTTGTTTCTTTTAAAAAATTTATTTGAAAGGGAGACACAAATGCCCACAATGGCTAGGACTAAACTATGGAATAAGCTGGGAGCTGGGAACTTACTCCAGGTTCCCTACATGGTGGCGAGGAGTCCATTACTTGAACCATCACTGCTACCACCCAGGGCCTGCACTATCAGAGCCAGTTACTCTCAGTTGAGAAAACATGGACATCTTAACCTCTAGGCCAAATCCTTGCGTCAGGAGAAATTTCTATTGAATATTCCTTCAAAATGGCTTGAATATATACTCCATGTACATATTTTACTTTTTCAATTAATAATCTAAGTATTGTTTCTTTTCCTAATTTTATGATTTTTAATCCCCATGCAAAGTTAACACAATCATGACAGATAATATCAATGTAGCACAGTCTTTCCCCTTGTACTTTTTGCCTCTGAAGTTCTCCTGGCTTGCTTCATCCTAATCTTGTACTTCTTTGGCTGTTTCTTGAGGTCCTTTTCTCCTTATACAGGTCATGCAAGGCTGCCTGAGTTCATTTTTCTTTTCATAATCAAAGAATTTGTTCTTTTTTTTTTTTTAAAGGCAGAGTGGATAGTGAGAGAGAGAAGACAGAGAGAAAGGTCTTCCTTTTTGCCGTTGGTTCACCCTCCAATGGCCGCAGCGGCCAGCGCATCTTGCTGATCCAAAGCCAGGAGTCAGGTGCTTCCTCCTGGTCTCCCATGCGGGTGCAGGGCCCAAGCACCTGGGCCATCCTCCACTGCCTTCCCGGGCCACAGCAGAGAGCTGGCCTGGAAGAGGGGCAACCGGGATAGAATCCAGTGCCCCAACCGGGACTAGAACCCGGTGTGCTGGCGCCGCAAGGCGGAGGATTAGCCTGTTAAGCCACGGCTCTGGCCAATAATCAAAGAATTCTAAATCATGCCAAAGCCAGTTGTCTTCCACTGCCACCACCAAAATGGGTTCTGAATCTAAATACAAGGAAGACATCTGGTGTGCTCATGTACATTTATCTAGTCTTGCCTGAATTTCCATCTAAGGCACTACTGTTTTCCCAATGACCATTTGCTTCTCCTGAAGTAGTTGGCTTGTCATGAGTATCCTTGTCTGGACAGTTACAGTGTCATTCATGATGACAGTTGAAGATCATGCAGCCAGGAAGCAAAAAAAACAAAAACAAAAACAAATCCACAACAAAAAACATTCTATTTCTTAAAGAACTAAACATGGGGAGTTGTTTGACTTGGGGTTAAGCCAGTGGTTGGTTATGTAGTTTCTATCACATACTGTAGCACCTGGGTTGGAGTCCCAGCTCGACCACCAATTTCAACTTTACTGGCTTATGTGCACCCTGGGAGTCAGCAGGTGACGGGTGCAAGGTCACTGCCACCCATGTGCAATACCTGGGTTGAGTTCCTGGCTTCTGGCTTTGGCAACACCAGCCCCAGGGGTTGGGAACACTTGGGAAGTGAAAGAGTGGATGGGAACCCTGTCTGTGCCTCAAACAAAACCAAAAAATGGTAACAGTATAAAAAAAAGCAACAGCCATCTTCAAACTAAATCAGCTTTTCATGTTAAAAATTTTTTTGATACAGAGGGGCAGAGGCAGAGAGACAGACAGATCTTTCATCCACTGATTCACTCCCAAACTGGACGTTTCAGCCAGAGCTGAGGTGACCAGAAGCCAGGAGCCACTTCCAGGTCTCCCACGTGGGTGCAGGAGCCCAAGCACTTGGGCCATCTTCTACTGCTTTCCCAGACCATAGCAGAGAGCTGGATTGGAAGAGGAGCAGCCGGGACTAGAACTGGCACTCATGAGATGCCGGCACTGCAGCTATGCTTACAGTCCCTCCACCCCCGTTATTTCAGTGAACAAATAAAATTTCCCACAAAGGGAAATATTGCTGTCTTTCTCCACTGAACTCATGAAATGCTCAGGAAGAGCTTTCCTTCTGATGTTATCAGACCCGCTCTCTGATGACACCTGGAAGTGCTCTTTCTGCAACAGAACTGTGTTATCCAGAATCCTGTATTTGCCACACTTAATACTTGACATATAGAAAATAGGTTTCATTGATGGCAAAAATGGTAACGCAATGAGATAAAAGATGACACTATATGCAGCTGCTTATCTTACCACCTCTTTTGAAGGCATGAAAACATGTCAAAACAATTATCTTTATCCGCAGGTCCATTTATTGACTGGAAGTATGGTTCAATCATAACTTGAGTACACTGGCTAGTATTCAAAACCCTAAGAGTGAGCATTCACTTCAGAATACAAAAATACAGGTGTGGTACTGCTAGACATTCAGAAAAAAAACTGAAGAAAAGAATTCATGGCACCTAATAATCAGAAAGAGAACACAGTTTGCTTCCTAATTCCTAGGAGGTAACCCAATCCAGAGAAACCTTTATAGAATAACAGATTAGGGGCAGGTGCTGGGACACAGCTTGATATGCCTACAGATTATACAGCAGTGCCTGGGTTCTGATCCAGCTTTCTGCCAGTGCACAGCCTAGGAGGCAGAAAGTGACAGTGTATGGGGCTGGCTCTGTGGCGTAGTGGGTAAAGCCACTACCTGCAGTGCCAGCATCTCATATAGGCACTGGTTCAAGTCCTGGCTGCTCTACTTCCCATCCAGCTCCCTGCTAATGTGCCTGAGAGGCACTGGAGGATGGTCCAGGTGCCCTGGCCCCTGCACTCATATGGGAGACTGGGAGAAAGCTCCTGGTTCCGGACAGGCCCAGTTCCAGCCATTGCAGCTATTTGGGCAATGAACCAGCAGGTGGAAGGCCTCTGTCTTTCTGCCACTCAAATAAATAATCATTATTCAAATAAACTAATAGCACAGATATATTGGGGTCTCTCCCATCCATACAGAAGATCAGATCGAATTCTGGATTCTCAGTTTTGGCCTGCTCAACTTCAGATGTTGTAGGCATTTGGGGATGGAAGACTGGTGTCTCGTTCTGTCTTTCAAATAAAACGAAAATAGAAGAATTTGAATATCTGTAATAAAAACAGAAATTCTAAAAAGACTAAAGATGAGTGAGTCCCAATAAATGTTTATATTGACAGACAGCATCCTGATGACCCGTCCTAAAAAATGCTTAATCTGGATCTAATTATAAAGAAGCCATAAGACAAATTCACACTGTGGAATAATCTATAGGACTCATCAAAAGTCAGTGTGCTGGGGCCAGTGCTGTGGTGCGAGTTGAAGCCCTGGCCTGTGGTGCTGGCGTCCCATGTAGGCACCAGTTCGGGTCCCGGCCACTTCACTTCCAATCCAGCTCTCTGCTGTGGCCTGGGAAGGCAGTGAAGGATGGTCCTTTGGGCCCCTGCACCACTGAGGGAGCCTATCCTGGCTTCGGATTGGCTCCGCTCTAGCCGTTGTGGTAATTTGGAGAGTGAACCAGCAGATGGAGGACCTCTCTCTCTGGCTCTACCTCTCTGTGTAACTCTTTCAAATAAATAAAATGGATCTTAAAAAAAAAAAAAAAAAAAAAGTCAATGCATGGATATGGGTGTTGTGGCACAGCTGTTGCTTGCAATGCCAGCAATGCCAGAATCCCGTATGATCATGGGTGTAGTCCTGGCTACTTCACTCTTCTCCAGCTCACTGCTAATCCTCCTGGAAAAGCAGTGCTAGATGGCCCAAGTGCTTGGGCCCCTGTGCCTCCATGGGAGATCCTGATGGAACTTGTGGCTCATGCCCAGATGTTGCGGCAATCTAGGGGGTGGTATACCAGCAAATAAAAGATCCTGCACTCCTGTTCCCCTCTTCTCTCTAACTCTACCTTTCAAACAAACAAATAAATAAATAAATCTTAGAAAAAAGTCAATGCATGGTGAACAAAGAAAGGCAAGATGGTTTCTAGATTAGGAGACAAAATAAAAAAAAAACAAGGTTGACCTTAGGGGCTAAGTGGAGAAATCTAAATACAGCACATACATTATATGATATCACTGAAGGAAATTAAGAGTTCTTAAGTGTTATAATTATAGAAAAGAATGTCCTTATAATGAGGAGATAGGTGCTGAAGCAGCAGTGAGGAGTCACAAAGACCCAAGTCCACATAGAAATGTGAAAAAAATGAAAAAACATTAGCACATCTAGCTATGTACAGGGTCTATACTGGACTATTCCTTTTTAGAAAGGTCTGAAAATTTCAAGATAAAATTCCTGAGAAAAAATGTATTCATGTGTTAGAAATGGGAAGTAGAGGCGCCAGCGTGCTGTAGTGGGTAAAGCTGCTGCTTGCAGTGCTGGCATCCCATATGGGTGCTGGAATGAGTCCTGGCTGCCCCACTTTCAATCCAGCTCTTTGCTATGGCCTGGGAAAGCAGTTTAAGATGGCTCAAGTCCTTGGGCCAGTACAATGTGGGAGACCCAGGAGAAAATCCTGGCTCCTGGCTTTGGATAGGCGCAGCTCTGGCCATTGCGGCCATCTGGGGATTGAAGACCCCCCCTCCCCCTCCTCTGCTCTCTGTAACTCTGCCCTTTAAGTAAATAAAAAAATCTTTATATATAGAAAAAGAAATAAATGGGGAATAGATACACCTTAACACCATCTGCCTTGACCTAAGATTTTAAATCACAGTTGGGATATATACACACATTTTTTTTTTTAATGTCCTTAATTTTGGGATGTATTTTCTTCCCAGATTTCTAATTAGATATCCAGTCCTTTCTGTTGCAAGGGATTCCAACAGTATCAACAAATATGACCTGACAGCACTAACATTTGAGGTCTAGTCTTAGAAAAATGTCAAAAGCATGCACTTTAGGTTGCTGTAACAGGAAATATATAGCTTTTGTGAGGCTAGTGTTGTGGCACAGTGGGTTAAGCTTTGACACCAGCATCTCATACGGGGGCTGGTTCGCACTCCAGATGCTTCACTTCCGATCCAGCTCCCTGCTTCTGCAATCAGCAGAAGACGGCCCAAGTGCTTGGGCCCCTGATACTCAATGTGGGACACCCAGATAAAGCTCCTGGCTCCTGTTTTCAGCCTGGCCCAGCCCTGGCTATTGCAGCCATCTGGGGAGTAATCAGCAGAGAGAAGATCTCTGTCTCTCTCCTTCTGTGTAACTCTTTAAAAATAAATAAATACCATTACATTAAAATACAGTTGGGGGCTGCCAATGTGCTACAGTCGGTTCAGCTGCTTGTAACATCAGAATCCCATATTGAAGGGCCAGTATGGGTCCCGGCTGCTGTGCTTCCCATCTGGTTTCCTATGGTCTGAGTACTTGGGTTCCTATCACCTACCTGTGAGTGGATGGAGTTTCTGGCTCCTGGCTTCAGTCTGGCTCAGCCAACTATGGCTGCTGCAGTCATTTGGGGAGTGAACCAGTAGATAGAAGATTCTCTCTCTTTCTGACTTTCCTTGTCATTCTGCCTTTCAAATAAACTTTTTTTTTTTTTTTAAAAGATTCATTTATTTATTTGAAAGGCAGAATTAGAAAGGGAGACAGAGGGAGAGTCAGGCGGGGGAGGGGGACACCTTTCATCTGCTGTTTCATACCCAAATGGCTCCATCGGCCAGGACTGGGCAAGGCTGAAGCCAGGAGCTACACCCAGTCTACCATGTGGGTGCAAGGGCTCAAGCACTTGGGCCATCTTCTGCTGCATTCCCAGGCTATTAGCAGCGAGATGAATTTGAAGTGGAGCAGCCAGGATGCCAACCAGCACTACCCTTAACCTGCTGTGCCACAGGTTAGCACTGTGCCACAGTGCTGGTCCCTCAAATAAACTTATCTTTTAAAAGAAATTAAAAAAAAAAACAAAAAACAAAAAACAAAAAAAAAACACCCCAGGGCTGGCGATGTGGCCTAGCAGGTAAAGCCATTGCCTATGCAGCACCTGCATCCCATATGGGAACCAGAGTCCTGGCTGCTCCACTTCTGATCCAGCTCCTGCTAATGTGGCTGGGAAAGCAGCAAAGATGACCCAAGTTCTTGAGCCCCTGCACTCAAGTAGGAAACCTGAATAAAGCTCCTGGCTCCAGCCTGGCCCAGCCCCAGCTGTTTCGGCCATTTGGGGAGGGAACCAGTGGATAGAAGATCTCTCTTTCTGCCTTTGCCTTCCCTTCTCTGTAACTCTTTCAAATAAATAAATAAATGTTTAAAAATAAATAAATAAAAAATTATGGTTCCCTCATCGCAGATTTAATTCTACATATTGAAAATAACATAAAAAATTCCAGCACTGAACATGTACACTTTTTTCCTTGTCATCATTCCCTATAAAACAATATTACCACTATTTACATTATATTAAGTATTCTATGTCATCAGAGATGATTGAAAGAATATGGGGTATGATGTAAGCAGGTTATCTACAAATGCATAATTTTATATAACGGACTTGAGTATCTATGGATTTTGGTATCCACAACAGTTGGGGGGTTTAGTTCTGAAACTGCCATCCTTGCCACCTCCAATACTAAGGGACAGCTGAATTTTCATTTTAAATAGTAATTAAGTACAGTGAATACTTCACACATTGCTACAGAAAGAATTCATTACCAAGAACAATTTCAGAACAAAACACAACATATTAAAAACCATGAACATAGTAGTGAGGGATATCTAAATTTTAAAAAATGTTTTAAGAGAAAAACACACTGTAACATTTAAAAAAATTTTGGCACGGAGCTGGATTGGAAATGGAGCGGCCAAGACTCGAACCAGCTCCCATATGGGATGCCAGCACCACAAGTGGATGCTTCATCTACTCACTACAGAGTTGGCCCCAATGTAAAGTTTTTATTTTAAAGATTTATTTATTTATTTGAAATGCAGAGAGAGGAGAGAGGCAGGCTGATAGATGGATATGTGTATCTCTTCCATCCTCTGGTTCACTCCCCAAATGGCAGCAACAGCCAGGACCAGGCCAAAGCCAGAAGCCAGGAGCTCTCTATCGGTCTCCGACATGTGTGTCAGGGGCTGACGCACTTGGGCTATCTTACCCTGATTTCCCAGGCGCATCAGCAGGACGCTGCATTGGAAGTTGCACAGCCAAGACTAGAAGCAGCACTTGGATTGGGATGCCAGAGTCTTAGCAAGTGGCAGCTTATCCTGATTTACAACAATTCCACCGTCCACTCCCATACAAGTTATATTTTTTCATTTGAAAGGCGGCATTCTAGAGAGAGAGAGGTAGAAGGGAAAGAGAGAGAGACAGCGAGAGGGAGGGGGAAATCTTTGATTCCTCAATAGCCCCAAGCAGCTTGGGATAGGCCAGGTCAACAGAATTCAGGAATTATATGTGGGTGCCCCATGGCCCCACATGAGTAGGAGGGATACAAATACT
This sequence comes from Lepus europaeus, assembly GCF_033115175.1. NCBI lineage: Eukaryota > Metazoa > Chordata > Mammalia > Lagomorpha > Leporidae > Lepus > Lepus europaeus. The sequence goes on from NC_084836.1 coordinate 6,602,234, forward strand.
TGGGCCACTATCAGCTGGACTGGAGACTGAAGCAGGGGTCAATATGGGGTGCAGGCATCCCAAGCAGTGGCTTAGCCTGCTGCATAAGGTCAACTCTGACTTTTTTTTTTTTTAATTTATTTGAGAGGCAGAGTTACAGACAGAGACAGGGAGAGAGGTCTTCCATCAGCTGCTTCACTCCCAGATGACCGCAACAGCTGCAGCTGAGCCAATCCGAATCCAGGAGCTTCTTTCAGATCTCTCACGTGGGAGCAGAGGCCCAAGCACTTGGGCCATCCTCTACTGTTTTCCCAGGCCATAGCAGAGAGCTGGATCTGAAGAGGAGCAGCAGGGAGAAGAAATGGTACCACATGAGATTCCAGCACTGCGGGTGGAGGTTTAATCCGTTACGTCACAGCACTGGTTCCCTCTGACATCTATTTTAATAAATGTCTCAGAGGCTAGTGCTGTGGCGTAGTGAGTAAAGCCACCACCTGCAGTGCTGATAAACCATATTACTTCTGATTCAGCTCTCTGCTATGGTTGGGAAAGCAGTAGAAGGCCCAGATGCTTGGACCCCTGCACCCACATGGAAGACCCGGAAAAAGCTGGTGGCTCCTGGCTTTGGATTGGCCCAGCTCCAGCCACTGCAGCCATTTGGGGAGTGAACCAGTGGATGGAAGACTTCTCTCTCTTCCTCTGCCTCTCAAATAAATAGATAAATCTTTTTTTAAAAAAATAAAGTGCATAAGATGTTTAACTGCCTGGTAGCAAAGGAATGGTTATAAAGCAAAATTTTCATCACACACAAGCAGAGAAATGAACAGACCCAAAATTAGGATGCCAGAATCCTTCTCATCCTCTTTTGCTCTTACTCCTATCTTAAGAAGAGGTTAGGCTTTCAAGAAATATCAGTTGTTGAAAGGGTACACTGGGGGCCAGCGCTATGGCACAGCAGGTAAAGCTGCTGCCTGCAGGGCTGGCATCCCATATGGGAACCAGTCTGAGTCCCGGCTGTTCCACTTCCAATCCAGCTCACTCTCTCTCTGCCTCTCCTTCTCTGTGTAACTCTTTCAAATAAATAAATAAATCTTAAAAAAAGGTACACTACTCCTCCTGATCAATCATCTCCATTAACAGTAATTTCTCTGCATGCTACAAACCTCAAACCACGACACAAGTATTTCTTTTCTGATGTTTAAAACACAAGTAGGGCCAGCATTCTGGTGTACCAAGTGGGCCACTGTTTGTATAGCTTGCAGTTTGAGTTGGGGCTCCTCAAATTCTGTTCCAGCTCTCTGCTTATGAGCCTGGGAAAACAGTGGAGGACGGCATGAGTGTCTGGGAGATCCAGAGCTCTGGGAACCTGGATTTGTCTTAGGCTAGTCCCAGCCGTTGTAGAATGACCCAGTGGATGGAAGGCTGATCTCTCACTCTGACTTCTGAGTACAGTATATTAGAAAAAAGAAACCTAGAAATCCCAATGTCCAACTGTAAAAGACTGTTCAATGAATATGTATATGAAGTATATGAAGATGCTTCCAAAAGTTCATGGTCCAAAGTATTTTTGAAAACCATGCATAGAGCCGGCGCCGCGGCTCACTAGGCTAATCCTCCGCCTTGCGGCGCCGGCACACCGGGTTCTAGTCCCGGTCGGGGCACCGATCCTGTCCCGGTTGCCCCTCTTCCAGGCCAGCTCTCTGCTGTGGCCAGGGAGTGCAGTGGAGGATGGCCCAAGTCCTTGGGCCCTGCACCCCATGGGAGACCAGGAGAAGCACCTGGCTCCTGCCATCGGAACAGCCCGGTGCGCTGGCCGCAGCGCGCTACCGCGGCGGCCATTGGAGGGTGAACCAACGGTAAAAGGAAGACCTTTCTCTCTGTCTCTCTCTCTCACTATCCACTCTGCCTGTCAAAAAAAAAAAAAAAAAAAATAAATAAATAAATAAAAAAAAAAAAAAGAAAACCATGCATAGTTTTTCATGTTATTTTCCATAAACTTTTCGAAGACTCCTTGTACATTCAAAAGGATATACTGTGTACTGAATATCAAAGTATCTACATAGTGTTAAAGATATGGAATCATGGGATCCCATTGCTGCACATGTAAACGCATATATGCAAAAACAGATCAAGAAAAATATACACTAATGGCAGCTATGATCTGGTAGATAAACTTTTAAGGGTTCTTATGTGTTATAATCCAAAAATTTTGGAAAATTACCATGTAGCAAAAGAAAAAATAGATAAAAAGGTAAAATAAGGACTTAGTCCAGCATTTACAGATGTCATTTACACACACAACTGACATCACACCCATTACCAGGACACAAACTTACTCATGTTGCCCATGGGCCGCATGCCTTGGGGAGACTGCCCAGATTGCTGATTCTGTTGGCTCTTCGCTTGCACTTGGGGTTGGGTCGGCATCTGATTTACTTGGTAGGGTAGTCCAAGAGCTGCATAGGCTCTTTCTATAGAACTGGGATCAATCTGACTGACCGTGCTTAGGCTGGGGGTAGACTGCTGACCCACCCCTAGAGAGCTAGGGTTTCCTAATCCAACAGGTGCGCCAGTCAAAATTGCTAGAGAAGACAAAAGATAGGGATTAAAGTTGGTTTAGAAAGAGAGACTAACATGTTTGATTAAATTTCAAAAAAACAAAATTATTGTTGTTTGGTTATAAAACATCACAGTACATGTATCTTGTCTCCCACTAGTTTCTTAAAAATTTTTTGTAGATATAGAATTGCTTGATCAAAGGGGATTTTTAGTGTAAAAACAACATACAGCTTCTCACAGTCAACTGTGTATGCATATCTTACAGTCACATAAATGCCACCAGATAGCATCATTTCTGCAAATGTGATAGGAGAGAAATGGTCCCTTTATTTATTATTTCAACAGTGAAATTCACTGGGTGAATTCTCAAGTGAATTTCCTATTCCTTTTATTATTTTAAAAAGATTTATTTCAAAAGCAGAGTTACAGAAAGAGAGGGAAACACACAGACAGAGGGAGAGAGAGAGATCTTCCATCTACTGACTCACTCCCCAAATGGCTACAATGGCCAGGTCTGGACCAGGTCAAAGCCAGGAGTCCTCAACTCTGTGCTCAGGTCTCCCACACGAGCGGCAGAGGCTTCCACCGCTTTCCTAGGTATATCAGCAGGGAACCAGGCTGCAAGTGCAGCAGCTGGGACTCAGAACGGCACTCATATGGGATGCTGGCATTGCATGACGCTGCTTAACTCACTAGGCCATAATACCAGGCCTTCCTATTTCTATTCACATAGGATTACTTGACTTTCCTCTAAGTGCTTCTTTAAATCAGTCTCAATTTTCTATTTAAATAATTTTAAACTATCTTGAGTATTTAGATCACAGGTACCAAACAGCAACTTGTTTAGTGCCAGAACAATAATGCTGAAGTTTCCTTGCACTTGAAATGTAGCATCAGCTATTATTTTTTTTAAATAAAGAATGAATTTGAAAGTTCTTGGGTCTTATTTTAGCTATTAAAGCAGTTCAATCTATTCATTAATATGAGGTTAATGGGAAGAGGAAAAACCAAAATAAACATTCCTTCAACTCAGCACATTTCATTTTCATTTAAAATAGCACCAGGTAATCACAAGTATTTCACATCATCAAGAAGTACTCTATCTACATTCAGAGTACATTAGGTATAAAACTTCAAAAGATTTTATGACTTACACTGTTGATTTCTCTTATCCCCAGCATTTTTGAGAGGAAGACACACAGGACAATCATGCCTTGTACAGTTCTTCCAGTGTGAAATGATTTGTCGAGAAGATGCACAGTGTGCCACTAATGAAAAAAAAAAAATTGTCCATGAATAGGTTATATACTCGCATTACTAGCTAACTTACTGATTATTTAACAGATGTTACAAATGTTAACTCATGTCACCTTCCTAACATCCTTACAGGTAGCTCTAATTAATACTCTGATTTTAAAATTAACAGGCAGAAAATCATCAAGCTATTTACAGAAAATCGGTCTCCCTTTATAACCATTTCCCCCCAACATGCTACATGACCCACATGCTGCTGAGTGGACACATTCTAACCCAAAGTTACGACAGACATAGACAGGCCTATGAAAGGATTTTAATGATTCCATACACAAACTGTATTAAACTGGGTGAAGTTAAATTAAAAATAATCATATATAAAGGATGCGATGTTGGGGCAAATCAAATTCAATGAGGATCACCACAAAGAGGGAAGACCTTTAACCCTTCCTCTGCTACCATATCCCTATAAATTCCTAAAAGGATACTGAATTTTTATTATTTCCTAATACACAGTTAAGACAGACATGACCAGTAAAGACATCAGAGTAACTGTATGTTTACTGTATGCTTCTCTATAATTGCCAAAAATTGTATGCAGCCAAGATGTCCTTTACCAGGTGAATGATAAACTGTGGTGCATCCAGACAATGGAATTTTAAAAAGCTTGAGTTATAAATGATACACGAAGTATTATACACATTTAATGTACACTTTTTTTTTTGACAGGCAGAGTGGACAGTGAGAGAGAGAAAGAGAGAGAGAGAAAGGTCTTCCTTTTCCTTTGGTTCACCCCCCAAATGGCTGCTACGGCCGGCGCACTGCGCAGATTCGAAGCCAGGAGCCAGGAGCCAGGCGCCTCCTCTTGGTCTCCCACGCAGGTGCAGGGCCCAAGCACTTGGGCCATCCTCCACTGCCTTCCCAGGCCACAGCAGAGAGCTGGCCTGGAAGAGGAACAACCGAGACAGAACCGGCTCCCCAACCGGGACTAGAACTCAGAGTGCTGGTGCCGCAGGTGGAGAATTAGCCAAGTGAGCCATGGCACCGGCCTTAATGTACACATTTTGATGAGTTTAAACTACATATGTGTATGTTTGTAACATCATAACCACAACCAAGGTATCAGACCTATCCATCCCTTCATCCAGTGGGCCCACTCACCTTGGCAGGACTTGCCTGACTGGCAGTGCGTCATGTGGTTCAGGACATTCTTCATGGTGCGACAGTGGGGAAGGTTGCACTGCCTCACTTCTCCATTAGCCTGTTCCCGGCGCTGGCACTTGTGTGCGTGTAAAAGGAGAACAAGCTGCTGCTGAATGAGCTTGCGTTTCTCAGGGTCAGCTGTGTGTGCTCCAGAACCCATTCCTTGGGCAACTGGAGTCACCAGGCCCGGTTGCTGCACCTGCGGGGCAGGTTGTTGGCCCTAAGGGTTAGAATGATAAAGACACTTAATGTTATGTGTAATGTACTAACTCCTAATAAACAAGGACCTAGATATTTAAAATTAAAATCTCTCTTGCTGATTTACAATATGCTACATTTTCAAATATAAACAAATGATAGCTCCTACCATAAATAAAACTCAATTTAGTAAGAAAGTAAAAAGCATCACAATGTAATTAATCACATGCACAACAAACTGAACAAAACCAAAGAGAAGGGCATGGTAAATCCCAGTGGGAGAGAGCAAAGCAAGGAGGTGGTAGCATGATTAGCAAGTCCTTGCCAGGTTTTTCAAGAGCAACAGTGGCAGTGTTACGTTCAAGACTTAGGATGCCCATATTCCATGAGAATGCCTGGCTACTCTGCTTTCTTTTTTAAAAGATTTATTCATTCATTTGGAAGTCAGAGCTACACAGAGAAGGAAGGGGGGGAGAGAAAGAGAAAGAGAAGGGTCCTCCATCCACTGGCCCATTCCATAATTGGCTGCAACCACCAGAGCTGCACCAATCCAAAGCCAGGAGCCAGGAGCCCCCTGGTCTCCCCTGTGGGTGCAGGGGCCAAGGACCTGGTCCATCCTCCATTGTCCTCTCAGGCCACAGCAGAGAGCTGGATTGAAAGTGGAACAGCCGAGACTCGAACTGGCACCTATATGGGATGCTGGCACTACAGGCAGTGGCTCTACCTGCTACACTGCAACGCTAGCCACTACTTTGCTTTCAATCCAGCTTCCTGCTAATATGTATTCTAGGAGGCAGCAGATGATAACTCAAGAACCTGAGGGCCGGCGCCATGGCTCAACAGGCTAATCCTCTGCCTGGGGCGCCGAATTCTGTCCCGGTTGCCCCTCTTCCAGGCCAGCTCTCTGCCTGGGAGTGCAGTGGAGGATGGCCCAAGTGCTTGGGCCCTGTACCCACATGGGAGACCAGGAGAAAGCACCTGGCTCCTGGCTTCGGATCAGCACAGTGCGCCGGCCTAGCGGCCATTGGAGGGTGAACCAACGGCAAAAGGAAGACCTTTCTCTCTTTCTCTCACTGTCCACTCTGCCTGTCAAAAAAAAAAAAAAAAAAAAAAAAAGAAACTGAGTCCCTGCCACCCATAAGCAAGACAAGGACTGAGTTATCAGCTTCTGGCTTCCTTATGGCGTTTGAGGGGTGAGTTAGTGGACAGAAGGCCTCTGTCTCTGTTTCTTTCTCCCACACTTTCTCCTCCTCCCTCTGCTTTTTGAATAAAATGAAAATAATTTTTTAAAAAGGATTTACTTATTTGAAAGAGTTACAGAGAGGGAAGGAAAGACAGATCCTCCCATCTGCTGGTTCCATCTTCATATGGCCACAATGGCCAGGGCTGGGCCAGGCCGAAGCCGGAACAAAGGAACCAGGAGCCTCATCCGGGTCTCCTTTGTGGGTGGTAGGGGCCCAGGCACCCAAGCTATCTGCTGCTGCTTTTCCCAAACCATCAGCAGGGAGACAGTGTGGAAACAGAGCAGCCGGGAATAGACCTGGTACTCAAATGGAATGCTAGCTTTGCAGGCAGCAGCTTTACCTGCCATGCCAGAATGCTGGCCCTGATTTTTATTGTGCTTTTTAATTTATTTGAAAGTCAGAATTAGAGAGAGAGAACTTCCATCCACTGGTTCACTCCCCAGGTGGCCACAGGTGCCTGGGGCTGAGCCAGGCTAATCCAGGAGCTTCAGCCAGGTCTCCCATGTGGGTGGCAGGGACCCAATCACTTGAGCCATCCTCCACTGCTTTTCCCAGGCCATCAGCAAGGATGTGGGCCAGAAGTGGAGCAGCCAGGAATCAAACTGGTGCCTATAAGGGATGCCAGTGTCACATGTAGCAGCTTTACCCAAAACATCACAACACTGGCCTAGGTCTCTTTTAAAGACCGGCCCTGTGGCTCACTAGGCTAATCCTCCACCTGCGGCGCTGGCACCCTGGGTTCTACTCCTGGTTGGGGCGCCGGTTTTGTCCCGGTTGTTCCTCTTCCAGTCCAGCTCTCTGCTGTGGCCCGGGAAGGCAGTGGAGGATGGCCCAAGTCCTTGGGTCCTACACCTACATGGGAGACCAGGAGGAGGCACCTGGCTCCTGGCTTCAGATCAGCGCAGTGCACCAGCCATAGTGGCCATTTGGGGTTTGAACCAATGGAAGGAAGACCTTTCTCTGTCTCTGTCCAAAAAAAAAAAAAAAAAGAAAAAAAAATTATAAATAAATAAATAAAAAGATCAACGAGAAGCTTGTTGGTAGACAAGGCGTGTTTTGGGTGGGTAGAAAATTAATTTTTTTGTAAACTCTCGAAGAAATTTAGTTTTCAATTTCTGAAGACATAAATAATATGGCTTTATTAATATTTACATCTCTAGTACATAGCTGATTATCTGAAATAAGGGCAGTGAACATGTAACACAAAGCAAAAAACAAAACATCTGAAACAAATAAAATTACTTAAATCAATTTTTTTAAAAAAACGGAAATTACTCAATAAATTTACAACAAGAAATGGAGCTATTTTAGAAAAATATCAATGTTAGAAGCTTCTGAAAAATTTTCCATAACAAAACCACTGCTTGTAAGTATAATTTAATGGGTCAATTTAAAAAATACAGAAAAATAATAGTATATAACTTTTGAGACAGTAGTTAGCTTTGTGTAGTATTTACCAAATAAAATCAGGAAGTATGGTCCCTGAGAGTTGGAATCCTGTGTGCCAGCGTCCTTCTCCCAAAGAGAAAGGTTCCACTGTCCTATCCTTCAGAAATGCTCACCAGCCAAAGGTACTCAATGACAGAACCCTATAACTTCATGATGGCAGCACACATGGCTCTTGTTTGGATAAGCATTCTTACTGATCATGACACACAAGAACAAAGTACCATATAAAATGAAGTAAACCACAGGTTCACAGGGGTCATCTACTAAACTGGGTTCCTCATGGGTAAAAATCCTAGTATGTATAGAAGGTGCAAAAAGTAACACAACTCATTTGTTAAAACGCCAGTTTGAGACAAGTCTGTAATTAGCACTCACCATGTTGGGCATTCCTCCTCCGGGAACACCCTTTTTATCCATTGCAAATGGAGATAAACTATTTGGTAGTACAGTCTTTGTCTGAATCTGGAGACCAAGGCCACTGGCTCCAATCTGCTGTCCAGAACTCTGAGTATATGGGGAACCATAAGGGTTGGGGTTGCTCATCATTCCCATCTAAGAGCAAGAAACAAAAAAAAATTTTATTCCTCAGATTAGAGTATTCTCTTCCTTGTGTCACTATTCTCTTCCTGTTCCCTAATTATAAAGAAAATTTTAAAAGAAATCCTCTGCTGGTATCAGAAAACATATAGTATGATTGTATCTACTAAACAAGGTTTGTCATTCCAGTCCATCAGAGCAACACACATGGTATTTATGGACTTTCATTCAATGTATAAATCACGACTAATTCAATTCAGTTCAATACCATTTAATCCTAGACATTTTATAGTTTGACATGTCAAAGCATTTTAATGTGTATTTCAGCATTTTCTTTATGTAAAAGATAGAAAATTGGTGGTTTGTGGGATTTGTCCTTTAAAGAAATATATTTATTTGAAAGGAGGGGAGAGACAGACAGAGATGGAAAGATCAATCACTCAGCGAGGTTCCATCTTCTGGTTAGCTCCCCAGATTGCCCCAACAGTCTGGTCTGGGCCAGGCCAATGACAAGAGCCAAGAATCTCAACCAGGTTTCCCATATAGGTGGCAAGGAGGGGCCCAAGTCCTTGTGCCATCATCTGCTGTCTTCCCAGGTGGATTAGCAGGAAAACTAGACTGAAAGTCAATCAGCCAGGACTTGAACTGACACTCTGATACAGGATGACAGCATTGCAAGAGGTGGCTTAACCTGTAGTGCCACAACATTGGCCCCTCATTTAGGAATAATGGCAGTATTTATAAATCTTTTTTTTTTTTTAAGATTTATTTATTGATTTCAAAGTCAGAGTTACACAGAGGAGAGGCAGAGCGAGAAAAGAAGTCTTCCATCCACTGGTTCACTCCCCAGTTGGCTGCAATAACCAAAATCACACTAATCAGGAGCCAGGAGCTTCTTCTGGGTCTCCCATATGGGTACAGGGGCCCAAGGACTTGGGCCATCTTCTACTGCTTTCCCAGGCCATAGCAGAGAGCTGGAATGGAAATGGAGCAGCCGGGACATGAACTGGCACCCATATGGGATACTGACACTGCAGGCGGTGGCCTCACCCACTACACCACAGCGCCGGCCCCTATAAAACCTTTTGATTCTAAATTTAGGTAGACTATGCAAAAAACTCTGGACTCTTTACCATTCTTTTCTATTTTAAACCTAGCAGTTCTATTTCTTAAGTCTTCTGCTTAGTCCTTAAAGTAATTTGACTTTGGAGCCAGCACCATAGCATAGTGGGTAAAGCTGTCTAGTACGATGCCAGCACTGGTGCCAGTTGGTGTCCCAGCTGCTCCACTTCTGATCCAGCTCCCCGCTGAAAGCCTGGAAATGCAGCAGAGGATGGCCTGAGTGTTTGGGTCCCTGCCATCCATGTGGAAAACCCAGATTAAACTGCTGGCTTTGGGCTGGTCCAGTACTGGCTCTTAGGGGGAGTAAATCAGTAGATCAAATATTTCCGTGTCTCTCTCTCTTTCAAAATAAATAAATAAATCGGGAAAAAAAAAAAAAAAGAACAAAATATGGCTGGTGCTGTGGCATAGCAGGTGAAGCTGGCGCTTGCAGTGCCAGCATCCCATATCAGCGCCGATTCAAGACCTGGCTGCTCCACTTCTGATCCAGCTCTCTGCTATGGCCTAAGAAACCAGTGGAAGATGGCCCAAATGCTTGGGCCCCTGCACCTGCATCGGGAACTCGGAGGAAGCTCCTGGCTTCGGGCTGGCGCAGCTCTGGCCATTGAGGCCAATTGGGGAGTGAACCAGTAGATGGAATTCCTCTCTCTCTCTGCCTCTCCTTCTCTCTCTGTTTAACTCTCAGTTTTAAGTAAAATAAATAAATAAATCTTTAAAAAAAAAAAAAGGTAATTTGATTTTGTAACCCCTATGTACTAAAAAAACTAGCTTCTCTTCTGAATTTATGTTAACTTCACTTGGAGCCATCATAATCATTCTCCCTCTCTCAATTTCTCCTCCTGTCACTGTCAAAGTTCAAACCCTTTATCACTGCTTGCATACACTGTATGCAACAGTTATGCCTGCCTCCTGTATTCAACTCTCTAGTAATAAGGAAACAAACTAAGGTAAACACCAAGAGCTTCATGAGGCCTGACTGCCTCTCCATGGTATTACACTAGTCCTTGTACATATGACTTGTAAATGTAAAAACATCCTGCTTCTTGGGCACAACTTTTGCTTGAAGCTTTCCCTGTCTGCAACTGAGCAGATGCACACCTCCTTTCCTATTCTGCTTCCTGACGCTAACCTGTAAGGAAACAAACGGCAGTCACTGTAATGTCGCTTTGTTGTTCATTTAGTTACGTCACAACCAAGAAGCACCTGTGATTCTACGCATCCTTGAAATGCCAAATGTTACTTATGATTCTGTGAAGCACTGTCTCTTCACAGCCCTGGCACAAGGGAACATGTCTATATCTAACACATTTGTGAAAACGTATGCCTCTCCAATAGGCAGACCACGTACAAAAGGGACAGAATCTCAATTCATTTATCATTGTAGTCCCATTATCTTGACCTCTTAAATATCATAGCTCTTTTAATTAGGAAAACAGAAACTATAAAAGCCATAAATTGTATGAACCCCCTGTAAATAAAATTCATTTCTTTAAATCATATGCATTCTGTATAGTCTATACATCTATATGAATGTGACAGCTTCATCAATTCAAAAGTTTGTCTGTGGTAGAAAGGAAAATAAATTAAAAGCACTAATGATAGGGTAATGAGAATAAAGAAAGTAGCATGGTTTGGATGAAGGCATACAAGAATGGGACAGCTTGAATGGGTAGCACCCAGGGCAAAAAATTTCTCAGAAAGTTGAAATTTTCTAAGGAAATCTGACCAGTACGATTGTAGGGACAGGGGCCAGTGCTGTGGGGTAGTGGGTAAAGCACCTGGTGCTGGCAAATCAACAGATGTTCCATTTCTGATCCAGCTCCCTGCTAATGCACCTGGTAAGGCAAAGTAAGATGGCCCAAGTCCTTGGGACCCTGCACCCATGTGGGAGACCTGGAAGAAGCTCCTGGTTCCTGGCTTCGGATCAACCTAGTTCTGGCCATGGTGGCCCTTTGGGGAGTGAACAAGCAGGTAGAAGATCTGTCTCATACCAGCCCCAGTAATTCAGCATTTCAAGTAAATAAACAAATCTTTAAAAAAATAAAATCCTGGGGACGGCGCCATGGTTCACTTGGTTAATCCTCCACCTGCGGCGCCGGCATCCCATGTGGGCACTGGTTCTAGTCCCAGTTGCTCCTCTTCCAGTCCAGCTCTCTGCTGTGGCCCGGGAGGGCAGTGGAGGATAGCCCAAGTGCTTGGGCCCCTGCACCCGTGTGGGAGACCAGGAGGAAGCACCTGGCTCCTGGCTTCGGATCGGTGTAGCTCGGACCATAGCGGCCATTTTGGGGGTGAACCAACGGAAGGAAGACCTTTCTCTCTGTCTCTCTCTCTCACTGTCTAACTCTATCTGTCAAAAAAAAAAAAAAAATCCTGCAATCTGTGCACTGCCTTGATGTCCTTTATAATAATGTTTTTATTCAAACACATCCCAACACAATCTGGTACTTCATGACTACATAGACACCGCCTGCTTGCCTATAGCAACTAAACTTCAACCAGGTACCAACACTGCTTGTTCCCTCAACAATAAGGCATTACCTAGAAAACTCCAAGCTCATTCTATAGCAGACTGCATGGCAGTCTCAAATACATGGCAGTGTCTTCTGGGCAGCTGGTGGTAATTTAGTCCTGACATTTTAGGTCACTCTACCAACAAGGATGCTCTGGTTCTTCTTTTTCTATTTCCCTCAGTTTTGCTGCCAGAGTTATTAAAAAAATAAATAAATACAACCTTCTATCTCCTGAACCTTTTCCCTACTCCCACACCAAATATAAACAGGAAGAAAATGTACTGTATTCCATTTCTTCTGCAACATGGGCAGTGACTTTCTTTTCCATAGCTAATATACTCCCAGGGTCGCCTGACCCAGCACCATGCAGACACCGTCTAAAGTGAAAGGCAGAGACTGGTGATGTGGGTTTAGCTACTGCCTACGAAGCTAGGTGCTGGTCTGAGACCTGGCTGCTCTACTCTTGATCCAGCTTCCTGTTAACGTGCCTGGGCAGGCAGTGGAAGATGGCCTAAATGCTTGGGCCTTTACACACACGTGGGAGACCTGGATGAAGCTCTTGGCTTTGGATCAGCCCAGCCCTGGGTCATTTGAGAAGTGAAGCAGTGGATGGAATCTCTCTCTCTGTTACTCTGCCTTTCAAAAAAAAAAAAAAAAAAAAAAGGTAAACAAAGTATCTCAGAATATGGCATTGAAAGCCTGTCTCCCTCCCCTTGGGGACTCTTAGACCCTGTCTTACACACCTCACGGCCCAAAAACTAGTCCTTCTTAACGCTTCTTGTTAACCCAAGGCTACCTAAGTTATTAAAACAGACATGCAACAGATCATACCTCTTACTTTAAAACTTATGTTAAACACTCTTTAACATTACTTGGCAAAGGCCAAGTGAACATCACAAACTGATTGTCAGAGAGCTCCATAACTGACATTAATAATCCTATAAAAAGGTAAGAAGGAAAGGAGAAAGGAAAAGCAAAAGCAAAGCAAAAAAGCTTCCTGCTTACGTACGCTCTGGAAGGCAGCAGGTGATGGCTCAAGTACTGGGTCCCTGCCACTGTCACTGGAAATCTGGATTGAGTTCCTGGACCCCAGCTTTGGTCTTGGCCTGGCCAAAATTTTTAAACCTCTGACAACAGAGTAGACCCCTGCCATATAACTTACATTGTGTAAGATTAAACATCAACAGTGAGGAGTAAGTGGATAACGGACTCCAACACTCACCTTAAGAGGCTGGGGGCCTCTCAATCCTGTTTGTCCTCCCATTTGAGGAGAGCCCTGCTGCAGTGGCTCTGACAGTAAGTTGCCAGCATTTCCCATGCTTGGGTTTGGGTACTGCATATTCGGTCGCCCTCGGCCTGCTCCAATTGAACCGTTCATGACTTGATTAGGCATCATCCCCTGTCCATTGCCTGCAGCCAACATTCCAGGATTCATGCCAGCATTCATCCCTGTGTTCATTCCCATGGCAGGCTGATTAACTGGACTGTTCATCATACCTGCTGTGGACTGCGTGGGACCCTGATTTGGTCCACCAGTACCCACTCCCATGTTGGGAGAAGTCAAGCCGGCCTGTGCCATCGGGCTTTTCACCATGCTGTTTATCAAACCTAATCCAGGACTGTTCTGTTGGGCCTGGCTGGCCATGACTTGGCCAGGGCCACCAACCCCCATATTGAGGTTAGGGGAACTACCAGACCGCAGCAATTCTGACAGCTGTTTATGTTTGGAGGCTGCATCTTGTACTATGCCAAGACTTGTCTGAAGCTGACTAATATCACCACCATTGGTCAGTCCCAATTCTGTAGAGTTGATCAATTCATCTGGTAAGTCGTGCTCCAGGTCGAACAGTGAACCAAAATCTAAAAGCAAAGAGAAAAGATGTTAAAGTTGAACAGAAGGAAAATCAGAAACTGCTGTACACTGTTTTTAATAAGCATTATAGATATCATTTCTAAACCTTCACTCCATGGAACAGTATCTCTATTGTTTTGCAGTTTTTTCATGTTATGCTGAAACATTTTGTAATATAAATGAAAAAACAGGGTTATTTAGTTATACCAACAGGTTTAAATACGTAACAACTGTATCTAAAATAAAACCAAGGGGAAAAAAAGATGAACTGTTAGTTAACATGCATTATGTGAGTTCCTGGAAGCTTAAACTGATAGTCCAAAAAAAAGGGTAAGCAATTCTGTTGTACGAATAAGCAGAATTCCTTAGAAGGTTAAAAGATTTGTCTACATACAAACAATGCAGAATGAAAGCAAAAATTAAAGTTTATAGTCATAAAGAAAGATAGCTGATATGAAAGAGCTACCATTTGTAGAATTCTCAGTGTGTGTTTTCTCAAGGACCCATCACAGTGCCCACCACAAAGCAGGTCCTTTGAAACTAGGTGAATTTGCTTTCACAAGACCGGCAGCAACACAATAGTTTTCCTCAACCAAAATCTAGCCAGGATAGGGCATAAAGCTATGTTTCCTTCAACACACAAAACATCCCCATCCCACTCCCACCAAAAAACGGCAGAAATTACAAATTAACACACGATTTCTCAGGGCCAGTGCTGTGGCACAGGGGGGTAAGCTGCCGCCTGCCGGCAGCTGCACTTCTGATCCAGCTCTCTGTTAACGCACCTGGGACAGCAGAAGATGTCCCAAGTATTGGGCCCCTAACCCCACATGGGAGAGCTGGAAGAAGTTCCTGGCTTCCGATCAGCAAGCTCCAGCCACTGCATCTGGGATGGATGATCTCTCTATTTCTCTGCGCCCCCCACCCCAACTCTGCCTTTCAAATAAATAAATCTTTTGCTTAAATATTTATTTATGAAAGAATTACAGAGAGAGGATGAGGGTGAAGGAGAGAGGTGTCTTCCATCTGCTAGTTCACTCCCCAAATGGCTGAAATGGCCAGAGCTGAGCCTATCCAGAGCCAGGAGCCAGGAGCTTCTTCTGAGTCTCCCACGCGAGGGCAGGGGCCAAGGACTTGGGCCGTCCTCTGCTGCTTTCACACATTAGCAGGGAGCTGGAACAGAAGTGAAGCAGCCAGCAATGCAAGTGATGGCTTTACCCGCTACACCACAATGCTGGTCCCCAAATAAATAAATCTTAAAAAAAAAAAAAGATAGCAGATCCCTGGTCTCTCTGCTTGTTGGCAACAGCACCTGTGACCAAAACATGACAATTAAAAAAAAGGCTTCCAGATATCAGCAAATTGTGTCCTGGTGCAAAACTGTTTTTTATTGACTTGTTTATGGACAAGGGATCTTCAGAAAGTTCAGAGATGTGTAGCATGAAAAACCAAGGAACGAACTTCAAATTTTTCTGCACCAAAATACATCTTTTAATCCAGTTTCCACAACCTGTTTTTTGAAGTCCCCTCACATTGACCTATGACAAAGTTTTTGAGCTTTCTTTCAATTATCCAGTTTTCACATTAAAAAGGCAGTACTGGGGCTGGTGCTGTGGTGCAGTTGGTTAATTCTCTGCTGGCAGCGCCAGCATCCTATATGGGTGCAGATTCTAGTCTCAGCTGCTCCTCTTCAGCCAGGTCTCTGCTACAGCCTGGGAGAGCAGTAGAAGACGGCCCAAGTCCTTGGGCACCTGCGCCCATCTGGGAGACCCAGAAGTAGCTCCTGGCTTCAGATTGGTACAGCTCCTGCTGCTGCTGCCATTTGGGGAGTAAAACAGCAGATGGAAGACCTTTCTCTCATTCTCTCTGCCCTAACTCTAGCTCTCAAAGAAATAAATAAGATCTTTATAAGTAAAAAAGTCAGTACTGAGTATTTAATATAGTTACAATCTATAATAGCTTATCCTATAAAAAATATGCATCCCTTGCCAACAGCTATTGCTTTAATGATCTACTTGATCCAATTAATCTTGGTATCTAAGTATGGCTCTCTGCCCCTGCTGCTCTATCCTGTCACTGAAATTATCTGTCCGCCTCCATCCCCACTCTGCCATCTTGTCTCACCATCCCTCACCCCACCCATGCACCCAGACTCTGAGAAGAATATGCCTTATTATTACACCCAACTTCTTGAAAAATGTCCAGCACAGTAAGCATGTGGCCACACCTGAACTGTATTCCCAGATCGACATGACTTAAAATCTACAGTTCTACAGATTTTCCTTTTGAAAAATCATATGCCACTTCAGAGTAAAAACATGTAGTAAACAATAGATTTGGAATATAAAGATTCAAATACAATGAACCTAAAGCCACTTCTCACATGGTTGTTTGATATACTGACATATTTCCTTATTTTCTATTTATATAATTTACAAAATTGGAATCAAACTTTCTATGTTTACTGTTCCCTTGATCCAAGCAAGAAAAAAAATATCATCAGCGTATTGAACACGGGGTTGGAGCTGAATTAAAATAATCTCTCATGTGACCGGCGCTATGGTGTAGCAAGTAAAGCCACCACCTGCAGTGTCGGCACCAATATGGGCGCCAGTTCGAGTACTGGCTGCTCCACTTCCGATCTGGCTCTCTGCTTTGGCCTGGAAAAGCAGCAGCAGACGGTCCAAGCGCTTGGGCCCCTGCATCCACATGAGACCCCCAAAGAAGCTCCTGGCTCCTGGCTTCTGATCAGCTCAGCTCCAGCTGTTGCGGCCAATTCAGGAGTGAACCAGTGGATGGAAGACCTCTCTCTGTCTCTGCCTCTACCTCTCCTTTTCTCTCTGTGTAACTCCAGCTTTCAAATAAATAACTAAAGAATCTTTAAAAAAATAATCTCTCCTTAGAATTTAGATACGACTGGCGCTGTGGCAAAGCAGGTAAAGCTACCGCCTGCAGTACCGGCATCCCATATGGGTGCCAGTTCAGAGTCACGGCTGCTCCACTTCTGATCCAGCTCTCTGCTATGGCCTGGGAAAGAAGTAGAAGATGGACCAGGTAGGGTCCCTGCACCCACGTGGGAGACCCAAAAAAGCACCTGGCTCCTGGCTTCAGTTCGGTGTAGCTATGGCTGTTGCGGCTGATTGGGGAGTGAACCAAAGGATGGAAGACCTTTTTCTGTCTCTCCCTTTCTCTGTAATTCTTTGAGATAAATAAATAAATCTTAAAAAAAAAAAAAATTAGACACAAGTAAATAACCACACAGGAAATCACAAAAGAAACTAAGTTGGGGCTGGAGCTGTGGCGCAGTAGGTTAAGCCTCCACCTGTGGTGCTGGCATCCCATATGGTTGCCCATTCAAGTCCTGACTGCTCCACTTCTGATCCAGCTCCCTGTTAATGGGCCCAGGAAAGCAGCGGAAAATGGTCCAAGAGCTTGGGCCTCTGCACCCACTTGGGAGACCCAGAGGAAGCTCCTAGCTCCCATTTGGGGTATGAACCATCAGGTGTAAGAACTCTCTTCTGATTGCAGCTTCCTGCTGATGTGCACTGTGGGAGGCAGTGGTGATGGCTCAAGCTGCTGGGTACCTGCCACCCACGTGGGAGATCCGTATTGGGCTCTGGGGTCCTGTCTTTGACCTGGCCCAGCCTGGCTGCTGCAAGCATTTAGGGGAATGAAAAAACACACACACAGACCCTTCTCTGCTTTCCAAATAAAAATAAATACATGCCATTAAAGTTCTGTAATCTAAAGGCTTGCTTGGGACGCTTACATTCCACACGGCAGTGCCTAGGTCTCAGTCCCGGCTCCACTTCTGATACCGGCTCTCTACTAATGAGCATCCTGGGAAGCAGTAGATGATGGCTCAAGGAGTTGGGACCCTGCCACCCATTGAGGAGACCTGGACTGAATCTGGTGTGTCTCAGCCCTGATTGCTGCAGGCATTGAGAGTAAACCAGGTCCTCTTTCAAATAAAAATTTCTAAGAATTTTTTTATTGATTTATTTCAAAGTTAGAGTTACAAAGAGAGAGGGGAGGGAGGAATGGAGGGAAAGAGAGATTCTTCTACCTGCTGGTTCACTCCCTAGATGGCCACAATGACTGGGACAGGGCCAGGCTAGAGCCAGGAGCCAAGAGCTTCATCTGGGTCTTTGAAGTGGGTAGTGGGGGCACAAGCACTTGGGCCATCTTCTGCAGCTTTTCCCAGGTCATTAGCAGGAAGGCAGATCAAAAGTGGAGCAGCTGGGACAGAACCCAGAGTCCATACAGGATGCAGGAATCACAGGCAGTGGCTTTACTCACTATGCCAACACTGGCCTCAAGAAAAAGAAATTCAAAGGCTGATGATGAAAAATGAGACTAAAAACTAACGGGTTCAGTATCCAAACAGAACAGTAGGAAGAAGCCGGAGAGAGATCTTTGGGTTCACTCCCAAAAAGACGGCAAGGCCAGGGCTGGGCCAGGTAGAGGCCAGGAGCCAGGAGCCTCTTTCAGATCTCCCACTGCAGGCAGGGGCCCAAGCATTTGGGTCATCCTTCACTGTTTTCCCAAGTACATTAGCAGGGAGCTAGATTGGAAGTGGAGCAGCTGGGACTGGAACCTGTGCCCATATGGGATGCTGGCACTGCAGGCGGTGGCTGCAATACTATTAATCAATTTTATGCAAACAAAAACAAAATAACACAACAGAAAACAGTAATTCCCAAGAAAATATTCAATCCTTAATCCAAAAGATAAGACATAGGCTATTCCAGTTTTTCCAAGAAATTAATGGCATAAAGGGAGGTAGAGTGGAGAATGGAAAGAGCTGTGATTTAGGGGCCACCTCCTGCAATGCCAGCATTCCATACGGGCGCTGGTTCAAGACCCAGCTGCTGCACTTCTGATCCAGCTCTCCACTATGGCCTGGGAAAGCAGTAGAAGATGGCCCAAGTGCTTGGGCCCCTGTAGCAGTGCGGGTGACCCAGAAGAAGCTCCTGGCTTCATATCTGTTCAGCTCCAGCCATTGAGGCCATTTAGAGAGTGAACTAGCAATGGAAGATCGATCTCTCTCTCTCTCTGCCTCTCTGTAACTCTACCTTTCAAATAAATAAATAAATCTTAAAAACAAAACAAAACAAAACAAAACAAAAAAAGGAGCTGTGATTTAAATTGAGACTTAGGGTAGGGGGGTTAGCTTAGCACTTAGAGGCCCACTGTCTCCTATCTGGGGTCTCCTGAAATGTCTCCAGCTCCTGACTTCATCATCTTCCTGCTAAAGCAGCCCCTTGAAAGGCAGGCCTGATAGCTCAAGTAACTGGATTCTTCCCACCCTTGTGGGAGACCTGGATTGTATCCCTTTCCTGTTCCATGCCCAGCTTACAGGTCCCACTTCCACTTGCAATTATGAGCATTTGGGGAATCAAAGAGTGGTCAAAATGTGGGTACTCTCTCAAGAGATTCAACAACTGGATGATATTGATTCAAACAAACCACTGTCGAAACATCTTTTGAGGGGCTGGTATTGTGGTGTAGTTGGTAAAGAGACCTTTCTCTCTCTCTCTCTCTCACTGTCCACTCTGCCTGTCAAAAATAAAAATAAATAAATAAATAAAATTCCTGCTAAGGTGCCTGGGAAAGCAGCTGAAGATGGCCCAAGTACCTGGGACTCTGCACACACATGGGAGACCTGAACGAAGTTCCTGGCTTCGGCCTGGCCCAGCCCAGCTGCTATAGCCATTTGGGGAGTTAACCAGCAGACAGAAGACCTGCCTCTCTCTTTCAAATAAATAATATAAATCTTAAAAAAAAAAAAAAAAGGCATTAGAAAATTAGAAACAAGAATCAGAAAATTATACAGACTAGGTAATGGGTGACACTAAAAAATTAACTTTGTTGACTGTAATAATGACATAGTAAAAATTTTAAAATGAATCCTTTTTGAGAGATGTACTTTAGTATTTTTTTATTTACTTGAAAGACACAGGTACAGAGAGAGAGAGAGACAGACAGACAGATAGATCTTCCATCTGCTAGTTCACTCCCCAAATGGTGGCAATTGCTAGGGCTGGGCAGGACCAAAGCCAGGAGCAAGAGCTTCTTTGAGGACTCCCATTGACGGTGAAGGGGCAAATACTTGGGCCATTTTCCGCTGATTTCTCAAGTGTATTAGCAGAGAGCTGTACTGGAAGTGGAGCAGCTGGAACTTGAATCAGCACCCACATGGGACACTGGCTTCACAGGTTGTGGTTTTACTTGCTATGCCACCAAGTCTAGCCCTTGAAGTACTTCTAATGAACTGGTATGGCTGGGATTTGCTTTAAAATACTCCAACAAAAATAGGGAGGGTGGGGTAAAATATGAATAAATTGAAGCTAGGTAAAAAGAACATGTTGGGATAACTCCACCAGGAATACAGGACACATTAGAACACCAATACATCTAGAAATGTCATTTCATTCATCATATGCAGAATAAACAAAATTAAGATTCATTTCAATGGCTGCAAGGAAAGCACTGGATAAAACTTGATACTTAGCCACAACAAAAGCAAAAACAATACTAAGCAATCAAGGGCCAGTGATGTGTTGTAGTGGGTAAAGCTGCTGACCGCAGTGCTGGCATCCCATAGGGCGCAGGTTCAAGACCTGGCTGTTCCACTTCCAATCCAGCTCTCTGCTACGGCCTCAGAAAGCAGATGACCCAAGTGCTTGGGCCCTGGCACCAGTGTAGGAGATCCGGAAGAAGCTCCTGGCTCCTGGCTTCGGATCAGCCCAGCTCCAGATGCTGTGGCCATTTGGGGAGTGAACCAGTAGACAGAAGATCTCTCTCTCACTGCCTTTCATATAAATGAAGCTTACTTTAAAAAAAAAAAAATCATTACATTAAAGGGAACTTCCAACAGTTTCTTTCAAAAACCTAAATCTTGACAACAAATATGGGAAAATGTTAGTCTTCAGTATCAGAACAAGATAAAGGGGTGGTGGGTAAAGCTCCTGCCTATAATGCTGGAATCCAATACAGGTGCCAGTTCGAGTCCTGGCTGCTACACTTCTGATCCAGCTCTCTGCTATGGCCTGGGAAAGTAGTGGCAGATGGCCCAGGTTCTTGGGCCCCTGCATCCGTGTGGGAGTCCTGGAAGAAGCTCCTGGCTTTGGATTGGTACAGCTCCAGCTGTTACGGCCATCTGGGGAGTAAACCAGTAGATGGAAGACTTCTCTGTCTCTGCCTCTCTGTGGCTCTTTCAAATAACTAAATCTTATTTTTTTAAAAAGTTCCCTTTTTTTTAATTTGCTTTCATTTTTTACTTGTTCTTTTTAAAAGATTTATTTATTTATTTGAAAGTCAGAGTTAAACAGAGAGAGGAGAACAGAGAGAGAGAGAGAGAGAGAGAGAGAGAGAGAGTGTCAGTCTTCCATCTGATGGCTCACTCCCCAATTGGCCACAAAGGCCAGAGCTGTGCCAATCTGAAGCCAAGAGCTTCTTCCGGGTCTCCCACGCGGGTGCAGGGGCCCAAAGAATTGGGCTATCTTCTACTGCTTTATCAGACCATAGCAGAGAGCTGGATCAGAAGAGGAGCAGCCAGGTCTTGAAATGGTGCCCACATGGGATGCTGGCGCTTCAGGCCAGGGTGTTAACCCACTGTGCAACCGTGCTGGCCCCTCAAATAACTAAATCTTTTTTTTTTTTTTTTAAAGTATATATTGTGTAAATTACAAACTAAACTAGTTAAGCTAAATAGAATGTTACACCAAGAACCTGAATAGAAATCCCCATTAAAGACATTTCTGGGGTGACTCTGTGGCTTAGCAGGTTAAACCTCCAAGAAGCTGGCATCCCATATGGGCGCCAGTTCGAGTCCCGGTTGTTCAACTTCCAATCCAGCTTTCTGCTAATGTGCCTGGCAATGGGAAGATGGCCCAAGTGCTTGGGCCCCTGCACTCACATGGGAGACCTCGAAGAAGCTCCTGGCTTCTGTCTGGCACAGCCCCAGCCGTTGTGGCTATTTGGGGAGTGAGCCAGCAGATGGAAGACCTCTTCCTCTATCTGTAATTCTGCCTCTCAAATAAACAAATAAATCTTAAAACAAAAACAAAAACAAAAAACCCACACACTTCATTTTTGCAGATGCTTTAGGCTGTCAATTGTTGTGAGAACTAGAATTTTTCAGAATCTTTTTAAAGCTGAGAAATCACCTCTTAACAAAATTTAAATAATATTTTCAGACCAAGAACCCAACTTCCAGATTATCAAACCTATCCTGATAGAGTTAAGAGGACTGAAGCTCAGGGCTGGCTTGGTGCTGCAGTGGGTTAAACCGCTGCCTGTGATGCCAGCATTCCGTATGGGTGCTGGTTTAAGTCTTGGCTGCTCCACTTTTTTTTTTTTTTTTAAAGATTTTTTTAATTTATTTGAGAAGTAGAGTTACAGACATTGAGAGGGAGGAGACAGACAGAAAGGTCTTCCACTGGTTCACTCCCCAAATTGCCGGAATGGCCAGAGCTGCTCCATCAGAAGCCAGGAGCTTCTTACGGGTCTCCCACGCGGTACAGGGGCCCAAGCACTTGGACCATCTTCTACTGCTTTCCCAAGCCATAGCAGAGAGCTGGACTGCAAGAGGAACAGCCAGGACTAGAACCTGTACCCATATGGGATGCCAGTGCTGCAGGCAAGGATTAACCTATTATGCTACAGAGCCGGTCTCTGCTCTACTTTCGATCGATCTTCCTGCTAATGTGCCTGGGAAAGCAGCAGATGGCCCAAGTCCTTGGACCCCTGCAGCCACATAGGTGATCGGGATGGAGTTCCAGGATTCTGGTTTTGGCCCTGCTCTGCTCCTACTGTTGCAGTTCTTTGGGGAATGAACCAACAGATACAAGATCTCTTCCCTCCCTCTCTCTGTAACCCCCTCTGCTAAAGCTCAGAGTGGACACTACAGGTTAAGATGCTTGTGTCTTAACACGGGAAAGCTACCCCACTACCAGCTCCAGCTTTCTGCTAAGACAACCCTGGAAAACAGCAGTGATTGGGTTCCTAACACTTCGTGAGAGATATAGATTGAGTTTCCTACTCCCAGTTTTAACTCCAGCTCAGCTTATCTCTAGCTGCTATGGGAATATGGAATGTGAACTATTCAATAGGAGTTAGCTGTCTCTCCTCTCAAATAAATGGATTTTTAAAAAGAGTACTAAAGATCAAAAACTTTTTGTGTATTATAGTCAAGCCAAATACCAAATTTTTCCAAGGACTTTCAAGAATTAAACCTGGTAACAGGTTCACATGCAGTGAATTGAGTAATGTAATGCAAAAAGGATATTAAAAAATATGCGCTTATGCCTTTAGCCAAAGTTTGCTAAAAAATACAGCAAAGGAAACTTAGCAGTCTAAAACTATCAACAAAATAAGAAAAATTTAAAATTAAAAGGTCACACTAAACAAACATTTTAATACTGTCCAGCCTCAATATCATTCATCGCTTCTTTATTTTTTTGACAGGCGGAGTTAGACAGTGAGAGACAAAAAGAGAGAAAGGTCTTCCTTCCATTGGTTCACCCCCCAAATGGTCACTACGGCTGGCACGCTGTGTGGATTCGAAGCCAAGAGCCAGGTGCCTCCTCCTGGTCTCCCATGCAGGTGCAGGGCCCAAGGACTTGGGCCATCCTCCACTCCATCTTCCAGCTAGACTGGAAGAGGAGCAATTGGGACAGAATCTGGCGCCCCAACCGGGACTAGAACCCAGGTACCGGTGCCGCAGGCGGAGGATTAGCCTAGTGAGCCGTGGCACCAACCCATTCATTGCTTTTTACTAAGCTTAATTAGTTTCTTTTTATCTTCAAAGGGGAAAAAAATAAAGATTCAAATCAATTATCAGACCTCTACCTCAACTTGCCCTGCATAGCAAGTAGTTATATTTAGTTATATAAAATTTAATGTTCAACACGTAAGAACAACCTATAACATAAGTTTGAGATTTTTATTTTAGAGAGAAAAATTTTTTAAAAAAGACTTATTTATTTACTTACACAAACAAAAAAAGGAGAGGCAGAGAGGGAAAGAGATAGGTTTTCCATCCACTGGTTCACTCTTCAGTTGGCCGCAATGGCCAGAGCTGTGCCAATCTGAAGCCAGGACCCAGGAGCTTCTTCCAGGTCTCCTATGCGGGTGTAGGGGCCCAAGGACTTGGGCCATTTTCTACTGCTTTCCCAGGCCACAGCAGAGAGCTGGATCAGAAGTGGAGCAGCTGGGACTCACATGGGATGCTGGCATTGTAGGCGGCGGCTTTACCCACCACACCACCATGCTGGCCTCTGAAGAATTTTATCAACTATAATGAAGCAGATCCTGTGGCACGTGGGTAAGGTGCCAACAGTGACACCAGCACCCCCAAGTGGGCAGCTTCCTGCTAATGCGCCACCCACGTGGGAGATCTGGATGAGTTCTAGGCTTGATATTGGTCTGGCCCAGCTTGCCGTTGCAGCCATTTGGGGAGTGAACCAGTAGATGGAAGATCTTTCTGTCTCTCTTTCTGTAGTTCTGCCTTTCAAATAAGTAATAAATTTCAGAAAAAGAACAAACTTGTATTGACTAGAGACCATTCAGGCACACAATCAAGAATGAATTGGACAAACAAGTGTCAAGTCAGGGAGGATGCTGCTGGAGAAATAATGAGAGCTAGGCTAGTAGTCACATCTACAGAAGCACTAAAGGGACAGAGCCATCAAGGAATAGGCAAGGTGTTAAAAGAAAAGAAAAAGACGAACTTCTGGCATAGACAAGGGAACAGTCTAGTGACATAGTTATGTAGACAGGCAATCAGAGAAGGCACACACGTGAAAGAGAAACGGAACTTCAGTTGTCACTGGAATATCCACACAAAGGTGAACAGCAGACACCCAATCAATAGCTCTGAAACAGAAGAGAAGGTCTGTGAAGGTGCTGCTGTGAGCCCTCCACAGAGTAAGGCTGATCAGAGCGCGTCTATGCAGCAAAAAAAACAAGGAAAAGGCTGAGAGAGGACCCGTAGAATCAACAGAATTTTGAATTTAAGAGACAATAATCTACAAAGATGTTAACCAACAAAAGATGCTAAAAACGAAAAATTTCCCAAGTCATTCAAACAGTGGTACTGTCCTGAAAACTAGGTTCCAAGATGGGAATGGTAGTGGTACCCCATGCTCCAAAGAGAAGTCACTGAATATGAGCAATAGGAGTTAACTGGATTGGAAAGTGAAAAACAGCCAATATTTTCTTTCTAGATAATAAGATGAACTCTTATTTTTTGCTCCATTTTAATTAAAAATTTACAAATCTGAAATTTATCCCATTATTTTAAAACTATCCTATGGAAAATATTATAAAAGCATCACAAATGACTGTTGAAATGAATGAACTTAGACCATCGCCAGGTAATGCATTTCCTGCTTACTAAACTATCAAAGATCATCATCAGCAGGCTACTTCTACCAAATAGTCTGTTGACAAGTTCCTTTAAACCCTAATCATGTTCAAATTCAAAGTTACCTGAGTAAAAGGTTTCTTCATCGTGTGTACATTCAGTCCAAACATAGTGATGAACTCTTTCTCCATCTCCTGATCTCTCTATCTCTTGATCTTTTTCTCTTGCTCTCTCTCCTATGCTCTCCTCCCTCTTTTTCTTCTTCGCCCCTTCCCTCTGGTCTGTCAGGTTACCCCCAAAAACCCTCTCCCTAATTCCGATATTTGGTGTGTTTTGTGGAGGTCTTACACTGGTGCTGTGACTTGGATCCAGGCCCCCCAGTGACTTTGCTGTCCTTTTGGGGATCTCTGAACTGCCCTGGGGTCCTGGATTGCTGTCACTCACAGAACACACCCCCGGAACTCCTTCCACGCCAAACGCTTCGTGATCTCCATCCACACAACAGCCTTCCAAATTCTGAGTGTTTACAGGAGGTGATAATGGAAAGAACCAAGGCCTTCACCAGCCAGGCAGTCAACCAAATGCCGCTACAGGGATATACTCGGCTCCCCACCCAGGAGACAGCGGCTTGTGACAACGGCCCATGATAGCAGAGTACTTTGTTGCCCCAAGTCAACAGGAAGTGGTTCTAAAGACAGATCATTGTCCTTCTACCCCTCCTGGACTTTTGGGACTAATGTAATCCCATACAACTCCTGCTTTATAAAAAACAAAAGGGGGGAATGTTAGTAAAATGGCGCAACCTACACCCTGACACCATCCTAGACTCTAGCCCCCGCCATTGCTGGAAGCCAGGTGTCCACAAGGCCCAACCACCAGTGTCAAGCTCCACCCCCACCCTAATGGGATTTGCTGCTCCTACTTCCCTACCCATCCCCCCCCCCCCCCCCCCGCAACATTTTAAGAGGACCTGTTCCTGAACACATGGCTCTCTTTCTCTCCATCTCCTGATCTCTCTCTCTCTCCCCCTCTCCCTCTGTCTCTTGATCTCTCTCTTATGCTCTCCTTCTCCCTCTTTTTCTTATTCGCCCCTTATCTCCGGTCTGTCGGATTTCCCCAATAAACTCTTTCCCTTAAAAAAAAAAAAGTGACTGAAAGGACAAATTTAAATCTGATTTGAAAAGCTGAGCATACTACCAGTTTATCCAATGGACCATGTATTTGAAATGTGACAATTTAAACAAAAATAAGTTTTGGTTAAACGTGGGAAACTAGCGTTGAGTCAAAACATCCTTTCATAATCACATACTAATTCTATAGATCACCTTTGGTGTTTTCTGTATTTCTTGTGGTCCTCAGACCAGAGTTAACCATGTAATTTTTTGTAAAATAAACTCAGCTCACTTAACCTAACACCCAAAAGATCAAAACAGTTCCACTATACAGGAGAAATCGAATATTATTTACCATGAAACACGTAAGTGAAACATAACCTTCAGATCAAGGGCTGGTGCTATGGTACAGCAGGTTAAGCCATGGCCTGCAGAGCCAGAATCCTGTATGGGTGCTGGTTGCAGTCACGGCTGCTCCACTTCTGATCCAGCTCCTTGCTAATGTGCCTGGGAAAGCAGCGGAAGATGACCTAGCACCAATGTGGGAGAACTGGAAGACAACTCTGGGCTCCTAGCTCCAGCCTGGCCCAGTCCCAGCCATTGCAGCCATCTGGAGAGTGAGCCAGCGAATGGAAGATATCTCTTTGTTAATTCTGCCTTTCAAATAAATAAATAATAGATTAAAAAAAAAAAAACTAGGATCATTAACAATAGTTTTAAAAATATATCTATTTACTTATTTGAAGCAAAGTTACGGGGTGGGGGGAGGGGGCCTGTCCATCTGTTGGTTCACTCCACTAATGGCTACAATGGCCAGGGCTGCGCCAGTCTGAAGCCAGAAGCTTCATCCAAGTTTCCCACGTGGATGCAGGGGCCCAAGCACTTGGGCCATCCTCCACTGCTTTCTCAGGTCATTAGCAGGGAGCTGGACGGGAAGTGGAGAAGCTGGGACTTGAACTGGCACCCATAATGAGATGCTGGCACTGTAGGCAGCAGCTTAACCAGCTATGCAATAATGCCAGTCCCAACAATATAAACAGTGCACTAAGAGCAAAAGTCAAAAAGTGTTTTATCTAGAATGCATGCTCAATATCTAATTCTACATTAACATGACTTCCAGTAACACATTTTTCCCCATTGAGAAGGTTCATACATTATCTGTTGAATAAACAGGTTTTTGTATTTTAGTACTGTAGTCAAATCAACTCAATTCTGCTCTTAAACTGTGTTCACTAAGCAAAATGCCCACATTAATTATTTCAAAACCAGTCAATTCTCAAGGACCCACTTAGAAGACAGAATCGACCCACTGCCATCTCTTCCCTTCTAACTTTCTCTGTGGAGTTAAAATACCTTTTTTTTTTTTCATCCAAAGATGTATTTATCTATTTGAAAGGCAGAGTCACAGAGTCAAAGGCAAAGGCAGAGAAAGAGGTGTCCCATCCACTAGTCCACTCCCCAGATCAACAGCTGGAGCTGTGCGGATCTGAAGCCAGGAGCTTCCCTCAGGTCTCCCATGTGCGTGCAGGAGCCTAAGGACTTGGGCCATCTTCCACTGCTTTCCCAGGCCACTGCAGAGAGCTGGATCAGAAGTGGAGCAGCCAGGACTCAAACCAGTGCCCATTTGGGATATCGGCACTGCTACACCACAGAGCCAGCCCCTGCTCCACTTCTGATCCCACTCCTTGCTAATGCACCTGGGAAAGCAGTGGAGGAGGGCCCAACTGATTGAGCCCCTGCACCCATGTGGAAAACCCATAAGCTCCTGGCTCCTGACTGGCTCAACTCCAGCTGTTGCAGCCATTTATAATGGAGAGTGAACCAGCAGATGGAAAACCTCTCTCTGTCTCTAACTCTTTCAAATAAATACAATGAATCTTTTTTCTTAAATGCTGCCATTTTTTTTTTTAAAGATTTATTTATTTATTTGAAAGAGTTACACAGAGAGAGGAGATGCAGAGACACAGTGAGGTCTTCCATCTGCTGGTTCACTCCCCAGATGGCCGCAATGGCTGGAGCTGCGCCGATCCGAAGCCAGGAGCCAGGAGCTTCCTCCAGGTCTCCCCAACGGGCGCAGGGGCCCAAGGACTTGGGCCATCTTCTATTGCTTTCCCAGGCCATAGCAGAGAGCTGGATCAGAAGAGGAGCAGCCGGGACTAGAATAGGCGCCCATATGGGATGCCGGCACTTCAAGCCAGGGCATTAACCTGCTGCGCCACAGCGCTGGCCCCAATACAATGAATCTTTCAAAAAGATAAGGATTTGGGATTTTAAAAAACAAAAAGGAGTGGAGCTGAAAGTCAAATCTATGTATCATTTATCATTCTGATAAAGATCTAAAACACTGAAATTACCAATCTCACAAAGATCTCTTTTCTTATTGGCTTTGGACATCTGTACTTACACTGGACCCTTCAAATGCATGAAATTTTAAAACAGTGTAGCTTTTGCAACGAGGCAAATTTTGCAAATTGCACAAATTTACCAGGCTGAAATAATTTTCCTAACCACAATTCCATACTTTATTTTTATGTGTTTGAAAGGCAGAGTTTCAGAGAGAGAGGACAGACACACAGATCTTCCATCCACTGTTTCACTCCCCAAATGGCCACAATGGTTGGGGCTGGGCCAGGGCCAGGCAGAAGTCAGGAGCTAGGAGCTTCTTACCGGTCTCCCACATGAATGCAGGGGCCCAAACACTTGGACCATTTTTCGCTGCTTTCCAAGGCACATCAGCAGAGTGGGGTCAGAAGCGGGGCAGCCGAGTCTTGAACTGGTGCCCATATGGGATGCCAGCATCACAGGTGGAGGCTTAACCTGCTACACCACAACGCCAGCCCCTCAGTACTTTATTTTAGAAACAGCCATTTCTGGGGCCAGCACTATGGTGCAGCTGGTTAAGTCACTACCTGCAGTTCGAGTCCTGGCTGCTCCACTTCAGATACTCACTACTAGGCCTGGAAATCAGCAGAGGATCGCCCAAGTGCCTGGGCCCCTAACACCCATGTGGGAGACAGGAGGAAGCTCTGTTGTGACCATTTGGGGAACGAACCAGTAGATGGGAAGAGATCTCTCTCTAAATAAAATCTTAAAACTCAGCCACACAGATACACACACAGCATTTTAACACCCTGTAGATAAACAATTAACCAAAATCACACAAACTCATCTATCAAGGAAAGACAAATACAAATATCTTCAAATTACATAATTTGAAGAAATTCTAAGAAAATTAAAATGAAATAACCATGCTGGAAAGTCAGGTCCAACTCCCAATACAATTGGAAACGCCTATTCTATACAAATTTGGATAGAAGATCATAATAAATTCTTCAGAACCACATAGCTATGTAGCTATTGAACTCTGAAACCCAACAGAGTCAAAAGGCAAAAGTACAAGCAAATTTCAAAATATACACTCTTAGCATTGTCCTGCAAACTTGACCTCAGTAGGTATACCTACAGTTTGGGAAGAGATTAACTT
The DNA here is from genome assembly GCF_033115175.1 of Lepus europaeus. Lineage (NCBI taxonomy): Eukaryota > Metazoa > Chordata > Mammalia > Lagomorpha > Leporidae > Lepus > Lepus europaeus. The sequence continues at coordinate 6,632,108 of NC_084836.1, forward strand.
TATTCTTAAGTCTCAAAATGTAAACAGAAATTGAATGATTAATGAATATGACCTGGGACCCACATTTAAAAGTTCTGACTATCTACCAATGACACCTTCATCAATTTACTAATACAGTTGACACTTTTTGGTATAAAATTAACTACAAGATGAGCCGGCGCCGTGGCTTAACAGGCTAATCCTCCGCCTTGCGGCGCCGGCACACCGGGTTCTAGTCCCGGTCAGGGCACCGATCCTGTCCCGGTTGCCCCTCTTCCAGGCCAGCTCTCTGCTGTGGCCAGGGAGTGCAGTGGAGGATGGCCCAAGTTCTTGGGCCCTGCACCCCATGGGAGACCAGGAGAAGCACCTGGCTCCTGCCACCAGAACAGCCCGGTGCGCCGGCCACAGCGCGCCTACCGCGGCGGCCATTGGAGGGTGAACCAACGGCAAAAAGGAAGACCTTTCTCTCTATCTCCCTCTACTGTCCACTCTGCCTGTCAAAACACAAACAAACAAACAAACAAACAAACAAACAAAAAAATTAACTACAAGATGAAAACAATGCTGTTTATCAAAATCCTACCTTAAGAGCCAATTCAAGGGGACTGGCGCTGTGTTGTGGTAGGTTAAGCCCCACCCCATGCTGCCAGCATCCCATATAGGTGCCAGTTCAAGGACTGGCTATTTCACTTCCGATCCAGCTCCCATCTGACATCTGATGCCCTGGGAAAGCAGTAGAAGATGGCCTAAGTGCTTGGGCCCCTGCTCCTGCACGGGAGACCTGGAAGCTCCTGGTTTTGGGTCAGCCCAGCTCCGGCACTTGGGGCATTTGGAGAGTGAACCAGCAGATGGAAAAATCTCTTTCTGTCTCTCTCTCTGTCTATAATTCTGCCTCTCAAATAAATAAATCTTTATATATATATATATATATAAAAGTCAATTCAGAGCCGGCACTGTGGTGCAGAAGGTAAAGCTGCCACCTGTTACTGTGGGATACAATATGGATGCCAATATTGAGTCTTGGCTGTTCCACTTCTGATCCAGCTCCCTGTTAATGGTCTGGGAAAAGCAGCAAAAGATGGCCAAAGTGCTTGTTGGCCCCTAATACCTACCCTGAAGTAAGCTCTTGGTACCTTGGCTTCTGCCTGGCCTAGCCCTGGCTATTTCAGCAAACACATGAAAGATCTCTGTCTCTCCCTCTTTTTCTCTGTAACTCTGACTTTCAAATAAATAAATCTTCAAGAAAAGATTCAATTATATATGTATATATTAAACCTAAACTCTGTGCTATCATTAAACACTTATTGATTTTAAGCAAATATTGGTGTTTTTTACTCCAATGGTATGCCTATATGGGATCCTAAAGGGAAAAGCTATCACACTATTGCCAAAAAACAAAACAAAACAAAAAAAAAAAAAAAAAAAAAACCCCACCAAACCAGATTCCTAGAAACTGCAAAGTTATAAACAAGAGTGAACAAATGGATTCTGAATTAATATCTGCTATATTTTCCATATTTATGCGACTCGTCATAAACGTGAATCTTAAACAATATACTTTGGTCATTACAATTTACCTGAAACTTCCAAAGCAAATAAGTTCATTTCAAAAGAAGGAAAATTAGGGGCCGGCACTGTGGCACAGTGAATTGGCCTACCATCGGCAACACCTGCACTGTGTAGCAGAGCACCAGTTCAAGTCCCAAATTTCCTGTTCTAATGCAGCTCCCTGCTAATGCACCCAGGAAAGCAGTGAAATGATCCAACTACTTGGGCCCCTGCTACCCACATGGGTGACCTAGATGGAGTTCCAGGCTCCCAGCTTTGGCCTAACCTGCCCTGGCCATTACGGCCATTTGAGGAGTGAACCAGCAGGTGGAAGATGTCTACCTCTTTGTCTGTCTCTCTTTCAAATAAAAAAAAAAAGAAAAAAAAGAAAAAGAAAAAGAAAATGGGGGCTGGCATTGTGGCACAAGTTAAGTTACCACCTGCAATGCATGTATTCCACACCAGAGTGCCAGTTCAATTCTTGGCTGCTTCCAACTAAGTTCCTGTGCCTGGGAAGGCAATGGAAGACAGCGCAAGTGCCTGAGTCTCTGTCACCCATGTGGGAGTCCGAGACGGAAGTCTTGGCTCCTGGCTTTGAAGCCACCCGGCCTTGGCTCTTATGGCTATCTGGGAAGCGAATCAGGGATGGGAAGATCTCTTATCTCTCTCTCCCTCATTCCCTCCCTCTCCCATCACTCTGAGTTTCAACTAAATGAATACTTTATTTTTAAAGATTTATTTATTAGAAAGATAGAGTTACAGAGAGAAAGAGGAAGAGACAGTGAGATATCTTCCTTCCACCTGCTGATATACTCCCCAAATGGCTGCAACTGCTGGAGCTGGGTCCATCCAGAGCCAAGAGCTTCTTTCTTCTGGGTCTCCCACAAGGGTGCAGGGGCCCAAGCACTTTGGGCCATCCTCTATTGCCTTCCCAGGCGTGTCAGCAGAGAGCTGGATTGGAAGTGGAATAGTTGGGACTTGAACTGGCACCTATATGGGATGCCAGTGTGCAAACAGCGGCTTTATCTGCTATGCCATAGTGCCAGCTCCCAATAATTTTTTTTTTTTTTTGGCCAAGCAGAGTTAGACAGTGAGACAGAGAGGTTATAGACAGCGAGAGACAGAGAGAAAGGTCTTCCTTCCTTTGGTTCACTCCCCTAATGGCCACTACGGCCGGCGCTACGTCAATCCAAAGCCAGGAGCTGGGTACTTCCTCCCGGTCTCCCATGTGAGTGCAGGGCCCAAGCACTTGGGCCATCCTCCACTGCCCTCCCGGGCCACAACAGAGAGCTGGACTGGAAGAGGAGCAACCGGGACAGAACCAGTGCCCCAACTGGGACTAGAACCTGGGGTGCCAGTGCCGCAGGCAGAGGATTAGCCATGTGAGCCACAGCGCTGGCCCCCAATAAATCTTTTTAATAAAAGCAAAATAACGTGGCCCTGGTCTTCCCACCATTAGGTTTTTACTTTGCTGCTGATCATGTACACTGTCTCCAGAATTAGCCTCTATCCAACCTATCACTCTCCTGCTTCTAAAACTCACCCGGGCAGTCAAGACAAAGTGCAAGTCCCTCAGCAGGTTTGTGTCTTTCCTTCATAGGACTCCAACATCCTTTTCCATCTGTTTCCCATGAACACAGCCCACCAAACAGCCTAAGTTCCAGCGACTTCAGATGCATTTATTTTTGTTCTACCTGAAACAGCCTTCCAACTTCTCCCCACTTTTATGCAAAGTGTTATTTTCCACCCCACCAACCCTGCTCAAGTACACATTTTCTCAGGTTTTTCACCAACATCTCAAACTGACTGTCAGAAAAGATCCCTATCCTGCCTTTATCAAAAACATTTTTCAAACTTATCAGAGCATGGGAAAAGTGATGTATACATATACCAATTCCACCATATCATGAAAAGGATTTGAGAGCAGAAACCACCGTAATAATCTTTACATCAGAAATGCCTAACTTGGCTGGTGCTGTGGCTCACTAGGCTGGCTAATCCTCTGCCTGCGGCACCCTGGATTCTAGTCCCGGTTGGGGTGCCTTTTCTGTCCCGGTTGCTCCTCTTCCAGTCCAGCTCTCTGCTGTGGCCTGGGAAGGCAGTGGAGGATGGCCCAAGTGCTTGGGCCCTGCACCCGCACGGGAGACCAGGAGGAAGCACCTGGCTCCTGGCTTCGGATTTGGGGGATGAACCAACAGAAGGAAGACTTTTCTAACTCTGCCTGTCCAAAAAAAAAAAAAAAAGCCTAACTCGGTGGTAGTTACTCAGTATGTTGGCTGAAATGAGATATAGGCACGCTAAATGAAAACAGTGACTACTCAATTCAGGAGAATCACACAGCTCCAAAATGCCCATCACCCCTACACAAACACTTCACTTCCTGCGTTCCCTAATTCATCACCTATCTAGCTGCCCACACTTGAAATAAGGGGACTATCTTGATTCCTCTGTCTTCCTTCCTAACATCTAATCAGTTACCACCTCACGTCAACCAATCTTCTTTCAAATCTACTTTTTAAGAAAGTTCTGTAGGGCCGGCGCTGCGGCTCACTAGGCTAATCCTCCGCCTGCGGCGCTGGCACCCAGGGTTCTGGTCCCGGTTGGGGCACCGGATTCTGTCCCGGATGCTCCTCTTCCAGGCCAGCTCTCTGCTGTGGCCCGGGAGGGCAGTAGAGGCTGGCTCCTGGTTTTGGATCGGCGCAGCGTGCCGGCCATAGCAGCCACTTGGGGGAGTGAACAACGGAAAAAGGAAGACCTTTCTCTCTGTCTCTCTCACTATCTAACTCTGCCTGTTGAAAGAAAAGAAAAAAAAAAAAAAAAAAAAAAAAAAAAAAAAAAAGAAAAGAAAGTTCTATAGGAAAGCCAGCCCTACACAACTGGAATACTAACACTGCCTCACTGCCTGTTCTTCCCTACTCCTTCCCAACCATTTTAATCATCCCAGGTAAAATTCCGCCCCATCGCTTTAAGTTGGCCAAACTCCTATAGCCTCTACAAGCTCTGCATGAATAGCCTATTGATCACCACTACAACCATATTTCTTGCTGTCCCTCCCAGCTAGGTGGGATTTACAGGTTTTCTCAGCATGCCATACTCTTGGGCCTTACATGATGGGGCTTCGGAAATGCACATTATTTTTAAATTATTCCATGAGCTTTTTAAAAAGACCCTTGTGCTCTCTTGTTCCAGCCTGGGCTCACTCTTACTAAGCCTCTCTCCGTGAGACCCCAAGATCAGACACCAATTCCTCAAAGACAGCCATCAGAGTCCCCGTCTATCCCTGTTCCTCCCACCACTGCCCTTCCCAGATACAATGCTGATCACACCAGACTTTAATGCCCACCTTCTCCTCTGATCTATAAACTGCAGGAAGGAAAAAAGGGACTACGTTTGCCTGGATTACCAGTGCTCCCTGGATTGAGGATAAATGCCTAGCATACAGAAAATGTTGGGCCAATATAGGACAACTGCCATCTTGTCAACTCTTCAAACCACTGTTCTTCAAATAGTGGCTTACAAATTAATAGTGGGGGCCGGTGCTGTGGCTCACTTGGTTAATCCTCTGCCTACAGCGCCGGCGTCCCATATGGGCACCGGGTTCTAGTCCCGGTTGCTCCTCTTCCAGTCCAGCTCTCTGCTGTGGCTGAGAAGGCAGTGGAGGATGGCCCAAGTGCTTTGGGTCCCTGCACCTGCGTGGGAGACCAGGAGGAAGCACCTGGCTCCTGCCTTTGGATAGGCATAGCTCCGGCTGTAGCGGCCATTTGGAGAGTGAACCAATGGAAGGAAGACCTTTCTCTCTCTCACTGTCTAAATTTGCCTGTTTTAAAAAAAAAGAATCATTATAGTAGGTTACAATCAGTTCTCTTAAGGAAAACAAAATCAAAGAAAATATCAAAATACATTACAATTAGTAAGGACAAAATATTAATCATTCATTTGTTGAGATAGGCTCTCTGGTTCTACATGTAAAATATAGTTCTTATTTACATGTGGTTAAAAAATATTTGAGGGGCCGGCGCTGTGGTGTAGCTGGTAAAGCCAACGCCTGCAGTGCTGGCATCCCATACGGGCACCAGTTGGAGTCCGGACTGCTCTACTTCCAATCCAGTTCTCTGCTGTGGCCTGGGAAAGCAGTTAAAGATGGCCCAAGTCCTTGGGCCCCTGCTCCGCGTGGGAGACCAGGAAGAAGCTCCTGGCTCCTCACTTGGATCTGCTCAGCTCCAGCCGTTGCAGCCAATTGGGGAGTGAACCAGCGGATGGAAGCCCTCTCTCTGTCTCTGCCTCTCCTCTCACTATGTTAACTCTTTCAAATAAATAAATCTTTAAAAAATTTTGAGGGGATGGTGCTGTGGCATAAAGGGTAAAAAAGCCACTGCTTACAGTACCAGCATCTTATATGGATGCCAGTTCAAGTCCTAGCTACTCCACTTTTTTTTTTTGACAGGCAGAGTGACAGAGAGAGAGAGAGAAAGGTCTTCCTTTACCGTTCATCCCCCAATGGTCGCTGTGGCGGGTGCGCTGTGGCTGGCGCACCATGCTGATCCGAAGCCAGGAGCTAGGTGCTTCTCCGGGTCTCCCACACGGGTGCAGGGCCCAAGGACTTAGGCCATCCTCCACTGCACTCCCGGGCCACAGCAGAGAGCTGGACTGGAAGAGGGGCAACCGGGACAGAATCCGGCGCCCCGACTGGGGACTAGAACCTGGTTTGCCGGCGCCGCAGGCAGAGGATTAGCCTATTGAGCCGCGCCACCACCTGCTGCTCCACTTCTGATCCACCTCCCTGCTAATGCGCCTGGGAAAGCAGAAGAAGATGGTCCAAGTCCTTGGGCCCTGTACCCACATGGGAAACAGGGAAAGCTCTTGGTGGTGGATAGGTCCAGCTCTGGCCATTGCAGCCATTTGGGGAGCAAACCAGCAGACTGAAGATCTCTTTCTCTGCCTCTGCTCCTCTGCTAACTCTGCCTTTCAAATAAAATAAGTAAATCTTTAAAAAAAAATTGAAAAGCACTGCACTCTTCCATCTATTACCCTTCTTCTTCTTTTAAAACAAAGTCTCTTTTGACCTAAGTAAGCAAACAAAAATTGGAATAAACTGTGTGCACATAATCTTTTAGCAAAAAGGCATTCTTAAGCATTTCTGACAATTTGTTTTCCACTTTTTCAATGCCTTAAATATCCATTTTCAACTACTTACACATGTAAGACATTCTATAGGATACATATATAGTATCTTTACTCTTTAATTTCTCTGCCATTTTTTTTTTTCTAAATTTATTTGACAGGTAGAGTTATAGACAGTGAGAGTGAGACAGAGAGAAAGGTCTTCCTTCCGTTGGTTCACTCCCCAAATGGCTGCTATGGCTGGCGCTGCGCCAATCCAAAGCCAGGAGCCAGGTGCTTCTTCCTGGTCTCCCATGCGGGTGCAGGCGCCCAGGCACTTCGGCCACCCTCCACTGCCTTCCTGGGCCACAGCAGAGAGCTGGACTGGAAGAGGAGCAACCGGGACTAAAACCCGGCGACCATATGGGATGCTGGCGCCACAGGTGGAGGATTAGCCAAGTGAGCTACAGTTCCGGCCCCTCCCATATTCCTATAGTCCTAAAACACTTAATCTTTTGGTGGATGCATTATAAGCTAACCACATTAAGACCTGTTCTAAGACTACTCAATAGGCCGGCGCCATGGCTTAACAGGCTAATCCTCTGCCTTGCGGCGCCAGCACACCGGGTTCTAGTCCCGGTTGGGGTGCCGGATTCTATCCCGGCCGGTTGCCTCTCTTCCAGGCCAGCTCTCTGCTATGGCCCGGGAAGGCAGTGGAGGATGGCCCAAGTGCTTGGGCCCTGCACCCGCATGGGAGACCAGGAGAAGCACCTGGCTCCTGGCTTCGGATCAGCGAGATGCGCCGGCCGCAGCGGCCATTGGAGGGTGAACCAACGGCAAAAAGGAAGACCTTTCTCTCTGTCTCTCTCTCACTATCCACTCTGCCTGTCAAAAAACAAAACAAAAAAACCCAAAAACTACTCAATGAAAGTCATGTACTTGGCTTTCTCTGTCCAACCTATATATCCATTAAAAAGCTACTGCTTTCCTTCTGGTATATTTAGCAACTACATTTTAAAGCAGTTGAGTGCATACAAGCACTGTCCTAGGCACTTTATTAACAGATTTCTCACTTATTCTTCAGCACAACCCTGTGAGTACTGCAGGAAAAGCAGCAGAGAGACATGGTGTAAGTAACTGGCTCAAGGTACAGTTAATATGAACTCTAGAGTCTCACTCTAAAACTCCTTCACTTAGCACTTACTTATTTTTCAGTAATTTTTCTTATTTTTTTAAGATTTAAGAGTTACACAGAGAATAAAGGAAATGCAGAGAGAGAGGTCTTCCATCTTCTGGTTCACTACCCAAATGGCCACAACGGCCGGAGCTGAGCAGATCCAAAATCAGGAGCCAGGAGCTTCTTCTGGGTCTCCCACGTGGGTGCAGAGGCCCAAGGACCAGGGCCATTCTCCACTGCTTTCCCAGGCCACAGCAGAGAGCTGGATCGGAGGTGGAGCAGCCAGGACTCAAACCAGCGCCCATATGGGATGCCAACACTGCAGGTGGCGGCTTTACCAGCTACGCTACAGCGCCGGCCGCTCCAGCAGTTTTAATTTTACTATCTCACTTTCTCAACAAAATTACACCTGACCATTTGAACATTTACAAAAAGGATCTACATCTAAAACCAAATCATATCCAAATGGCTCACAAGCGGCTTAATGTCTCAATTAATATTTATTCTTTTAAACCTTTATGGAGAACAAAGCAACAATTTTAAAATTCCCATTAAAATTTCAGAAGGAAAGTAGTTCTCATGTGACAATAAAATCACCTGCAAAATTCAGTGTTTAGGGGCCAGCAGTGTTATGCAGCTTTTAAGCCACTGCTTGCGACATGATGCTGGCATCCTGTATCTGAGCACCAGTTCAGGCTCTGGCTGCTCACTGCTCACATGCCTGGGAAGGCAGCAAAAGATGGCCCAGGAACTTGGGCCCCTGCCACCCATGTGGGAGACCCACATGGAGTTCCAAGCTCCCAACTCCAGCCTGGCCATTTGGAAGAATGAACCAGTGGATGAAAATCGATCATTTGATCAATTGATTTGTCACTTTGCCTGACAAATAATCTTTTTAAAAATTTCAATGGTTGAAGCATTTTACATTTGGTATAATCTGTTTCACTTGCCCATTAATTTCACTAATGTCTGCCACACTCAAATTCAACTTTGAAAGGAGCAAACTCTGAAATCTGGACACACAAAAAGCAGCATGTTTTATTTTTCCATTAATTTTGGGCATATGAATTGGCAGAGTAACTCCTGAATTGTTTTTGTAAATACACCAGGAAGAAGTATTTTACACTCCCACTTGTATCTCCAACATTCTTCCTACTCTTTTTCTCCCCTTTCCTATTTACCACTTCATGTTCCTGCAAACACCACCATACACTAGTTTTCAACTGATTCAGTTTTCCTTTATGAAATATATTAAAGGAAGAGTTGGAAAACATCAGAAATAATGCCAAAAGACAACTAAGGCAGAACCCTCTCTTTCCCTAGGGTCCATTTATGGGACATGCCAATATATTTCCTACTTCTGTACTAACCGAGAACTCCTGCACCCAAATTCTCACACACAGCAGATTGACACAAACCCTCAGTTTATCTCACATCAGTCACAAACAACTTCCTTGAAGTCCTATCAATGAACTTACAGGGCCTTGAGAATAAGTAATCGTCAGAGAAGTTTAAGGCAATTGGTAAAATATTTTGCAATTTAACACTGAGGTAATCAATACCTTGGCAGACCAAGGAGATGCATCTGAAAGACTCCAGAAGCAGAACTCCAATGTAAACATTCATGCCTAAAAAGTAACCCACAGTATCACAGATTCTGAACCTGAAAGAAGAATGGCCTCTATCAAAATGTTCTGGTTAGGATGATAAATCACCATCAGTCAATTTCATGGAAGAAAAACTGACATCCATAAAATTCTAACCATTTCTCCACTGTGCACATTAATCAAGTAGTCAAAATGCAGGTATACATGATCCGTCCTGTTACTTTGACACAGGGAGGAAAAAAGGGCATGAACCCAAGTTGATCTTAGCACATACAGCAGGGCCACAAAACTGAACCAAGATCCTAAAACTGCCACCCACCTTTCCAGAGTCCATTTATAAATGGTGTTTAGAAGTAGTGACACAACATATTCAGTGACCAACAAAGGCACACACCATACTCATCACTTCAAGAAATATTTTTAGCTTGTACCTGTTACTAACTTTTCTAGTCATTAATATGAACCAAGATCTTTTTACAAATAGCTTTCATGATTTTTGGGGGGTGGGAGAGTCACTTCATTTATCAGATGTTTTGCCCTTAACCATAACTAAGTAAAATTTTCAATAGATCGAATAGAAATACTAAATAGTTACACAAAGATAAAGATTTTTCTAAGTCTCTTTTCCTCCCCATTCCAAAACAAAAAATTTGAACTTAAATCAAGTTACTTGATCAACATGGAAAATTTCTTCCAATATTTGAATATTAAGTCAGTCATCGTTTTCATGCCCCATCAGTACCTAATCTAAAGAAACCCAAAAAGTTGGATTTAAAAATCTGTTTTCAACACTTTAGCATGTCAACCCACTGGATCCCAGTATTCTTTCTTGTAAATGCAACACTCTCAAATACACTTTGAAGCTTACGTCACGTTTAAAAGCCTCTGGGATCTAGAATTTTATTTCTTTCTTTTGATTGGTTCTAGAAAAAAATCATGTAAAATATCCAAGTGACAACTCAAAAATAAAAACGTAGAAATTACAAGTTTGTTAACTTTTAAAAGTGAAGTACCACAATTAAAAGTTGCCTGCAAATGATTGATTACACATTGCTGAACGGAAAACACAAAAACAAGAATCCCCCACTAAGTAACGATGACCAAGCTGAAGTAAGTTCACAGAGGAACAGTATCTTCATAGTACATAATTCTCATCCAAAACACCCAGACTGGTCACAATTAAAAATTGTATGCCAAAGAATTCCTCAAGTTGAATCTTGATTTGGGAGTGTGGAGGAGTGGTAATCAACTACTCACTATAAAATGTAGAGAAAAATCATTAATACTAAAATAAACTCTTAATACTAACAGTGAATGAATGAATCTCTTATATGGAGGCTTTTTTTATTTATAAAAATCCACTTGATACATTTAGGACTCAGAAGTATTCAAAGATATTTCAAGTAGCAAAATAGTTTGTGTGTAGTAAACGGAATAGGACACTACCAGATGAGTCTGTTACCTAAGGACACAGATCAGGGAGGAAGAATGCAGCAGTACAACTGAACAGAAATCTCAGAACAAAGCTGCTCCATCAAATCAGGGCGCATGGAAATAAAGTATATAAAAAAAAGTTTTCCCAACAGTATTCCAAGTTAACTCAAATGTTGAATCCATTACTACTTTTCACCAAAATCTACAGGAGAATACCTGTCTAAATAATATCTCCACAAAATCCTTTTGAAACACCCTTAAGTGCCAAGGAACACAATACTATGTGTGTGCATGAATTCTGAAGAAAAAGTTTTAAAAAAAAATCCTCAAAGACTACAGAAACACAAGGTTACCCACACAAGCTGATGTTTCAAACCTTAGGTGGAGAACTGCAAGATCCTTAGTTGTAATCTTTTTCAGGTTAACAAACGCATGTCTTATGATGATACATCTTTCTTAAAAAGCAACAAATTCATAGCATGCTATAATCCTCCTATTTTCAGCCTTTAAAATGAAACCTACTTAGAAACAAGCTCTAGAAGTTGTCTAACCAACTTCTGGGGTGCATTTAACTCCATTATGCACTCTCACTGGCAGACAGAGGGATGACGTTCTGGGGAGTTACAGAGATGCTCCACAGTTGGGGAACATCTTGTGGACTGTCAGATGGCCAGCCATTCTTCTCTTCATTATGCTGGCATCTCAAACAACCATGACAGCGACAGAGAAGGTCGGTGGCCATCAGGAGACACCATTAAAGTGTAAGAGAAAGAGGAGGCGGCTGCCAGAGGTCTCCCTCAACTTCTCCTAACAAAGGGATCAGTCCACAACTGACTAAAGCAAAAATTCGTAGAGCTTTGAAAACGAAATCTCCATCTCCAGAGATGTTTTAAGGGGAAGAGGACAAAACCACACACAAACCAAAACCTAAAGCATATTTTAAACTTCTGTACAATCAGTTCAAGTCGGAGTTCATGACTGGAACACTCAACTTCGTTCAAACTGGATTCCCAGGTATGTTCCTCTGCAGAACCGTCTCTCCTTTTTGCTTTCGTCCAAAGTGAGAAAGTGACTACAAACTGCAAGAAAATGCCTCGCCTTCCCAACCTGAAAACCCAGAGTTTCAGACATTTTGGTCTCACACCGAAGAGGAGGGGGATGTAAAAATGAACTGCGCCCCATATTGATTCTCAGAGCAAACAGAAAGAAAGAGAAAGAAAGAAAGCTGAGAGTGATGGGTAAAATAATTTGGTTCAACTTCACATCAAATCTGAAATCTGGATCTCAAACGAATAAAACCAAGGTCTCTTTTTTTACATCTTACTCCTGCTCAGATTATCTTGTGCAACGGAGAGAAAAAATTTTGGAAAAGAGTGGAAAGCAAAAGGAAGAGTTAAGTACAATCGAGGAGAAAAGGCTCGCAAGTCTCCATCTACCACCAACAAAAAACGTTCAACCCAGAACTACGTAAAAGCCCTCACACACAGGAGCATCGGCATTCCCGAAATTGAGTGCACGGGGCAACAATAAGGGCCGTTTCCATCCAGCGAGCGCTAATTCCAGAACACACATCGGTTTGACATAGTGTTGCAGCCAATGTATTAGGAGGCCGAGAAAATGGTCGGGCTGCTGGACGTCTTCGACCAGCTCATTCAAACACCTTTAAACATTAATTACGGAGCAGGGAAGTGGGAAGAGGGAAGGGGGGGATACACACGTATGTGCCATGGAAGAGGAAAGGCGCACCGGGCAGGAACGCGAAAGGCCGGGGCCGGGAGCACTAACCTGTGCCGTCGCTGGCCGACGCCGAGAGGGCCGGAGAGGAGAGTTTAGGCCGCTTGGCTGAAGGCGGCCCCGGTTCCACCACATTCTCGGCCATTTTTAATTCTTTCGGAGATCCGGACGAAGCAGACGAGAAGCCTCCGAAAAAAAAAACCTCTTCTTCGGCCCGGGGTCCCGCCCCGCTCCCCGCAGTGGGCTCGGGGGGCTCCGCCGGCGGCCGGGGGTGGGGGGGTGGGGGAAGTTCCTTTTGCTCTCCGCCGGGTCGCGGCGGCCGGAGAGGGATGCCGACTCGACAGAGAAGGTAGGGGCGAGTGCGAGGGGCCGGGCCTGCGCCCAGGCCCGAGCGGGGCGACGGGGGCCCGAAGCCGCCGAGCGCGGCCGATTCCCGAGAACTCGCGGCTCTAGAGGCGCAGTCCCCGGCCCGCCGCGGCCGGCCCCTGCCCAGCCGAGGTCTCTCGGAGCGCCGCCGCCGCCGCCATCAGCCTCTTCCTCCTCGGCGCTGTCCTCCTCCTTCTCATCGCCACAAGGAGGCGGGGGCGAAAAGGGGGGAGAGGAGGAGGCGACGAGAAGCACTCACCTCCTCCCGGGGCCCCCACCCGCCGCCGCCGCACCGGCCCCTAATGGCCGCGGGAAGCTCGCCCGAGCCGAGAGCCAGGCCGGCGCCGCCGCCGCCGCCGCCTCACATCGCGCGGCGCGGCGCTCGCAGGGCCGGGGGCCGAGGGGGCCGGGCCCGCGCCGAGCCCACCGAGGAGGCCGCGCTCGGGCGGCGGCGCGGGAGCCTCCGCTCGCGCTGCGCTCGCCGCCTCCGCCGCCCCGCTCTCCCGCGGAAAATAAATAAATGCGGCGGCCCCCACCCCGGCAGCCCGGTGCCCGGGGCGCCCGCCCCTCGGGGCCGCCCTCGACGGCGGGGCGCGGGGTTATGTAATGGTCCCCCCTCGGCGTCGACGCCGGGCCCGGCTGCCGGGCCGCCGCGGGGGTGTGTGCAAGGCGGGAGGGGGCTGCGGGTCGCCTCAGCCCGTGCGCCCCGGGCCCCCGGCCACTGTCTCGGCCCTGCCGCCGCTCGCCGGCCCGGCTCCGCGCCGCACTCCTCCGCGCCCGCGGGTCGCACTCAGCCCGGCGTCGCGCTCGCCCACTCTCGCCCTCTCTCCCCCCCGAGCCTAGCACACAAACAAGATGGCGGCTGTTGTTTCTTCCCTCTGCCGAATCCTCCTTACGGGCTAGCGGTAGCAGCGGCGGCCGGAAATGAGCCAAGGGGGGGCGAAAAGGGGGGCGGGGCCGCGCCTCGGAGGGCGGGGGCGGGGGCGGGGCCAGGGCCCGAGCCGCTCACACAATGGGGGACGAGGAGCCGGGGGCGGGGCCTGCTCATCACGGGATCCGCCCAGGGCCCCAACGCGGCTGGCGCTTCCGCAAACTCCCCCGGCGTCACCCGGTGGCTCCCTTTAAAGGGGAGGATTTCAAGGCGGGGGGGGGGGGGGGCCGGGGGCGGACTCGGGATCTATTTTCAGTCGGTAGACAGTTACCGGGAAAGTGCCTGGGCTGGGTCCGTCTGCCTCGGCGGCCGGGGGCCGCGGGGCCGACGGGGCTGAGGCGCTACGGCCTGGGAGGCGCCGAGTGTCCGCGCAGGTGGCCGCCGGGGAGTCCCGGTGCGGGCGGCCTTGGGCGGCGGGTGCTGCGAGCGCGGCCGAGGGCACCCGCCGGTGGCTACCCGCCGCCCGGAGTTGGGGGCCGGAGACCCCAGCGCGTCTTCACGTCGCCTTCCCCGGGCGGGCCCCCACCCTGCCCAAAATCACACCGGTTACCGGTTGTTTCCATAGTCTTTGAATTTTCCAAAAATTTTTTTTTTTTTTTTGGACAGGAGACGCGTGTGGTACTTTGATAATTAGGAAACAAACAAACCAACGAAACCCCGCAGTCCTGGGAGGATGCTTTAGGACCCGCCACGTGTGCCCCCCACGCACCGACCAGGTGGGCCCCGCCCCGAAACTTTTGTGGACATGCCTCGGCCCTGAAGAGATGTTTAGGGTCTGTCTTCCCATCCCTCTTCGGCAGGCCAGCTTAAGGAAAGATAACGTGTCTTAAAAGATAATGTGATTATCGAGGGGAAAAAAAAAAAAGCAATATGCTGAAGGTAGTTTAAGGAGGGAGGCAGGAAGCAAAAATGTGGGATGCTGAAGGTAAAGCCCCCAGCCCAGGAGCTGGCTTCCTCGTGGAGAAGCCGGGTTCCCGTGTTTGGAGAGTGAACCAGTGGATGGCAGATCTCTCTCTCTCTCTCTCTCTCTCTCTCTCTGCCTTTCAAGTAAGTGAAAACAAACTTTTTTTTTTTTTAAGATTTATTTATTTATTTATTTGACAGAGTTATAGACAGTGAGAGAGAGAAAGGTCTTCCTTCCGTTGGTTCACTCCCCAAATGGCCGCTATGGCCGGCGCTGGGCCAATCTGAAGCCAGGAGCCAGGTGCTTTTCCTGGTCTCCCACATGGGTGCAGGGCCCAAGGACCTGGACCATCCTCCACTGCCTTCCCCGGCCACAGCAGAGAGCTGGACTGGAAGAGGAGCATCTGGGGCTAGAACCCGGCCCCCATATGGGATGCCGGTGCCGCAGGTGGATGATTAACCTAGTGTGCCACTGCACTGGCCCACAAACTTTTTTTTTTTTAAGCAGAATTGAACCATCATTGTAACCTGGTCGACTGAAGTGTTCATCACTTGAGGGTGAGGCCTGAAGGAGCTCTCTGCCAGTAACAGGGGGACACAGGGACAGGCCGGTGAGAGCAGGGGCACTGGATTGGACAGGACTGGGTTTCCCGTTCTCTCCCTCACTAGTAGCCACGTGACTTGGGCAGGCTCATCAGCAGCAAAGTGGATTTCATGATTTGAACAACTTCATTTTTTTAAAGACAAAAATTTGTGAGTAATGCTTCTCACTGTATCTGACACATACTGAGCACCCCATACACCTTGGCTGATTCAAACTATTTGTTCTAAAATGAAAAGGATCATATGCAAACTCAGGGTTACTAGGAGTACGGAAATGGGATAAGGGCCCGGCACCGTGGCACAGCAGGTAAAGTCACCGCCAGCGCTGATGGTTCCTGTCCTGACTGCTCCCCTTCCTATCCAGCTCCCTGCTAATGGCCTGGGGAAAGCAGCAGAGGCTGGGCTTGGGCCCCTGCCACCCACATAGGAGACCCAGCCTGGCCTAGCTTTTGCAGCCATCTGGGGAGTGAAGAGCAGTGCCTGCCCTGGACTCCCAGAAGGGAACCTCTTTTTTTTCGACAGGCAGAGTTAGACAGTGAGAGAGAGAGAGACAGAGAGAAAGGTCTTCCTTGCGTTGGTTCAGCCCCCAAATGGCCGCTTTGGCCGGCGCGCTGTGCTGATCCGAAGCCAGGAGCCAGGTGCTTCCTCTGGTCTCCCATGTGGGTGCAGGGCCCAGGCACTTGGGCCTTCCTCCACTGCCTTCCCGGGGCCACAGCAGAGGGCTGGAGAGAAAGAGGAGCAACCGGGACAGAACCGGCGCCCCAACCGGTACTAGAACCCAGGATGCGGGAGCTGCAGGCAGAGGATCAGCCTAGTGAGCCGCAGCGCCAGCCCGGAAGGGAACGTCTTAGAGGATCATGCTCTGTTTGCTTGGAAACCTTCGGGTGAGGAGTCCAGGCTCTCAGGCGCCCCAGCCGTTAGGAAGGAGAGCCCTTAGGTGGCGGGCACAAGCAGTGGAGGAGAAAGGCGTTATTCCATCAAGAAGCAATTCGCACGACCCACAGGGAACACAGCCTTGTTCATCTCCACCCCTCCTCCCCAGGATCCACATCTTTGGCTCTGTCTTCCTTATTCCTGTGAGTGATTGCACCTGGTCCAGCTTCTGTCCAGCTGTCCAGGAGGTAATTGTGGATCTGCCTGGTCTCCTGGTTCCTCCTCCAGTGTACAGGTCACTGAGTCCTGTGGATTCTGTGTTCTGAATCACCTCCTCAACCAAGTGGCTTCTGAACCAGGTGGAAACATTACTTACAAAAATTGAATTGGAAACTAAGGAAACCTTAGCACTCTGCCAAAGCACTTGCAGCAAGGAAAGAATATTTTTTTTACTTGGGCTGCTCCTGCCGAGAGAGCGCCGCCGACAGGGGTGTGAAAGTGGCTGCTTGCCCATCCCATCGCAAGGAACTACTGGGCAATGTGCTCTTCCAAAATGTTGCCAGTGTTTGCTTAGTTGATATCACATCTAATAAAGTGTGTTCTTGAAAAACACCTGTAATCGCCAGTATTAGCAAAAGTGGGGAGAGTTGTGGATTTCACACACTGTTAGTGGGAACAGCACATCTCAATCTGTAGCCTTGGAAAACCTCAGTGTCCCTAGGACACATTCCACAAGTGCACACCAATGTGTAGGAGATTCCCTGGAGCCTTGTGACAGTCTCCTCCCCGAAACAATGAGAAGCAAACAAACCATCGATGGTGAATAGTTAAATGCAAGATGGGGAGGTGACGCTACGCAGCAACTCATATGGGCACCGGTTCAAGTCCTGGCTGCTCCACTTCTGATCCAGCTCAATGCTAATGCTAACCTGGGAACAGTAGCAGCCAGAAGCAGCTCCTGGCTTCTGCCTTTGGCCTGGCCCAGCCCGAGCTGTTGTGGCCATTTGGGGGCTGCATCAGCCGATGGAAGATCTCTCTTTCTCTTTCTCCTTCTCTCTCTGCATCTCTGCCTTTCAAATAAATAAATATTTAAAAACAAATAAAAAACAAATGTGCAGGCATCGTGGCTCAGTGGGTTAAACGATTGCTCAGGACACCTGCATCCCACATCACAGTGCTGATTCAAGTCTTGGCTGCTCAGTTTCTGATCCAGCTTCGGGCTAATGCATCCTGGAAGGAAGCAAAGGATGGGCCAAGTGCTTGGACCCCTGCCACCATACAGGAGACTCAAATGGAATTCGGACTGGTGCAAGTACGTATGTAGTGAACTGGCAGACAGAAGAGCTCTTTCTCTCTCTCTCTCTCTCTCGCTCTCTCGCTCTGCCTTTCAAGTGGATGAAAATAAATGAATCAACCATTAAAGCAAATAAATGTGGACATTATTCTGCCTATAATCAAACTTGTAGTATTCGTGACATTTGAGATCGGAACCAAAAAGAAAAAAAAATTTAAACCTTCTATGGTTCCACTTTGCCATTAGAACGAAGCTTCCCGGGCAGGAAGTGGCCCCTGCTCACCTGCCTCCTTTCTCTTAACTTCCTTCCACACAGCCACGTGGACTCATTTCTCTTCCCCTTGTACCATGCTTCCCCCGTCCTTGGGTCATTCCCACACTTGCACCTTCTAACTAACACCTGCCGCTTCACCCGCCTAATTCCCAACTGCCCCTCAGGTCTCAGCTTACACCCTCCCTTTCCTACAAAGCCCCCCCAGCACCCTGAGTCCTGTGTGCAGACTCCTGCTTCCTTTGCACGCCTGGTGAGTGCTGTGTACTTCCGAGCTGCCAGCAATGCACACTGTGCGCGAGTTGTCTGGGTCCTTGTTAGCCATTCCTTGTGACAGCAGGGAAAGTGATGGTGTTGACATCTCTCTCTCCCCGGTGCCTAATTCAAGATGATGCAACGCGTGAATGGCTGATCTGGGTTGGTGGGTTCCCTGCCCCAACCCCACCTAATCTACGACAGAAATAAGGACTTTCTGGCCCGGTAAGGGACATGGTCTGTCTCACCTCTCCATCAGGGTTTCAGTCAACATCTCCACCCTGGAATCTCAAATATACTTTTTAAAGAAATGTTTATTTCTTTGAACAGAGCAGGGTTTTATATATAGAAAGGAGTCTTCCATCAGCTAGCCCACTCTGCAAATGGTCATAATGGCCAGGGCTGGGCCAGGCAGAAGCCAGGAGCCAGGAGCTTCTTCCAGTCTCCCACGTGAGTGGCAGGGGCCCAAGCACTTGAGCCATCTTCCACTGCCTCCCCAGGCCAGTAGCAGTGAGCTGGACTGGAAGTGGAGCAATCGGACACAAACTGGCGCCCATATGGGATGCCAGCACCTCAGGCAGCAGCCTAACCCACTGCACACACACCAGCCCCAATCCTAGGAATCTTTTTTTTTTTTTTTGACAGGCAGAGTGGATAGTGAGAGGAGAGAGACAGAGAGAAAGGTCTTCCTTTTTGCCGTTGGTTCACCCTCCAGTGGCCACTGCGGCCAGTGCATCGCGCTGATCTGAAGCCAGGAGCCAGGTGCTTCTCCTGGTCTCCCATGCGGGTGCAGGACCCAAGCACTTGGGCCATCCTCCACTGCCTTCCCGGGCCATAGCAGAGAGCTGGCCTGGAAGAGGGGCAACCGGGATAGAATCTGGCGCCCCAACCGGGACTAGAACCCGGTGTGCTGGCGCCGCAAGGCGGAGGATTAGCCTGTTAAGCCACAACGCCGGCCCCAGGTATCTTGACTTTGATTCTTTGTAGTTACACCAGAAGAAGGGTAAGAGTTGGAACTCGTTCAAGATCTGAAGAAGGGTGGCTCTCCCACGAGTGACCCCAAACTTCACTGACCCCAAACAGTGGCAACTGGAAGTCTGGAACTTGGGCCTCTCAACACCAGATCCAGGCTCAAGAGGTAGCTCTGGTGTTTCCTCAAGACTCACACCTCGTACAGAGTTCAGAGCCAATGAGTGCTTAGGGACGCACAGGATGGGGAGAGAAAGGGAGGGAGGGAAGTTCAGTTCATAAACACACACACAATCTCTTGTATAGAACTAGAACACAAAGCGGCAACCCCACAGAAGCAGCCATGGCGCTCGTCACTCTCCCCAGCGTAAGGCACCGCACCCCAGCTGAGGACCGGCGTGGGTCAGCAGCCCCTTTGGAGACTGGGGGCTCGTTGACCCCCTGAACGAATCTTTATCAAGTGTCTTCTCCGTGCCCAGCTCCATGCTGGGTGCAAGAGCTCCGGTCCTGCAGTACACCATGCCGTTGGGGAGAAAGTGGATACTGCCCAGAATGCTTCAGGCCCTCGTCAGGCAAACGGGGGTGGCTGAGCGTGAGCAGAAGCACTGGTCAGGCTGCCATCTGCCGCGCCTCAGCCAGCGGGGAGCAAATGCTACTGGGTGCCCGGGTAGGAGAGGGCGCTGAGGAGGCAGCCCAGCCAGACCACAAAGGACAGCGTGCGTCCTGCTGGGAACCTGGACCTGAGACATAGGTCCTGCTTTTTGTTTGGAATAGGTGGTCGTCTCACCCGTAAGCCAGCACAGCAGAGCAGTGGTTTGGTAGAATATTAAATTCTATTAACAGCTCTGTGATTAAAATCTGTTTGACTTCAAAACAAGAAACACTGTGACCTAAAATGTGGTCCTTTACATTCTGAAAGGCTGCTCTGAAAGATGGGAAAGGAGATGGACATGTAAATAAGACGTATTTCCCGTGCCTCGTACCCGCTAAGCCGATGCCGTGTGTGGTAACTATAGCCACGGTGCGCGGACCTATCAGACCGTGACTCTACCTACAGAATCTCAAAATAGCTCTGCTCGGCTCTCTGCGGCGGGAGCTCATTCTTTACTATTGTTGCTATGTGACAAACTATTGGCTCTCAGTGTTCATCCAAGCCTGCCAGAGAAGGAGGGTGGGCAGAGGCTTAGAGAGAAGCATCTTTCCTAGAATCGGATGTAACAAACACATCTCAAGCATTTCTTCTGTGTCCCCACAGTGCACAGACGGGCAGGTACAATACTAGTTCAGTTCGATAAATGTTTATTGAGTAGCCCCTATGGGGCAGGTACTGTGCTGAGTCCCAGGCACACGAAGATAAATAAAATGCACATGGTTTCTGCCCTCAGTTGCTCACTGTCTTGTGGGAGAGGCAGGCTCATGAATAGAACCTACAGTCTAGGTCACTGGCAGGATTGCCTGCTCAATGCACACACACAGAGGGGTGCTCCAGGGGAGTTCAGCTTTGGACATGGTGGTGGGCTTGTGGGACACCCACAGACAGCTGGACAGGTAGGTCTGTTGGGAAAGCAGACTGGGTCAGTGTCCTTGAGGCTCTTGCTAGCTAGGGGAAGAGAGAGAGTCTAAGTACAGTAGATCAGGCACAGTCCTCTGCAGTGGATGCTAACACAGTGCTTTGCACAAAGATGCTGGGACGATGACCATGGCGCTGAAGTTGGGATGTTCCTTTCGGAGACAGCCAAGTAGCTGAGTCTGAGGGATCCAGAGTGGTAACTGGGGGTGGTGAAGACACTGCTCGGGGCCATCACATCGGGGGTAGTGAAGACACTGCGTGGGACCATCACATATCACATCAGAGTGTCTGGATTCGAGTCCACCTCTGCTTCAGATTCCAGCTGCCTGCTAATGAGCACCCTGGGAAGCAGCAGGTGACAGCTCAAATAGTTAGGTGGCTGCCATCGATGTGGGAGACTCAAACTGACTTCCAGGTTCTCAGCCCATCCCTGGCTGTCTCCTTGTCTTCCTCCCCTACCCCTGCCCCTGTTTCTCCGCCCTTCAAATAAATAAATACGTTTTAAAAAAACAAAGTGGTAATGGGACAACTCCTTGGCTCTGCAGTCCAGGCACTGGCAAGGGGAGCCAGCGTGGCCCAAGCTGGAACAGCTGGAACGGGACCTGGACAATGGGCACTGGTGCTGTGGCTTACTGGGGGGCTGGGGGGCTGGCATCACCTGGGGATGTAAGATGGCACCACAGGCAGAGAGGGCAGCAAACCACTCTTCTACACTCCTGCAGTCTGTTTGTTTGTTTGTTTTTTAATTTATTTGACAGATAGAGTTAGACAGTGAGAGAGAGAGACAGAGAGAAAGGTCTTCCTTCCATTGGCTCACCCCCAAAATGCCCACTACGGCTGGTGCACTGCACTGATCCGAATCCAGAAGCCAGGTGCTTCCTCCTGGTCTCCCACGCGGGTGCAGGGCTCAAGCACTTGGGCCATCTTCCACTACTTTCCTGGGCCACAGCAGAGAGCTGGACTGGAAGAGGAGCAGCCGGGTCTAGAACCCCGCGCCCATATGGGATGCCGGCGCCACAGGCAGAAGGTTAGCCAAGTGAGCCACAGCACCGGCCCACTCCTGCAGTCTGACTGACATCACTCCAGATGGGCTGCCAAGACGGCAGGACACAGGAGGAACACTTGCCTTGTCCTGGCACGTGCAGCCTCATCACTGGTTGACTCTTTAAATTACATCTTTGACTCATTTCACATAAATCAAAATAAAAACAATTTCAGATGAAATGCAAAGCAACGTCCTTGCCCATTCTCTAACCTCAGTTAAATTCTGCTCTCTGGGCCAGCACTGAAGTGCAGTGGGTTAAGGCACCACTCTCAGCACCAGCATCCCTACTCAGCACGCTGGTTCAAATCCCCGCTTCCCCACTTCCAATCGAACTTCCTGCTAATGCACCCGGGAAGGCAGCAGAAGACCCAAGGTCTTAGGCACCTGCCACCCACGTGGGAGGCCTTAATGGAGTTTCTGGCTCCTGACTTCAGCCTGGCCCAGACCTGGCTGTTACAGCCATTTGGGGAGTGAACCAGCAGGTGGAAGATCTGCCCTTTGCCGGCTTAATTAAGTCGCCAGACAACTGAGGAAGCCCACGTGGCAAGGAATTCTGGGAGGCCTCCGGCCAACAACAGCAACACACCAAGGCCCACAGCCACAGAGAAATGCATTCTGCCGACAATCTGAAGGGGCTCAGAAGCTCACTTTCCCATCTAAGCCTCCAGTTGACACCTGGGGACAGGCCCGGAGACCCTGAGCAGGGGAGCTGGCCAAGTCACGCCAGGAATCTCAGTTGGAATTGTGAGGAATTCTGAGATGATAAATGTATATATTGTCCGAAGCCCGTAAATTTGTGGTAATTTGTTAGGCAGCAATTAAAAATGACTGTAACATTTCAGGAAAGGAAATAAAAATGATATCTCTTTTTAAAAAAGTACATGTGTCTATCATAAAATATTATATTAACATGGTTTAACACTTTCAAAGGTTTATTTTTTCTCCCTGTCCTGGACCCCAAACACCCAGTCCCTGAAATCAGCGACTGGTTTTGTTGTTTTGTTCTTGCACATGCTTCTAGAGCTAATCCTTGCATGTATAAACAACCATATTCATATTTCTTTATTTTTTCCTTAACTTCCTAAATCACAGATGCTCCCTAAACCAATATGGTAGGCTTGCATGGAAATAATATTGAGCAAAATCAGCAAGCCACAAAGGAATACAGTATGATTCCTTGAGTATAAAAGTCAAAAAGGGGTCGGTATTGTGGTGCTGAGGGTTAAGCCAGCACCTGTGACGCCAGCATCACATATGAGCACGAGTTCCAAGTCCCAGTTGCACCACTTCCAAGTCAACTTCCTGCTAATGTGGCTGGGAAAGCAGTGGAAGACGGCTCAAGTGCTTGGGCTTCTGCACCCACGTGGGGCACCTGAGTGGCGGTTCCTGGTTTCAGGCTGGCCCTGCCTTGGCCATCTTCCATGTGGGAGACTTGGATGGAATCCCAGGCTTCTGGCTTCCACCTGGCCAGCCCTAGCTGTTGTGGATATTTCAGGAGTAAAAGCAGTGGATGGAAGATCTTCCTCTCTTCGTCTTTCCCTCTAACTCTGCCTTTCGAATACATAAATAAGTCTTTTTTTTTTTTTTAAGATTTATTGGCCGGCGCCGTGGCTTAACAGGCTAATCCTCCGCCTTGCGGCGCCGGCACACCAGGTTCTAGTCCCGGTTGGGGCGCCGGATTCTATCCCAGTTGCCCCTCTTCCAGGCCAGCTCTCTGCTGTGGCCCGGGAAGGCAGTAGAGGATGGCCCAAGTGCTTGGGCCCTGCACCCGCATGGGAGACCAGGAGAGGTACCTGGCTCCTGGCTTCGGATCAGCGCGATGAGCCAGCCGCAGCAGCCATTGGAGGGTGAACCAAGAGCAAAAAGGAAGACTTTCCTCTCTGTCTCTCTCTCTCTCACTATCCACTCTGCCTGTCAAAAAAAAAAAAAAGATTTATTTATTTTTATTTGAAAGGCAGAGTTACACACAGAGAGAAGGAAAGGCGAAGATATATATATATATATATATATATATATATATATATATATATAGAGAGAGAGAGAGAGAGAGAGAGAGAGAATGGTCTTCCATCTGATGGTTCACTCCCCAGCTGGAGTTGTCCTGATCCGAAGCCAGGAGCCAGGAGCCAGGAGATTATTCCAGGTCTCCCATGTGGGTGCAGGGGCCCAAGGACTTGGGCCATCTTCTACTGCTTTCCCAGGCCATAGCAGAGAGCTGGATCAGAAGTGGAGCAGCCATCCCATCCAGCTCTTTGCTATGGCCTGAGAAGACAGTAGAAGACGGCTCAAGCCCTTGGGCCCCGGCACCTGTGTGGGAGACCCAAAAGAAGCTCCTGGCCCCTGGCTTCGGATAGACGCAGCTCTGGCTGTTGCAGCCAACTGGGGAGTGAACCAGTGGATGGAAGACCTCTCTCTCTTCTCTCTCTCTCTCTCTCTCTCTGCCTCTCCTCTCTCTGTGTAACTAGGACTTGCAAATAAATAAATAAATCTTAAAAAAAAAAAAAAAAACCACAAACAAGTGGAGCAGCCAGGGCTTGAACAGGCGCCCATATGGGATGCTGGCACTGTGGGCGGCAGGCTCACCTACTATGTCACAAAGCCGGCCCCTAAATAAGTCTTATTATATAAAAAATAAATAAAGGGGCTGGCACTGTGGTGAGTGGTTTAAGTCCTAGCTATTACACTTCTCATCTAATGTGCTAATGTGCCTGGGAAGGCAGTAGAAGATGGCCCAAGTGCTTGGGCCCCTGCACCCACGTGGGAGACCCAGACAGAATTCTGGGCTTCAGTCTGGCCACTGTGGCCTTTTGGGGTGTGAACCAGCATATGAGAGATATCTCTCTATCTCTGCTTTTTAAACAAACAAATAAATAAGTCTTTTTAAAAAGTTCTGGCTCTGGGGGCCAGTGCTGTGGCACAACAGGTTAAGCCTCTGCCTGCACTGCCAGTATCCCGTATTGGCGCCGATTTGAGTCCTGGCTGCTCCACTACCTATCCAGCTTCCTGCTGACGCACCTGGAAAAACAGCAGAAGATGGTTCAAGTGCTTGGGCCTCTGCACCCACGTGGGAGACCTGGGAGAATCTCCTATCTTCTGGCACCTGGCTTTGGCCTGGCCCAGCCCCAGCCTTTGCGGCCATTTGGGGAGTAAACTGGTGGATGGAAGTTCTTTCTCTCTCTCTCTCTCTCTCTCTCTCTCTCTCTCTCTCTCTCCTTCTCTCTCTGTATCTCTGCCTTTCAAGTAAATAAATAAATCTTTTTTAAAGAAGAAGTTCTGGCTCTGAACTGTAATTAATACAGTTGCTGGTACACATGGGCAAGGCGTCTTCAAGGAGAATGCGTGCTAAGAGCAGAATTTCTGGGATGCAGGATGTGGACATCTTCATGTTTTCTAGCCAATGCCAAACTGCCTTTCTGAGCAATTTACCAATCTGCATCCTCACCAGCAATGTGTGAGTTCCAGTTGCTCTACCTCCTTCATACTATTTGGCATTGTCAGAATTCTTCATCTTTACAAAGTTGTCATGGGGTCTGGTGCTACTTCACTTCCAGTCCAGTTCTCTGTTAACTTTCCAGGGAAGACAAAGAGAGATAGCCCTCACACTTGGACCTCTGCTGCCCTGGAGGGAGTTCCTGGCTTCTGGCATCAGCCTGGTCCAGCCTCAGCCACTTTAGCCTTTTGGGGAGTGAGCCAGCACATGAGAGACCTCTCTCTGTGTAACTCTGTCAAACAAATAAATGTTTAGAATACATACAAATAAAAAAATTTTAATTTCAATTCTCTTAGAAGGAGGGGAGGGAGAGAGAGAGGAAGACAGAGAGAGAGAGGAAGCAGAGAGAGACAAAGCTCCAATTCATTGGTACACTCTTCCAAATTCCCTCAACAGCCAGGGTTGGGCCAGGCTAAAGCCAGATGCCAGGAGCATGGAACTTAATCTGGGTCTCCCGTGTGGGTGGCAGGGACCCAAGTTCCCAAGGCCTGCGGCCTCCTAAGATACGCCTTAACAGGAAGCTGTAACTGGGAGAGGAGCAGGATTCGAGCCAGGCATTCCCATATGGGAATGCACAAGGCTTGCTTAGACGCACAAACTGATCTCCATGGAAATCACTGGTCTGCTCGCTCATCCTTGATGGACTGCTGTCCATTTTTCAGTAGCTGCCAACACGATGTTATCCAAATCCTTGTTCTTTGTCCAATCTGATAGTGAGAAAAAGACTTCCATTGTAGTTCTGTCACATCTCTTTGTATAATTGAAGGTGGCCATCTTTTCAATTCAGTTGTCCCTTATGGGAGGCAGGAGTCCCAGGCAACCTCTGTACCAAACACCTGCACCAGACCTCTTCATTTTAACCACACTGGTGGGCATGCAATGGTGACATGTGGCAATTTTGGTTTTTTCATTTACAATTCCTTTATTGCCTATTTGGATTTCTTATTTGGTGAGAGGCCTGTTCAACTTATTGTTTACATTTCTATTGGTTTGTTTGTCATTGTCTGACTGACATAATTTGCAGTTTATTTTTTTAAAAAAGATTTATTTATTTATATGTCAGAGTTACACAGAGAAAGAAGGAAAGGGAGAGAGAGAGAGAGAGAGAGAGAGAGAGAGAGAGGTCTTCCATCTGCTGGTTCACTCCCCAGTTGGCCACAATGGCTGGAGCTGCGCAAATCTGAAGCCAGGAGCCAGGAGCTTCTTCCAGGTCTCTCATGTGGGTGCAGGGCCCAAGCACTTGGGCCATCTTCTACTGCTTTCCCAGGCCATAGCAGAGAGCTGGATTGGAAGCGGAGCAGCCAGGACTAGAACCAGTGCCCATATGGGATGCCAGCACTGCAGGCGGCGGCTTTACCCGTGACGCCACAATGCCGGCCCCAATTTGCAGTTTCACAGTTTGTCTTTTACCCTGTGGCTTTGCAAATGAATCTTAAGTAAAATTGGTCTCTATATTTGCAAATTCTGCGTCTGCAGATTCAATCAAGACTGAAAATATTTTTTAGAAATTCTATCTGTGCTGAACGAGTACAGGTTTCTTTTTCTGGTCATTATTCCCTAAACAGCATGGTACAACAGCAACCAATTACACAGCATTCACATTGTATCAGGTACTGTAATTAATCTAAAGATGAATTAAAGTAATAGGAGGGTGTATGCAGGGTATGTGTAAACACGATGCCAATTCTTTCTACTAAAAAGTTAACATTTTTCTTAAATTATTTTTTAATTTGAGAGGCAGGGAGAAAGCTCCCATGCATTTGGTTCACTCCACAAATGCTCATGACAACCAAGACTGAGCCAGAACAAAGCTGGGAGCTGGGAAATCAATCCAGGTTTTCCACAGGGGTGGCAGGAACCCAGCTACTTGAGCCGTCACCTTCTGCCTCCCAAGGGCTACACTGGCAGGAGGCTAGGGTCAGGAGCTATTCCAATATGGGACTCTGGTATCTTTTCATTTTTTTTTTAAAGATTTATTTATTTATTTGGAGGTCAGAATTTCAGAGAGAGAGAGATGAAGAACAAGATTTTCCATCCACTGGTTCATTCCCCAAATGGCCCCAATAGCCAGAGCTGGGCCAGGCCGAAGCCAGGAGCTAGAAGCTTTATTCAGGTCTCCCATGTGGGTGCAGGAGCCCAAGCACTTGGGTCATCTTCCACCGCTTTCTCAGGTGCACTAGCAGGGAACTGGGTTGGAAGTAGAGAACCCGGGACTTGAACTGGCACCCATATGGGATGCTGACCCTGCAGACATGGCTTCTACCCCCTATGCCACACTACCAGCCTCAACACTGGGGTCTCAAATGACCTCTTAATCATGAGGCCAAACACCCACCCCCTACACCACTTTATACAGGGGACTTAAACACCCAAAGAGCCTGATATTTTCAGGAGATCCTCAAACTGAATCCTGACAGATACCAAGGGACAACCGTAGTCAAAAAGATGGGCACCTTCAATTATACAGAGATGTGACAGGACTACAGTCTCTATCAGACTGGGCAAACCGAGGATTTGGATAACATCGTGTTGGCAGCTACTGAAAAATGGACAGCAGTCCATCAAGGATGAGCGAGCAGACCAGTGATTTCCATGGAGATCAGTTTGTGCATCTAAGCAAACTTTGTACAGTTTGACTCAACCATCGCCCTTCTCAGAAACTGTCCCACAGATGTGTTCACTCATGTGTGAAATCACATGTTCAAGGATGTGCAGGGTTACACTGTTCATCGTAGCAAAGGACTGACAACAAATGTACAGCAGCTCAGGACTGGTTACATGCTCATGAAACATCTTCAAAAGGAATACTAGGGCTGGGCATTTATTTGTTTATTTTCATTTTACTGGAAGCTTGAGAGAGCGAGAGCGAGAGAGAGCGAGAGAGAGAGAGAGGTTCCATCTGCTGCCGTTTCACTCCCCAAATGCTTGCCACAGTCAGGCAGAAGCTGGGAGCAGGAACTCAATCTGGGTCTCCCACAGGAGACTCAAGCAGAACTTAAGCCATCGCCTGATGCTGCCCAAGGTACACATTAGAAGGAAGCTGATTGGAGGTGGAATGAACTGTGCCTTGAACCAGGAATCCCAAGGAATGCAAGTGTCCCAGCTGTCAACTTAACCACTGCCTCTATGTAGAGCTTTTAAAAATTATATTTTATATTGGAGTGCATATACTGTACAGCCACTACATCACTGCTTGGGATGCCTGCATTCCATTTCAGAGTGCCTGGTTTGAGTCCTGGCTTATTTCTCTCCCTCCCTCCCTCCCTTCCTTCCTTTCTTTAATTAATTTATTTAAAAGTCACAGTTACACAGAGGGAGAAGGAGAAGCAGAGAGAGGTCTTCCATCCACTGGTTCACTCCTCAGTTGGCTGCAACAGTTGGAGCTGCACTGATCCGAAGCCAGGAGCCAGGAGCTTCTTCTGGGTCTCCCACACAGGTTTAGTGGCCCAAGGACTTGGGCCATCTTCTAGTGCTTTCCCAGGCCACTAGCAGAGACCTGGAGAGGAAGTGGAGCAGCCGGGACTTGAACCAGCACCCACATGGGATGCCGGCACTGCAGGCGGTGTCGTAACCTGCTATGCCAGAGCGCCAACCCCTTTTTTTCTTTTATGATTTATTTATTTATTTGAATGACAGAATTACAGAGAGGCAGAGAGAGAGAGAGAGAGAGAGAGAGAGAGAGAGAAGAGAGGTCTTCCATCTGCTGGTTCACTCCTCAAGTGGCCGGAAGGCCTAGAGCTGGGGCAATCTGAAGCCAAAAGCCCGGAGCTTCTTCCGAGTCTCCCATGTGGGTGCAGGAGCCCAAGGACTTAGGCCATCCTCCACTGCTTTCCCAAGTGCATTAGCAGGGAAGTGGATTGGAAATGGAGCAGCTGGGACTCGAACCAGCACCCATATGTGATGTGGGTGCCGCAGGCAGGGGCTTTAACCTGGTGCCCCACAATGCCAGCCCCAAATAATTAATTTTAAAATTAATTGAGCAAGGCGGGCATTGTGGCACACCACGTTAAGCTGCTGTTTGGGATGTCCACATCCCATGCTGGAATGCCTGCTTTGTGTTCTGGCTACCCTGCTTCCAATCCAGCTTCCTGCTAACGCACATCCCTGTACTTGGGTCCCTGCCACCCACATGGGAAACCTGACTGAGTTCTGGGCTCGTGGTTTGGTACTTGGGAGGTGAACCAAATGTGGATGACATCTCTCTCTCTCTCTCTCTCTCTCTCTCATTCTACCTTTCAAATATTTTAAAATAATTTTAAAAATTTCATTGAGCTCCTATTATGAACCTGGCCTGTGCCAAGTTCTGAGGCCCAAAAGTGAAGAAAACTGAGGGCTTGCCCCAGGGAGCTCCTGGTCTGGTGTGGGGAGACTCTCACTGAACCCAGCGACACGGGTGACCAGCACGTACTGAGAGCTTGGGGAGACCGACGCCTGACAGACGCCGGCGCTCTTGGAAGCGGCCAGGCAGCCTGAGGTTTGCTCGGGGAGCAGGCAGAAGAGAAAGCCAGTCTGTGGAGGCGGCTTAAGGGACCGGAGGCCCCCGCAGAGGAAATCGTGTTTGTCACAGGGAGCAGAGCTCTGTCCATTTGAGGAACTGAAAGAAGTTCGGCTCAGCCGGAAGCTGACGTGAGTCGAGCTGGTTTTCAGAAAAAGGCAGGCAAGCAATGTGGAGAAAGGATCGAACGCGGCATGAGCAGAACCAGGCTCAGCCAGGAAGCCTCTGTGGGCATCAGACGAGGGACCGGGAGGCTGGATGAAGAGGGGGCAGGAGACAGACACTGGGCACATTCTAGGGAAGCTGAGACCTCAGACCACCTCCCAGCCGCAGGCGTGGGATTGTGTGATGGTGTGAAGCGAGGATCATCGTAATACAAGGTGACACTCAGTAACCATTGTCTATGGTATGATCCTATCTCCCAATCCTCTGCCGTCACCTGGGAGGGAGGAGCTTCCATGACAGGATTCTACAGATTTAGGATCTAGAAGCTAAGGAACTTGCTGGAGGGCACACAGCTGGCATATGGCAGCGCCCTAATTTTTTTTTTTTAAGATTTTTAAAAAAGTGTATTTAAAGGGCACAGTTATAGAGAGGTCTTTCATCTGCTGGTTCACTTCCCAAATGCTGCATCGGCCAAGGCTGGGCTGGACCGAAGCCAGGAGCCAGGAGCTTCTACGGGGTCTCCCATGTGGGTGCAGGGGCCCAAGCACTTGCGCCACCTTCTGCTTTCCCAGGCCTTAAACAGGGAACTGGATTGGACGCAGAGCTGCCAGGACTCAAACTGGCACTCTGATACGGGATGTCAGAGTTGCGAGTGGCTGCATAACCCACTGTGCCACAACACTGGCCCTGATGATATTATTTATGAAGAGAAAACATAAGTGAGGACAGCGGTTTCAGAAAGGAAATGGGCGTATGAATATTTAAGATGCTGCCACGGGGCGGGTGTGTGGCACAGTGGTTAACTTGCCGCTTGGGACGCCCGCATCCAGTATTTGAGCGTCTGGGTTCACGTGCTGTCTCTGATGCAGATTCCAGCTCCCTGCTAAAACATTTTGGAAGGCAGCAGGGATGACTCCAGTACTTGGGTCCGTGCCACTCACATGGGCAGCTCGGATTGAGATTCTGATTCCTGCCTTCAGTCTAGCCCCCAACCCTGGTTTTTAAGGGTATTTGGGGGAGTGAACCAGTTGGGTGGGAGAGCTCTCTCTGTTGTCTTTCTGTCTTTTCTCTCTCTCTGCCTTGCAAATAAAGTGAGAATAATGAATTTAATATTAAAGAATCTCTGCAAGACACCTAGGTAGGTGAGGACAACAGGCAGATTTATAATATATACAACTAGAGAACGTTGTGCACTACAAACGGTGGTGTGCGCATCACCAACAAACTAATGTGCCCGATTTCAAAGAAGCAGATAGAATCAACCTGGGATATACGAAGAGGAAAGGGGAGCCAAGACAGTGTTTTCAGCAGATAAGTTCCATGATCAAATCTTGTTGAAAGGGGCCAGTTGTGGGGTAGTAAGTAAAGTACTGCCTGTGACACTTGCATCCCACATGGGCACCAGTTCAAGTCCTGGCTGCTCCTCTTCCAATCCAGCTCCCTGCTAATGCACCTGGGAAAGCAGCAGAAGATGGCCCAAGTCCTTGGACCCCTGCACCCACATGGGAGACCCAGATGAAGCTCGTGGCTTTGGCCTGGCCCAGCTCAGGCCTTTGTGGCCACTTGGCGAGTGAACCAGCAGATTAGAAGATCTCTCTTTCTGTGTCTTTCAAATAAATAATTAAAAATAAATAACTCTTGGGGCACAGCGGGTTAACACTCTGGCCTGCAGTGCCAGCATCCCATATGGGTGCAGGTTCAAGACCTGGCTGCTCCACTTCTGATCCAGCTCTCTGCTGTGGCCTGGGAAAGCAGTGGAGGATGGCTCAAGTTCTTGGACCCCTGTACCCACAGGGGAGACCTGGAAGAAGCTCCTGGCTCCTGGCTTCGGATCAGTGCAGCTCTGGCCATTGCAGCCAAAATTGGGGAGTGAACCATCAGATGGAGGACATCTCTCTCTCTCTCTCTCTCTCTCTGCCTCTCCTCTTTCCGTATAACTCTGACTTTCAAATAAATAAATAAATATTTAAAAACAATCTCATTTGTAAGTTGATAACTGGCAGAAACATGGAAGACTGAGTTAGGAAGACTAAGTAACAGAAAAGCCAGAATAGGCATTCATGCTCTCATTGAATCACCAAGCACCAAGCACCATCCAAGCACCAACCAAGCACCACCACTTTGTGCTGGGATCACCAACCCAAGGGAACACAGAAACGAACCAGACCCTGAGTTGGTCCTTGTGGAACTTTGAGGCCAGGAATGGAATGAGACTGGTGAGTCCTGTGCTGTGAGAAGGACAGGAGGGCACAGGGCATGCTGGGAGCACAGGAGAGGCGAAGGAGACGCATGCCAACTTGGGAGGCATTTCCTTAGCACATGTGACCAGGTAAGGCCTCCAAGCAGGAGGTGGGCGCCGGCATTGTGGTGCAGCGGGTTAAGCTGCTGCCTGCGATGCCAGAATCCCGAATGAGTGCTGGTTCGAGTCACGGCTGCTCCACTTCTGATCCAGCTCCCTGCTAAAGTGCTTGGGAAGACAGCAGAGGATGGCCCAAGCACTCGGGCCCTGGTCTGACCCAGCCCAGCCCCGGCTATTGTGACCATCTGGGGAAGAGATCCAACAGATAAAAGGCCTCTCTGTGTGCGTCTCCCTCTCTCTCTGTAACTCTGTCTTTCAAATTAACAAACGTCTTTAAGAAACAGAGCCGACAGTTAGATGAGCAAGGGGTAGAGCACTGGACGCAGCGGGGTGGCACGGCTGAGGGTGTGGTCGTCTGAGGATGGCACACTCAGCAGTGGCGAGGGGTCAGTGAAACGGGGGCCCTGGAGAAGGCTGCAGGTGTGGGGGAGCCCGGAAGTCCCAGCGCGCTTCAACAAGGAGTCTCAGTGGACCTGGACTTGGCGGTGCAACTTCAGGGGTTGGAAGGGGCGGAAGAGGACCGGCTCCGCCCTTCCGATGCCTGTGCCTGCAGGGAGGACAGGGGGAGGGGCCGGGTGACAGGAGGACCTAGGAGGAGGTCACGGTTATCCAGGTGAGAGTGAAGGCGCAGACAGAGGCACCTGTCCTACTCAGCTTTCCTTACGTGATGCAGTGTGACAAGAGCCTTTAAAATGTCACGGCATAGGAGAGGGTGTTGTGGCACAGCAGGTTAAGCCACCTCCTGGGACACCTACATCCTACACCTGTACAGCATGTTCAAGTCCCTGCTGCTCTGCCCCCAGTCCAGCTCTCTGCTAATGCTCTAGACGGTGGCCCATGGACTTGGCTCCCTGCCATTCATATGGGAGACCTGGGTGGAAATCTAGGCTCCTGGCTTCGACTTGCCACAGCCCTATCTGTTGTGGCCATTTGGGGAGTGAACCAGCAGATGGAAGCTTCTCTCTCTCCCTCGCTCTCTCTCTTTCTCTTTCTTTTTCACTCTGCCTTTCAAATAAATATTTTAAAATAAAATGATCTCTCATGGTACAAGGGTTTCAGATTGGCTGTCACTCTGCTTGGTTCAACTGCACGTATGTTTTCATCCTGGAACTTAGGGAGAAGCAAGAGCCAACATCTGGGACATATTCCGAGAGGAGGGCCAAAGCAAATGTGTCCCAGCCAAGCCACATCATGCATGGTGCTTCAAGCTCTGCTCCAATGTGACAGAGGTCCCACGGGCCACATCATGTCACAAGGCCACAGATCATGGAAGCATGTTACAGGTTGGAGGGAAGGAATGGTTATTATGAACATACAACATGGTCTATACAGCAACCTGTCTTTGGGGACAGAGAGGATACAATAGGTTAGGATCTTGGAATCAGGTGATTGCGTGTGGAAGTGACAAGGATTACCTTAAGCGGCTTGACCAAAGGTGGCACCACTCAGTAATTTGTACCAGACTCTGCAGGTGCCCGGCGCCAGATCTGCCTTCTAGTGATAATGATGTCCTGATTTTGCTTTGGTGAACCATCTTTCCTCCACTCTCAGCCCTGTGCTTTGGGTAAAACCTCTTCCACCCGCTGCGCAGGAGTGGAGCATGTGACCTGTCCTAGCCAATGAGAATACTCTGTTCTCAGGGGCCGAATTGTGGCATAGCAGGTGAAGCCACCGCCTGCGATGCCAGTGCTCCTTTTGAATCCGGGCTGCTCCACTTCTGATCCTGCTCCCTGCTAGTGGCCTGGGAAAGGCAGCAGAGGACGGTCCAAAGGCTTGGACCCCTGCCTCCATGTGGGAGACCCAGATGGAGCTCCTGGCTCCTGGCTCCTGGCTTGAGCCTGGCCCAGCCCCAGAATCAGTGAGTGGAAAAACTCTCTGTCTCTCCCTTTCTCTCCGTAACTTTTTCAAGTGAATAATTTCTAAAAAAAGAATTCTCTGTACTCTCGAGCACAATGGTTGATCCAAGATAGGGTTCATAACACAAATGTCTCCAGTCACAGCCAGGGAGGCTCATGTTTGTATCTTTAACGTGCCGACTTGAACGAGAAAGGCTGGAGCCACGGCAGCAGGAGGAGAACGAAATCCAGGAATCTAGGAAGGGAGTCAGCGTGGAGCGCGAGCGAGCAGAGGCCAAGGGAGAGGAAGACTGGTTCCCGGTGACATCACCTGAACTTTGACCATCTGTGGAGCAATCCCAGGACATATGAATTCTAAGCATCAGGAACTGAGAGATAAAGTGAGAGAAGACCGGTTCATGAGCGGGATCTACTGAAGCAGGACATAACCAGGGGTTGCATTCATCAGTAGCTGTGCACGTAGAAGACCGACATGAAGCACACTGGAGGAGCGGGGGTTCCCTGGCTCAAGCAGGTGGGGTGCGGGAGGGTTTAGGCTGGAGGCGAAGAGGATGATGGTCGGTGTACCATTAGGGTACCTGAGGACCTGGTCAAGGCCTCTGGATCACAGGTCCGGAAGACAAGGCAAACTGGAAGTTAAAGAATAGGTTCCCTCTGGGCGCGTCAGGTTCGAGGGGCTTCAGGGGCCGGTGCCGTGGCGTAGCAGGAAGCCTCCTGGCATCCCAAATGGGCGCTGGTTTGAGTCCTGGCTGCTGCACTTCTGATCCAGCTCCCTTCTACTGCATCTCTCTGACTCTCTGTAACTTTGCCTTTCAAATAAATTAATTAATTTTTAAAAAGTCATGGGAAAGGTATTAAAAAAAATTCAGTCAGTTATATCCAAATAATGATTTAATATTTTTACTAACATAAATACATGACATGGAAAATAGTTTTTAAAAAGTATCTTAGTTTGATGATAAATTATAGTCACCCTATGTATATTTTTCTTCCCACATGTAAAGCATCCACCTGCTCCCCAATAGAGAAACCCAAAATCCTACTGTGTCCAGCTCAAATTCCATAATCTCGAAGTCTGTAGCTATCCATCAGCAGTCCTGGCTGCTCCACTTTTGATCCAGCTCCCTGCTAATGGCCTGGGAAAAGATGGCCCACGTGCTTGGGCCCCTGCCACCCACATGGGAGACCTGGAAGAAGCTCCTGGCTCCTGGTTTTGGCCTGGGCCAGCCTTGGCCATTGCAGCCACTGGGGAGTAAACCAGTAGACGGAAGATCTCTCACTCTCTCCATCTCTCTCTCTAACTCTGACTTTCAAATACATAAATAAATCTTCACACACAAACACAAAAAGAACATGGAAAAAGCCCAAGATTGTGTAGGGCAGGGAAAATTTCCCCTCTACCCTTTATGGGTTCAATAATTGAGTCTAAAAAAAAAAAAAAAAAGATCACTGACTCCTACCTCCACATCTCGTCCCTGTGGAAGGTCTCCAGGGGCAATAGCATGAATGGAGCTGTCACTTCCTGTGATGACATTGCCTTCTTCTGGAATGTTCCTGAGGGGCTTAGCTGAGGCTCCTCCTGAGGCGGGATCGCTTTCTAGAAATATGTTCGCGGCCGGCACTGTGGCATGGTAAGCTAAGCCTCTGCCTCCGGTGCCGGCATCCCTTATGAGTGCCAGTTCGTGTCCTGGCTGATGCTCCTGGGATGGCAGCAGCAGATGGCCCATGTGTTTGGGCCTCTGCCACTCATGTGGGAGACCCAGATGGAGTGCCAGGCTCCTGGCTCCAGCTTGGCCCAGGCCTGGCCATTATGGCCAGAAGCTGGAAGATTGCTTTCTCTCTCTGCATTTCAAACAAATAAATAAATCTTTAAAATTTCTGCTAAATCCTTCACTGTGGATTTGGGAAGAGGAGTTATTCTTTTGGGGTTCTTCGTCTGTAACTTCTTTTTACCCTGCCCCTTCTTTAGCCATGAGTTCACAATAGGAAATTTTCAGTTCCATTATAACCTTTTTAAAAAAGATTTATTTATTTATTTACTTGAAAAGCAGTTAGAGAGAGAGAGAGAGAGAGAGAGAGAGAGAGAGAGAGAGAACTAGTGAGATTTTTCATCTACTGGTTCACTCCCCAAATGGCTACAAAAGCCAGGGTCCTGGAACTCCATCTGGGCCCCCCAAGTAGGTGACAGTATCCCAGGTACTCAGGTCCTTTTATGCTTTCCCAGGCCCCTTAGAAGCGAGGGGGCTTGCGGCACATCTGGGACTTGAACTGGCACTCACAGGGGAGGCTGGCACTGCAGGAGGTGGTTTAACCCGCTGCGCCACAATGCTGCCCCTAAAGCCTCATCTTTTAATCCCATTTTACACAAACTTTCTGAGGTACCCTCAAATAGTAATAGATATGGGCAAGAAGAAACAGTTGAAGGAATTCTTACAATGGTTGTATGAAGTATTTACTGTTATTATCATGTCCTTTTACAGATGAGGCACAGAAGTTGTTGTTTGCCTAAAACCAAGCCACCAAGAGCAGAGCTGAATTTCCACGCAGAGTGCGAATTCCAGAGGCTGTGACCTTAGTCCCTAGGAAACACTGTACAGAATGTGGTTAAAATAGTGCTCAGAGGGAAATTTATAACTGTAAAAGACAAAAGATCTTGGGCCAGCGCTGTGGCACAGTAGGTTAATCCTCCATCTGCGGTGCTGGCATCCCATATGGGCGTCAGTTTGAGTCCCGGCTGCACCACTTCCTATTCAGCTCTCTGCTATGGCCTGGGAAAGCAGCGGAAGATGGCCCAAGTTCTTGGGCCCCTGCACCTGTGTGGGAGACCCGGAAGAAGTTCTTGGCTCCTGGCTTCGGATTGGCTCAGCTCTGGCCATTGCAGCCATCTGGGGAGTGAACCAACAGAAGGAAGGCCTCTCTCTGTTTCTCCCTCTTACTGTCTGTAACTTTACCTCTCAAATAAAATAAATAAAATCTTAAAAAAAATTACATAAGATCTTAAATGAATAACTCCTTCTTCCACTTTAACAAACTAGAAAGAAAAAATGCAAACTAAATACAAAGCAAGAAGAAAGGAGATGACGAAGACTCAAACAGAAAGAAATGAATTACAGAGTAGCAAAACAACAGAAAAAAATCACCAAAAGCAAAAGTTAATTCTTTTAAAAGGATCAACAAAAGTGACACATTTTAAAGTGGACTAACCAAGACAAAAGGAGACACAACAACCAAGCTGCTATGGTTTGGATGTGTCTCCCCAAGGTGCATGTGTCGCAAGTTTAATCCTCAAATTCGTATGTTGATGGTATCTGGAAGTGGGACTTCTGGGAAGTCATGAGGACTAGACGAGGTCACCAGGACCTCTTCTGATGACATTAATGGCTTTGTCGGAAGACGACAAGTGACTTTGCAACTTGCTCTTTCTCCCCAGGTGACACCCTCTGGCATGCTGTGATGTAGCAGGAAGGCCCTCACCATGCACCTGAGCCATGTGCCCTAGCCAGGTACCCCATCATGCGCCTGAGCCATGCTCTTGACCTTCTCCATCTCCAGAATCAGGAGCCAAACTTCAGTTCTTTATAAATTACCTGGCCTCAAATATTTTGTTATAGCAACAAAAAAAGGAATAAGATATAAGCTAACATATATCAAGAAGATTATAGGGGAATATTATGAATAACCATATGCTGCTAAATTAGATAACTTAGATTAAATGGACAAATTTTAGAAAAACACAAATAATCAAAACTGACTTGGGAAGATATTGAGGGAACTGGTGTCGTGGCACAGCTCACCACCCGCAAAGCTGACGTCCCTTCTGGGCATTGGCTGGAGTCCTGGCTATTCCAGTTCTGATGCAGCTCCCTGCTCATGTGCCTGGGGAAGCAGTGGAGGATGGCTCACGTGCTTGGGCCCTGCACCCACGTGGGAGACCCGGATGGAGTTCCAGGCTCCTGGCTTCAGCCTGGCTCGGCCCTGGGCTTTTCTGCCATTTGGGGAATAAACTAGCAGATGAAAGACCTCTCTCTGTAACTCTGCCTTTCAAATAAATAAATAAATCTTTTCAAAAGGAAAGAGAGGCAGAGAGAAAGGGAGAGAAAGTCATTCAGCCCAGGCCCAGACAGCTTTGCAGGTAAATTCTACCAAACGTTCAAAGAATTACTATCAGTTCTAGTGCTGGGCAATGGCCTCTCAAAGACATCCATGTCCCAGTCCACAGAACCTATGCACGTTAATTTGAATGACAAAAGGGATTTTCCAAAGTGATGAGTTAAGGATCTCCAGGTGGGAAGATTGTTCTGGAATATGCACGTGGGCCCCTGTCATTACAGGGTCCTTGTGGGAGCCCTGCGGTCAGAAGGAAGCAGAGGGAGGCAGAGTCTGAGAAAGAAGATGCTGCAGAGGCCAGCGCCACGGCTCACTCGGTTAATCCTCACCTGCGGCGCCAGCATCCCATATGGGTGCTGGTTCGAGTTTAGGCTGCTCCGTTTCTGATCCAGCTCCCTGCTAGTGGTCTGGGGAAAGCAGCAGAAGATGGCCCAAGTGCCTGGGCCCCTGCCACCCATGTTGGAGACCCGGAAGAAACTCCTGGCTTCAGCCTAACTCAGCCTTGGCTGTTGCAGTTGTCTGGGGAGGGAACCAGAGGATGGAAGATTCTCTATCTCCCTCTTTCTGTAACTCCGCCTTTTTTAAATAAATAAGATAAATCTTCAAACTGGCTTCAAGTCTCCCATATGGGAAGCAGGGACCCAGTCGACCCACCACCTGCTGCTTCCCAGGGTAGGCTTTAGCAGGAAGCTAGCGTCAGAAGTGGAGCTGGGATTTGAACCCACAACTGTGACGTGGGATGCAGGTATCCCAAATGGTGGCTTAACCCCTGTGACAAATTTGCTGAACCAAGTTGGTGTGCGTTTTTTCAGCCACTAAGTTTGTGGTAATTTTTACAGCAGCAACAGAAAACAAATACACCAGCATTTCACAAACTCTTCTAAACAAAACAGAAGCGGAAACACTCCTCAGTCATTTTATAAAGCCAGTATCATTCTGATATGAAAACCAGATGCAGTTATAGAAAAAGAAAACTACAAGTCAACAGCCCTTATTAATTTAGACACAAAAATCCTGAACAAAATGCTAGGAGATTAAACCCAAGAGCATACAAAAAGAATTGCATATTATAACCAAGTGGGACTCACCCTGGGAACACAAAAGAGTTAGCATGGAGGGCCTCAGACTTATCCTCAGAAACACCACCTTTTTACTTTCTTCTTCTTCTTCTTCTTCTTCTTCTTTTTTTTTTTTGACAAGCAGAGTTAGACACAGAGAAAGAAACAGAGAAAGGTCTTCCTTCCGTTGGTTTACCCCTCAAATGGCAGCTATGGCCGGCGTGCTGTGCTGATCCGAAGCCAGGAACCAGGCGCTTCCTCCTGGTCTCCCATGGGGTGCAGGGCCCAAGCACTTGGGCCATTCTCCACTGCCTTCCCGGGCCACAGCAGAGAGCTGGCCTGGAAGAGGAGCAACCGGGACAGAATCCGGCGCCCCAACCGGGACTAGAACCCGGTGTGCTGGCGCCGCAGGCGGAGGATTAGCCAAGTGAGCCGTGGTGCCGGCCTACTTTCTTCTTTAAAAATTTATTTATTTATTTGAAAGAAAGAGTGAGTTAGTGAGAGAGAGAGAGAGAGAGAGAGAATGTCTTTTTTTAAATTAATTTATTGATTTGAAAGTCAGAGCTTACACAGAGAGAAGGAAAGGCAGAGAGAGAGGTCTTCCATCTACTGGTTCACTCCCCCATTGGCCACAACGGCAGGAGCTGCACCAATCCAAAACCAGGTGCAGGGGCCCAAGGAATTGGGCCATTTTCTACTGCTTCCACAGGTGTTAGCAGAGCTGGACCAGAAGTGGAGCAGCCAGGACTTGAACCGGCGCCCGTATGGGATGCCAGCACTGCAGGCGACGGCTTTATCCACTGTGTCACAGCGCTGGCCCAGAGAATCTTCTATCTGCTGGTTTACCCCTCAAATGGCCACATCAGCCAGTGTTGATTCAGGCTGAAGCCAGGAGCCCATAACTCTGTCCAGGTCTCCTATGCGGGTGTGGTGCAGGGGCCCAAGCACTTGGGCCATCTTCTGATGCTTTTCCAGACACGTGAGCAGGGAGCTGGATCAGAAGTGGAGCAGCCAGGAGGGAAGCAGTACTCATGTGGGATGCTGGCACTGCGAGTACTGGATTAACCTGCCACACCACAATGCCAGCCCTTTTTATTTTTATTTTATGTTTCAATTTGAGAGGCAAGGAGATAAAGAGCTTCCTGCTTGCTCACTGGCTAGGACTGGGCCAGGGCCAGGGCTGGGGCTGGGAGCCAGGAGCTCAGCTGGTCTCCCACATGGGTGATAGGAATCCAGTTTCTTGAGCTATGATTGCTGCTTCCTAGGGCCTGTATTATCAGGGAATTTGGAGCGAGAATTCAGAGCAAGGAAGCAAACCCAGGTACTCAAAGTGGAACACAGGCTCTTTAACAGCTGGCTCAGACATTTATTCCCTGAATTACCTGCTTTTGAGGTTGGCCCGAGGCTGGCTTCCGGGAACACGGACTTTAGGGCTTGCAAGACTGGCTCACTGTGCCTGAACTGCACCAGCGATATGGCTTGGCCAAACAGCTGCCTTCCCTCCAAGCTTGCACCTTGGGTGCATGCTACACAGAGGGTGCCCCAGTGATACACCTCTGGCGCTGGGTCTCAAGTGCATTTCCCCGAGAGAGAACACTGCACGCGTGTCGTCACAACTCGCAGCCAGGGGACTCGGGCTTGTCACGTGCTGGCGCCACCAGGAGAGCCCTTTGGAAACTTGTGCCTGGCTTCCTCTGGACTTTGTCCCGGGCGCGGCTGTTTCCGCTTGCTCACGCCGCTTTGTGTCCTCAGCTGTGGATGAGACTGCCTGCTGAGTGTGCAGTCCTCCTGGTGGGTAGATCATGGATCCTGAGGGTGGTCTCCAGGACCCCTCACTTGAACATTAATTCATGCAACACATCACATTAACAGAATAAAAGGTGACAGCCTTACGGTCAACGGAGCATCTGACAAAATACAACAACCTTTCATGAGAAAAATGCTCAACACACCAGGAATGGAAGGGAAATTCCACACCTGATAACAGGAGCCTACGGAAAACCCACAGTTAACACCATATGCAGTTTTTTGTGTTTTTTTTGACAGGCAGAGTGGACAGTGAGAGAGACAGAGAGAGAAAGGTTTTCCTTTTGCCGTTGGTTCACCCTCCAATGGCCGCCGCGGCTGGCGCACTGCGGCCAGCACACCACACTGATCCGAAGGCAGGAGCCAGGTGCTTCTCCTGGTCTCCCATGGGGTGCAGGGCCCAAGCACTTGGGCCATCCTCCACTGCACTCCCAGACCACAGCAGAGAGCTGGACTGGAAGAGGGGCAACCGGGACAGAATCCAGCGCCCTGACCGGGACTAGAACCCGGTGTGCCAGTGCCACTAGGCGGAGGATTAGCCTGTTGAGCCATGGCGCTGGCCCATATGCAGTTTTGAGACTGGATAATACCCTCTGAATACCAAGAGCAAGACAAACATCTCACTGTCTCACTTCTACTTAGCATTATTTTGGAGGTCCTAGGTGAGGTAAGGATCAGTGTGGAAGAAGTAAAATGATCTTTATTTATAAATGACATGATCTTGTATGCAGAAATCCTCAGGGGGCCTGCACTGAGGAGCAGCAGGTTAAGCCACCTGAAGCACCAGCGTCCTAGATGGACGCCAGTTCAAGTCCCGGCTGCTCCACTTCTGATCTAGCTCCCTGCTAATGCGCCTGGGAAAGCAGCAGAAGATGGCCGAAATACTTGGCCCCTGTACCCACATGGGAGATCCAGAGGAAGCTCCTGGCTCCTGGCTTCAGCCTGGCCCATCCCTGGCCATTACAGCCATCTGGGGTATGAACCAGCAGATTGAAAATTTGTCTCTGTCTCTCTCTGTAACTCTGCTTTTCAAATAAATAAATAAAACCTTAAAAAAACAGAAAAGAAAATCCTGAAAAACCTGCTAACATACTATTAAGACCACTAAATGAGTTCAGCAAAGTTACCAGATAAATGATTAATATATGTAAAACAACTATATTTTTAAATGCTTGCAACGAATATTAAATAAAAATAAAATCTTAAGAAAATAACTCCAGGGGCCAGCATTGTGGAGCTGCAGGTTAAACCACCACCTGGAATGCCAGCATCCCATAAAAGTACCAGTTCAGGTCCTGGTTGATGGCTCCTGGCTTCATCCTGGTCCATACCTGGCTGTTGGCATCCATTTAGAGAGTGAACCAGCAAGTGGAAGATAGATTGTGTGTGTGTGTGTGTGTATTTCCCTCTTTCTCTGTAACTCTGCCTTTCAAAGAAATAAATCTTAAAAAAAAAGTAGCTTCAGTTATAAGGGCAAGAAAAAGAATAAAATATTTATCTATAGGTTTAACAAAAGATATGTAAGAGTGGGAACTGCAGAAACATGCTGACTGAAATTAAAGATGAAGAGAGCAATGTCCTGTGCTCATGGATCAGAAGGCTTGACAGTTCAAGAAGAAATAGACCCCAAATTGGTCTCCAGATTCAATGCAATCTCTAAGAACGTCCTCGATGGCTTCTTATACGGAAGTTGACAAGCTGGACTTGATATTTAAGTGAAAATGCAAGGCACCCACAATAGCCATAACAATCATGGAAAAAATAAAGAACTTGGAAGTCTCACACTTTCCAGTTCCAAAATTGTGTACAAAGCTCCAGCAATCAAGACCGTGCAGCATAGGGTAC
The DNA here is from genome assembly GCF_033115175.1 of Lepus europaeus. Taxonomy (NCBI): domain Eukaryota; kingdom Metazoa; phylum Chordata; class Mammalia; order Lagomorpha; family Leporidae; genus Lepus; species Lepus europaeus. The sequence continues at coordinate 6,674,948 of NC_084836.1, forward strand.
TGCATAAGGATAGACACAAGGACCACTGGACAGAGGCCCATATGTAAATTGTGCCTATGAGTGATGGGTGTGTTAATGTGATTATTGTATTACACCATGTATACATATTTCCAATCATCACTATATTAAGTACCTTGAATATATATAATTTTTATCAAACATTTTAAAATGTAAAAAAAAGTACATTATGATCCACTGTCTTTGTGAAAGAAAAGATTTCAATGAGGAAAAGAATAATCTTTTGGGGTCCGGTGCTGTGGCGTAGTGGGTAGAGCCGCTGCCTGCCAGCATCCCATATGGATACTGGTTCAAGTCCCAGCTGCTCCACTTCTGGTCCAGCTCTCTGCTGTGGCCTGGGAAAGCAGTCCTTGGGCCCCTTCACCTTCATAGGAGACCCAGAAGCAGCTCCTGGCTCTTGGCTTCGGATCGGTGCAGCTCCAATCTTTGCAGCCATCTGGGGAGTGAGCCAGTGAATGAAAGACACCTCTCTCTCTCTTTCAAATAAATAAATATTTAAAAAAGAGTAATCTTTTCAGCAAATGCAGCTGGCACAACCAGATATGCTTATGCAAAAGAACAAAACTGGACCTTTACCTCACACCACACCTAAAACCAACTAAAATGGATCATAAACCTAAATGTGAGAGCTAAAACTGCAAAACCCTCCGAGGAAAACTGAGGGCTACATCTTCTTCAAGACCTTGGGTTAGGAAGCAGTTTCATAGATATGACACCTAAAGCACAATCAAACAAATAAGGAAAATAGATAAATTGCATGTCACTGGAAAATGAAAAAACTTTTGTTCAATGAAAACAAAGACAAATCACAGAATGGGAGAAAGTATTTGCAAATTACATATTCAGAACACATAGAGAAAATTCACAACTGAATAACAAAAGGATAATTAGCTCAGAATTTGAATCAGCCAAGGGTTTGAAATGATATTTCTCTAAAGAAGATGTACAAGTGGATAACAAGCGCATGAAAACATCTCAACATCATTAGCCATTAGGGAAATGTACATCGAAACCACAAAGAGGTGCTTCACTCCCACCAGGATGGGTACAATCAAAGACGGTAGCAACTGTGGGTGAAGATGTGGAGAAATTGGAATCTGCACAAGCTCATCGTAGGAATGTCAGATGATGCACCACTGTGGGAAACACTGCGGAAGCCACACAGTTACCTACAAGCCATCCGCAGGTAGACATCCGAGAGAAAGACAAGCATACACCCCACAAAAACCCGACATCATTTTCCTAGCAGGATTACTCATAACAGCTAAAGATGAACGTCCATCGACGGGTGAATGGGGAACCAACATGTCACACACCCTTGCCATGCATGGAATATTCTTTGCCTATTAGATGGAATAAAATGGGGCCAGAGTTGTGGTGCAGCAAGGCAAGCTGCCACCTGCAACGCTGGCATCCCAGCTTGGAGGGTTGCTTGCGGTCCTGGCTTCTCCACTTCCTATGCAAATTCCTGCTCATGTGCCTGAGAAGGCAACAGAAGATGCCCAAATGCTTATGACCCTGCCACCTGCGTGGGAAACTTGGATGGAGTTCCAGGCTCCTAGCTTTGGCCTGGCCCAGCCCTGGCTGTTGTGGCCATTTGGGGAGAAACCCACCAATGGAGGCTCTCTCTCTGTCTCTCCCTGTCTCTCTGTCACTCTGACTTTCAAATAGGGAAAACTTTTTTTTTTTTTTTTTTTAAAGAATAGAGTGCTGGTACATGTCACAACACGGATGCATCTCGAAAACATGGAACTAAGCGAGGGAACTCAGCCGTAAGAGGGCTGCACTGCGTGATAACATTTATGTCAATGTCCAGAACATTCCATAGAGACAGAAAGCTGGCTGGTGACTGTCAGGGTGAAGTTGGGATATGTGGAGAGTGACGGCTAAAGGCCCAGGGTTTCTTTTGGGAGTGAAGAAAACATTTTAAAAATATTTATTTATTTATTTGAGAGGCAGAATTAGAGAGAGAGGAAGAGACAGAGCGAGAGAGTTCTTCCATCTGCTGGTTCATTCCCCAAATGGCCACAACAGCCAGAGCAGAGCCAATCTGAAGCCAGGAGCCAGGAGCCAGGAGCTTCCTCCAGGCCTTCCACGTGGGTGCTGGGGTCCAAGCACTTGAGCCATCTTCCACTGCTCTCCCAGGCAATTAGCAGGGAGCTGGACCAGAAGACGGGCAGTGGGACGAGAACCGGCATCCACACCGGATACCAGTGATGTAGTTGGAGGCTTAACCTACTACTCCACACTGCCGGCCAAAATAAACATTCTACAATGACTGGTGGTGGCTGCACAACTCTGGATATACTAAAAGCCTGTGGGCTCTCGGTGAACGAGTTGTGTGGTCTGTGAATCACACCCAATAAAGTTGCCTAAAATGTCAAGGGAGCAGATGACGGCTCAACACAGGAGACCAGGACTGCTCCTCGGCTCCTGGCTTCAGCCCCAGCCACTGAGGGTATCTGGGGAGTGAACCAGCCAGCGAATGGGAGCTCACTCTCCGATAAAATAAACAAATAAGCTGAAAAATAAAGTCAAGGGGACACTTGGGTGGGTCCCTCTTTGAGAAGAGGCTGGACAGAAGTGAGTTGTCACAGTCCACATATGGGGGTGAGTGGGGGGTCACCACAAAGATACAGAGACGTCAGTGGGTTCAGGGTCAAGTCCTGAGGTCCTTGACCTTGGAGAGAGAAGAAGGAGGGGGTCTCTGGAGAGGCGGCTGAACAGGAACAATCCATGGGGCATGAGAAGCCCGCGAGAACGTGGGTTGCTGAGGCCATGTGAGGTGTGTGTGGGGGGGTGTGCCAAAGTCAGCTGGAAGAGCAGGGGGTGCCGGCAGGACACAGGGCCAACCCCAGGCTTCCTGCACCACGGGCAGAAAGGGAGGTGGGTCCCCTGGAAGCCTCCGGCAGCGGTAGAGTGCAGCTGAGCTGAAGCAGAGCCCAGAGCACACAGGCACAGTCTAAACTCCACCACTCACCGCCTGGGTGACTTCAGAAAAGGAACCGATCGCCACAGCACCAGCATCCCCTGTGGGCGCCTGTTCATGTCCAGCTGCTCCACTTCCGATCCAGCTCCCTGCTGACGCACCTGGGAAAGCAGTGAAAGATGGCCCAAGTGCTTGGGCCCCTGCCACCCACATGGGAGACCTGGAAGAAGCTCCTGGCTGCTGGTTTGGCCTGGCTCGGCCCTGGCCATTGTGGCCACTTGAAGAGTGAACTAGTGGATGGAAGATCTCTGTCTCTCTCTGTCTTTCTGTAACTCTCCTTTCAAATAAATAATTTTTTTTTAACAAAGAGAAGCCCACGGGTTGATGGAATCCCGTAGCCTATGCAAACACACTTGCTGCAGGCCCTTCAGTGTTAAAACTTCGGCTCCAGAGACAGGCATGGATGGCTGTGTGGCCTTGGTCAGTCTCCTCAACCGCTCTGAACCTCCATTTCCAAGAGGGATAGGTGAATACTGGTAAAATCTACCCGCAGGCTTAGAGCAAGGACTGGAGAGAAAATGCAAGTAAAGCATTTGACAGGGCCTGGTGCACGGCGAGGGCTCCGGAGGGCCGGGTGTTCTCTTCCTCTCTCAGCCCTTGCACTGATGCACGTCCTTGGTTGCTGGCAATCAGGTAACACCACGGGGCAATGGGAGAGCAGCCCTCTAGCCCACATGTTCCTGCAGGGCAGGGCCAAGTCTTCTAAACAGAGAGTCAGGCACCACTGGGCCCCCAGAGGGTTCAGACTGGGGGGAAGCCGGAGGGGGTAGGTGTGAGTATGGTGGGGCACAGGAGGGAACCCTTACCCTCCCCGCTTGGCTCATGCGGGCTCCCAGCTTGGCAACATGATCGCCCTCTAGACCCTGAGAGAGAACAACTGCACTGGGGCCATCGTGTGACTTGTGTCCCTCCTGTCGGCAACCTTAACCCTGAGCAGCTGCCATGGCCATGGCCAACAGCTGGGCCCCACCAGGTCATAAATCACTGAGGGCACTGGACGGGCAGTGTGGCCAGTGGCTGTTCCTCCAAGCAGCCCTGAGGGGGAGGAGCCAGCAGGGGCTCAAGCCCTACCCGGTCCCCTCCACTCAGCCCCAGGGGCGGCTTTGAATCTGGCTTCCAAGTCTTGCAAGGCAAAAGCCTCCTTGAATCAGCAGGCATTGTGGCTCCAGTTGCTGCTGAAGTTAAGCTGGGAGCCGGCAGAGAGGGCCTGGAATAAAACCCCAGGTTCACCCACTACGGGATGTGGGGACCAAATCAAGGGTCTCCCCCCTCCCCCGCCGCCATTAGGCCTGTGCATGCCCACTGGTCTTGCCTCTGCGTTCACTGCAAATGACCAGGAAGCCACGTAATCCCACAGCTCCCACTAATGCCCACAACACACTCCCCGAGCCCGGCACCCACGGGCTGGCCCCGCCTGCAGCTTCAGCCACTGGGCAGAGGACGGGCAGACGTGGGCGGGGCAGCGTGAGCCTGGGGCGAGCTGCAGACTTCTGTCTGTGAGAGTGTGTTCCAGGCAGTGTGTGCACGTGTCTGCTTGGTTCCTGTGTGATTGCTTAGAAAGGTCTGTAACGGCGTTTTCCCTCTAATATCCTAACAGGCAGAGGAGGGATGAACTGCGTGAGTGGCTACTTTGCCTTTAGATCCGTGAGGGCAGAAGAATCCATGGGGGCATGGAAACAAACAGGTGGCCACGCGCTCACAGCTCCACAAGGCTGGAAACAAAAGTGCAAACGCAAACACAACTGATTTAGGGTGCTGGGGCCAGGATTCGGGGCCTGGGTGACAAGAACTGGAAGGAGTTTCTGGAGATGCGTGTGGTGTTCTACCTCCAGCCTAGGTGCCGCTTACCTGGGCGTGTTCACGTGACCCCCAGAACCGCCACTGTACATGTGTGCCCTTTTCTCTTAGACAGCAATAAAACATTGACTTTTTAAAACACTTGTGGGGCTGACGCTGTGGTGTGGTGGGCTAAGCCTCCCCCTGTGGCACAGGAGTCCCATATAGGTGCTGGTTCATGTCCTGGCTGCTTCTCTTCTGATCCAGCTCCTTGCTAATGGCCTGGAAAAGCAATGGAAGATGGCCCAAGGGTTTGGGCCCCGGCACCCACATAGAAGACCTAGAAGAAACTCCTGGCTTCAGACTGGCCCAGCTCCAGCCATTGTGGCCATCTGGGGAGTGAACCAGCAGATGGAAGACCTCTCTCTATCTCCCCTTTGTAACTCTGCCTCTCAAATAAATAAATACAATCTTAAAAAATCACTTGTGGGCCGGCGCCGCGGCTCAGTAGGCTAATCCTCCGCCTTGCGGCGCCGGCACACTGGGTTCTAGTCCCGGTCGGGGCACCGATTCTGTCCTGGTTGCCCCTCTTCCAGGCCAGCTCTCTGCTGTAGCCAGGGAGTGCAGTGGAGGATGGCCCAAGTGCTTGGGCCCTGCACCCCATGGGAGACCAGGAGAAGCACCTGGCTCCTGCCATCGGAACAGCGCGGTGCGCTGGCCGCAGCGCGCCTACCGCGGCGGCCATTGGAGGGTGAACCAACGGCAAAAGGAAGACCTTTCTCTCTGTCTCTCTCTCTCACTGTCCACTCTGCCTGTCAAAAATTAAAAAAAAAAAATCACTTGTGAATGATATCTTTTTTGTGTGTGAACAATTGTAAATGTTTTCAAAGGAACTCCGGGTGCAAAGCACACGAAGGGTTACCTAATCCAATCCCACTGCTGAGCTGATGAAGAAAGAACCCAGAACAGGAACCGCCCATTTCGAATGTGCAAGAGAGTCAGTTTCAAGTGCTCTCACCACAAGAAAATAAGGAACTGTGTTTGAGGTGATGTTAATTACTCTAACCTCATCATTTCCCACTGCGAACAGCATGGCATTACACGGCACCCTGTTAAGTATATACTATTATAATTTGTCAACTTGCAATTATAAAAGAAAGAAAAATTCATCACCACAGCCCATGGACTCAGTTGCAGCACCAGGACCACAACCTCCACTCCTCCCACCAAACCTGGTGATCTCCCCAAGACTGAATTAAGAAAACTATTACAGGGGCACACATTTGGCATAGCAACTCAAGTCTCCACGTACGATGCCCGCATCCCATTTCGAATTGTCCCAGCTACTCGGCTTCCAATCCAGCTTCCTACAGACAAACATCCTGGGAGATGAACAGGAAATGATGGCTCAAGTACTGGGGCCCTGATCTCCACATTGCAGACCCAAGTGGAGTTCCTGGTTCCCAGCTGCTGCCTGACCCAGCCCTAGCTATTGCAGGCATTTGGATGGTGAACCAGCAGATGGAAGATTCTTTCTCTCTGTCCGCCCTTCAAATAAAATGAAAATAAATATTAAAATAATTTTTTAAAAAAACTTTGGGCCAGCGTTGTGGTGTAGTTGGTTAGGCCGATGCCTGTGATGCCAGCATCCCATATGAGCACCTGTTTGAGTCCCAGCTGCTCCACTTCCAATCCAGCTCCCTGCTAACACACTTGGGAAAGCAGCAGCAGATGGCCTGAGTACTTGCGCCCCTGTTACCCAAGTGGGAGACCGGGATGGAATTCCAGGCTCCTGGTTTTGGCCTAGCTCAGCCTTGGAAGTTGCACCTATGTGGGGACTACTCCAATGGATGGAAGCTCTAATTCTGCCTTTCAAATAAGTAAATAAATCTTTAAAAGAAATGAAGAAAAAGAAACCTTATACAGGTCCACAACTTTATTCACTTTAAAAATAATACTGATTACATTTTTGTATCTTTTTAAAATTAAAGACAGTATTTATTTATTTTTTGAAGTTTATTTACTTTATTTTTGAAAGGCAGAATGAGAGATGGAGAGAGAGAGAGAGAGAGAGAGATCTTCTATCCACTGGATCACTCCCCAAATGCCTATAGCAGCCAGGGCTGGGCCACGCCCATGCCAGAAGCCAGAAACTCCCACCAGGACTGCCGCCTGGGTGGCAGGGACCCCGTCCGTGAGCCACCTCCCAGGCACTCAGTCCCAGGGACGTGGGCGTTCCGAGGGGCAGGTTGGCTGCTGTGCCAAATCCACCCTTTAGTTAGTTTCTGAATTTGCAAAATGCACAAAAGCTATGAGATTCAAAAGGGACAGAGAGTTTGCACAGCGGTCCCCTCTGTACAAATTCCTGGCTTCCCCTTCCTCCACTTAGGTCATGCAGCCGACCAGTCTCACAATGTTGAATGGAAAATAGCAGAAATAAAGTTTTAAATAGATTTCATCAGGCACACTGTTCAAAGTTTTCTATTTTATTATCAGCTGTTGTTACTAATCTCTCAAACTTGAGCGTGGGTATGCAGATACAGGAGAGGGCACAGTGTGCACAGGGCTGGGGTTTGCCAGAGTTTTCCTGGACCACGCCCCCAAGGCTCAGCACTGCGGTATGAAGCGAAGCCCCAGGATGTATCCCCAGCTGCCATCCAACTTTGCTTCTGGAGTTGTACACCTTGTCCCGGACCTCGTCTTTCCTGGCTGGCCTCTGCGGGGACCCAGCAAATCCTTAAAAATCAACAACCAATGGCCTGCGCCGCGGCTCACTAGGCTAATCCTCCGCCTTGCGGCGCCGGCACACTGGGTTCTAGTCCCGGTCAGGGCACCGGTTCTGTCCCGGTTGCCCCTCTTCCAGTCCAGCTCTCTGCTGTGGCCCGGGAAGGCAGTGGAGGATGGCCCAAGTGCTTGGGCCCTGCACCCGCATGGGAGACCAGGAGAAGCACCTGGCTCCTGCCTCGGGATCAGCGCGGTGCGCCGGCCGCAGCAGCCATTGGAGGGTGAACCAACGGCAAAGGAAGACCTTTCTCTCTGTCTCTCTCTCTCACTGTCCACTCTGCCTGTCAAAAAAAAAAAAAAAAAAAAAAAAAAAGAAAGAAAAGAAAAGAAAAGAAAAAAAAAATCAACAACCAAATGCAGAGACGCCCCTTCTCTTAGTTCCCCACACCCTGTCCCACCTTGGCCCAGGTCCACCGCGGAGACTTCTGGGTGCCTTTCCGGTTCTTCCCGAGTGCTCTCCTTGTGGACACGCCGTGACGAGTGCTGGTTAAAACATTCAGCCCCCGGCCCCACTGTCTGGAGAGGCTACAGCGAGCTCCTCTGTGGGTACTGAAACGAGTCCCGGAGAGCGGATGGTTAGATCCCTTGCAATCATCTGATATTACAACAGTGCTGTAATAATAGACTTTCTCACATTATTTTGTGTAGGATTAATTCCCAGAAGCAGAATTAGTGGCTCAAGGCACATCCATTTTATTTAAAGATTTATTTATTCATCCATTTGAAAGAGTGACAGAGATTTCCCATCCACTGGTTCATTTCCCCAAATGCTGGCAACAGCCAGGGCCCAGCCAAGCTGAAGCCAGGAGCCAGGAATTCCACCCTGGTCTCCCACTTTAGTCATCATCTGTTGCTCCCCAGGCACATTGGCAGGGAGCTGGATGAGAAGTGGAGCAGCCGGGTCTCAAACTGGCATTCTGATAGGGAATGCAAATGTCCCAAACAGCAGCTTAACTCGATGCACCACAACTATTTTAAACTCAGTAGACATTGTCAAGCTGCTAGCCACAAGTGCCATTTGATAGTCTCATAGGCAAGGTGCGAGAGACATGTTTCCCTACTCTCGCACACAGTGATGTCAAATCTGCAGACTCGGCCAATCTGATAGACCTGGCGAATTATAACTCACCTTGCTATTATTATGGAGCAGGTGAACTTTTTTTTTTATTTGTGTGATTTTTTTGTATTTCTGCTCATTAGAATTGTCTGTTCGGGGCCAGCGCTGTGGTGCAGCGGGTTAACACCCTGGCCTGAAGCACCGGCATCACATATGGGCACCGGTTCAAGACCCAGCTGCTCCACTTCTGATCCAGCTCTCTGCTATGGCTTAGGAAAGCAGTAGAAGATGGCCCAAGTCCTTGGGCCCCTGCACCTACATGGGAGACCCAGAGGAGGCTCCTGGCTCCTGGCTTCAGATTGGCACAGCTGGGCCATTGCGGCCAGTTGGGGAGTGAACCAGCGGATGGGAGATCTCTTTCTCTCTCTCTCTGCCTCTCCTCTCTCTGTGCAACTCTGACTTTCAAATAAATAAATAAATCTTTAAAAACAAAAACTGTCTGTTCATACCCTCTGTCCAGTTTTCTATTCCATTTTGCATTAAGTTGTTGGTTTAATATCACCACCAGGTTTTAAAATGTTAAATATTTACCTTAAAAACACACCTTATCGAATAAACAACTAATTAATAATGGTGTGCACTTGGCCTGGAAGTCAAGACATCCATGTTCCTGAGCAGGTGTCTGGTTCCTTCCCAGCTCCAGCAGACCCTGGGCTGGGAGGCAGCGTGGCTGGCTCCTGCCGCCCAAGTGGGAGCCCTGGATTGAGGGCTGAGCTCCCGACCTCATCCCTAGCCCAGCCCCAGCCATGATGGACATTTGGGGAGTGGAAAAAAAAAAAAAAGATGGGAAATCTCTCCTTCTCTCTCTCAAAAAAAAAAAAAAATTAATGCTAGTTTCTACCGTTTATTGAGTGTCTCCTGGGTGCAAGGCCTGTGTGAAATAATCATAGCACATGAAATTTCCAGTTCTGCTTTTTCTGCTCATGTTGCGGCAGCAGCGGTCTCTCACGTTGCGACAAGGTCTTTATGAGTCGCCCTGGTAAGGCTCAGCACTCCGTGGAGACCGTGTGTGTGGTCTCGTGCAATTACCTGCTCTCCGATGGGTACCTGCCACTTGCTTCGATTGCCTTATGAGTTTTCTTTTAGAATTCTTAAGTTTACTTTCATTTATTTGACAAGGAGAGAGGAAAGAGGAGAGAGGAGAGAGGGGAGAGGGGAGAGGGGAGAGGGGAGAGGGGAGAGGGGAGAGGGGAGAGGGGAGAGGGGAGAGGGGAGAGGGGAGAGGGGAGAGGGGAGAGGGGAGAGGGGAGAGAGGAGAGGGAGAGACTCTTGCAGCCAGTGGTTCACTCTCCAGAAGCCTGCACAGGCAGAACTGGGCCACGCTAAGTCCAGGAATTGGAAACTCAACCTGGGTCTCCTACACAGGTGGCAGGAGTCACCATCTGCTACTCCAAGGGTGTGCAGTAGCTGGAAGCTGGATCCGAAGGCAGGCCGGAACCCAACAGCAGGCACTCCAATGTGGGAGATAGGCATTCAAACAGAATCTGAACCACTGTGCCAAATGCCTGCTCCCGCCTTGTCATTTCTGATTTTAAAAATTGCGTTTACATTGATGCTGTAATTTGTATCTAACTTTAATGTCAGGTAAATACCCTTAATATGTTTATAAATATTCAGTCATCATAATTAGAATGCTTGCCTTTGAAACAAGGGGGAATGAAATGGCACAAGTGACTAGTGGCTCTGAAAGTGTACAGAAGGTACTACGTGTATTTGCACACGCATGCACACCTTGCACACGTACCACCTGCCGGCGCTTCCCTTCTGTGCAGTAGAAACTTCACCCATGATTTGAAATTATAGATAGAGGGGTTGTCACTGTGGTACAGCGGGTGAAGCCACCACCTGCAATGCCAGCGTCCCATACGGGCACCAGTTCAAGTCCTGGCTGCTCCACTTTTGACCCAGCTCCCTGCTTATGTGCCTGGGAGAGCAGCAGCAGATGGCCCAAGTGCTTGAGTGCCTGCCTGACACATGGGTGACCCTGGTGGAGTTCCAGGCTTCTGGTTTCAGCCGGCCAAGCCCTGACTGTTGCAGCCATTTGGAGAGTGAACCAGCAGATGGAAGATCCCTCTCGCTCGCTCTCTCGCTCTCTCTCTGCCTTTCAAATAAAGAAATCTTAAAAAAAAAAAAAAAATGATGGATAGGGTAGGTGCTGAGACTCAGTAGTTAAGCCGCCACATGTGATGATGCTGGTTCAAGTCCCAGCTGCCCCACTTCCAATCTAGCTCCCTGCTCATGCACCTGGGAAGGCACCAGGTGATGGTCCAAACACTTGGGCCCTGGCCTCCTACATGGGAGACCTGGATAGAGTTCCTGGTTCCTGGCTGCAGCCTAGCCCAGCCCTGGCTATTAGAGTCATTTGGAGAATGAACCAGCGGATGGAAGACCTTTCTCTCCATCTCTCCCTCTCTACCTGTATCTGTACCTCTCAGATAAATAAATAAATCCTTAAAAAAATATACTTTTTAGTATGACTTGCTCCTCAATATCAACTTAAAACATAAATGCAATTTGTGACAAAGGAATTATTACGCTATCTTTAGGAAAGTGTGGTTGTGAAACCACATGTTAACAGGTGTACAAGCTGGTTTTATAAAAATGTCTACTTTTCTCTTTTAAAATATATTGTTATTTGTTTGAATGGCGGAGACAGAGCGTCAGACAGGAAGACACAGGTCTCCATCCAGGTTCAGGTCTTAACCACCCTGAGGGGACCAGCCTGGTCCTGGGGGGTTTCTTCCCTGCTGTGTGGCAGAGGGGTGCTCAGCACCCCAAGTCCTCGTGTTGGAGGAACTGCACTGACTCCTCCCATAGAGGACTTCACTTTCCTAGACAAACCCGGGAAAGGTCAGAGGTTTCTGCCTTCTCTGCTGTGGCTCTGAGTTTTGATCGCTAACAAATGTGGTTGCCAAGACAACCATGCAGCAGGGTGGTCTCCAGATACCCCTCCACCTGGGCTGGCGTCAACGGCAGGAGTTTGGGATTGTGTTTTCATAAATTCTGGACCACCGCCTCCCCTCCCGCCGTGGAGAGCACACGGCCAGCCTTTCAGCATTGTCACACACACTCGGTCTTGTCCATCCAGTGCTTATCCTCTGTCCTCCTCCATGCCGACAGGACCAGAGAGGCCATCAGAGGGGAGGGTCAGGGACAGCCAGTGCCTAGGAGTGTTCTTTAGCAGCTTGCTGTACAAGCCCCTCCCCCACCGAGGGCACTGACCCCAGGTCACACAGCTTGGGTGAAGCGCCTGGAGGGGCAGGCACAGCTGCCCGCTCTCCAGCATCTTGGGCAGCTGGTCAGCTCACTTCTCTTGGGATTCCTCTAGGGAGAGCGAGCTCACTACCTCCCTCCAGCCCCCAGTCTCACTGCTAAAAACGCCTCCTTCTAATGAACCAAGCCCTGGCTCCGAGGTCCCAGCCCTGCCCTCTTAGGCCCTACCTAACCTATCTCCCACCTGTCCGAGGCCTCAGTTCCCCAGGGCTGTGTCCTGAGCACTTCCTGTTCACGAATGGGCCAAATGCAGAGGTAACAACACTCTCACTGCCCTTCGGAAGTTCGCACCCTTCGGAGTGCACGGGCGTGGAGGAAGGAACACCTGAGGGGCGGGCTCTTGGCACAGCCTGGCCCAAGTCCTGACCACTCTGCCTCCAGTCCAGCTTCCTGCTGCTGTGCACCCCAGGAGCCAGCAGATGAAGGCGCCAGGACTCAAGTCCCTGGCTCCCGGTTTCAGCTTTTCTTGGTGCTGGCTGTTGTGGGTATTTTGGGGAGCAGATCAGCAGATGGGAGATCTCTCTCTCTCTCTCTCTCTCTCTCTGCCTTTCAAATTAAAAAATGAAAATAAGTAATACAAAGGAACACCTCGAGAACTGGGAAAGTGTTACTGCTGGGGTGCCGGGGAAGAAGCTTCCATAGGAGATGGGTGACCGGATGAGCTGCGAGGGTAAGCCCCGCCCTCAGTGTGGGTGACGTCTGCATCAGCCCGGGGCCTGGAGAGGACAAAGGAAGCAGGGGAAAGACAATTTGCTCTCCCTCTGCCTCTGTCTCTCCTGGTGCTGGGGCACTTTCTCCATTCCAGCGTGGACGTCAGGACTCTGGACTCTCTGTCCCGAGATCCCAGGTCACAGTGACCACTGTGATTCCAGGCCTGCAGCCTCAGCGTGGGAGCTGCACCCTTGGGCCGCCCCCCCCCACCCCGGGGATCGGAGGCTCTCAGACTTGGCTGAGCCCCATGCCAGGTGCCCCCGCTTTCAGGCAGCCTGTGTGGGGCTCCTCAGCCTCCGTGATCCCATGTAGTCCCCCGCTGACTCCTCCTCTCGCACCCCACCTGTATCCACACCTGTACCCGCATCTACCTGCGTCTCCTATTGGCTCTGGCTCCCCAGACAGCCTTGACGAGAACAGCTGTCCCAGGCGCCCGTAGACTCGAGGAGAGCCCGATATCAGGGATGGACATGGAAGCCAGCAAATCAGTGTGGGAAGATCGGAGTTACAGGAGGCATTGTCTGCACCTCGCGGGCAGGCAGTGGGAGGGCCCAGGGCACTGGGCCTGGTGCTGGGAAGGCATCCCTGGGGCTCACAGGGAGGAACGGGGCCGGGGGAGAACAGAGCCTGCAAATGCCTGGCTTTGTCAAACTCTGATTTTTTTTTTTAAAGCTCATCTATTTTCATCCACTTGAAAGGCAGAGGGGCCGGTGCTGTCGTGCAGCGGGTTAAGCCACCACCTGCAGTGCTGGCGACCCATGTGGGCGCCAGCTCAAGTCTGGGCTGCTCCACTTTCAATCCAGCTCCCTGCTATTGACCTAGGAAAAACAGCAGAAGATGGTCACGTGGGAGACCTGGAAGAAGCTCCTGGCTCCTGGCTTTGGCCTGGCCTAGCCCTGGCCATTGGGGCCATTTGGGGAGTGAACCAATGATGGAACATCTCTGTCTCTCCTTCTCTAACTCTGCCTTTTAAAATAAATACATCTTAAAAAATAAAATAAAGCAGAATGGGGCTGGTATTGTGGTATAGCGGGTTCAGCTGCCACTCGCAACACTGGCATCCCATATCATAGCACCAGTTCAGGCCCCAGCTGCTCTGCTTTTGATTCAGCTTCCTGTTAATGTGCCTGGCAAAGCAGTCAATGATGGCCCAAATACTTGGGCCCCTGCCTTCCATGTAGGAAACCAGGATGGAATTCCTAGGCCAGCCTGGCCCATCCCTGGCTGTTATGTGAACCAGTGGATGGAAGCTCTCTCTCTCTCTCTCTCTCTGGCTCTCCTCTGCTTTGTGTCCCTCTGACTTCCAAATAAGTAAATAAATATATAAAAGGTGGGGCCAGGGGAGGGAGGGAGATCTTCCATCTCCTTATTCAGTTCCTGAATGCCTGAATACCAGGGTCGGGCCAGGCCAAAGCCAGGAGCCCAGAACCCTATCCAGGTCTCCTACATATGGGTCGCAGGGGCCCACGCACTTGAGCTAGCATCTGCTGCCTCCCAGGCAGGTCAGCAAGGAGCTGGATTGGAAGTGGAGGAGCTGGAACACCAGCCCAGGCGCTCTGAGGCAGAACGCAGCTGTCCCACACGACAGCTTCACCTGCTGTACCACAGCCCGCCCCTGCAGCACTGAGGGACGAGAGCTTGCTCGTCAAGACCTGCATTCGTGGCCCTTCTGGAAATCGGATCTCCCAGCACCGGCCTCCTCCTCCTCCGGGTCACTTCTCCGCGGGCTGAGCAGCGGCAGCACCCTCTGTCTCTCGCTGACACCGCTGGGCCTGGTCCTTGCAGCTGTCCATGCAGACTCTTAGTGTGAGTCCAAGCCCTTCAGTGTTCTCACGACCGTACCTAGAGAGCTCGTAGTTCAGTGATTCTCAACAAGGATGAAGGAAAACGTATTCCCTTAGGGATGTCTCAAACTACTCCTATGCACTGGAAACAGTCTAACAGCCCCCCGCCCCCCATCCTCCCCTGGCCCTCTCCCTGACAGAAGCCCAGACCTCACCCGTGCCATGTTGTCAGCGTGAGCGCCCACCCACAGCTTCCCTGAGCCTGCAGGAAAATGTGTAGACGTTTACTCTCCTCTCACCCACAGCAGTCCCGCCCCCTTCTCTAAGCATCACTAGACTTGTAACCTAGCAACGCAGCATCTGCGGGGAGCAACCTCTCCCCACTTCATTCAGCCCTGGAGCAGACAGCGACTGAGCTCCTCCCACGCCTGGGATAGGCAGGAGGCACTCAGGAAAGATCTGTTGAATGAATGAATGAGTGAATGAGCGGACGTACAAGGATGAATGAGCTGCTAGTGTTGGGAATAACAAGACTGAAAGAGGGAGTTGGAACACAGGCTGCAACAGGTGCATGTACTGCCTTGTTTTGAGAAGTCACAGAACAGAGAGCAGATAGCTCAGTGCGGTCTCTTGAGAGAGGAGCGGGAGTTTGTTCCGAGCAGAAGAGGGAAGAGGAGGAATAATGTTCCAGGGCAAAGGACATCACAGGCAGAGGCCCAGAGGTCTGGACTGCCCGCTAGGACTGAGGCCGCAGGGACGTTCATCATCAATGGAGCAGATTTGCACAATTTGAGTGCTGGTACAAGCCCTGGCTGCTCTGCTTCCAATACAGCTCTCTGCTGGTGCACTGGGAGGCACATGATGACGGCCCAAGTACTTGGGCCCTCCGGCCCACGTGGGAGACTGGGGCGCGTTCCTTGCTCCTGGTTTCAGCCTGTCCCAACCCTGGCTGTTGTGACCATTTGGGGAACGAACAAGCATTAGGAAGACTGATCTCTCTCCCTCTCTGACACTATGCTTTTCATATAAATAAATACCTCTTTAAAAAAAGGTAGGGGCCTAATGGTAGAGCTAGAAACATGTCATGGGATTCCAAATCCCATTAAGTTGGCATGCACCAATGCCATCTTACTAGTTAAAGTGATCAGTTTAAGTTCATAATTGATCATAAAGATAGGATTAAGTGTCAAAGGGATCACATAAACAAGACCAGTGTCTGCTAATAATAACTGATAGAATTAAAAAGGAGAGAATGATCCAACCTGGGAAGCAGGATACACAGCAGACTCATAGAATGGCAGATGCCCTAAACAGCACTCTGTCCTCAGAGTCAGCCTTTAAGGCATTCGGATCTGGCTAAAAAGCCCATGAGAGTTTCTCAGGCATGGAAATCCAAGACACTGTGGCAAAAAAATGACCTAAATGAAAGATCTCTGTGAGATCCCAGTGGAAAGAAGGGGCCATCAAAGAAGGAGGTACCTTTCTCCTCTGAAAGGAGGAGAGAACTTCCACTTTCATTATGGCCTTGTCTAAATAAGGTCAGAGTTTGTGAACTCAAGAGGCTTCCATAGCCTTGACAGCTCATGACAAGAGCCTCAGGTGATTACTGACATCATAAATAAGAGTGTCAATTGTTAAATCAGCAACAGGAGTCACTATGCACTTACTCCCCATGTAGGATCTCTGTCCTTAATGTGTTGTACTATGAGAATTAACATAAATAATAATCTTCAAACAGTACTTTATACTTTGTGTGTCTGTGTGGGTGCAAACTGTTGAAATCTTTACTTAGTATGGAGTTGATCTTCTGTATATAAAATAATTAAAAATGAATCTTAACGAAGAATGGGGTGGGAGAGGGAGTAGGAGATGGGATGTTTTGTGGGTGGGAGGGTGGTTATGGGGGGAAAAATCCACTATAATCCAAAAGTTGTACTGTCAATATTTATATTTATTAAATAAAAGTTAAAAAAAAAAGGTAGGGGCCAAGATTCCTAGTATCTATACCCAGAAAAGCTGGTTCAAGACATTCCCAAAGTTTAGACAGCAAGAGCTCAAGACAGAAAGCAGGTACACGTCTCTGTTTGATGCGCTGGTTTCAGTGAGGTTTGGCTCCCCAGGGCAGGTGTTGTGTGTGGCGCATCAGGTAAAGGCATCACTTGGGATGCCTGCACACATGACACAGTGTCTGGGACTGAATCCCACCGCTACTCCTGAGCCCAGCTTTCTACTGATGCACAGCTTGGGAGGCAGCAGGTGATGGCTCAGGTAGTTGGGTTCCTACCAAACATGTGGGAGACCCGGTTAGAGCTCCTGACTTGGGCCTGGCTCAGCTTTGGCTGTTGTAGGCATTTGGGGGAGTGAACCAGTAAATGGAAGATTCTCTCTCTCTCTCTTTCTCTCTCTGACTTTTTAAATGAATAAAACAAGAGATATACTTTAAAAAATTGCATATGGGGCCCACGCTGTGGTGTAGCAGGTAAAGCTACTGCCTGCAGTGCCGACATCTCAAATGGGTGCTGGTTTGAGTTCCAGCTTATTTACTTCTGATCCAGCTCTCTATTAATGAGCCTGGAAAAAGCCGTGAAAGATGGCCCAAATCCTAGGACCCCGGTACCCACCTGGAAGACCTGGAAAAAGCTCCTGGCTCTTGGCTTCTGATTATCCCAGCTCCAGCTGTTGCATTTGGGAAGTGAACCAGTGGATGGAAGATTTCTCTCTGCCTCTGCCTTTCAAATAAATAAATAAATCTTTGAAAAACAATTGCATCTGTACTGACTGCATATAGATAGTTAAAAAATAAGATTTGGCATTCCAGCTCATACAGACCCTTAAATCCCAAAGTCTTCCATTCGTGGTTCGTGTTAATGGATTAATGTTAATGGATGATGGCTTAAAGGTGGAGGTCTGATTTAATTATGGCCTTGAGGAGCTGGGCCCAGTGGGAGGTCTTCAGGTCACAAGTTCTCACAAAAGGCTTGGTCATATAAGCTGTGTTAGGCCCAGCCGCTCTCTCTCTCTCTGCTTCCTGGCCCATCATGTGGTCCTCTCACTGCACACTTTCCACCACCCATTGCCACATCAGATGCCAGTGCACCTGATCTTGGACTGTGAACCTCCCAAACTGTAAGCCAAATACACCCCCTTCCTTCCTACATAGTTTCTCTCATTATTTTAGTAATGAAAAGCCAAGTGAAGCAAGGCAGGCCACTGCTCAACAGACGGACTGGTCAGCAGGAGCTCTCTGAATAAGGTGGAAGATGGCTCAGGGACAGAGAGGAAAGAGAACTGGCCTGACAAAGCTAGCCGCCTGCGACACGGCCAAGACCACCCCTGGCACTGGGGAGAGGCTGGGGTTCCAGGGCCTGAAGCCTGGAGGAGTGGCCCCCATGGAGCTGGGACCGAGGTTCCTAAGGAAGCTGTGGTGACAGACACAACGTCACACATCTCAGTGCACCTGAGAGTCTCAGTCTGAGGGACTTGCTCTGCCCCAGGAGAAGCCCTCAACTGAGGAGAGGGGAGAGAGGGATAAATACCAAGCTTCTTCACGCCTAGGTAGAACAACCCCGCGGAGGGCTCCAAGTGACCTCCTCTATCGTGGGCTACCCCCATGGTAACAGCTTGCTCCCGGGCCCTGTTTACCAACCTCCCCCTGCCCCTCCGCTTCCCGACCTGTCCTGCCTCACTTTCCCACTCTCTACTGAGGCTTCCTGGGGTCAGCTTTGAAATAAGCTCTCTGCTTTCAAATCCTTGCCTAAGGATCTGCACTTGACAGAACCTCAAATAGTGTGTTATGACAATGGCTTGGGGGCGGAAGCTCTTGGGATGGGTTTCTGGGATTGGATCATTTGCCAGCCAGATGGGGAGAAGGACCCTGTTAGCACTGACCACTGTGGTTCTGGGCGACACCCAGCATGCTGGGCCAGCACAGTCACTGCCCTTCACCCATGGTAGCCTGGGCTGCAGGACAGGCAGAAGCTGCACCAGGGCAGGCAACCACTCTCACCTGCACCACGAGGTGATGGCTGGCACAGAGGTCATGGAGCTGGTTGACCATTTTAACTGCCATGGAAATCTGGAAAGAGGAAAACAATAGGCTCACACTGGCCAAGTGTCAACCCAGAGTGAGCTGTGACACTGGAAACTCTCCAGTCACCTGTGCGTTCCCGGAGAATGGACAGCTGGCCACATTCTCCATCTTGCCCCAGGGCTGGCTCTCCTCTCTTTCACAGCAGAGTCCTACAGAGCCTTGGCCAGCTAGACAGCGACCCCACCCCAGAGCACGTCCCCCCTCAAGCTGCTGGCCTGCAGGCCTGCTAGAACTCTCCCTGCAAGGCACAGTGCTGGGCACAACTGCTCCCAAGGCTGTGGCTGATCCGTGTCCATTCTGTCCATGCCTCCTCACTCTGTGTTTCCTTTGCCCTCAGCCAGGACTTCAGCAGCGTGAAGGTCTTTACCTGGCAGAATGACTCAACACTTCATTTCCAGACACTCTGGATTCCCAGGGTCCGGAGGGCTGGCTTTGTTTACTTTCCAGTTCACTCTTCTCTTTTCCCATGAACGCTTACTAGTGCACCTGGGGCTCCCAAGAGGTGCCACCTGCCTCCTCTTGGTTCTAGATGTGGTTTTGCAGCAACAATTAGTCTGGTAATCGGGGAGAATCATGGGAGATGGACAAGGTCCAGATTCCAGTTCAGTGGAACCACGGATGCTTCCCTGAAGATTTCTTAGGAAATATTCGTCCCTTGAGAACCAAGTCCTCTCCTGTGTAGCTTCCATCCCCATCACGGGGACCCACTGAACTGGGGGTGGAGAAGGAGGCTCACTGACACCCTCTGAATGGGTCCTTTTGTCCACGTGCTCATCCAGAGCCACCTAGAGAGGGAGAGCATACACAGGGGACATGGTCAGGGCTGCCCTATGTCCACCAGGAGAGGTCCATCCTCATAGCTCTTCCCCACGTCTCCATATCCACCTGCCAGCCCTGTTCCCTCAAGTCTCTGTTAGCCTCTGTCCATAGACTGAATTTCAGGCCATCTCTAGGCTAGACCATGTGGTCCATTATCTCTTCTGCCTCACATCTGCTCCTTTGGAGGACTTCTCTTCACCACTGTCTTACGAGAACAGTCTTACAGCGTTGTAGCACAGCGGGTTAAGCTGCTGCCTGTAATGCCTGTATGCCATATCTGAGTGCCCAGCCTGAGTCCCAGGGGTTCTGCTTCCAAACCAGCTCCTTGCTAATGCACCTGGGAAGGCAGCAGAGGATGGTCCAAGCGCTTGGGCCCCTGCATCCACGTTGGAGACCCAGATGAAATTCCTGGCTCCTGGCTTCAGCCTGGACCAGCCCTGGCTGTTGCAACCATTTGAGGAGTGAACAGTAGATGGAAGAGCTCTCTCTCTTGCTCTCTCTCTCTCTCTGCCTTTCAAATAAACCAGTCTTTCAAAAAGCACAGTTTTGATTGGGAAATCCAGTACCTTAGTGCCCAGTATCTGGTTAAGGTCCTCTTGTTGCATCACAGCGCAGCAGAGAGGATCACATGGAAAGAGAGTGGAAACGTGTGTGGGAAAATCTAAGTCACCAGTGACGGGCTGGCACTGTGGCTTAGTGGGTAAAGCTGCCTCCTGCAATGCCAGCATCCCACGTGGGCGCCGGTTCATGCCTGGGTACTCCACATCTGATCCATGTCTGGGTACTCCACTTCTGATCCATGTCTGGGTACTCCACTTCTGATCCATGCTTGGGTACTCCACTTCTGATCCATGTCTAGGTACTCTGCATCTGATCCATGTCTGGGTACTCCACATCTGATCCATCACGCCTGGGTGCTCCACATCTGATCCATGTCTGGGTACTCCACATCTGATCCATGTCTGGGTACTCCACATCTGATCCATGCCTGGGTACTCCACATCTGATCCATGCCTGGGTGCTCCACATCTGATCCATGTCTGGGTATTCCACTTCTGATCCATCATGTCTGGGTACTCCACTTCTGATACATGCCTGGGTACTCCACTTCTGATACATGCCTGGGTACTCCACATCTGATCCATGTCTGGGTACTCCACTTCTGATACATGCCTGGGTACTCCACATCTGATCCATGTCTGGGTACTCCACTTCTGATCCTTGCTTGGGTACTCCACATCTGATCCATGTCTAGGTACTCTGCATCTGATCCATCACGCCTGGGTACTCCACATCTGATCCATGGCTGGGTACTCCACATCTGATCCATGTCTGGGTGCTCCACTTCTGATCCATGTCTGGGTACTCCACATCTGATCCATGCCTGGGTACTCCACTTCTGATACATGCCTGGGTACTCCACATCTGATCCATGCCTGGGTACTCCACTTCTGATACATGCCTGGGTACTGATCCATCATGTCTGGGTACTCCACATCTGATCCATGTCTGGGTGCTCCACATCTGATCCATCATGTCTGGGTACTCCACTTCTGATCCATGTCTGGGTACTCCACATCTGATCCATGTCTGGGTGCTCCACATCTGATCCATGTCTGGGTGCTCCACTTCTGATCCATGTCCGGGTACTCCACATCTGATCCATGTCTGGGTACTCCACATCTGATCCATGTCTGGGTACTCCACTTCTGATCCATGTCTGGGTACTCCACATCTGATCCATGTCTGGGTACTCCACATCTGATCCATCATGTCTGGGTACTCCACTTCTGATCCATGTCTGGGTACTCCACTTCTGATCCATGTCTGGGTACTCCACATCTGATCCATGTCTGGGTACTCCACATCTGATCCATGTCCGGGTACTCCACATCTGATCCATGTCCGGGTACTCCACATCTGATCCATCATGTCTGGGTACTCCACTTCTGATCCATCATGTCTGGGTACTCCACTTCTGATCCATTATGCCTGGGTACTCCACATCTGATCCATGTCTGGGTACTCCACATCTGATCCATGTCTGGGTACTCCACATCTGATCCATGTCCGGGTCCTCCACTTCTGATCTATGTCTGGGTACTCCACATCTGATCTATGTCTGGGTACTCCACATCTGATCCATGTCTGGGTGCTCCACATCTGATCCATGTCTGGGTACTCCACATCTGATCAATGTCCGGGTACTCCACATCTGATCCATCATGTCTGGGTACTCCACATCTGATCCATGTCCGGGTACTCCACATCTGATCCATCATGTCTGGGTACTCCACATCTGATCCTTGTCTGGGTACTCCACATCTGATCCATGCTTGGGTACTCCACCTCTGATCCATGTCTGGTACTCCACTTCTGATCCATCATGCCTAGGTACTCCACATCTGATCCATCATGTCTGGGTACTCCACATCTGATCCATGTCCGGGTACTCCACATCTGATCCATCATGCCTAGGTACTCCACATCTGATCCATGTCTGGGTACTCCACATCTGATCCATGCCTGGGTACTCCACATCTGATCCATGTCTGGGTACTCCACATCTGATCCATGTCCGGGTACTCCACTTCTGATCCATGTCTGGGTACTCCACTTCTGATCCATCATGTCTGGGTACTCCACATCTGATCCATGCCTGGGTACTCCACATCTGATCCATGTCTGGGTACTCCACATCTGATCCATGTCCGGGTACTCCACTTCTGATCCATGTCCGGGTACTCCACATCTGATCCATGTCTGGGTACTCCACATCTGATCCATGTCTGGGTGCTCCACATCTGATCCATGTCTGGGTACTCCACATCTGATCCATGTCCGGGTACTCCACATCTGATCCATCATGTCTGGGTACTCCACATCTGATCCATGTCCGGGTACTCCACATCTGATCCATCATGTCTGGGTACTCCACATCTGATCCTTGTCTGGGTACTCCACATCTGATCCATGCTTGGGTACTCCACCTCTGATCCATGTCTGGTACTCCACTTCTGATCCATCATGCCTAGGTACTCCACATCTGATCCATCATGTCTGGGTACTCCACATCTGATCCATGTCCGGGTACTCCACATCTGATCCATCATGCCTAGGTACTCCACATCTGATCCATGTCTGGGTACTCCACATCTGATCCATGCCTGGGTACTCCACATCTGATCCATGTCTGGGTACTCCACATCTGATCCATGTCCGGGTACTCCACTTCTGATCCATGTCTGGGTACTCCACTTCTGATCCATCATGTCTGGGTACTCCACATCTGATCCATGCCTGGGTACTCCACATCTGATCCATGTCTGGGTACTCCACATCTGATCCATGTCCGGGTACTCCACTTCTGATCCATGTCTGGGTACTCCACATCTGATCCATGTCTGGGTACTCCACATCTGATCCATGTCTGGGTGCTCCACATCTGATCCATGTCTGGGTGCTCCACATCTGATCCATGTCTGGGTGCTCCACATCTGATCCATGTCTGGGTACTCCACATCTGATCCATCATGTCTGGGTACTCCACTTCTGATCCATGTCTGGGTACTCCACTTCTGATCCATGTCTGGGTACTCCACATCTGATCCATGTCTGGGTACTCCACATCTAATCCATGTCCGGGTACTCCACATCTGATCCATGTCTGGGTACTCCACATCTGATCCATGTCCGGGTACTCCACATCTGATCCATCATGTCTGGGTACTCCACTTCTGATCCATCATGTCTGGGTACTCCACATCTGATCCATGTCTGGGTACTCCACTTCTGATCCATTATGCCTGGGTACTCCACATCTGATCCATGTCTGGGTACTCCACATCTGATCCATGTCTGGGTACTCCACATCTGATCCATCATGCCTAGGTACTCCACATCTGATCCATGTCTGGGTACTCCACTTCTGATCCATGTCCGGGTACTCCACTTCTGATCCATGTCTGGGTACTCCACATCTGATCCATGTCTGGGTGCTCCACATCTGATCCATGTCTGGGTACTCCACATCTGATCCATGTCCGGGTACTCCACATCTGATCCATCATGTCTGGGTACTCCACATCTGATCCATGTCTGGGTACTCCACATCTGATCCATGTCTGGGTACTCCACATCTGATCCATGCCTGGGTACTCCACTTCTGATACATGCCTGGGTACTCCACATCTGATCCATGTCTGGGTACTCCACTTCTGATCCATGTCTGGGTGCTCCACATCTGATCCATGTCTGGGTGCTCCACTTCTGATCCATGTCTGGGTACTCTGCATCTGATCCATCACGCCTGGGTACTCCACTTCTGATCCATGTCTGGGTGCTCCACATCTGATCCATGTCTGGGTACTCCACATCTGATCCATGTCTGGGTACTCCACTTCTGATCCATGCTTGGGTACTCCACTTCTGATCCATGTCTGGTACTCCACTTCTGATCCATGTCTGGGTACTCCACATCTGATCCATCATGCCTGGGTACTCCACTTCTGATCCATGTCTGGTTGCTCCACAACTGAGCCATGCCTGGGTACTCCAATTCTGATCCAGCGCCCTGCTAATGTGCCCAAGAAGGGCAAAGGAAGATGACCTAAGTGATGGGGCCCCAGCTACCCATGTGGGAGACCTGGGTGAAGCTCCTGCCTCCTGGTTTTGGCCTGCCCAGCCTGGACCATTGTAGCCATCTGGGGAGTGAGCCAGCAGATGGAAGATCTCTCTATATATATAGTTCTGACTTTCAAGTAAATAAATAAATCTTTAAAAACAAATAACAAAAAAAAAAAAAAAAAGACCAGGGGCCAGCATGGTGGCATAATACATTAGGTCTCTGCCTGTGGCTCTGGCATAATATATGGGTGCTGGTTTGTGTCCCGGCTGCTCCTCCTCCTCCTCTTCTTTTTTTAAAAGATTTATTTATTTATTTGAAAGGCAGAGAGGCAGAGGCAGAAAGAAAGAGAGAGGTCTTCCATCTGCTGGTTTCACACCCCAAATGGCCACAATGGCCAGAGCTGGGATGATTCAAAACCAGGAGCCAGGAGCTTCTTCCAGGTCTCCCACACAGGTGCAGGGGTCCAAGGACTTGGGCCATCTTCCACTGCTTTCCCAGGCCATAGTAGAGTGCTAGGTTGGAAGTGGAGCAATGGGGACTCGAACCGGCACCCATACAGGATGCCAGCACTACTATGCAACAGCACAGACCCCTGCTCCTCTTCTGATCCAGCTCTCTGCTAATGGCCTAGGAAAGCAATGGAAGATGGCCAAGTGTTTGAGCCTCTGCACCCACGTGGGAGACCCAGAGGAAGCTCCTGGCTCCTGGCTTCTGATTGGCCTTGTGTGGGTGCTGACTGTAACACACCAGCTATACAACAGTATCATTTATGGGACAGTCAGGAAAACATGAGCAATTGTGACTGGCTATTAGAGGATAGTAAGGAATATGTTAGTATTTTTAGGTTTTGATAACTGTATCATGAATTTTTTTTAAAAAAGTTCCTTGGCTATTAAAGATTGAGTCTTTTTTTTTTTTTTTTTTTTGACAGGCGGAGTGGACAGTGAGAGAGAGAGAGAGAGGGAAAGGTCTTCCTTTTGCCGTTGGTTCACCCTCCAATGGCCTCCGCGGCCGGTGTGCTGCAGCTGGCGCACCACACTGATCTGAAGGCAGGAGCCAGGTGCTTCTCCGGGTCTCCCATGGGGAGCAGGGCCCAAGCACTTGGGCCATCCTCCACTGCACTCCCGGGCCACAGCAGAGAGCTGGCCTGGAAGAGGGGCAACCGGGACAGAATCCGGAGCCCCGACCGGGACTAGAACCCGGTGTGCCAGTGCCACAAGGTGGAGGATTAGCCTATTGAGACGTGGCGTGGGCTAAAGATTGAGTCTTAATTTACTTGAGATATACTACTGAAGTCCATTTACGATTGAAATAGAATACTGAGATTTGCTTTGAAATAATCAGGCATGCATAGATGAAACAAGATATAATCATTGAAGCCAGATGGTGCATCTGGAATCATTGCATTGGTCTATCTTTTTGTTATCTTTAGCTTTTCTTTCTTTCTTTCTTTCTTTTTTTTGACAGGCAGTTAGTGAGAGAGAGACAGAAAGGTCTTCCTTCCATTGGTTCACCCCTCAAATGGCCGCCACGGCCAGCGCTGCGCCGATCTGAAGCCAGGAGCCAGGTGCCTTCTCCTGGTCTCCCATGTGGGTGCAGGGCCCAAGCACCTGGGCCATCCTCCACTGCCCTCCCGGGCCACAGCAGAGAGCTGGACTGGAAGAGGAGCAACCAGGACAGAACCGGCACCCCGACCGGGACTAGAACCCGGAGTGCTGGCAGTGCAGGCAGAAGATTAGCCTAGTGAGCCACGGCGCCGGCCAGCTTTTCTGTATTAAAATGTTGTGTGGGGGCAGGTGTCACAAGGTAAGCCAACTCTTATGACCCCGCATTCTGTCTGAGTGCTGGTTTGAGTCCTGGCTACTCCATTTCCAATTCAACTTTCTGTTAATGTTCCTGTGAAGGCAGTGAATGATGGCCCAAGTACTCAGGCCCCTGCCACCCATGTGGGAGACTTGAACAGAGCTCCTGGCTCCTGCCTTCAGCTTGGCTCAGCGTTGGCTGTTGCTGGCACTTGGAGAGTGAACCCCGGGATGGAAGGTTTTGTTCTCTCTCCTTCTCCCTCTCTCTGTCACTCCACTTTTAAAATAAATAAATGCATCTTCTAAGAAAAAGTTGCATTTTTTTTAATATGCCTTGACCTCCTGCCCTCTCTAGCCTCATTTTCCAGTTTTTTTACTCAAACATTCTTCAAGGTTTAACCTATCACTCCCTCGTCCTGTTCTCCCCTCTGGCTCGGCTTCCAGCTTGGTCACTCCTGCGCGGTTGCTCTTGCCAAGGTCACCAACGGTGTCCGTGTTACCAAGCCCAGTGGTCACTCTTTTGCCTTCCTCTTCCTTGACCTCACAGTGGCACCTCAAACTCTTGGTCCCTCTTTCTTCCCCGGGACACTTTCTTCCCGTGGCTTCTGGGAGGCCACCCTCTCCTGGTCTCTGTCCAGCTACTCTGGCCATTATCTCCACCAGCGCCGATCCCAGGATTCTGAATACGCTGCATGTTCTGACTCCCAGAACGATATCTCTAGCTCTGCTTTTTTCTCCAAAAAACTAAATCAAAAAGAAAGACACGGAACTAAATTCCCAAGTATTAGAAAATGAATCCTAATCTCTTAGAAATGCTTGCCAAAATCTCCTTATGACAGAAATAGAACAAATGTTAAGACTTGCTTTAAAATAACCAGGCACACATGGAAGGCATTTGGCCGGGTAGTTAAGCCACTGGGGATGCCCACATCCCGGACCAGAGTGTCTGCTGTGAGTTCTGGCTCCCTCCCAATTCCAGCTTTCTGCTGATGGGCACCCTGGAAGGCAGCAGGTGATGGCTCAAGTCCTTGGGTACGGACCATGACCATCCGCATGACAGACCTGGGCTGAGTACCTGGCTCCTGGATTTGGCCTGATCCAGCCCTGGCTATTGCGGGCACTCGGGGACAGAGACAGTGGATGAGAGCCGTTTGTCTCTCTCTGCCTCTCAAGAGAAGCCAACAAACAAACCAGGCAGGACAAGTTCAAAGAGGGTGGCCAGTACACTGACAGCTGCTGGAGCTGGTCACCCACTGTTGTGACATTCCCACTGGGCTTTCTAACAGGCAGCTCAGGGGCCGGCACTGTGGCGCAGCGGGTGAAGCCGCTGCCTGTAACCCGGCATTCCATCGGAGCGTGGATCGCTCTACTTCTGACCTACCACCCTGCTAATGCACCTGGGAGAGTAGGGGAAGATGGCCCGTGTGCTGGGCAACCTGCCACCCGCGTGGGAGGCCCGGATGCAATCCAGGTTCCTGGCTTCCATCTGGCCAGCCACGGCTGTTGTGGCCATTTGGGGAATGAACCAGCAGATGGAAGCTCTCTCTTGCTGTCTCTCTATGCCTCTGCCTCTCTGTAACTCTGCCTGTCAAATAAATCTTTTACAAAAATTAACTAGTAAAACAAAAGGCAGCTCATATGGAACATGGCCATACCCCGTTTAGGCTCCCCCCTTCCCCACACCTGCCCCCTCCCAGTGATGAGCACCAACAGCCCCCCAGTTTCTCATCCCCATGCCCTTTGCGCTCAAAGCTAACAGCTCTGGGGGCAGAGAATCTGGTCCCGCCCTCCTCCAGCAGGTGCAAGCGCCGTCAGATTCCCACCACCACGGGCTCACTCCCACCTGGGCCACCTGCCGCCCCGGGGCTCACACAGATCACCTGGGCTCCCATGCCTGCTAGCCCTTCACGCCCTCCACGGCTACCTGCCTGAGCGTCTCTACCCGGCTTTTTCAAGTTTTCCACCCCAGCCATGCCGCAGGGATCTGTCTCTGAGCCGCAGGATGGAGAGGGGCAGGGGACGGTCAAAGCCACCTTGTCATGGCCGGGGGGGGGGGGGGGGGGGGGCTCGTGGAGGTGCAGACGTCTCCGCAAGGACACTCAGCAGAAAACCCAAGATTCACCAACTCCTCTGTGGCGGCTCCCAGGTCGGGCCAGGCCCTGCCGCCTGCCACCGTGACCATTTAGTGAGGACTTACTGTTCCGAACCCGCCCTGATAGCGACGAATTCCTGAGCCGCACAGGGCAGGGACCTGGCGTTCCTCCCTCCGTGCGCCCTGCTCCGGGCCCGGGTGGGAGCAGGGAGGGCACGCAGGCTCTGCACGTGCAGCCCGGCCTCCCCGCCCCCACGGCGCGCACGTGACCGCCTCCCGGGCCGGGCCCCGCGTCCAGCCGAGGCCTCCGTGGGCCGCCCTTGGGCCGGGGGTCAGGGGGGGCTCTCGCCGAGCGTCAGAGGAGAAGGAGCGCGGGGCGAGGCGGCCCAGCCCTCCGCACCCTGGGCGCCGAGCGCGGGCCGGCCCAGGTGTCTGGGTGTGGCCGGACGCGGGTCCCCGGGCTGCGGAAGCTGCGGGGCGCCCGGGCTCGGAGGCTCCGGGGCGCGGAGTCCCTGCGCTGCCGCTCCGCGCGCAGCTGCCTTTGTGCGCCCCAGGCCCGGGCAGACGCCGCTGCGCTCGGCCCCTGTCCCGTCCCAGCCCACCCCCTCCACGGCCGCCCCCGCACAAGGCCTTGGAGTGCGCAGAAAACACTTTTTCGCCTTGTTTACGCGCTGCCTCCAGAAATGGCGCCGGGGCCCAGGCTGCGGCCGGGCGCGATCGGGGGACAGGTGGGACGGTCGGGGCCCGCTCGGGAGGCCCAGGGGGCGCGCGCGCGTGCCGGAGCTGGCTGCCGGGGGCCCAGGCAGGGGCCGGGCCCGAGCGGGACTGCTGCAGGGAGCCCCGGCTCTGGGGACGCATGACCGCCGCGCTGCTATCCCGCGCACCGGGCTGAAGGTGGAGGCCACTGGCGGGCACCGCCTCTCAGCCTGAGTCTCCCGGTCCGTAAGATGGAAATGCTTGCGTCCCTGGGCCTCCTAGCTCTGGAAGGAAATGCACACGCAAACCTAACGACTGTGCGGCGGTGCACCTCGGTACAGCCCCAGTCGCTGTCGTCGAATATTCACAGGCTTCTGGAGCCGGGCCTGTGCTGGACGGAGCCTGCACAAGCTTGGCCAGGGGAAGCCAAAGAGTGGCACTTGCCCTGGGGCCAGGCGTCACCCCAGAAATGGGCCCTGGGAGATGCCGGAAGCCTGCCTGCCCAGCACCCCGCTGCCCCAGGCATCTCCGTGCCCAGGGCCTCCCGGCACTGCCCTGCCCGCTCTTGGAATATTTGCTTCTTGATGAATTTTCTAAAAGGCCTCTTGGCTGGGTCATTGTGGGTGCTTCTCCCAAAAGGACTTGGGGAGCCAGGCCCTGGCCCTTCCAGAGAGCCTTTCTTCCAGCCCCCTCTGAATCCTGGGTGCTGCCCACTCCCCCCGACTTTGCTAAGCCCTAGAGGCACTTAGGGCCCAAAGCCTTACAGGCCCTTAGCGCTGGCTAAGGGCCAGCCGGTCCTGCCCAGGGCTTGCCTGGCTGTGGCTAGGGCACCAGGGCGGCAGAGGGTGAACAGTGAGTGAGCGGATGACCTGAGTGCCCCCTTCAGAGCCGTGAAGAGTGGAACATCTCACCACCCCTGCGGCTGTCCTGCCTCAGGCCTCCCCAGGCTGGGCCAGACCCTGGCCTTCTGCTCCACCCTGCTGGACACCGTCAGCCTCAGCGGCGGCTGAGTGACGCGTGCCGGCGTGCTGCACGGGGCCCTGGGCTGTCGTTCTGTAAGCTGGAGTAGACCTCAGCTCAGCCAGGCTCCCTCCGGGTCGCCCCACAGAGCCCCCTGCTGACGGCAGCCCTCTGCTTGTAACTTACCCCTGCCCTGAGTCTTCAGGAAAAAAACAAATTCCGACCTGGAACCCCTGAGGGATGTGCCCTTTGTACTCCCAGTCAGACCCACAGGGTCACACGGGTAGCCTTTTCCTCCACCCTAACCCCCAAACAGGCCTGGCCACGCAGCAAGACCTGAAGACGCTCGCTGCCCTGCCCTGCCCTGCCTTGCCCCGGCCGCGCCGTCCACCTGGGGTGGCCCTGGCCCCCACCTGCCTCCCAGGCAGGGCAGCTTTGCTTGCCCGCCAGATCGTAATCAGCTGTTTGCTCCTCTGGTCCTTTGCGAGGTCTGCGGGCAGGATGGTCTCATCGTGCTGGTCCCTGCTGCCCTGCCCAGCATGAAGGACTAAACGGGGGCTGGTGCGCTGGCGGAGCGGGTTAAGCCACACCTGCAACACCAGCACCCCAAAACGAGCACCAGTTCGAGTCTCGGCTGCTCCACTTCCAATCCAGCTCCCTGCTAATGGCCTGGGAAAGTAGTGGAATCTGGCCCAAGTGCTTGGGCGCCTGCACCCACGTGGGAGACCAGGAAGAAGCTCCTGGCTTCAGCCTGGCCCAGTCTTGGCTGTTGCAGCCATTTGAAGAGTGAACCAGTGGATGGAAAATCTCTCTCACACCCCCGCTCTGTAACTTTGCCTTTCAAATAAATAAATCTTTCAAAAGAAAAAGAAAAAAGAATGCATCTGGAGGTGCCAGAGCCGGGATGTGACCGGGAGGCGGTATCTCCGTATGGTTTGAATTAGGATAAACGGGCAGTTCTTTTTGGGGGCTACCTGGTGATAAACTGGCCCTCCCTGCTAGCCGGCTTAGAAGCATCTGAGGGAACCTGGAAGATAGTGGCCATGTTACCATGGCAGCATGGGTGGCACCTGCTGGGCTTCCACCAATTGGGACAGGGCCAGGCTGGGAGCCTTCCCAACTCACCCCTCCAGCTCGCACCTGTGAGCTGGGGGCTCAACGAGCAGTCAAGGAGATTGTCTGCCTGCCTCCTGGGGCCGGGGGTCAAGGAGGAAGCACACACCAGAGGAGCAGTTGGAACACCCAGGAATGCTGAGTGCAAAGACATGGGGACTTGCGTGCCGACGAGGGTGAGCTGTGGCAGGGAACAGGTGGGAGGGTGACAGCAGGAGAGGCTAGGGCTGAGCAGGTGTTGCCTTTCAGCCCGGAGGAAGCAGCGACTGAGGGCAACAGCCAGAACGCTCGCCAGGGTCTGAGCTGGCCTCCCCGGGGCTGGAGGGAGGGCTGGAGCACGTGGTCTTTTAAGCTCAGGGCCGGCCCCGCACTGCACGGGGTTCTCGGGCTGCAGGAAGGCTGTCTCAGCTCCCCCACTCCTCTGCCCCGTCCAGCCTGGGTAGCTGAGCTCACGCTAAGGGATGCCCACCACTTGGAAAGTTGGGCTCTGTTGTTTTTCCAAAGGAAATTGGGAGATTGATACAGAACTTTTTTTTTCTTTTAATTCGTATTTATTTTGTACTGAGTTTATTCCCGAGCCATAAGTCTTTGCTTCTTTAGTTTCTTCTGGGATATCTTTTTCTTCTGTGCCACCTCCTCTTCTGGCTTAGGAACAGTCTGTTCCTTCTCAGTGAGGATCATCTCCATGTGGCACGGGGAGCTCATGTACGGGTTGATCCGGCCGTGGGCTCTGTAGGTCCGGCGGTGCATCCTGGGAGCCTTGTTCACCTGGATGTGCTCAATGACCAGAGAATCCACACCCAAACCCTTCAGCTCAGCAGTACTCTGCATTTTCAAGCATGTGCAGCAGAAATTCGGCACTTTTTCTGGGCCAACAGCCCTGGGTCCAACCCCACTGCTTGGCCTGGGCACATCTACCAACTCCACCATTGTACCGACGGAACGGCTCACTGCTTCTTTACTGTGACGTCTTTCAGGTATTTGGTGGCTTTCGGATTTGCATACCCTTGATGGCCTGGGCAGTTTCTCCAGTGTTCTTAAAGTGAACGCGAAGATTTGAGCCTCTTGATTTACATGATTTTGTGGGGTTTCCTGGGTCCAGTGAGTAGCGAACCATTTTCGCAGGTCACCTAAGGCCGCTTACAGGAAGAGC
Organism: Lepus europaeus; assembly: GCF_033115175.1. NCBI lineage: Eukaryota > Metazoa > Chordata > Mammalia > Lagomorpha > Leporidae > Lepus > Lepus europaeus. Next base: position 6,706,752 of record NC_084836.1, read on the forward strand.
GATACATAACTTTTTTAAAAAAGAAAATATTTTATTTATTTATTTGAGAGGTAGAGATACAGACAGTGAGAGGGAGAGACAGAAAGAGAGGTATTCTATCCCAGATGGCCACAATGGCCAGAGCTGCGCCAATCTGAAGTCAGGAGCCAGGAGCCTCTTCCGGGTCTCCCATGTGGGTGCAGGGGCCCAAGGACTTGGGCCATCTTCCACTGCTTTCCCAGGCCACAGCAGAGAGCTGGATTGGAAGAGGAGCAGCTGGGATTAGAACCTGGCGCCCATATAGGGTGCCGGCACCACAGGCGGAGGATTAACCTACTGTGCCATGGTGCCGGCCTGATATATTATTTATTTATTTATTTAAATATTTTGACAGGCAGAGTGGACAGTGAGAGAGAGAGACAGAGAGAAAGGTATTCCTTTGCCGTTGGTTCACCCTCCAATGGCCGCTGCGGCCGGCGCACCGCGCTGATCTGAAGCCAGGAGCCAGGTGCTTATCCTGGTCTCCCATGGGGTGCAGGGTCCAAGCACTTGGGCCATCCTCCACTGCACTCCCGGGCCACAGCAGAGAGCTGGCCTGGAAGAGGGGCAACCGGGACAGAATCCGGCACCCCAACCAGGACTAGAACCCGGTGTGCCGGCGCCGCAAGGCGGAGGATTAGCCTATTGAGCTGGGGCGCCGGCCCTGATATATAATTTTTAAAACATCAAATTGCTAACACAACTGGGGATAACTCAATAAAATCTGACAGCTACAAGATCCCCTGGGTCCTGTATTGAAAAGTTAACAATTACACTGCAAATGGGTGAGCTGCCTCTGTCTACCCTAACCAGGAGGGACCTTAGTACATAACTCAGGGCAGGTGTGTGGCACCAAGATTAAGTCACCGCTGGACACATCCCCATCTCATCTCAGAGTGCCTGGTTCAACTCCTGGATACTCCACTTCTGATCCAGCTTCCTGCCTATGTACACCCTCGGAAGCAGTGTATGATGGCTCAAGTACGTGGGTCTTCACCCACATGGGAGATCTGCATTAAGATCCCAGCTCTTGGCTTCAGCCTAGTCCAGCACCCACAGTTGCAGGCATTTGGGGAGAGAGCTGGTGGGTGGAAGATCCATCTCTTTGTCTCTCTGCCTTTCAAATAAAATGCAAATAACCCAAAGATTAAGAAAAAAAAAAAAACTACACACATAATTGAATAAAAGGTTTCAGAATGGCCTGTGGAGCATGAACCCATACATTCACGGTTTCAGTTTTTTAATCTGCAAAAATAAGGATTAAAAATAGTGCAATCCCATAAAGTGGCTATGAGAAGTAAATGAGCTTTAAGGATTAAACTCCTTAAACTGTTTGGAACAATGCCCATCGCACAGTAACTCCCCAGCAGGCACTGGGCACGTGTGCTGTGCTTCGGCAAGGTGCTGTGGGATGGTGGCTGAAGCCCATGCCAACACTCAGTGCCGTGGTCGGCGACTCCGGCACTATGCATGCACTCGCGAGAACACGTCATTCAAATCATGATAGATACAAAGAGGGGAAATGGGCCTCTGTCATTAAATGACCAGGAATTAGGGACAACGTGTCTCAGTGCTGAAGGGCAAATAGAAGGTTATTAAAGAGAAGCTGAGAACTCCAATTGCCAGGCAGATCCTCATGGTCTTCAGCAAAGAGTTGATGGATGGGGGTTTGGGCTTGTGGTTAAGAGGCCAGTGGAGGGGCCTGCCAGTATCCCATATGGTCACCGGTTCGAGTCCCGGTAGCTCCACTTCCCATCCAGCTCCTTGCTGATGGCCTGGGAAAGCAGCAGAAGATGGCCCAAGTGTTCGGGCCCCTGATACCTACTTGAGAGATCTGGAAGAAGTTCCTGGCTCCTGTTTTGGCCCAGATCTTTAAGAAAAAAAAAAATTCTTTATCTGATAGAGTTAAAGAGAAAGAGAGAGACAGAGAGATCTTCTGTCCTCTGGTTCACTCTCCAAATGGCCACAATGGCTGGGACTGGGCCAGACTGAAGCCAAGAGCCAGGAGCTTCTTCCAGGTCTCACCACGTGGGTGGCAGGAGCCCAAGCACTTGGACCGTCTTCCACTGCTTTCCCAGGTGCATCAGCAGGGAGCTGGATCAGAAGTGGAGCAGCTGGGTCCCCATATGGGATGCCAGCATTGCAGGTGGAGGATTAACCTGCTATGCCACAGCACCGGGCCCAATAAAGAGAAAACAAAACGGCAGTGAAGATACCTGTGCTCCACGTTAGCGTCCCTGTGATGATACCCGGCTCTGGCTCTGGATTCCAGCTCCTGTGAAGGCAGACCCTGGGAGGCAGCAGTGACGCCTCAGGTAGCTGAGTTCCCGCCATGCACGTGGGAGCCCTGGACTGAGTTCTCACTTCCAGCCAGACTGGCCCAGTCCTGGCCCTTACAGGCATCTGAGTGACCAGGCAGAAGGGAGGTGATCTGTGTCTCTGCCTCTCCAATTTAAAATAAGGAAAAATAATTGATGGGATCTGCTCCCCTCCCCCCATGCAAAGCCCATCTTTTCCCACCTGAGGCTGCTACAGGAATACGCCCTTGACTCAGACCACGCCCCTCTTCCCTTCCACCACTCAAAGGTGACGTCTCCCAGGGAATCCTTCTCTCTTCCCTCCCAGCACTTACTGTGTGGGGTTACACATCCACTAGATCCACTAGTTCATTACCTGCCAGGCGACTGCAGGGACAGTGGGTTTCATGCGTCACCTCCTCCCACTGTTCCTGCAGGACCCGGCACCCTGGAGACACTGGGCACACACTGGCGAGGAAGTCCTGGCCGTCCACGGTCTCCTTCAGTGTCCTGCTCACTGTCACCTGTTTCCTAGAAGACTTCACACTGGCATGGGCCCCCAGATCTCACCAATGCCTAAACAACCTTTAGTTCTGGGTCTAGGGGCTACCTCTTCTGAGCTGCCCTCCTTGACTGCCCTTCTCAGGTTTTTATACATAGGGGAATTGTCTCCTCCAACTGTCACACTGCAGTAGCCCTGCTGCTCCTGGAGCTTAGATTCTAGGGGAAGGAGATAGAACTAAAAGAAAGCAAAGAGCAAGTCTAGGTGGTGCTGCCAGGAAGAGAGTGGGCGGCCCAGAGCGAGACGGGGGCAGGGAGGAGGGGTCTGGGAGTGCGGAGGTCCTCACATCCTCTGGAGGACTCAGCTTTCACCCTGAGTGACATGGGGGATGCTTTGCAGGGCGTTGGGCTTGGGAGTAAGGGAACCAGTCAGCACTCAGTGCACCTGCCCTGCCAGTCCTGAGGACCTAGAGGCACCAATCAGAGGGCTCTGACAGCCCACCCCATCCCCCGCCAGTGCTGCCTCAGCTTCCACTGTAGGGAAGTGGCCCCCACCAGCACAGAGATGCACCAGAGAAGGCCTGGCTCCCATGGTGGGCTGTGATCAAGATTTGTTAAATGTGAATGAGTACAAGCGGCAAGTTCCACTTCTGCTTTCTTTCTCCTTCCCTGCTTGTCTTCCCTTATGCCTGAAACATTTACTGAAAGCTCATTCTACCAGCAGCAGTGCGGGATGTTAGCTCACAGAAAATATCCCCAGACTGAAATGCATGGATAAATTAATGAGCAGACAACTGGGGGTGGGGGCTGGAGAGACAGCACTTCTTACAGAGGATTCCAGTTAATGAAAGCAATAGAGATGGGTGCAGTGAGCTAAGCTTCCGTCTGCAAGCCAGCATGCCATAGCAGAGCCAGGGTTCGAGCCCCAGCCGCTACACTTCCGATCCAGCTTCCTGCTAATGCACCTGTGCGGGCAGCAGAAGGTGTCTTTGCCACCCGTGTGGAAGCCCCGGATGGAGCTAGGGCTCTTGGCTTTAGCTTGGACCTGCCCTGGCTATTATGGCCATTTGGGGAAGGAGAACCTGTAGATGGAAGATCTCTCTCTCTCTCTCTCTCTCTCTCTCTCTCTCTCTGTCTTTCTCCACTCCCTCACCTTCAAGTAAATGTCTTTGAAAAAATAGAAAAGAATGATGGAGATGATGCCGGCGCCGTGGTGTAGCGGGTGAAGGTGCCTGCAATGCCAGCATCCCATATGGGCGCCAGCTGGAGTCCCGGCTGCTCCACTTCTGGTCCAACTCCCTGCTAATGGCTTTGGAAAGCAGTGGAAGATGGCCCAAGTGCTTGAGGCCCTGCATCCACATGGGAGACCCAGACGAGACTCCTGACTTCTGCCTGGCCCAGTCCAGGCCGTTGTGGCCATTGAGGATGGAAGAACCGGTGGATGGAAGGTCTCTCTCTCTCTCTCTCTCTCTCTCTCTCTCTCTCTCTGCCTCTGCTTCTCTGTAACTCTGAGTATCAAATAAGCAAGTAAATCTTAAAAAAAAAAAAAAAAAGGAAGGAAGAAAGGAGGGGGAGAGAGAGATGGAAAGAGATGGAAGCCCCCCCCCACACACACACACAAACACAACCACGAGAATTGTAGTGGGCGAAATCCCTTGGCACGTACTAAACTTTGTGGATATCAGCTGAAGAGAAACACAGTGTGTGGTTTCACAGTGTTTCCCCAAGATATTTATTAGCCACAAAGGGAAAGATAGTCATCCCTATGCCTCCGGCGGAGGGGTCTCCCATCTGTGTTTCTTTCCTAAGGCAAACCCTCACTCTGGTCAAGAGAAAACAGGAAGCAAACTCGTGGTGAAGTGAAGGGTGTTCTGCCCCGGAGCTGAGCCGCGCTCTTCGGAAGTGTCAAGGGCGCCAAAGGGAGGGAGTTCTGGAGAACTGTTGCAGAGTGGAGCGGATAAAGCAGAAACAATGACTGCATACCGTGGGGTTCCTGCCCTGGATGCTAGGATGGAAAATGAAAATGGGACGATAATGAAAAAATTGGTGAACTCAGATCAATTCTGTAGTTTAATATGAGCGCATTTCAAACTGTTTGTGGAAAAGGCATTAAAAGGCTCATTCATTTTGCTGCAACAATTTTTCTATAATGTGCATTTTCCCATGAGCTTTGGGAAGATCCTTCATAACACTGTACCAATGTCAGCTTCTTGGTTGGATTAACTGTACTACAGTTACGTAAGGCATCAACTTTAGAGGAAGTGGGGTGAGAGGATATACAGGAACTTTCTGTGCTATTTTTTGCAACGTTTCTGTAAATCTAAAGTTATTTCAAAATAAGTGAAAACAGAAAGAAAATTTAAAAGCAGATTATACCCCTAGCACCCAGCTCGTGATCTCTGAATATCACTTCCCTCTAAAAAGGACCACGGCTCCTTAGCAAAACACAGATTCAGGTCTGGGGCAGTGCACAGGAGAGTCTGGAAGGGCTAGAAAAATCAGCACCAGGAGGCCGGCATTTGGGCATGGCTGGTTGAGCCACCAGCATCCCATGTTGGAGTGCTGGTCCTAGTCCCAGCTGCTCCACTTCCGATCCAGCTCTCTGTAAATGCACCTGAGAAAGCAGTGGAAGATGGCCCAAGTGCTTGGGCCCCTGCTACCCATGTGGGAGACCCAGATGGAGTTCCTGGCTCCTGGCTTCTGCCTGTTGTGGTCATTTGAGGAGTGAACCATTGGATGGAACACCTCTGTGTGTCTTTCTCTCTCTCTCTCTCTTTCTGCCTTTCAAATTAATTAGATTTTAAAAATTTTTAAAGAAAGAAAATCAGTAGCAAAGAAGTTGTGAAAGGGGCTGGCACTGTGGTGTAGTGGGTAAAGCTGCTGCCTGCGGTGCCAGCATCCCATATGGGCACCAGTTCAAGTCCTGGCTGCTCTATTTCCAATCAAGCTCCCTGCTATGGCCTGGACAAGCAGTAGAAGATGACCCAAGTGCTTGGGCCCCTGCACCCGCATAGGAGACCTGGAAGAAGCTCCTGGCTCCTGGCTTCAGATTGACGCAGCTCTGGCCATTGTGGCCAACTGGGGAGTGAACCAGCAGATGGAAGACCTCTCTTTCTCTCTCTCTCTCTCTCTCTCTCTCTTTTTCTCTGCCTCTCCTTCTCTCTCTGTGTAACTCTGACTTTCAAGTAAATAAATAAAAAAAAAAGTGTGAAAGACTCACTGGATGCGTGCAGGGACTCAGGAGCCATGGTGAAGAGATTTCCAGAGGTCAAAGAGGATAATTTGAGTATCAATAAGAACTGTAATAGACTAAAATACATCAAATGTTTAAATGCATGAGTTCACAATGATTCTAAACATGATTTAAAAAAATGGTCCCCATTGCCAGTGCTGGAGAGACAGCTCAGTGTTTGGGAGACCGGGACTGAGGACAAGAAGGAAGAAGTTATTCTCCCTGCATTGTGCTCCGCACTGCAGAGGATCAGCCGGGGGGAGGCGAGGCTTCTCTTCTGGAGGGACTCCAGCTGACCGTGGGAGAGGACACTCAGAACGCATTGTCTTCACTGGGTAGCACCCAGGGAACAAAGGGACCCCAGCCCTGACAAGCAAAGGCTGTTGACATCACACATACAAAACGCCACCAGACAGTGCAAACGTTTGCCTCCTAGTGGAAACACACACCGCCTCCTGGGCATTAGTCTTGTTTTTTGTTTTTGTTTTTGTTTTGTGTGTGTGTGTGTGTGTGTGTTTTGACAGGCAGAGTGGACAGTGAGAGAGGGAGAGACAGAGAGAAAGGTCTTCCTTTTCCGTTGGTTCACCCCCAATGGCCGCTGCGGCTGGCACACCGCGCCAATCTGAAGCCAGGAGCCAGGTGCTTCTCCTGGTCTCCCATGCGGGTGCAGGGCCTTCCCGGGCCACAGCAGAGAGCTGGACTGGAAGCAACTGGGACAGAATCTGGCGCCCTGACCGGGACTAGAACCCGGGGTGCTGGCGCTGCAGACGGAGGATTAGCCTAGTGAGCCAGCCAGCATTAGTCTTGTTAAAAAAAAAAAAAAAAAAAAAAAAAAAAGGAAAGGAAAGGAAAACTTGCATCTCCAGGGGTGGGTGTTGTGGCAGAGTGGGTTAAGCCACTGTTCGGATCACCCCCTCTCCTATCTGAGTGCCTGGTTTTGATTCCAGCCTCTGGCTAACTGCCACTCATGTGGGAGACCAGTTCTGGGCTTCTGGTTCGGCCTGGCCCAACCCTGGCCATTGTGGCCGTTTGGGGAGTGAATCAGCAGATGGAAGATGACTCTCTCTCTCACTGCCCACCCTGCCCCCATAACTCACCCTTTCAAATAAATAATTTTTTTTATTTAAAGGAACTTATTTATTTTTTTTTTTATTTTTGACAGGTAGAGTGGACAGTGAGAGAGAGAGACAGAGAGAAAGGTCTTCCTTTGCCGTTGGTTCACCCTCTAATGGCCGCCGCGGTAGCGCGCTGCGGCCGGCACACCGCGCTGTTCCGATGGCAGGAGCCAGGTGCTTCTCCTGGTCTCCCATGGGGTGCAGAGCCCAAACACTTGGGCCATCCTCCACTGCACTCCCTGGCCACAGCAGAGAGCTGGCCTGGAAGAGGGGCAACCGGGTATTTAAAGGAACTTATTAATACATTAGATTCTCAGGGTCTTAGCAAATGCATGATAATTACTACCACAGAATTCTCATCAGTTCTCCTATTGGTGTGATATTAATACAAATAACAGATTCAATGTAGCTCCTAGATACAATTCTAAGAATATAATGATGGGGCCCAGCACTGTGGCGTAGCATGTAGAGCCGCCACCTGCAGTGCTGGCACCCCACATGGGCGCCAGTTCAAGACCCAGCTGCTCCACTTCCAGTCCAGCTCTCTGCTATGGCCTGGGAAAGCAGTAGAAGATGGCCCAAGTCCTTTTTGTCCCTGCACCCACATGGGAGACCTGGAAGAAGCTCCTGGCTCCTGACTTTGGATCTGTGCAGCTCTGGCCATTGCAGCCATCTGGGGAGTGAAACAGCAGATGAAAGAACTCTTTCTCTCTCTGCCTTTGCCTGTCTTTCAAACAAATGAATAAATCTTAAAAAAAAAAAAAAAGAATATGATGATACTCCACACCCTCCCTCACTCCCTTCCTCCACCCCCCTAAATAAATGAATCCTAAGAAAAAGAAAACCTCTCATCTGAATCTGATCAAGTTCTAGATTAAACTATCAATTTACAGGAAATACAGGGTACAGAGAGTTGTTACATTATACATCAGGAATGCAAGCAGCAAAATTCAAACAGTGGCCATCGTGGAATAAATGATGCGTTTGCAAAGGCAGTAAAGAGATGGGAGGTTGACTACAGATAAGAGACCTAAAGGACACAGTAACCAACTGCACAGTGGTCCTCATCCTTATCATGACTTTAAAGAAACAAAACCCTGCCAGATGGAAACATTTAATGTCATGTATGAGATTACTGCAAGTTTGAACACTGGCCCACTTGATATTGAGGAATATTTGTATCTCTTTTTAGTTGTTGTAACAGTACAGTGGTTATGTAGCTTTTAAGGCTTGCTCTGTAGAAGGACAGCCTGAAATACCAAGGGAGGAAGGGCGTCGCGGCGTGCACTTCCACGGAGCAGGCTCCTGCAGGCCAGCCCCAAGGCAGTGGTGGGCGGGATTTGCTGGCTGAGGCTCACCGTCCTCTTCTGTCTGTTTTTTGGGGGTATGTCCAATATTCTACCAATAAAAAGCCTTTTAAAACATCTGCAATCTACAACTTAGATCACCGACATTTTGTTGTCTTCCAGCATCCCTGTCTTAAACATATAGTTATGTGAGCTTATGTGTTTTGAAAAGCTTGACTCCTACATCTTTTTAGCAACCTCTTTTGAAATATACTGCTCCGCTAATTTTCTGCTTACTGTCACATGTCAGTTGTATTTTAAAAAAAAAAAAAAAGATTTAGGCCGGCGCCGTGGCTTAACAGGCTAATCCTCTGCCTTGCGGCGCTGGCACACCGGGTTCTAGTCCCGGTTGGGGCGCCGGATTCTATCCCGGTTTCCCCTCTTCCAGGCCAGCTCTCTGCTATGGCCCGGGAAGGCAGTGGAGGATGGCCCAAGTGCTTGGGCCCTGCACCTGCATGGGAGACCAGGAGAAGCACCTGGCTCCTGGCTTCGGATCAGCGAGATGCGCTGGCCGCAGCGGCCATTGGAGGGTGAACCAACGGCAAAAAGGAAGACCTTTCTCTCTGTCTCTCTCTCTCACTATCCACTCCGCCTGTCAAAAAAAAAAAAAAAAAAAAAAGATTTATTTATTTGAAAGGCAAAGTTACAGAGGGAGAGACAGAAATCTTCCATCTGCTGGTTCACTTCCCAGATGGCCACAACGACTAGGGCTGGGCCAAGCTGAAGCCAGGAGCTCTGTCAGGGTCTCCCATGTGGGTGCAGAGGCCCAGGCATTTGGGCCATCTTCTGCTGCTTTCCCAAGCACATTAGCTGGGAGCTGGGTCAGAAATGGAGCAGCTGGGATTCGAACCCTGGTTCACTGGGATGCCAGCATCACAGGCAGCAGCTTGACCCAACGCACTGCAACAACGGCCCCTAGCAACCCCCTTGTGTAACCGTTTCAGTAGATGCTCTGAAGCTGGCTAAGTTTCACAAGGCTTTTTCCCGCCCTACCAGTGTATGCCCAGGTGCTGCGGCTCTCAGCTCTGACTCAGTCTGCCTCTCTCTGCAATGGGAGTGTCCTCCCTACTCCCCCAGTCTGCAGCTTCAATGCCACCATCTCCTGCCCACGCCTGGCTTCCAGGGAGACCTGGACTTAGAGGCAGGGATTAACACCAGAGGTCAACGCATGCCTCTGAATATCCGGCATACAGTAGGCACCTAATAAATTGTATTCTGAGCTCTGCCGGGAGGGCGGAGTCAGGACTTCTCCAGGCTGCAGCCCGGACCTTGCCTGTCAGGACGGTGCTATGGTTACAGGGGCCTCTCTGGCTTCTCCAGAAGCCTCCAGTGCCTGCCGGGTCTGGCAAATAAAAGTGTGTGGACTAAGTGAGTCCGTGATGGAGAAACAACCCCAAGTTCACGGCCCTGGACCTGGGTGTGCAGTCAAACCCCTACACCAGCTTCTCAGTGAACTTTGGAGGATGCAGGTCTGTGAGTGTCCCCTCTTCCTTGGGAGGTGACATGCTACAGGGCAGGGAGGAGGAGGAGAAAGGGGAGAGGAAGGCACGGGGCAGGTGGTGGGCGGGACAGAGCTGGGGTTGCCGGGTAGTGAGGAAAGGGAGTGGAAGAGCAAGGACTGGGCCCGCCGCTGGGCTGCGCTCAGCCTCCGGAGAGCCTGGGCCTGGTTGTCTTGGGCATTTGGCAGTGGTGAGGGCACCAGACCGGGCAGCGCCCCCCGTCCACATCAGCTCTTCCTGCCCTAGCTGGGTTGGTCTGGCTGCTTGGCCCTGGGCCTGCGTGCACACCCACGGCCTCCCTCCCTGGGGCCTGTTTACCTGCTGCAGGGTGTGCACCTGCTGGCCTCATTTAACCTGGGGAGGCGGGGGGGGGGGGGCTGCTGTGCAGCTCCGACAGAGCAGGCGAGGGGCTGGGGAGAGGGGCCCCCTCACTGAGCTCCCAAAGCCCACAGGGATGTTTGTCGCCTAGGCCAGGGACCCGAGCTAGTCCAGGGCAAGGCCCATAACCTGTCCATGTGTGGGGCCTCAGTCTGCAGTCCACAGCCTGGCGATCCAATGGGGGAGGCGTGGAGGAGCTTGGGAAACATTTACTGAGTGAATGAGTGAGTGAGTGAGTGAACCTTGCTAAATACAGCTGCAGTGTCCACAGGACAGAGTTGGAAAAAAAGCAAGAGTTCCAAAATCAGGCAGCCTGGCCTGGGTTCCAATCCTGCCCATGCCAGGCACTGGCTGTGTGGCTTTGGGAAAGTCGCCTACAGTGTTCTGGGCTTCGGGGTCCTCAGCTGTGAGAGGGAAGCAAGATTCCACCTCATTTGTGGAACTGGCACGGAGTGCTCACAGAGTGCACGGCTCGAATCGGCTCTGCAGGGTCCTGTCATTACCGGCTCACAGACGGGCACCAAGGCCTCCTGTGAGCAGGGCAGAGGGACAGCAAACGGAAAGAACGAGCCCTTGAACCTGCGAGAGAGAGAGAGAGAGAGAGAGAGAGAGAGATCTTCCATCTATTGGTTCACTCCCCTGATAGCCAGGCTAAAGCCAGGAGCCAGGAGTTCCATCCGGGTCTCCCACGTGGGTGCAGGGGCCCAAGCATGTGGCCATCTTCTGCTGCTTCCGCAGGCCATGGCAGGGAGCTGGCTATGAAGCAGAGCAGCCAGGACTTGAACTGGTGTCCATATGGGACGCCAGTGTCACAGGCAGCAGCTTACCCTGCCGCCCCACAATGCTGCCCCCCCCTTTTAAATACATTCTAGAAACGCATCAGAGAAGAGCTACTGACGGACTTGGAGCAGAAGAGTGGCCTGTTCTGAGAGTGGACTGTAGGGGGCACAGGGAAAGGCAGGGGACCTCGTGTGGGGGCCTTGTGGCACAAGGGTGGTGGCAGGTGGCTGGGTCCTGGGTGGGGTGTGAGGGTGGAGCCAGCGTGATTTCCCGAGGGACTGAGCGTGCAGCGCGCACAGAGACAGTGACGAGGGCTGCGGCCCGTCAGGCCTGGACAAGTGCAAGTCAGTTGCCACCAAGTGAGAAGGATGAGGCAGCCAAAGCAACACGTTTGGGGGCGGGGCTTGGGGCGGAGCCTGTGGTTCACCTGCGGCCTGGCTGTGGGTGTGCGTGGGGGAGCTCTTAGTAGCATGGCCCCGACTATTTTCCCTCTGCTCTCACCTTTGACCCTTGCCCCCCCAGGGAGGAGGGCAGGCCAAGGATGATTCTTCCAGCCCAAGAGAATGAAACTCTTCTTTTTTTTTTTTTTAAAGAGTTATTAATTGGGGGGCAGGGATGCGGCATAGAGGGTAAAGCTGCCACCTGCTGTGCCAGCATCCCATATGGTGCACAAGTTTGAGTCCTGGTTGCTCCACTTATGATTCAGTTCTTTGCTATGGTCTGGGAAAGCAGTGGAAGATGGCCCAGGTCCTTGGGCCCCTGCACCTGCATGGGAGACCCAGAAGAAGCTCCTGGTTCCTGGCTTTGGATCCATCCAGCTCCAGCCATAGTAGCCATTTGGGGAATGAACCAGCAGATGGAAGATCTCTCTCCCTCTCTGTAACTCTGCCTTTCACATAATTTTTTTTTTAAAAAAAGAGCAATTAGTTAATTAATTAGAAGGGTGAACATCAGAGGGAAGTGGTGGTGGTGGGGGAGGTCTTTTATCCTCTGGTTCACTCCCCAAATGGCCACAACAGCCAGCACTGGGCCTGGCCAAAGCCAGGGGCCAGGAACTCCATCTGCATCTCTCGCATGGGTGGCACAGGTCCAAGCACTTGGGCCATTGATGGAATGAAATTCTACAGAGCGTGTGTACCCCAAATAATTGAAAAGCAGGTCTAGGGCTGGTGTTGTGGCACAGTGAGTTAAGCCACCACTCACGATGCTGGCATCTCATGTTGGAGTGCCACTTCAAGTCCTGGCCGCTCTGCTTCTGATCCAGCTGCCTGCTAATATACCTGGGAAAGCAGCAGAGGATGGCCCAAGAGGTTGGGTCCCTGCACCCAATGGGAGGCCCAGATGGAGTTCCTGGCTCTGGGCTTCAGCCTGGCCCAGCCCTGGGTATTGCCACCATGTAGGGAGTGAACCAGCAGATGGAAGCCCTCTCTCTCTGTCTCTCTGCCTTTCAAACAGACAAATTTTAAAAACTGGAAACAGGTCAAACATGAATGTTCACAGAGCACAATTCCATGGAGCAGAAATGGAAAGGACGCGGACGTCCATCGTCTGACGCATGGACGCGTCGCGTGGGGGACCCACAGAATGGACACAGCTCAGCTGTGAGGAGGGACGCAGGGCTGACACAGGCCACCGGGCGGGCGAACCTCAGAAACGCTATGTCGAACCCAGGAAGCCAGTCACAGAAGGGCACATGCTGTGCAAGAACTGTCCCCAGAGCAGGTAACCCAGTTCCTAGAGAAAAGCAGGGGGGGGGGGACAGGAAATGAGCACTTAACGGGCACAGGGCGCTCTGTGAATGCACCCAGCGCCACTGGAGCCTACACTTCCAAAGCATAACTGAATGAGATTTCACCTCATTAAAAGGGAAGGGAATACTCCTCGGGTGTGGAACCTCATGCCAGGATCCCCGGCCCCCAGCGCTGCAACCGCCGGCTCCAGGTTCTCTGTGCCTGCCCACAAGAAGCCCAGAGGGGCAGAAGGATGTGTCCTCTGCAAGGTTAGTTTAGGGCAGCTGGATTTCCCAAACCCAAACCAGGAGATCTGGTCTGACCAGGATGGGATTCGCACCTGAAATCAGCCCAGCCCAGGAAGACCTGTGGCCGGGGGGTGCTGCCGTCAGAACCCACGCTCGCTTCCGGGTTTGTTCTAGGTTGTCTAGACCGGAAGGAGGGAGCCTGCTTTTTAGAGCTTCCTGCTTAACCCTTTGGGAACCACGGCTTGCAGATCTGGAAGGGGCTTTGGGGATCACCTGGGAGGAAATGAAAGCTCCATGGAGATAAAGAACTTCTCCCAACTCACAGAACCAGCCAGGGGCCGGGCACCGGGCGCCTCACTCCAGGGCAGGCGTGGCTGCCGCTCCACACTGCAGCTGACCCCACACAGCTCTGGCTCTCTGCCTACCTGCAGTTTCCTGGGGGGCCCCTCCCCACCTCGTTCACTTAGGTATCCCCCGCTGCCTGGGTACTGAGGGGTTCAAAAGTCACTTAGTGAAGGAAGGAATGAATGAATGGCAACACCGTCCAGGCCAGAGTCCCCAGCCCTCTGGGACTTTCGCACGGTTGCCATGGTAATGGAACTTTTAAAAAACTTTTAGAAATAACAGCTGCAGGCAATCCAGGACAAAAACAGTGAATCCGTCCCTTGCTAAACGAGTTATGCTTTTTCTGTGCAGGCTGGCAAGGAGTAAAGAGCTAGGCGAGGTTTCCTAACCTACTACTGTTGACTACAGACCGCCCCCCACCTTCAGCACGGATCCCTGTTTTTAAAATCTATGTCTACCCAGGAGATGTGCCTCTAAAGGGCGGCCGGGTCGTAATCCCACTCTTCCCACATCAACAATTACAAGGCTGCTACCATCAGAGCTGTGGACTGGCAGCAGTCACCGGCATTACTCCATGGGATGATAGCATTTTAGCCCAAGGCAGAAACGTGACCTTCTTGTGCGCTAGTTGGTACAAGCCTGGAGCGCTTGGACTTCTTGGAATATTAAAAACAGTTTCTTAAGACCAAACAAAGAAAGGAAAATGAGGAAATAACCACAGCTACAAAGAAACTTAAAAGCATTGTGGTGATCACGCAAATAAATGAGAAAGACAGACCTGAAGGGGGAGTTTAATGGGAAAGCAGAAATTACTAAACTGATCCCCAAAAACAGTTACCTCCCAATGGCCCAAATGTCACACAAGAAAATGAAAATATAATCGGAGTCACTCTCCCACTCACAGAGGAAAACAAAAAAGCAACAAGGCCAAACAAGTCCCCAGGTGCACTTGACCAAAACTTTAAGGAGAGGGGCTGGCGCTGTGGCATAGCAAGTAAAGCCGCCACCTACAGTGCTGGCATCCCATATGGGCACCAGTTCGAGTCCCGGGTGGTCCACTTCTCATCCAGCTCTCTGCTATGGCCTGGGAAAGCAGTAGGAGATGGCCCAAGTCCTTGGGCCCCTGCACCCACATAGGGAGACCCAGAGGAAGTTTCTGGCTCCTGGCTTTGGATCAGTGCAGCTCTGGCCAGTCGGGGAGTGAACCAGAGGATGGAAGATCTCTCTCTCTGCCTCTCCTTCTCTCTCTGTGTAACTCTGACTTTCAAATAAATAAATTAATGTTAAAAAAAGAAAAAAACTTGAAGGAGAGATGAGCAAAGATGCCATCCCAGTGGTTCCAGATCCTAGGACTGCCGGTGGAGCCACTGCATGGCCTGCCTGCGTGCCAGCCACAGCCTGAGGGTTGTATCCACTGAGTTTTCACAACACTTCTGTGAACAAGTTCCACCATCTTCGAGATGAGAAAACTCGGCAAAAGCAATGAACGTGTCGGTGGCTATGCGACTAGGAAATTGTAGCCCGCTGAGATCAGTTCCAGAATTTGCCCTCTAATCCAATATGCCAGGCCACCGCCTCCAGGGTACCTTCATGAATATTATAGACATCCAAATCTGTTAGAGGTAGCACAAGACAGGCACACTACAGACCAGTCTCACTTGGGAAAAAGTGAGCCAGTGGGGTGAACAAATAATTGGAAGAACTCTTTTTCTGTTTCTCCCCCACCCTCTTAAAAAAAATATATATATATTTTATTTATTTGAAAGGCAGAGCAAGAGAGAGAGAGAGAGAGAGAGAGGTCTTCCATCCACTGGTTCACTCCCCTCAAAGGGCCGCATCAGCCAAGGCTGGGCCAGGTTGAAACCAGGAGCCAGAAAAGTTATCTTATACCAAATTCATGATTAAAGAATCTATACGTATATCAATAAAAAAAAAAGTACAGAATTGGGATAGTTGGGTCACAATGTAAATTTTCCATTATATTTCAAGTATTTTTTTTAAAGATTTATTTATTTGAAAGTCAGAGTTACACAGAGAGAGAAGGAGAGGCAGAGAGATAGAGAGAGGTCTTCCATCCGCTGGTTCACTCCCCAGATGGCCGAAATGGCTGGAGCTGCGCCAATCCAAAGCCAGGAGCCAGGAGCTTCTTCTGGGTCTCCCACGTGGGAGCAGGGGCCCAAGGACTTGGGCCATCTTCTATTGCTTTCACAGGCCACAGAAGAGAGCTGGATCGGAAGTGGAGCAGCTGGGACTTGAACTGGCGCCCATATGGGATACCAGCATTGCAGGCGGCAGCTTTACCCACCACGCCACAGTGCCGGCCCCTCACTGTCTCTTAAAGACCCCATCTCCTTTGAAGTTCTTGCCTTCCAGCTACACCCTCTTGAGACCCAGCCTCCTTTTCTGTTTGTGTCTCCCCCAGGCCCTGCCTGAGTTCTGGGGGTCTTTGGTGGCCACGTGTGCGGCCCAAATCGTGCCCCTCCTGTGTGCTTGGTGCCTCCCCTTCCTTCTCCCTCATCATCTCTGTCTCCCATCTCCAGGGCCAAAACCTGGAGACTATTGTCTCTCTCCCGAGTTAGCTGTACCCCCCCACCCCTGACATTGAACTCTGGGCAGCTCCTTCTCTCACTTTGCTGTTTGTTCATTTCTCAACTTCCTGTTCAAGGTCCTCTGACCCCACCCACCTGTCTGGGTTCCCTCCCATCGCCACTTCCTTCCCTCACCAGCGCGGATCACATTATCCTCTACCTTGACCGCTCTCTGTCACGGAGACTTCTCTTGACCCCTGTCTCCGTTGCACCTGCCTGGAAACCCTGCTGCAGGGTCAGTCTGGTTCTCCCTGACTACACCTGTGTCCTCAGTTACGCTGGAGAAATCTCATCACCGACAAATCTGGGGCCATCATTCATGGCGTCAGCCACAGCCAGGCAACCGGCTCTGCTCCTGTGCACCAGCTACGGGTGCTCCTTGAGTTACGTCGGGGCCCCATTCTGAGAAAACCATCGCAAGCTGACGATACCCATGCCCCTGACCCACCGAACGTCATGTCTGTGCCACACGCACACCACACCATCTCCGCTGCTTGACCCTGGGCCTGACCGGCGGCTGCGGCTGGATGGAGGCTGAGCGTCCCCCAAGGCTCACCCTGAATGTGAGCTATTGGGAAGGCAGAAGTTTCACCCGACCACGGTGAGTAGGATTAGACAAGGTCATCAGCGTGGGGTCCCAGGATTGAATCCTGGTGTCTGGATAAGAGGAGAGAGGGAGACGGGACACACAGACACGCGCACGCTCTGTCTCTTGCCACTGTGCGCCTTGGGATTCTACTGGCAAAAAGGCTGCCACCGTGCAAGGCCCCTTGGCCTTGTTCCTCCATAACTGTCAGCTGAAATAAACCTCTTTTTGTTAAAACTTCCCTGCCTGTGGCGTTATGCTGTTGGCAACAGAGAACGGGCTGGATATGCCGCATGGCCCAGCGCGGAGAGGTAAGTAAGCTCCGCGTGCCACGGGCCTTGAGGGGGATCCAAATTCAGGAGTCAGTATAGTTTCTACCAGATGCAAATCGCTTTTGGGTTCCGCCTCCGAATTGGCTCCCCGCTAACGCACCTAGGATGGCAGCAGGTGATGGCCCAAGTGCTTGGGCCGCTGCTACCTGCCTGGGAGACCCAGATGGAGTTCCTGGGTCCTGGGTTTGGCCTGGCCAAGATCTGGCTGTTGTGGCCATTTGGGGAGTGAACCAGTGGATAGAAGATCTCTCTGGCTGTTGCTCTGCCCCTCAAATAAAATAAATAAATCTTTAAAAACAAATAAAAGGTGTCAGGCACAGGCAGGAGTTTGGCTGGCAGTTCGGATGCTGTGTCCCACATCGGAGCGCCTGGGGTTCAATACTGAGCTCCAGCTGCTGACTCAAGCCTCCTGATAAACAAATCTATTTGAATCAAATAAGTAAATAAACCATCTTTTCTTAAAAAAAAAGCTTTTGCACCATTGTGAAGTCGAAAAACCTTGAGTGAGGGCTGTCTGAGCCTGGCGCTCAGCTTGTCCAGTGGCCGTATAAAAGCCTCTCCACCCACCCCAGACCACTGACCCTCACTTTCTGTTACACTCAGAGACCGGAAGCTTCTGACCGGCACTCTCCACCACCCTGCCTCCAGCGTGCTCTGTGAGCACCACTGATTGTCCCCAAAGGAAAGACATGTCCATCTCCTCCCGGGCCTGTCGTGCCCCCAGGCTGCCTCCCATCGCCGTCTTCCCACCTTGGGCTTTCAGATGCTTTGTAGGGCTTCTATCACTCGCTGTCTCCCCGATTCCTTTCCAAAAGCAAATGCGGGGGGTGGGGCGTGCTGTGGTGTAGCAGGTAAAGCCAATGCCTGCAGTGCCGGCATCCCATATGGGTGCTGGTTTGAGTCCCAGCTGCTCCATTTCTGACCCAGCTCTCTGCTGTGGCCTGGGAAAGCAGTGGAGGATGGCCCAAGTGCTTGGGCCCCTGCACCTGTGTGGGAGATCCAGAGGAAGCTCCTGGCTTCAGATTGGTGTAGCTCCAGCCATTGTGGCCATCTGGGGAGTGAACCAGCGGATGGAAGACTTCTCTCTCTGCCTAACTCTGACTTTCAAATAAATAAATAAATCTTAAAAAAAAAAAAAAAGAGCAAACAGGGATCCCACCCATCTCCCTCGCACCTTGCCCATGGCCCTCTACTAGCAAGGAGGCCAGCCTTCCCTCCTGCCCACGCCAAGGCCCTTTCGGAAGGAGCGACTGTGACGGCAGCTGCAGGCTCCTCACCTGCTGCTCGGGCAGCCCAGCCTCTGATCCCCAATTCCCCAGGTCCCCTGCAGCCTTGTGCCCGCCAAATTCCAGGACGCCTCTAAGCCGTTCGTGGGCGTGGCTTTTGCTTGGCAGCTGAGCTGCTGCTGCAGGTGAGATGGGGGGGGGGGGTGTCTCTGGAAACTCCTGGGAGAAACAGGGAGGCAGCATGGGGAGGGGCTCAGAGGGCCAAACAGAGACGGGTGGTGGGGCTTTTCTTTCTCTCTTTTTCAGGCAAAGTGACAGAGAAGGGGGGAGAGACAGAAACAGAGAGAGATCTTCCACCTGCTGGTCCACTCCCCAAAGGGCTGCAAGGGCTGTGTCAGGCTGAAGCCAGGAGCCGGGAGCTTTATCCAGGTGGGGACTAGCGCTGTGTTGTGGTCATCCCACATGAGTGCGGGTTTGCGTCCCAGCTGCTCCGCTCGTCCCATCCAGCAGTGGAGAGCCCCTGAGTGACCGAGGGGAGGGGCCGCAGACTCCACGCAAGGGACCACAGGACCGATAGCTCAGGGTGCCACAGCTTCTCAACGCTGCCGCCGTAGCAGTAAAGCAGCCACTGTGGCTGTGTTCCAACAAAACTGTATTTGTAAGTCGGCGCCGTGGCTCAACAGGCTAATCCTCCGCCTTGCGGAGCCGGCGCACTGGGTTCTAGTCCCGGTCGGGGCACCGATCCTGTCCCGGTTGCCCCTCTTCCAGGCCAGCTCTCTGCTGTGGCCAGGGAGTACAGTGCAGGATGGCCCAAGTGCTTGGGCCCTGCACCCCATGGGAGACCAGGAGAAGCACCTGGCTCCTGGCTTCGGATCAGCACGGTGCGCTGGCCGCGGCGGCCATTGGAGGGTGAACCAACGGCAAAGTAAGACCTTTCTCTCTGTCTCTCTCTCTCACTATCCACTCTGCCCGTAAAAAAAAAAAAAAACCTGTATTTGTGGACAGTGAAATTCAAATTGCATATACATTTTTTCCAGCCTCTTAATAATGTAAAAACTATTGTTAGCTCACGGGCTGCACGGGAACAGGCAGCAGGCTGGCTGTGGCCCACAGGCTGAAGTTTGCCAACTCCTAATCTGCAATGTAATGAGTGATATAATTAGGTCTGGGTTGTAGGATAAGGGATCAGAGCGAGGGTGATTAAGGCAGCCACAGAGCCAGACGAGCAAGCCAGGGCAACAGGTGCGTGGCAGCGAGGATGGCACTAAGAGGGTGGATCAGGGGTTCTGGGTGGAGAGAGGGCTCGGAAGCTCCACCGGCACACCCCACTTGGGGAGAGGGGAAATGCCACTGCTGCCTTCCTGCCCGCCCTTAAAGCTGGGGTGCTGGGAGTGGGCCTCACCGCACGCCACAAAGGCGATCCCCTCAGCCTCCCAAGAGCGAGTGCTGGGGGCAGCTCCCGCACCCCGAGCTCCTCAGTGTCCCGAGACCCTCCCCCTCTGGGGGAGCACCTGCATGTATCACGGGCTCCTGAGTCACTCACGGCTGCAGGGACACTGCAGCCGAGGGACCAAGCAAGGCCTTGAGGCTAAAGGACGTCAGCAGTGGGGCAGCCAGGGGGTGATGTGGGGCAGCTGCCTCGGGAGGCCTCGCTGAGGGCACGACCACAGCTCCTGGTCTCCTGAACGCAGGACGAGGTGAAGGCACCTGCGAGGCTCCCTCAGGTGACAGGTGCCATCAGGGAGCTGTTCAGTCCTCTGTGGAGTGCGGATTCCTGCCCTGTTCCTCTCCCGGTTCAGCAAGACCCCACCGAACTCCGCACCGCGCTCCCCGGCCCGGGCCTTGGTGCCACCTCCTCCTCCCGCGCAGGGGGAGCCTGGCATGGTATCTCTGCTCTTCCCTTGCACTGGGCATGGATCGACGCCACGGCCTCCCATCCCAGGGTTCCCCCTTAATCTCAGAGCCCAGCATACATCCCCCAGAAGGCTTGGTCCTGCCCCAGGATCTGCCTCGGTGGGTGCTGGGCAGCCCTCAGCTCTCCTTGCAAGACAGTGCAGCCGTACAACGCGCCCGAGAGCCCACGGCTGAGGAGGAGGCGCGTGGAGCACTCACAGCTGCCCCGAGTCTCCTGGTTGTGTGTCGTGAAGCCAGAGCGAGGGTGTTTAGCGGGGCTCAGTGCTTGTCTGCAGCCGCCCGCAGCCGTGATGCACGGTGGGCCGAGGCTGGAAGGGAGGGCCACTAGGACGGGAAAGGAGCCGGTCCTGGGGCAGTTGCCAGGGCGGGGGGAGACACCCCATCCCGTATCCTGGGTGGGTGACTGCCCTTCTCCCGATTTCAGCTTCCTGCCGATGTGCATCCTGGGAGACTGGGGTCCCTGCCCCCACATGGGAATCCGGGGGACGTTGTTCCCAGCTGCTGCAGACATTGAGGAGTGACTCAGCGGATGGGAACCCTCTGTCGGTTGGTCTCTCTCTCTCTCTCTCTCTCTCTCTCTGTTGTATGTATCTCCCCAGAGCCCAGCACAGCTTGTGGCCTTCAGCCACATCGTCCCTGGTGCTGCCCCAGCTTCCGGCCCAGGCTCCCTGCTGCCGCCTCCGTTTCGGTGGAGCGACCCTCGCTTCCCTCCACACTCACCCAGGTCCCCCCGCCCCCTTGCTCTTCCCACACCACTCACGTCAGCCCCCAGCTCAGGACCTTTGCCGGGGCGGGGGGGGTCCCCTCTTCACCCCGTTCTGGGCTGTTTGGAGGTCACTTTGTGCAAGGGCCCCCCAAGGTCCTCCCTAACACAGCCCCTCCTCCACGCTGTCCCCTTCCCTGCTCTGCTCTCCTCCTCACCCGCCGTCCCACCTAGCACACGGAGGCTGCCTGGCTGACTTGATGACGCCGTTTCTGCAGCCACCCGGGCTCCAGGGAGAATGTGAGCAAAGCCCCACCTTTCCTGCCGCTGGATCATCACCTTCAAGCTGCCCCGGGCCGGCCCGGAGAAGTAGGGGCTTAGTGAACACTTGTTGAATAAGCAGACACACCAGAGAGGCTATTTCATCTTATCTGGGCCTCCCGTCCTCCCCGGCAATGGCCGCTCGTCAGGTGGCTGCGAGGAGGGCGTGGGCGGAGGTTTGCTCCTCTGCGTGCCACCAGGTCTTGAGCAGGGCAGGAAGGAGCCCGTGCTGCCTTCTCCCCAAGGCCACGGGCATCCCCCTGCTCTCCATGCTGTGGGTCTTGCCAAGAGGGATGAAGCGGGGCATGGGGCACCCACCCGGAATCCAGGGCTGGACGCTGGCTGCGTGGGCTGCAGCGGAATCGGAGCTTGAGGGAGAAGAAAGGTGGAGAAGCAGAACCACTCTCTCAAAGACCAGGGCTGGGAGTGGACGGTGCTTTCAAGGGAGAGCGGCCTGCGAGTGGAAAGGCCCCCGGGGAGCAGGAGCAAGGGACGTCTGCCCTGGAGACTGACATCGCTGGAGCACTGTGGGGGGCCCCATGGGGACAGGGTGGCCCTGGCCAGCCCAGGCAGAGCCTCGTAGTCTGGATTCTCAGTGCAAGGAGCAGCCCTTGAAGACAGAACGAGATCCATTCGGATGAAAACTGATCCTGGCAGCCTGGATTGGGTGGGGGTGGGGGGCAGAGCCGCCGCAGGGATCCAGGCCAGCAGCTGTTGGCAGGTGTCCAAGTGCGAGGGGACGGCGCCTTGGGCCAGGGGAGGCTGGAGAGAAATGCATGGACTTGACAGGTATTTAAGAGGTACAACTGGTAGAGCTTGGCAAAAAGTCAGGGAGGATGAGGAGCGAGGAGCGAGACGGAAGGGACAGCCGTGTTTCTTGCTTGAGCAACCAGAGACCGGTGGCGCTGTTGGGGGAAGGCTTCAGGGGGTTGGGGGGGGGGGAGGCACAGTGGGAAGGAAGACAGCGAGCCAGAGACGCAGGAGGGAAACCAGGCGGAGCCACGGTTGACACCAAAGCCAAAGGGGAGGCACGGGCGGCGGGCAGAGAGGAGACCGCGCCACGCACACGCACGGATCCATGACGAACAACCGAGAATCCTGACCAAAGGGAATGTGACAGCCGGAAGGAGGCGTGAGTGCCCCCAGGCTGGGTTCTAGGGTGGCGATGGTGGGAGCAGGTGGGACCTTTAGGAGGTAGGGCTTAGTGTGAGGTAATGCGGTCATCGGGGTCATCGGGGGCACTGCCCTCAGAGGGGATTATTGGAGTAGTTCTCGGGGGACTCCAGCCAGTTCTCTTGAGAGCGCTGTGTTAAAAAAGTCAGACTAGGGCTGGTGCTAGGGCATAGTGGGTAAAGCCGCTGCCTGCAGTGCGGGCATCCCATATGGGGACCGGTTCGAGACCCGGCTGCCCCACTTCCGATCCAGCTCTCTGCTATGACCTGGGGAAGCAGTGGAAGATGGCCCTAGCCCTTGGGCTCTGCACCTACGTGGGAGACCCGGAAGAAGCTCCTGGCTCCTGGCTTTGGATCAGCTCAGCCATCTGGGGAGTGAACCAGTGGGTGGAAGACCTCCCTCTGCCTCTGCCTCTCTGAAACTCTGCCTTCAAATAAATGAATAAATCTTTTAAAAATAAATAAATGAGAAAGCAAGGCTGGCTTCTCTCAGCTCTCTGACTCCGGCTCATCAGCGATGCCTCTCTCCCGGCTGCGCCGTCCCCGCTATGTTGCCGTCCTCTATAAGGGGCTCACCGGAGGTGAGCAGACACCCTCACCCCTCTGAAACCATGAGCTGAACAAACCGCTTTCCCTACTCGGCACCCGGCCTTCAGGATTTTGTGAAAGCAGCAGAAGAGAGACCAACAGAGCAGCGGATCGGAAAGGGCAGTTTACAGGAGAAAGGCTCCCGACGCCTAGGAAACAGCAGAGGCTCCACGGCCCAGCAGACAGGCATGTGAATATTATGGGCTGGATCGTGTAGTGCTGACCCCCAGCTCCTCAGAAGGTGCCCTTTTCGGAAACACGATTGTTGCTGACCTCAGCAGTTGAGGTGAGGTCCTCAGCCGTGCACGTCAGCGTGACTGGCACCGGGCATCGCGCCTGTGGTCCACGGTCGGGGCCTGCGTGCTGCCGTCCTTGCAGGGAGACAGCCACGTAAAGACAGAGACAGGGCTGGCACCGTGGCTCACTAGGCTAATCCTCCGCCTGCGGCACCAGCACACCGGGTTCTAGTCCCGGTCGGGGTGCCAGATTCTATCCCAGTTGTCCCTCTTCCAGGCCAGCTCTCTGCTGTGGCCCGGGAGTGCAGTGGAGGATGGCCCAAGTGCTTGGGCCCTGCATCCCATGGGAGACCAGGAGAAGCACCTGGCTCCTGGCTTCGGATCAGCGTGGCGCACCGGCCGCAGCAGCCATTGGAGGGTGAACCAACAGCAAAGGAAGACCTTTCTCTCTGTCTCTATCTCTCTCACTGTCCACTCTGCCCATCAAAAAAAAAAAAAAAAAAAAAAAAAGACAGAGACAGGCAGGGAGGAGGCCGCCTGGAGAGGAGGGTTGCAGGGAGGCACCTGCAAACCACAGAGGCCGAAGACGGCCAGCAAATCACCAGAGGTTGGGAGGCGGGGAAGGATGTGACCCCGCGGGTTTCAGGGTGAGCTTGGTCCTGCTGGCACCTCGACTCCGTGGGAACCGCCAGGAACCGCCAGGCCTCACGTTTCTGTGTTTTGTGCCGCCCATCTCATGGTTCTTTGTCACCTAGGAAACCAGATGATGCCGTGAGACAACATCGATGTCCCTTTTTAGTTTTCCCCTGGGCTTGGGAAAAAGAAGAAAAGTGGTTCTGTGCAGTGCTGGCAAAGATGGAGGAAAACTCGTGCCGCACCTCGGCCTGCACTGGGTTTCTGTGACGCATCGCCCAGTAACGGTGCGAAGGCCCAGGCCCTAAAACTTGGCAATTCCAGGTCTTTCTGTCTACCCTGGAGACATCCTTGCCCATGTTGACAAAAGACTGACTGAATGTTCTTGCAGTACCTTTGTGGCAGCAAAAACCTGAAGCCCAGGGGGTGGAGATAGCTCAGGAACGGGCTCGTGGGTTACCAGGCAGCACTCACGGTGCTGGTGACAAAGCTGCAGGTTCCTCACTCACATCGCCCCCTTGCAAGGCCTGGGAGAGGCCCCTGCAGTCTTTTAAAGTATCAACTAAATAAATATTGTATTAAGTAAAATAAATATCAGTTCAGGATATAAATCACAATATACAAATATATACATTTAATTGTATTAATATTAAATTTAAGAAATATTGTAATTAATTTTATTTTTAACTGGAAAGGCAGAGAGAGAGAGGAGAAGGTCTTCTATTTGCTGGTTCACTCCACAGTTGCCCACAACAGTCGGGGCTGGGCCAGGCAGAGGCCAGGAACCCAGAATTGGATGAGCTCAGCACTGGAGCCTGCACCTGCTGCCTCCCAGGTGTGCATTAGCAGGAAGCTGGATCAGAAGCGGAGGAGCTGGAATTCGACCCAGGCACTCTAATAGGGATGTGAGCGTCCCAAGTAGCACCTTAACGATTTGCTTATGGCTTATTTACTTGTTTATTTGAAAGGCAGAGTTATAGAGAGCGAGAGAGCTCTTGCATCTGCGGGTTCACTCCCCAGATGGTCACAGTGGCCATGGCTGGGCCAGATTCAATCTAGCAGCCAGCAGCTTCCTCCTCTCTCCTATGTGGGTGCAAGGCCCAAGCTCTTGGGCCGTCCTCCTCTGCTCTCAAAGGCACATTAGCAGGGACTGAATTGGAAGTAGAGCAACTGGGAGTTGAACAGGTGCCCTTATAGGATGCCAGAGTCGCAGGCGGCGGCTTTACACCTATGCCATAACACTGGTCCCAAGCAGCATCGAAACTGCTGCACCAAACCCCACATCTGGTCTCTCCTTACAAAGCCATCGTGGGGCCAGAGCTGTGGCACAGTGGGTTAAAACCCCACCCTGCAGCGCTGGCCTCCCATATGGGCACCGGTTCGAATCCTGGCTGCTCCTCTTCCGATCCAGCTCTCTGCTATGGCCTGGGAAAGCAGTAGAAGATGGCCCAAGTCCTTGGACCCCTGCACCCACATGGGAGACCTGGAGGAAGCTCCTGGCTCCTGGCTTTCAAATAAATAAAATAAATCTTTAAAAACAAAAAAAGCCATTGTGGTCTGACTGTGGAATTCTGCCCTCCTGACTAATCCAACCCGAATCACTTCCCAAGACCCCACTTTCAGACACCGTGATTGGATCCAGCCTCTACCCTATTCCATCAACCACTGATGCATTAACCACTGGGGTAAGATTCCAGGATTTAAACGGCAAGGTGAGCTTGGGGAACCAAATTCTCTCCAAACCATATTAGCCCAAGTGCACAACTCTAGGCCCCATTGAGTCTGAACCTGCCCTGGCATACCATAGAGGGCACGATGATCATCAAAAAAGAAATGAGGCAGATGGCTCGAGAGCCAGGTCGGCCCTTACACCTGCAGGTTCCACGTGCATGGGTTCAGCAACAGCAGGCAGAAAGCATAGTGAGGCCTATGAGGGTTGCAGCTGCACTGGACACACACAGGTGTTTTCCTGGTCACCATCCTGTGAACACCGCCGTATGAAATTACTTACACAGGGGCCGGTGCTGTGGGGTTCTGGGTAAAGCCTCCACCTGCAGCGCTGGCATCCCTATGGGTGCCAATTCTGGTCCCGGCTGCTCCTCTTCCGATCCAGCTCTCTGCTGTGGCCTGGGAAAGCAGTGGAGGATGGCCCAAGTGCTTGGGTCCCTGCACCTGTGTGGGAGACCCGGAAGAAGCTCCTGGCTCCTGGCTCCTGGCTTTGGATCAGCCCCGCTTTGACCATTGTGGCCATTTGGGGAGTGAATCAGAGGATGGAAGACCTTTCTCTCTGTCTGTAACTCTGCCTCTCAAATAAATATGTCTTAAAAAAAAAAAAAAAAAAAAAAAAAAGGAGCGGCGCCAGCACCCTGGGTTCTAGTCCCGGTCAGGGCGCCAGATTCTGTCCCAGTTGCTCCTCTTCCAGTCCAGCTCTCTGCTGTGGCCCTGGAGTGCAGTGGAGGATGGCCCAAGTGCTTGGGCCCTGCACCCCATGGGAGACCAGGAGAAGCATCTGGCTCCTGGCTTTGGATCGGCGTAGTGCACCAGCTGCAACGCGCTGGCCGTAGCGGCCACTTTGGGGGTGAACCAATGGAAAAAGGAAGACCTTTCTCTCTGTCTCTCTCTCTCTCACTTTCTCACTCTGCCTGTCAAAAAAAAAAAAAAGAAAGAAAGAAAGAAAGAAAAAAGAAAAAGAAAAAAAAAAGAAATAAAAGGAAAAAAAAGAAGAAGGAAATGAGTTACACAGGATTTATGTACTCCGGAGTAAATGGGCACATGGGAGGGTGTGCACGGGTTACCCGTGAGCACTGCCACTTCAAGCCGGGATTTGAGCATCTGTGGATTTGGTTGGGGGGAGGGGGTCACAGCACCCATCCCTTCTGGACATCAAGGGACGACTACAGAGGGGTTCACCAAGTGACCTGAGGGTGACAAGTCAAGAAATGGGTGAGGCCAGCACGTGGCACAGCGGGTTGAGCTGCCTCCCACGACACTGCGTTCCTTCTCAGAGCGATGGTTCCAGTCTGCTCCCATCCAGCTCCCTGCTAATGCGCCTGGGAAGGAGTACAAGATGGCCCAAGTACCTGGGCCACTGCCACCCATGTGGGAGACTGGGTGGAATCCCAGGCTCGTGGCTTCAGCATGGCCCAGCCCCAGCTATTGTGACCATTTGGGAAGTGAACCATGGATGGAAAATCTCTCTCTCTGTCTCTCCTCTCTCTTTGCAACTGCTTTTCAAACAAACAAAGAAACAAATAAATCTTTTTAAGATGTATCAGATGTTACTCCTTGCTCTTTCCCTGGGGCAGCCAGCATGGACGGGCATATGACACAGGCTGGGCCGATCTGAAGCCCCCACGTTGGAGGTGGAGCTGGGCCCAGAGGTGGGAGTGAGCATCTTGGAGCTGCCAGTTCCGAGTGTCCAGGAGTGGCAACGCCCGCGGATCCTTCCCGCGGTTTGCTCTTGGCTGCTCGTGGCCCCTCTGAGTTCTGGCCTGATTTCGTCCGTTTCTCTAGCTTTGTGCCTTTGCTAAGCTCTGATCCTCTCCTAGTTAACCCTTTTCCTGCAACACCCAGCTGGTTCTGCTCCTTTTTAGAGATTTAGTTTTTCACTTATTTGAAAGGCAGAGTTACAGGGCAGTGGAGGGGTAGGGATCTTCCATCTGCTGGTTCATTCTCCAAATGGCCACAACAGCTGGGGCTGGGCCAGGCCAAAGCCAGGAGCTTCTTCTGGTCTCCCATGTGGGTGCAGGAACCCAAGGACCTGGGCCATCCTCTGATATTTTCCCAGGCACATTAGAAGGGAGCTGGATCAGAAGTAGAGCAGCCAGAAATTGAACCACGGCTGCTATGGGATGCTGGCGTTGCAGGTGGTAGCTTTACCCACTGCACCACAACGCTGGCCCCTGGGTTCTGCTCTTTGCCATGGGAACCCTGACCGCTACCAGCAACTTTCTTCTTGTCCCAGGAGTATTGGAGGTACTCGACGGAATAATTCTCAATCTACTGCTTTTCTCCCATTCGGTTTTCTGAAATCTTGGATGGCTCACACTTGGCCTAACTAGAATGTCATAAACAGGGGTATTTAACTGGGAGTAAAAGATGTAGCTTGGGGCCAGCGCTGTGGCGCAGTGGGTTAACACCCTGGCCTGAAGTGCCAGCATCCTATATGGGTACCGGTTCTAGTCCTTGCTGCTCCTCTTCTGACCCAGCTCTCTGCTATGGCCTGGGATAGCAGTGGAAGATGGCCCAAGTCCTTGGGCCCCTGCACCCATGTGGGAGACCTGGAAGAAGCTCCTGGCTCCTGGCTTCCAGTTGGCCCAGTCCCAGCCGTTGTGGCCATCTGGGGAGTGAACCAGCGGATGGAAGACCTCTCTGTGTGCCTCTACCTCTCTCTGTAACTCTGTCTTTCAAATAAATAAAATAAATCTTAAAAAAAAAAAGAAGAAGAAGACATAGCTTTATGGATTCTGGGTTCAGTACCAAGTCTCAGCCACAGCGCTTTGTCCTCCAGGACTCCGCGGCCCTGACCATCTGTGGATGCCCAGGAGGGCGACCCCAATGGGGGAGATTCTACCACCACTTAGCACTGTGCGTGGGACGTAAAGGAACTGAGAGGAAAGAACATGGGATTTGGAGGGGGGACTGTGTTGAAGTCCAAGCTTGCTCTTAGCTACCCGTGTGCCCTCAGGCAAATCTCCTAAATGCCCTAAGGCCCAGTAGCCTCATCTGCAATGGGGGTGATAGCGCCCCAAACCAGCAAGCTGGGGCACCGCCGAAGACGGGGTCGGAAGGGGCTTTTGTGGACAAGTTGTTTTCCTTTCTTCCTCGGCCTCAGAAATGTGGACCGGGGAGGATCGGGGCAGCCGGTGCAGGAGGCCAGTGCCCTGGGCCAGCCTGACAACCCTGCCCAGGGAAGGGGGTGACCCAGCCTGCTGCCCCAGCCGCCCCTGGACCTGTCAGATGGAGCAGAGTGGCACAGAACCTCAGAGATGAAAGGCGAACGTCAGGAGACCGTGGCAGGCGGTGGCTGGGAAGCTGGGGGTGCCTGAGCCCAAGCCGCAGGTGCAGGAGGTCCCTGTGTGCAGACGGCGCTCACGGGCAGGACCCTCGGCTCTGCTTCTCAGCCCCTTTGGCTGGAGCTGTGGGAGCCTGCCCGGTTCTCTTTGTGGGGCAGCTCTGTGGGGCCCGGGATTCAGAACTGCCGGGGCCGTGGGGTCAGTGGCTCTGTCCCCAGATTCCTGTTTCCAGGAGCACTGTGCTGTAGTTTGCTCCACACGACCCCTCAGCTGGCACCCACGGAGACCGAGCCTCGGCTGCCCAGGGACGGCCCCCTCCTTGGCTGCCTCTGGTTCCCGCCACACACGCCCTCCCCTCACGGGGCTTCCTGGGAGGTCCCCTCCAGTTTGAGTTTCAGCTGCCAGGTCCTTATCTCAGGCTCTGTTCTGGGGGAGTCTGGATTCAGACAGCGGCACTGCAGGCAAAGAGAGGCAGACACAAGGACCAGCCCTGTGAGCAGGGAGGTAGGGGACACCTGCAGGGACACCCGGACGCGGGCTGGGGCCTGCCGGGCCACGTTCTGTGCACCCAGGCAGCACCATGCAGAGGGGAGGGAGTGCCCACCAGCCAGGGCCACCCAGTGCACCTGAGAGCACACGCTATTCGTTAGGCACCCACTATGTGTAAGCTCTGTGTCGGGCACTTCACTCCCTTCTCGTCTCTTCATGATTGCCAAGGAGGACAGAGCCGCTTTGCAAAAACAAAACAGTGTGGAAATGGCCCCAAGACTAGAACAATGGAACATAGTGGAGACCTCAGACCTACACCCTCACTTCTGGGGTCTGGTTCTTTCTGTTGCTTTTAAGATTGATTTATTGGCCGGCGCCGCGGCTTACTAGGCTAATCCTCCGCCTCGCGGCACTGGCACACCGGGTTCTAGTCCCAGTTGGGGTGCCGGATTCTGTCCTGGTTGCCCCTCTTCCAGGCCAGCTCTCTGCTGTGGCCCAGGAAGGCAGTGGAGGATGGCCCAAGTGTTTGGGCCCTGCACCCCATGGGAGACCAGGAGAAGCACCTGGCTCCTGCCATCGGATCAGCGCAGTGCGCCGGCCGCGGTGCACCAGCCGTGGCGGTCATTGGAGGGTGAACCAACGGCAAAGGAAGACCTTTCTCTCTGTCTCTCTCTCTCACTGTCCACTCTGCCTGTCAAAAAAAAAAAAAAAGAGTCATATTTATTTATAACTCTGAAAGGCAGAGTTACAAATAGAGGGAGACACACACACACACAGGAAGAGAAGCAGAGATCTGTCATCCTCTGGTTCATTCTCCAAATGCCTGTAATGACTGGGGCTGGTCCAGTCAGAAGCCAGGAGCCTGCAGCTCCATCTGGGTCTCCCACGTGGGTGGCAGGGCCCAAGCATTCAGGTCATCTTCCACTGCTTTCCCAAATGCATCACCAGGGAGCTGGATCAGAAGTGGAGCAGCCAGGACTTGATCCTTCATTGGATGGATGTCAAGGTTAAACGCAGCAATTTAACCTGCTGTGCTACAATGCTGGCCCTTGGTGAACTGGTTTTTAACAAGGGACATCACTGGGACATAAAACAATCTCTTCAACAGATCGTAAGATGGATGTTCGTGTGCAAAAGAATAAAGTTGCACCTTTACTGTACTATAGAGAAAAACTCAAAATTGATCACAGATCTAAATCTAAGAACCCAAACTACAAACTCTTGGAAGAAAACATAGGGGTTAATGTTCATGACCTTGAATTTGACAATGGTTTCTTAAATGGAACTCCGTAAGTCCAAGCAACAAAAAGAAAAAAACCCATTGCACGTCATCAAAATCCTAGACTTCGGTACATCAAGGGACACTGTTGGAACTGTGAAGACAACCACAGAAGAAACGCAAGTTCTTGCAAATCGCCCATCAGATAAAGATTTAATATCCAGATTATATAAAGAACCCCTGCAACTCACAGCCAAAAATACCCAAATAACCAGCACCATTAACAATGGGGAGAGGGGGCCGGCACTGTGACCCTGTAGGTTAAGCCTCTGCGGTACTCACACCCTCGTCAGAGTGCTTGGTTTGAGTCCTGGCTACTCTGTCCTCGGATCCAACTTCCTCCTAGTGCTGACCCAGCAGTGACGGCTCAAGTACTTGGGTCCCTTCCACCCAGGTGGGAGTTCTGGAAGGGGTTCTTGGCTCCTAGTTTCAGCTTGGCCTGCTCTGGCTGTAGTAGGCATTTGGAGAGTGGCCAGCAGATGGGAGACCTCCCCCCCACAAATTAATCTCTCTCTCTTTTTCTGTAACTCTGCCTTTCAAATAAATAAACCTTTTTGTAAATGAAAATCATGATGTAATTATACATTTTCTAGCACATAAAACAGCTTCTATAAAGTAAAAAAAAAAAAACAAATAAATAAACCTTTTTCAAAAATGAAAAGATGTTTCACCCAAGAAGACACACAAACGGCTAAGGAGCACATGAGAAATGCCAACGCCGTCAGAGCCACAATGCGATTCCACACCACGCCACCCAGGACGTCTTATCCAAAACCTGGAAAACAGGTGTCGGCAAGGATGCAGCTACAGTCTGAGCGGTGTGCCCTTCGAATTCGCACGTGGACGCCCTAACCCCCAGTGTGACTGCACTTGGAGACAGCGTCCATAGGAGGTCATTAAAGGAGGCCAGAAAGGGGGCCCTAATCCGACAGCATTGTTGTCCTTACAGTATGAGGAGAAGAGACCAGAGCTCTCTCCAGTCTGTGAGCACGTAGCAGGAAGGCAGCCATCGACAAGCCAGGAAGAGAGCCCTCACCAGAAACCAAGATTACTGGTACTTCGAGCTTGGACTTTGGGCCTCTGGACAGAACATAAACTACATCAGCCTAAGCTGACCGAGACAGACGTGGAGAAATGGGAGTGCTTTGCTGGTGGGAGTATGAAATAGTGGAAAATAGCGTGGCAGTTCCTCAAAATCTAAATCTAGACTTTACCATGTGATCTAGCAATCCCACTTCTTGATTTGTACCCCCCAAAATTGAGATCAGCGGGGCTGGCACTGTGGTGTAGTGGGTTCAGCCACCACCTGCGTTGCCACAGGCATCCCATAAGAGCACCAGTTTGAGTTTTGGCTGCTCTACTTCTGACCCAGTTCCCTGTTAAATGTGCCTGGCAAAGCAGCAGAAGGTGCCTCAAATACTGGGGCCCCTGCCGTGTAAGGGAGACCCATATGGAGTTCCAGGCTCCTGGCCTCTGGCTTCAGCCTGGCCCAGCTCTGGCTGTTGTGGCCATTGGAGGAGTGAACCAGCAGATGGAAGATCTCTCTCTCTCTCTCTCTCACTGTAACTCTTTCAAATACATAAAATAAATCTTAAAAAAACTGAAAGCAGGAACTCAGAGATATTCATGCACATAATATTCATTACTCATGAAAGCCAAAAGGAGACTAAATGTCCCTGGGGCCAGCACTGTGCTGTACTGGGTAAAGCCACCACCTGTGACATCGGCATCCCACATGGGTGCTGATTCGTGTCCTGGCTGCTCCACTTCTGATCCAGTTCCCTGCTGTGGCCTGGGAAAAGCAGTGGAGGATGGCCCAAGTATTTGGGCCCCTGCACCTGCATGGGAGACCTGGAAGAAGCTCCAGGCTCCTGGTTTTGGCCTGGTCCATCCCTGGGCATTGCAGCCATCTGGGGAGTGAACCAGCAGATGGAAGATCTGTCTCTCCCTCTCTGACTTTCAAAAAAAGTAAATAAACCTTAAAAATTAAACAAAACAAAACAAGTGATCATCAGCAGATGAATGGGTGAACAAAAGCTGGTGTGTCCACACGAAGGACCACTACTCAGCCACAAAAAGGAATGACATTCGGATACACGCCACGACACGCATGAGCCTTGAGAACACTTTGCTAAGTGAAATAAGGACGACCCAAAGAAAGGAGCTGTGCTGAGTGAGGAAGGTGGAGTCGGCAAACTCAGAGTAAACAGAACGTAAGTTAGCAGGGCTGAAGGGCAGGGAGCGGGGCGCTACTGTTCATGGGTGTAGCTTCTCTTTGGGATGACAAAAAGATCTAGGAATAGTGTTGACAGTCACAGAGCAGTTTGAATAGACTTGGTGCCATTGAACTGTACACTTGCAATGGCTAAAATGGTATATTTTATGTTATGTTGTTATACCACAATTTTATCAACTTGTAAAATAACAAAGAACAAACACAAAAATAGGAGACTCCAACCACTGGAAACAATCAGATGTCCTTCAGTGAGGCATGGGGAGTGTGGTGAGCTCACGCCACAGATAAAGTGGAAGAGACTGTCCATACACACAGCTGGAGATCATTGCAAAGGCATGGGGCCGAGCAAGAGGCCAGCCTCAAGAGATACAGAACTGCAGGGGCGGGCGGGTGTGGGCTTGGGGCTGGGGGAAGTGTTTATGGGAGGGGTTGGGGCCGGGTCGGTGGAGGGGGTGGGGGCTGGGGAAGGTGTTTATGGGGGGGTTGGGGTGGGTCTGTGGGGGTGGGGTTGGGGCTAGGGGAAGTGTTGATGGGGGGGTTGGGGCCAGGTCGGTGGGGGAGGGGTTGGGGCTGGGGTGTTGATGGGGGGGTTGGGGCCAGGTTGGTGGGGGAGGGGTTGGGGCTGGGGAAGGTGTTTATGGGGGGGGGGGGGTTGGGGCCGGGTCGGTGGGGGTGGTGCAGGCTGGGGAAGGTGTTTATGGGGGGGGGGGTTGGGGCCAGGTTGGTGGGGGTGGGGTGGGGGCTGGGGGAAGTGTTGATGGGGGGGTTGGGGCCGGGTCGGTGGGGGTGGGGTAGGGGAAGTGTCGATGGGGGGGTTGTTCTGGATGATGGGTCAGCTCTGCACTCTGATGGTGGTGGTGACTGCTCATCTGCATATATGTAAAACTTCATACAACAATTGTTAAAGTCAGTCTCCCTGTATGATAACGCAGGCTCCTCAGAGTCGGGGCTGGGCTCCGGGCCCAGGTTCCCATCTTCCAACGCGGCCTCCTCGCCCTCGGCCTGAGCTGCTCAGGGTAGAATGAGGGAAAACAGTGGAGGGCTACACACGTGTCGGCCTTCCTTGCTGATCGGGGAACCTGGCTGTTCCTCCCACCCCCAGCGTAATGGAGAATGTTATTATCAACTTGCACACTCAACCTCAACCTTCAGAATACTAAGAGCCAGGGATCTAAAAACAAAACAAAGAAGACGCAACAACAGGTGGAGTCCTCCCTCCTCACCTCCTTGCAAGAGAAAGGACCTGGAAAAGCGCTGGGTGGCCACAGCTGACAGTGAAAAGATCGCCTGCTCTGGCTCACGGGAGACACCGCAGGGCGGGCAGGTCTGTGTGAAGGATGGGGTGAGGTGGCGGCATCGTCACCCAGGACCGGGCGAGGGCGAGGGCACGAATCCTCCAGGAGGGGCAGGAGCCGGACTGTGGCCTCGGGACGAGCACACCGGCTCTGGGGTCAGGCAGACCCCGACTCAGCTTCCGGGGACTCACACGTCACGCAAGCCCTCCGCGCCCGGGCAATGCCAGCACTAACCTCACAGGTTCCGCTTTTGTGAGGATCAAGGGGACGGCCAGGTTGCCATCTGTGGCTGGCGCAGCCTGGCAGTGTGAATGGCAGGTCGTGACGATGGTGACGATGACCAGGCTCGTGGACTCCACACAGGTAACAGAAATCCGTCCGGAGTGAGTCTTAACTGCTAGAGGACGGCAGAGACACCCCGGTCTGCACCCTCTTCCCAGTAGACCTTCCAACCCAGAAGCTGGCCTGGCAGATGGGAACGAAGCAACAGGAAGGGCAGTTCAACTCTTCATTCACTTACTCAAGCAGGATTGATGGAGACGCCGTGGTAGCCACAGGGGAGGTGGGAGACAGGCAGGGGTCTGCACTCCCGGAGCTCAGGACCGAGAGGGGAGACAGGCTGCAACCTGGACGATCAAGACGGCGCTAAGTGCCCAGTTGTCGGTAAGACGGACTGACGTGTGATGGAGCGAGCTGGTGGCAGGAAAGGCCTCCCTGGGGAGATGAGTTACGGTGAGCTCGGAGGGGCCGGCATCTTGGAACGCCCACATCCCGTACCGCAGTGCCCGGGTTGAAGTCGCGGCGACACTCCAGATTCCAGCTTCCTGCTAATGGTGATGGCTTGAGTCCTTGGGTCCCTGTCGCCCACGTGAGACACGCCGACTGATTTCCGAGCTCCTGGATTTGGCTTGGCCCAGCCCCGGGTGTTGTGGGAGTTTTGGGAGTGAACTAGAAGATGGGAGACCTCTTTGTCGGTCTCCCTCTGTTTCTGTGATCTTTCAAATAAAATAAATTTTAAAATAAGAAAAGAAAAAAGGAAACCTAGCAGTTGGCCACAGGTGAAGGATTTTGGAAAGAGTGAGGTGGTGTGATCTGGAGGAGAAAGACAGGGAAAGAACAGAGATGTGCAAAGGGTGGGTGAGCTGCAAGACTTGAAGACGCTGCCATTGGAGATGTGGAGGCGCCCCAGGCCGAGAACCCTGGGTGCTGAGGACCCCAGCATGGGGGGAGCTCTGAGAACACAGAGGGGGCGGTTTTTAAAGATGAGATCAGAGAGGAAGGCTGGGCTGCTGCCCCTGGAAGTAAGTCTGCCTACGTAAGAAGTTTCCATTTTATTTTTGGTCTTTTATTATTATTTTTTTGAAAAATGATTTCTTGATTCACAGAGAGGTCTTCCATCTGCTGGTTCACTCCCCAAATGGCTACAACAGCTGGGGCTGGGCCAGGCCACAGCCAGGAGCCTGGAACTCTATCCAGGCCTTTCGCAGAGGTAGCAGGTGCCTGAGCACTTGGGCCATCCACTGCTGCTTTCTCAGGTGCATTAAAAGGAAGCTTGAGGGTCTAGCACTGTGGCATAGTGGGCTAAGCGTCACCTGCAGTGCCAGAATCCCATACACGTGCGGGTTCTAGTCCCGGCTGCTCCTCTTCCGATCCAGCTCTCTGCTATGGCCTGGGAAAGCAGTGGAAGATGGCCCAAGTGCTTGGGCCCCTGCACCCACGAGGCATACCTGGAGGAGGCTCCTGGCTCCTGGCTTTGGACTGGCTCAGCTCCAGCTGTTGCGGCCATGTGGGGAGTAAACCAACATATGGAAGAACTTTGTCTCTCCCTCTCTCTTTCTGTAACTCTACCATTCAAATAAATAAATGAAATCTTAAAAAAAAAAGGAAGCTTGATCTCAAATGTACGTGGAGGAACCAAGACTTGAACTGGCGCTCATATGGAATGCTGGTGTTGCAGGTGGCGGCTCAACCCACTGCACCACATCTCGGGCCCCTATTCTGGGGTTCTTTGAAGTTAGTTAGGCGATGCACATATTTAAAGCATTTATGCTAAGATCTCTAAATAGAGGTTAGCCTTGTCAACGGGCTGTTGGTGTTCAGAGTTCACTGGCCAAGGCTGCCCCTGTGCTGTGAGCTGGGGTGGGCAGGGCCAACGTTCGTCTCAGTGACGCTCCAGTTTTTGGATTTCAGCAGATTGGTTCGGACACAAGAACGGCAAGAGCCCCTCACGGTCCATTGCTGGCCTGGGGTCCACTTCTCTTCACATGCCCGTCTCGAGTCCCACTCTGACCTGTGCTGTGTTCAGTTCAGCCGCTAACATCTGGGTTCCTCACTCGTCAAGGTGGTCGCTAGGGCTACCATTTTGTGCTCTAAACCATGATTTACAGACAAGGAACTTGTTCAGACGCATGTGTGGATCCCAGGTCTGGGGGCTGAACCTGCACCAAGGGAGGGAGCAAGGGATGTGGAAGGCCTTGGGGGGGGGGGATGCTTGGGGGAGGGGGGAGGATCTGAGTGTGCAGAGACACAGGTGACGCGGGAGCGGGAGAGCAGCAGGAAGGGTCGGAAC
This sequence comes from Lepus europaeus, assembly GCF_033115175.1. NCBI lineage: Eukaryota > Metazoa > Chordata > Mammalia > Lagomorpha > Leporidae > Lepus > Lepus europaeus. Next base: position 6,743,423 of record NC_084836.1, read on the forward strand.
TCCACTGGAGCCACAGAAAGCAAAGCCGCGAGAGCCTTGGAGCTTCTGGCGCCACACACAGCTGGTGGGTCACGAACACAGTGAGGCTGGGAGCTTGTGGCCGCTCGCAGGTGACTCCAGGTGGACCAGGAGTGGTGAGGGGCAGCGCAGCAGTTGATTGTGAGCCATTAGGCAGATCCAACGCCATTGTGTTGAGGGGAGGGGTGAGCTGCGAGGATAAACCCTCAGCAGAGACAGCGGACAGCTCAGCTTCTTAGGGCTATTACTGTTCTTTCTTTTGAATATAACAGCAAATACGCTGTACAGGAATGAAAACATTGTTATAAATGACCTATAATTTGATCTGTCAGACTGCATTTTCATTTCTGCATGTTGCATATTTTTTACATTGTTGCAATCAAAATGTCCATAATTTTCTTTCCTCTTGGCATTATATAAACTCTTTTCTGTTTCTTATGTTTTCACAATTTTTAAAAATAATGTTTATCCCTACTGAAGTCACACTATCTGATTATTAGGCCGCTTGGGTTTTTTAAAAGGATTGATTTATTTGAAGGGCAGACAGAGAGAGAGGGGAAGAGAGATCTTCCATCCACTGGTTCACTTCCCAAATGGCTGCACCAAGATCTCTGGGACTCCCACATGGGTGGCAGGGTCCCAGATTCTAGGACCAGGTTCCACTACCTCCCCAGGTCCATTAGCAGGTGGCTGGGCCCCAGATTCTAGGACCAGGTTCCACTACCTCCCCAGGTCCATTAGCAGGTGGCAGGGTAGGAAGCAGAGAAGCCAGGTCTTGAATGAGCACTCCTATACAGCCCGCTGGCATTGCACACTGCAGCTTAACCTGCTGCCCCATAACATCAGCCCTTATTAGACTGTTTGATTACTACTAGAACATTCTACTGTTAGAACATCTTTATATGTTTGAGGCAGTTTAAAAATTATTTCTAAAAGTCATCAATATTGCATAAAAGTATCTTCAAGCTACTTTTAGAAAATGAGGTTCTACAATCCAGTGATGTTTAACATTTTTAATTTGAAGGGAAAAAGGATGGAAAGAGAGAGAGAGAGAAAGATCTTATTTCCATTGGTTCATTCCCCAAATGCCCCCAAGCTCCAGGGCTGGGCCAGAGCCTGGAACTCAGTCCAGGTCTCCCATGTGGGCGGGAGGGACTCAGACACTTGAGGCTTCATCAGCTTTTGCCTCCAAAGATCCGCATTAGCAGGAAGCTGAATCAGAAGTGGAAGGGCTGGGACTCACACCGGGCATTCTGATACAGGACGTGGGTACCCCGAGCAGCATCTTAATCAGTGCCCCAAACACCCACCCCTAAAATCCAGCGGTGTTTACACATCAGTGAAACAAACCAGGAGACAGCTGGCAGGTGTGACCTCCCGCTCCCCAGCAGCTGTGGGGAATGGGTGCCTGGTGCAGAGCTTGGGCCCACCGCTCAGCTCTCCATCCTGAGGATGTCACGTAACACAATCAGTCTGCCACCCTCTGAGACCAGCTTGTTTCACCTAACATCGGGCCTCTGTGAGGGATCCAAGCTGTTGTAGGTCGCCACAAAACACCCCAAACACCAGAGTTAGAGGAGAGGTTTATTGTCGGGTGGGGGAAGCCCCACAGGCCAGGGCAGAGGGAGGGGGTAAGCGAGAGAGATCAGGAGAGCACGTGTTCAGGAGCAGGTCCTGTGAAACCTTTGCTGGGGGCGGGCAGGGAAGTAGGAGCAGCGAATCCCATCAGGGTGGGGGTGTGGCTGACACCTGTGGTTGGGCCATGGGGCCACCTGGCTTCCAGCATTGGTGGTGGGGGCTAGAGCCTAGGGTGGTGTCCGGGGCTTAGATGGCGCCACGATAAGACTGCGCCATTTTCCTAACAGCTGTTGTGTGAATGAATGGTTGATTCTATTTTATTCCATATCTGGATACTTTTGGGTCTCGCTTTTGTTATATACCCATTTTTTTTCTTGACAGGCAGAGTTAGACAGTGAGAGTGAGAGAGACAGAGAGAAAGGTCTTCCTTCCGTTGGTTCACCACCGAAATGGCCGCTACGGCTGAGAAGCCAGGAGCCAGGTGCTTCCTCCTGGTCTCCCATGCGGGTGCAGGGCCCAAGCACCTGGGCCATCCTCTACTGCACTCCCGGGCCACAGCAGAGAGCTGGCCTGGAAGAGGAGCAACCAGGACAGAATCTGGCGCCCCAACTGGGACAAGAACCCGGGGTGCCGGCACTGCAGGCGGAGGATTAGCCTATTGAGCTGTGGCGCCAGCTCTTTACCACAATTTTTACAAATGCATAAATAGGCTGGCACTGCGGCTCACTTGGCTAATCCTCTGCCTGCGGTGCCGGCACCCTGGGTTCTAGTCCCGGTCGGGGCGCCAGATTCTGTCCCGGTTGTCCCTCTTCCAGGCCAGCTCTCTACTGTGGCCCAGGAGAGCAGTGGAGGATGGCCCAAGTGCTTGGACCCTGCACCCACATGGGAGACCGGGAGAGACACCTGGCTCCTGGCTTCGGATCGGCGCACCACGCTGGCCGCAGCGGCCATTGTGGGGTGAACCAAAGGAAGGAAGACCTTTCTCTCTGTCTCTCTCTCTCACTGTCCACTCTGCTTGTCAAAAAAAAAAAAAAATTTTGTGGTAAAGTACATAGAACATAGAAGACTCAGGGAATATGAATTTGCTGAAGGGACTAACTCTTAAGATGCCACAGAGCTGGGTCTAAGATGTTGCCCCGAGGACAGGGGCTGCCAGTCATGGGCGGGGGACTTAGTGTGCCAGGAAATAAAATATTGAGTTATCAAGGCGTCTGAAAAAGCTTAATTCCCCTGTAAGTATAGGATCTGACGGGGCCGATGCTTGTGTAATGGCTGGTTTCACATCGCAGAATGCAAAACGCAGACGCAATTAGTTGAAAAAAGTGCCACTCTGAGGTTACTTCTATCTAACAAGAAAGAACTGGCTGGGGTCAGGTAGAGGGAGGATGGAGGGGAGAGAAGCCGGGAGGGCGCGAAGTCAGAGGCCGTGTGAGGCTCTGCAGAGCACGGGGTGGAGTTGAGGCCACAGGGCGGGGCAAGAGGCTCTCAGAGGACGTTCCAGCAGTCGGTAAAAATGGGTTCAAAAGGAAGAAAAACGGATCTCTAAAGACGACATTGCAACAATGCAGAATCGGCCGGCTCCACGGCTCACTAGGCTAATCCTCCGCCTGCAGTGCCGGCACCCCGGGTTCTTGTCCCAGTTGGGGCGCTGGTTCTGTCCTGGTTGCTCCTCTTCCAGTCCAGCTCTCTGCTGTGGCCCGGGAAGGCAGTGGAGGATGGCCCAAGTGCTTGGGCCCTGCACCCGCATGGGAGACCAGGAGGAAGCACCTGGCTCCTGGTTTCGGATCCGTGCAGCGCGTCAGCCGTAGTGGCCATTTTGGTGGTGAACCAACGGAAGGAAGACCTTTCTCTCTGTCTCTCTCTCTCACTAACTGCCTGGCAAACCACAATACAGCATCAACTCTGCAGCGAGTCATGATTTGAAGAGCCGATCTAATCATGGGACAAAGACAAGGGCTAGAAAACAGGAGAAGGGCTGTCAGAAGGCTGTACTGTGGACTGAGGTCAATGTGTAAAAAATGTCAACTTCTGGGGGCTGGCGTTGGGCACAGTGAGTTAAGCTGCCACCTGCAATGCTGGCGTCCCATATCGGAGCACTGGTTTAAGTCCTGACTGCTCCACTTCCAATCCAGTTCCCTGCTGCCTGCCTGGGAAGGTAGCAGACGATGGCCCAAATACTTGGGCCCCTGCCACCTGTGTGGAAGACCTGCACAGAGTTCCAGGCTCCTGATTGGGCCTAGCCCAGCCCTGACTATTGCAGGCATTTGGGGGAGTGAGCCATCAGATGGAAGCACGCTCTCTCTCTCTCTCATATGTTTTTTATGTTTATTTATTTGAAAGGTAGAGAGACACGAATCTCCCAACTGTGTGCAACAGCAAGGGCCAGGGCTGGGCCAGGCAAGCTAGGAACTCAGGCCGAGTCTCACATATGGGTGGCAGGGACCCAAGTACTTGAACCATCACCAATTGCCTCCCTGGGTCTGTATTAGTAGGAAGCTGGAATCAAGAGTGGAATTGAGACTGGAACCTGGGCACTCTGATGCGTGACATGGGTATTGCGAGGCATCTTTTTTTTTTTTTTTTTTTAAGATTTTTTAATTTATTTGAGAGAGAGAGAGAGAGAGAGAGAGAGAGAGAGAGAATCTTTCATTCTCTGGCTCACTCCCCAGATGACTGCAATAGCTGGGGCTAGGCCAGGCCAAACCCAGCAGCCAGGAGTTTCTTCTGGGTCTCCCACATGGGTGCAGGGGCCCCAAGTACTTGAGCCATCCTCCACTGCTTTCCCAGGCCAGGCCATTGGCGGGGAGCTGGATTGGAAGTGGAGCAGCCGGGACTTGAACTGGAGCCCATATGGGATGTTGGCACTGCAGGCGGTGGCTTTACCAGCCATGCCAAAATGATGGCCCCCAAGTGGCATCTTTTTTTTTTTTTTTAAGATTTACTTATTTGCAAGTCAGAGTTACACAGAAAGAGGAGAGGCAGAGAGAGACAGAGAGAGAGAGAGAGAGAGAGAGGTCTTCTATCCGATGGTTCACTCCCCAGTTGGCCGCAATGGCCGGAGCTGGGCCAATCCGAAACCAGGAGCCAGGAGCTTCTTCCAGGCCTCCCACGTGGGTGCAGGGGCCCAAGGACTTGGGCCATATTCTACTGCTTTCCCAGGCCACAGCAGAGAGCTATATTGGAAGTGGAGCAGCCAGGTCTCAAACCAGCGCCCATATGGGATGCTGGCGCTTCAGGCCAGGGCGTTAACCACTGAGCCACAGTGCCAGCCCTATCCCAAGTGGCATCTTAACCACTAACCAAATGCTTGTCCTAACTGTTCAATTTTTACAGTAGAATGGACATTAGAAGTGTTAGAGACCTCACAGCGGCACAAAGAATGTTGGAGAATTAGGCTCAGAAAGTGGGCAGTAGCTAGGACCATAGCCAGAATTCTGCCACAAAACCAGTCTAGGAAGGCGCTGGTTATTGGCTGTGTTAAATGACGCATGTCATAACCTTTTAGTCACCTGTACGAGGCCTTGGCTGTGCCCACAGCCACAGTGGCAGAAAGAGGGAATGACTCTGGTTGGTGGCAGGTGGGGAACCCACGTCACTTCAGCTGCCAGTAATTTGGACTTTTTATTTATTTATTTGTTTGTTTTTTTGTTTTATTTGCCAGGCAGAATTAGACAATGAGAGAGAGACAGAGAGAAAGGTCTTCCTTCCGTTGGTTCACCCCACAATGGCTGCTATGGCCGGCACTGCACCGATCCTAATCCAGGAGCCAGGTGCTTCTCCTGGTCTCCCACGCGGGTGCAGGGCCCAAGCACTTGGGCCATCCTCCACTGCACTCCCGGGCCACAGCAGAGAGCTGGACTGGAAGAGGAGCAACTGGGATTAGTACCCGGTGCCCCAACCGGGACTAGAACCTGGAGTGCTGGTGCTGCAGGCGGAGGATTAGCCAAGTGAGCCCCAGCGCCGGCCATCTGCCAGGAAGTTGGAAAAGCCAGGATCAGGCAAGTTCAAAGGCTGTGATGGGAAATGAACTCTGCTTCCGACAAGGCTGATCATTTCCAACTGGGGGAGGGGGATGAGACTAAATCAAAGACCCACGAAGCTTCACAGCAGAGACTAGACAGTGCAGCAGAGGGAGGTGCAATCATTTTGGAGAGAACCAGAGGGTCCTGACTCTGGGTGGCAGTGGGAATGGAGAAAGGGAACGGACTGAAGTGAGAGCAGAGCAGACAGAGCAGAGCCGGAGGCCAGCAGAGTCCAGAACGCCTCTTGCATCCCTTTGGGCTTCAGGGGTTGGATGCCTGGCGATGCCACTAAGCCAGGGACAGCGGCGTGCTGCAGGAAGGTGAGGACCAGTCAGTGGACAGACAATGGAGACCTCTGGATGTGACTTCCCTAACGATGACAACCAGGCAGCGACTAACAGAAAGCTAGCTCTGCTTTGTGGCTTTCTGATTCCCATCGGGAAAATACGCCCACTCTGGCCAATTTCAATCTGGAAATGGATCTGGGGGGAGATGCATCAGTCAGCTCCCAGGAGCCCATCCCAGGGCCCAGGTCTCCTATGACCAGGGGGCAGCAGGGGAGGATGAACACACAGCAGAACCCAAGCGAGCTGTGTCCTCCTCAGAGAGAAGCATTCATGCAGCTTGGATGCCCACTGCAGAGCTTTAAAGAAGGGATTTTCAGCCGGCGCCACGGCTCCCTAGGCTAATCCTCTGCCTGTGGTGCCAGCACACGGGGTTCTAGTCCCAGTTGCTCCTCTTCCAGTCCAGCTCTCTGCTATGGCCCGGGAGTACAGTGGAGGATGGCCCAGGTCCTTGGGCCCTGCACCCACATGGGAGACCAGGAGAAGCACCTGGCTCCTGCCATTGGATCAGCGCGGTGCGCCGACCGCGGCGGCCATTGGAGGGTGAACCAACGGCAAAGGAAGACCTTTCTCTCTGTCTCTCTCTCTCTCACTGTCCACTCTGCCTGTCCAAAAAAAAAAAGAATAATAAGAAAAAAGAGATAATATGGATATATTTTGATAAAAGGTTCTATCCAGCAAGTTGACATAACAATATAAATATATATGCACCGAACACCAGACACCCAGATATATTATCAGACCTAAAGGGAGAGAGAGACTCCAATACAGTACTAGTTGGGGGGCTTCAACATTCCACTCTCATCAATGGACAGGTCAACCAGACAGTCAGTAAAGATACATCGGAGTTGAAACGTGGAACAAACCGACCTGGCAGATGTTTACAGGACATTTTACCCAAGGCTACAGAACACAGCTTCTTAGCAGTACGGGGAACATTTTCTCAGATAAACCACATTTTAGGCCAAGTCTCAGCCAATCTAAAAAGACTGAAACCATAGCAAATATCAGACCATAAAGAAAGAAAACTAGAAATCAACAAGAACAATACAGCACCCATAAATACTTGGAAATTAAACATGCTACAGAATGATCAGTGGGACATGGAAGAAATTAAAAAGGAAATCAAAAATGTTCTTGAAATAAGTGAAAATGAAAACTCAACATACCAAAACCTGAGGATACAGCAAAAGCAGCATTAAGAGAGAAGTTTATGGCATTAAGTGCTTACATTTGAAAGAGTAATGTCTCCAATTAAAGATCTAATGATGCATTTTGAAGACGCAGAAAACAAAAACCAAACCCAAAATCAGAAGGTGAGAAATAACAAGGATCAGAGCAGAAATAAATGAAACTGAAACTAAAAAACAATACAAAAGATCAACAAAACAAAAAGTTGGTTTTTCCAAGAAGACAAGCATAATAAACCTCTAGCCAGATTAATAAAGAAAAAGAGAAAAAAAAAACTGAAATAGAAATGAAAAAGGAGACATAACAACTGACACTATTGAAATACAAAGGATCATAAGAAACTACTACAAAGAACTATATGCTAATAAACTGGAAAACCTCAAAGAAATGGGTAAGTTCCTGAATTCATATAATGTACCAAGATTAACTCAAGAAGATACACAGACAACCTAAACAGACCCAAAAGTCTTCCATCAAGGAAAAGCCCCAGATCTGATGGCTTTAATGCTGAATTCTACAAAACACTCAAAGAGGAAGTAACTCCAATACTCTTCAAACTATTCCAAAATATTGAACTGAATGGAACTCTCCAAACTCTTTTTAAGAGGCCAGCACTACTTTGATACCAATACCAAAGATATGACATGAAAACGACAGACCAATATCCTAATGAACACAGATGCAAAGATTCTCAACAAAATACTAGCAAATCAAATCCAAAACCACATCAAAAGATTGGGGGGAGGGGGGAGGCGGCACGGTGGCATAGGGTAAAGCTGCTGCCTGCAGTGCCAGCATCCCATATGGGCGCCGGTTTGAGTCCTGGCTGCTCCACTTCTGATCCAACTCCCTGTTATGGCCTAAGAAAGCAGTAGAAGATGGCCCAATGCGTGGGAAGTAGCTCCTGGCTTCGGACTAGCCCAACTCCAGCCATTGTGGCCATTTGGGGAGTGAACCAGCAGATGGAAGACTTTTCTTTCTCTATGCCTTTGCCTCTCTATAATTGCCTTTCAAATAAATAAATCTTAAAAATTAGATTTATCCCAGAAATGCAAGTGTAGTTCAACATTTGCAAATCAATAAATGTCATAAATCACATCAACAAAGTGAACAAAAACCATATGTTCATTTCAATAGATGCAGAGAAAACAACTGATAATATTCAGAACTTCCTCATGATAAAAACCCTGCACAAATTAGGTAAAGAAGGAACATTCTCAAAATTATAAAGGCTATATAGGACAAACCAACAGCCAATATCATACTGAATGGGAAAAAACTGAATGCATTTCCCCTCAGATCTGGAACAAGACAAGGATGTCCACTTCTGCCACTCTTATTCAATATAGTACTGGAAGTTTTAGCAAGAGAAATTAGGGAGGAGAAATAAATAAAAGGAATTGAAATTGGGAAAGAGGAAGTCAAATTATCCATGTCTGCAGATAACATGAGATTGTACATGGAACAACCTAACCACTCCACCAAAAAGGTGTTAGAATCGATAGACTGGGGGCTGGTGTTGTGGCACAGAACCTTAAGCCTCTGCCTGCAGCAGCAGCATCCCATACGAACACCAGTTCGAGTCCCAGCTGCTCCACTTCTAGTCTACCTTCCTGCTAATACCACTGGGACAGCAGTGGAAAATGGCCCAGGTGCTTAGGGCCCTGCACCCACACGGGAGATCGGATGATGCTTCTGGCTCCTGGTCGCCGGGCCCCAGCCATTGCAGCCATTTTGGGGAGTGAATTAGTGGATGGAAGACCTTGCGCTCTCTCTCCCTCTCTCTAACTCTGCCTCATAAATAAATAAATCTTTTAAAAAATTGATAGGCCAGTTCAGTAAAGTTTTAGGTTACAAAATAAAAATACAAAAACAGTAGCTATTCTGTATGCTAATGCTGAACTCACAGAAAGAAAAATCAAGAAAGAAATCCCATTCACAATAGCCACAAAAAATATCAAATATTTAGGAATAAATTTAACCAAAGAAGTGAAAGATCTCTACAATAAAAATTATCAAATATGGATGAAAGAAATCATTAAGGACACAAAAAACTGGAAAGATTCCTGGCCCATGGATCAAAATAATCAATATCATTAAAATATCAGGCTGGTGCCGTGGCTTAACAGGCTAATCCTCCGCCTTGCGGCGCTGGCATACCAGGTTCTAGTCCCGGTTGGGGCGCCGGACTCTATCCCGGTTGCCCCTCTTCCAGGCCAGCTCTCTGCTATGGCCCAGGAAGGCAGTGGAGGATGGCCCAGGTCCTTGGGCCCTGCACCCCATGGGAGACCAGGAGAAGCACCTGGCTCCTGGCTTCGGATCAGCGAGATGCGCCGGCCGCGGCGGCCACTGGAGGGTGAACCAACGGCAAAAAGGAAGACCTTTCGCTCTGTCTCTCTCTCACTATCCACTCTGCCTGTAAAAAAAAAAAAAAAAAATTAAAATATCTATACTACCAAAAATATCTACAGATTCAATGCAGTCCCTATCAATATACCAATGACATTCTTTACAGAACTAGAAACAGCAAGCCTAAAATACATATGGAATCACACAAGACTCAGAATAGCCAAAGTGTTCCTGACCAAGAGAAAAATCAAGCTGGAGGCTTCACAACACCTGATTTCAAAGCGTACTACAAAGCTATAGTAATTAAAATAGCATGGTACTGGCATAAAAACCAATACATAGATCAATGGAACAGAACAGAGCGCCCAGAGCTTAATTCACATATACACAGCCAACTGATTTTTTATAGTGCTCAGAACATACAGTGGAGAAAAGATAGTCTCTTCAACAAATGGTGCTGGCAAACCTGGATTTATACATGTAGAAGAATGAAATTAGATTCGCACTTCTCACCATATACAAAAATCAACTCAAGATAGATCCAAGACCTAAATTTAATACCTGAGACAATGCAGTTGCTGGAAGAAAACAAAAGGGAAACACTCCAAGACATCGGTGTAGGGGACAACTGCTGGACAAGACCCCAAAGCAGACAACAAAAGCAAAACTAAACAAATGGGACTCCAGCAAACTCAGAAGCTTCCGCACAGCGAATGAAATGACAGACATCACGGAGAGACATCCAACAGACTGAGGGAAAATATTTGCAAGCTACTTATCCGACACAGGATTAATATCCAAAATATATCAGCAACCTAAGAAACTCAACAACAACAAAAAACCAATCCAGTTAAGAAATAGGCAAAGGACCTCAATAGACAGAAATACAAATGGCCTTAGCAATCAGGGAAAGGCTAATCAAAACCACACTGAGGTTATCACCACCCGTCAGAATGGCTCCAGTCCAAAACACAGAGTAACAAATGCCAGCGAGGATGTGGACAAAACGGAACATTTACACATTTATACACCATTGGTGGGAATGCAGAAAACAGATTTCTCAACTAGCAACAGACTTGCAGTACGACCCAGCAATCCCACTACAGGGTAGACACCCAAAAGACTTGAACATTCAATAATGCATCAGAGACACCTGCACGGCCATGTTCATAGCAGCACTGTTCACAACAGCCATCATCAGATGAAGGACACAGAAACTGGTACATACACACAGGGGAATACTATTCATTTATAAAAAAGAATGAAATTCTACCATTTGCAGCAAAACGGACACAACTGGAGGACATTACGCTGAGTGAAATAAGCCGGACCCAGAAAAATACTGCATGTTCTCCCTTATATGTGGAAGCTAAAATTAAAAAAAATATATATATATTCTGTTGTATCAGTATTGCTGCAAAATGTTATACTACTATAGTGTTAATAACTTTGATTACTTTAAAATTTACTGTACATGGGCAAAATTTCTCCAATTATTGTCCAAAGCTGTTGTCCACATTCCCAACTAGGGTCTTTTTGCTTTTGCAAAGTATAAGGCCTTTTTACTGTAATATAAATTTAAAATGTTATCTCAAAAATAAAGGGAGAAGAGGTGAAGGAGGGAGGAAGGAAGAGAATATAATTTATGTTCTTAGAATTGTATCTACAAAGCACACTGAATCTGTTAAAAAGAAATTAAAAATAAAATTTAAAAATAAAGAATCTTTGGGGCCAGTGCTGTGGTATACCAGGTAGAGCCACTGCCTGCAGCACCAGCATCCCAAACAGCTGTCAGTTGAAGTCCCCGCTGCTCCATTTCCAACCCAGCACTCTGTTAATGCACCTGGGAAAGCAGCGGAATTTGGACCAAGTGCTTGGGCCCCTGCTCTTGCATGGGAGACCCAGAAGCTCCTGGCTCCTGGCTTCAGATCAGCCCAGTTCTGGCTGTTGCAGCCATTTGGGGAGTGAACAGAAGATGGGAGGTCTATCTGTTCCTCTCTCTCTCTGTAACTCTTCTTTCAAATAAAATCTTTAAAAAAAAAATACCTTTACTATTTTTCAAAACAGAATTGGGCCAGCGCTGAGGCTCACTTGGTTAATCCTCTGCTTGCGGTGCTGGCATCCCGTATGGGCCCCAAGTTCTAGTCCCGGTTGCTCCTCTTCCAGTCCAGCTCTCTGCTGTGGCCTGGGAGGGCAGTGGAGGATGGCCCAGGTGCTTGGGCCCCTGCACCTGCATGGAAGACCAGGACACCTGGCTCCTGGCTTCGGATCAGTGCAGCGCTGGCCGTGGCAGCCATTTGGGGGGTGAACCAACGGAAGGAAGACCTTTCTGTCTCTCTCACTGTCTATAACTTTACCTGTCAAATAAATAGAGACAAAAATTAAAAAACAACAACAACAACAACAAAAAAGAACAATTAATGAGGAAGAGTAGCATCATAAAATGTTAACGTCTTTGCAAATCTCTTTTCTGACTACAAGAGGTGGATTCTCAGACCTGCTCCAATCCATACGCTGCGGGTTCCACACAGCCCTGGGTATGCTCAGAGCACACTTTGTGAACCGCTGCAGGAAACTTCAGATTGTCCCTCCGATTCTGCAGAGCGATTCCGTCTGCAGCCAAGACATTTCCACTAAGCTGGGAAGGGTTGGAGACCGTGAAGGAAATGTGACTTCTGTGAATTCCACTTTAAGTGACATCAGTTTCTAACGAGTTCATAATTATTCTTTTGACAGCCAAGATTACACATTAAGATGTTTAGAAATTTTTTTCTCTGCTGAGAAGGCAACATGCTATACACAATCAGAGTTGACATTTGTCCAGCAAAGCTTCTCTCTGCACCCACAGGACCGACATTACAGCAGAAGCAAGCTCTGGGCAGAGGGGACTTGCCCAAGACAGTTGTTGGGAGCTGGCTGCAGAACCGGGACGGAGCGGGTTTCGTCCCCCACTCAGCTGCCCGTGGCTGTCACACAGAAGGGAGACGGGACTGCCCACTATATCTGGGGGCCAGTAATCCACACTCCCTTTACCTGGTTGATTCCTGTGACAGCGATGGCTCACAAAGCACCTGTGCTGTGCACGTGGTGACGAAACACTGCGCTCAGAAGCTGGCTTTCCAGCCTTTTCCTTCGTATTCACTTTTCCCACAAAACACAGGAGGCAGCATCCATTCTAGACTTCAACCAGACTTTATTTGACACAATACAATATGGCCGCAGGAACAACAAACTGAAAAGACAAAGCAGAAAAGACACAGTTCTATCTAATTTATAATTAACTGGAGGGCAAGTCAGGAAATGAACAACAAACAATGAAGCTTGATGGAAGAATTCTCTTTCTAGTGCCCATACCTGAAAGACAAAGTAAATTTTTTATTAATTCCATTGCAGTTTCCTGTTTGAGACGATAAAATGTGCCTAAACATGAGCCACCTTAGTGAGAACTCCGGCAAGACTGAGTGACTACAAGTGTCTGTAACCCCTCACCTACAACCCCTGCCCAGCGCTGGGCCTTCCCTGAGGCTCAACCACAGCACCGGGCGGCTCCCAGCAGGTACACGGAGACATTACGAACCTGGCAGGGAAGTCACAGCTGATGGCTGCGAAAAGGATTCTGCCTCAGAATCTGAGCTTTTGGGTGCCCCTACCTGAGGCAACCTATCTCTACTTCAATTCCAGTACCCAGGCAGGTGTGTCGTAAGGCAAGTAAGGACAGCAATTAAACAGCCTTCAAATTCAGAATCTGTCGTCAGTTCCAACGACAGCTCTGATTACATGCAGTATTGTGGAAAGAGGACTGTGGAGAAACCAGGCATGGGTTTGGATTTCAGGGGGTTCTGGTTGTAAAAATAAATACGGCCAGGGCATTTCTTCCACAAACATTTCTTGAACACAGTACCCCTCATTATGATCTTATTTAATCATTTGTTCTGTTTTTTTTTTTTGGGTGGGTAGCCTCTGATAAAATTTGTACATGGACAGAAACCAGGGCACCAGAACTCTGAGTCACCACGCCATCATCTGGAAGGGCTGTTCTCATACAACATTCACTATCATCTAAAAAAAGCTGTTCCGCCACATTCCCCACAAGTTAGTACTCCAGTGTGTGTTAATGGACTGCAGAGTAGTCCAGAATTTTATTTATTTATTTTTTTATTTTTTGACAGGCAGAGTGGACAGTGAGAGAGGGACAGAGAGAAAGGTATTCCTTTTCCGTTGGTTCACCCTCCAATGGCTGCTGCGGCCAGCGCACTGCACTGATCCAAAGCCAGGAGCCAGGTGCTTCTCCTGGTCTCCCATGCGGGTGCAGGGCCCAAGCACTTGGTCATCCTCCACTGCACTCCCGGGCCACAGCAGAGAGCTGGACTGAAAGAGGAGCAACCGGGACAGAATCTGGCGCCCTGACGGGGACTAGAACCTGGTGTGCCAGCGTCGCAGGCAGAGGATTAGCCTAGTGAGCAGTGGCGCTGGCACAGAATTTGTTTTAAAGAATGCTCTAGAGAGGCTGGCATTGTGGGTAGCAGGGAAAGCTATAGGCTGCAACACCAGCATCCCCTGTGGGCGCTAGTTCAAGCCTCGGCTGCTTCACTTCTGATCCAGCTCCTTGCTAATGACCTGGGAGAAGCATCGGAGGATGGCTAAAGTTATTGGGCCCTGCCACCCACATGGGAGACCTGGATGAAGCTCCTGGCTCCGGGCTTTGGCCTGGACCAGTCTCGGGCACTGCAGCCATCTGGGGAATGAATCAGTGGATAGAAGGTGTCTCTCTCTCTCATTTCTGTCTCTCCCTCTCTCCCTGTAACTGACTTTCAAATAAATAAATACATCTTAAAGGAGAGGATGACCTAGAATTTACTCTTCCTGAGCTTGTTTTCCCAGTGCACGGATGACCCCCACCTGGGAAAGTCAGCACCAACTGGCAGTAGCAAAGCTCAGTGTGAGGGATTCTGCGCCATGTCCAGTTCTCAGGCTTAGCCCAGGGCACATGTAATGGGCAACGTGGGAGTCCTGTTCTGACTTGGAACCTTGAGCCTGCTCAAGGGCATAGCCAAGTACAGAGGCCTTCTGAGAACTCAGGGGTGCTTCTGCCTGGAGGAGTACTGCTGTCAGGTTCCATTTGGATGCAAGCTCCCCAAGGCCCAGGAAGGACAGTTTGATGCATGTTTGCATCTTACACAATACTTAGCTTACGCTTTGCTGAATGGAGCCCACAGTGCAAGTCAGACAGTGAGTATCTGGAAGTTGTCTTAAAAAAACAAAAAATGGGGACCGGTGCTGTGATGTATCGGGTAAAACCCGCCGCCTGCAGTGCCAGCATCCCATATGGGTGCTGGTTTGAGTCCCGGTTGCTCTCTGCTGATGGCCTGGGAAAATAGTGAAAGATGGCCAAAGTGCTTAGGCTCCTGCACCTACGTGGGCTACCAAGAAAAAGCTTCTGGCTCTGGATAGGCCCAACTCTGGCTGTTGTGGCTATCTAGGGAGTGAACCAAAGGATGGAAGACTCTCTGTCTCTCCCTCTCCTCTGTCTGTCTGTAACTTTGCCTCTCAAATAAATAAATCGTAAAAAAAAAAAAAAGAAAGAAAGAAAGAAAATGTACATCCTTCTTTACCATTCTTTAAGGAATCAGGAATTACTGCTACAGAGACATTTGCACATATACACAAAGATTCACATACAAGGATACCCACCCCTATACACTGTTTAACACTGAAAAGCTGGAAACTCAAACATCCATCAATAGAGACGGATCTTAAAAACGACGGTACGTAGAGAAATACTCTACATCACTAGAAAGGAGGAAGTTTAACATTTACAGATAGGGAAAAATCTCCAAACCCAAAACATGGCAAACCGTTATACACAGGATGCTCACATTTACATTAAGACAAAATATGTATGCACACATGCCCACATGGTCCCACATGCAAACACATCTAGGGACAGTCAGAAAAGCAGGAAGAAGCTGCTGCCGCCTGTTACCGTCAATGCATGGGACTGGGGTCTAAGTTGGGAGATTTATTTCTTGTGGTAAATGCCCTTTCAACCATTTGAAATTCTAAAAAGTTACCATGTCATGTTTATTTACATAATAACACAAATTCAATCAGGACATTCATAAATGCTCTTACAGAAGTAAAATTTGTGGGATAAACCAATGGAGCATGTGACAGGCGGCTGCAAATCGAGCCCAAAGCACAGGTGCCTGGCACTGGGCAGCTCCAGGCCTTGTTAGTTTGCAGATTCCTGTATTTCTACTTTTACAGACCCTGGAAGGTCAGGGAACCTGGGCTGCAAACTTCTACTTTGGTTAACCCTTTGTTCATTTCCCACATTAATGAGTCCTTTTAAAAATTAACCACAGCTAGGTTTACAAACAAGGCAAGTTCCCATCAGCCTGGGGTGAGTCAGACGGGCACGGAGGCCTTACAGCACCAAAACAGCTTGAGACACCTACTTTTGGAACTCCCACTCTCTGTTGTCCAAGGGACACACCTGCCGTGTTTTGAGCCAGCGAGAGATGCAGTGGAAGTGAAAAGCGTGCTGAAAGAAAAGATACATTCGATTAACAGCAACTCTGGGCAGCCTCGGCCAGCACTGACATGTCTCACAGGACACGGGAACGGGTCCGTAAGGTGGGCTGGGGCAGAAAAGGAGACAACAAGGCAAAGCTCAAAGTTCAACAACTGAGTACACCATGGGGATGACAAGGATATTTGCAATAAGGCATCTGTTGGAAATGTTACTACATCTCTTTCCAGGTGGACCCAGAGCAAGCAGCGTACAGAAATCTCTCTTTTTTTCTTCCTGGCTCACTCTCCCTGAACAATGCCCACATGTGTGTGTGTTTTCCTCATCTTTTGAATAAACTTTATCACTTTGTATTTTGTTTTTGTGCTTGTATTTAGAATGTTTTTCTAAGTAACAGGCAAGAGCCTGGAGTAGGAATTTAGGCCCAACCTAGCCCGCAACATTATGGTTTTCTTGTATAAAAATACCTGGATAGGAAAAGGGGTCAAAACTATAATAAATGTGCTTTTATAAGGAAAGACAGAGAAAGGAAGGAAGGAAGGTAGGTTGGTTACTACTGGGGCTGGCGTTGCACATCAGGTTAAGTTCCTGCCTGAGACGCAGGCAATCCACATGGGCCGCTGCTCCACTTCCTTTCCAGCCCCCTGCTCACGTGTCTGGGAAAGCAGCGAAGATAACCAAGTCCTTGGGCCCCTGCACTCACAGGGGAACCTGGATGAAGCTCCTGGCTTCGGCCTAGCCCAGCGCTGGTTTTTGCAACTATTTGGGAGTGAACCAGCAGATGGAAGATCTGTCTATTTCTGTATAACTCTTTCAAATAAATAAAACTTAAGGAAAAAATGTTACTACTAAAGGGAGAAATGATGTAGGAAGCATGGGCGTGAGTTCCAGCAGTGAGCTCGCTCTTCCTCTCCTTAGGGGAATACGTAGTATGGCTCCCTGATGGCACCTGGCCTGTAACGGATGCTTCCACCTTTCTTGGCGAAGGAGCCCTGATCACAAGCAGACTTCAAACTTCCCCATGCTTGGTCCCCAGCTTCCCTTGCCTCCTCCTGCTCTGAGACTGAAAAGCCCAAGGACAAAGCCCTCACCTCCTCTGCTGGCGTAGGGTAGCACTGGCACCCACCCAGAGCCAAGGCACCTCCATACCCAGCTCAACTCTGCTCAAACGAACTTTATTTCCAGATTTGTTCATAGACTTACTGACTGATATTATTAGAGCTCAGCATGTAATAAACCTCAAAAGGGTGAAGAATTTTGTCTTCAAAAGGAATGAGAATTTTAAAACCCGGGTAAAACTTAGTACTTGGAGGGACAAACTTCTCACAAGCAGTAATAGGGCCCTCAAGGGCTACTTTCCTGACCAGGACAGGAAGCAAAAAGTACTAAGAGCACTGGAGGGAGGGGAGCTAGGAGTTAGCTAAGGTTTGGGAAGGGAAATCTGTGTGCACTACTTTGTTGTGGGCCAATACATACAGATGCTGATCACAACTCTGCAGCGGATCTCACCCTCCCCCTGCACAGGGCGTTCAGACAGAAGCAGCAGGTGCTCCCCCTCACTTAATCTGTGGTGGGCTGGGGTAGGCAACATGGGAGAAATAATGACACCCCAACAAAACAACAAATGCTCTGTAGGCTTGGTGTAATAGCAGCTTTGAAACCTGGGCAGTTAAGTCTTCCAAAACATACAGGGAACTGAAGCAGTCATATAGTATGGATTTCTATCTTGTGAACTCTCTTTTGACAATTGAAAAAAAGGTAATTCTGTGGGTCTAGCGCTGTGGGTTGAGCCTCCAACTGCAGTGCTGGCACCCCATGTGGGCTCCCTGCTGGTCCAGCTCCCCGCTGATGGCCTGGGAGACCAAGAGGAAGTTCCTGGCTCCTGGCTTTGGGTCGGCCCAGCTCTGGCTGTTGTGAGTGTTTGGGGAGTGAACCAGCAGATAGAGGACCTCTCTGTCTCTCCCTTTCTCTGTAGCTCTGCCTCTCAAATAAATAAATCTTTAAAATAAATAAATATAGGCCGGCGCTGCGACTCAATAGGCTAATCCTCTGCCTTGCGGCGCCGGCACACCCGGTTCTAGTCCCGGCCAGGGCACCGGATTCTGTCCCGGTTGCCCCTCTTCCAGGCCAGCTCTCTGCTATGGCCCGGGAGTGCAGTGGAGGATGGCCCAAGTGCTTGGGCCCTGCACCCCATGGGAGACCAGGAGAAGCACCTGGCTCCTGCCTTCGGATCAGCGCGGTGTGCCGGCCGCAGCGTGCCTACCGCGGCGGCCATTGGAGGGTGAACCAACGGCAAAAAGGAAGACCTTTCTCTCTGTCTCTCTCTCTCTCACTGTCCACTCTGCCTGTCAAAAAAAAAATAAAAAAATAAAAAATAAATAAAAATAAAAATAAATAAATATACGTATTTATGTGTGTGTGTATGTGCTTGTAGATAAAACTCAGTAACTAACAGTGGAACGCAGAGCTTGTACATGTTGGGTACTCATGGACAAGAATTACCCCCGAGCGACAGCCTTCATGACAGCCTTTCTTAACTCTCATAGAACACACTATGAAAGACAGAAAAAACACAGAAATTCCAAAAAGCAGAAGACAGAGACATTTTTTCTCTGGCAGCTGGTGCTAGGGTCAGGCCACCTACAAGAACTTAAGGCCCCCTCTCGAGCCCCCTGCTGCCTGTGAGGCACCTTGCAGCAGCGTGGGGTCCTTGTGCTCCCCAGCCCCTGCACCACCCTGCCCCAGGGAGAT
This sequence comes from Lepus europaeus, assembly GCF_033115175.1. Taxonomy (NCBI): domain Eukaryota; kingdom Metazoa; phylum Chordata; class Mammalia; order Lagomorpha; family Leporidae; genus Lepus; species Lepus europaeus. The sequence continues at coordinate 6,762,208 of NC_084836.1, forward strand.
GGCAAGTGCTGACGGGCACAAGGGGCTGCAGCACAGGGGACAGTGGCCCCAGCACTGCTCAGCCCAGCTCTCCTCCTGTTAGTAACTAAGATACACTCATGGGCTTATGTAGCAGTCCAAGGAGAATCTACAGAGCTGAAATTTATGGTACTTTACAATTTACAGAAGATGTTGACATTTACTGCCTTATCTGAGCCTCACAGCAACCCTGGCAAGCAAGCATGGCAGATACTATTATTATCTTCACTCCACAGACAGGAAACCCAGACGAGGGAGGTGACTTGCTAACTCATGGAGCTGTGCTGCGGAAGACTCAGAACTGGAACCCAGGACTGGTCCAGAGACGTCTGCCTCACGAGGCCAGCCCTCCTTAGTGGCAGACTCCCTGAGCTAGTCTCTAGTTAGCAAACTGAAGGGGCAGTTCACGCCTCCTTCCATACAAGGGATCGCCATTTTCAGGACAAGCCTGTGCACCAGGGAGTGCAAACAGCCCGGCGTTTTATCTCCATAAATGATGAAAGTGGTCCCATGGCAAATCCTGTGAAATCAGCCAGAGTCCTGACAGAGCGGAGAAAGGGCCTCGGCCTCAAGGGAAAGGTCCTCAGAGCCACCAACTGCTAGGAACCCCTCGCTCCAAATTTCTATTTAGACTTTTTTAACAAACACTCATGCTTACTATGTGCCAGGAGCTGTTATAGCGCTTTCCAGCACTGAATCATTTAATCTGATTATAGTTCTACGCGATTACCATTAGTCCATTTTACACGCCAGAAGCCTGAAGTCACTCAGTAAGGAAGACAGACGGAATGGCAGTGACCCCAGAACCCCCCAGTCCTGTGTGCTGCTGCGGGCTGTGGGTCCTCTGTCCCCTGTCACAGGAGGTCTGAGCAGGACAGTTTTAGCCCATGTGACTGTGACTACATGGCCGTAAGGGTGAATTTTTAACACGTGCTAGAAATAACACATTGATGCCTATTGTCCTCCACAGCTGTCACGGTGTGGGAAGGCCACGCATTCAGTCCAACGATGCTTCATAAAACACTTCTGGCACGAGCCGTGTTAAAAAAAAGAGAAGAAAAAAAACCCTCACTCAGTACATTCACCACAGATGCACACAGACCTGAACATTCAGCTTACTCACCAAACTCAGTTCCACAAGACACACCACTGGAAAGTCAGTCTAGAAAGTCAAGATTCTCTATATGGGAATATTCCAAAGACTGTGCCATAGGTGTTGAGGGCAATTCAAAAGATGAATCCCGGCCGGCGCCGTGGCTCAACAGGCTAATCCTCCACCTTGCGGCGCCGGCACCCCGGGTTCTAGTCCCGGTTGGGGCGCTGGATTCTATCCCGGTTGCCCCTCTTCCAGGCCAGCTCTCTGCTATGGCCCAGGAAGGCAGTGGAGGATGGCCCAAGTGCTTGGGCCCTGCACCCGCATGGGAGACCAGGAGAAGCACCTGGCTCCTGGCTTCAGATCAGCGAGATGCGCCAGCCACAGCGGCCATTGGAGGGTGAACCAACGGCAAAAAGGAAGACCTTTCTCTCTGTCTCTCTCTCTCTCACTATCCACTCTGCCTGTCAAAAAAAAAGATGAATCCCCAGAATACTGCTAACAAAAGTGGGCTCACTTTACAGTAAAGACAAACTAGTGCTCTTCGTACTAATCATTTTTACTCTCTAACCGGGAGTAATACAGGGAGAAATGTGGGCTGGTCCCTTTCCCGTTTCAACACTGGCAAAGCAGGCAGAGAGGCGAAAGTTTACAGCCGTGCTGACAGGAGAAGACGCTTCCTTACATTGCAGACGCCCCATGCAACGGTGCACTCTTCCGACGTAGCAGATGCCTGGTTGGCTTGACACTCTATGCCTGTGGGAAAGAGACAACAGGATCACTGGACCTCGCAACAACCAAAACACACAAATGGTTAATTAGCTGTAATATTTTTTTAACGAGTGCATAAAAGGGCAAAAGAACAGAGAAGTCATTCTGGTATGACTTAACAGTGTGCCTTCAGACAATTTCCTAGCCTTGTTTAAAAACGTAGTAACAGGGGCTGGGGTTGTGGCATAGCACCACTTGTGGTGCCGGCATCTCACATGAGAGCTGTTCGAGTCCCGGCTGCTCCACTTCCAATCCAGCTCCCAGATAATGGCCTGGGAAAGCAGTAGAAGATGGCCCAAGTCCTTGGGCCTCTGCACCCACGTGGGAGACCCAGAAGAGACTCCTGGCTCCTGGCTTCGGACCAGTCTAGCTCTGGCCATTGCAACCATTTAGAGGATGAATCAGCAGATGGAAGATCTCTCCATATCTCTCCCTCTCTCTTCTTAAATTTGCCTTTCAAATAAATAAATAACTCTTTAAACTACATAAATAAATAAAAAGTAACAAATGGAATGGTGCTTTTAAACGCTGAGCATAAGCTGACCTGTTAAAATGGAAGTGATTTCAATCTGGTAAATCTAGTGGTCTCAGAGCCACCTTCTCACTCTCAATGTTCTCAGAACTGGCGTCTTTCTCTGTTCCTGGTGAATGCCTCCTCTCGGGCCCCAGCCTGCCCACAGAGGCCTCACTGGCTAAGGAGCTCCAATCTCTAAAGTGGTCAGATGTGAAATTGAACTGAGATAGAAGTGAAATAACAGGGTGAAGATGCCTGTGTCAAACTGCAGAGTATCCTCTGTGTACAAACTCAAAATCCTTCAAAACACTGTCAAACAAAGCAGGTTTGCTAGGGCAATGGGTTAGAGATTTAGAACTCAACAATGTTATACTATTGTCCCTGAAGTGCTTCTGTCTGGGAAGTAGACCACATTACTGCAACTGTACGTAAATATCTATTTCATAGGGAAAGCGTAGTGAGTAAAGCTGCCACCTGCAGCACCGGCATCCCATATAGGCACTGGTTTGAGTCCCGGCTGCTCCACTTCTGATCCAGCTCTCTGCTGTGGCCTGGGAAAGCAGTGGAGGATGGCCCAAGTCCTTGGACCCCTGCACCCACATGGAGACCAGGAAGAGGCACCTAGCTCCTGGCTTCGGATCGGCACAGTGCACCAGCCGTGGCAGCCATTTGGGGGGTGAACCAACGGAAGGAAGACCTTTCTCTCTATCTCTCTCTCTCACTGTCTAACTCTGCCTGTTAAAAAAAAAAAAAACAGGGAGTGAACCAGAGGATGGAAGGCCTTTCTGTCTCTGCCCCTGCCTTTCAAATAAATGCATAAATCTTTTTTGAAAAGATTTCACAGGGATAAAAAAGGAGGGAATTTGAATAGAATAAAGATTTGGCTGAGACTGAGTACTGACGGGCAAAGCTCTATTTGGGACGAATACTCAAAGAACAAGAATTATTTAGGCGCACTTTGCTTTCTATGGAGACAGTGACAGAATGGAGTCCCCCTCCTGAAGAATGAAAAGCTGTGGGGGCGAGTGTCAGACCTAGCAGCTGAGATGCCATTTCCAATACCCAAATCCCTGGGTTCAAATCCGAGCTCTGCCTCCTTACTCCAGCTTCCTGCTGATGTGTATCCTAGGAGAGCGGTGACAGTTCGAGTAATGCTGATTTTAATGGGTACATTTGGTCTTAGGGGAAGAGACAGAGGGGTTTATATCACCCTTCAAACACAAGAAAAACAAAGGATCTGAACCACAGAACTTGCTTTTGCCACCCAAACTCACAATACAAACAGTATAACTTAGTTTGTCATCTAATTAGAGTGGAAAATCCAGGGTATAGGCCATTGATAACTGAGGCTGTGAACATACTATTTGGAAGAATGGCAGAAAAATAAACATTAATATTCTTCAAGTGGGATCTCTTAGACAAGGATAATGTATTAAAACCAAAACTGGGGGCCAGCACTGTGGATCAGTAGGTTAATTCTCCGCCTGCAGTGCTGGCATCCCATATAGAAGTTGATTCTAGTCCCGGCTGCTCCTCTTCTGATCTAGTTCTTTGCTATAGCCTGGGAAAGCAGTGGAAGATGGCCCAACCACTTGGGCCCCTTACCCACGTGGGAGACTGGGAAGAAGCTCCTGGCTCCGCATCAGTCCAGCTCCTGCTGTTGCCGCTATTTGGGAAGTGAACCAGAGGATGGAAGACCTTTCTCTCTGTCTCTCCCTCTCTCTGTAACTCTGCCTCTCAAATAAATAAATAAAATCTTTAAAACAAACAAACAAACCCAAAACTGTTTCAGAGTTGGCATTGTGATGTAGTAGGTAAAGCTGCTAGCTGAGATGTCGGCATCCCATATTGGCGCAAATTTGAGTCCCAGCTCCACTTCCAACCCAGCTCCCTGCTAATGGCCTGGGATAAGCAGTGGAAGATGGCCCAAGTGTCTGGGCCTCTAAGGAGACCTAGAGGAAGCTCCTGGCTTTGACCTGGCTTAGCCTTGATCATTGTAGCCACGTGGGGAGCAAACCAGCAGTTGGAAGATCTTTCTCTTTGATTTTCAAATAAATAAATCTTTTTTAAAGATAAAAATAAATAAATTTAAATAATACATTTAAATTTAAATAAATTGTATTTATTTGAAAGGCAGAATTACAGAGAGGCAGAGGTAGAGCGAGAGATCTTCCATCTGCTGGCTTACTTCCCAAATGGCAGCAACAGCAGGAGCTGGGCTGATCTGGAGCCAGGAGCCAGGAGCTTCTTCCTGGTCTCTCATGTGGGTGCAGGGGCCCAAGCATTTGGGTCATCTTCCACTGCTTTCCCAGGCCATAGCAGAGAGCTGGATCGGAAGTGGAGCAGCCAGAACTCAAACTGGTGCCCATGTGGGATGTCAGCACTGCAGGCGGTGGCTTTACCTGCTACACCACAGCGCAGCCCCCTAAATACATCTTAAAACCAAAACGAAAACCGTTTGCAGGTCCCTCGTGTTTAAATTTGCCATGTAGGTCTTTCTTTCTGGCTGTGGAGTCCCTCAAGCTCCCTCATGTGGAAGTCTTCTCCTTTCCCCATGCCTTTATTCCATTTCCGGAAGACGCTCACTCTCAACCCCCCCCATCCTTGGGTTCGGGCTTAAATCCCTGTGCAGGCTGAAGCTTTTCCCGACTCCCCAGACTCGTGTCCCACCCCTCAGGCACTGATACAGCGCTTCCTACAACACTATCCAGTGACCCTCTGGTGCCTCCACAAAACCCCCAAAGCTCCTGCATGGCAGGGACCTTCTCTTTCTACACCAAGTGCAAAGAAGGCTCTCAGTACCTGGATAAACAAAAACTGCTTCTAAAAACAGAGAGATCAGGGGCCAAATATATACTTATTCTTTACCAGAAAACAAAGAACAAAAACATACAGGACAGATAAAACCGCTACCTTAAATGCCAGCTGAGGGACATGGCTTGGAAAATGATTAGACATGTATATAGCATGTGCTCATACACACACATATATTTTTCAGGATTTTGGTGCAGCTGAGCATAGTGATTGAATCAAGCTAAACTGAGGCAGAAGGGATGGACGTCATGGCACAATGGGTTAAGCTGTTGCCTGTGACACCGGCATCCCTTACGATCTCCAGTTTGAGTCCTGGTTACTCCAGTTCCAATTCAGCTCCCTGCTAATGGGCCTAGGAAAGCAGCAAAAGATGGCTCGAGTCCTTGGGCCCCTGCCACATACGTGGGAGACCCAGATGAAGTTCCAGACTCCTGGATTTGGCCTGGCCTAACCCTAAACATTGCAGTCATTTGTGGAGTAAACCAGTGGATGGATGACGATATCTCTCTCTCCCTCTATAATCTTAACTTTCAAATAAGTAAAAAAAACCAAAAACCAAAAAACAAGCAGCTGGCGCTGTGGCCTACCAGGTAAAGCCACCAGCTATAGAGCCGGCATCCCATATGGGCACCAGTTTCAGTCTCAGCTGCTCCACTTCTGATCCAGCTCTCTGCTATGGCCGGAGAAAGCAGTAGAAGATGGCCCAAGCCCTTGGGCCCCAGCACCCCTGTGGGAGACCTAGAAGAAGCTCCTGGCTTGGATCAGCTAAGCTCTGGCCACTGCAGTCATTTAGGGAGCGAACCATCAAAAGGAAGACCTCTCTCTCTCTCTCTCTCTCTCTGTAACTCTTTCAAATAAATAAATCTTTAAAAACAAAAACCCTGAGGCAGGAATTGTTCACTGTCAAACCAGAGCAGAGAGCATGGAAGGTTCATGTCACACCCCTGCTATGCAGAAGTTTATTTCATGTAATTCATAAAGCACGGGGCTTCTATACTTTGAAAAAGGACAGGACAGAAAAGGAAGCAATGTTTCATCTCAAGAGTAAACACATCTCACCTTCTAAAACATGGATGGAGGAGCCAGTGCTGTGGTGTAGCAGGCAAAGCACTGCCTGCAATGCCAGCATCCCGCATGGGGCTGTTTGACACCTGGCTGTTCTACTTCTGATCCAGCTCCCTCCTAATGCACCTGGGAAAGCAGTGAAGACAGCCCAAGTGCTTGGGCCCCTACAGTCATGTGGGAGACCAGGAAAAAGCTCCTGGCCCAGCCTTGGCCATTGTGTCCATTTAGGGGAGTGAACCAGTAGATGGAAGACTGCTCTCTCTCTTCCCCTCTCTGTCTAACTCTTTCAAATATATAAAATAAATCTTTAAACAAACAAAAGGACAGCTCTGCAGTGTCATTAAGACACTTCCATCTTATAAGCAAAGGTCAATCTAAGATGAAGTTAGATCTTCATCTGAAACAAAATTACCAGAAATAATGAAGGAGATAACACCTAGTAGACTACATGCCTTAGCAACACTTTACAACAACCAAAAATGGGATCATGTAAGATAAACATAAAGCAAGAGCAGGGGAGCTGGCTTTGCGGTGTGGTGGGCCAGCCACTGCCTGTGATACAGATGCTCACATGCGTACTGGTTTCAGTAGTGGCTGCTCTCCTTCTGATCCCCCTTCCTGCTAACATGCCCGGGAAAGCAGATGACGGCCCAAGTATCTGGGCCCCTGCTGCCCACATGGGAGACCCTGAGGGAGTTCCAGGCTCCAGGCTCCAGCCTGGCCCAGCCCTGATCCTTGTGGCCATGAGGGAATGAACCGGCAGACTCAATCTCACTTTCTCTCTGTCTCTCCCTCTCTGTAACTTTGCCTTTCAAACAAACAAACAAAAGCAACGGTAGACTCTAAAGGGGAAGTAGAAATCTGGCCAGGGCAGATTGTTATTTACATATAACAATGTATATTAATTATTCACTCAATGCTAGACCAGATTTACCAGAAAAATGGCCATTGCTAAATCCAGATTCTTATTTTCAACAAAAATCTCTTAACGAATTTGTGAATTTGTTTTTTAAAGTTCTGACACCTAGAGCCAGAGCTCTAACACAGCAGTGAAGCCACGGCCTGCGACTCCGGCATCCCACAGGGGAAGGCCAGTTCCAGTCCTGGCTGCTCTGCTCCAATCCACCTCCTTGCTAATGTGCCTGGAAAATAGCAGAAAATGGCCCAAGTGCTTGGATCCCTGCCACCCATGTGGGAGACCTGGATGGAGTTCTTGGCTTCTGGCTTCAGCGTGGCCCAGGCCTGGTGGTTGCAGCCATTTGGGGAGTGAACCAGCAGATGGAAGTGCTCTCTCTGCCTTTCAAACAAATAAATATTTAAAAAACAAAACAAACGCATAATTTTTTGTTATGGAGTTCAACATTCTACTTCATCTGACATTTAAAAAATATTTAAAAAGATTTATTTTGAAAGTCCAAATTACAGAGAGACGGATAGAGATCACTCTTCCATCCGCTGGTTCACTCCCCAGATGGCTCCAACAGCCAGTCCTGGGACAGGCTGAAGCCAGGAGCCAGGGGTTCATCTGGGTCTCCCATGTTGGTGGCAGCAGCCCAAACACGCAGGCCATCTTCTGCTGCTTTTCCCAAGTCATCAGCAGGGAGCTGGAGAGGAAGCAGAGCAGCTGGGACGCAAACCAGCACCCAAATGGGACGCCAGTGTCCCAAGCAGCAGCTTACTCACGACACAATGCCAGTCCATTTATCTGATAACACAGGCATCCGACTGAGAGTCTGCATGGTCTCTCAAGTGTTCAACACTAACAGAAGACAGCGTCCGTGTTTTGTAGTCCTAAGAAGTATATACGCTCATATCTATGGAGACATACAATGCTTAAATAGGAGGCAAAAAAAAAAAAAACCTTAGGGTTTTAAAAAATCATTAACTATTTTCTGAAGAGAGGCTCCAGGCACAACTTGTGGAAATATAAGGCACAGGAACTGCAAGCGCATCATCAAAGACCCCACCCAGACACACTTAAAACCCTGCGTGCGTTTTTCTGTGATGGACTCCTGCCATCTGTAGTAAACATCATGGCAGCTGCTGATCTGCTTAGACTATAGTGTGAAAAGGAAACAGGGTCAAAGTTCAAAGAAGCCCAGGGTGATCAACCACCAGCACACACCATGGCTGCTTTCCAACACAAAATATTTGATTTGTGCTTTCCAAGTTGCAGTATCCACAGAATATTCTGGTATTCTGAATTTACATTATTCACCCAGCAAATACTTATTGAGAACTTATTCAGTACTGGACACCACAATAGATGCTGGGTTTGTAGTAGTAGAAAACACAGACATTGACTGAAAACCAACTCAATTAAATGATTAATACAAATGGAAACTACAGGACGTTCTGGGAATATTTCACAAAACTACCATAGCCAGCTTATATGTGTGTGAGTATGATCATGGTAAAATTCTTTGAGCAAGTTCAAGGTAAGAGCTGAAGATCAACTATGGGTTAGTCCTACATTGCCCAATAAACTAGCCATAAACAACATAAGGCTACTGGGCACTTGAAATGTGCTAGTCTGAATGGAGACACATTTTAAGTATAAAATACACAATGAATTTTAAAGATTTAGTACCCAAGGCGGCGCCACGGCTCACTAGGCTAATCCTCTGCCTTGCGGCGCCGGCACACCGGGTTCTAGTCCCGGTCGGGGCACCGATCCTGTCCTGGTTGCCCCTCTTCCAGGCCAGCTCTCTGCTGTGGCCCGGGAGTGCAGTGGAGGATGGCCAAGTGCTTGGGCCCTGCACCCCATGGGAGACCAGGAGAAGCACCTGGCTCCTGCCATCGGATCAGCGCGGTGCGCTGGCCGCAGCGCGCCAACCGCGGCGGCCATTGGAGGGTGAACCAACGGCAAAAGGAAGACCTTTCTCTCTGTCTCTCTCTCTCACTGTCCACTCTGTCAAAAAAAAAAAAAAAGATTTAGTACCCAAAAACCCTATTTTTTACAATTATCACATGTTGAAATGGAAATATTTTAATAAGTTAAATATAACAGGCCAGCGCCATGGCTCACTTGGTTAATCCTCCACCTGTGGTGTTGGCATCCCATATGGGCGCCCGTGCTCTAGTCCCGGTTGCTCCTCTTCCAGTCCAGCTCTCTACTGTGGCCCGGGAAGGCAGTGGAGGATGGCCAAGTGCTTGGGCCCTGCACCTGCACGGGAGACCAGGAGAAGCACCTGGCTCCTGGCTTCAGATTGGTGCAGCACTGGCTATGGTGGCCATTTGGGGAGTGAACCAATGGAAGGAAGACCTTTCTCTCTGTCTCTCTCTCTCACTGTCTAACTCTATATGTCAAAAAAAAAAAAAAAAAAAAAAGTCAAATAGAACATTAAAATTAATTGCATTTATTTCTTCATTAATGTGGGTACCTGAAAGTTTAAAATTATGTAAGTGTTGGCATTTCTGGCTTCTATTTAGATTGGAGAGTGCTGGGTTAGATATGTACATGGGGAGCAAGAACAGAGAACACTCCAATCAGAAGGCTCTAAAAATAAGCGATACTTCAAGCATGGAAAGAAGACCTAAGAGACTACCACAGTGGAGAGTAGCTCAGGATGAAACTGGAAATGCAAGAGAACCATCTTAAAAAATAAGTGCCTACAATTAAAATTCTCAAAACTTAAGAATTTCTCTGCCCTACCTGATTTCAATAATCCATTTTAGTGCCAAGATGAAAAAGTAACCTCAGGGCAAGAGCTATGGCATAGTGGATAAAACCGCTGCCTGCAGTGCCAGCATTCCATATGGGCACCAGTTCGAGTCCCGGCTGTTCCACCTCCCATCCAGCTCTCTGCTATGGCCTGGGAAAGCAGTGGAGGATGGCCCAAGTCCTTGGACCCCTGCACCCACATGGGAGAGCCAGACGCTCCCTCCTGGCTTTGGATTGGCCCAGCTCCAGCATTGCAGCCATTTGGGGAGTGAACCAGTGGATGGAAGACCTCTCTCTCTCTCTGCCTCTCAAATAAAAAAAAAAAAAAAAGAAGAAGTAACCTCAACTTTTCCTGGTGTGATCAACACTCTTTTCCCATTACTGGAAGGTCACAAAGTCAGCCCACCACCAGCTATAATCATATCTATTATGTGTAAAGAAACTTCTTTTAGGCAATTAATTACCTATTTAGATATTGGCAATGCCCTTTCTACTGTGTTTGGGACTAACATAAAAAATTCTTGGCTGGCACTGTAGTGTAGCGGGTAAAGCTGTTGCCCGCAGTGCTGGCATCCCATATGGGCGCTGGTTTGAGTGCCAGCTGCTCCACTTCCGATCCAGCTCTCTGCTATGGCCTGAGAAAGCAGAAGATGGCCCAAATCTTTGGACCCCTGCACCCATGTGGGAGACCCAGAGCTCCTGGCTCTGGATCGGCGCAGGTCCGGCCACTGTGGCCAACTGGGGAGTGAACCAGCGGATGGAAGACCTCTCTCTCTCTCTCTCTCTGCCTCTCTGTAGTTCTGACTTTCAAATAAAATAAAAATTTGAAAGTCAGAGTTACACAGAAAGAGGAGAGGCAGAGAGAGAGAGAGAGGTCTCCCATCTGATGATTCACTCCCCAACTGGCCATAACGGCTAGAGCTCTGCTGATCCAAAGCCAGGAGCCAGGGGCTTCTTCCAGGTCTCCCACGAGGGTGCAGGGGCCCAAGGACTTGGGCCATCTTCTACTGCTTTCCCAGGCCATAGCAGAGAGCTGGATGGGAAGTGGAGCAGCCAGGTCTTGAACTGGTGCCCATATGGGATGCTGGTGCTTCAGGCCAGGGCATTAACCCACTGCGCCACAGCGCGGGCCACCCAAAAAAATTCTCAATCCAGGGCACCAGCATCCCTTATAGGCACCGGTTCATGTCTTGGCTGCTCCACACAACCTTCCATTTATTTTAGTTCATCTCTAGGTAACTTACAATGCCTAATACAATGTAACTGCTATGTAAACAGTTGTTAAGCTGTATGGGTTAGGGAATAATGACAGGGAAAAAAGGATATATTTGTCCAGTACAGACATAATTAAAAAACGCATATATATTTTTGATCCGCAGTTGTCTGACCCCACAGATAGGGCGGAGTGTAAATCTCGCCCAGCAAAAATTAGCTCATGTAGGATATTTTAGGTCAAAGTTTACTTTCTTCCATTCACTATGTCTGCCTTTGAGTTATGAGTATGAGACGGGAGATACAGAGAAGAGTACACAGCATCTCTGTGTCCAAATTTCATTCTAAACGTGTCCTTGCCATCCTTAAGACTGTATGGAGTGGACTTATTCCAAGAGCTGGGTATGCATGTAGGACATCAGAAAAAACCACTTTCCTTCAAACACCCCAATGGACTAAATGCAAAAGACCTCGAGCACGCTATGCTTTGTGTCTCCTGGTGAAGAAGGAAACTGGTCACTTCAGGATGGCCACACTCCCTGTAACCTCTCCACCTCCTCCCATCCTCCTCCAGTTACTTACAAAGATCCATAATGTGGTTCCTGCAGATGGCACAGTTATCAACCACAATATCCCAGGCCCAGAGGGCTACTGCATTCCACTGCAAAGAGAAAAAGGGGGAACAATGCACTCTGCTTGTAACGTCACGCACACACAGCTGCCGTTACCCACCTGGGCCACAGGGACCACCAGACAAAAGAGTTTTTGGATGTTACATTATTCTCATTTATTATACTAGGGGACAACTGGAAGCTATATGTACCCTAGCCCGTTCTCCAAAGGTTTGGTATAGGAACACAGAAATGAATGAGTCATCTTTTTTATTTTTCCCTACAGTTTAAAATAATTTGGTCAGTCATATCAATATAGGCCAAGTTAGGAATAATTTTTCAGTGCCTGCTTTAGGATTAATAAGCACAAACTTGAATTCCTGTGAAGGTTTTTCTGGCAGCTGCAGGGCTCAAAGTCTGCATAAACATCAGGAGCTGGAGGTGAAAGCTAGGAACAGGATGAACTAAGATGATGACTGGATAATAAAGTGGGTAATCGTGGGATAAGCTGGATAACTGGTGACCCAGGGTGGGTACCCAGAGCAAGGTCACCGCTTCAAAACGGCAGAATTTACTAGGATCTTTAGTTCTTATCAAATACGCTGATGTTCTCAACTTTAGTATGTTGCAACTCTAACAGTAAATTCCAGTGAGGATTTATCTTAAAAAAAAAATTATGAAAAACAACGTCCAAACTCCCCTTTCACCCACTGTCTGGCGCCGCCACCCAAGCCTTCATCTCTTTCCAGGCCAGTTCTCGGCGTCTAGGAACTTCTCCAGCACTTCCCACACCTCAGCTCCAACTCGGAGAGACCCCCGAGTCCTCAACATGGCTGCTGGCAGCAAGTGGGCAGCGGTGGCCGGAACGCACCGGGAGGGCCCGTGGTGTCCGCGCCTGGACGATGTCCCAGGAAGCGCAGCTCCCCTGGGTCCGCATCTTCATTTTCCACAGATTTATTTCATCTTAGGTGGGAGTCGACACTTTTCTCCAGAGCTGCTGGCTCGGGAAAAGCAGTGAGGGGGCAAACCTCACGCCAAAAAAAAAAAGAAAAAAAAAAGCCGCTTCCACATGTGTTCCCGCCCCCGTCTGGACCAGGCCGCTCGGAGCTAGCACTCGATCCTCCACGGACGGCACGAGACCGGGGCATTTTCGACAAATTCCACCATGATTTCTTTTTTTTTAAAACGTCTTTGGAGGGGGATTCTGGACGCGACACCGCAAGGCTGGGGCGGCTGTGTGACACCGACAAACGCCCCCCAAGAGCCGAGCTGCGCGCTGCGGGCGGGGGCCGGGCCGCCGGGGACCACGACCCTCCACGCCTCAGGAGGCGGCGGGCGCGCACCAGCCGGGCTCCTCGGAGGCCTCCACTGCGGTAAGAGCTCAGGGTCTCGGCTTTCGCCACACCGCCCCATCCTCCACCCGCCGCAGTCGCTCCCCTTCCCCCCACCCCTCGGCCGCTCCAGTGACAGCTCAGGCGCTTGGCTCCCGCACCCCGTCGCAACCCCGCGCATCTCAACAAGCACCTCCGTGATTGGCCCCTCAGCCTCAAAGCGAACTCAACATTGCGCTCGACAGTGGGCCGCCGACACGCCGATCAACGCTAAGGCCCGCCCCCCCGGCTTCCTTTCGTGGTACCCGGTCCTAGGAACGCCCTGAATTGGAGCCCTTTCCTCCGCGCCTCGGTCATCCAAGGGCCTGCCAGCCAGATCCGCGCCTCTCTAGCGTCCCCGAGGAAGGCGCTGGCGAGACCCAACCTTTTTCACTTCAAAGCGCTTCTTGCCCGCGCCGCTGTTGGTGCCGCTCGGGGTATCCACATCCATCGCTGCCGCCATTTTGGAAACACACGAGCTGTCGTCCGGCCAATGCGCCTGCGCAGTAGCGCGCGCCTCGCTTCCCTCCCACCCCCCGACGCCCGGGCGCCTCCTCCCGCACCCCTCCCCCGACTGGCGCGCGAGGGGCAGATGGAGGCGGAGCCCATGGCCACGCCTCTTAAAGGCGCTGGCGCAGGCCTCCCCCCTCACGTCGGCCGGGGAGGAGGCGGCGGCCGGAGTGGCCGGGGCGGGGCCGGGCGGGGCCGAGGCGCCTGCAGCGAGCCGGGTGGAAACGTTCGACCGGGCTCGCTGTCGTCGCCCTTCCCCGGGAAGCCCCGGGCCGCGCTGCCTTCGGCCGGGACGGCGGCGGCTGCTTCCTCCGCCAGCCCGCCAACCTGGCGGAGGCCGCGGCCGCGTTCCCGGGCCAGAGGCGGGGTGGCGCCCCGCGGTGCGGGACTCCGCACTGCCCTTTTGCGGACCGGCCTGGCCCCGCTGCGGAGCCCAGGCCCCGGCGCCAGTCGCCCTGCGAGGCCTGGGCCGGGGTCTGTCGGGCCCGCCAGGCCCCGGCTGGCTTCCGCGATGCCAGCTCGGGGAATGCCCAGGGCTTCGACGGCAGCAGCAGGAGGGGACCGCGGACGTCCTCCCCAGGGGCGAGCCGGGCAGGCGTCCTCCTGCTGGTCCGGTCGGCCCGGAGGGACGCGGGCTCGGCCCCCGGGCCCGCGCCGGGTCTTTGTGAGGCGGCCTCGCCCGGTCTTCTGGTCGACCTCCCTCCGCGCCGCACCAGGCCTCCCGGGGGTCTCTGTTTGAAATCTCCCCTCTCGCCTCTCGATCCGGCGTGTGGCCTCCACCGCGAAGCCCGAGGGACTTGGGATGTTTTCCTTCTTAATCCCAAACAGGAACGACAGACCCGTGAGTCTGTGGGAGACCCGAGGGGGTCGCAGGAACCCCGCAAGGTTCCTTAGCCCAAGCTTTAAGGAGTCTGGGGTGAAGCTGCCGGTCATTAATGTGTGCCTGTGGCCCTTCCTGCAGTCCCTGAAGCCCAAGGCAGAGCCTCCGAGGCCCTGGTTCTCCATCACCCAACACATGACCTGGGGGGGCATTGTGGCCGCGCTAAGCCCCCCGCCTGTGACGCCGCATGCCACGGGGGTGCTGGACTGAGTCCCGCCTGCTCCACTTCCCATCCAGCTCCCTGCTAACGCGCCTCGGAAAGCAGCAGAAGGGGGCCCGAGTGTTTGGGTTCCTAGAGTTCCTGGCAGCCGTCGGAGGAGTGAACCAGCCCATGGAAGATTTGACTCTGACCTTCCAATGAGTAAAAATCGTCAAAACAATAAACTGTATTGCGCCACCCTTGTGGCACAGCAGGTTAAGCCGCCACCTGCCACGCGAGGATCCCACGTGGGTGCAGGTTGGACTCCCGGCTGCTCCACTTCCGATCCAGCTCTGGGCTAGTGGCCCTGCCACCCACATGGGTGACCCAGATGCAGCTCCAGGCTCCTAGCTTGGACTGCCCCAGCCCTGGGTGTTGTGACCATTTGGGGAGTGAACCAGGAGAGGGGATATCTCTGTCCCTGTCTCTGTAACACTGCCTTTAAAATCGATCGATCAATCGATCAGTCTTTTAAAAAAACAAAAACAAAGGTATTGAGAATGTGCTGGGTCCGTTTTAAAACAGGAGAGACACAGTGATGAAGGAATCCAATTTCTCGTAGGGAAATAATACATGTCAATAAATAATTACAAAAGGAAATCTTAGGTACCAGTAAATGCTCTGAGGAAAACAAAACAAGGCCATGAGCTTGAGGAGAGGAGGAGCCACCATTAACTGGAGTGGTTAGGGAAGGCCTCTAAGAGTGACGTCTAAGCTGGAGTCCTCACAGTGGCCTCAGTGGCCCTGGTGATCTGCTTCCCTGTCCAGTTTACATACACACTCACACCCTGAGGAACATTGGGATACATTCTGAAATGAGCCTTGTGTTAGGTACTTTTGTTGTGTGAACAGTGTAGGTAGACAAAACTAGGTGGTATAAATATATATGGCCTACTACCATATATATTTTGTGCACAGGCTATGACTGCACAGGCTATGACTACGTCGTGTTACTGTTCTAAACATGCGGAAAATTGTAACACAATGGAAAATATTTGTGTATCTAAAATAGAAAAACTACAGCAAGGGGTCAGCCTTTGTGGCACAACGGATTAGACTGGCACACGTGACACCAGCATCCCCTCTGGCTGTGACACTTTGGTAACAACATTTAGCTTAAAACACAATCACATTGTACAGCTATACAAAATATTTTTTCTTTGGGGCCAGTGTTGTGGGATAGCAGGTAAAGCTGTCACCTGCGATGCCGACATCCCATATGGGTGCGCTGGTTCAAGTCCTGGTGGCTCCACTTCCAGTCCAGCTCCCTGCTAACAGCCTGGAAAAGCAGCAAAAGATGGCTGAAGTCCCTGGGCCTGTGCCGTCCATATGGGAAGAAGCTCCTGGCTCCTGGGCCCTGGTTTCAGCATGGCCCAGCCCCAGTCGTGGAGGTCGTCTGGGAAGTGAACCGGCGGGTGGAAAATTTCTCTGTCTCTATAACTCTGACTTCCAAATAAATAATTCCTTTAAAAATATTTTTCTTGGCCGGCGCCGTGGCTCACTAGGCTTATCCTCCGCCTTGCGGCGCCGGCACACCCGGTTCTAGTCCCGGTAGGGGCACCGATCCTATCCCCGTTACCCCTCTTCCAGGCCAGCTCTCTGCTGTGGCCAGGGAGTGCAGTGGAGGATGGCCCAAGTCCTTGGGCCCTGCACCCCATGGGAGACCAGGAGAATCACCTGGCTCCTGCCATCCGATCAGCGTGGTGCGCCGGCCGCAGCGCACCTACCGCGGCGGCCATTGGAGGGTGAACCAACAGCAAAAGGAAGACCTTTCTCTCTGTCTCTCTCTCACTGTCCACTCTGCCTGTCAAAAATTAAAATATATATATATATATTTTTCTTTTTAAAAACCTTGTTTGAAAGTCAGAGAACAGTGAGGGGAGAGGAAGGGAGAGAGACTGATCTTCAGCCAGCTGGTTCACTCCCCAAATGGCAACAGCCACAGAGACACAAGTAATCTGCTGTCTCCCAGGGTGTGCATTAGCAGGAAGCTGGATCAGAAGCAGAGCCTGTAGCTTGACTTGAAAATCAGAGTTACACAGGGAGAGAAGGAGAGGCAGAGATAGAGAGAAGTCTTCGCTGGTTCACTCCCCAAATGGCTGCAAAGGTAGGAGCTGCGCTGATACGAAGCAGAGAGCCAGGAGCTCCTTCCAGGTCTCCAACACGGGTGCAGAGCCCCAAGGACTTGGGCCATCCTCTACTGCTTTCTCAGGTCATAGCAGAGAGCTGAATCCAAAGTGGAGCAGCCAGGACTTGAACCGGCACCCATATGGGATGCTGGCACTGCAGGCGGTGGCTTTACCTGCTACGCCATAGCACTGCTTCCCCCCCCCCCCTTTAAAAAAGATTTATTTGAAAGAGTTACAGAGAAAGAAGGAGAGGCGGAGAGGGAATGTGGGCATTCTAAGACACTTTAACCCACTACACCACAAAACCTATCCTATTTTTTTTCTTTATATACATATTTTAGATTTCTTCTATTAAATTTTTTTCTGGGGCTGGTGCTGGGGCATAGCAGGTTAGAGCTGCTGCTTGTGGCACCAGGATCCCATATGGGCGCCAGTTTGAGTCCCAGCTGCTCCACTTCTGATCCAGCTCCCTGCTAATGCACCTGGGAAAGCAGCAAAAGGTGCTTGGGTCCCTGCACCCAACCTAGGACCTGGCTTCAGATCAGCCCAGCTCTGGGCATTGTGGCCATCTGGGGAGTGAACCAGCGGATGGAAGACCTCTCTCTCTCTCTTTCTCTCTCTCTCTCTCTCTCTCTCTCTCTCCCTGAAACTCTGCCTTTCAAATAAATAAATAAATCTCCAAAACATTTTTTTCTTTACTTTTTTTTTTTTTTTTTTTGAGAGGCAGAGTGGATAGTGAGAGAGAGAGAAAGAGAGAAAGGTCTTCCCTCCGTTGGTTCACCCTCCAATGGCCGCTGCGGCCAGCGCATCTCGCCGATCCGAAGCCAGGAGCCAGGTGCTTCTCCTGGTCTCCCATGCGGGTGCAGGGCCCAAGCACTTGGGCCATCCTCCACTGCCTTCCTGGGCCATAGCAGAGAGCTGGCCTGGAAGAGGGGCAACCGGGATAGAATCCGGCGCCCCAACGGGGACTAGAACCCGGTGTGCCAGCGCCGAAAGGCGGAGGATTAGCCTGTTAAGCCACGGCGCTGGCCTTTTTCTTTACTTTTTAAACTTTTCCTGTTAAAAACTAAGACACAGCAATGAGCATTTGGCCAGCAGTTAAGATGCCAGTTAAGACGCCTATGTTCCATATCCCAGGGCCTGGGTTCAATTTCTGGTACCAGCTCTTCTCTCCAGCTTTCCCATAATGCAGTAATGCTGATGGTACAAGTAATTGGGTTCCTGTTACCCACATGGGAGACCTGGATTGGATTCCTGGCTCCTGGCTTTAGCTCCAGCCCAGTCCTGGCCATGGCAGGCTCTGAGTAGTAAACCCATTAACGAGGCTCTCTTTTTCTCTGTCCCTGTCTCTATCTCAAGAAAATAAATTAAAAAAAAAAAATCGTAAAGGAAAAACCCTGGGGCCGACGTTGTGCCACAGCCTCTCTATAATGTCTCCCACGTGGGAGACCTGGAAGAAGCTGTTAGCTCTTGACTTTGGCCTGTCCCAGTCCCGGACATTGGAGCTATTTGGAGAGTGAACCAGTGGATGGAAGATCTCTCTCTCTCTCTCTCTCTATCTCTCCCTCTCTCCCTCTCTCTTTGTAATTCTTTAAAATAAATATTAAAAAAAAAAAGAAAAAGAATTACCCTAAACAACACAGAGGAAACCATGTCCCCTCATTTTCATTCCAGCAAAGGCTGAATGGGGCTAGTCTGCCCAGTTGGCAAGTTTGTGGCCCAGCGTCCCAACATCTGAGCCGTGGTGTACAAGAACCTTCATCCCCTCCAGCTGATAATGAGCTCTCCTGCTCCTGCGGTGTAGACTTCCCCACTAACCCACAGTGAGGAGATTCCCCCGGCCCTCCCTGTGTGCTTAGCACTGAGAGGGGCCCGAGGAGAGACAGGGTAACCGTGGGGTCACCCCCAGTGCAGCACCAGAAGAGAGCATGTGGGGAGCTGGAGCTTCCACCCTCTCCCAGGGAAGGCGGAACAGCCCTTCCCGTGGGTGCTGACGGGAGCTAAGTGACAGAACCTGGCCTTCAGCTCCACCGGACAGCAGTGAGGCAGAACCACGGTTCCCTGCCGGAGCAGCATGAAAGAAAGCCGACTAAAACAGAAGGTTTGATGAGAGCCGAAGTCCGTGCATCATGACGTCCACCTTCAATTAAAAAATCACTGTTTACCAACAATTATGAGATCTTAAACTGAATTTTAAAAAAGGACAATCAACAGGTATCACACTGAGTTGACAGAGATTTTAGAATTATCTGGCAAAGATGTTAAAGCGGCCATGATAAAAATGCTTGAATGAGCAGAAACACACATGAGTGAAACAAAGGAAAAGTTAGAAATCCCCAGCAAAGAAATAAGATTCAAAGAAGAACTACATGGAAGTTTTAGAATTGAAAAATTTAATAACTGAATTAGAAAATTCCATACCGGCGCTGTGGCTTAACAGGCTAATCTTCCGCCTTGCGGCGCCGGCACACTGGGTTCTAGTCCCGGTCGGGGCGCCGGATTCTATCCCGGTTGCCCCTCTTCCAGGCCAGCTCTCTGCTATGGCCTGGGAAGGCAGTGGAGGATGGTCCAAGTCCTTGGGCCCTGCACCCGCATGGGAGACCAGGAGAAGCACCTGGCTCCTGGCTTCGGATCGGTGAGATGCGCTGGCCGCAGCGGCCATTGGAAGGTGAACCAACGGCAAAAAGGAAGACCTTTCTCTCTGTCTCTCTCTCTCACTGTCCACTCTGCCTGTCAAAAAGAAAGAAAGAAAGAAAGAAAATTCCAGTACAGAGGCTGGTGTTTTGGCCCAGTGAGTTAAGCTGCCAGCCACAATGCGGGCATCCTATGTCTGAGCCCTGGTTCGAGTCCCAGCTATTCCACTTCCAACTCAGCTCCCTGCTAATGGCCTGGCAAACCAGCAGAAGATGGCCCCAATTCTTGGGCCCCTGCACCCACATGGAAGACCTGGATGGGTTTCTGGGCTCCTGGCTGCAATCTGGCCTAGCCCTGGCCATTGTGGGCCATTTGGGGAGTGGATGGAAGATCCTCTCTTTCTCTCTCCCTCCTTCTCTCTCTCTGTTTCTCTCTTTCTGTCTCTCCTTGTTACTCTGCCTTTCAAATAAATAAATAATCAAATAAATCTTAAAAAAAAGAAAAGAAAGAAACCATGAAGGCCAGAAGGAAGTAGCCAAAATAATTTTTTCAGTGCAGGAAGCAAACCAAAAAAACCTGTCGACCCAGATCTTATACACAGTGAAGATAACTTCCAGGGATGAAAGAGGCAATCAAGACATTTCCAGACAAAGGAGAGCTAAACGAATTTGTTCCCAGCAGACTCATCCCCGAAAGTGGCTAAAGGAGAGAAAAAATAAAACCAGGAAGCTTGGGATACTGGGAAAGAAGGGAGAAGATAGTAAGCAGAAAAACAGGGGTGAACACAGCGCTTTCCTCTCCTACCCATGAGCTTGGGTAGATGTTTGCCAGTTGTGGTGAAAGTCAGCACACTCTCTGATTGGTTCTTGATCTGCAGAGAGGAAACGGTTAAGATAACCGTAAACGGGGACAGCGTGGGGAGCAGTAAAGCTTCTGTGTTTTACGCAAGCTGATAAAACGTGGACACCAAGGCCGGCGCCGTGGCTCAACAGGCTAATCCTCTGCCTGCGGCGCCAGCACCCCAGGTTCTAGTCCCAGTCGGGGCGCCGGATTCTGTCCCGGTTGCCCCTCTTCCAGTCCAACTCTCTGCTGTGGCCCAGGAGTGCAGTGGAGGATGGCCCAAGTGCTTGGGCCCTGCACCCCATGGGAGACCAGGAGAAGCACCTGGCTCCTGCCTTCGGATCAGCGCAGTGCGCCAGCCGCGGCGGCCATTGGAGGGTGAACCAACGGCAAAGGAAGACCTTTCTCTCTGTCTCTCTCTCTCACTGTCCACTCTGCCAGTCAAAAACAACAACAACAAAACGTTGACACCAGTAGATGGTCACAAGTTATGTATATAAAAACAATAAAAGCTATACAGGAAAGGTACACTGAAAAACACTACAGGTAAGTCAAAGATAAGTCAAATTGGAATTCTAAAAAGGATTAGATTAACCCACGAGGAGTGGGGAAACAAGAACAGATAAATAAATAGAGAGAAAAACTGAAAACAAAACATGAAATGATAGAATTAACACATTAATAATTACATTACATATAAATTATCTAAATATAACAATTAAAAACCAGAGAATAGGAGAATGAATGAAACAGTATGACCCAACGATACGCTGTCTACAAGAAACTCACTTCAGGTATTATGATATAGAAAGTTTACAAATAAGAGGATTGAAAGATATTTCAGGGGCCGGTGCTGTGGCATAGCTGGTAAAGCGACCGCCTGCCTCCCATATGAGCGCATGGCTGCTCCACTTCCAATCCAGCTCTCTGCTATGGCCTGGGAAAGCAATAGAAGATGGCTCAAGTCCTTGGGCCCCTGCACCCATCTGGGAGGCCCAGAAGAAGCACCTGGCTCCTGGCTTCGGATCAGGCAAGCTCCGGGAGTGAACCAGTGGATGAAAGACCTCTCTCTCTCTCTCTATCTCTCTCTGCCTCTGCTCTCTGTAACTCTGCCTCCAAATAAATAAATAAATCTTTTCTTAAAAAAAGATATTTCATATGAACATTTATCAAAGGGAAGTAGGGGTGCCTACATACATATTTTTAAGTTATCTTTGGGGCCAGTGCTGTGGCATAGCGGGTAAAGCTGTCTCCTGCAGTGCTGGCGTCCCATATGGGCACTGGTTCTAGTCCTGGCTGCCCCATTTCTGATCCAGCTCTCTGCTGTGGCCTGGGAAAGCAGTAGAAGATGGCCCAGTCCTTGGGCCCCTGCACCCACTCAGGAGACCTGGAAGAAGTTCCTGATTCCTGGCTTCAGATTGGTGCAGCTCCAGCTACTGCAGCCATCTGGGGAGTGAGCCAGCAGATAGAGACCTCTCTCTCTCTCTCCCTCTGCCTCTCTGTAACTCTGCCTTTCAAATAATAAATAAATAATTTTTTTTTTGACAGGCAGAGTGGATAGTGAGAGAGAGAGAGACAGAGAGAAAGGTCTTCCTTTTTGCCATTGGTTCACCCTCCAATGGCCGCTGCGGCCTGCGCATCTTGCTGATCTGAAGCCAGGAGCCAGGTGCTTCTCCTGGTCTCCCATGCGGGTGCAGGGCCCAAGCACTTGGGCCATCCTCCACTGCCTTCCCGGGCCGTAGCAGAGAGCTGGCCTGGAAGAGGGGCAACCGGGATAGAATCCAGCGCCCCAACCGGGACTAGAACCCGGGGTGCCGGCGCTGCAAAGTGGAGGATTAGCCTGTTGAGCCACGGCACCGGCCATAAATAAATCTTTAAAAATTTTTTATTTATCTGAAAGGCAGAGTTATAGAGAAAGAGGGAGGGAGAGAGAGAGAGAGAGAGATCTTCGATCCACTAGATTACTCCCCAGAGAGCTGCAACAGTCAGGCCTGGGCCAGGCTGAAGCCAGGAGCCAGATACTCCATCCAGCTCTCCCATATGGGTGCAGGGCCCCAAGCACTTGGGGCTGTCTTCTTTTCCTTTCCCAGGCGCATTAGCAGGGAGCTGGATCAGAAATGGAGGAGCCAGGATGAGTGCCCGTATTAGTATCAGATAATGTAGACTTTGGAGCAATGAAAATGAGGCAGAGATTAGATGATGTTTCAAGAGCCAATCTACTGGGAGGGAGGGAGAAAAGGAATGTCATTATGTTGTTAGACTTGTATCTACAAATCGTATTGACTGTTAGAAATTAAAATAAAAAATGAGGCATTTAATATGTTAAAAAAAAAAAGAGTCAATTGAGTAAGGAGACACAGTGATCCTAAATGCGTGAAAAAAACTGTGCTACAAAATGTGGAGAATCCAGCTTCCTTCTGACGGCCTGGGAAAAGCAGCACAAGATGGCCCAAGTGCTTGGGTCCCTGCACCCACATGGGAGACCCGGAAGAAGCTCCTGGTTCCTGGCTTTGGCCTGGCTCAGTCCTGCTTGTTGTGGCCACTTAGGGAGTGAACCAGCACATGGAAGATCTCTTCTTCTCCATCTCTCCATCTGTCTCTATTACTCTTTCAAATTAAAAAAAAAAAAATCTTAAAAAAAAAACAAAAACAGAACAACAACAACAACAAAAAAGACCAGATGGGACTGGTGCTGTGGCGCTGTGAGTTAAGCTGCCACCTGCAGCACCAGCATCCCATATGGGCACCAATTTGGGTCCTGACTGCTCCACTTCCAATCCAGTTCCCTGCTAATGCCCCTAGGGAGGCAGTGGGATGGCCTGGGTCCTTGGGTCCCTGTCACCACGTGGGAGGCAGGAATGAAGTTTCTGGCTCCTGGCTTCATTAGACCTGGCCCAGCGATGGCCACTGCAGCCGTTTGGGGTGTGAACCAGCAGATGGGCCTGCACGGCACTGGAAGGCAGGCAGGTCACTTCTGAGGGCTGACGTGGAACGCGGCCGGCTGCGAGTGGGAGGCTGGAGGTGGAAACTGGAATAGGCTGTGGCTATCAGCACATCCCCGTGCAAAGCACCCTGGTGGCTGAGGGAGGACACCCGGTGCAGACCTGCCAGTGCTCAGCAGAGCGTGATCTCAGGCGAGCCACTCCGTCTTGTCAGGCCCCTTTGAAAGGGTCGTGGACAAAGCCCCGAGCACCATTCTTGCCTCTGAAATTCCGAGTCTGAGAGCTTCCACTCACTGGCTCCGCGTCTGCCTGATGGAGCAGCGTAAAACGCAGGGCTCCGCACGGGAGCCTCGGAGCCAGCACGCATCCCCCGACTGTTCTCTTCTCCGCTCAGAACAGCCTCTGCTCTTCCAGCCATTTTCATGACAGTTGTGTGCATATTCCACACCGCCATCACTGCAGGCGTGTGAGACTACAAACTCCATGCTGAGTTAGCATTTTCATTCTCGCTGAGTCACCTAAGTACTGCCAGCCGCAACAGGCTTTTAGCCTTCTTCTTCCTGTGGCCCAGGTGCTAATACGGTTCTTTATTAAAAAAAAAAAAAAGAAATATTTTTTTTTTTTGGACAGGCAGAGTGGACAGTGAGAGAGAGAGACAGAGAGAAAGGTCTTCCCTCCGTTGGTTCACCCCTCAAATGGCCGCTACGGCCAGCGCTCTGTGCCGATCCGAAGCCAGGAGCCAGGTGCTTCTCCTGGTCTCCCATGCGGGTGCAGGGCCCAAGCACTTGGGCCATCCTCCACTGCACTCCCGGGCCATAGCAGAGAGCTGGCCTGGAAGAGGGGCAACCCAGGACAGAATCCGGAGCCCCGACCGGGACTAGAACCCCGGGGCGCCGGCACTATTAAAATATTTTTAATGTGACAAGATATGCATAGCATAACACTGAGCATTTTGGGCACTTCTGAGTGTGTTCAGTGGCACTCAGCACACACACTCACATTGTTCTGCCACCATCACCACCACCTCTCTGTTCATCTTCCCAAACTCCAGCTCACTAAATAAAAACCCTACGTTCTCCAGCTCCTGGGACCCAGCTCCTGCTACCCACGGTTCTCCGCCCAGGCTCTGAAGCCGACTGCACTGGCCACCTCACCTCAGTGGAACCATATAGCATCTGTCCTTTCGCACCTGACGTATTTCACTTAGCATAAGGTCTTCATGGCTCGTCCAAGTGTGGCATGTATCAGAATCTCACTCCATTGTGAAGTCGGATAATATTCCATCGTACGAGCTAAAGCATTTTGCTTAACTGTTGGTCCTTCCATGGATGTCTGGGTTCTTCCCACCTTTTGGCTATTGTGAGTATTGTGGATACTACTGGACAGCGTTTGAGTTCCTGCTTTCAATTCTTTGGAGTGTATACCCAGAAGTGGAATTGGTAGCTCATATGGGAATTGTTTAATTTTTTGGAACTGTCACACTGCTGTAACTATCTTTGTCAAGAGATCTTTTTCAAGCCTTTTACAAGTGGATTCTGTGCCTGTTTTAACTATTTTATGAAATGTTGAAGACAATTTATTATGTGTAATGATCCCTACGGTAAGGAGAATCACTTAAGTGTCATGTATAGGCCACTGCCAGGATGCTAATCAGTGCAGGAACTGGATGAAGTATATTGTAGACGTTAATCTATGTAACATACAGAGGCACACGGAATACTTTTTCAAGATAATATATATATTTTTAAAAAGTTTTATTTATTTATTTGAGAAGTACAGACAGAGGGAGAGACACAAAGAAATCTTCCATCCATTGGTTCACTCCCCAGATGGCCACAACGGCCGGAGCTGGGCCAATCCAAAGCCAGGAGCCTGGAGCTTCTTTCCAGTCTCCCATGTGGGTGCAGGGGCCCAAGGACTTGGGCCATCTTCTACTGCTTTCCCAGGCCATAGAAGAGAGCTGGATTGGAAGAGTAGTAGCTGGGACTAGAACCGGCGCCCAAATGGGATGCTGGCGCCGCAGACAGAGGATTAACCTACTGCGCCACGGCAGCACAAGGCCCTGGAACTCCATCTGGGTCTCCCATGTGGGTGGCAGGAGCCCAAGTCCTTGCCAAAATTCTCTGCTTCTAGGCATATTGGCAGAGAGCTGGATAAGAAGCAAAGTAGCCAGGATTCAAACAAGCACTCCAATATGGGATGCAGGCATTGCAAGTGATGGTTGAATCCCCTATGCCACAACACCCACCCCTCAAGACAGATACTTTTATATATCTGTAGTCTTCCCAATCTCAACCGTTTTCCTAGAAAAGCATAGTTAGTGGCTAGTAGCCAGAACCAATGGGGTTTAAAAACTGGTGGAATTCTGGGTCAATATGTTCACCAATTTTTACATCCAGATTAAGTCCTCATCAGCACAATTCTAGGTTTTATGGTTCTAAGTGATTTTTAAATACCCTAAGTGATGTGCCTTGAAATCAGTGCTGGGAGACACTGAGGGCCTCAGTCCATCCTCGGAACGGCCAGAGAGATGGAGCTTGGTGCAGCTGGAGCACCCTTCCCTGTCAGGATGAGCCTGAGAGCCAGACACACAGGCGAGGAGGGATGGCACCACTCCTGGTCTACATCAAAGGCAAGGAGCATGGAGACTCTGGAGCAGCCAGTGTTTCAGATACGTGGGAGCCGCTAGCCATGGGAGTCACGGACAAGGTTCCCTGCAGGTGCAGCTGCAGACAACACAGATCTCTGCTTTCCCGGTGCTGGTGACTTCTCCCCTCTGCACAAGAAGCTGTGAGCAGGGCGACAGTTCTAGCAATACAGGGACGTTCTGCTAATTACAGCTGGATACTTTTCAAATATTTGATATGAAGGGATTCAACTGAATTACAAATCTACTGTCATTTTAATATATTTCAATTTTTTTTTTTTTAAGATTTCTTTATTTGCAAGGCGGAGCCATAGTGACAAGAGACACAGAGAGGGATCTTCATCTGCTGATTCACTACCCAGGTGGCTGCCAATGGCTGGGCCCAGGGCCGGCCAAAGCCAGAAGCCAGAACTCCATTCGAGTCTCCCACATTGTCTGTAGAGCCCCAAGTACTTAGGCCTTCTTCCACTGCTTTTCCAGGTGCAATAGCAGGGAGCTGGAACCAAAGTGGATCAGCCAGGACTCAAACTGGCTCTCTGATATGGGAGGTAATGTCTTCAGTGGCGGCTCACTCTGCTGTCACAATGCTGGTCCCCACACTATGAATTTAAATGACAGGAAAAGTCGCTGGATTCTTCAAACTTGACTTCAATTGTAAACTATCAGTTAAGAGTTAACGCACACAAAGCATACAACTGTATGGTTTTGAGTATATTCTATTGTACAACTCTTAGCACCATCTAATTCCACATTTCCATCACCCGGAGGAGAACGTGCCTGACAGGGTCATCCTCCATTCCTCCTGCTCCAGCTCCCAGCCATCTATTTCCTGTCTCTGGATTTGCCTATCCTGGACACTTCATATAAACAGAATCAAACAACATGGAGCTTTTTGTGTCTGGTCTCTCACTTAGCACGTTTTTAAAGTTTATCCAGGTTGTAGCATTAACCGTTCCATTTTATGGTTGAGTAGTATTTCACTGGATAGATACAAACACATTTTGTTTATTCAGCAGTTTAATAGTAATAGTTTTTTTTTTTTTAATTTTATTTATTTGAAAGGCAGAGTTACAGAGAAAGAGGTCTTCCACCCACTGTTCACTCCCCAAATGGCTGCAACATCCGGGGCTGGACCAGGCTGAAGCCAGGAGCCAGTTTTTTCTGGGTCTCCCACGTGGGTGCAGTGGCCCAAGCACTTGGTCCATCTTCCGTTGCTTTCCCAGGCCCATTAGCAGGGAGCTGAATCAGAAGTGGAGCAGCCGGGACTCAAACCGGCACCCAAATGGAATGCGGGTGCTGCAGGTGGGGGCTTTAACACATTGTACCACTGTGCCCACCCCTAACAGTAAATTTTTTAAAAAAGAGTTATCTGAAAGGCAGTTACAGAGAGAGAATCAGAGACACACAGGAAGATCTTGAATCTGCTGGCTTTCTCCCCAGATGGCTACAATGGCCACTGCTCCATCAGGCTGAAGCCAGGAGCTAGGAACTTCCTATGGGTCTCCTTTGTGGGTGGCAGGGACCCCAGGATTTGGGCTATCCTCCCTGTTTTCCCAGGAATATCAGCAGGGAGCTGGATCAGAAGTGGAGAAGCCCAGACTTGAACAGGCGCCCTTATGGGATGTCTGCAGTGTAAGCTGCGGCTTGACTCGTTACACCACAACTCTGGCTCCAGAGTCTGGGAGTTTAAAGGTTAACGCCCACTGGGGTAGGAGCTGCACTCATGATTCCTATGCCATGACTGACAAAGTTCACAAAGTCACAATCATGCAAGCGGATCCACTTCCTCATGCAGTCCACTCTAGGACACGCGTGGCTATGACTTACAGTCTTGGGAGATTACAGGGCTGCGCAGAGGCGCAGGGGTCAGTCCTACGAGGAGTCGGTCTATTAACAGACTGGATCAGATACACGGGGTCTCCTCCTACAGCTAAGACTGTTTTGAGTCTGACATCATGATTGTGTGACAACAGTTAATGAATATTTGGGAATTAAATATTTTTTAAACACAAATGTTCTTACCTTTAAAACTGTAACTTGAGATTCTCGAATTACACAAATTACACCTTACACTTCCATATTATTTTGTAAGTTTATTTTCAAAATGACAGTAACAAATGGTTTTCCCTTGCTGGGGAATGATAGATCTATTTTCAGCGAATAAGGCTTTAAAAAGTAACAGCATTTTGTCCAAATTGAACTTATATATAATTGCACAAAAGTCACACAAAGCATTAAGAAATGCCAACAAAGACGGAAGCTTCCTCAGATCCTCACGGAACACACCCTGAGAGTCCTTGATTCCGGTTCACCTGATGTGAACAATACTGATGCTCACCCACGTTCTTGGTGCCACACATGCAGAGACCAGAGCAACCAGAACACTGTGTGGTTAGTGACCGTGGAATGTTGCCATGTCAGGGTTTAGCGATGTGTTCGTCTGCTCATTACTCTAGAAACGCTAAAAACACTTCAGTGTAAAAAATATTTGCCTAGGTTCAAAACATACACTGTCTACTTTAAATTGTACTTTAGGAAACTAAAACTACAAAAAAAAAAAAAAAAAAAACAAACCACAGCTTAAAAAAATCTGTTCCAAGCTGGGTCCGCTGTGTACCACCATCTGTGGCCCTTTACCCTCCCTCCCTCCCTGTCTCTCTCTCTCTCTCTCTCTCACACACACACACACACACACACGTTACATTACCACCCACCACGCTAGCTGAGGTTGGCAGACAGAAGCTAACTCAAGTCCCAAGTCTTTCTGGCAGCAGCCGGCAGGAACACTGTTACAGAGGACGCGGGGCCCCCCTGCGCTGGAGGGGGAGTGCACTGCGTTTTGCTCCTGATCCTGACAACCCCAGGAGGGGAGAGGTGGCAGCCAGGATCACGCCTGCAGCCTTTGCATCATTAACAACGGTGATGAGGGTGTTGGTTACCGGTACTCTGAACAACACAACAAGGCCACATTTTTCTGTTTTAACGATATATAATGTCTTTATCTGGAGATTTGTTTGGTGGATCTTAATCTCAATGCAGAAAGCAATGTGTTCACGTGAGAGGGTTCTCCCTTTCTGGACTAACACAAATTAGTGAGGAAAAACCCGGTGTCTGGGAGACGATGCACAGGGAGCATTTTACAGTCATCACCAGAGCTCCTTCTCAGCTTGGAGAACTCTTGCCCCAGCATCTCTGCTGTTGTGCTTCAAATAAGAAACACAATCCTGGCCACCTGCTTACGAGGGGAAAGAGCGATCCCTGAAATACATAAAAGTGAGCGGCACTGGCCAGTCAGGTAAGCTTCTGCCATTTAGATGGTGTTGCTAATGATCCAGCCAAGCTCCGCAATTTAGGGAGAAAAACCCCAGTGGTAACTGGAAGACGCTTTCTCACGATGCCGGCTTTCAGTAGGACACCCGGTGTATGTGTAAAGTACCAGGAAGACTCCTGAGCCAGAGGACACGTGGGCCGCGGCTGTGGTATGGCTCATGAATGAGTGAATGACATCCGGGCCGCGGCTGTGGCGCGGCTCATGAATGAGTGAATGACATCCGGGCCGCGGCTGTGGCGGCTCAGGAATGAATGAATGACATCTGGGCTGCGGCTGCAGCATGGCCCAGGAATGAATGAATGACATCTGGGCCGCGGCTGTGGTATGGCTCATGAATGAATGAATGACATCCGGGCCGCGGCTGTGGCGCGGCTCATGAATGAGTGAATGACATCCGGGCCGCGGCTGTGGTATGGCTCATGAATGAATGAATGACATCCGGGCCGCGGCTGTGGCGCGGCTCATGAATGAATGAATGACATCTGGGCCGCGGCTGTGGTATGGCTCATGAATGAATGAATGACATCTGGGCCGCGGCTGTGGTATGGCCCAGGAATGAGTGAATGACATCTGGGCCGCGGCTGTGGTATGGCTCATGAATGAGTGAATGACATCTGGGCCGCGGCTGTGGTATGGCTCATGAATGAATGAATGACATCCGGGCCGTGGCTGTGGTATGGCTCATGAATGAATGAATGACATCTGGGCCGCGGCTGTGGCGGCTCAGGAATGAATGAATGACATCTGGGCCGCGGCTGTGGTATGGCTCATGAATGAATGAATGACATCCGGGCCGTGGCTGTGGTATGGCTCATGAATGAATGAATGACATCTGGGCCGCGGCTGTGGCGGCTCAGGAATGAATGAATGACATCTGGGCCGCGGCTGTGGTATGGCTCATGAATGAGTGAATGACATCTGGGCTGCGGCTGTGGTATGGCCCAGGAATGAGTGAATGACATCCGGGCGCGGCTGTGGTATGGCTCATGAATGAGTGAATGACATCCGGCCGCGGCTGTGGCGCGGCTCATGAATGAATGAATGACATCTGGGCCGCGGCTGTGGTATGGCTCATGAATGAATGAATGACATCTGGGCCGCGGCTGTGGTATGGCCCAGGAATGAGTGAATGACATCTGGGCCGCGGCTGTGGTATGGCTCATGAATGAGTGAATGACATCTGGGCCGCGGCTGTGGTATGGCTCATGAATGAATGAATGACATCCGGGCCGTGGCTGTGGTATGGCTCATGAATGAATGAATGACATCTGGGCCGCGGCTGTGGCGGCTCAGGAATGAATGAATGACATCTGGGCCGCGGCTGTGGTATGGCTCATGAATGAGTGAATGACATCCGGGCGCGGCTGTGGTATGGCTCATGAATGAGTGAATGACATCTGGGCCGCGGCTGTGGTATGGCTCATGAATGAATGAATGACATCTGGGCCGCGGCTGTGGTATGGCTCATGAATGAATGAATGACATCTGGGCCGCGGCTGTGGTATGGCTCATGAATGAGTGAATGACATCCGGGCCGCGGCTGTGGCGGCTCAGGAATGAGTGAAGGAGATCACTGTGCCTTGCGTACTTCTCTGTAGCACAACACGTCCCGAGTGTATCAGACAGCCACGGAGGCTCACTGTGTCTGTCACCTGACTCAAACGCTCAGCCACTGTGGTTAACGTAGCGAGGTGAGGGAGGAACTAAAGACCAGCAGGAGAATTCCACACAGTCACACTCACTACCAGTAACATCTGCAGAAGAACTTGACTGGACCCTAACCACAACCTGGGTCATGTCCAAGTATGCTGCTTTACGTAAAAGCCAGGGAGGCTTCGAGCCAGAAGGTTCAAGGCCTCAGAACACGACCTACAGGAAGAAAGGGAAAGTCCTTCTTCCCAGGAGTGGAAATAAAGAAGGGAAACAACCCAAGGAGGGGGCCGTGGGGGGCTCAGAGGCCTGGGAAGTGAGAAGCCAGAGCTGTGGATTTCCTTCTTGCCTCTTCTTTTAGGAACTGCACAGGACTGAGCAGCTGGAGGGAGTCAGGGCAGCTGTGGGGGATGAAGCCCCAGCCGCGTAGCCAGGGGTAGCAAAGCTGTGCAGGTCTGCATGAGCACTGTCAGGGTGTGATTTCTATCACACTGGTGACAGTATCTGTCTCCTATTGGCTTCTGGATCTATACTGTAAGTTTTCCTGAAATAATGAGCAAACTTCTAACACTGCAGAAACTGTTAATCCCTCAACTTGTGCCTAACCTTTTTTTTTTTTTTGACAGGCAGAGTGGATAGTGAGAGAGAGAGAGACAGAGAGAAAGGTCTTCCTTTTTGCCGTTGGTTCACCCTCCAATGGCCGCTGCGGCCGGCGCATCGCGCTGATCCAAAGCCAGGAGCCAGGTGCTTCTCCTGGTCTCCCACGCGGGTGCAGGGCCCAAGGACCTGGGCCATCCTCCACTGCCTTCCCGGGCCATAGCAGAGAGCTGGCCTGGAAGAGGGGCAACCGAGATAGAATCCGGCACCCCAACCGGGACTAGAACCCGGTGTGCTGGTGCCGCAAGGCGGAGGATTAGCCTGTTAAGCCACGGTGCCGGCCTGTGCCTAACCTTAATATGGAAAAAAACAAAACCAAAAAAACCCACTTCAAATTCATGCTCTAGCAGTTAGCAGGTTTTGCATATCTTGGGCCCATATCTACATGGAAGGGAGGTGAACACACTGGGTTAGTGCTTCCCTCTAGCAGAGACACCCTGAGTAGACCATCTGCAGTCCCCAGCCCTGCTCCCCACAAAGCCTGGTTGCTGTAACTGTATCCAGTGCTGGCTACAGCTCTCTGCTACTGCCCTTCCAGAGCTGACATCAGCACAGGGAAGGAACAGAGTACTTGGTGGATCCCATATTTCTTTCTTTTTTTTTTTTTAATCAGAACTAGAGGAAATCACAGGTGGACAACAGGGGTGCTTCTCTGAAAACTGGGTGCCACGACTCTGACTTAACAGGGCAAGTCCAGCACCTGCCTCAGGCCAGTGCAGACGCTCCAGGAGTGGCCTGATCAGAACCTAGAGCATGTCTAGGAAAGGAACCACCTTAAAAAAAAATTATGTGAGAGACAGAAAGAAGGAGAAGAAGGAGACAGAGAGAGGCAGAGAGAGGGAGAGACAGAGAGAGGGAGAGAGAGATATTTTTTTCTATCCATTAGTTTACGCCCCAAATGCCTGCAACAGCTGGGACTGGGCTGGGCTGAAGCCAGGAATCAGGAACTCAATCCAGGTCTCCCACAAGACGGGCAGGATCCCAACTACTGAGCCACAGCCACTGCCTCCTGGGTCTTCAGTACCAGGAAGCAGGAACTGGCAGATGAGGCCAGGAACTGAGCCCAGCACTCTGATGTGTGTTGTAGACGTCTCCACTGGTGGCTTAACGAATGGCCCCCCAGGAGTCATCTTTAAACTGAAGAGAACAAATGCTGCAAGTCTGGATCTGCAGTAGTCACATACCTACTCTTCTACTCTTTCATTTCCTACCAAGAATTTAAACACTTTTAGGTCCCAGGCAGGCAAACAGCAAGACAAGCTCGCTCCGTAGCCAGTGCTGTTGGAATTGGGACTGTGGCTGAATGGTGAGACGAAGCCCAGCAGTGCCCTGGAGGCTCATGTGGCTCCGGGAGATTTGCAGGGTCTGGAACAGGCAGGCAGGAGTTAGGAGAAGTATTGGCCACCCACAATTACAGGCAGGAGGCCTTCAGCATAGGTAGAAACTTTGGTGATTAGCTCTAAGTACAGGCATCATACAAACACTGTATGCTATCAGGAGGATCTCAGCAAAGTGCAAAAATACTCTGAAAAAATAAGATAATTTTCTCCCTGTTTAAATGTGTAACTGGAATACATGGACATACGTAACCAACACCCTTTTTAATGTTGATAAATTAAACTCACTTAGGTCCTGAACTCTACAGAATTCATGTTACCAAAGAGGCAGCAACATACCATTTAAAAATTCTCTTTTCCAGACTTCTCTCTACTTGAAATAAAAAACCCACATACATGACTACACACATGCAAACAGCTGCACTGCAGAAGGAAGGCGTGTAGAAAGGCACACAGGAGCCCCTCGGGGCACACGTGCAGGGATGGCCCAGGACGCACGTCGGGCAGCGGCGGTCAAGAGGCCCTGCTGCAGACGCGCTCAACGTCGCTCAGCTCCTTGGGACAGCCTGCAGAGAGCACGAGGGGCGAGTCCTGAGTCACCACCACGTCGTCCTCGATGCGGACGCCAAGGCCCCGGAACTTCTCCGGTGCATCTCTGTCATCCTCTGGAATATAAATGCCTGAAAAGCAAGGAGGAGAATGTGCCAATCAGCAGTGACAGCTGAGCGGGTCAGGCAAGGACGTTCACCTCTCTGTTACAACTCCTTCACTCGTAGTACCGGACCTTAATGGTTCTCACTGAGTCCAGCTGGGAGGAGCCAATGAGATAATACACATAAAATGTCTGGAGCAAATGAGATAATACACACAAAAGTGTCTGGTGCACAATGGTCCATAGATGCTAAGCTACCATTACTACAGCTGTTACTATTGATTAATTAAGTTTTATTTATTTATTTTAAGGGCAAAGTGATAGACAGCGAAGGAGAGACAGAGAAAGAGAGCACTATCCCCCATCCACTGGTTCATTCCCCAAATACCTGCAACAGTCAAGGCTGGGTCAGGCTGAAGCCAGGAGCCGAGAACTCCATTTGGGTCTCCTACAGGAGATGTAGGGGCCCAAGCACTTGAGCCATAATCTATTGTATCCTAGGCACATTAGCAAGAAGCCGAATCGGAAGCAGAGGTGGGACTTGAACCCAGGCACTCAGATATGGGTGGCAGGTATCCCAAGTGACGGCTTCACCCACTATACCACAGTGATAATGTTGATCATCAGTCTGTCATACTTTAGAGTCTTAATGGCCCACATAAAATGACTTAGGGGCTACTGCTATGGCGTAGTGGGTAAAGCTGCCGCCTGTAGTGACAGCATCCCATGTGGGCGCCAGTTCCAGTCCCAGCCTCAATACTTTTGATCCAGCTCTCTGCTGTGGCCTGGGAAAGCAGTAGAAGATGGCTCAAATGCTTGGGACCCTGCATCCTTGTGGGGATCTGGAAGAAGCTCCTGGCTCCTGGCTTCAGATTGGCCCAGCTCTGGCCATTGTGGCCATTTGGAGAGTGAACCACTGGATGGAAGACCATTCTCTTTGTCTCTCTCTAACTCTGCCTGTCAAATACAATAAATAAATAAAAAAAAAAGACGACTTAGTTAATGAGCGTGTCAGTGTATGCTGGGATGCAGCAGACTGTCTTAGTTTTCTTTTGCATAATAGTCTCCTGAGAAAAGGGCACTTTGTTCAAATGAAGACAAAATGTATTTCAATAGATTTTAAATGTATTAAACATTTATATATTCTTAGCTTTAACGACCAGAAGCTGCAGAAATTGTCATAATAAATTTTTCCCCTCCTCAAACAGTAAAATAGGAGAGAAACAGAAAGACACTAATGTACGTTTGGAAAAATCTACAAGCCCCAGGTAAAAGCTTCCCTAATCATAAGGTCAAACAAATACCAGGGCTTTTCCTCTTTGTTTTTTTTTTTTAATAAAATTTATTCACTTGAAAGTCAGAATTAGAGACAGAAGGAAAAACATAAAGAGGGAGAGAGAGGGAGAGAGGGAGGTCCTTCATTCGCTGGTTCACTCCCTAAATGGCTGCAACAGCCAGGGCTGGGCCAGGCTGAAAGCCAGGAGGCTCTTCTGGGTCTCCCATGTGGGTACAGGGGCCCAAGCACTTGGGCCATCCTCTGCTGCTTTCCCAGGTGCATCACCACAGAGCTGGATCAGAAGAGGAGCAGCCATGACTCGAACTGGCGCCGATATGGGATGCCGGCACTGCAGACAGCAGCTCCACCTGCTATGCCACAATGCCGGCCCCTAAGGCTTTTCCTTTTAAAGAAATTATAAACTTCCTTCACTATCCCAACAAAACTGCTTTGTGACAAAAAGATCAGTAAAAAGAAAAAAAAAAAAGTGTATTCAAAGTCTAATGAAGCAAGCATATACTGACTAGGCTGGGCAAAATCACACGTAAGGCCACAGACAGCAAGTATGACCATGCTCAAAGGGTGTAAAAGAGTTTTCCCAGCCCTAAGTTGTAGGATTTGAGGTTAGAACATTTGAAAGCTACAACTGTGATCTGTTTGGATAACAAGAGCAGCAATAGTGTTTGAAAATCAACGCTTGTAACGCCAATTTCCATACTCCACCGCGCTACCACTGCCCTCCTGCTGCCAGCCCGACACCCAGGACTGAGCCATCAGGCAGTGCTCTGACTGCTGGCCTTCGGTGAAGCTCCTGAGAAAGGACCTGGGTGCCAGGACTGGGGCAACGCTGGGGAGTGCAGTACAGGGTGCAGAGGTGCTGCAAGCGAGACAGGGAGACTGCGCGTCTCCTGCGTGCAAGCCCTGGGCTCCGGAGCTATGAGCAGCCCCCACCGCTAACCAGGAGACTAGGACAAACCAGCCTCGGCAAAGGCAGGATTAAAGAGATCCATTTCTTAATATCTACTCACAGAAAGTATTCCCCATCTGTTGTTTATTGAAGCAGTCAAATTAAACAAACTGTGTGATGTTAAATAAGAAAGCTAAAGATAAATCTAAAATAAAG
Source organism: Lepus europaeus (assembly GCF_033115175.1). Lineage (NCBI taxonomy): Eukaryota > Metazoa > Chordata > Mammalia > Lagomorpha > Leporidae > Lepus > Lepus europaeus. The sequence continues at coordinate 6,798,147 of NC_084836.1, forward strand.
TTACTTTCTACACTCGTGAGGTTGTTTTCCTGTCTCTTCTAATTTAATTATGTTGGCTCAGGCAAAAATGGATGATGTTCACGTCACTCTACTACTTTGTGTTGCACAGGACTGGAGGCTGCTAACGCCTCCCCTTACCTGGTTCAATCGTGATCACCATCCCTGGCTGTAGAGGGAGGGAACGGGGCATGTCTGGAGTGTCGTGGACGTCCATCCCAAGGTAATGGCCAACATGATGAGGGCAGTATTTTCGAGCAGCCTGGAAATGATAATTATCACAGTATTACTAGAGCAATAACTCCTAAAGGGGAAAGTTCCACATAGCATATGGATATATGAGCACGTGTTGACATACCTTCCCCATGGTTCCGTCAATTAGTTTTTCAATTTTTATTTATTAGAAAGCTAGACAGAGAGAGAGACAGACAGAGACAAAGATCGTCCATCTACTCATTCACTGCACAACTGGCTACAACTGCTAGAGCCTGGCCAGGCTGAAGTCAGAGAGCCTGACACTCAACCCACGTACTCTGGCCATCATCTGCTGCCTCCCTGGGTGCCCAGTAGCAGGAAGCTAGAATCAGAAGAGGAGCTGGAACTTGAACCCAGGCCCTGTGACACTGGATGTGGGCGTCTCAAGCAGGGTCCTGAGCACCAAATGCCTCCCACCCGCCAATTATGTTTAAGCTATTTTTGGGCAGATGATTAAGAGATAAACGGCTACCTCTTGGCTGGCGCCGCGGCTCACTAGGCTAATCCGCCGCCTGCGGTGCTGGCACCCTAGGTTCTAGTCCCGGTTGGGGTGCCAGTTCTGTCCTGGTTGCTCCTCTTCCAGTCCAGCTCTCTGCTGTGGCCCAGGAAGGCAGAGGAGGATGGGCCAAGTGCTTGGACCCTGCACCCGCATGGGAGACCAGGAGGAAGCACTTGGCTCCTGGCTTCAGATCAGCGCAGCACCGGTCGTAGCGGCCATTTGGGGAGTGAACCAACGGAAGGAAGACCTTTCTCTCTGTCTCTCTCTCTCTAACTCTGCCTATTAAAAAAAAAAAAAAAAAATGGCTACCTCTCGTATGCAGCACACCAATGGAATTTTAAATGAGTCACATTTCTGTTCTCCCTAATAAATATACTACACACATGCTAACTTGTGGAATCCCAGTAATAACTGTGGCAAATGAAAATCTCTTTCTTAGGGAAGAGGCAGATGTTAGAATAAATTGTCTTTTCAGTGCTCACACACACCCGCAGGAGGCCTACTCTGGAGACCCTAAATATCTCAGAGCATCTTGTGGGGGAGGCATAAGTACTGGGCGTTTTACCAGTGTGGAAGCTTCTGTAAGTTAGCTGGAGATTTGTTGGTCTAAGCAACAGGAAACCTAGAGCTTCTTTTCCATTGATAACAGAAGTCCTGGCAGCCTAAATTTGGAGGTGGAGGATGACCAATGGTCTGTCTGGCTTGACCACCTGGCATTTTAATTTAATTTCTTATTTTTTTTAAGATTTATTTTGTATTTATTTGAAAGGCACAGTTACACACACACACACACACACACAGAGGTATCTTTCATCTGCTGGTTCACTTCCCAGATGGCCACAACAGCTGGAGCTGTGCCAGACTGAAGCCAGGAGCCAGGAGCTTTTTTTGGGTTTCCCACATGGGTGCAGGGGCTCAAGCACCTAGGCCATCTTCCACTGCTTTCCTGGGCACATTGGCAGGGAGCTGGATTGGAAGTGGAGCAGCCAGGACTCAAACTGGTGCTCATACGGGATGCTGCTGTCACATGAGGTAGCTTTTATCCATGGTGCCACAATGCTGGCCCCTAGCATTTTAACTTTAAAGTTAAGGTTTTACAGAATACCATTATAATCTCGGTATAGGAAAAATTCATTCAGAGACATTGGTCACTGAACATATTGTTAAGTTTCAGCGATATGCAACAAACATTTGACCTTCAGAATCTCCACGGAAGGGTTAAGAGTTCCCTCTAGGGGTGGGCATTGAGGCACAGCAGTTAAGTTAAGCCGCATACCTGCATCCTGTGTCAGAGTGCTGGTTCACGTCCTGGCTCTTCCACTTCCAATACAGCTACCTGCTAATACATCCTGGGAACACAGCAGATAACAGCCAAGCATTTGGGTTCCTGCCACCCAAGGGGAGAACTGGATGGAGTTCCTAGCTCCTGGTTTGGGCCCAGCCCAGCCTTGGCTACTGTGGGCATTTGGAGAGTAAACTAGTGAATGAAAGATTTCTCTCACTTCTCTCTCTGACACTCTTTCAAATAAATACATGAATCTTTAAAACACATTTTTTTAAAAAGTTAACTTCTCTTTTTTTGTTGCTTTTAAATGCAATTTTAAATATTTATTACATTTTATATGAAAGAGAACTAGAGATAGAAAGGGAGGGATTTCCCATCTACTGGCTCACTCTCCAAATGTCTGTAACAGTCAGGGCGGGGTTAGGCTTAAGCCAGGAACCAGGACTTCAATCTGTGTGTCCCACATGGGTGACAGGGACCAAAGTACTTGAGTCATCACCTGCTGCCTCCCAGGGTGAGCCTTGGCAAGAAGCTGAGGCTGAGAGCAGAGTTGGTTTTGAACCCAGGCACTCTGATGTGGGATGTGGGTATACTACCCGGCAGCTAAACTGCTGGCCAAAAGCTCACTTCCTTTTTTTGTCTTTCTCTATCCTGTCTGCACTAGACTTCATTTTATGTTTTCTGAATACGAAGCTGGCTATGCACTCTGCAATGAATCAGAATGTGCTGCCACCTTCTGGAAGAAATGAGTACTGATTCTCTTTGTTTTATCCTTGTTGAAGCTAAGTCCTTGCAGAGAAAGCAAACCAAGACCATTTCTAAGTCTAATTAGCTTTACACGAGGTAAGAACCAAAGAGCGTGTTAGGCGTCAGTGAGAACGGGGTCCACAGAAGTGCAGTACCTTGAAGGCATTACTTTCCTTAGTGTTCCTCACAATCCCCAACGCTTCCAGCTGCTGTCCTGTCAGTGTCAGCATCAAGCTGTAGATGTTCTCCAAGCTTGTCCCAGGGGAGCACAGGGCCAGGCAGTTCTTCTGAATCTCTAGCACGGCTTCATAGAGCTCTGCCTGCGGGGCGGTGAACCTGGGGAGAGAAGAACCAATTCAGAAGAAGTCCGAACTCAGAACCATCTACTGCAAGACGTCTGCTTTTGTCTCAGGAGGGTGAGGACAAGGCAGGGTTGACTGCGCTCTCTAGTAAACACGATGCATTTCTGTGGACAGGATCTTGACCGTGCCCTGGGGGCTCAGCAGGAAGTGCAGCAATCCAAGTGACCAGCAGACGCTCAGCAGCTGAGGCTGGAAGGTGCAGCTGGCTGGGAACGCAGTCAAAAGGCCAGGCCAGGCGCCCTCTTGATACTTTCTAATACCTTAGAGTACAGGTACCACTGGAGGAGAAAGAGAAAAGAAGGAAAGCCTAGGGATCCACTCTGACAGCTGAAACAGATGTCACGGAAGAAACCAGTCAGGATCTCAGGTACAAGTAACTTACCGATACTTAAGTATCCTCAGAGTAACAACCTCTTTAGCAATCAGGTGAGGAAGAAGTGAGCTGTCTTAGTAGTATCTTCACACACTGCTGATGCGGATGTAAACTAGCACAGTAATTAAATCCAAGGCCTTAAGGCTGCTCATGTACCTGAGCTAGTGACTGTGCTCTATGGATGTGCCTAAGAAAATATTTTTAAATTTGAAAAAGTTAATGCACAAAAATGTGCACTGTGATTTCTGTAACTGGAAGACATCAGACAATTTCTAAATGTCCCCTAGCAGAATGGTTAAGTCTAACAACATAATAGTATAATGAACACCTATATACCCATCCCCCAGGTTCAACCATGATCAGCATTGCTATGATTTTACTGTCCCAAGACAGTACTATTAAATAATAATTATTTTTAAAAGATTTATTTGATAGAGTTACAGAGAGAGATCTTCTATCCATTAGTTTACTCCCCAAATGACTGCGACAGCCAGCAGGGGCTGGGCCAGGCTGAAGCCAGGAGCCAGGAGCTTCTTCTGGGTCTCCCACATGAGTGCAGGGGCCCCAAAGACTTGGGCCATCTTCCACTGCTTCCCCAGGCACATTAGCAAGGAGCTAGCTGGATGGGAAGTGGAGCAGTCGGGACTCCAATTGGCACCTGTATGGGATGCCAACACTGTAGATGGCAGCTTAACTTGCTGCACCACAGCACCAGCCCCCTAAACAATTATTTTTAACAGTTCACTTTATTTTTTAGATGTTATTTATTTTTATTTGAAAGGTAGAGCTACAGAGGCAGAGACAGAGAGAGAGAGAGATCTTCCATCCTCTGGTTCACTAACCAGACAGCACAATGCCCAGACCTATGCCGATCTGAAGCCAGGAGCCAGGAACTTCTTCATGGTCTCCCACGTGGGTGCAGGGGCAAGGACTCAGGCCATCTTCCACTGCTTTCCCAGGCCATAGCAGAGAGCTAGATCGAAAATGGAGCAGCCGGGATTCGAATCGGTGCCCATATGGGATGTTGGTACCACATGTGGTAGCTTTACCTGGTATGCCACAGCACTGGCTCCAACAGTGAATTTTTTTTTTTAAGAAGATTTATTTATTTATTTGAAAGAGTTACATAGAGAGGAGAGAGAGAGAGAGTGAGAGAGAGCAAGAGAAAGAGAGAGAGAAGTATTCTATCCAATGGTTCACTCCCCAGTTGGCCACAATGGCCGGAGCTGCACTAATCCGAAGCCAGGAGCCAGGAGCTTCTTCTGGGTCTCCCATGTGGGTGCAGGGGCCTAAGGACTTGGGCCATCTTCCACTACTTTCCCAGGCCACAGCAGAGAGCTGGATCGGAAGTGGAGCAGCTGGGTCTCAAACTGGTGCCCATATGGGGCTGCTCCACTTGATCCAGCTCCCTGCTAGTGGGCCTGGGAAAGCAGCGGAGGATGGCCCAAGTGTTTGGACCCCTGTCATCCATGTGGGAGTCCCAAATAAAGCTCCTTGCTTTGGCCTGGCCTAGCCCTAGCTGTTCATTTAGGGGAATGAACCAGCAGATGGAAGATCTCTTTCCATCTCTCCCTCTCTAACTCTGCCTTTCAAAAAAATGAATAAATAAATCTCAAGGGGCCAGTGCTGTGGCCTACTGGGTAAAGGCGCTGCCTGCAGTGCCAGCATCCCATATGGGTGCTAGTTCCAGTCCTGGCTGCTCGCTTCCAATCCAGCTCCCTACCAATGCTCCTGGGAAAGCATCAGAGGATGGCTCAAGTGCTTGGCCCCTGACCCACACTAGAGACCCAGAAGAAGCTCCTGGCTCCTAGCTTTGGAGAGGTCCAGCTCCAGCCCAGAACCAACAGATGGAAGAGCTCTCTGTCTCTCTCTCTCTCTGTAACTCTGCTTTCAAATAAATAAATAAATAAATCTTTTAAAAAATAATCTTAAAAAAATAACTTAGGACTACTTTTACAGCGTGTACAGTCATTTGTGTATGTTCTGCTAGAAGTGTCCATCAAGTCTCTTTGTGAGATACGTGTTTAGTGAAAATTTTATCCCAGTTGCTGGCTATCTATTTATTTTCTTAAGAGTCTTTCAATATACAGAACATTTTATTTTATTTTTTATTTATTTTTTTTAACAGAGTGGATAGTGAGAGAGACAGAGAGAAAGGTCTTCCTTTTTGCTGTTGGTTCACCCTTCAATGGCCGCTGCGGCCAGCGCACCGCGTTGATCCGAAGCCAGGAGCCAGATGCTTCTCCTGGTCTCCCTTGCGGGTGCAGGGCCCAAGTACTTGGGCCATCCTCCACTGCCTTCCCGGGCCACAGCAGAGAGCTGGCCTGGAAGAGGAGCAACCGAGACAGAATCCAGTGCCCTGACCGGGACTAGAACCCGGTATGCCGGCGCCGCAAGGCGGAGGATTAGCCTGTTAAGCCACGGCGCCGGCCAGTACATTTTATTTTGATGGTCTATTTTATTAATTCCATTTTGCGGTTACTCTATGAGTTCTTACAAAATTACAACATCCAGGGCTGGGCCAGGCTGAAGCTGGGAGCCTGGAACTCCCATCCAGTTCTCTTATGTGGGTGGCAAAAGTTCAATCACTTGGGCCATCCTCTGCTGCCTTCCCAGATGCATTAACAGGAAGCTGAATGGGAAATGGAGAAGCCAGACTTAAACCTATACTATAATTTGGGATACAGGCATCTCAAGTGGTAGTCTAACCCCCTATGCCACAATGCCCACCCTTCCACTTACTTATTCTTATGCTGATACCACATTGTCTTGATTACTGTAGTTTTATAGTAAATTTTAAAAAATATTTATTTATTTGAAAGGCAGAGTTACAGAGAGGCAGAGGCAGAGAAAGAAGTCTTCCATCCACTGGTTTTCTCCCCAAATGGCTACAATGGCCGAAACTGGGCTGATCCAAAGCCAGGAGCCAGGAGCTTCCTCTGGGTCTCCCATGCGGGTGTAGGGGTCCAAACACCTGGGCCATCTTCTACTACTTTCTCAGGCCATAGCAGAGAGCTGGATTCACAGTGGAGCAATGGGACTTGAACTGGCGTCCATATGGGATGCAGACACTGCAGGCGGCAGCTTTGCCCTCTATGCCACAGCACTGGCCCCCTGACCTTGTGTTCTTTTAAAAAGCTTATTTGATAGAGAGCAAGTACAAGCAAGCTCCCATCTGCTAGTTCATTATCCAAATGGCTGAACTGGCCAAGAATGGGTTGGCCAAAACCAGGAGCTGGAGCTTCATCCAGGTCTCCCTGTGGGTGGCAGGAACCTAACCCCTCGGTCCATCACTGCTGCCTCCCAGGTCTGCATTAGCAGCAAGCCAGTCAGGAGTCAGCTGGGCCCGGAGCCCAGGTCCTCTGATATGAAGGCACTGAATTAAGTGCTGGGTCAACTGCCCTCACCTGACCTTGTATTCGTTGTGTAAAAAAAAAACGTTTTTACGAGAGAAAAGAGCCAATATAATGGCCAATCTTTATTGGAAACGTCATAGCACATTTCGATCAGGTTGGTGCAGGGGCTGAGGGGTTATGATGGGTTCCCACAGCCAGGGCATCACTGGGTTTCGCCTCTGTGCAGGCAGGACCAGATGATGGCACTGCTGTCCTCACAGTCGCAGGTCACTATCTGCTTGTTGGTGACAGAAGGGACTGAATCAGGGTCTTCCTGGGTGCCTGAAGCTGCCTTTCGGGGTAGCACACTGTGCAGTCCAGTCCCTCCTGTGCAGCCACCGTGCCCTCCCGCTCTGGATCGACACCCTCCTGCCTGCAGCAGTGCCACATCCAGCCAACCTTATACTGGAGATCTTGGTATGCCTCTGTGCTCAGGGACACTTCTTGCCAATCTTTGTTGTTGTTGTTGTTTTTAAATAAAGATGTATTTATTTATTTGAGAGGCAGAGTTATAGATAGAGAGAGGGAGAGAGACAGAGAGGACTTCTATCCACTGATTCACTTGCCAGATGGCTGGGCCAGGAAAGAGTCAAGAGCTAGGAGCTTTGTCTGGGTCTCCCATGTGGGTGCAGAGGCCTGGGCACTTGGGCCATCTTCCACTGCTTTCCCAGAGAGCTGGATCAGAAATGAAACAGCTGGGAATGGAACTGGTGCCCATACGGGATGCTGGCACTGCAGGTGGAGGCTTAACGTACTATGCCACAGTGCCGACCCCCAATCTTTATTCCTTTTACTTCCTTTGCTTACCTTATTATCCAAACTTGGTCCTCCAGTACAAAGTTAAACAGAAATGAGAACTGTGGATTTCTTGTTTCTGATATTCTTCCCCCTTTACATTTTATTTGAAAGACAGAGAGAGAGCAAGAGAGAAAGCAATCTTCCACCTGTGGGTTCAGTCCCTAAATGTCCCCGACAGCCAGGTCTGGGCCAGGCCAAAACCAGGAAGGAATCTAGAACTTCTTCCAGGCATTACATAGGAATTGTGGGGCCTTAAGTACTTGAGCCATCACTGCTCCCACCCAGGATCCACATTATCAAGACACTGGAATTGGAAGCACAACCAGGGCTCTTTTTGCTTTTCAAATAAAAATGAAAAATAAAAAGTTCTTACAAATCATGAGTGAGTGATTAATTTCATAAAAGCTTTTTCTATAAATTTGGGTTTTGTTTTGTTTTGTTTTTTTTTTTTTTGCTATATTTTGGATGATGGACTATAATGATTTTTTAATGTGAAACTAACCTGGTGTAAATATTTTTGGTTATATATTTATATTGGTTATAAACCAGTATGTTGCTATATTCAATTTGCTAATATTTTGTTAAGATTTTTAAAAAAGATTTATTTATTTATTTGAAAGTTACAGTTACACGGGAGAGAAGAAGAAGGAAAGAGAGAGAGGTCTTCCATCCCCTGTTTCATTCCCCAATTGGCCGCAATGGCTGGAGCTGTGCTGATCTGAAGCCAGGAACCAAGAGCTTCCTCTGGGTCCTCCCTTGTGGGTGCAGGGGCCCAATGACTTGGGCCATCCTCTACTGCTTTCCCAGGCCACAGCAGAGAGCTGGTTTGGAAGTGGAGCAGCTGGGACTTGATCCAGCGCCCACACAGGATGCTAGCACTGCAGATGGTGGCTTTACTCGCTACGCCACAGCACCGGTCCCTTGTTAAGATTTCGGTGTCCATCTTCTTCAGGGGGAAATTGGTTAAAATGCCTTTTTTTGGTAATACTTTTACTCAGGTTTGGTATCATAGTTATGCTGGTTAAATCATGTTTCTCAAGAGAGTTTTCCATTTCATTTCAATTGCCATTTGACACAGAGTTGTTCACCACAGTATCATCCTTTTCATAACTAAGATTTGTAGTGATATTTCCTCTTTCATTGCAGATTATGATAAACTTTTTCCCTTGCTAGACAGTTTATCACCTTCAATTATCTTTCTAGGGAACAATATTTGGCCTTACAAATTTTTTCTATTGTTTGCCTTTTGTCTACTTCACTGATACCTGGTCTTATCTTCATTATTTCCTTCTTCCTTTTTAACTCCTGGCTTCATTTGCTCAATCTCTTAAAAAGCTTTTTGAGGTGGAAGGATGCATTCTTAATTTTAAACCTTTTTCAGTCTAATATAAACAGCTAAAGCTATAGATTTCTGTTTTAGCTGAATCCCCCAAATGCTGATATGTTTGGGATTTTCAATTGCAATCACACTGTAGTGTCTTCTTCTTTGGCCCAGGGATTATTTATGTGTTAAATATTTGGAGATATAACAACATAACTTATTGTTATGATTTTCTAATTTAATCCCACTGTAGTCAGAAAACATATTTTGCAAAAGTTGAACCTTTTGAAATTCATGAAGCTTAGTTTTGTGTATCAGCAAAAATCCAATTAGTGATTGCTCCGTGTGTACTTTAAAGAACATGTGTACTGCAGTTGCTGGGTAAAGTAGTTTACAAACATCAACACAATCAAGGTAGTTAATGTCACTCAGATCTTTTATATTCTTTTAAATTTTTATAGTTTTCCTATAAATTATTAAGAAACACATGTTAAAAACTCTTGTGATTGTGGAATTGTATATGTTGAATACTATAATTTTTTATTTAAACAATAAAATATCTTTTAATAATTTTTAAAAATTTCTTAGACTGAGTTTTCATCTGCTGGTTCACTCCCCAGATGCCCGCAACAGCTGGGGGTGGCCCAGGCTGAAGCCAGGATCTCCAGTTCTTCCACGTGGGTGGCAAAGAATCAAGTATTTGCGCCATCGTCCATTCTCCTCCAGAGAGTGCATTAGCATGAAGCTGGAATCGGAAGTGGAGTCAGGATTCACACCCAGGCATCTGACAGGGCATGCTGGCAAACCAAGCAGTTGTGTTAACTGGTAGTACAACTGCCCATCCCGAATGGCTTTAAAGAAATTAAGTTAAGAGAAAATACAGGGGCTGGCACTGTGGCACAGTGGGTAAAGCCGCCACCTGCAATGCCAGCATCCCATATGGGTGCCGGCTCAAGACCTGGTTGCTTCTCTTCCGATCCAGCTCTCTGCTGTGGCCTGGGAAAGCAGTGGAATATGGCCCAGGTCCTTGGGCCCCTGCGCCTGCATGGGAAGATCCAGAGAATCCTGGCTCCTGGCTTCAGATCAGCACAGCTCTGGCTGTTATAGCCAACCGAGGAGTGAACCAGCGGATGAAGACGCTCTCTCTGCCTCTCCTTTCTCGGTATAACTCTAACTTTCAAATAAATAAATAAATCTTTTAAAGAAAATACAGTTTTTTTTTTTTTTTAAAGACAGGCAGAGTGGACAGTGAGAGAGAGAGAGAGGGAGACAGAGACAGAGAAAAGGGTCTTCCTTTACCGTTGGTTCACCCCTCAATGGCCGCTGCAGCCGGCGCACCGCGCTGATCTGAAGCCAGGAGCCAGGTGCATCTCCTGGCCTCCCATGCGGGTGCAGGGCCCAAGCACTTGGGACATCCTCCACTGCACTCCCGGGCCACAGCAGAGAGCTGGACTGGAAGAGGGGCAACCGGGACAGAATCGGGCGCCCCGACTGGGACTAGAACCCGCTGTGCTGGCGCTGCTAGGTGGAGGATTAGCCTATTGAGCCGCGGCGCTGGCAGAAAAAGGAAAATACATAATATTTTATAATTACTAAAATATTACCATTTCTAGTGATCTGTCTTCTCTAGATTGAGAACTTTTTTTTTTTTTTTTTTTTTTTTTTGGACAGGCAGAGTGGACACAGAGAGAGAGAGACAGAGAGAAAAGTCTTCCTTTGCCGTTGGTTCACCCTCCAATGGCCGCCGTGCTGCGGCCAGCGCACCGTGCCGATCCGAAGGCAGGAGCCAGGTGCTTTCTCCTGGTCTCCCATGGGGTGCAGGGCCCAAGCACTTGGGCCATCCTCCACTGCACTCCCGGGCCACAGCAGAGAGCTGGCCTGGAAGAGGGGCAACCGGGACAGAATCTGGCGCCCCGACTGGGACTAGAACCCGGTGTGCCGGAGCTGCTAGGCGGAGGATTAGCCTGTTGAGCCACGGCGCCGTCGAAAACTTCTTTAACATTTTTATAGCATTTGTTAATTTCTTATTCTGCTGGCAGCAAATTTTTTCAAACTTTTAAATAATTTCTTTTTAAAAATTATTTATTTGAAAGGCAGAGTAACAGAAAGGGAGAGACTAAGAGAGAAAGAGAGAGATCGATCTTCTATCTGCTGGTTCAACTCACAAAATGGCCACAGTGCCTGGAAGTCCACTTGGGTCTCCCAGTAGGTGGCAGAGGCACAAGTAATAGGGCCTTCATCTGCTGCGTTCCCAGGTGGATTAGCAGGAAGATGGATCGTAAGTGGAGGAGCTGGGACCCCAACTGGCACTCAATGTGGGATAAGATCATTCCAAGGCGGCAGCATAACCTGTTGCGCCATGATGCCCGTCCTCAACAGCCACAAGTTTTGTTTTATCAGAAAACGCTTTTACTTTGCTGTCATTTAAGGAAGATTCTTTTGCTGAACAGACACCACACTGACTTAAAGATGTGCTTCCTTCCAGTGTCTTCTGGCCTCTACTGTTTCTGGCATCGCTCCTCCATTTCTCTCCAGCTATTTCCAAGATTGTTTTTTTGTCGTTATGAAGTCAGCAGTTTGATTATGACTGTAAGTAGGTGGGTGTTCTTTGTGTTTATCCTACTTAGGGTATGTTGAGCTTTTTGGATCCATAAGTCGGTGTCTTTTACCAGATCTGGGATGTTTTTGACCATTATTTCTCAAACATCTTTTCTGCCCTATTCTGTCCAATTAGGTATGTATCAGCAGTCTCTAAAATTTTATTCATTTTTCTACAGTGATATTTCTATTTCGTCAACCAGATAATTTCTATGTATCATCTTTCAGGGGCACGTTTACATAGTTCCTAACTATTTTTTGAAAACTCTCTGGTGCCTTTGATGTAGGAAAAGTCAGAGACAGAGTGTTCATAAACTGAAGGCCACACCAGCCCCACGTCCATGTAACCCTATCAACCCACCTGTCAATCCACTGACTCCTCCTCCTCTTACCTGGGACCTGGGGGCTGTACTATGTAACCACTCCCCTTTTCAAAGCTCAAAGAAGCCTGAGGAAGGGGAGAGGGATCTCTTTCTCTCTCTCCACCTCGTGGACCAGGACCCAGGATGAGCACAGCAGGGTATGGAATTCCCCTTTCACCTTTCCTGGCCCACTCTCCCTAAATGAAGCCCTCATGTGCCTGTGTATTCTTCTCACTTTGTACATAAACCTTATCACACTGCATGCTGTGTTTGTGCCTGTACTTAGAACTCTTCTCTAAGTGAAAGGCAAGAGCCTAGGATATTAATTTAGGCCCAATCTAGCCCACAACACCTTCAAATAGTTGTTTTTAAATTTTGTCTATATTTCACAACTAGTGTTATCTAAGGAGAATTAATCCAATCAAGTTATTCTATCATAACCTAATATTAATATTAAATATTAACATTAACATTAAATATTAGGTTATGATAGAATAAACTAATGGAATTAGAAAATACCTGAATTTATTAAAAGTAAGGAAAAAAGTGATATGATGAACAAAATAGTCTCAGAAAATAACCAGGACTTTACAAAGATCGTTAATCTGAGCTAGAAGGGTTTTATGTATTTCTGGATATTCATATTCCAACTCAGACCCTCATGAAGCAGGGAGACGTGTTATTCTGTAGACGCCTACCTGCCATTGACAGGCCACGTACGGGTGATGTCACTCACGTAGCAGGAAGACTCACAGCCTCCATCCAGAAGCACCATTTCCCCATCCTGGAACAAAGACAGCTGAAGTGAGTGACCTCAATGCCATACGTCATTTTCTTCTAATCTAAACTATGCCTTTTATTTAACAGAGCTCTAATCTAGAGGAAGCTTACCTCTGCTTCCTTCTCACAAGAAGCACGTCAAATCATTCTTTTTTTTTTTTTAAGCTTTATTTATTTATTTGAAAGTCAGAGTTACACAGAGAGAGGAGAGGCAGACAGAGAAAGAATGAGAGAGAGAGCGCACGAGAGAGAGCGAGCTTCTATCTAATGGTTTACTCCCCAGATGGCTGTAACGGCCGGAGATGTGCCGATCCAAAGCCAGGAGCCAGGAGCTTCCTCCAGGTATCCCATTTAGGTGCAGGGGCCCAAGGACTTGGGCCATCTTCTATTGCTTTCCTGGGCCATAGCAGAGAGCAGGACAGGATGTGGAACAGCCAGGTCTCAAACCGGCGCCCATATGGGATGCCGGCGCTTCAGGCCAGGGCATTAACCCACTGTGCCACAGCGCTGGCCCCAGATAATTCTTTAAAATTTTATTTATTTATTTGAGAGACAGAGTTACAGAGAGAGACAGAAAGAAAGAATCAGATAATTCTTTCAAATGAATTCATACTGTTCAAAGGTGGCACTATAGAGTGGTTAAGTACCTAGGCTTTGGAATCATGCTTGGGTTTGAATTACTAGGTATAAATATTAGCATATCACAAAAGTTATCATTGTTAATCTTTTTTAAAGATTTACTTTATACATTTGAGAGACAGAGTTATAGAGAGAGCTAGGGACAAAGAGAGAGGTCTTCCATCCACTGGTTCACTCTCTAAATGGCCATAATGGCTAGAGCTGAGCCAATCTGAAGCCAGGAGCCAGAAGCTTCTTCCAGGTCCCCAACGTGGGTGCAGGGGCCCAAGGACTTGGACCATCTTCCACTGCTTTCCCAGACATCAGCAGAGAGCTGGATCGGAAATGGAGCAGCCAGGACTTGAACCAGTGCCCATATGGGATGCTGGCACTGCCGGCCAGAACTTTAACTCTCTCTGAAACAGTGTTGGCTCCTATCATTGTTAATTTTTTAAAAAAGATTTATTTATTTATTTAAAAGTCAGAGTTACACAAAGAAGGAGACACACACACACACACACACAGAGAGAGAGAGAGAGAGAGAGAGAACGAGAGCGAGAGCGAGAGCGAGAGAAGAGTCTTCCATCTGCTGGTTCACTCCCCAAATGGCTGCAATGACCAGAGCTGCGCTGATCTGAAGCCAGGAGCCAGGAGCTTCTTCTGGGTCTCCCACATGGGTGCAGGGGCCCAAGGATTTGGGCCATCTTGTACTGCTTTCCCAGGCCACAGCAGAGAGCCGGATTGGAACTGGTGCCTATATGGGATGCCAGCACTGCAGGTGACGGCTTTACCTGCTATGCCACAGTGCTGGCCCCTCACTGTTAATTTTAATATTGCTATGTAAGTTGGTATCCTGGGCCTTATTCAAATATAATTACCTTTACCATTTAACTTTGGAATATCAGTTCTACTCATGTTTGCTCTCATAATACATATGGTGAAAGAAGAAAATTTGGGGATTTTTCTGTCTTACTACTATTCATGTAATATATATATATATATATATATATATATATATATTTTTTTTTTTTTGACAGGCAGAGTGGACAGTGAGAGAGAGAGACAGAGAGAAAGGTCTTCCTTTTTGCCGTTGGTTCACCCTCCAATGGCCGCCACGGCCGGCCCGCTGCTGCCGGCGCATCACGCTGTTCCGAAGGCAGGAACCAGGTGCTTCTCCTGGTCTCCCATGGGGTGCAGGGCCCAAGCACTTGGGCCATCCTCCACTGCACTCCCGGGCCACAGCAGAGAGCTGGCCTGGAAGAGGGGCAACCAGGATAGAATCCGGTGCCCCAACCGGGACTAGAACCTGCTGTGCCAGCGCCGCTAGGCGGAGGATTAGCCTGTTGAGCCACGGTGCCGGCACTATTCATGTAATATTGAAATGATCTATGTTGCAGGCTAAGCCTCCACCTGCGGTGCTGGTTTGTGTCCTGGTTGCTCCTCTTGGGATCTCCTCTTGGGATCCAGCTCTCTGCTGTGGCCTGGGAAGGCAGTAGAAGATGGCCAAGTACCTGGGCCCCTGTGCTCAGCAAGGAGACCCAGAAGCAGCTCCTGGCTCCTGGCTCTGGCCCAGCTCTGGCCGTTGTGGCCTTCTGGGGAATGAACCAATAGATGGAAGAACTTTCTCTCTGTCTGTGGCCCCACCTCTCAAATAAATACATATCTAAAATCTTAAAAATAAATAATTAAAAGAAATGATCCATGTCCTCAAAGGCAAATCTTATTTATATCTAAATAAGTACAAAATCTTGGACAAAACAGAATCACGCTCAAATAAGTACATATATAGTAATGGCAACTTCAAATAATGGATGTAGCTTTTATGTCAATAAGAACATATTTCCTACTAGAAAATAACCAGATATAACATAAAAATAGTTTATGAAATGCTGACATTATACAGTATAACTGACCTATTGCTCTTTTTCTAAAAAAAAAAAGATTTATTTTATTTATTTGAAAGAGTTACAGGGAGAGGCAGAGACAGAGAGAAAGGTCTTCCATCCTCTGGTTCACTCTCCAAACGGCTGCAACAGCCGGAGCTGAGCTGATCCGATGCCAGGTACCAGGAGCTTCTTCTGGGTCTCCCATGTGGATGTAGGGGCCCAAGGATTTGGGCCATCATCTACTGCTTTCTCAGGAGAATTAATAGGGAGCTGGATCAGAAATGGAGCAGCTGGGACTCAAACTGGTGCCCATATGGGATGCTGATGCTGCAGCCCGGGACTTTAACCCACTGCACCACAGCACAGCCCCTTGCTGCTCTTCATAAAAAGACAGCCTATGGGGGTTGGCACTGTGGTGCAGCAGGTTAGGCCACCTGTGATACCACATCCCATATGGGTGCTGGTTTGAATTCCGGCTGTTCTGCTTCCATCCAGTTCCCTGCTAATGGTCTGAGAAAAGCAGCAGAGGACAGCTTGTGTATCTGGGCCCCTGACACCTACGTGGGAGACCTGGGTCAAGTGCTTGGCTCTTAGCTTTGGCCTGGCCCAGCCCTGGCCATTGGTTGTGGCTATCTGGGGAGTGAACCAGCAGATGGAAGATCTCTCTCCCTCTCTTTCTGTGAAACTCTGAGTTTCAAATAAATACATTTTTAAAACGAAACAAACAAAAAAAAAAAGAGGCAGTGTTTGAGAATTTTATAGAACTGAGGAAAGACATAAGCTGACAGACTGAGGAAACAAGAATACATTTACATAAGATATCTTTTTTAATACATAATAAAACTGATGAATATTAAAGATCTTAAAAGCAATCAAAGTGGGGCTGGCGTTCTGGTGCAGTGAGTTGAGCTACCGCCTGCGAAGCCGGTGTCTTGTATGGGCACTTAGTTCCAGTCCCTTCACTTCTGATCCAGCTCCTTGTTATTGGGCCCAAGAAAGCAGCAGAGGACGGACTAACTCACATGGGAGACCAGATGGAGATCCAGGTGCCTGGCTTTAGCCAGGCTCAGCCCTGGTTCACTTGTCTATTTGGGGAGTGAGCCCCCAGATAGAAGATCTCTCTCTCTCTCTCTCTCTCTCTCTGTTTATCCTCTCTGTAACTCTGCTTTTTGAATAAATAATTTTTTTGAAGCAGTCAAAGCAACAACAGATAGTTTTTGTAAAGCAGCAACTTGGAAAGTCAAAAGACAAGGGAATAATATATTCAAATTTATGACTAAAAATAATTGTCAATCTAGGATGGTTTTCTTAGCACAGCCATCCTTCATGAAAGAGAATGAAACAATATTTTCAGCTAAACAAAACCAGATGTTCATCAGCAACAGACCTTCATGCAGAGGTTTTCTTTTTTCTTTTTTTATTTGTTACAGATTTATTTATTTGAAAGGCAGAGTTACAGACAAAGGAAGAGATAGAGAGGGCGGGAACTTCTACTGGCCAATTTACTTCCCAGATGGCCGCAATGGCAGGAGCTGGGCCAGACACAAGTCAGGTGCTTTTTCCAGATCTCCCACGTGGGTGGCAGGGGCCCATGCACTTGGGCCATCCTCCGCAGCTTTTCTCAGGCCATTAGCAAGGAGCTAAATCAGAAGTGGAACAGCCAGGACATGAACTGGTTTCCAAATGGGATGCTGGCATCACAGGCGGTAGCTTTACCCACTATGCCACAATGCTGGTCCTGGAAAATAACTATTTTTTCTAAACAAAAATATTTAGTTAGGGTGCTGGCATTGTGGCTCAGTGGGTTAAGCTGCTGCTTATAATGCTATATCCTATACTGGAGCGCTGGTTCAAGTCCCAGCTGCTCCACTTCAATCCAGCTCCCCGCTTATGTGCCAGGGAAAGCAGCAGAAGATGGCTCAAGTGTTTCAGCCCCTGCCACCCATGTGAAAAACCTGGATAGAGTTCCAGGCTCTTGGCTTCAGCCTGGACCAGTCCTGGCCACTGCAGCTATTTGGGGAGTGAACCAGCAATGGAAGATCTCTGTTTCTCCCTCTCTCTTTAACTCTTCCTTTCAAATAAACAAATATTTACAAAAATATTAACGAAAGCGGCATTGCTTTACATTTTTGTAAATCTCTGTCTGGTGGAACAGAAGACAGCTGCAGTCTCCCAACTGCTCCTGCATTCAGTCTGCTCTGTTATCCGAAAGCCTCCGGGTCCTCCACTGTGCGCCTGTGAGAGGAGAGGGAGGAGGCACACACTGTCTTGGTGTACTTGTAAAAATATGTTTAACCTCATGGAATACATATAGCAATTAAAATGAGCACACTACAGCTCTGTACCATAATATATTACTGTATGAAAGAAGACAAAATCAGATTTCAAATATACAAAATTCAGAAATAAGCAAAATGAGGGCAGGCACTGGGCCCAGAGGTTAGGTTGCTATTTGGGATCCCGCACTGCTCATCAGAGTGCCTTGTCTGAGTTCCGGCTCCTCTGCTTCAGGTCCAGCTTCCTGCTAATGAACACCCAGGGAGGGAGCAGATGAGCAGATGATGGCTCCAGGACTTTGGTCCCTGCCACCTATGTGGGAAATACAAATTGAGTTCCAGGTTCCTGGCTCCAGCCTGGCCCAGTCCTGGAAGCTGTGGGCATTTGGGTAGTAAAACAGCAGATGAAGAGATGGGACATCTCCTTCTCTCAAATAAAATGCAAAAAACAAACAAACAAACAAAAAAAAAACACAACAACAAAAAACAAAAACCAAAAACCAACTATGTTAAGCTATTATTTATTCATTGCAAAACAAAAACAATTATCATGAATATCAATGGTTTAAGTACAGTGGTTATCCTGTGGGAAATGCTTCTTGGGAATGGAGGGGATAGCAACATCCTATTTTGGGAGTTATGAACTTTTCTGCAAAGGGTGGGCAGTAAGTAGTTTACTTTGTGGACCATGCTGTCTCCAGTGGAACTAGTCAACTTTCCCAGTTAGCCAGGAAGCAGGAACGGCTGCATTCCAAGAAAACTTTATGTACAGAAACAGGTGCAGGCTGGATTTGGTGTGAGGGGGGTAGTGTGCCAATAACCTGTTCTATTCTTAGAGCTGGGTAATGGTTAGATGGGTGTTCACTTTATAATTTACCCATTAATGTTTTATTCTTTGTCTAGTAGGAAATTTATATTTAATTTATTTGTAAAGATTTATTTATTTGAAAGGCAGAGAGAGACAGAGAAAGAAAGATCTTCTATCTACTGGTTCACTCCCCAAATGACTGCAATGGTCTGGGCTGGGCCAAGCCGAAGTCAGGAGCCTGGAACTCCATCCAGGTCTCCCTCGTGGGTGACAAGGGCCTAAAAGCACTTGGGCTGTCTTCTGCTGCTTTCCTAGACACATTAGCAGGGAGCTGGATTGGAAGAAGAGCATATAGGACTCATACTGGTGCCCATATGGGATAATAGCATTGCAGACAGAGGAGCCACAATACAAGCCATGGAAAATTACATTTTATAATAAAAACCATATGAAGAAAGGAAAGTTGTGGAGAGGTTAGGGATGGGGGTGGGGCTCAATACAGTAAAGATACTGAATTTGCTGAAAAGTCCACAAAGGAGAGTATCAGGTCCAAATAGTTATAAAGATATGTTCTAAGAAATTTTTAAGAAACATTAATTCAAGCTATTCCATAATGTTATAAAAAAGGAGAGACTATTCATATGGGCTTAGTTTGATTTTGATATGAAACCACAAAATGACACTGTAAGAAAGAAAAATTATACACCAGCCTCACTCATGAACACATCAGAATGTCCTGGAGCAGGTGTTTGATGTACTGGTTAAGACACTGCTTGGGGTCTAGCTCTGTGGCGCAGGTTAATCCTCCGCTTGCGGCGCCGGCATACCATATGGGCGCCGGTTCTAGTCCTGGCTGCCCCTCTTCCAATCCAGCTCTCTGCTGCGGCCTGGGGAAGCAGTACAGGATGGCCCAAGTCCTTGGGCTCTTGCACCCACATGGGAGACCAGGAGGCACCTGGCTCCTGGCTTCAGATCGGTACAGCTCCGGCCGTTGTGGCCATCTGTGGAGTGAAGGAAGGAAGACCTTTCTCTCTGTCTCTACCTCTCACTGTTTGTAACTCTACCTCTCAAATTAAAAAAAAAAAAAAAAAAAAAAAAAAAAAAAGACACTGCTTGGGGGACCAGTATTGTGGCATTGAGGGTAAACCTGCCTGTCATGCTAGCATCCCATATGGGCACTGGTTTGTGTCCCAACTGCTCCACTTCTGATCGATCCATCTCCCTGCTAATGGCCTGGGAAAGGCCATGGAGGATGGCCCAAGTGTTTGGGCCCCTGCCACTTATGTGGGAGACCCAGAAGAAGCGCCTGGCTCTTGGCTTCAGTCTGGCCCAGCCCTGGCTGTTGCAGCCATTCGAGGAGTGAACCAATGGAATGACGATCTCTGTCTCTCCCTCTTTCTCTGTAACCCTGGCTTTCAAATCAATTAATCTTAAAAAAATTTTAAAAAGACACGGGCTGGGATGCCTGCATGCCATCCCGGAATGCCTGGTTTGAGTCCTGGCTCCACGCCTCATCCTGGCTCCCTGCTCATGCGCACCCTGGGAGGCAGCAGTGATGGCTGCAGTACTTAGGTCCCCGCCAGCCACACAGGAAACCCAGACCGAGTTCCTAGCTCCTCTCTTCAGCTTGGCCCAGTTTCGGCTGTTGTGGGCATTTGGGGAGTAAACCAGTGGATGGGGGATCTCTGCTTCTGCCTTTCAAATAAATATAATAAAGGAAAATATTTTAAAATCACAAATAAAATATTACTAAGTTAAAACTAGTAGTGCTAAAGTTAATAAAATATGCTCAATTTCACTGGTAATTAGGATAATTAAGACTACAATGGCAGAAATTAAGAAGTCTGATAATACCAGGGGATAAAGAAGATGTGGTCAACCAATTACACACAGATGGTGGAAGCATAAACAGTACCAATACTCAGAAAAATAAATTATTATGAGTTAAAAAAACAGTCACAGTGGGATAGCATAGAATAGGGTACATAAGTAGGCACAATGTTGCTAAAATGTTTTGGCTCTAAGGTTGAGCTAAGGATGAGTAACTGCCTCATGAGTACTAATTTTTTTTTAAAGATTTATTTTATTTATTTGAAATACAGAGTTACAGAGAGAGAGAGAGAGAGAGAGAAAAGTCTTCTATCCGCTGGTTCACTCCCCAGATGGCCACAACAGCCGGAGCTGCGCTGATTTGAAGCCAGGAGCCAGGAGCTTCTTACGGGTCTCCCACGCAGGTGCAGGGGCCTAAGGACTTGGGCCATCCTCCGCTGCTCTCCCAGGCCATACAGAGAGCTGGATGGGAAGAGGAGCAGCTGAGACTAGAACCAGAGCCCATATGGGATGCCTGTGCTTCAGGCCAGGGCTTTAACCCGCTGGGCCACAGCACTGGCCCCATGAGTACTCATTTTTTAAAAAACTATGCTATTGGCTGGCGCTGTGGCTCACTTGGCTAATCATTCGGCTGCAGCGCTGGCATCCCATGTGGGTGCCGGGTTCTGGTCCCAGTTGCCCCTCTTCCAGGCCAGCTCTCTGCTGTGGCCCGGGAAGGCAGTGGAGGATGGCCCAAGTGCTTGGGCCCTGCACCCTCATGCAAAGACCAGAGGAAGCACCTGGCTCTTGGCTTTGGATTGGCGCAGCACACCAGCCGCAGCATGCCAGCCATGGCGGCCATTTGGGGGGTGAACCAACGGAAAAAGGAAGACTTTCTCTCTGTCTCTCTCTCTCTCTCACTGTCTAACTCTGCCTGTCAAAACAAAACAAAACAAAAAAACCACCAAAAACCTTTGCTGTTAGGGCTGGTGTTGTGGTGCAGCATATTAAACTGCTGCAAGCAATGCTAGCATCTCATATGAGTGCAGGTTCGAGTCCTGGCTACTCCACTTCCAATCCATCTTCTTGCTAATATGCCTAGGAAAGCAACGTTAACATCCCATGTCAGAGTGCTGGTTTGAGTCCTGGTTGTTCTGCTTCCAATCTAGCTCCATGCTAATATGCCTGGGAAGGCAACAGAAAATGGCTCAAGTGCTTGGGATCCCTGCTACCCACTTGGGAGACTTGGATGGAGTTCTGGGCTCCTGGCTTCAGCTTGGACTAGCCCAGGCAGTTGTGGCTATTCAGGGAGCGAACCAGCAGATGGAAGAACTTTAGCTTTCTTTTGTGTCATTCTGCATTGCAGGAAGATAAATAAATAAATAAATTTTAAAACAAATGCCATATAATTTATCTGTCTGCTACATTTATGTTTGTGAATTAACTGAATATTAAAATAGATAATTAGGAAACAGACTTAAAGGATACACAATTATTCACTTGCAGAGTCCCGTCAGAAGAAAACTATAAAAAGTATGTTTCCTCATAGCCAATAATGTTTTCTTAAAATCCTCCTGCCTCAAAAACACATCGGCCCACCACTGTGGATGCAAGTGCTTAGAGGAGTGTGATGAAATGAACAGACGAGTTAGAGGGGAATATGTGGCTATGTGCAGAGGGCCCAATGTGAGGATCAGATGAGATAATGTCTACAGAGCAATTTATAAAGAATAAAATACTTTTCAAATGGTACTCAGTCTGTGAGAGCTGACGGTCAGGGTGCAGGGAGGTCAGTGGCTTCCACTGGCAGATCTGGACCGAGCGGGAGCTGACGGTCAGGGTGCAGGGAGGTTAGTGGCTTCCACTGGGAGACCTGGACCAAGCGGAAGCTGACGGTCAGGGTGCAGGGAGGTTAGTGGCTTCCACTGGGAGACCTGGACCGAGCAGGAACTGACGGTCAGGGTGCAGTGAGGTTAGTGGCTTCCACTGGCAGATCTGGACCGAGCGGGAGCAGTGCTGAAGCACATTTCGTGTACCTTGATGAGCTGATTGTTCTTCACATAGTGCAAAGTATTGGACCGGTTACCACCAGCAACCACGGGTGGGTAGGCTAAGATGTCAGCGCCCCGAGCCCGGCATTCAAATTCAAACTGTGGAAACAACAAGGAGGGATGACTCAAAGGATTTCTGTATTTCCACTCCAGCCCAGTCTCTCTTCAACAGCTGTACCTCCAACCTGGCACTTACCCCAAGTCACGACTGGAACACTAGTCATCGTATCTAAACCAACTTCTTATGCTGTAATTGCAGACCGTTTCTTTTATTCCCACCCCACACACTATAATCTATGCTATATCCTGTTCTTCAATCTCGTTATCGCTATTATTGTTGATGCTTGTTTATGTATTTTCATCTATCTAAAAGGCTGAGTGACTTGGGGATGTGGGGAAAGGGAGAAAGGGGAGCGAGAGAGACAAGGAGGGACAGAAAGAGAGGGAGAGGAAGAGGCAGAAGGAGAATTGGGGGGGGGGAGAAAAAGGAGGGAGAGAGAGACAGAGACTGATCTTCTATCCATTGGTTCACTGCCCAAATGCTTGTTAATAGCCAGGGTTAGGCGAGGCTGGAGCTAGAGGCTTGGAACTCCATTCTGGTCACCCATGTGGGTGACAGGGGTCATCTTCTACTGCCTCCCAGGATATGTTAGCAGGAAGCTGGATTGGAAGCAGAGGTTCTGGGAGTTGAACTAGCACTCAGCTATGGGATGCGGGTTTCCCAGGGGGAAACTTAATGACTGTGCCAAACATTATTACTTTTAAATTTATATTTTTTATTTATTCAAAAGGCAGAGAGAGCAAGAGCGAGGTAGATCAATTTTCTGTTCTTTGGTTCACTCCTCAATGGCCTCTAACACTTAGGGCTGGGGCAGGCTGAAGCTGGGAGCCTGGAACTTCCATTCAGGTTCTCCCACATGGGTGGAGGGACCCAAGCACTTCAGCCATCCCTTGCTGCCTTCCAGGTGGAAAGTAGCAGAAAGCTGGATAGAAAGCAAGATGAGATGTGGGCATCCCAAGAGACATTTTAACCACTGTGCCAGACTCCCACCCCTCAACTCCATGAACAAATCTGTTCCTATCGAGTGTTCCCTATATTTCCAATGCTTTTCAAATTAGGTCCAGAAGAGGACAGAAAATCCATGAAGGCTGAGTCCAGAGATACAATAATGTATGGTTATTGTTTGTTTATTCTTATTTAAACACTGAAATACAGCTGACATTTTTAACAATAGTTCTAAATTACTAATCTTGAAGTTCAAAATGCTACCAATCTAAACGCTCTGGAAAAGTGAAAAAGGATGCGAGGCAAACGGAATCCTCCCAGCGTCGCTGCTCCAGGAGGGAGGTGGAAACTGCTGAGCACCTGCCACGATGTACGCACCCCTGCTGACGGTTCTGCCCTTATATCTGCCTGGACAAAGCTTTATTCTTCGCATCCCATCTTGGTAAGTCTTTCCTCCATCTGCTCTGCTCTGACACTTTCTTCTCTAATCTGTAGCAATGCATTCACCTAATAAATCATCAAAGACATCTGAGAACCAAATCCTCCCCAAGGACATCTGGCTACCACCATCCCAGTCAACTGCATGCCATCTGCACATGGTGACACTGCATCACACTGGCCTCCAGCAATACCCTTCCAACCCTCTGAGGCTCACCTTCGCATAAAGAAAGGCCTCCTCCACGGGGGCTTTACTGGCAAACATGGTCTCTACGAAAGCCTGCAAAAAGAAAGGAGTAAGAAAAGAAAACAGTCAGCTATGCCACTTACTCAAACATTTGAAACACTTCAAATAAAAAGCACTTTTGTTCCAATTTTGCCAACCTGAAGTTGTGACTCTGTAATAACAGTTTTCTGAAGAAAAAAAATATTGCTTTGAAGACTAATTCACTAATGACAGATTTCATTGAGGGGCATCCAACCTTCCCACTCAGAATAGACATCGAATGCCAGGATAAGCAACATGCAAATTGCGTCCCTTCCAAAATTCATGTTGAAAGTCAATCCCCAGGGGCCAGCACTGTGGCACTGCAGGTAAAGCCGCCATCTGCAGTGCCAGCATCCCATATGGGTGCCAGTTCAAGACCCAGCTGCTCCACTTCTGAGGCAGCTCTCTAGTATGGCCTGGGAAAGCAGTGAAAGATGGCCCAAGTCCTTGGATCCCAGCACCCATGTGGGAGACACAGAGGAAACTCCTGGCTTCGGATCGGCCCAGCTCCAGCCCTTGTGGCCATTTGGGGAGTGAACCAGGGGATGGAAGACCTTCTCTGTCTTTCCCTCTCACTGTCTTGTAACTCTACCTCTAATTTAGGTCACTGATCCATTTTCAGTTAATTTTGCATATGATGTCATGTAGGGGTACAACTTAATTCTTTTGCATATGGAAATCCAGTTGCCCTAGCACACTTGACTCATCCTTTTAAAAAATTTTTATTTTCCTTCATCTTTTTAATACTGACTCATTCTTAATCACGAATATGGCTGAATTTTTTGGGAAAAAAAAACAAAGATTCTGATAAAGGAGATAAGAATGAAATGATGTCCCAAGCCATCCTTGGTTTGAAGTAGCACATTCCACAATCAATGGAATCTAAAAACGATAGAATCTGAACTCCATAAGGTAGCAAACTGGATTAGAAGGAAACTACGAATTGAAGGCAGATCTGCTAAACATTCAGTGGTGTGATCACCGCCTCAGGGATGGCGAAAGAGTAAGTTCAGGAGCTCCTGCAGATGAACGTGACTCTGGTCAACAGAGAGAGCTCCAACCAGAACCTGGATCACCATAATTTTATTTTATTTATTTATTTATTTATTTTTCACAGGCAGAGTGGACAGTGAGAGAGAGAGAGACAGAGAGAAAGGTCTTCCTTTGCTGTTGGTTCACCCTCCAATGGCCGCCGCGCTGTGGCCAGCACACCGTGCTGATCTGAAAGCAGGAGCCAGGTGCTTCTCCTGGTCTCCCATGCGGGTGCAGGGCCCAAGCACTTGGGCCATCCTCTACTGCACTCCCGGGCCACAGCAGAGAGCTGGCCTGGAAGAGGGGCAACCAGGACAGAATCCGGCGCCCCGACCAGGACCAGAACCCGGTGTGCCGGCGGCACTAGGCGGAGGATTAGCCTGTTGAGCCACGGCGCCAGCCGTGGATCACCATAATTTTAGATGAGCCAGCCATCCAGCAAAATTTGTTACAACTGAAATAATTCAGGAGGCAAGATAATGATGGAGAGTAAGAAGCCATGGAAGTAGAGGATATTCAGTGAAGGAAATAAGCCATTTTTCTACATTATTACCTACATACGAATGTCCTAATGAATTCTTATTAAGAATTTGTGATCAGGGTCCAGCATTGTGGTGTAACTGGTTAAGCTGCCACTTGCAATGCTGGCAACCCTTTTGGGCACTGGTTCAAGACACAGCTGCTTTACTTCCAATCCAGCTTCCTGATAATGTGCCTGGGAAAGGAGTGGAAGATGGCCCAAGTCCTTGGGCCCCTTCCCCCCTTTTGGAGACCTGGAAGAAGATCCTAACTCCTGGCTTCAGTCTGGAACAGCCCCTGCCATTGTAGCCATTTGGGCAGTGAACCAGCAGATGGGAGATCTCTCAATCTTTCCCCTTCTCTCTCTGATTTTCAAATAAATACATTTTTTATTTTATTTTTTATTTTGAGATCAGGGCCAGCATTTCTGGCTTTGAACAGAGCTGAGTAAGTGGGTACATTTGGGCTCACTTTAGTCACAGGGAAATCCCTAGCATACCAAAATGGAGTAAGGGAGGGGTCAACCACATATATTCCCAAGTCGGGCAATTATCCCGTCCCTGCCTTGGCAAACACTCAGCCTCTACTGAAGCTGCAGAAATGCTATGGGTGCAGGCAGTACTGTACTGGCTGTAAGACAGAAACCAGCTCCCTCATGAGGTGCCGCTCTCCTAAGTTGTAACTGACACTGTGACAAAAGTACCACCAACACGGACTTGATATATGACTTTGCTGCTGGATCTCAGGAAGATATATAAAAAGGCAGTTTAAAAAACATTCACACCAACTTCTGGGACAAAAAAATAATAGTAAGTTTGAGATTTTTACAAAAGAAATGAAGTCCAGAAAAGGGGTATGAAAAAATGAAGTCAGGTCCTATCTTTTTTTTTTTTTTTCCACAGGCAGAGTTAGACAGTGAGAGAGAGAGACAGAGAGAAAGGTCTTCCTTTTCCATTGGTTCACCCCCCAGTGGCCACTGCGGCCGGTGCACCGCGCTGATCTGAAGCCAGGAGCCAGGTACTTCTCCCGGTCTCCCATGTGGGTGCAGGGCCCAAACACTTGGGCCATCCTCCACTGCCTTCCCAGGCCACAGCAGAGAGCTGGACTGGAAGAGCAGCAACCGGAACAGAATCCAGTGCCCTGACCGGGACTAGAACCCGGTGTGCCGGCGCTGCAGGTGGAGGATTAGCCTATTGAGCTGTGGCGCCGGCCCCAGGTCTTATCTTACAGCATGCATAAAAAATAACTCAAAGTAGATCAAAGGGGTGTGGCACTGTGGCTGCTTGTGATATCCCATTATCAGAGAGCTGGCTTAGTCCCAGCTACTGTACTTCTGATCCAGTCTCCTGCTAAATGCACCTAGGAAAGGAGTCAATTCAGGTCCAAGTGGTCCCTGCCGACCAGTGGGGAGACCTCTGATGGAAATTCCTGGTTCCCGGCTTCGGTCTGGCTTACACCTTACACCATCAGATGGAAGATTTGTCTGTCTCCGTTGCTCAGACTTCCAAATTCATTAATTAATCAATCTTTAAAAAATGGATCAAAGACTCATAAGTTAAAATCACAAAACTCTTAGAAGGAAACAGGAAAATCTTTGTGATACTGGATCTGATTTTGTGAATATGTGACCAAAAGCACAGGCTACAAAAAGATAAACTGGGAGTCAGCATTGTGACATAGCAGGTAAAGCCACTGGATGCAATACCGGCATCACATATGGTTGGAGATTTGAGTCCCAGCTGTTCCACTTCTGATCCAGCTCCCTGCTAATGCCCCTGAGAAAGCAGCAGCAGATTATCTAAGTCCCTGGGCCCCTGCCAGCCAGGTGAGAGACCTGGAAAAAGCCCCTGGCTCCTGGCTTCAGCTTGGCCCAGCCCCGGTAGCTGTGGCCCCTGGGAAGTGAAGCAGCAGATGGAAGGTCTGCTCTCTGTCTTTCTTCTCTCCCTGTAACTCTGCCTATCACATAAATCAATCTTTAACAAAGACAGATAAACTGGACTTCCTAAAAAACAATGTTGTCTCCCAAATGACACTGTGAAGAGAGAAAAAAGCTATCTGTCAACGAGAAAAAATTTGGAAATCATATATACATCTAACAAGGGATAGAAATATAGAATATATAAGAATTTTAACAACTTGACAAAAAAAAGCAATTAAAAATGGAGGTGGGTGTTCAGCGCAGGGGCTAGGATGCCACATGAGATGCCTAGGTTTAAGTTCCTGCTAACGTGCACCCTGGAGGCAGTAGATGATGATTCAAGTGTCAAGTCCCTCCGCCTGTATGGGATCTCCAGACTGAGGATGATTCAAGTGTCAAGTCCCTCCGCCTGTATGGGAC
The DNA here is from genome assembly GCF_033115175.1 of Lepus europaeus. Classification (NCBI taxonomy): domain Eukaryota; kingdom Metazoa; phylum Chordata; class Mammalia; order Lagomorpha; family Leporidae; genus Lepus; species Lepus europaeus. The sequence goes on from NC_084836.1 coordinate 6,825,968, forward strand.
CTCCAGACTGATGATGACTCAAGTGTAAGTCCCTCAGCCTGTATGGGACCTCCAGACTGATGATGACTCAAGTGTCAAGTCCCTCCGCCTGTATGGGACCTCCAGACTGATGATGATTCAAGTCCCTCCGCCTGTATGGGACCTCCAGACTGATGAGGATTCAAGTGTCAAGTCCCTCCGCCTGTATGGGACCTCCAGGCTGATGATGACTCAAGTGTCAAGTCCCTCCGCCTGTATGGGACCTCCAGACTGATGATGACTCAAGTGTCAAGTCCCTCTGCCTGTATGGGACCTCCAGGCTGATGATGATTCAAGTGTCAAGTCCCTCTGCCTGTATGGGACCTCCAGACTGATGATGACTCAAGCGTCAAGTCCCTCAGCCTGTATGGGACCTCCAGACTGATGATGACTGAAGTGTCAAGTCCCTCCGCCTGTATGGGACCTCCAGGCTGATGATGACTCAAGTGTCAAGTCCCTCCGCCTGTATGGGACCTCCAGGCTGATGATGATTCAAGTGTCAAGTCCCTCTGCCTGTATGGGACCTCCAGACTGATGATGACTCAAATCCCTCCGCCTGTATGGGCCCTCCGGACTGATGATGACTCAAGTGTCAAGTCCCTCCGCCTGTATGGGACCTCCAGGCTGATGATGACTCAAGTGTCAAGTCCCTCCGCCTGTATGGGACCTCCAGGCTGATGATGATTCAAGTGTCAAATCCCTCCGCCTGTATGGGACCTCCAGACTGATGATGACTCAAATCCCTCCGCCTGTATGGGCCCTCCGGACTGATGATGACTCAAGTGTCAAGTCCCTCTGCCTGTATGGGACCTCCAGACTGAGGATGATTCAAGTGTCAAGTCCCTCCGCCTGTATGGGACCTCCAGACTGATGATGATTCAAGTCCCTCCGCCTGTATGGGACCTCCAGACTGATGATGACTCAAGTGTCAAGTCCCTCCGCCTGTATGGGACCTCCGGACTGATGATGACTCAAATCCCTCCGCCTGTATGGGACCTCCAGACTGATGAGGATTCAAGTGTCAAGTCCCTCCGCCTGTATGGGACCTCCAGACTGATGATGACTCAAGTGTAAGTCCCTCTGCCTGTATAGGACCTCCAGACTGATGATGATTCAAGTGTAAGTCCCTCTGCCTGTATAGGACCTCCAGACTGATGATGACTCAAGTCCCTCCGCCTGTATGGGACCTCCAGACTGATGATGACTCAAGTGTCAAGTCCCTCCGCCTGTATGGGACCTCCAGACTGATGATGATTCAAGTCCCTCCGCCTGTATGGGACCTCCAGGCTGATGATGACTCAAGTGTAAGTCCCTCCGCCTGTATGGGACCTCCAGACTGATGATGATTCAAGTATCAAGTCCCTCCGCCTGTATGGGACCTCCAGACTGATGATGATTCAAGTGTCAAGTCCCTCCGCCTGTATGGGACCTCCAGACTGATGATGATTCAAGTGTAAGTCCCTCCGCCTGTATGGGACCTCCAGACTGATGATGATTCAAGTCCCTCCGCCTGTATGGGACCTCCAGGCTGATGATGACTCAAGTGTCAAGTCCCTCCGCCTGTATGGGACCTCCAGACTGATGATGACTCAAGTGTCAAGTCCCTCCGCCTGTATGGGACCTCCGGACTGATGATGACTCAAGTGTCAAGTCCCTCTGCCTGTATGGGACCTCCAGGCTGATGATGACTCAAGTGTCAAGTCCCTCTGCCTGTATGGGACCTCCAGGCTGATGATGACTCAAGTGTCAAGTCCCTCCGCCTGTATGGGACCTCCAGACTGATGATGACTCAAGTGTCAAGTCCCTCCGCCTGTATGGGACCTCCAGACTGATGATGACTCAAGTGTCAAGTCCCTCCGCCTGCATGGGACCTCCAGACTGATGATGATTCAAGTGTAAGTCCCTCCGCCTGTATGGGACCTCCAGACTGATGATGACTCAAGTGTAAGTCCCTCTGCCTGTATAGGACCTCCAGACTGATGATGACTCAAGTCCCTCCGCCTGTATGGGACCTCCAGGCTGATGATGATCAAGTATCAAGTCCCTCCGCCTGTATGGGCCCTCCGGACTGATGATGACTCAAGTGTCAAGTCCCTCCGCCTGTATGGGACCTCCAGGCTGATGATGACTCAAGTGTCAAGTCCCTCTGCCTGTATGGGACCTCCAGACTGATGATGACTCAAGTGTCAAGTCCCTCCGCCTGTATGGGACCTCCAGACTGATGATGATTCAAGTGTCAAGTCCCTCCGCCTGTATGGGACCTCCAGACTGATGATGATTCAAGTGTAAGTCCCTCCGCCTGTATGGGACCTCCAGACTGATGATGACTCAAGTGTAAGTCCCTCTGCCTGTATGGGACCTCCAGACTGATGATGACTCAAGCGTCAAGTCCCTCAGCCTGTATGGGACCTCCAGACTGATGATGACTGAAGTGTCAAGTCCCTCTGCCTGTATGGGACCTCCAGACTGATGATGATTCAAGTGTCAAGTCCCTCCGCCTGTATGGGACCTCCAGACTGATGATGACTGAAGTGTCAAGTCCCTCCGCCTGTATGGGACCTCCAGACTGATGATGACTGAAGTGTCAAGTCCCTCTGCCTGTATGGGACCTCCAGACTGATGATGATTCAAGTGTCAAGTCCCTCCGCCTGTATGGGACCTCCAGACTGATGATGACTGAAGTGTCAAGTCCCTCCGCCTGTATGGGACCTCCAGACTGATGATGACTCAAGTGTCAAGTCCCTCCGCCTGTATGGGACCTCCAGGCTGATGATGATTCAAGTGTCAAGTCCCTCCGCCTGTATGGGACCTCCAGACTGATGATGACTCAAGTGTCAAGTCCCTCCGCCTGTATGGGACCTCCAGACTGATGATGACTGAAGTGTCAAGTCCCTCTGCCTGTATGGGACCTCCAGACTGATGATGATTCAAGTGTCAAGTCCCTCCGCCTGTATGGGACCTCCAGACTGATGATGACTGAAGTGTCAAGTCCCTCCGCCTGTATGGGACCTCCAGACTGATGATGACTGAAGTGTCAAGTCCCTCTGCCTGTATGGGACCTCCAGACTGATGATGACTGAAGTGTCAAGTCCCTCCGCCTGTATGGGACCTCCAGACTGATGATGACTGAAGTGTCAAGTCCCTCCGCCTGTATGGGACCTCCAGACTGATGATGACTCAAGTGTCAAGTCCCTCTGCCTGTATGGGACCTCCAGACTGATGATGACTCAAGTGTCAAGTCCCTCCGCCTGTATGGGACCTCCAGACTGATGATGACTCAAGTGTCAAGTCCCTCCGCCTGTATGGGACCTCCAGACTGATGATGATTCAAGTGTCAAATCCCTCCGCCTGTATGGGACCTCCAGACTGATGATGACTCAAGTGTCAAGTCCCTCCGCCTGTATGGGACCTCCAGGCTGATGATGACTCAAGTGTCAAGTCCCTCCGCCTGTATGGGACCTCCAGGCTGATGATGATTCAAGTGTCAAATCCCTCCGCCTGTATGGGACCTCCAGACTGATGATGACTCAAATCCCTCCGCCTGTATGGGCCCTCCGGACTGATGATGACTCAAGTGTCAAGTCCCTCTGCCTGTATGGGACCTCCAGACTGATGATGATTCAAGTGTCAAGTCCCTCCGCCTGTATGGGACCTCCAGACTGATGATGACTGAAGTGTCAAGTCCCTCCGCCTGTATGGGACCTCCAGACTGATGATGACTCAAGTGTCAAGTCCCTCCGCCTGTATGGGACCTCCAGGCTGATGATGACTCAAGTGTCAAGTCCCTCTGCCTGTATGGGACCTCCAGACTGATGATGACTCAAGTGTCAAGTCCCTCCGCCTGTATGGGACCTCCAGGCTGATGATGATTCAAGTGTCAAATCCCTCCGCCTGTATGGGACCTCCAGACTGATGATGACTCAAGTGTCAAGTCCCTCCGCCTGTATGGGACCTCCAGGCTGATGATGACTCAAGTGTCAAGTCCCTCCGCCTGTATGGGACCTCCAGGCTGATGATGATTCAAGTGTCAAATCCCTCCGCCTGTATGGGACCTCCAGACTGAGGATTATTCAAGTGTCAAGTCCCTCCGCCTGTATGGGACCTCCAGACTGATGATGATTCAAGTCCCTCCGCCTGTATGGGACCTCCAGACTGATGATGACTCAAGTGTCAAGTCCCTCCGCCTGTATGGGACCTCCAGACTGATGATGACTCAAGTGTAAGTCCCTCTGCCTGTATAGGACCTCCAGACTGATGATGACTCAAGTCCCTCCGCCTGTATGGGACCTCCAGACTGATGATGATTCAAGTGTCAAGTCCCTCCGCCTGTATGGGACCTCCAGACTGATGATGACTCAAGTGTCAAGTCCCTCTGCCTGTATGGGACCTCCAGACTGATGATGATTCAAGTGTAAGTCCCTCCGCCTGTATGGGACCTCCGGACTGATGATGACTCAAGTGTCAAGTCCCTCTGCCTGTATGGGACCTCCAGACTGATGATGACTCAAGTGTCAAGTCCCTCTGCCTGTATGGGACCTCCAGGCTGATGATGACTCAAGTGTCAAGTCCCTCCGCCTGTATGGGACCTCCAGGCTGAGGATGATTCAAGTGTCAAGTCCCTCCGCCTGTATGGGACCTCCAGACTGATGATGACTGAAGTGTCAAGTCCCTCCGCCTGTATGGGACCTCCAGGCTGATGATGACTCAAGTGTCAAGTCCCTCCGCCTGTATGGGACCTCCAGGCTGATGATGACTCAAGTGTCAAGTCCCTCCGCCTGTATGGGACCTCCAGACTGAGTTCTGGGCTCCTGGCTTCAGGCTGGCCTAGGCCTGGTTGTGAAATGCCAATCAAAGCCAAAGTGGATATCATTTTATGCTCATTACAATGCCATAACTTAAAAAACAGAAAAAGTGCTGTGTAGATGTGGTGAAATTGGAACTCTGTGTACTGCTGGGAATGTGAGATGATGCAACCACTATGGAAAACTATGACAGCCCTCAAAAAAATTAAACAAAAAAGTATCATTAGACCTAGCGATTCCACTTCTGGGTATATGCCCGAAAGAATTAAAAGAGATTAGAATAGATATTTGTATGATCATCATATTTCACAACAACCAAAAGATGCAAACAACCCAAATGTCCGTCAAGGCACGAGTGGGTATTATGAGTCTTCTTTAGAAACCAATTTCTGTTTATCTTCCACTATTAGTGCAGTTATCACAAGGAAAAGAAATAGAATTAATGTTCTAAGGAGAAACAACTACAATTGATAGGTAAAAGATCAATTTTAAAAGAAGGTAGATTAATTCTGTCTTGCAAGGAATTGAACATGTCCCTGGATATGTTAATTAAACATACTGAAGTAGAAGCCAGATGTTGATCTGCTTGTGAAGCGATTACTGTATTGAGTTTATGAACTCAAGGTACCTATTGAACCATAAAAGCTTATGATTTTTTTTAAGTTAGAAAAAAGCTTGTCAGTAGGAACTGTACCTGTGATGTCAGCTTCCCGGCAATCTGCATTCGCTCAATTTCTGCGGGAGATTTGATCAGCCGGAGGCGATGTACCAGCTGCTGGACACCCCGAACCTTGTTCTTAGTCCTGGCTTTGGCCTCAGTCAGAGGCTGCATGTAGTCGGAGTGAAGCTGCGCGTGAGGAGGCTTCATCCAGTCATACCACAGCGTGCTGCTCTCCGCTGACGGTGAAAGGCCAAAAATACGTTTACAATAAAACTAACAGCAACACCAATACCAACTGTCATAATAACTTGAACAACAGTCAAAACTATAAATCTATAGTGTGGGTCTCTACAGGTTACTCCAAACTCTTTCAGGTTTCAGGTCTGAAGTAGTTGATGGGCTTGATCATAGAACACTGCCAAGGCTGTTTTCTGAAAATGGCAAGACATTCTGGGACTGAATGTATGGTTTTTCTGCCCCCAAATTTCAGTGTTTTATAAACATGATAGGTAGAACTAAAGCTTTATTCAAGCTTTTATTTCACTTATTAACATTAAAGAACAATTACAGTTGTTCTCTACCTCACTATAAAGTGAGGGGCATAGTTGAATAATTGTACACAAAAAGAAAGAAAAAAGTACTCACATCACGACTTCATGGTTAAAGGGTCTCATTGCTTTACAAAATGATCTCAGTTCTGGTGGAACAAGGCTCTCCTCTCATTCTAGAGCAATTACTCATTGCTGCACAAACAGTGCAGTTGATAATATATGCTAACCCACACTTCCACACTACTCCCTTCAAATCTGCTACTGACAAGTATTTGTGTTGTAAATACTCATGGCTCACCTTCAACATTGGAGACTAAAGCATTTGCTTGAGATGTATAATAAGGCTCATTATAAAAATTATTTGCCCTTAGCACTAGGTCCATATGTGCTGTTTTTCTTCTTCATCTTTTTTGTTTTTTAAAGATTTATTTATTTATTTGAAAGGCAGAGTTATAAAGAGAGAAGACTGTTTTTTAAAGATTTATTTATTTATTTGAAAGGCAGAGTTATAAAGAGTGAGAGAAGAAGAGACATCTTCCATCCACTGGTGTACTCCCCAAATGGCTGCAATGGCCGAGGCTGGGCCAAGCATAAGCCAGGAGCCAGAGCTTCTTCCAGGTCTCCCATGGGGGTGAAGTGGCCCAAGGATCTGCGCCATCTTCCCACTGCTTTCCTAGGTACATTAGCAGGGAGCTGGATGGGAAGTGGAGTAGCCGGGAATTGAACAGGCATCTATACGGGATGTTAGCACTGTAGAGAGTAACCCAATCCACTATACCACAGTGTTGGCCGCAAATTTTTTTCCTAATAGTAGACTATGAACAGTATCCCTAACAATCTAAGCTTGAAGGATTGCGTATTTCATGTGCTTAAAAAGTATTTTGAAACAGTATTAGCGAGAAAATTCAGGATATGTGTTAGTAGCACTACATCCTAAACACTTTAAAATAAAAACCATTTTACATGTATGTAACTTGGGAAACATTTATCCAATTTATAATAGATGGGAATTTGTTATATTTTTGAAAAAGTAAAACAATCTGTACTCTCTGTCCTCAGTGTATGAAACCAAAGCTTAACTTCTTTAGATTTTTAAACTGTTAAATAACTATTATTTCACTAATTTTCTTGTTGTCTACTGCTTTTATCTGATAAGTTACTAATATTAAGGATGGTAGATAAGAAGTATTTTTGAGAAACACATTTTATTTATGTGAGGGTTTACCTATATTGGGTTAATGACATTTAGACTGAAGATGACTGTCTAAATGTAATATAAGAAATCAAAAGCTATAAAGACAGTAATTCTGTGCCCTACATTTATGTGGACCTTGAAGTTTTAAGAGAGTTTGATGACTTGAACCAGATAATTATTTTGGTAAAATAGAAAATATTCTCATAAAGTAATAAAAATAATTTCATCAAACATACCTGGATGGGATATTTAAATGAGTACTTCTTTTGCAAAGAAATCTTTTTAGGAAACAACTCTAATACATTCCATGATTGTCAGGAGCATTTTGCAATTCTCTTTTGGAAACTGACTTCAGAAATACTTCAGAAGCCACATAAGAAAAGCAAATTAAGACTTTATAATCAGGTATTATTTTGGTCTTAAAGGATTAGTTTCCAACTTGATCATCTCTTACTTACTATATTTGGTTATAAGTAACTTCTGAACACTTCAAAAAATAAGATGCTTCCCTGAGCAGATTTATTGGAACTACTAAGGATAGTTTATGATGTGGCGCAGATTCTGAACAGAGTTCCAGAAAGGAATCCTAAAACATTCTGAGTGACCAAAATTTCACCAGAATAAAAACAGCAAAAGTAACGATCCTGAGGGGACAAGAATTCAACTGTATAAATGTCCCCTTAGAACCCTGTTAAAATTCAGGTTATGGTTCTGTAGGTATGAGATTTTACATTTCCAGTACCTATTTTGATTTACAACTCTAACATGTATCACTGGAATCACTGGTGATTCTGAGGGACAGATGGACCATTCTTTGAGAACAGCGCCTCCTTTTGATAAGCTGGCAAAAGCAATAGAAAGGTCGACAGGTTAGAAACGTTGCAGAGTGGCCTATTCTATCCTTTACTTTCCAAGGAAATCTCTCTGGGATTTCACACTAGGATAGTTACCAGTCACTTATTAATTCAGTGAAGATGTGGCAAACGTGTGAACAGAATCTTTAAAGTAGCTAGGTCCTGTGGAGACTTTCATGTCCTTCGTGATGCTCCAAGAAATGCCGCTAAGATCATTTTAGGAAATCAAGACTTGTGTTCACCAAGGAGGGAGGCTGCTAGTCTGCTGTGTGACTGCCTTCTGCTCCCACTTGTTACCTTTCAGTCTGGGGACGAGATGTTGAAATTCTTCTAGCGTATAGGCTTCATCCACTCCGGTCAGAGCTATTGCTCCATCAGGGCCAGATCGTGGACCATCCCAAAGTTCTCGACTGGGGTCTCTCCGAGGCACAAAAAGCATGGCTTTGTGTGATGGTAACTGCTTGCCAGGGAGGCTTTGAAGGACCAGAACGCTGTCAGGCTCTTGGAATCCGCACAGGTACAGGAAGTTGTTGTCTTGGTGGAAGGTATAGGGGATGTCGTTGCTCATGTAGTATGTGGGGTTGGAGAGCACGACCACCGTCTGGTCTGTTCCACTCTGCCCTTGGACCTCCTTGTGGATCAGAGACATCAGTTTGTGTCTGCGGAGTGCATATTCTACCTGAGATAGTCCTGGCGTCACCTCCCCTAGAAATAACAAATAAAAGTTATGCTTTGCGCTCTACAATGCCAAAGAACTTAAGGAAGCTTAATAGTAGATGGAGACAACCATCTCTTCAGTTTATGCCAAATTTCCTCATAGCACAGGGAAATTAAGGAGATAATTGAAGTTTTAAATTTCTGTTCACTGCAAAAATTTGGGAAAAAATGACAGTTAAAACGTGGTCCTTTGTGAAAACAGGGATCATGAGCCCTTTATATCTCTTCTAGTTCTTTGGTCGTTCTTTCAGTCATTTAAATACTTGTTGAACACTATTATGTGTAAGGCATCATTAGGCATATAATCAGTTATATTTTTTTAACAAGTGGTTTTTATTTTTTTAAAATTGTTTTTATTTGACAGGCAGAGTTAGACAGTGAGAGAGAGAGACAGAGAGAAAGGTCTTCCCTCCGTTGGTTCACCCCTCAAATGGCCGCTATGGCCAGCGCTCTGTGCCGATACGAAGCCAGGAGCCAGGTGCCTCCTCCTGGTCTCCCATGCAGGTGCAGGGGCCCAAGCACCTGGGCCATCCTCCACTGCTCTCCCAGGCCACAGCAGGGAGCTGGACTGGAAGAAGAGCAACTGGGACTAGAGCCCAGGCGCCCATATGGGATGCTGGCGCTGCAGGCGGAGGATTAACCAAGTGAGCCACGGTACCGGCCCCCTAATCAAAGTTATCTTAAAAGTTCAAAAATACTAGACAAGTAGAAAGGTTCCAATATCTGTGTATGGCTTTCTTAAAAGAACATAGGCTCAGGGCCAGCACTGTGGCATACTAGGTTAAGATTCTGACTGTAGTGCCGGCATCCCATATGGGTGCCGGTTCAAGTCCTGGTTGCTCCACTTCCAACCTAGCTCCCTGCTAATGCACCTGGGAAAGCTGTGGAAAATGGCCTAATTACTTGGGAGCCTGTCCTGCTCCCACATGGGAGCTCCTGGCTCCTGGTTTCGGCCTGCCCCAGTCCCAATTCACTGGGGAGTGAACCAGATGATGGAAGATCTCTCTCTCATTCTTTCTGCATGTAAAGAAAATAAATCATTTAAAAGAACCAGAAAAGCACAGGCTCTGTGAGGACATAAATTTAAATTTTTTATTTGAACATTTTCTTCATTTATTTTCATTTTATTTGAAAGGCAGAGAAACAGAGAGATAGAGAGATCTTGGAGCTGGCCAGTGCCTGCATCCCATATGGGCATTGGTTCGAGTCCTGGCTGCTGCACTTCCTATCCAACTCTCTGCTATGGCCTGGGAAAGCAGTAGAGGATGGCCCAAGTCCTTGGGCCCCTGCACTCGTGTGGGAGACCTCGAAGAAGTTCCTGGTTCCTGCCTTCTGATTGGCCTAGCTCCAGCTGTTGTGACCATTTGGGGAGTGAACCAGCGGATGGAGACTTCTCTCTCTCCGCCTCTATGTAACTCTCTCAGGTAAATAAATAAATCTTTAAAAGAGAGAGAGAGAGAGAGAGAGAGAGAGAGAGAGAACAAGTGAGCACTTCTATTTTCTGGTTCAGTTCCCAAATGCCTGCAATAGTTGCAACTGCCAGACCAAAGCAAGACCAGAACTCAAGCCAGGTCTCTCATGTAGGCGGCAAGGACCAAGTACTTGAGCCAACATCACTGCCTCACAGAGTGCATTAGCAGGAGCTTGAATGGGAAGTGGGCCGAGACTTGAACCAGTACTCCTGTATGGGATGTAGGTGTCCCAAAGGGTGTCTTAACTGCTGTGCTAAATGCCCACTCTAAGGACATAGATTTTTTTTTCCTGTTTAATATTATATTCCTGGGGCTTAGAAAAATAACTTGAAAATAGTGGGCATCTGATGAGTATTTGTTAAATGACCTATAGTGTTAAACAGAATAGAGTTTAAGAACAATTTCCCAATTTTGAGACCTGGAATAATTTCCCCTTCTGAATTCCCAAGACACAGTAAGCCTTTTCTAATAAGACTTTTACTTTCCACCTTGAATTTGCATTGAGGTGGATATATGTGCAAGTTTCTGGAGGGCTATCTCTGTATTCTCCAAAAGCCCTAAGTAATACTATCTACTTCTGGAGGTTGTTATGAGAATAAAATCTGATACAGCATGCGGTTCCTAAGGACTGAAGGCTCCCTAGTAATCATTGTAAGCTACCGATTCATCTGTTCACTGCACTGCTTATAGGCACGTATAAACGCTCGACAGAAAATTTCAAGAGCCTTAGATTTCCTTAAAATCACCCCCAAAACCCAGATTAAGAACCTCTGTTATGAAGTATTAGCTCTTTTTTATTATTTATTTATTTGAAAGGCAGAAGGACAGAGAGAGAATCTTCCACCTGCTATTTTTTTTTTTTTTTGAGAGAGTTTACAGGAAAGAGAGAGAGAGAGATGGAGATCGAGATCAAGAGAGAGCGAGCTTCCATCCACTGATTCACTCCCCAGATGACGGCAATGGCTGGGGCTGGGTCAGGCCCAGGCCAGGAGCTTCTTCCAGATCTCCCACATGGGTGCAGGGCCCCAAGCACTTGGGCCACCTTCTACTGCCATCAGCAGGAATCTGGATCAGAAGTGGAACAGCCGGACAGGAACCAGTGCCCATATGCAGGGGTTTTACTTGCTATACCACAGTGCTGGCCCCATAATTTCCACTTCCTAAAGGAAGCGTTCACCCAGTTGTCACTGTGCTAGCTGCCAGGCAGTCTCCTAGGTGCTGATGTCAAGAATGAGTGCTGGGTGACGGTGTTGTGGCACAGCAGGTGAAGCCACCATCTGCAAGCTGGCATCAATGTTAGCATCCATTTGGGTTCTGGCAGCTCCACTTCGGATCTAGTTCCCTGCTCATGCACTCATATAATCATGTTTCCTTTTTTCTAATCCCCAGTGCTTCACAAAAATGAAATACTAGGCCGGCGCAGCAACTCACTAGGCTATCCTCCACCTACAGCGTCGGCACACCAGGTTCTAGTCCCAGTCGGGGCGCCAGATTCTGTCCCGGTCGCTCCTCTTCCTGTCCAGCTCTCTGCTGTGGCCCGGGAGTGCAGTGGAGGATGGCCCAAGTGTTTGGGCCCTGCACCCGTATGGGAGACCAGGAGGAAGCACCTGGTTCCTGGCTTTGGATCAGCGAGATGCGCCGGCTGCAGCAGCCATTGGAGGGTGAACCAACGGCAAAAGGAAGACCTTTCTCTCTGTCTCTCTCTCTAACTCTGCCTGTCAAAAGAAAAAAAAAAGAAAGAAAGAAAGAAAGAAAGAAAGAAACACTATCCATTCTTCTGTTTCTTGCTCTTCTAACACAATGATACCAATGGACCATCCAAGTTTTCTGGCCAGCTTTGATGCATGTGTGTCTGTAACGTTTCTTGGGGTAGATGTACTATAACTTACTGAGAAATTTCATTCTGTTTTCAGCTTTTGTTGTTACAATAGGTATCTCTGTGCTCCTATTCTGGTACTTTTAAGTCCTACATACTAGTGCTCTTACTTCTATGGCATAGTTCCAGGAGAGAAACTGCTGGGTCAAGGACCCTTGAATTTTCTTAGTAATCTTATATTTAGTACACACATGTAACTTGGTTGTTTGGAACTGTCTAGTTGTTTTCCCATGTATAGTTTATCTTTCCAGTAAATTCTGAAGTGTGCGTTCCATTAACAAAATGATAATTTTTACTTAACTTTTTGGACATCTACAGCAGAGGAAAATGTATACTTTTATTGATGAAATTGGCAAGAATAAAAGAAAGTGGTAATGGAGGGCCTAACAGACCTCTTTGAATCTGGCAAAGCAATGGAGAAGGGCTGAGAAGAGCTCCGATCACACTTTTCTTCCAAGACTGAGCTGGCTAAGGGACGCTGCAGGACTCTTGAGCAAAACACTGAACTTTGTACCAGAGCTAAAGAACAGCTTAACTCACAGATAATTACTCATGTTGAGTCTGCCACTGTTACCCAGCACTGGGAATTTCCTAATCCATGAAAGCAGTAAAAACTCTTTTATAAAAGCAGGAGCTGATTGTAATTGGTAGATTATCTGATATTTCTTTTTTACTTCTTTTTTACTTTTTCTTCTTACTTTTCCCCTTTACTGAGCTTTGCTTCTTGTTACAGAAATGAAAAGAAATAAGAAATTATTTTGTGATATTTTTAAATTTCAGGAGATATGAAAATTCATAATTTTAATAACCTTTAATATTAGCTCTCATTTTCACCAATAACAAAGTATACATTAACATATGTCAGGAAGTAACTTCTGAAAAAAAAAAGACAATTATTTGAAAATTAAAGTGGGATTGCAAAGCCTTCAAACATTCCTCTTTTTTGCTGAATCCAATGTCATCCAAATGACTATATGAGAAATTTTGAAAATACTGGTTGTGTCTTCCTAAGTCTAGCAGTAATTACCAACCCCGTGGAGTGATCATTAACCAAATGCTTCCAAACCTCTGAAGTCACTCAGTAATAAAGAACTCTCTATCACAACACAAACACTGACGGAAAAAAAACCCTTCTTTTCACCTGGGGGAGGGAAGACAAGGCATGATAAAGCAATGAACTCTGAACCCTAGCAGTAAACCTGGCAGTTGGTATGGCCTTTGACCACAGACCTAATCACTACAGTCAATCTGGCCTGAATTTCTTCTGATAAAATTCCATCTGAACACTTTCTGGCAACTCTGTCAGGTTGCAAAGTATTAAGAAAGCAAGCCAGTATTTTATCCTGTGGAATCAGTTAAGGATGGAGGGCTGTGTTGACAAGCTCATTTAACCAATCAGAACGCTGGCTGTCACAAGACAGGTTCTGCACACAGCAGTCTCACAATCTTCCCACAGACTTCCGAGAATCTGCAGCCCAGAAGAGCTCTTCCAGGACGTAAAGACCGGGCTTCTTAAGAGGACGAGAAGAATGCTTTCCATTTTTTATCAGGCAAGCAGAAAAACCAGAGACAAAAGTGCAATAAGACTGGAAATGGATGAGAAGGTACAGATTCTGCTACAATTTAGGTACGTATTTTAAATTTTTAATTATTTTTGAGAGGCAGAGGGAAACAGAGCGTGAGACAGAAAGAGTGGGTTCACTCCCCAGATGCCCAGAATAACTGGGGGTGGGCTGGAGTGCGGCTGGAGCACAGAGAAGAGCTAGAAATGCTATCCAGATCTCCTTGAGGGTGGCAGGAACCCAATCACCTGAGCTACGACCTCTGCCTCTCGGGGTCTGCATTTGCTAAAAGCTGGAGTCAGCAGCCAGAGCCAGGTCTCCAACCCAGGCACTCCAATAGGGGATGCAGGTGTCTGACCACTAGGCAAACAATCCGCTCCTTATCAATGCATTTTAATTATTGCATCAAACTAAACAGATTAGGATTTTAATATGCTGTGATTTTGAAGACAATGTTTAATATAGTTTTTACAGCATATAAGTAGTTCACAGACTGAATTATTATCTAGTTGAAAAATGAAGAGAAAGGAAAAGCTAGTAGTTTCTTTAGAACCTATAATATAGAACTCTCTTAAAAAATGAAATAATAAAAACTACTTTAAATTGATTTTACTTACAAACATTGGACAAAACAAGCCACAGAACATACACACAGACTGTATGATTCTTCTGATTCTTATTTAACATCAAGAACAGGCAAATTAATCTATGTGGACAGAAACTAGAGGAGTGATTGCCTGTGGAGGTAAGGACTGACTGGCAGGTACATGAAGGAACTTTCTGGGGGTAATGGAAATCATCTAATCTTGACTGAATTTCAGGCTGTACTGGTACATACGTTTGTCAAACTCATGGAAGTTTTTGTGGTTCATTCTAGGTAAATGTCACCTCATTTAAAACCATAGTATACTACTTTCTAAACTTGAAATAACTTTTACACTAAGACTTTTCTCAGTTGGATTTCTTCTTATCAAATATGAGACTTGGTATCGGCACTGTGGCATAGTGGGTAAAGCCGCCATCTGCAGTGCTGGTATCCCATATGGGTGCTGGTTTAAGTCCCGGCTGCTCTGCTTCCGATTCAGCTCTCTGCTGTGGCTTGAGAAAGCAGTAAAAGATAGCCCAAGTTCTTGGGCCCCTGCACCTACATGGGATACCCAGAGGAGGCTCCTGGCTCCTGGCTTTGGATCGGCCCAGCTCTGGCCATTGCAGCCAACTGGGGAGTAAATCAGCAGACGGAAGACCTCTCTACCTCTCCTTCTCTCTCAGTGTAAATCTTTCAAATAAATAAATAAACCTTAAAAAAAAAATATATATATATATATATACACAAAATGAGATTTTAAAAATCCCCAGATGACTACTCTCTGTGATGGGTGCCATGCACTGCATCATTGTCAGTCAATGGTGAGCTGGAATCTCTTCTCAGCACCTCACTGAGTAACCTGGGAAGAGCTACTAAAATTCCCCATGCCTCAGTTTCCTCATCAACTAAACGGCACCTTCTTTATAAACTGGTCATCAGGATTAAATAAGTTAACACTGAAAGCAGTAGGAACCATGTAAGTATTAGCTATAATTATTACCAAAATAAAGAATTTATTCTTGAAGAGGCTGTCATCTTGGTCATCCACAGCCAGCTAAGACCTTGGAAGGTAAAATATCCATGGACAACAACCATTCCTATCGCAGTCATTGTTTACACAGAGCCCTGGGAGTCGCCGGCTCTATCACACACAGAGCCCTGGGAGTCGCCGGCTCTATCACACACAGAGCCCCGGGAGTCGCCGGCTCTATCACACACACAGAGCCCCGGGAGTCGCCGGCTCTATCACACGCAGAGCCCCGGGAGTCGCCGGCTCTATCACACACACAGAGCCCCGGGAGTCGCCGGCTCTATCACACGCAGAGCCCCGGGAGTCGCCGGCTCTATCACACGCAGAGCCCCGGGAGTCGCCGGCTCTATCACACACAGAGCCCCGGGAGTCGCCGGCTCTATCACACACACAGAGCCCCGGGAGTCGCCGGCTCTATCACACGCAGAGCCCCGGGAGTCGCCGGCTCTATCACACGCAGAGCCCCGGGAGTCTCCGGCTCTATCACACGCAGAGCCCCGGGAGTCGCCAGCTCTATCACACGCAGAGCCTTGGGAGTTGTTGGCTCTATTACACAACAGGCTCATGAATCCCAAGTGGCCACCAGGAGCTTTGCATTGTCACTCAGTCTGCTGCAACCTTACTGATTGTTGTCTGGGGTTAATTCTTGCTAATCTTTAACTCAAATTTCTCCATATTAATAAGAATATGCACAAAGGTTAAAAAAGAGAAATAAACAAGTCATTTAAGGCACTAGTATTTACTTATTTACTTTTAAAAATTGATTTTAGGCAGAGTTACAGAGAGAAAGGTTGTTTTATTCCCTAAATGGCCACCAACAGTCAGGGCTGAACCAGGCTGAAGCCAGGAGTTAAAACTTCATCTGGCTCTCCCACATGGGTACCAGGCGCCCAAGTGCTTGGGCCATCATCTGTTGCTTTCCCATGCACATTAGCAGGGAGCTAGGTCAGAAGTAGAGAAGCCTGGACATTAACCAGCACTCACATGGGATGCCAGTATTACAGGCAGTGGCTTAACATACTGTACCACAATGCTTGCCCCAACACACTAGTATTTAAACCATGAGAAAACTACTATTGTATCTCAAGATTTTATATTTTCCTCCATTATTCAAAAAGAGGGGCTGACATTGTGGTGTAGTGGGTAAAGCCATTGCCTGCAATGCCAGCATCCTATATGGGCACTGGTTCTTGTCTCAGCTGCTCCACTTCTGGTCCAGTTCCCTGTTAATGGCTTGGGAAAAGCAGCATAAGATGGCACAAGTGTTTAGGCCCCTGACATCCATGTGGGAGACCCAGAAGTTCTAGGTTCCTGGTTTTGGCCTGGCTCAGTCCTGGCTGTTGTGGCCACCTTGGGGAATGAATCACTGGAAGAAAGATCTCTCTCTGTAACTTTGACTTTCAAAAAAAATAAATAAAAACAAAACTGGAGAAATCCACTGCAATTCTGCACTAGATGACAGTTTATAGAATTTTTATGAACTAATTTTCAGTATAGTGGTATCTCCTTTTTTTAAGATTTTTTTTTTTTTGGAGAGATAGAGCTATAGACAGAGGGAAAGGCAGAGAGAAACGTCTTCTATCCACTGGTTTACTCCCCAAATGGCCATAACAGCCGGAGCTGGGCTGATCTGAAGCCAGGAAGCAAGAGCTTTTTCAGGTCTCCCATGCAGGTGCAGGGGCCCAAGCACTTGGGCCATCTTCCACTGCTTTCCCAAGCCACAGGCAGAGAGCTGGATTGGAAGAGCAGACGAGACACAAACCAGCATTCACATGGGATGCCAGCACCACAGGTGGAGGTTGAGCTTCTTATGCCACAGCACTGGCCCCTCTTTTTTTTTTTTAAGATTTATTTTTATTTATTTGAAAGGCTGAGTTACAGAGGGAGAGGGACAGGGAGAGAAAGAGACTGCAAGATATTCCATCCACTAGTTCACTCCCCAAATGGCTGCAACAGCCAGGCCTGGGCTAGGCCTGGAACAGGCTGAAGCCAGGAGCCCAGAGCTTCTTCCAGGTCTCACACGGATGCAGGAGCCCAAGAACTTGGGCCATCTTCTGGCACTTTCCCAGGTGCATCAGCAGGGTGCTGGATCAGAAGTGAAGTAGTTGAACCCTGAACTGGTGACCACATGAGATTCTGGCATTGCAGGCAGCAACTTAACCCATTACACCACAATGCTGACCCCATAATGGTTTATTGAAACAGAGAGTCAACATGCGTCACACATACAGGTAAAAAAAAGTAGGTTTATTCATCTACCAAATTATATACATAAAGATAATACAGTCTTTACTTTGCACTAAAATTTAATTCAGAAGCTGAAGAGGAAAACATAATCAATTTGAATAGAGGGGAAAAAAGGGTTGAGGGGAAAAAAAGTTACTTTATGAAAATAAGTTGGCCGGTGCCACGGCTCACTAGGCTAATCCTCCACCTGCAGCGCCAGCACCCCGGGTTCTAGTCCCAGTTGAGGTGCCGGATTCTGTCCCGGTTGTTCCTCTTCCAGTCCAGCTCTCTGCTGTGGCCTGGGAAGGCAGTGGAGGAGGGCCCAAGTGCTTGGGCCCTGCACCCGCATGGGAGGCCAGAAGGAAGCACCTGGCTTCTGGCTTCAGATCGGCGCAGTGTGCTGGCCGTTGCAGCCATCTGGGGGGTGAACCAACGGAAAGGAAGACCTTTCTGTCTCTCTAACTCTGCCTGTCAAAAAATAAATAAATAAATAAATAAGAAAATAAGTGGATTTTATGGTAAAATGTTTATGGAAAAAATAGGCCTTGAGTTTAAATTAAGACTTGCAGAATATAAAACTTTCAGTGTACTACTCGATTAGTATACTCTGTTAAAGTGTATGCAAAGTCATTATGTAGTAAATGTTTGCTGGGGATGATATCTGAGAGGTCTGGCGAAGGCACTTTCTCTGTTACCACACGCAGCCAAAACTACAGCTCTGGCTTGTCCTCATAAACCATGCAGCTTCCTAGGCACCAGCTAAAGGACTAGCAATCTGAGCAGCAGTGTACATGGGAACTCACAGGGAGTGCTTCAAAACCTGTGTTCTAACCCACCCCCTCCGCCATGAGAGTCTGACTCAGCGGATCTGTGGGGTCCTGGCATGTTTGTGGAGGGCCCCACTGTGGTAAAATGGTGCCTACAACACCAGCACCCCTATGGCTGCTTCAGTTCTGTTCTAGATCCCTGCTAATGTGTCTGGGAAACTAGCAAAAGATGGCCTGCCACCCACATGGGAGACCCAGAAGGGAGTTCCAGGCCTGGCTGCAGTCTGGACCAGCCCTGAAGTCACTGCAGTTTGGGGAGTGAACCAGCAAATCAAAGATTTCTGTCTTCCCCCTCCCCCGTAATTTCCTTTCAAATGATTACGTATTAAATAGGGACAGTGTATACAAAACAATCTACGTAGAATTAAAAGACGCCTATTTCAGTGCTGAAAAATTTGAAATCCATTCAGTTTTTTTCACATGCATTTTTTCATGAACTTTTTGAAGGTTCTTTTGTATATTTTGCAAAACCTCATCCAGGCCGGTGCCGTGGCTCAACAGGCTAATCCTCCACCTTGCGGCGCCGGCACACCGGGTTCTAGTCCCGGTCGGGGCACCGATCCTGTCCCGGTTGCCCCTCTTCCAGGCCAGCTCTCTGCTGTGGCCAGGGAGTGCAGTGGAGGATGGCCCAAGTGCTTGGGCTCTGCACCCCATGGGAGACCAGGATAAGCACCTGGCTCCTGCCATCAGAACAGCGCGGTGTGCCGGCCGCAGCGCGCTACCGCGGCGGCCATTGGAGGGTGAACCAACGGCAAAAGGAAGACCTTTCTCTCTCTCTCTCACTGTCCACTCTGCCTGTCAAAAAAAAAAAAAAAAAAAAAAAAAAAAAAAACCTCATCCAAAAGTCTAGGGAAATTCAAATTATTTTCCATCTTTGTCATTTCTTAGACATATAATCTTTTCAACTGTATAAAAATCTCACTACCACTAAAATAGTATCTCTGCCTTTTAGATATCATTAAGTCCAATCACGTTTAACAACTTAAAAAATAATGCATTCCTTGTTCGAAGAAGAACTACAATTAAATATCACTGAAAGATGAGTATCTAACTGATCTTGAGACTAAAGGGAAGAAGATTTGGAAATTATTATCATAACCCACTCTAGAACCAAGCTATCATTTGAAATATTATACCTTTCAATAACTATATTTTCTTTTTGATGATAGAGAAAAAAAGGTAAACGGTAAAATAATTCTTTTACATTGTGTCTACACGGCTCATTCTGATCACTTCCCAATGAACTTGGTCACTCAGTAGCGACTGGGGCTGATGCTGCAGCGCAGAGGGTTAAGCCACCGATTCAATACCAGCATTGAGTCCTGGCTACTCAGCTTCTGATCCAGGTGCCGGCTAACGTGCCTGCAAAGGCATGTACTTGAGCCCCTGCCACCCATGAAAGAGACCAGGATGGGGTTCCAGGCTCCTCGCTATGGCCTGGCACAGCCACAGCTGTTGTGGTGAACCAGCATTCAGATGATCTCTTTTTCTGTCTTTCCCTGTCACTCTGCCTGTCAAACAAACAAAATAATAAAGAAGTAAAAAATTAAATAAGTAAAAAGGAAAAAATCAAGAAGTGGCTCTAGATACACATTAGTTTTGCTTAGGAATGTAAAAATGTGCAAAATACAGGTTTTTGAAAATAATGCTTCATGAGACATCCACTGATTCTTCTCATTCATTTTGGATAAATTTTGGAGTTTCTCTGAGCTAAATAAATACCTTGCTGTTTTGCTAATAACAGCATTACTCTTATGGCAACACCGTAACTATAGAGTGTCTTTTTTTTTTATTTAAAGATTTTATTTATTTATTTGAAAGGCAGAGTTACAGACGTGAGATGGAGAGACAGAGAGAAAGGATTTCCATCTGCTGGTTCACTCCCCAAATGGCTTCAATGGCCAGAGCTGGGCCAATCCAAAGCCAGGAACCAGGAGCTTCTTCCTGGTCTCCCACATGAGTGTAGGGGCCGAAGCCCTTGGGCCACCTTCTGTTGCTTTCCCAGGCCATAGCAGAGAGCTGGGTCAGAAGAGGAACAGCAGGGACTGGAACCGGCTGCCTATATGGGATGTCAGTGCTGCAGGCAGAGGATTAACCTACTGTGCCACAGTGCAGGCCCCGGTGTCTGTTTCTTATACAGCTATTAGAACAAGCAGGGAGATGGGTGTCTGACCCAGCAGTTAAGACACTGGCTAAGATGCCTTGTCCCATATTGGAGTGTCTGGGTTTGATGCTCAGCTCTGCTCCTGATTCCAGTTTCCTGCTAATGTGCATACCCTGGGAAGCAGTGGTAATGGCATCAGTACCCTGATTCCTGCCACTCACACTGGAGACAGATCTGGACTGCGGCATTTGAAAGTGAAGCAGCAGATGGGAGCTACTCTCCACCGCCCCCACTTCCAGCCCAATCCCATCTTTCAAATAAAACAAATTTTAAAATTAAAAGACAATAAAAAGTAGAATCACCATTTATAATTATTAGGTAGCTAAGAATGTCAATCACCTTGCTACATGGAATCATTTTCAGGCTGGGTAGCAAGTAGGGG
The DNA here is from genome assembly GCF_033115175.1 of Lepus europaeus. NCBI lineage: Eukaryota > Metazoa > Chordata > Mammalia > Lagomorpha > Leporidae > Lepus > Lepus europaeus. The sequence goes on from NC_084836.1 coordinate 6,846,891, forward strand.
GCATAGCAGTAATTCAGAAGGCTGACTGAAGTTTTTTGTCCCCACACAGTCCCGAGCCCAGGGACAACACTGCCATAAAGAGCAGAAATGGTCCACAGAGCTCAGATTTCTTAAAGGACAGGACAAGTTCTGAAAATCGCGAGAATTCAGGAGAGTTAGCCTAACTCTAGCTAAAACTCAGCAGCTCAGCCAGAACAGAATTCCTTTATCTCTGGTGTCATCCTGCCAAGTACTTTCCAAGCTGTTGTTGCTTCAGGAAAGCTAAGTTTGGCAAAGAAAAATCCAGGAGAAATAGCTCCCCAACGTTCAGAGGAGATGACCCAGTAATTCTACTTCTTCTTCTTCTTTTTTTTTTTTTTTTTTTTTTGACAGGCAGAGTGGACAGTGAGAGAGACAGACAGAGAAAGGACTTCCTTTGCCGTTGGTTCACCCTCCAATGGCCGCCGCGGCTGGCGCGCTGCAACCGGCACACCACGCTGATCCGATGGCAGGAGCCAGGTGCTTATCCTGGTCTCTCATGGGGTGCAGGGCCCAAGCACTTGGGCCATCCTCCACTGCACTCCCTGGCCACAGCAGAGAGCTGGCCTGGAAGAGGGGCAACCGGGATAGAATCCGGCGCCCCAACCGGGACTAGAACCCGGTGTGCCAGCGCCGCAAGGCGGAGGATTAGCCTATTGAGCCGCGGCGCCGGCCAGTAATTCTACTTCTAAGAAATTAAGGAAATAACTGAAAAATATACAAAGAATATGCACATATGTACATACATACTTCTATTCAAGAAATAAGTCTATAAAGATACATACACCAAAATCTCAGTGATTTCCTCTGAGTGGTCAGATTATGGGAACTTTTTTTTAAAAACTTGGTTAATCCTCTACCTGTGGCGCTGGCATCCCATATGGGTGCAGGGTTCTGGTCCCGGTTGCTCCTCTTCCAGTCCAGCTCCTGCTGTGGCCCAGGAAGGCAGTGGAGGATGGTCCAGGTGCTTGGGCCCTTCACCCACATGGGAGACCAGGAGGAAGCACCTGGCTCCAGGCTTTGGATCAGCACAGCGCACCAGCTGTGGTGACCATTTGGGGGGTGAACCAACGGAGGGAAGACCTTTCTCTCTGTCTCTCTCACTGTCTAACTCTGCCTGTCCAAAAACAAAAAAAAAAGTATGCCTATCGACATTCTCTGACTTTTCTAAAATATATATAAACTGTAATACAGTAATTAGGAAAGGGAGTGAGATTTTTTTTCCAAAGTTTTTCTTTCTTGAGGGACACACTTTTTAAAAAATTTATTTATTGAAAGTCAGTTTCAGAGAGAGAGGGAGAGACAGACAGATCTCCCATCGCGAGTTCACTCGCCAGATGGCAACAATGGCCAAGGCTGGGGCAGGCCAAAGCCAGAAGCCAGGAGCTTCACCCGGGTCTCACACATGGATGGCAGGGGCCCAAACACTTGGGTCATCTTCCTCTGCTTTTCCCAGGCCATCAGCAGGGAGCTGGATCAGAAGTAGAGCAGCCAGGACATGAACTAGTTTCCATGTGGGATGCTAGTGCTGGCCCCTTGAGGGACACTCTTAAACATCCATTTATTTATTTATTAAAGATTTATTTATTTGAAAGTCAGAGTTACACAGAGAGAGAAGGAAAGGCAGAGAGAGAGAGGCAGAGAGAGAGAGATCTTCTATCCGATGGTTCACCCTCCAATTGGCTGCCAATGGCCAAAGCTAAGCCAATCCAAAACCAGAAGCCAGGAGCCAGGAGCCAGGAGTTTCTGCCCGGTCTGCCACGCAAGTACAGGGGCCCAAGCACTTGGGCCATCTTCCACTGCTTTCCCAGGCCATAGCAGAGAGCTGAATCAGAAGTGGAGCACTGGGACTCGAACTGGTGCCCATATGGGATGCCTGTACTGCAGGCGGCAGCTTTACCCAGTATGTCACAGCACCGGCTCCTAACGTTCCTTCATTTCTACTTGAAAGGCAGAAACAGAAAGATGGAGGCAGAGATTTTGCAGCTGCTGAATTACTCCCCAAACATCCACAAGAGCCGCGGCTAGGCCAGGTTCAAGCCACGAGCCCAGAACTCAATCTGGGTTTCCCATGTGGAGACGCACTATCTCCAAGGGTTCAAATAAGTAGGAAGCTAGAATCAGTAGAGCTGGGACTTGAACCTAGGCACTCTGATATGGACTGTGGGTGTTCTACATGGCATTTTAACTTCTATGACAAGTGCCCAGTCCTCCAAAAGGTTTTTTCTTTTCAAAGATTTATTTTAATTTATTTGAAAGAGTAACAGAGAGAGGTAGGCACACAGACAGAGGCTTTTCATCAGCTGGTTCACTTCCCAAATGGCCACAACAGCTGGAGCTGAGCTGATCCGGAAGCCAGGAGCCAGGAGCTTCTTTCGGGTCTCCCATGCAGGTTCAGGGCCCAAGCACTTGGGCCATCTTCTATTGCTTTCCCAGGCCATAGCAGAGAGCTGGATCTGAAGAGGAGCAGCCAGGACAAGAACCAGTGCCCATATGGGATGCTGGCACTTCAGGCCAGCGCTTTAACTGAGCCACAGCCTTGCCCCCACAAATTTTAAATACTGTCATGTATTGGAAAATTAACCACATCAAACAAAAAATCTTTTAGAGCAAACAAGTACCAGATGACACAGGGGACAGTGCTGCGGTACAGCAGGTTAAGCTGCAGCTTTCAATGCTGGCATCTCATATCCTGAGTCTGAGCACCAGCTCTTCCTCTTAGATTCAGCTGCCTGCTAATGTACCTGGGAAAACAAAGAAAGATGGTCTAAGTGCTTGGAATCCTGAAATCCTTGTGGGAGACCAGGATGGAGGCTCCTGGCTTGGGTTGGCCCAGTTCTGGCTGTTCTGGGCATTTTGGGAAGTGAACTAACAAACAGAAGATTTCTCTATCTTCCTCTTTCAAATAAACATATCTTAAAAGCAAACAAACAAATAATAAGAGATGTTATAATTTTATAACCCATTTAGCAAACTGACTTTAGATGTGCAAAAGAGGTTTTTAAAAAAGTATTATATATCTTAGGCTGGCGCCACGGCTCAATAGGCTAATCCTCCACCTGCGGCACCGGCACACCGGGTTCTAGTCCTGGTCGGGGCACCGGATTCTCTCCCGGTCGCTCCTCTTCCTGTCCAGCTCTCTGCTATGGCCCGGGATTGCAGTGGAGGATGGTTCAAGTCCTTGGGCCCTGCACCCCATGGGAGACCAGAAGCACCTGGCTCCTGGCTTCAGATCAGCGAAGTGCACCGGCCACAGTGCGCTGGCCGCAGCAGCCATTGGGGGGTGAACCAACGGAAAAAGGAAGACCTTTCTCTCTGTCTCTAGCTCTCACTGTCCACTCTGCCTGTCAAAAAAAAAAAAAAGTATTATATCTCTTTTAGTTTTACTCAAAAATTTACTTCCATAAATTTTAACACTTGCATAAATTTTGCATCTCTGGATAGAGAAAGACAAATGATTCATACTTTGGAAATTGTTTTTGCCTGTAAAACTGTATACTTAATAGTATGCCTGATGGTTCCTATGAAGTTTAAAACTCTGATATTCTGCTTTAAAATTTTATTACTTCCATCCTTTCTAACTCCAATGTCCAATGTCCATTATCCTATATCCAGGAGAGTAAAACTCAGAAGAGTATTCCTTCTCCCCCATAGAAGATATATACATAAATATATGAACATGTATGTCTGTGTATTTATCTATTTTAAAAAATATAGTTAACATGCACATAGTTAACATAGTAAGCAGTCCAGGTATAAAGGCCATTATCTCAACAATACAATTACTACGTTCAAGGCCTGGAAAAACGCAGCTCACCATGTGAAAACTATCTCACCACAAGAAATCAATCATTTTCAAAGCTGGTAACAGTATCAATTCGAGTTTTGTTTTGTTTTGTTTTTGTTTTAAATCAAGGCTACAGTTAGGTTGACAGGATAGAGCAATACTTAAAATTAACTGGCTTGCTATTAAGCTTACCTTACAGCTTTGAAAACTCTGATTTCTTGTGTGGTTCAGTGGTGAGCTGCATTTCCTGAGCCTCAGCCGACTTCCCAGCAGGAATTCCACTCTGATGAAGAATCAGCAGAAGGAAGCCCTCACTGAGACATACTGGTGTCATTCACTGAGTGGAGACAGTGAGAGGGCAATTTACATACATCACTAAAATACATGCTTACATAGTCAATACACAGCAAATCCTCCCCATGCAGAAGGAACAACCCATATTCCTTGACAGCCTGACTGCTTTCCTACAAAGCCTTCGGTTCTACCCCACCTCCCCACCCCTCTGCAATGATATTCATTTACTACGGCTTGCTCCTTAACTGCCTTTAAAAACAAAAATAAAAACACTTAAGTCTTAGTTCGAGTAAGAGTGATGATGTATCTTTAAATAGCAGTAATACTGAAATCTTACTGCAGAAAAAAATTAGCACAATAAACCTCTCTGTTTTCTGCATTATGTTTATTAAACAAGATACTGCCTCTCAAAACAGTGACAAATATGGAAATATTGCTTAATCTACATAGAAACATTTTTGATAAATAAAATTTTGAAATGAGCATTTTGCATTTTCAAGAAAACACATTTCCTAAAGTACTTTTAATGCAGTAGCTCACACAGAACCAAGAGTTAGAACACAGTTCTAGAAACCACAACTTGCGGGGGCGGGGCGGGGGTCACTGCTCAGGATGCCCTCATCTCATGCTGGAGTACAGGTTCGAGTCCCAGTTACTGAGCTTCCGATCCAGCTCCCGATAAATGTGCATCCTGGAAAGTGGCCAAGAAGGCTCAAGCACCTGAATCCTGACCACCCACATGGGACACCTGGGTTGAATTCCTGGCTCCTGACTTTGGCCTGGTCCAGCTCCAGCTGTTGTAGGTGTTTGGGGAGTAAATGAACTGATGGAAGATTGCTGTCTGTCTCTCTTCCTTTCATATAAAATGAAATAAACAAAAATTCAAAAAAAGAAACTTAGAAAGCAATACAACTTTTCTTTATAAGTATCAGCAGTTCTTCTAAGTTATAAGGTTTATTGTATTGGTCTAGACTGGAGTTGTCAATACAGTACCAGTAGCCACCTGTGGCTACTGAAGTTTATTTTATTAAAGATTTATCTTGGAGCCACTGCTGTGATGTAGCAGGATAATCAACTGCCTACAGTGTTGACATCCAATATGGGTGCCAGTTCAAGACCCAGCTGCTATACTTCCAATCCAGTTCCCAGCAAGTCAGAGTTACACAGAGAGGAGAGGCAGAGAGAGAGAGAGAGAGGTCTTCCACCCACTGGTTCACTCCCCAGTTGGCTGCAATGGTCGGAGCTGAGCCGATCCAAAGCCAGGAGCCGGGAGCTTCTTCCAGGTCTCCCACGTGGGTGCAGGGGTCCAAGAACTTGGGCCATCCTCCACTGCCTTCCCAGGCCAAAGCAGAGAGCTGGATTGGAAGTGGAGCAGCCGGGCCTCGAACTGGCGCCCATATGGGATGCTGGCGCTTCAGGCCAGGGCATTAACCCGCTGCGTCACAGTGCCGGCCTCAATAAATAAATCTTTAAAACATAATTATCTTATTCATTTGAAAAGCAAGGCCACAGAGAGAGGCAGATACAGCGACAGTGACAGAGTGAGAGAGAGGTATCTTCCATCCACTGGTTCATTCCCCAAATGGCGGCAACAGCCAGGTCCTGGCCAGGCTGAAGCCAGGAGCTAGGAACTCTATCTGGGTCTCCTGTGTAGACAGTAGAGATCCAAGCACTTAAGCCATTACCTGTCATTTCCCGGGTGCACATCAGCAGGAAGCTGGATTGCAAGTGGAGGCAGGACTCAATCCCAGGCCCTTTTTGATACAGGAAGCAGACATCCTAGGCAGTGGTTTCATCCACTGTGGCACAATGCCCACCCCAAGTTTAAGCTTAATTAAATTAAAAATTCTATTTAATTAAGAATTCTATTGGTTGCACCAGCAACGTGATTAAGTGTACAATAGTTACCTTACCAGCACAGATCTAAAGCATTTCCATTTCTGCAAAAAATCCTATTGATGAGCATTGTTATAAACACACCACCTAAATGGAGAGACGGACGTGCTAGTTAAAAGGCCTTACCTGGTCTGAGAAGGTGTGGATGTGTCAAGGGGCTGGGCTGGCCCAAGTACCGGTTTGGGATCCTCCTCTCTGGGACAGGCTGGAGGGAGTACCTCCGTTGTGAACATGACACACAACCTGAGGAAGGATGGAGAGGAAGAAATGGAGTAATGTGCTACAAAGTCTTCACGACACACATACATTTATCTACCTCCAGTTTGGATGCTTTAGAAAAATGAAAACTAGTATTTGTTTCTTCTGTCCTTTAATATATATATAGATGACTTCCTTTGTGCCAAAGATCAACTGTACCCTAGACTTCAGCCTGCTATCCATCTTTATTTACGTATTCACACACACACATGGCAAAGGTACAAAGAAAGAGCTATAACAACAGAGGAAGGGAACGAACAAAGGCAGGGGAGGATTTGGGAAGGGTTTCACAAAGGTAGCTTGAGGCTGTATCTTAAAACGCAGGAAAAGATAACAAACATTTATTTAAAATTTTTAGCTATAATCTTATGTGAGAGGCAGAAAGGTTATTCACTGGTTCACTTCCCAAATGCCTACACAACAGACAGGGCTGGGGCCTGGCCAGGCAGCTGAAAGGAAGACGAGGTGGAAGTGGAACCTATAGATTAAGAAAACCTTACAGGACATACTCAATCATAATACGTAGCTCTTATATGGCTCCTGATTCAAGCAACACATCATACAACAGCCACTCTTACTACTTACTATATTTACGAGATAATTGAAATTTTGAATGGCAATACCATATTTGATGTTACTATGAAAGCAGTCTTTTTTTTAAAGATTTATTTTATTTATTTGAAACATAGAGTTACAGAGAGAGGTAGAGCTGGAGAGAGGGAGAGAGGTCTTCCATCCTCTGGTCCACTCCACAAGTGATGGCAAAGGCCAGAGCTGAGCTAATCTGAAGCCAGGACCCAGGAGCTTCCTCCATGTCTCTCACGTGGGTACAGGGGCCCAGGGAGCTGGGCCATCTTCTACTGCTTCCCCAGGCCATAGCAGAGAGCAAGAAGGTAAGTGGAGCAGCTGGGACTCAAATGGGCACCCATATGGGACGCTGGCACTGCAGGCTGGGGCTTTAACCCACTGCACCACAGCCTGGCCCCAAAAAGCAGTATTTTTTTAAAATTATGTATTTATTTGAAAGGCAGAGTTACACAGAGGGAGAGGGGCCAGTGCCATGGCTCACTTGGTTAATCCTCCGCCTGCAGCACCGGCATCCCGTATGGGCGCCAAATTCTAATCCCGGTTGCTCCTATTCCAGTCCAGCTCTCTGCTGTGGCCCGGGAGGGCAGTGGAGGATGGCTCAAGTGCTTGGGCCCCTGCACCTGCATGGGAGACCAGGAAGAAGCACCTGGCTTCGGATCGACACAGCGCTGGCCGTAGCGGCCACTTGGGGAATGAACCAACGGAAGGAAGACCTTTCTCTGTCTCTCTCTCACTGTCTATAACCCTACCTCTCAAATAAATAAAATAAATTTTCTTTAATTAAAAAATAAAGAGAGAGAGAGAGAGGGAGAGACAGAGACAGATATTACAAGTGCTGATTCACTCCCCAAATGGCCACAACAGCCAGGGCTGGGCTAGGTCAAAGCCAGGAGCCTGAAACTCCATCTGGGTCTCCCATGTGGGTGGCGGTGTCCCAAATACTTCCACTGCTTTCCCAGGCACACTAGAAGGAGCAGTGGGACCAATGCTGTGGTGTAGCATTTTGGGCAGCCACTTGTGGTGCTGACATCTAGTTTGAGACCTTGTTGCTCCAATTCCAATCCAGCTCCTTTCCAATGCACTTGGGAGAACAGCGGAAGATGTTCCAAGTGTTTGGGCCCCTGCACTCACATGGGAGACACGGAAGAAACTCCTGGCTTCAGACTGGCCCAACTCCAGACATTGCAGCCATTTGGGAAGTGAACCAGCAGATGGAAAATCTCTCTCTCTGTTTCTCCATCTTTATGTCAGTCCTGCCTTTCAAATAAATAAACCTTAAAAAAAAAAAAAAAAGTGGAGTAGCCAGGACTGGAACTGGTACTCATATGCAATGCTGGCATTGCAGCAGGCAGCTTAACCAGCTGTGCCATGCCAGCTCCTGGAAGCAGTTTTTTTTTTCACAGGTGTGACAATAGTGCTGTGGTTATGTTATCTTCTAGAGACATAAACTGAAACATTTATAGAATAAATGATGTGATCTGGGATTTATTTAAAAGTAATACAGGGATACGTGAATTGAGGAAGAGATGAATGAAGGTTTGGATAATGTAAGACTGGCTGCAGAGCTAATATGTTTTTTTTTAAGATTTATTTATTTTACTTGAAAGTCAGAGTTACACAGAGAGGAGAGGGGCAGAGAGAGAGAGAGAGAGAGAGAGGTCTTCCTTCTAATGGTTCATTCCCCAGTTGGCCGCAACGGCCAGAGCTGTGCCAATCTGAAGCCAGGAGCCAGGAGCTTCTTCAGGGTCTTCCATGTGGGTGCAGGGGCCCAAGGACTTGGGCCATCTTCCACTGCTTTCCTAGGCCATAGCAGAGAGCTGGATTGGAAGTGGAGCAGCCGGGCCTCGAACCGGCGCCCATACGGGATGCCGGCGCTTCAGGCCAGGGCATTAACCCGCTGCACCACAGCACCGGCCCAAGAGCTGACAATTTTTTAAAAAATATTTTTATTTATTTATTTGAGAAGCAGAAAGACAAGAAAGACGTAGGGAGCTCCCATCTACTAGTTTACTCCCCAAATGCCCACAGTGGTCTCAGCTAGCAGTGAAACCAGGAGCTGGGAACTCAATCCAGGTCCCTAGATGGGTGCAGGAATCCAAAATCTTGAGTCACAACTGCTATCTCCTAGGGTCTGCGCTGTGGGAAGCTGGAATCAGGAACTGGAGCCAGAAACTGAACCTAGGTGAGGTGGTACGCAATATGGGTGTCTTAAGCATTAGGTTAAATGCCTGCCCTAGAGCTGATAATTGTTGAAGCTGATGATGGGTAATTGGGACTTCATTATACTACTCCATTTGCTCATGTGTATGTTTGAAATTTTCTGTAATAAAAGGTTAAAAAAAAAAAAAGACAATGTAACTACAGTGAAAAATGAAGGCAGTGAGTATATACTCTGATAGGAAACCTACGAGTTAAAAGCAGCATGTGATAGCACAAAAAGTGTTATTTTTAGCTTAGTTCTACTATCTATGTGATCTTGGCATTTTTATCATTCTTTTGTACCCATTTATATATATATAAAAAAAAAGTAGTTGTATTAGGAAGTGCCTTTCAAGCTTCTTTGCCAAAGATCCACAGTAAGAAATATATTTTAAATAATAAACTAACATGGGACCAGTGTTGAGGTGCAGTGGGTTAAGCCACTGCCAGTGATGCTGGCATCTCTATCAGAGCGCTGGTTTGAGTCCTGACTGCTCCATTTCTGATCCAGCTCCCTGCCAATGGCCTGAGAAAGAGGGGGAGAGGGCCCAAGTGCTTGGGCCCCTGCTACTCACAGGGGAGATCTGGATGCAGTTCCAGACTCCTGCCGTCAGCCTCACCCAGCCCTGGCTGTTGTGGCCATTTAGGGAGTGAACCAGCAGATGGAAGAGCTCTTTCTGTCCCTTTCCTTCTCTATCATTTTACCTTAAAAATAACTCTTTAAAAAACACACACACACTCACAATATGTAAAAATGCCACTAAGTACTACTCTTCACTTCTTTTCTGTCCTATCCCATTTTTAAAAAATATTTATTTATTGGGGCAGTCGCTGTGACTTTCAAATAAATAAATAAATAAATCGTTAAAAAAGATTCACTTACTTATTTGAAAGTCGGAATTACACACAGAGAGAAGAAGCAGAGAGAGAGAGAGGTCTTCCATCTGCTGGTTCACTCCCCAATTGGCCCCAACGGCCGGAGCTGTGACAATCTGAAGCCAGGAGCCAGAAGCCTCCTCTAGATCTCCCATTTGGGTGCAGCGGCCCAAGGACTTGGACCATCTTCCACTGCTTTCCCAGGCCATAGCAGAGAGCTGGATCGGAAGTGGAGCAGCCGGAACTCAAACTGGCACCCATGTGGGATGCTGGCATTGCAAGCGGCGGCTTTACCCGCTACACCACAGTGCCAGCCCTATTCCATTTTTTTTTTTTTTTTTTTGACAGGCAGAGTGGACAGTGAGAGAGAGAGACAGAGAGAAAGGTCTTCCTTTTGCCATTGGTTCACCCTCCAATGGCCACTGCGGCCAGCGCACCGCGCTGATCTGAAGCCAGGAGCCAGGTGCTTCTTCCTGGTCTCCCATGTGGGTGCAGGGCCCAAGGACTTGGGCCATCCTCCACTGCACTCCCGGGCCACAGCAGAGAGCTGGACAGGAAGAGGGGCAACCGGGACAGAATCCAGTGTCCCGACCGAGACTAGAACCCGGTGTGCCGGCGCCACAGGTGGAGGATTAGCCTATTGAGCCGCGGCGCTGGCCTAGCCCTATTCCATTTTAAAAAGCTTTTTTTCAATGTCCCCAAATAATTTCATTACTGTAATGGCTTGAAAGGTGGCCTCAAGAAGGTATGCCCATGTGCTAATCTCCAGAATCTGTGACTGTCACTTTTATTGGAAGAACAGTGACTAAGGCTCTTCAAATGAGACGATCCTCTGGATTATGTGAGTAGGCTCTAAATCTAGTAAATGTCCCTATACAAGAGAGATCTGAGACAGAAGGGGAAGCCACAACATGACCACAGAGGCAGGGGCAACAGTGACGCAGGTAAACCAACAAGCACCCCCAGCCACCGGAAGCCGCAAACGGGAAAGCACAGATCGTCCTCCACAGCTGTTGCAGGTGTGCTGCTCTGCTGATACGTTGACTTTGGACTTCTGGCCTCCAGAACTGCCACAAAACGACTTCTATTGCTTTAAGCTGCCAAACTGGTGATCATTCGTTCTGGCAGCTTCCAGAGAACCAACTCAGTTGTGAGGAGTTAGGCTAATAGCAACAAAATGACCTACTAAGATTACGCCTTGCAGTTTCAGACACACTGAATAAGTCTGTGTCCCTATACTGAGATCAACTCCAGTTGGGGGATGCGGAGCAAAGGAAAGGATCCTCAATAATTTCAACTAATTAACGAAGTTAAGCAGCAGAGATAGATTCAGAGTGCTCCCACCCACCAGATCACTCCCAAAATGCCCACAAGAGGAGGGACTGGGTCAGGGCCAAAGGTGGGAGCCAGAAACTCAATCCAGGTCTCCCACATAGGTGGCAGGAACCCAACTACTTGAGCCATTGCCACTGCCTTCCAGGGTCTGCCTTGGCAGAAAGCTGGAAACATGAGCCAGAGCCCTGAGTCCAGCCCAGCAATCTGATGTGGGATGCAGACATCCTACTCAGTGTTTTAACTGCTGGGTCACACATCTCCCCCTTACACAAGCCTTCAGAGTATAAACAAACCTGAGACCAACCCCGAGCCCCCTCAAAGATGAGACTTTCCTATATTCTTACTTGCAAGCACCTACAGAAACAACCTTCCCCAAAGAATACACATTTGTTGCTTGACCCTTAACAAGTATGTTTCCTCAAGGAAGAGAGGGCACGGGGAAGATAGTGAGTGCATATGAAACGGAATGGTGTGAAGCAAAGGAATAATATTAAAAGTTCAGCAGAGTGGCCTCAGGCCTATTCAGCAGTAAACAATCTCATCCCATGGAAGTTTTCATACAGGATAGAGCTACATTTTCCTTACTAAAACAAACAGTAGAAGCGCAGTCTATTTAGTCCTTTCACACCACTGTTGGTCAGCATCATAATGATCATGGGAGCGAACAGCTGTTCAGTTTTTCATCCTGTTCCAGAAAGTAAACACTGCATGTATGTATTAACTTATGGAATCTTTGTAGCTGCATTATTTTAAATCAATTTTTGGATTAGTGACATATTTACATGGATCAAAACTCAAGATATAGGATGGATTCGCAGGAAAAAGCCTTCTTTCCATACCTGTCTGCAAGCTACCCTGTTACCCTTTCTTGAGGCAATGAAGATTATCATTTTTCTGTTACACTTATTTTATCCACGTAAAACTAATCTATTTATTGATAGCTCCCTTTTAAAACAAATAGTAGCATTCTATGTTTGAGATGGGTATTATCACAGTACTCCACATTTAAAGATGAGAAAAAGACACTCAGAAAGGCTAAGTAATTTAAGACTTAAGATGAAACATAAAATAGAACAAAGATTCAAGCAGCAGTCTATTTCCAGAGCCTATAACCACTAGACTTCACTGTCTACACTCTCACTTCAGCAGTAAAATAACAGAATATAAAAAAAAAAAAGTTGGGGGCCAGCGCCGCAGCTCACTAGGCTAATCCTCTGCCTTGCGGCGCCGGCACACCAGGTTCTAGTCCCGGTCGGGGCACGGATCCTGTCCCGGTTGCCCCTCTTCCAGGTCAGCTCTCTGCTGTGGCCAGGGAGTGCAGTGGAGGATGGCCCAAGTGCTTGGGCCCTGCACCCACATGGGAGACCAGGAGAAGCACCTGGCTCCTGCCATCGGATCAACGCGGTGCGCCAGCCGCAGCGTACCTACCGCGGCGGCCATTGGAGGGTGAACCAACGGCAAAAGGAAGACCTTTCTCTCTGTCTCTCTCTCACTGTCCACTCTGCCTGTCAAAAAAAAAAAAAAAGTCGGGGCCGGCGTTGTGGCATAGTGGGTAAAGCCGCTTCCTGCAGTGCCGGCATCCTATATGGGGGCCGGTTTGTGTCCTGGATGCTCCACTCCAATCCAGCTCTCTGCTATGGCCTGGGAAAGCAGTGGAGGATGGCCCAAGTCCTTGGGCCCCTGCACCCACATGGGAGCCCTGGAGGAAGCTCCTGGCTCCTGGCTTCAGACCTGTGCAGCTAAGGCCATTGGGGTCAATTGGGGAGTGTACCAGAAGATGGAAGACCTCTCTCTCTCTGCCTCTCCTCTCTGTGTGTAATTCTGACTTTCAAATAAATAAATACTTTTAATAAAGTTAACCAATTCGCTTTTTTTAATGCTCAGATGAAAGAACACTAGCATGTTCAATGTTTGTGATCTGGACACTCACAAGCAGAGGAAGGTTAACCCTAACAAATTAAAAACAGTAACACTCTCTCATATGATATAAATTGAGTTTATTCTCAGTAAACTAAAAAATCAAGTCTCAATAGCTTTTAACTTACATTCAAGAGAACAGGATCTTCGCCCACGGTCATATAATTACTAGCAAAGCTGGTGTATGGAGTCCCACTTCTCAAATGGCCAATTCATTCTCAACACCATTTCCTTAGTTTAGGCTTCCTCAATTCGCTGAATTGCTACACTATTCTCCTAACTGCTCTGCTTGTCTTGGATCTTGTCTTTCTTTTTTAATTCATTCTCTCTGTGGTAAGCTATTTCCAAAGAGACCACTTGTATTGTAGTCTTTTGCTTCAAATTCTTCAGAAGTTTCTTCAAGATCTGTCCTAACTTTCAAATTATCCACAGTAATGCTATAAGCTTCAAACTCTTGAGGTTAACCATTCACGATCTTGACCCTGCTCTCTAGTCTGGCATAAATCTTAAACAACAATGCAGCCACACTCAATCCCTTGAAGAACCCCAGTCATTCTGTATCGTAACAGCATCTGTCTTCAAAAACAGTTTTTTCTTGCTCTAAAATGGGCTTTGCTATTCTGTGATCACATCTCTAAAATCTCAGCTCAATCATCACTCCCACACCTACTGCTCCTAACGTGGATGCTACTCAATGTGCCTATGCTTGTTTCTGTTTTAATCCTTACTGTACCACACATAATGGCTAATTAGTTTGACAGTCTATTAGAAAACTTCAGAGAGCAGGGATGATTTGTTATTTGTCTTTATTCTATATTTTGAAGGTAAAAAGTCAACAAGTCTGGCTTATGACTGGATGCAGGGAATAAAGAAAACATAGGAATGAAGTACAATTTTTGGCTCAAACAAGTGGGTCCAAGGGTTGTGCTGTTAAATAAAAGAGGAAAGTTTCAGATACTTATTACAATGAAGAGGCCAAATGGTCAGTCTTAAGTTCAAGGGGGGAAAGTGACAGGCTTTATTAGTGTCACAGGCACAGAGACGGTAAAATCAAAGCCATGGGACTGGTTGCGACTTGAATCTCCCTAGGGAGACTAAGCCTGACAAACACAGGAAAAAGAATGTGATATTTAGAAAAATAGTTATTTAAGAAGGACAGGCTCAAACTATGGAAAGTGCCTCAAAACAATAACATGAACATCACTGGAGACCCAAATGACAATTTTAGCAGAACACAGAAGCCAGAAGCCAGAAGCCAGACTGGGGTGTGCCACAGAGAGAATGGGATGTCAAAGTTCAGACACCAAGACAACAATTTTAAGTTTCGCTGAGAAGGGAGCAGAGATGGGGCTGGGCGCTGTGGCATAGAGGGTTAATGCCCTGGCCTGAAGCGCCGGCATCCCATATGGGCGTCGGTTCAAGACCCGGCTGCTCCACTTCCAATCCAGCTCTCTGCTATGGCCTGGAAAAGCAGCAGCAGATGGCCCAAGTCCTTGGGTTCCTGCACTTGCATGGGAGACCCGGAAGAAGCTCCTGGCTCCAGGCTTTGGATTGGCACAGCTCCGGCCATTGAAGCCTATTGGGAAATGAACCAGTGGATGGAAAACCTCTCTCTCTCTCTCTCTCTCTGTGTAACTCTTACTTTCAAATAAATTAGTAAATCTCAAAAAAAAAAAAAAAGTAGCAGAGAAAGAGGCAAGGATCAAAGGAAGGGGGTAACTGCAGAAGCAGATCCTTGTGTCACACTTTTACAAATGTATTCTACTGAGCAGAATTTTTCATTCTTGGATTTTTCTCGGTTTCATAGGTTCTCAGTATTTGTTTGTGAAATGTCTGAACTCTCCTAAGTCCTGGTCCAGGGCCAGCACTGTGGAGTAGAACACTAAGTCACCATCTGCCATGTTGGTATCCCACATGGAAGTGCTTGGTTGGAGTTCTGGCTGCTCTGCTGCCTTTTTTTTTAAAAAAAAAAAAAAAAAAAAAGATTTATTTAGTTATTTGAAAGGCAGAGTCACAGAGAGAGGGAACCAGAGAGAGAACGAGATCTTCCATCCACTGGTTCACTCCCCAAAGGGTTGCGACTGCTGGAGCTGGGCCGATCTGAAGCCAGGAGCTTCTTCTAGTTCTCCCATGTGGGTACAGGGGCCCAAGCACTTGGGCCATCCTTTGGTGTTTTCCCAGGCCATTAGCAGGGAGCTGGATTGGAAGTGGAGCAGCTGGGACTCCAACCAGGGCCCGTGTAGTATGCCAGCACTGCAGCTGCGGCTTTGCCCACTATGCCATGGCATCAGCCCTGCCCTGCTTCTTAGCCATCTTCCCGCTAACATGCCTGGGAAGGCAGCGGATGATGATTCAAGTACTTGGATCCCTGTGACCCACATGGCACACCTGTATGGAGTTCCTCCTGGCTCCTGATTTCAACATGGTCCAGCCTGGATGTTGTGGCCATTTGGGAAGTGAACCAGCAAATAGAACCATTCTTCTCTGTCATTCTGCCTTTCAAATAAATCAATCTTTTAAAAAATAATAATATAAAATAAAGTTTTGGTCCAAGATGTTTATGGTAAAAAGGAAAGGGCAGAATTCGGATTCAAACGCAATCTTCACTAACAAGTCATGTAGCCTTAGGCAAATTATGTCTCAGAACCTCCATTTCTTATGGACACAAACTATTTTACAGGACTGCTGTCAATTCCAGGAGACACTGCATGTAAATTCCTTGGTAGTGTGTGACTCAGGGTGAACTCAAACAACGTTCAATATTAGCATGACTATCTTCAATGGCAGGCAAATACAATCACATGTATGCCACAAACAAATATATGGAAGCACATATACTGGAGAGAATTTATTCAGTCTTAAGCATTTTACAACACCTTTAGACACTTGGCATATTCAAACAGAAACATTCGGATCTGGCAAATGATCTTGAAACCCTACCTAGGAATATACACTATAGTTTATTTCAGTAAAGTACTATTTAATTGAGAAATGTATAAATACAATGGTAAATAAAACAAATATAAGACAGAGGAGGATGGGGCCAACGTTGTGGGGCAGGCAATACTGGCTGGTATCCCATATGAGCGCAGGTTTGAATCCTAGCTGCTCCACTTCTGATCCAGCTCCCTGCTAGAGTGCCTGGAAAGTAACATAAGATGGCCCAAGTATTTTGGTCCCTGTCACCCATGTGGGAGATCTGGATGGAGTTCTAGGCTCCTGGTTTCAGCCTAGCCCAGCCCTGGCTGTAGTGGCCATTTTGGGAATGAACCACTGGGTAGAAGATCTCTCTCTCTCTCTCACTTTCTCTCTTGTTTCAAATAATAAATATTTAAAGAAAAAAAAAAAAGGAAAAACAGAGACAACTCATTTTAGAGAATTTTTTGGAATAATAAAATGAGCCAGGAGTGAATCTTTTTAAATTCAGGACTAGCTTATTGATTATTTAAATCATCACAAAAGAAAATCAGCTTTGATCTAATTTGCTTCTAAGCAGGCTAATTCTATTTTCTCACATGCAACTCATTATTCACATACTAGCCACTCATTCACTTAAAATTTAAATCAGACCAGTAAACTCTTATATCCCCTTTGATGGCTTACCACTGTACTTAAATACTAGTTTTATTTGCAGTAGCACTGATCTGTTGAAACGTCTATCAACGTGGCTAGTAGCTACCATATTAGATCACTATGTGGCTGACTGCCATTTGGTTCTCACCTCCAATGTCATCCCAAAAGCCTTTAAAAAAAAAAAAAGATTTATTTATTTATTTATTCGAAAAGGCAGAGTTACAGAGAGGCAGAGGCAGAGAGAGAGAGAGAGAGAGAGAGAGGTTCCATGTACTGGTTCACTCCCCAAATGGTCACAACAGCTGGGGCTGGGCCTAGAGGAGCCAGGAGCTTCTTCCAGGTCTCCCATGTGGGCCCAGGGGCCCACACACTTGGGCCGTCTTCTACTGCTTTCCATGGCCATAGCAGAGAGCTGGATCGGAAGTGGAGCAGCTGGGACTGGAACCAGCACCCATATGGGATGCCTGCACTGTAGGTGGCGGCTTTACCCACTACACCACAGTGTTGACCTCCCAGAAGCCTTCTAAAACCAATCTAAAGTGGCTCTGCTCTCTTCATATTGCTCGATTTTTTTCTTGCAGCACCTATCACATTTTATCTTCTTAAATTTGTTTAAAGATAATTTTTATTTATTTGAAAGGCAGACAGACAGTACTCCCCAAATGCTCACAACAGCTGGAGCTGAACCAGATCAAAGCCAGGAGCCCAGAACTCAATCTAAGTCCCCTATGTTGGAGGCAGGGATCCAGCCACTTGGGCCATCACCTGCTGTCTTCCAGGGTACTCATTAACAGGAAGCTGGAATGCAGAGTTGATCCAAGCCTTGAACCTACACAGTATGATACAGGATGCAGGCATCCAAAGCAGCAACTTAATCAAATATTTGTTCCAAGTTATCTGAAAATATTTTATCTATTATTTGTATTTTATTAAAATGTAAGCACCATGAAAACTGGAACCTTTTATTGAATACTGTTATCATTAGTGACTCAAATTGTGCCTGGCACAAAGTAGGTATTTGATAGCTACTACCAAGTACATAAACACACACTTCTCAAAATCTTTACATAAACTTTAGGTGGGGGAGTGGGTGTTTGGCTTAGAGATTCTGGGAGACAGTGGTAACTCATCACTATTTTTCTGCCACCCACAAGGGAGATGTGGATTATATTCCTGGCCCTTGGCTTTGGTCCAGGCCCATCCTCAGCTCTTGCAGACATTTAGGGAGTGAATTCATGGATGGGAGCTCTATCTTTCAAAAAAAAAATAAATAAAATTTAAAAAACTGTAGGGGGGCAAAGTTATCTTCTCTAACGACTACCCACTGGCACACAGAAAGCTTGCACAATAGACTACTTCCTCTCAGAAGCATGTATTCCCTGCACCCCTTGTCCAGCCAGTTGTCTGTCCCATGACTCTTTAGCTTTCAGGGCTTTCCCTATCGCAGTCCTTAGTATACTGTGACTGAGTTGTCTCCTACTGAACTTTTTTTTTTTGACAGGCAGAGTTAGACAGTGAGAGAGAGAGAGAGAGAAAGGTCTTCCTTCTGTTGGTTCACCCCCCAAATGGCTGCCACGGCCGGTGCTGCACCGATCCGAAGGCAGGAGCCAGGTGCTTCCTCCTGGTCTCCCATGCGGGTGCAGGGCCCAAGCACTTGGGCCATTCTCCACTGCCCTCCCAGGCCACAGCAGAGAGCTGGACTGGAAGAGGAGCAACCGGGACAGAATCCAGCGCCCTGACTGGGACTAGAACCCAGGGTGCCGGCGCCACAGGCGGAGGATTAGCCAAGTGAGCCATGGCGCCAGCCTGAACTGTCTCTTAACTGTAATAAACATGTCCACTAACTGAATTTTTTTCACATAGTTCATTAACACATGGAAGAGCTGGAAAGTAACTAAAGCTCACGGTCATATGACATAAGGTGATGCAGTGGCATTAGCAATACTTCTCACTGGTACGAGACACTGTCAGGCTCCCAGGGAAACATAGGGGAAATGATCCAGAGGATTCAGGATGGGTTGGTGTCGTTCAGAACAAGCTCCATTTGGAAGGTCCAGTCCCTCCCCCACCCTGGAATGACACCACAATGCAGCCACCTCTGACATAAGCTTGTAACTCTGCTTGCCACATAATCAGCACTCAAACATCTCCTAGCAGGGCCCAAGGTACGAATACTGTCCTCAGTCTAAAATGTGCCTGTCTGCAGTCACTGCTTCTACCACCACCACCAGCACACTTGTTTCCAAGTATCTGTGGAAGCGTGATGGATTACTATGAAGTTCTAGGAGTGCAGAGATATGCTTCACCTGAGGACATTAAAAAAGCTTACCATAAAGTGGCACTTAAATGGCACCCCGATAAAAATCCAGAAAATAAAGAAGAAGCAGAGAGAAAATTCAAAGAAGTAGCTGAGGCATACGAGGTATTATCAAACGATGAAAAGCGGGACATTTATGATAAATATGGCAAAGAAGGATTAAACAGTGAAGACAGAAGTCATTTTGATGATGAGTGTGAGCACAGTTTCACATTTTGTAAGCCAGATGACGTCTTCAAAGAAATATTTGGTAAAAGGGACCCATTTTCATTTCACTTTTTTGAAGATTCATTTGAGGAACTTTTAAAGATTCCAAGAAGCTCCTATGGAAGCAGAAGCACAGGCGCAGAATCCTTTTTCTCCACCCCCAGTGAATGTCCAGTTTGGGAGAGATTTTCTTCATGTGATAGAGGATATCCATCACACGGTTCACTGGGGCAGGAGGGCCCTACTTCATTCTCTTCACTGGCATTTGATGATAATGGGATGGACAACCACATCTATGTCACAACTTCAGGCCAAATTGTTCATGACAGAAACATGGGTATCAACACAAAACTAATTGAGAGTGATCAAGAAAGAGAAGTTGAAGATTATGGGGAGTTGAAATTCTTCCTTGCAAATGGTGTGGTAGATATAGAGGGCTTCGCAGGAGAACACAGCTGGAGAAGACCATCATTCAACCATTACTCACCCAACTGCTACTGTCCCACACATGTGTGTCAATGTACTTTTGTGGACAATTACAAGCAAGGTATACCTTGGGTCACCAGCTACTGGGACCCCTCTATCTTCTCACCGGGGTTCAAAGAAGGTGGTAAGAGAAAAAAAAAGAAGCACAAAGAGGTGAAGAAGTCAACCAAAAGGAATCACTAAATTGACTCTTTAGACACATTATGTTCATATAACATTTGAACATGACTTTTGGTGTGCTTTGGTTCATCACAGGGGTCGTGGATAACATTTAATACTATACTAAGATTATGTTTTTAACATTTTTAGCAATATTTTGGGCAAGTGGTCAGTAGTGGTTTGGATGAGGCAAGCCAAAGAAAGCTGAGTTTGTGGGGACAGTTGGTGATGTCAAGAATCTGGAAAACTGCAGATATTTTTACATTTTGGTTTTGAGCTGTCTATAGAACTTTTCCTTAGTAGAATTTCTGATCTAATTCATTCCTTTCAACTAATCAAAACTACCATATAAGCTTCTTAAATATGTATGGTATTTAGAAAATAAAAATGCATTAAAACATATAGGTTCAGACCATATAATTATTTATGAAATGACTTTTTTCCAATTGAGGCAATCTGACACATACACTACAAATTAAAAATTAGAATATAAATTATTTTCTTCTAGATATATTTGTACACATTCACATCAGCACTGGTTACTATAGCCAAGAGGAGGAAACAATCCAAATGTCCATCAACAGATGAATGGATAACAAAATATGATACACACACATAAACACACACACACACGGGTACTTTAAAAAGTTCATGGAAAAATGGAATTAAAAGATAAGCTTACTTTGCTGCAAAAGCATTTTGAATTTAATGGATAGATTTTTTATACAATATATTTTCCATGAATTTTTTGAAGATTACTTATATATACAATGCAATTATCTTCAGCCTGCAAAAGAAAATCCTGTCATATGCTACAACAAGGATGAATCTTGAGGATATATACCAGGTGAAATAACAGAGTTATTCAGAGACAAAAAATATATGATTTACCTAAATATCTAAAGTAGTCAAATTCAAAGAAACAAAGTAGAATGGCAGTTTCTGGGAGCCTGGGGTGGGAGGGAAAGAGGAAAAGCTTGATGGGAATGGAGTTTCAGATATACAAGATAAAAAAATTCTGAGCATCTGTTTCACAGATTTGGCTGTATTTAACACCACTGCAAATTTAAAAATGGTTAAGATGGTATATTTTATGTAATGTGTAATTCACAACAATTTTAGAAAGAGCAAGTCTCATCCAGGATTCCTCAGAGCTTTCTGGCTACAACATGTGTGGCAGAACATCAGTGAATCTTTTCAGATAGGAAGTTTTCTCCTTTTCTTGTAATTTGTACACAGGATCCACAGACACATTACTCTAAAAATACCATTTATAGTCATTTTAGGGTCATGTTTTCATAAAAATAGATGAGTTACAAACACATCAGATTCCAAGCAACTGGTCTGAACTAAATATTTGCATGTATTTGTTCCTTTAAAACAATTTACCATGATTTCAATACAATTACTTCTTAGCTTCCTGTAACGATTTAATTTTCTGTATTTTTAACTTCAATCTCTTATTTTTATTCACTGTCACTCATTCAACCATATTTCCTGAACACCTACTATATCTGTCAGGCAATGTTCTAGGAACCTGAGGTACAGCAGAGGATGAGAGTATCCGATGTCACAGTTTACAAACTTGAAACAGACATGAACAAATACTGAATAAAATACTAAGGGAACAAAAAGTAAAAGGGGATAGCAGTTGTGGGGTGTAGACTGTAATTTTAGCTAAAAGCCAGGGAAAGTGATGGTTTTAACAAGTGATAGCCACGTGGATAAATCCAAGCAGAGGGAATAGCGGGCTGCAGAAGGTATTTTTGAGGAAAACTGAGAATTTCTCCTTATTTTGGGAGACAGTGACAGAGAAAGAGAAAGACAGAGACAGAGAAAGAGATCCCTAGCTTCCTACATGCTCCAGTTCATTCCTCAAATGTCCCAAAATATGGAACTCAATCCAGGTCTCCCATGTGGGTGTCAGACCCCAAACCAACTGAGCCATCACCTGCTGCCTCCCAGGGTATTATTAGCAGTATGCCGGAATGAGGAGCAGAGCCCAGACTCTACCCCAAGCACTCCCATACGAGATGCTGGCATCTTACTGCTACCCCAACCAGAGTAAGCAGAGGACATCAAAAAGGTTCAAATGAAGAAGTGAGACTCAGCCCACGGCACGCATGGTGGCAATCACGCAGGGGATAAGAAGTCACAGGACGGTTTTAAGAACGGGGTGACATAATCCATGTACACTTAAACAGGGTCCTTGTGGCTGCTGCTGTCGAAAACAGACTCAAAGTAAGAGGAAGAAGCAGGGAGGCAGAAGAGGTGGAGATTACAGTACCCTGGGTGGTGGTAGCACACGCCATGCAGAGTCATCAAACCAGAGAGATTCTAAAGGTACAAACAGGATCACTGCTAGACCGGATGCTGGCTTTGACAGGAGTCAGGGATGACAAGGCTTGTGGCACAACCTGGCAATCAGATGAAGAAGCTGACAAGGGTGAGTATAGCAGGCATTGAGCTTTGGTAAGGCTGCATTTGAGATATTTCAATTTATTAGGCATTTATGAAGAATTCCTTGCATTGACTTGGATCCTGAATATGTCCAGTTATTGAATTTTTTATTTTTTGGCAAAAACATTTAATGATCCTATTTTTTACTTTTATCTCTTAGAAGTATCATTACTGTATGATGTAATCAAATATCTAGCAGCACTAGAACCCAATTACTTTTAGCCAAATACCAACACAAAACTGGGAGCCAGAGATCTGGTGTTTAAATGACTGCCATAGTAAAGCGTGTGCTTTGTTTTGTGCTGATTGATTTTAGTGGACTGGCAGACGGGAAGGAAAGGTCATTTACTCTCTACGAGGCACCGGCAACAATTAGCACCTAACCTTTATTACCGGGAGGTGAACTCACAGGGCAGGCACTTTGTGCAGAGGTTAAGACATCTGCATCCCTGCTGGAGCAGTCTGCATCCCACCGGCGCGCCTGGGTTTCAAGAACCACTCCACTTCTGGTCGCAGCTTCTCGCTAACACGCACCCTGGAAAGCAGCAGGTGACGGCCCACGTGTGTCCCTACCACTCATGTAGGAGACCTGGACTGAGTTCTGGCTTCAGCCTGGCCCAGTCCTTGCTGCTGCAGGAATTTTTTTTCAAGATTTTATTCATTTATTGGAGAGCTAGAGTTACAGAGAGAGGGAGACAGAGAGAAAGCTCTTCTATGGCTGCTTCACTCCCCAAATGGCCACAATGGCTGGAGCTGGGCTGATCTGAAGCCAGGAGCCTCTTCCAGGTCTTCCATGCAGGTGCAGGGGCCCGAGCACTTGGCCATCTTCTACTGCTTTTCCAGGCCACAGCAGACAGCCGGATCAGAAGGATGCTGGCGCCTCAGGCAGAGGGTTAGCCCACTATACCACAGTCCTGGCCCCCATGCTATAGGAATTTGAAGAGGGAACTAGTGGAGGAAAGATCTCTTCTATGGGGCTGGCGTTGTAGCGTAACGGGTAAAGCCACCACCTGCAACACCCACACCCTTTATGGGTACCGGTTCCAGACCTAACTGCTCCACTTCCAATCCACTTCCTGCTAAAAGCCTGGGAAAAGCAGCAGAAGATGGCCCAAGTGCTTGGGCCCCTGCACCCATGTGGGAGACCCGGAAGAAGCTCCTGGCTCCTGGCTTCAGCCTGCCCCAGCCCTGGGTTGTTGCAGCTATCTGGGGAATGGACCAGTGGATAGAAGAGCTCTCTCTCTCCCTCATTCTGTGTCAAATACATAATCTTAAAAACAAAAACTAAACAACAAAACCCCTCTGTCTCTGTTGCTCTCTCCTCCATTTCTCTGCCTTTCAAATAACTACAGACATCAAACCAAAAGCAAAATAAAAATCATAAAAGTTTAGGGTATTTTAAATGCTACTTAGATAAAATGCGCCTTAGCAGTGTTTATCTGTTATCATGTATGTGGTATTAGAGTTGAAAACACTGCATTTTCCCACAAAAGCATAACCAATGCTTCAGAAAATTTAAGACTGCAAAGGGTGGCTGGTGCAGTGGGTTAAGCCGCCACCTGTGATGCTGGCATCTCATACAAACACTGGTTCAAGACCCAGCTACCCTGCTTCTGATTCCTGCTAATAGTAAGTCTTTTTTTAATACATGTATTTATTTATTTGAAAGGCAGAATTAGAGAGGGAGAGAGATTCCCCCTTGTACCGGTTCACTCCCCCAGATGGTTATTTAGGGCCAGGGCTGGGGCGGGCGAAAGCCAGGAGCCAAGAGCTTCTTCAAAGTCTCCCACATGGGTTGTAGGGGCCAAACACTTGGGCCATCTTCCACTGCCTTTCCCAGGCACATTAGCAGGGAGCTAGATCGGAAGTGGAGAAGTTGGGACACAAATCGGTGCCCATATTGTACTATAACACTGACCCCCTCAAGCTAAAAAAAAAAGAAAATTTAATACTACAACAATATGCTCTCCAGTCCATTTTTTCACTCATAATAGAGACCTAAAAATTTACACTTAATCATTACTTAATAGCTTAAAACTCTTCAATGGTTTCCCAGTGCCTAGAGAATATATTTTTTCTTTTAAATTTATGACAGATAGTTACATAGTGAGAGAGAGAGAAAGGTCTTCCTTCTGTTGGTTCACCCCCCAAATGGCTGCCACGGCCGGCGCGCTGCGCTGATCTGAAGCCAGGAGCCAGGTGCCTCCTCCTGGTCTCCCATGCGGGTGCAGGGGCCCAAGCACCTGAGCCATCCTCCACTGACTTCCCGGGCCACAGCAGAGAGCTGAACTGGAAGAGGAGCAACCAGGACTAGAACCCGGCACCCATATGGGACGCTGGAGCCGCAGGCAGAGCATTAACCAAGTGACCCACAGCGCCGGCCCAAGAATATATTTTTTTCTTAAAGTAATAAACAAGGCCCTCCGTGAACCAACCACAAGCTTACCAACTTCATTTTCTATCACTTCTTCCCATAAATCTCATGCTTTAATTAATTTTTCCAAAATGTGCTCCAGGGATACCAGCTCAAGACTCACCACAGAAAAGAGAATCCATGGTCAAATACATATTGCCAAATACATCTGCTCAGAGACTGAGAATTACACTGCTGTGGGCATTAAGAAACACAGCCCTGCCCACATGTGGGTCCTTTTGGTGTGACACATACAATGGCTGCAACCCACAGGATCAGCCATTTTGTTTCAGTTCTGTGCCTCTGTAGATGTTCCCTCCACCAGGATAGCTCCTTTCCTCTAGTCTGCTTGCTAGAAGTCTTTCAATCTTCAGATTAACTTTGTTATTCTGAAAGGTAGACAGACAGACATGGACTTGAGGCTTTCTAAATGACAAGCAAGGGATGGGCATCTGGCCTAGTGGTCAAGATGCCCACATCCCACAGTGATTCTTCTGCCTCCTATTCCACATACCTTTGACACAGACTCTGGAAGGCAGCAGCTGACGGCTCAGGCAGCTGGGTCCCTGCCACGCATGTGCGAGACCTGGACTGAGTTCCCAGCTACATGCTCTAACCATGGCCGAATTAGGCCCGTGCAGGCATTTGGGGAGTGAACTAGAGTATGCGGCTTGTGTATGCTAGGGTTCTCACTCTCTGCCTCTTGATTATATAATTTCTTAAAAGAAAAAAAAAAAACAAAAACAAACAAACAAACAAACAAAAAAGAGCAGGTGGCTTGGTGCTGTGGCACAGTAGGTTAAGCATCTGCCTGTGGCACCAGCATCCCATATAGCTGCTGGTTTGAGACCCAGCTCATCCACTTCTGATCCAGCTCCCTGCTGATGGCTTGGGAAAGCAGTGGAAGATGGCCCAGGTGCTTGGGCCCCTGCATTTGTGTGGGAGACAGGGAGAAGCTCCAGGCTCTTGGCTGCAGATTGGCCCAGCTCTAGCCATTGCAGCCATTTGGGGAGTGAACCAGTGGGTGGAAGAGTCTCTCTCTGCCTTTCAAATAAATAAATCTTAAAAAAAAAAAAAAAAGAAAGAAAAAGAAAAGCAACCAAGACCACCACAGATATTCCAAACCCTATTTATGAATACCTCAAGTGTGGAATTTTCAAATTCTAAAACTTAATAAAATCTCAGTATAACATAATATTTACAACTCGTGCCCGCCTTTCCTGAGTGCTTTCCGAAGTGCCACCGGTCAGACCACTGCGCTTGGCTGTGACGTCACCTGCTGTCCGTCTTCCTTCACTGGACTGGGAGTAATTCCAGGGAAGAGGGAATCCAGTCACAAGAACTCAAAAACTAGCTGAATGAAACTACATTCCTTCTACGTCAATGAACAAAAAGTTCCAAAGGGACTCTACCTCGCTAGGGTAAGACCTAGAACAGGTGTAAGAAAAAGGACTCCTGACTTGTTAATTGTGATCCTGTGTTTCAGCTCCTCACTGGTAAAACAAGCACCTCTGCCCTTACTGGACTTACGACAATTCAAGATCATTCACTGAGTTTAAAAAGCTGATATATATTTTATGACATAACAGGTTAAACTAGGGGCTGGCGTTATGGTCTAGCGGTAAAGCCACCTGTGACACTGACATCTCATGGGGGCACCGGCTCACCTTCCGGCTGCTCCACTTCCAATCCAGCTCCCTGTTAATGGTCTGGGAAAAGCAGCGGACGACAGCCCAAAAGCTTGGGCCCTTGCTATCTATATGGGAGACCTGGAAGAAGCTCCTGGCTCCTGGCTCCGGGCTGGTGCAGCCTGGCCTAGCCCTGGCTGTTGTGGCTATCTGGGGAGTAAACCAGCAGATGGAAGATGCCTCCGTCTCTCCCTCTCTTTCGAATAAATAAAAAAAAATCTTTTAATAAAAGAGGTTAAACTTGCTAATTCCACTGAAGCAAACTTAATACATATTTCAAATACTTGGGTGTGTAAACCAGTATCCAGCCCTAAGTCTCAATGAATCGGGGGTTGGACAAAGCCTCATGAACTCCCCAAGTCAGAAGCAGGCGGCTGCAGGTGTGGCCTCTGTGGGTAAGCGCTCAATCGCACGGAATTCCACGCGGGCAGCTTCCCGCAGCCGCACTACAGAACGCAAGAGCAAGTTCGGCGCGCTGCACACCGGCTTTTATTCCTAGGGAGTGAGGAGGAGGTGGGTCCGTCTTACTCCGTCTACGCACGCACCAAGGGACGCGGATTTGCTGTCAAATACCATATGCCTGTTACGGTCCCCTCCCAAACGGGAACCCGACCCCACGGCGGGCCCGCCTGGAAGGTGGAAGATCCAGCTCCCACTCTCCAAGGCTGACGTCCACCAGGTTAAACAGCACGCCTGACAGAGGGCAGTCCCCCTTACTCCTCTCGTCCCTACAGACAGGGCGGCCCGGGAGGAGCGCCTGTGGGGCGGGCCTGTTCAGAGAGGCTTGGGTCTTGTGCGTGCTGAAGTCAACGCCGACAACGAACGGGATGTTACGTTGACTTCACCGAAACTGGAGCTACCTGGCCCTAAGCAAGGGGCGACCACTGACCCGACGTGCGAGGGCCGCAGCATCTCGGGAGACAGCCCCCCTTCTCGGGGCTGGCACACGCTCGCAGTCACCGCAGCGACAACGCATGAGCCCACCCTCTCCCAGGCGCAGCCGGGAACGGAGACGTCGGTGTAGGAGCGGCGGGCCCCAGCAGAGGGGTCCGCGGACACCAGGGCCCCGCCTGCGGCCAACCTGAATCCCCCTCCAGCGCGCCCCAGCTTCTCAGGGCCGGCACCGCAGGGGACATCGTGGGAGGAGAGGTCTGACCTGAGAGGCCGCGGGCGCCGGCTATGGCGGGAGCCAGCTTGGGAGCTGAGAGCAGCCAAGGCATGACGGTCCAGCCCACGCGTCAGGAAAGGAGGCCCAGCGCTCCGGGAAGCCGCCTGCAGCAGGGCCGCGTCGCCAGGAAACCGAGCCAACCGACCCTCCCCTTCCGGCGGGCGCCGCTCTTGCGGGCGCGCGGTGATGACGTCACGCCCCTCCTGGGGCCTTCGCTCTAGCCGGAAGGTCCGTTCTTCGGTCCTGGGGTCAGGCTCCACTTAATGCCCACGTCCCCAGAAGGTCGGATTCCGAATGACTGGCCGGAGGGGCCGTCTCCCGCTCCTTTGAAGGCACCCACGAGGGGAGTCGGCCTCTCCCGGGAGCCGGTTCGGAGGTGTGTGCGACGAGAGGCAGGCAACAGCACGAACACCCACGCTTCTAGAAGGTTCTGAGCAGTGCGCAGCGGGGAGCCGCGAGCTCGCGAAGGACCCGGGGTCACGAGACCGTTGGGTGGGCGGAGCCGGCGGCCGGGGAGGTTCCAGTCTGTTCTGCCTCGCGGCAGCCGCCCCCCTCCCTACCGCGGTCACGTTGAGCCAGCGCCCGGGCCTGGAATCGGGGCCGCCCGCCGACCATGGATCCCCGCAAAGTGAACGAGCTCCGGGCCTTCGTGAAGCTGTGTAAGCAGGACCCGAGCGTCCTGCACACGGAGGAGATGCGCTTCCTGAGAGAGTGGGTGGAGAGGTGAGAGCCGGGCCTGGGGTCGGACCGTTGGCGGCGGGCGGGCGGGCGCGGGCGGCGACTTGCAGGGCCCGAGGGAGAAGCCGGGGGTCCCGGCCACCTCCCCCCGCACGCCGAGGGTCGCCAGGCGTGCAGGCCGCGGCCGCCAGTGGACGCCGGGGTCCTGGGCGTTGGGCGCGGGTTTCCGTTTCTGCGGCCGCCGCGTTGGGTGGTGGTCGTCGCCTCGCCGAGGTCCCGACTGCGTAGACGTGGTTGGCCGCGGAGTCTGCCCCGCTAGCAAACGTGCGAGCAGAGGGTTCCTCCCCCCGCCGAGGACCAGAATGTTCCCACGACCTGTTCTTGGCTACGTGCAGGGAATTCATTCCACAGGCGCCGTGCCAGGCGCTGGGTGCGCGCGAGAGCAGGCGGAGGTTCGCGCTGGTGTGGAGCGGTGGCGGCCTGCACGGCGCGGAGGCCTCCGGGCCCTCAAGAAGGCAGCAGTCCGCCCAGCCGTGTGTTTATTCCACGGGATTCCTGTTGTTGGAGGGGAAGGTGGACTTGCAGCCACCCAGATACGGGGAGAGTGTTTCCACACGTCTGCTCCCTAAGGAGGAAGCTTAAGTTAAAAAATCTCTGAATATTGTTTACGGTGGCTTCAGGTTTTTTTTCCTCTTGAGAGATTATTTATTTATTTTTTAGGTTTTTCTCCCTACCGAATTTCTACCTACTGTGAGGTTTTTACTCGTGTGGGAAGAAGTTCTGAGGACTCTTAAAATTTGTTATTGTGGTGACTTTGTAGTTAACAGCCTTGGACAAGACTCCTATTTCACAAGCTCTGCGCTTCTCAGAAACCTGGCCAGTGGAAGTAATATCAGCCAGGAGTTCAGCGAGACATTGTAGTCATGTTTTCCTTTTTTTAATTAGTCGATCCAAAAGTGTCAATACCTACGTGTTACAGGAAAGAGCCTATCCTTCATAAATTGTTCCTAAAATTTCAAATAAAATAGGTGTATACCACAGGAAGGAGTAATGGGGGGGGGCATTGTGTTGGTGGTTACCATGTTTTTCTCCGTTCCTACTAGAGAGGCATAGGGGACACTGAAGAAAAGCCATTAAAACGTGCTGCCTGCGAACAGTGTTGTAGCTGGGCTGGAGTGATTACAGCCATGCCCAGAATTCCAACATAAGGTCTGCAGAGTGACTTCTACGCTGCTCCTCCCCCAGAATGGCCGTGCATCTTATTTTGTTCCCATTAATTCCAGTTTTTCTTTCTGGTTCCGTTTATATTTTTATTATGGCATTCTAAATTGTTGGTTTAAGCATGGCGCAGAGCATCTTGGAAAAGGTGGCAGGCAGGCAGAAAGTTGTGTCTTCATCCACCAGTTCACTCCCCAGATGCCAGCAACAACCTGGGCTGGGCCGGGTGGAACCCAGGAGCCAGGACTTCAGTCTCAGTGTCCGACATACGGCAGGGAGCCATCACCTGTTGCTTCCAGGGTGTGCATTAGCAGAAGTTGCAATAGAAAGCAGAGCTGGGACTAGAACCCAGGCACTTTGATGCCGGATATGGGTGTCATGGGTGTCCCAAGCTGTGTCTTAACGGCTTTCACTAACTCCCGGTCCAGTGGTCTTATTTTAAATTTAAATTGACATATTAAGGTAGGAACTTTCTCCATATTTGATCCTAGATTTGAATTCAGGGGTGGGCACTTGGCCTACCTGTGAAGATGCTTGTTTCTCGGGGCTGGCACTGTGGCATAGTAGATAAAGCTGCTGCCTGCAGCACCAGCATCCCAAATGGGCGCCGGTTCGAGTCCTGGCTGCTCCACTACTGATCCAGCTCTCTGCTGTGGCCTGAGAAAGCAGTAGAAGATGGCCCTAGTCCTCGGGCTTGTGCACCCACATGGGAGACCTGGAAGAAGCTCCTGGCTCTGGATCCACGGAGCTCCAGCCAATTGGAGAGTGAACCAGTGGATGGAGACCTCTGTCTTTCTCTCTGCCTCTCCTTCTTTCTCTGTGTAACTCTGACTTTCAAATAACTAAATCTTAAACAAAAAAAATGCTACTTCCCATATTGGATTGCTTGGGATTCCAGTCTCATCTTCACTCCCTTATTCTACCTTCCTGCTGATGTAGACAGTCGCTGGGAGACAGGAGTTACTGCCTCCTGGCTTTGAACCCAGCAAGGGATCTTGAAGTTTGCATTAGGTGTTTTCTTTGCCTTCATAGGATTCAGAGCAGTCCAAGACTGTAGCTGATTGGGTGAGTGTGGAGACTTTGAGGTCCAGAAACAGTCCTACAACTATTCCTACTGTTAGGGTTCCTTGAGTTGAGGCCATTTTAGAGTTTTCTCTCTCATTCATACAAATTAGTTACAGGTACCCAGGCTTAGATGTTGAAGAACAGCTTATTTGCTAAAATAATTTATTTTGATGTGAGGATTTATTAGTTCAGAGGCTGTAGTAGGTTAAGCATCCACCTGTGGTGCTGGTATCCCATTTCAGCGCCAGTTCAAGTCCTGGCTCCTCCACTTCCAATCCAACTCCCTGCTGATGACCTAGAAAAGCAGTAGAAGATTGCCCAAGTGGTTGGGCCCCTCCCTGCACCTGTGTGGGAGACCTGGAAGAAGCTCCTGACTTCGGATTGGCACAGCTCCAGCTGTTGCAACCATTTGGGGAATAAACCAGCAGATGGAAGACCTCTGTGTCTCTCCCTTTGTAACTATGCCTCTCAAGTAAATAAATCTTTTTTTAAAATGCTGAACTAATAAATTCTTTTAATTTCAAAAGGTTATTTTATTTTTAAAAAAAGATTTATTTACTTGAGAGGCAGTGTTACAGAGAGATCTTCCATCCACCGTTCATTCCCCAAATGGCTGCAACAGCCGGAGCTGGGCCAGTCAGAAGCCAGGAGCTTCTTCCGGGTCTCCCATGTGGTTGCAACAGCACTAGCCCTCGGGCTAGCCCACTGCTTCCCCAGGCACATTAGTAGGGAGCCGGATGGGAAATGAAGCAACAGGGACTCAAAACAATCCCCACATGGGACACTGGTCTTGCAGGCAGTGGCTTTACCTGCTACGACACAGTGCTGTCTTCCGCCTTCAACAATCTTGAACCGTGGAGGAAAAACTTTGTAAACCAACAGTGGGTGGGGATCCAGGGACACTGTGTTCTTGTTTTTGTTTTTTAAATATTTGAGAGAGTTAGGCTGGTGCCACAGCTCACTAGGCTAATCCTCCGCCTTGCGGCGCCGGCACACCGGGTTCTAGTCCCGGTCGGGGCACCGATCCTGTCCCAATTGTCCCTCTTCCAGGCCAGCTCTCTGCTGTGGCCAGGAAGTGCAGTGGAGGATGGCCCAAGTCCTTGGGCCTGCACCCATGGGAGACCAGGATAAGCACCTGGCTCCTGCCATCGGATCAGCACGATGCGCAGGTTGCAGCGCCAGCTGCGGCGGCCATTGGAGGGTGAACCAACCGCAAAAGGAAGACCTTTCTCTCTGTCTCTCTCTCTCACTATCCACTCTGCCTGTCAAAAAAAAAAAAAAAATTGAGAGAGTTACAGAGACAGGGAGGTTACATCTGCTGGCTCATTCCCCAATGAGCCTCAATAGCTTGGAGCTGGGCCGATCCGAACCCGGGAGCTTCTTTGAGTCTGCCATGTGGGTGCAGGGTTCCAAGCACTTGGGCCGCCTTCCACTGCTTTCCCAGGCATATTAACAGGGAGCTGGATGGGAAGTGAAGCAGCCAGGACTGCAACCAGCGCCCATATGGGATGCTGGCCTTGCAGGTGGTAGCTTTACCTGCAACACCGCAGTGCTGACCCTCACCTTTAACAGTCTTGTGAACCATGGGGGAGAAAACCTGAGCCAGCAGTCAATTTGGATCCGGGGACTTCTCTTCCCTGCCCTGCCCTGCCCTCCTCTTCCCTGTTTGAGAGGCACACTTAAATAGAGACAGGTCTTCTATCTGCTGGCTCACTTCCCAAATGGCAGCAATGGCTGGAGCTGGGCTGATCCCAAGCCAGGAGCCAGGAGCTTCTTCCCAGGCCTCTTGTGTGGGTGCAGGGGCCCAAGCACTTGGGCCATCTTCTACTGCCTTCCCAGATCAATTCACGGGGAGCTGGAAGGGAAGTGGAGTAGCGAGGACTGGAACCGGCGCCCATATGGGATGCTGGTGCCACAGATGGAGGTTTAACCTACTACGCCACAGTGCTGACCCCACTATGTTCTTTTCCTCAAATGTATTTTGAGATGTCTTTATTGAGGAAGAAGCATTATCTGACACCTGCTCTCCTGTAATAACTTTATCCACTTTGTGTCTTATACGTGTTTTATGGTTTTACTTGATGATTTAACTAAGATCAAAACAAGTAACGTTGTATTCCTCCCCAGCACAGCACGTGCCTTCTAGTAAATTCATTAAATGAAGTAAACAGTACATTTCTGCCCTCAGAGAATTTAGAACACAACATCCAGTTCTGTTGTACTTGGACATGTGTGTAAATAGCACAAAGCAGAGTGAAGGTTTTAATTTTCTAAGAAAATTATGAATGAAGTCTTGTGATCCAGTGTGAGGAAAGTCTGCACCAGCCCACTTGATTTTGTAATGTGAAAGCCCACACTCGAGCAAAATCCAAGCAAGAATTTTTGGATGGAAACTAGCTTGTTCAGAATCTGGGAAGCATTCATGGCAGTTTCTGAATGTATAAATGGGTGTTACCTCTCAGTAGTTAAGTAGAATCTGGAATGTGAGAAACTTCATCCTCAGCTACTCGAGAGCAAGCTGCCAGCGTTTTGGCTCCAGCACCGCTGGAATCTCCATAATACAGCCACCGAACTTGGGAAGCTAATGTGGCTGGGTCAGTGCTGTATTCCTCAGAATTACACATGGCAGTAGCTGTCATCTTCTATTCCTGCAGCCTTTACTTTCATTGAAGGTCTTGACATCCAGTATTACGGTCTAGTTATTTTTGTAGACTTTCCCTTATCTTAGATTTGTCTCATCTTAGAATTAGATTTAGTGTTAATATATTTCTTGGCAGGAATATCACTTCCCAAAGTTAGACTGCTGTAAATGTGTTTGGATGTCACCCTATGTTCGTTTCTGATGCTGCATTTTGAAGCTTAGGAAAAGCACAATTTAAGAAGCCTTGTGTTTTCATTTATATCTTAACTGTAAAGAATTAGTATTGGATTTCTGTGCACTTTGAAAAATAGTTTTTCCCATAGAAAAGAATTTTGTGATGCTTGTATGCCTGTTTATTAAGACATTTTACTGTGTGGAATGGCCAGTTAGGGATGTTTTGGATCGTGTTACTTGTTTGTGTCACAGAGGAGCTGTTACTCACCAGGGAACTGAGTCATTGAAGGTTCTTTGGTAACTGTCATGTTACCAGAGTGGAAAGGTGTACACAGTTTTCTTCAGCAAATGGTGTTTACAGGAAATTCCAGAGTTACTTTTTTGATTCCATTTGCAGCTTTGCATTTATACTTTGGCTTCAAGTTGGGTTCATCAAAAGATACACTGTGAAAAGGCAAACCACGGGTGTCAGAAGATATTTGGGACACATAAAACTGACATGCTTACACATTAAGACTGCCTGATAGAGAGCTGGCTGAGAGTTGAACTTTACTAAAAGGCCTGTGCAGTCGGGCAGTAAATAGTTGGAAAGAGACTCAGCTAAAATGAGATGCCACTGCACAGCTCAGTACGCCCCGTCAGCATGGCTAACAGGAGCTAGGTGAGGATGTAGCTTGGCCAGGACAGCTTTGGAAAACTGATAGCCATTAATCCTCCACCTGCGGCGCCAGCACCTCAGGTTCTAGACCCAGTTGGGGCGCTAGATTCTGTCCCGGTTGCCCCTCTTCCAGTCCAGCTCTCTGCTGTGGCCCGGGAAGGCAGTGGAGGATGGCCTAAGTGCTTGGGCCCTGCACCCGTATGGGAGACCAGGAGAAGCACCTGGCTCCTGGCTTCGGATTGGCGCAGCGCATTGGCCGTAGCAGCCATTTGGGGGGTGAACCAACGGAAGGAAGACCTTTTTCTCTGTCTCTCTCTCTCTCACTATCTAACTCTACCTGTCAAAAAAAACAACAACAACAAAAACTGATAGCCATTTAAATTCAGCATACACATACTGTGTCCACAAATTCGACACAATTTAAATGAATGTAAATGTGAATATGGCAACTCTAGTTAAAAATGTCAACATTTTGGCCGGCGCCGCGGCTCAATAGGTTAATCCTCCACCTTGCGGTGCCGGCACACCGGGTTCTAGTCCCGGTTGGGGCGCTGGATTCTGTCCCGGTTGCCCCTCTTCCAGGCCAGCTCTCTGCTGTGGCCAGGGAGGGCAGTGGAGGATGGCCCAAGTGCTTGGGCCCTGCACCCCATGGGAGACCAGGAGAAGCTCCTGGCTCCTGCCTTCGGATAAGCGCAGTGCGCCACTGGAGGGTGAACCAACGGCAAAAGGAAGACCTTTTCTCTCTGTCTCTCTCTCTCACTATCCACTCTGCCTGTCAAAAAAAAAAAAAAAAAAAAAAAAGTCAACATTTTAAGGGCATTTTGGAAGAGGTTCCTGTTTTCTAAATTAATATCTCTCCTTGTTTTACACAAGAGTTGATGGCTTTGTTGTTGCCCCTCATGTTTTTAAGCAAATTTTAGTCTTTGTGGCTTCCAGCTTTTACTGTTGTGTAGTGTTCTTAAGTTCACCAAACATTTAGTCACTGGGCTATTTGTCTTTGTTTTTAAGTTATTTACATATGACTTATAGTATTCCCCTGGACTGTTCGGAAAGGAAGGGTTTGGAAGGCCAAGAGAAAGTTATTAGTGGGTAAAGCTTAGAGGGGATGAGAAAGAGACAATCTTTTATTATTATTATTATTTTTTTTTATATTTTAAAAGCAGCCGGAACTTGAACTGGTGCCCATATGGGATATCGGCATCACAGGAGGCAGCTTTATGCACTGTGTCACAATGCCAGCCCGAGAAAGAAAATCTTCAATTTTGAGGGGAGTGGGAATATAAGCAAGAAGAATCCTTCTAAGAAGGTCACAGCCAGATGAAGCATAAACATTTTGAATTATATTATGACTGCATAATTATTTCATGAGTTGCCTGTTTAACTGAACTGTTGCTAAACGTCACATTTCAAGTTTGGATTTGAGTATACCAACTGGAATCTAAGCTGATGATTTTTGTGAATGGTTTTGCCACTGCGTTTTCGTTTGCTCATTTCCCTCCAGGAATGGGCACAGAGAAACTATAATTAGGGTTACTAGGCTTACTGAGCCAGGGCAAAGGCTTTGTGAACCAGTGTGCTAACAAAGTAAATAAAATTTTGAGGTGAAATGATAATATCAAGGAATTCAGATTAAATGAGAGCTTACTATTAAGTTTGGGAAAGGTAATTATCTAAATGTTGTAGCTTCTTTTTTAGGCATAAATATGTTGCATGACTTAGTGAATTTTAATTTTCTAAATAATTGCTGTTTTTATTTTCCTCAAGCATGGGAGGTAAAGTACCACCTGCTACCCATAAAGCTAAATCAGAAGAAAATATCAAGGTAAGTTTTACTTTCAATTGTATATTTAGTGATGAAATACCATAAAGTTTCTTAGGGGCTTTTTTTTTTTTTTTTTTTTTTTTTTTTTTTTTTTTTTGACAGGCAGAGTGGATAGAGAGAGAGAGAGAGAGAAAGGTCTTCCTTTTTGCCGTTGGTTCACCCTCCAATGGCCTCTGCGGTCGGTGCACTGCGCTGATCCGAAGCCAGGAGCCAGGTGCTTCTCCTGGTCTCCCATGTGGGTGCAGGGCCCAAGGACCTGGGCCATCCTCCA
Source organism: Lepus europaeus (assembly GCF_033115175.1). Taxonomy (NCBI): domain Eukaryota; kingdom Metazoa; phylum Chordata; class Mammalia; order Lagomorpha; family Leporidae; genus Lepus; species Lepus europaeus. The sequence continues at coordinate 6,883,057 of NC_084836.1, forward strand.
CTGCCTTCCCAGGCCATAGCAGGAAGAGGGGCAACCGGGATAGAATCTGGCGCCCCAACCAGGACTAGAACCCTGTGTGCCGGAGCCGCAAGGTGGAGGATTAGCCTGTTAAGCCACGGCGCTGGCCACTTAGGGGCTATTTTTAACTGTTCTCAAATTACATTCCAGATTTCTTCAAGATCACTTGGAAATAATACCTTTTAAAATTGTGTCTCTCTCTTTAGTACCTAGTGCTGTGTCTTAGGCTTTGTAGCTACTTCATTAATATTTGCAAAGTAAATTAACAGGTTGTCCAAATCAGCACTACTGAACTAGCTGAGAGTTGTTTGAGACTATGATTCATGGTATTGTTTTAGCATATTTGCAGAAAAGATACAGCAAGAAGGGATTGCCAATTGCTGAAATTTAAAGAGGAGAGAAATAATACTCTTTCAAGAAATTTTTATTTGGGGGCCGGTGCTGTGGCATAGCGGGTAAAGCTGCTGCCTGCAGCGCTGGCGTCCCATACGGGCGCTGGTTCGAGTCTCAGATGCTCCACTTGTGATCCAGCTCTCTACTGTGGCCTGGGAAAGCAGTAGAAGATGGCCCAAGTCCTTGGACCCTTGCACCTGTGTGGGTGACCTGGGAGTGAAGAAGCTCCTGGCTCCTGGCTCTGGATCGGCCCAGCTCCGGCCATTGCGGCCAGAAGTGAACCAGCAGATGGAAGACCTCTCTCTCCACCCCCCTCCCTCCTCCTCCCTCTCTCTCCCTCTTTCCTTCTTTCTCTCTCTCCCATCCTCTGCCTCTCTGTAACTCTGCCTTTCAAATAAAATAAATCTTTTTAAGAAATTTTTATTTGAAAAGCAGAATTAGAGAGGAAGAAACAGAGCTTGCATCTACTGATTTACTCCCCATATGGCTGCAAAGGCTGGGGCTGGGCTGGGCTGGGACTAGGAGACTGGAACTCCATCCAGTACTCTCATGTGGGTGCCAGGGGCCCAAGTACCCAGACAGTCTTTTACTGCTTTCCTGGATACATTAGCGGGGAGCTGGGTCAGAATGAAACAGCAGGGACTGGAACTTGCACTCCTAGGAGGTGCTGGCATCTCAGGTGGCAGCTTAACTCACTGTACCACAATGCCAGCCTTTAGAATTCTTTTTTTTTTTTTTTTTAAGATTTATTTATTTATTTGAAAGGCAGAGTTAGAGCTCTTCCATCCACTGATTCACTCCCTAAATGGCCATAACAGCCTGGGCTGGGCCAGGTTGAAGCTAGGAGCCTGGAATTCCATCCCACATGGTTGCAGGGGCCCAAGCACTTGGGCCATTTTCCACTGCTTTCCCAAGTGGCATTAGCAGGGACCTGGAAGTGGAGTAGCTGAAACTCGAACTGTTGCTTATATGGGATGTCAGCAGCCTCTAGAATTCTTGATACTTGTAGGATGGGGAGTTTACATTCCATCATGTATACTTTCAGATTCTTTAAGTTTTCATTGTTAATATACTGGGATTTCATAAATCTTCATTTACAATTCCAAAACGCAAGAACCCTTGAAAAGGAAAGATTTTTAATAAACTTGGTGATAAAACATCTGAATGGACATGAGGCTTTGTAGTTTTTACATCACTAGTTATGAATATCCAGACTTGACTTAGCAGAAATGATGATGTACCTGACGATAGAGTTGTGGGCTGCAGTGCCCATTGAAGGTGTTCCATAAAGTGTGCTGTATGCAGGGCTTTAGGCTCTAAAACACTGTGCTTCAAAACTAAGGCCAGCTTACAATGAGGAGGGGAGCATTAGTAAGTGGAATGTAATGTTATATGAACAGATTTTGCATAAATTTGTCTACATTGATATTATATATATATTGAGTGTGTAACTCAGTACTGAAAGCACTGTTTCCCTTCCTTTGCTAGGAAGAAAAAACAGATAGTAAGAAGCCGGAGGAGACCATACAGACAGACGAGCCGTCAAGTGAGGAAAGTGATCTAGGTGAGGAGATGGTGGTTTGTTTGGTAATCTTACCAGAACTCTGTGTTGATTTTTATTAAAGTAAATCACTGATAGAAGTATAATGTGAGTTAACATAAAAAGTGACACTTTCTAGTAGCCACATATTTTTAAAAGTAATCTTGAAATTCACATTTTATGTAAATCAATAATGCTGTGGTTCAAATGTTAACATAAATAGAATCATTATTAAAAAAGTTGTTAATGAGATATTTTTCTTCCCCTAAGTCTAAAATCTGGAGTGTGCTTTACAAATAGAGCTGCTGTCAGTTTAGGTGTTGATTTTACTGGAAATAACTTAGACTTCATAACATTTATATTTGAAAAAGTCGTCACATATGCACACTGTCCTAAACAGCTTTAAAAGTTTTCCAATAATATTTTACCAACTTTCTATCATGAAGTATTTTGTTGTGCACAATTCAAACTTAAAATTTGATTTGTTTGTGTTAAATTGTTAAAATTTGATTAAAATTTTTTTGTTGCTACCCTTGTATAAGGATACAAACTTCAGTTATGATCCACATATGTGGAGATTTAATGTACAGTATGGTGACTAGTTAATTTATTATGTACTTGAAAAGTATTAAGAAACTAAGTATTCTCACCAGGGAGAATAAAATGAATATATAGGTGAGATGATAAAAAGGTTGATGAACTGCTTGGGTGACTCATTTCACATTGTATACTTACCTCAAAATACCATGTTGTGCATCTTTAGTATATACAGTATTTATTTGTCAATCATGCTTCAATCAAGAAATTTGTTGGGGCTGGCACTGTGGTGTACTGGGTTGGCACCAGCATCCCATGTGGGCACCAATTTGATTCCCAGCTGCTCCACTTGCGATCCAGCTCCCTGCTGATGTACCTGGGAAAGCAATGGAAGATGGCCCAAGTGCTTGGGCTCCTGCACCTCTGTGGGAGACCTGGAAGAAGCTCCTGGCTTTGTATCGGCCCAGCTCTGGCCATTGCGGCCATAACTCTGCCTTTCAAATAAATAAATAAATCTTTAAAAAAAAAAGAAAGCAATTTATTGTGGATGCCAATTCTCAGTTCAGGTGGCTAATTTTAATTTCACTGGTTCTTTTTTGACTGTTAAGAGGAAACTACTTGTCAGATTCACTCTTTGCTACAAATCTCAGTATTCATTTTTTATTTAGTGATGTTTATCACAGTTATTTTGTTTTCCTTTGTTGTGGGAAATTATAGTTGACATTCAGAGTGTAACTCGCATGATACCTCTTTTCAGTTCGCTGTTTTGGTTATAGTACTAGCCTTGGGACTCAGTTCTTCATCAGTAGTTTGTCTTTATTTTAAAATTAAATTTGCCCTTACTACTTTTAAAAATGAAAATTATTAAAATTAGTGTTTCATTATGTATTTTAAATTTTTTTAAGATTTGTATATTTCAGAGGTAGTTACAGAGAAGAGGGAGGAGAGACAGAGATCTTCCATCCACTGGATCACTCAAAATGGCCACAACAGCTGGGGCTGGTATAAGCAGAAGCCTGTAGCCAGGAGTTCTTCTGGGTTTCCCACATGAGTGCAGGGGCCCAGGCTCTTGGGCCATCCTCCACTGCTTTCCCAGGCATGTTAGCAAGGACCTGCATCAGAAGTGGAGCAGCCTAGACTCGAACTGGCACCCACATGGGACACCAGTGTTGCAGATGACAACAGCTTAACCCACTATACTACAATGATAGCAATTTTTTTTTTAAGATTAATTTATTTGAAAAAGTTACAGAGAAAGAGGAAGAGACAGAGAAATCTTCTGTCCACCGGTTCATTCCCCAAATTTCCACAGCATGGCTGGTCCAGGCTTAAGCCAGGAGCTTCTTCAGGTCTCCCATTTGGCACAGAGGCCCAAACACGTTGGGCCATCTTTCACTGCTTTCTAAGGCACATAACCAGGGAGCTGGATTGGAAGTAGAACAGCTGAGACTCAAACTGACACCCTTATGGAATGGTGGTGGCTTAACCCACTATGCCATGACAATGGCCCTTGCATACAAATTTTATAAAAGATTGATTTATTTGAAAGAGTTACAGAGAGAGGTAGAGACAGAGGGAGAGGTCTTCCATACTGGTTCACTTCCCAGATGGCTACAACGGCCAGAGCTGTACCGATCCAAAGCCAGGGCCAGGAGCTTCTTCTGGGTCTCACGTGGGTGCAGGGGTCTGAGGACTTGGGCCATCTTCTACTGCTTTCCCAGGCCATAGCAGAGAGCTGGATCAGAAGAGGAGCAGCCGGGACTTGAACTGGTGCCCATATAGGGATGTTGGCACTTCAGGCCAGGGCTTGAACCCATTGCACCACAGCACTGGCCCTGACATAAAATATTTTTCAAGGCACATTATAGTGTTTCAGTGTGTGGAAAATTATTTGAACTGAATCAAGTTTTTGACACTGACTAAATGAGTGGTGTATTTATGTGTGATTCTAAAAACTGCACACACCCACAGTCCACTACAATCTGATGATAACTGCCTTAATGTGATGTTTTGGTTTAAATGAAATGTCTTACCAAAGCAATAAAATTGTGTTTAGTGGGGAAACACTTTACAGTGAACATTTAAATTGTAACTGTGTATTCAGTTTGTTAGTTGCAGTAGCCATAATGCTTCAGTTTTTGTTCCATGTGTCTAGTGGCTACTGTCTTTGCACAGCACAACTCTTAGCATCATCTTCTCACCTTGGCAGAAATTGACAATGAAGGTGTAATTGAACCAGACACTGATGCGCCTCAGGAAATGGGAGATGAAAACGTAGAGGTAAGGAACCTTCTGCTAAGTATAAGAAATGTGAAGGCCTCCGGTGGCAATTATTTTATGCTTTTCCAGGAAGAACACATTTTGAATCTCTACCTGCCTTAAAGCATTTAGGAGAGCATTTTATTTCATTGCTTAAAATACTTGGGAGAATTTTCATGTTTTTAAGCATATTCTTCAATATTCCTCTCTGAAATCCCTGTACTTTGTGTTTTACAGCGTCCTTTAAGGTTGCATCTTTCTTCTCTTCTTTGACTGGTCTTTAGTGTCCCCTAAAGTGTGTTCCAGGTGGAATTACCTCTGATGTTCTCTTGTTTTTAACAGTGAGCTCTGAGGGGGGTGGAAAGTGTTTCTTACTGGGGAGGATTGGAAAAATTTTAGAATGATCTTCAGTTCCTGTATGCTTCAAAAAGTTTGGAATAATGTAGTTGGTAGGTAAGTTTATTTGGGAGCAGAAAGAAATTGGAAATATGGTGTAGGCATAGTTAAAATCCATACCCAGGTTCTTCATAGTATGCATTATCCATGAGCCTTTTGGTTTCAAAGATTTCAAAGTTTTTGCCCCAAAATAAGCTCATGGTTTTTTGCTTTCTGAGAGAAAAAGCTCCCATCCACTCATTCCCCAGATGCCTACAGCAGGTCTCCCATGTGAGTGTTAGGAACTGGATTACTTGAGCTGTTACTGCTGCTCCGAGGGTCTGCATTGGAATGTGGAATCAGGAGCTGAAACGACAAGTAACTTAGTTACTGTGGTACAGAACGCTGGCATCCTAACGGCTAGACCAAGTGCCCACCCTAAGCTCATCTTTCAATCCCATTTTTCGCTTCTTTTTGAAGGACCCTCATATATGTTTGGTGTGTTCGGGGCCTTGCCTAGTTTTTCTATACACTAATGTCACATTGTTATACTGCTGTATAGTAAATCCTATTATCTGGTAGGACAGGGACACCAAAACTTGAGTATTTTGCTTGTTCTTGGCTATTTGTTTTTCTATGTAAAGTTTAGAATCAGATTATTAAACCTCCCTACTTGAATTACCCTATAGCTAAGTATTTAGGAAGAATATTGATATAACCATTCAGGTCAGCTGTCCATGAATGTGGTATTTAATTTTTACATATTTTTGGCCGGCGCCGTGGCTCCACAGGCTAATCCTCCGCCTTGCAGTGCTGGCACACTGGGTTCTAGTCCCGGTTGGGGCGCTGGATTCTGTCCCGGTTGCCCCTCTTCCAGGCCAGCTCTCTGCTGTGGCTAGGGAGTGCAGTGGAGGATGGCCCAAGTGCTTGGGCCCTGCACCCCATGGGGAGACCAGGAGAAGCACCTGGCTCCTGCCATCGGAACAGCGCGGTGCGCCAGCCACAGCGCGCCGGCCGTGGTGGCCACTGGAGGGTGAACCAACGGCAAAGGAAGACCTTTCTCTCTATCTCTCTCTCTCACTGTCCACTCTGCCTGTCAAAAATAAAAAAATAAAATAAAATAAAAATTTACATATTTTAAAAATGTCTTTCAATAACAATGTTTTTCAGTCTTACAGATTATTAGCAATAAGCAACATGAATACTCTGTCACTGTGAAAAGTTACAGGGGAGTTACAGTTTACAGAGTTAAAGTTTACAGAGGAGTTTCTGTTTATCGTTGGTTATATGTGTGTCTGTTTATATTCCTAACGTTTGTATCGCCTACTTGTAATTCATTGGGAATCTTAAACTCTAGGGCGGTAATGTTCTTTGGCTCTAAGATTTATTTATTTAAAAGGCAGAGTTACACAGAGAGGCAGAGAGAGAGCAAGGTCTTCCATCTGCTGGTTCACTCCCCAGATGGCCTCAAAGGTTGGAGCTGAGCTGATCCAAAGCCAGGAGCCAGGTTCTTCTTCCAGGTCTCCCATGTGGGTGCAGGGGCCCAAGGAGCTGGGCTATTTTCTACTGCTTTCCCAGGCCATAGCAGAGAGCTGGATCAGAAGAGGAGCAGCTGGGACTAGAACCAGTGCTCACATGGGATGAAAGTGCTGTGGGCGCCGGCTTTACCTGCTATGCCATGGTGCCAGCCCTGGCCCTAGAACACTTTTAACTTTTTATGTTTTGTGGGTTTTGGTTTTTTTGGTTTTTTTGTTTTGTTTTGTTTTGTTTTTTAATGTTTTCTTGTTCTCTCTGTCATTTGGAGCCCTGACTAGATTTATGTTCGACCTTTTTCACTACTAAGTTTTATCTCTATCAGTGCTTCAGATCAGTGCAGCTCTGGCTGTTGTGGCCATCTGGGTTATAAACCAGTGGATAGAAGATCCTCTCTCTCTGCCTCTGCCTCTCTCTAACTCTGCTTTTCAAATAAATTAATTAATCTTAAAAAAAAAATTCATTTTTGTTTATTTGAAAGAGAGACAGGCAAGCAGAGATGGATCTGCCGGACACTGTCAGGGCTGGGCCAGGCAGAATCCAGGAGCCCAGAGCTCAATCCAGGTTTCCTACATGTGTAGCAAGACCCAGGTACTTAAGTCCCCTTCTCCTCAGGGTGAGCGTTAGTGAGCATGCAGCAGGAAGCTGGGAGCAGAAGCAGAGCCAGGATTCAAACCCAGGCACTGTGGTAAGATGCCATCCCAAACAGGTTTAGACTATGCCAAATACCTGCCTCCCAAAGGTTGCCAAAAACTTCTAGGAATTTTTGTTGAAATTGCTTTGAATTTATTACAAAACTTGGTAGTAGATTGAAGTATTCAAAATAATTTCTGTAAACATGGCATATATTCTAAAAGTTCTTGAAACGTTTTTTATGTTACTTAGTGGTGCCTCCCCTCCTGTGGAAGTATTGTGGTCTTAGAAACGGTACTTTATACATTTAGTTAATGTTCTAAATATATTTTTATATTATATTTACTAATGATTTTTGCTGGTTCGAGGAACTTTTGTGGGTATGTATGTTGTTTTATAACTGACAATTTTTTAGGAAAGAATTATTTATTGACTTGGAATTCAGAGTTTACAGAGAGACAGAGAGGTCTTCCATCCTTTGGTTTGCTTTACTACATGGCTGCAAAGGTCGGGGCTGGGCCTGATCAAAGCTAGGAACTTGAAGCTTCTCCGGGCCTCCCATAGGGGTGGCCAGGTGCCCATGCACTTGGGGCATCTTCCACTGCTTTTCCCAGGACATTAGCAGGGAGCAGCCAGGACTCAAGTGGGAGCCCATTTGGGACAATTTTATAGAATTATGTTACTAGATACAATAGCTTGCCAGTTCTTGAGCCTGTGAAAGAATTTTCTTAATGAGTTAACCAGCATCTCCAGTTAATATTTTGCACAATGGTGAACTTTGCATTTTAGGAAAGATATTTGCTTCTATGTTTTTATTCGTATTAGCCACTGTACTTTGAGCAATCTTGTATAGTATTTTTTCTGGCTATCTAGTATAAGTGTGCAATAGATATTTAAGGGAACAAAGGAATGAGATCTTCTTCTTCTAAAGCAGGGTTGGGGCACATGTGGCCCTCGAGCTGCCTAAGGCCTGCTAAGCTATTTGTTCTGGCCCTGTCAAGGCAAGGGCAGGTGGGACTGGAAATTCAGGATATCTGTAGCAGGTCAATTTTTAAGTTGGTAATTTTGTGTGGCTTGGGGATGATGTTATAAATAGTCAAATGGCCCTTGGCAGAAAAAATGTTCCTCACCCTGTTCTCAGGATTCAAGCTGAGAATAACTGCTACCTCTTTGTGAGTTTATGGCTTTAGTATTTACAGATAGCTATGCAGGAACTAGATAACTGGGGCAGAACAGAACACATCGGCTGGGGTAGAGGGAAGCAAAGGTGATGTCTAGGATTCTCTAGTGTTAAGGAGTTTAATTTGTTTAGTGTGAAAGGTAAAAAGTTCTTTGTTCATAATTTCTCACTCGTCAGTCATAATGATTGTCATCTTTGCTCTCTGGAGATTAGAGAACAAATGAAATAAATATGTGGGTCCTGATTGCTTCCCCTGCTGCCTCTAAGTTGAGTTTCTCTCTCTGTTAGATAACTGAGGAGATGATGGACCAGGCGAATGAGAAGAAAGGGGCTGCCATTGAAGCCCTAAACGATGGTGAGTCTTTTTCATTTTCTCTGCTACCTTACTTTGGTAGTCTGCATATTCTCTACTGCAGGAACTGTTAACTGGTGGGAAAGTGTAAGAAAATTTAGATTTATTGAGTATCTTACACTGGAGCAGATCGACGTCTTCTCCTGTTAATAGAGGCTGGAAGCGCTCGTCGGTTACCGCGCCGTAAGGCATGGGCACATCCTGGTCTTCATCAACCTCTGCTTTCTTGACTGGGTCATAGTGTGTCTGTCTTTACACTTTATTTATTCCTCTGAAAGAGTGAAGAGGGGTAGGGGGTAAAACATCTTAAAATTCTATGTTTGTCTTGTTTCCCCAAGAAAAATTGCTCTAATTCTATAGTATTGTTTGTTGAATGACTTCATTGACTAATAAACTAACTCTGGAAAAGGCGCTTGGCACAACGGTTTTCTGGTGCCCACATTCACTAACAGAGATCTGGCTCCAAGTCCCAGCTCTGCTTACAGTTCCAGCTTCCTACTAATGGGCATCCCGAGAAGGCAGAGGGTGATGGCTCAAGGACTTGGGACTCTGGGAGACTTGGATTGAATCCCAGGCTCCTGGCTAAGAATTGGCCCAACACCAATTGTTTGGGGCATTTGAGGGGTGAACCAGTAGTTGGATTATCTCTCTGTCGTTGCCTTTCAAGTAAAATGAAAATATACATAAAGACAAAACAGTGGTGGGCTTTGGAGCATGGTGGGTCAAGCTGCTGCTTGGGACACCCACATTCCATATGAGAGTGCCTGGGACGTAGTCCTGCTTCCAGTGTGGCTTCCTGCTGACACACCGGGGAAGCAGAGGGAGTTCTTCAAGGTTTGCTTTAAAGAGCTAATATTGTGATATATATATAGAGAGAGAGACAGAGAGAAAACATTAGGCTTTTTTATAACTAAAAGAATTTAAAACACTTCAATTGGAAAAGAGATCAAAAATTTTTCTTAATTTTTATCCTCTTTTAAAAATTTATTTTGAAAGAGTTACAAAAAGAAATGGCCGCAACAGCCAGCACTAGGGCAGGCCTAACCAGGATCTTTTTCCGGTCTCCCACATGGTTGCTAAGGGCTCAAACACTTTAGCCGTTCTCCACTGCTTTTCCCAAGCCATTAGCAGGGAGGTGGATCAGAAGTGGAGCAGCTGGGACACAAACCAGTGCCCATCCAGGATGCCAGTGCCCCAGGTGACAGCTTTACCTGCTACGTGCACTGCCACTCCCTACTTTGTCTACTCAGTACCTGTTGTTTCACTTCAGGTGAACTGCAGAAAGCCATCGACCTGTTCACAGATGCCATCAAGCTGAATCCTCGCTTGGCCATTCTGTACGCCAAGAGAGCAAGGTGAGAGCTCTAAACAGCCAGCTCTGTGCTGTGCTGGGGAGTCATTCTTGCTCATTTGTTTAAATAAAATTGCTTCTGTTATGATCTCAAAGGTTTTATTTTATAGTTTGAAATGAATATTTTTAATATATCTCTTAGTGTCTTCGTCAAATTACAGAAGCCAAATGCCGCCATCCGAGACTGTGACAGAGCCATTGACATAAATCCTGATTCGGCTCAGCCTTACAAGTGGCGAGGGAAAGCACACAGGTAATAACGGAGATTTTCAGAACTTTTAAAATTTAAATGTGATGTTTTTAATATGCTTCGTTTGGAGGGGAAAATGCCTAAGGACTTCATTTCAAAGTGTCATATGTACTCAGTATGGAGACTGGAGAGAATATAAAGAACAAATAAGAAAATATTCTTTTCACTTCTTTAATCTAAATTAATAATTTTCACCACATATAGCCAAGTGTAAGGTAAAATTTTTTTAATCTGAAAATCAGTTCCAAGAAAAAATAACCTTGTATCAGTGTCCTTTACAGATTTTTCTTACTTTCGGACTTTCTCTTTGAAGCTTCACATTGAACAACCAATATATTCTGGAAGAGAGAGTATAGTAGTCTGAAACTACTTTAGTCATCTCAAGGATCCCTGAAAAAATCAGGGAAATGGGAAAATAAACTGGAGGATTTAACCCAGATACAGAAAGGTACATCACAACACTGGACTTCTCTGTGTTTTTGACACTGTTCTTCCACAGTCAAATCTTGTCCCCAGTAATGTGCTTACTTGTAACATGCTGTTATACAGACAAAATTGTTTTATAATTTTCTTTAAAGATTTATTTATTTAATTCAGAGTTAACTCAGAGAAGAAGAGGCAGAAAGAGAAGTCTTCCATCTGCTGGTTCACTCCCCAACTGGCCGCAATGCTGGAGTTGCGCCATTCTGGAGCCAGGAGCCAGGAGCCAAGAGCTTCTTTTGGGTCTTCCACGCAGGTGCAGGTCCTTGGGCCATCCTCTGCTTTCCCAGGCCATAGCAGAGAGGTGGATCAGAAGTGGAGCAGTCGGGACTCGAACCGGTGCCCATGTGGGATGCTGGCACTACAGGTGGCAGCTTTACCTGCCACAATGCCGGCCCCCCATAATTATAATATTTAAAAGAAGAATATCTGTTTTTTTGTTTTGTTTTTTTGTTTGTTTTGGTTTTTTGGACAGGCAGAGTGGACAGTGAGAGAGACAGAGAGAAAGGTCTTCCTTTACCATTGGTTCACCCTCCAACAGCTGCCGCTGCCAGCGCACTGTGGCCGGTGCACCGCGCTGATCCGAAGCCAGGAGCCAGGTGCTTCCTCCTGGTCTCCCATGCGGGTGCAGGGCCCAAGCACTTGGGCCATCCTCCTCTGCACTCCCGGGCCATAGCAGAGAGCTGGCCTGGAAGAGGGGCAACTGGGACAGAATCTGGCACCCCAACCGGGACTAGAACCCAGTGTGCTGGCGCCGCAGGTGGAGGATTAGCCTATTGAGCCACGGCGCCAGCCAAAAGCAGAATATCTGTTAAAGTATGTGTGGTTTGGGGGCATTTTTTTTTTTCGGGGGGGGGGGTGCATTTCTTATCCTTAAAATATGTCCCACTTAAGATTTACAAGGAACCTGTTTTAAGAGTTACTTGAATTTTTTTTAATGCAGTTTTTGTTGTCAGTTTATACATACAGTTAAGTTAGCCTCTTACTGATGTTTGTATTGAGGTTTAGGGCTTTCCATCCTTTCTGATATAATTTTTTTTCAGTATATAAAACACTCAAATTTGAGTCAGAGGTATACCCATAGTCCTCTCAGTTTCATTGCTGTCTTCCTCTACCCCATTCTTGACTGTCCCTGCCAGCCTTTCCTTTCTGATTCATTTTGTCACTATTTCAATAGTTTACCTACATAGGTTATTTTTCCTTCTCTTGTACATAGTACATAGAGCATTCTAAATATAAGTCATGTTAATACTGCTTCTAAGTGCTTAAAAATTTTTTTGTTTTCATTTTTTATTTGAAAGACAAAGACAGATATTGTCTGTCCACTGATTAACTCCCCAAATGCTCTAAAACATTTGAGGCTGGGCCAGACTGAACCCAGGAACCCAGGAACCCAGGACTCAGTCTGGGTCTCTTCTGTGGGTGTTAGGGACCGCAGTACTTCAGCCATCATTTTCTGCTTCCCAAAGTGCTCAGTAGCTGGAAGCTGAATGGGAAACCCAAGAACTGTGACTCAAACCCAGTTCTTTCATATGGGATGTGGCTGTCCCAGCTGGTGTCTTAACCATTATGCCAAAGACCCATCCTTAATCCTGTTATTGTTGTGTTTGAAAGTTAGAACTACATGCTTGCTTTTTTTTTTTTTTTTTTTTTTAATTTATTTGAGTTGTAGAGAGCTCCATCTATTGGTTTGTTCCTCAGAAGTCTGGCCTAGGGCTGAAGGTGGGAGTGGGAAACAATCCAGGTCTCCCACTTGGGAGACAGGAACCCAGTTAGTTGAACCGTCTCCCTACTGCCCAGATTCCTCTTCAGCAGTAAACTACAATCAGCAGACTGAGAACTGACCTAGGCACTCTGGTATTGGTTTGTAATGTGGGCATCTTATTCAGTAGGCAAAGTGCCCACCCTTAAAATATGATTTTTTTAAACGTAAAAGTTTGTTTATTTGGAAGGCAGAGTGATAAAGGTAATGATGAAGATTAATCTTCCACCCATTGGTTCCGTCACCAAATGGCCACAATGGCTGGGGCTGGTCCAGGCCAAAGCCAGGAGCCTGGAACTTACTCTGGGTCTCACTTGGGAGGCAGTAGCTCAAGTACTTGGACCATCTGCTTTTCAGATGCTTTGACAAAAGAGCTGAGACTCAAACCAGCGCTTTGATTTGGGATGGCACACAGCAGCCTGCTGCTGAACTCACTGTGCCAGAATGCTGGCCCCTAAAATAGAATACTCATAAACTTAAGGGGTGTTCTTAAAATTTTCAGTGTGTGTGTGTGTTTAAAGCTTTTTTTTTTTTTTTTTTTAATCTAAGAGCAGCTTTATCAGTGTCATAGAGGAAATTTAAACTCCTTCAAGTTTCCGTAGTGTTAATCAGCACTGTAACTAATTGAATTGATTGATGATACAGACTATTTAACCACTTAAACTTGTCACAGTCCCTTTTTTAGGGGGGGATTTTATTTATTTGAAAGGCAGAGTTACAGAGAGAGAGGGACAGACAGAGGTCTTCCATCTGCTGGTTCACTCCCCAAAATGGCTGCAATAGCCAGTGCTGAATCAGGCTGAAGCCAGGAGCTTCTTCCAGGTCTCCCACGTGGGTGCAGGGGCCCAAACATTTGAGCCATCTGCTGCTGCTTTTCCCAGGCCATAGCAGAGAGCTGGATCATAAGTGGAGCAGCCGGGACTCAAACTGGCATCTATATAGGATACTGGAGCAGCAGGCAGCAGCTTAACCTGTTAGGCCACTGTGCCAGTCCCCCACAGTCCTGTTTTCTAAGGAAGCGAGACACCAGGCTACATAGGTGAATGTATTGTAAACATCTCCTAAGTGCGTTTTAAATCTGTTTCAGACTTCTGGGCCACTGGGAAGAAGCCGCCCATGATCTGGCCCTTGCCTGCAAACTGGATTATGATGAAGATGCCAGTGCAGTGCTGAAAGAAGTTCAACCCAGGGTATGTTACAGGCGGGCAAGGAGTCGTCACGGCTGTAATACTGCATAGTTCTGGTGCTTAAGCCCTGGCAGCCATAAATTACCTGAAAAACAGGTGCAAAGAAATACACATTTGCAAGTTGTGGTCTGGGACCACTGAAGCTTACTCAGCTCTGAAGTCTCGTTAGGCCTGCATGCTGTCCTTTCTTGTGCTGTATGGTAGAGTGGCTGCTGTGAGACCACAGTGTAATTACAACCAAAAAGTCAGAAATGAAAGACTGTCTGGTTACAACAAGGACAGGAAGGGAAAAAATCTACAAAATGTGACCCTAGGTTTGAGTCTGGGCTGTCCTTACATACTTTGAAGGTATATTCGTCCACTTTGAAGTTCTGTTTCAACCTTGTAAAAATACTGAGTCCAAAAACTAGAGCAACTTTTTTTTTTTTTTAACCACTCTGCCTTATGCTTGTTAAAGGTTTGGGTTTCATGCTTTTAGAGGTTTATTTATTTGAAAGGCAGAATTAGAGAGCAAGAGGGGGAGGGAGCTTCTGAATACTAGTTCACTCCCCAAATGGCCACAGTAGTCGAAGCCAGGAGCCTGGAACTCCATCTGGGTCTCCCAGGTGTTGCAGGGATCCAAGCACTTGGGTCATCTTTTATTACTGCCTAGGCCTGTTAGCAGGGAGTTGGATCAGATGTGGAGCAGCCAGGGGTTGCAGTGCCCATATGGGATGTCAGCATTGCAGGCATCTGTGTACCTGTTGTGCACAGTGCAAACCCCTAGAACATTCTATTTTAAGATGATCTCTATCTAAATTAGTTAAAATTATTTTTATAAGTATACATGGTAAATCCTTCGGCTTTGTTGGAAGTTACACTTCCAGGAATTTGTTCCCAAAGGTTTTAGCACAGTGGAAGTCTTAGTGAATTAACTTATTGCCACTGGAGACTTCAGTTGATTTTCTTTTCCTTCTCATAACAAGGCTAAGTCAGCCAGGTTGTACAAGATACTCCAGAATGGAAGGCTCTTAATAATAATTCAAACGAGCTAAAAGAACAACTGAGTAAAGTCCCTTACAGTTATTTTATTCTCCTAATAAATGAGAGATCCACAGCACTCCATACAATATACTAATGCCTTTTATATGTGTTTACATATGTTTTCCTTAATCCCCATAGGGATTTGATAAGAGTATGTGTGTGTCTTCCTCTGTTTTATGGAGCAGCAAGACTGGCAGATAGCTGTGTCTCCAATCTCCGCCTTCTCATGGCAGAATCACTGATGATCACTTCTGCAGCACTGGGCTATAACTTCTGCACCCATAACACTATGCAGCTGGTAGAAACTGTCAGCAAGTGTTGTCTTGCTATTTGAATTTGCTAATGTTGAGTGAGCATAGTTAACTTGTTTGATAATCTTTGTCTCTGACTTCACATTCTAGAATCTTTTTAACAATGCTTTGTACAGTTGAGATTGGTCTTGTTAAAGCCTAAGTTTGTATCAAGTGGTTTTCTTTTTTTCCCCCTTAGTTTTTTTTTCTCCTTTGTTTGTTTATTTTTAAAATTTACTTACTTGAAAGGCAGAGTTACAGAGAGTGAGATGTCTTCCATCTGCTAGTTCACTCCCCAAATGGCCCCAGTGGCCAGAGTTGGGTCAGTCCAAAGCCAGGAGCCAGGGTACTTCCCAAGACAGCCCTGTGGGTACAGGGGCCCAAGTTCTTGAGCCATTCCTTTGCTGCTTTCCTAGTCACATTACCAGAGAACTGGATCAGAAGTGGAGCAGCTAGGACTCAAACCAGTACCCATGAGTGTGGGATGCCAGCACCACTTTACCTGTTACACCAGAGGACCAGTCCCCAGAAAAGGAATCTTTTTTTTTTTTTTTTTGTATGTGTTTTTTTTTTTCCAAAGATGTATTTAATTATTTGAAAGGCAGAGAGGAAGGTGTCTTCCATCTGCTGGTTCACTCCCCCAGATGGCTGCAATGGCTGGAGCTGAGCCTATACGAAGCCAGGAACCAGGAGCTTCTTCCAGGTCTCCCACATGGGTTCAGGGGCCCAAGCACTTGGACCATCTTCTGCTTTCCCATAGCAGAGAGCTAGATTGGAAATGGAGCAGCCAGGACTTAAACCAGCGCGCATATGGAATGCCGGCACTGCAGGCAACAGCTTTACCTGCTACGCCACAGCACCGGCCCCCAGAAAAGGAACTCTTACCAAAGCTGTCAGTTGACCTTACTACTTTTGGAGCAGACTTAATTTTCTATGGCTCTTTCTATCTAGGCCCAGAAAATTGCAGAACATCGGAGAAAGTATGAGCGAAAACGTGAAGAACGAGAGATCAAAGAAAGAATGGAAAGAGTTAAGAAGGCTCGAGAAGAGCATGAGCGAGCCCAGAGGGTAACGTTTCTGGAGTTTAGCTGTGATGGAAAGGCAGATGCAGTAGACGTGGAGCTTTCAGGATACTGTTTTGAGTCCTTGCTCCTGTATTTAATGCAGACTGCAGTTCTGTAGAGTGAGGATACTACTTAAAAGTCTTTCTCTTAACTGTGTCTGGTTTCTGTGGAGATATTTTTAAATCTTCAGATTTTAAATGAACTTGTATTTTACCATCTTAAATTCTTGTTCATGTTCATCTAAAATCAGGAATTCTTCCTGGTCAAGTAATTAAAAATTTGGCAATAGTATTTGTTTTTTTGAGAATGCTTGCCTTATGAGTTTCATGATTTCTCCTGTTCCAACTATAGGTTCATAGGTATTAAAAATAGATTTCATATGTTTAGTTATAAAGTCCTGTTGTATATAGAAATTACAAAAAGGATTATCCCCAATCCCTTTGTAATATTGTTCCTGCTCTTAAATTGCTGCCAGTTTTTGCCTGTATTTACTTTCTAGGTTTATTCTATCAATTTTCACTTATGTGTTTCTAGCGTTGTTGAATGAAAGATGTAATGCTGTAGTATAATTTCATAACATTAACACCTAGGTTTTTTTATTTTATTTATTTTTTAGATTTTTATTTGTTTGACAGGTAGAATTATAGACAGTGAGAGAGAAAGAGAGACAGAAAGGTCTTCCTTCCATTGGTTCACCCCCACAAATGGCTGCAACGGCCGGTACTGCACCAGCCAGGAGCCAGGTGCTTCTTCCTGGTCTCCCATGCAGGTGCAGGGGCCCAAGCACCTGGGCCAACCTCCACTGCCTTCCCAGGCCACAGCAGAGAGCTGGACTGGAAGAGGAGCAACCGAGACTAGAACCCGGCACCCATATAGGATGCCGGTGTCGCAGGTGGAGGATTACCCTAGTGAGCCACAGTGCCAGCACCGTTTTTTTATTTATTAAACATCATTTTTTATTTTTAAGGTTATGGTTTGTAATCTTTAAAGTAATTTTTATGTTTAGCTCGTTAATAGTATTATATTTGGCTGTGGGGTAAGTTTTTATCCTCCCTTTTGTCTTTATAAAACGCCAAAAACAAATCTGTAAAGTTTCTTAGAGTTTTGTTAGGGAAAATGTAGAAAAGATGAACATCTGATACAAATGTCATAGCAGTCTTAGTAATAAGTCTTGTCCTTTAGTTTGACGTTTTAAAAATATGAAGTTTAAAATTTTACAGGGCATATCATTACTGTAAATTACTTCTCCAGTTTTGTTCATTTTCTAGGGTAAAGTACTCTCCCTAAAATCACTGCTCATTAATACTCAATGTGGACCTAATCAGAAAATTTATTATTCAGTATTGTGAATTGAAATGTGTTATTCTTGTTAAGTCCTTTACTAGCTTATTTTACAACTTTTTAAAGAGATTTTTGATAGATATGTTAAGGGAGGACATCACTTTTTCTCTTACTATGTAATTTATTTCTTTTTTGTATTAAAGGAGGAAGAAGCCAGACGACAATCAGGAGCTCAGTATGGCTCTTTTCCAGGTACATTTAAAGAAAAATTAAGGCTGTTACTGTTGTAAATAATTTTTTTAAAGATTTATTTATTTGAAAGAGTTACACAGAGAAAGAGAGGCAGAGAGAGGTTGGTCATTCCATCGGCTGGTTCACTCCCCAGTTGGCTGTAACGGCTGGAGCTGCGCTGATCCGAAGCAAGGAGCTTCTTCCAGGTCTCCCATGCAAATGCAGGGCCCCAAGGGCTTGGGCCATCTTCTGCTGCTTTCCCAGGGCACAGCAGAGAGCTGGACTGGAAGTGGAGCAGCCGGGTCTTGAACTAGCACTCAAATAGGATGCCAGCACTGCAGGCAGCGGCTTTACGCGCTATGCTGCAGCTCTGGCCCTGTAAATAATTAAGATGTATTCTGATTTGGAGATGGAGCAAAAGAGAGTAGAGTAATCTAAATTCAAATGTATTTGGTAACATAAGTTCCTAGAACACTAGCAAGGTTTGTTTCCATTAGAAACTTTATGTTAGTGAGACTAGTGTTTTCTTCCCTTTCAAACAACAGTTTGAGTTGTATTAAATTGCGAGGGAGACTTCCCATCTGCTTGTTTACTCCACAAATGCCCACAATGGCTGGGGCTGGCCAAGGAGAAGAGCCACTATCTCTGATGTGAATGACAGGGACCCAGTTACTGCAGCCATCACCACCACCTCCCAGAGTCTGCATTAGCAGGAAGTTGGAGTTAGAAGCCTGAAATGGATTTTGAATCCCTGTGGTCTGACAGGGAATACAGACATCTTTTTTTTCTTTTTCTTTTTCTTTTTTTTAATTTTTTATTTGACAGGGAGAGTTAGACAGTGAGACAGACAGAGAGAAAGGTCTTCCTTCCGTTGGTTCACTCCCCAAATGGCCTCAATGGCCAGAGCTGCACTGATCTGAAGCCAGGAGCCAGGTTCTTCCTCCCAGTCTCCCATGTGGGTGCAGGACCCAAGCACTTGGGCCATCCTCTACTGCCCTCCCGGGCCACAGCAGAGAGCTGGACTGGAAGAGGAGCAACTGGGACTAGAACCTGGCGCCCATATGGGATGCCAGCGCCACAGGCGGAGGATTAACCAAGTGAGCCATGGCGCCATCTCCAGAATACGGACATCTTAACCAGTCTTAACTGCTTGCCCCTGCATTCTATACTTTTTATTATTTATGGGAGCTTGAACAATGTGTTTTATTATATGTAAATAAATAAGTTGTTATGGTGTAATTAAGTATTTCTGCACTGGATAATGGAATTTTTGCTGCTTTATACAGTGATATTCATGAAGATAGTGCACTGGATAGAATGGGAATTCTGTTAAAAAATACTTTTTTTAAGATTTATTTACTTATTTGAAAGGCATACCAACAGAGAGATGTTTCTTTTTTTTTTTTTTTTTTTTTTTTTTTTCCCCTTTTTTTTGACAGGTAGTTCTAGACAGTGAGAGAGAAAGAGACAGAAAGATATTCCCACTGTTGCTTCACTCCCCAAATGGCCGCTACGGCCGGTGCTGCGCCGATCCGAAGCCAGGAGCCAGGTGCCTCCTCCTGGTCTCCCATGCGGGTGCAGGGCCCAAGCACTTGGGCCATCCTCCACTGCCCTCCCGGGCCACAGCAGAGAGCTGGCCTGGAAGAGGAGCAACTGGGACTAGAACCGGCACCCATATGGGATGCCAGCACTGCAGGCGGAGGATTAACCAAGTGAGCCACGGCGCTGGCCCCAGAGAGATGTTTCATCCTGTGGTTCACTCCTCAAATGGCCACAATACTCAGGGCTGAAACAGGTCAAAGCTAGGAACTAAAAGCTCCATCTGGCTCTCTCTTGGGTATGGTTAGGCCCAAGTATGTGGACCATCTTTCATTGGTTTCTCAGACACAGTAGGTGCTGGATGAGAAGCAGAGCAGCTGGGGCTGAAACCAGTGCTCATGGATAGATACTGGCATCGCAGGCAGCAGCTTCACCTGCTGTGCCACAAAACAGGCCCCTGATGCTGTTTTAAGAAAAGGCAAGAAAATAAATTTTAGTTCCTAGCTTATTTCTTATTTAAAATAGAAATAATCTTATTGTCAAGTACCTTTGTTTTTAAAAAATGACCACTAGGGTTGAGTGTTTGGTGACACAGCAGTTAAGAAGCCACTAGTGATGTCCACATCCCGTATCTGAGGGCCTGGGTTCAAGTTTTGGCTCCCTTTCTGACCCCAGCTTCCTGCTCATGCGCACCTTGGGAGGCAGCTGTGATGACTGAAGTACTTGGGTCCCTGCTACACATGAGTTCTGGGCTCCTGGCTACCCCAGCTGTTGTGGCCATTTAGGATGTTTGTCTTAATGTCGTTGCCCACCCCAGTCCTACTCGGCTTTCAAGTAAAAGGAAAATTGTTGAAAACAATTCCAAACAATTGTGGAATAGTACTAGAGATGATTGTTATGTACTTTTTATTATCAAGATTTAAAAAACCTTGAACTGCTTGTTTAACAGTAGGAATTAATTTTTCAAAGCCTGCAGTCAGTAGTCAGTAGGTAATCCTGAAGTTGTTTTCAGGTCTGCCTAGATTTCATTCACTTTTGACAGTTACAGGCATGTGTGAATTATTGTGGAGCCTGGTGTAAATGACTGTATTACTGTGACACTACATACATGTGGTAGTTGTTGATCTTGCAGAATACATTAGTATTACTTGTCTTTCCCTTCAGGATGCCCCTATATTTAGCATAATGAATTCCAGAATATTGCCAATGGAGATGCACGTTTATGGTAGTAAAGAAATAGAACGGGAAATAATTTGGGTTTATTATCTGACTATACTGGAAGAATTAAATACTGTTTATTAGAACAGTGTCTGTAAAGAAAAAGTGGGTTTCTACTTTCATTTCCGAAATGTTGATTATCATTGGGAAAAATGAGAAATCCACAAATTTCATAAAAAGCATTTTAGGTAGTTCTTGAAGGAATAACTGCTCTGCAGTGGATATAGTCAGAATTTAAAGTAAACTTGTATGAATTATCTTTAAAAAGGATACTGTTCAAAAATGAGGAGTATGTACTGGCATCTCATATGGGCGCCAGTTCTAGTCCTGGCTACTACTCTTCGATCCAGCTCTCTGCTGTGGCCTGGGAGGGCAGTAGAGGATGGCCAAGTGCTTGGGCCCCAGCACCCATGTGGGGAGACCATGAAGAAGCACCTGGCTCCTGGCTTCAGATTGGCACAGCTCCGGCTTGTTAAGGCCATTTGGGGAGTGAACCAACGGAAGGAAGACCTTTTTCTCTGTCTCTCCCTCTCACTGTAACTCTACTTCTCAAATAAATAAATAAAAATCTTCAAAAAGGGGGCCCTTGGGCCAGCACTGTGGTATAGAAGATACAGCTGCTGTCTACAGTGCTAGTATCCCATATGGGCGCCGGTTCAACTCCTGGCTGCTCCACTTCCGATCCAGTTCTCTGCTGTGGCCTGGGAAAGCAAAAGATAGCCCAAGTCCTTGGGCCCCTGCACCCACATGGGAGACCTGGAAGAAGCTCCTGGCTCCTAGCTTTGAATCAGTGCAACTCCAATCATTCCATTGCAGCCATTTGGGGAGTGAACCAGTGGGTGGAAGACCTCCTTTCTCTCTCTTTTTCTCTCTCCCTCTCCTTCTCTCTGTGTAACTCTTTCAAGTAAAAATCTTAAAAATTGAGGAGTAGATATAAAAGATCAAGATGACTGACAATTTTACAGTTCAGAGGGACTGTTGCTTTTTTTAAAGATTTTTACTTATTTGAGAAGTAAGAGTTAATGACAGTGAGAGGGAGAGACAGAGAGGTCTTCAGTCTCCCAGTTCACTCCCCAAATGGCTACAATGGCTGGAACAGTGCCAATCCAAAGCCAGGAACCAGGAGCTGCTTCTAGGTCTCCCACATGGAGGCAGGTGCCCAAGCACTTGGGCCATATTCCACTGCTTTCCCAGGCCATAGCAGACAGCTGGATTGAAAGAGGAGCTGCCAGGACTCGAACCGGCACCCATATGGGATGCCAGCGCTGCAGGCAAAGTATTAACCTACTGTGCCACAGCACCAGCCCCTTGTTGCCTTCTTTAACATCATTTTGCTTGGCAGTTTTTTGGACAGGCAGAGTTAAAGACAGAGAAAGGTCTTCCTTCCGTTAGTTCACCCCCAAATGGCTGTCAGAGCTGGCACTGTGCCAGTCTGAAGCCAGGAGCCAGGTGCTTCTCCTGGTCTCCCATGCGGGTGCACCTGGGCCATCTTCCACTGCCCTCCCGGGCCACAGCATACAGCTGGACTGGAAGAGGAGTAACCGGGACAGAATCCAGTGCCCCAACCGGGACTAGAACCCGGGGTGCTGGCGCTGCAGGCTGAGGATTAGCCTAGTGAGCCACGGCGCCAGACTGTTTGGCAGTTTTATTAGGAAAACATGAATCCAGAAGGTTAGTAAAGTCTCATTTACAGCCTTATTTTTGAGAGAAAATTAGAAGTTAGAAATTCAGTGGCCCTTTGGTTCTCTATATGCGCCTGTGTGTGTGTGTCAGACTATTTGAGGAGTACGTTTGGTTTCTGTGCACTTTGGTTCTCTGTACCCATGTGTGTGTGTGTGTGTGTGTCAGACTGAGAGTGTGTTTGGTCTCTGTACACTTTGGTTCTCTGTACGCGTGTGTGTGTGTGTGTGTCAGACTGAGAGTGTGTCTGGTCTCTGTACACTTTGGTTCTCTGTACGCGTGTGTGTGTGTGTGTGTCAGACTGAGAGTGTGTCTGGTCTCTGTACACTTTGGTTCTCTGTACGCGTGTGTGTGTGTGTGTCAGACTGAGAGTGTGTCTGGTCTCTGTACACTTTGGTTCTCTGTACGCACGTGTGTGTGTGTGTCAGACTGAGAGTGTGTCTGGTCTCTGTACACTTTGGTTCTCTGTACGCACGTGTGTGTGTCAGGCTATTGGAGAGTACCTCTGGTCTCTGTACACTGTGATTATTCTTGCAGGTGGCTTTCCTGGGGGGATGCCTGGTAACTTTCCTGGAGGAATGCCTGGAATGGGAGGGGCCATGCCTGGAATGGCAGGAATGCCTGGCCTCAATGAAATCCTTAGTGATCCAGAGGTTCTTGCAGCCATGCAGGTAAGATCTTTGAACTTTATATTATATAAATATATAATTTTTTTTTGACAGGTAGAGTGGACAGTGAGAGAGAGAGCAAGGTCTTCCTTTGCCGTTGATTCACTCTCCAATGGCTGCCGTGGCCGGCGCGCCGTGGCCGGCGCACCGCGCTGATCTGATGGCAGGAGCCAGGTGCTTCCTCCTGGTCTCCCATGGGGTGCAGGGCCCAAGCACTTGGGCCATCCTCCACTGCCTTCCCGGGCTACAGCAGAGAGCTGGCCTGGAAGCGGGGCAACCGGGATAGAATCCAGCGCCCCAACCGGGACTAGAACCCGGTGTGCCGGCGCCGCAAGGCAGAGGATTAGCCTGTTGAGCCACGGCGCTGGCCTATTTTATATATTTTTTTAAAGATTTATTTATTTGAAAGGCACAGAGGCAGAGAGAGATCTTCCATCCACTGGTTCACTCCCCAAATGGCCATAACCACCAGAGCTGGGCTGATGAGGAGCCAGGAGCTTCTTACCTGCACTGAGGGTACAGGGGCCCAAGCACTCGGGCCGTCTTCTACTGCTTGCCCAGGTCATAGCAGAGAGCTGGATTGGAAGTAGAGCCAGCCAGGTCTTGAACTTGAGGCCATATGGGATGCTGGCACTCCAGGCAGCAGTTTTATGTGCTATGCCACAGTGCTGCTCTCCCTGTTATTATATTTAAGGTATTTCTTTGATAGTTCTTGGTGGAGTAGAGGTCATTCTCAGTCATTGTTGGTTTTCAGTTGTTGTTTTTAAGATTTATTTAAAAGAGTTACAGAGAGGGAAAGTCCACTGGTTCACTTCCCACATAGCTGCAAGGCCCTGGGGTTGGGCCAGGCCAAAGCGAGTTGCTTCCTCCAGGTCCCTCACATGGATGGCAAGTGCTCAAATTTTGGGCCATCCTCCACTGCTTTTCCCATGCCATTAGCAGAGAGCTAGATGGGAAGTGGAGCAGCTGAGAGTTGAATCAGCCTCCATATGGATGCTGGTGTTGTAGGTGGCAGCTTTACCCTCTTCGCTCAACGCCAGCCCCAGCCATTGTTTTCTTACCAGTTGCCAGATAGTTAATTTTGCAGGTGTGACAACTTCATTTTTTCAGAATGAGTAAGTTTTATTGTTTGTTTTAAAATTCTACTTTTTATTTATTTGAAAAGCAGAGTGACAGAGGAGGGAGAGAGAGGTCTTTGATCCACTGGTTCACTTCTCAGATGGCTGCAACAGCCAGGGCTGGGCCAGGCCAAAGCCAGGAGCCAGGAGCTTCTGCTAGTCTCCCACGTGGGTACAGGGCCCAAGCACTTGGGCTATCTTCTGCTTTCCCAGGTGCATTAGCAGGGAGTTATTTAGGAAGTAGAGCAGCACCTATATGGTGCTGCACCTATATGGTGCCAGTTCAGGTGGCGGCTTAACCCGCTGGCACACAGAGGTCGCCTCGAGTAGGTTAAATTGTTAAAAGTGGCTTATAGGAAGTCCAGTAATAGTGGGTAACTGCACCCATTTGTCTTCTTGCATCAAATTGGACATACTGTATTTTCATTTTCCAGTTCAAGTGGCACAGCTGAGCTTTACTGTTTTGAAGTATGCATTAATATTTATACCTCAGGAAGGTGCCTAACCCCCAGCTGATTTAACAATGATGGAATTGCACGTCTGAACAGCTGGCAATAGAATAATAAACCTGTTCCCCAAACAAGACACTTTTTAAAAATCTGAAAGAGAGGCTGGCGCTGTGGCTCACTAGGCTAATCCTCCGCCTGCGGCACCGGCACCCCAGGTTCTAGTCCCAGTTGGGGTGCCAGATACTAGTCCCAGTTGCTCCTCTTCCAGTCCAGCTCTCTGCTGTGGCCTAGGAGGGCAGTGGAGGATGGCCCAAGTCCTTGGGCCCTGCACCCGCATGGGAGACCAGGAGAAGCACCTGGCTCCTGGCTTCAGATTGTCACAGTGCCGGCCATGGCGGCCATTAGGGGAGTGAACCAATGGAAGGAAGACCTTTCTCTCTGTCTCTTTCTCACTGTCTATAACTCTTTCTCTCTCTCTCACTGTCTTCCTCTGCCTTTCAAAAAAAAAAAAAAAAAATCTAAACGAGAAACCAACTCTCCACCCCTCCCTCCTTTTTTTTTCAGGATCCAGAAGTTATGGTGGCTTTCCAGGATGTGGCCCAGAACCCTGCAAATATGTCGAAATACCAGAGTAACCCCAAGGTTATGAATCTTATCAGTAAATTGTCCGCCAAATTTGGAGGTCAAGCATAATGCTCTTCTGACAAAGCCCTTGCTGAAGGAAAAGCAGCCCAGATCACCTAATGGATGTCGCAATAATACAAACCAGTGTACCTCTGACCTTCTCATCAGAGAGCTGGGGTGCTTTGAAGATAATCCCTACCCCTCTGCACCAAATGCAGCTGAAACATTTGACAGTGGTTTGTCATTAGGGTATTCACTCAGATAATGTTTTCCTACTAGGAATTACAAACTTCAAACTTTTTAAACCTTAAAAATGTTTAAAACACATTAAAAAGGGTGTTAATTCCTCCATTTTTCTTTGCTAATCATTTTGAGTTTTTTTCCTTTGAATAATTGGGCGAGGAAGATACATAAGTACAGAAGATTTATTGCTCTAGTGTGAGTGAAATAAAGGTTAGTAGTTGGCAGCATATATAACTCATTTAAATAGATGAAGGTTTAGTTGGATACATGGTTACTGAGGCATTTTGATTTGTCCTTAAATGCTTTATTTTTCAAAAATAAAGTGATTTATTTCAATAAAACTTGGGACCACCAGTATTTCTGTAGGACCTGGGTAGGCACTGGAAGCACTTGGCAGGCAGCGGCAGTCTTACCATGTTTTACATGCCACGCACCCGTGAGCAGATTACACGGAAATCTCACACTGCGGTGAGGGGATAGTCTTTTGTAATGCTGCACTAGTGTTGGGCTACTTAGCTCTGTTCTTGTCCAATATATCAAATAAATGCTTCATATTATTTCCACAGATAAAATACAGGAGTACTTTTCTTGTTATATTTCTGTGTTTAAAATTAGCTTTCCTGATCAGAAACTTCCAAACTCTGTGTCCATTTTCTGTTTGTCATATTTTTCCTTATAATCATCTTGAGCTCAAGAAGATTTTTCACTAGCAACCGCACAACTGTCCTTATTTACATTGTAATTGTGCAAGCATATTTATGCTGGGTTTAATTTGATATGTAATATATACAGTGATTGTAGAGTAATGCCCTTAACAGCTGTGGTTTCATACTTGGCACAAGGTCACCTGGTGAAGTGATTTTCTGGCAAAATCTTTTTATCTGAAGACATTAGAAGAAGGGATCCCCTTGCGTATTCAGTCTATCACAGTTAAGAGTTCATCTTGTGGTATTCACCTCCATGTGTTGAAGAGTGTTAAGATTTGAATTACTTGATATGAGGGGAGTGTGATTTCTTGACCCATCGTCAAATTGTAACATAATTGAGAGCCAAAGTTATTCATGAGTTATTTCCTACGAGTGAGCCATTATCTTCCTATGCAAGCTTTTCCTTAAACAGTGCGACCATATTGCCACCTCTGCTTTCTCCCCTTCCTTCTGCAAAGATAAAATGAGAATAAATCCCATGGAGTACGTTTCTGAAATGGTACTCTTCTGACATCATACGTCTTTTCAGGTTCTTACTCCTTGCTGTTCAGAAGCAGACAGAAGTACATCTGTTAAGTTACTAAGAAAAACTTGTGTGCTGATAGAGCATGCTTTTTATAAATCTCTTAAAAACACTAAACTTGAATTTGGGTTTGCTGGTGTTTTTTTTGTTAATGTGTGTTCTTTCCTAAAACTTACAGTGTGTGCTGTGCTTAATTCAAGAGCGGTTTAATCTGGATTCCTTACTTGATTTTCTAAACTGTATATTACCTGAGTATATTCTAGTATTTCAATATCAGCATAAACAGATAAAAGTAAACTTGTTCTTCTGGAACTGTGTCATGTGCTTTCAGACTTCTAAATTCCACATATGTGAAATTGTCTTCAGTTCCATCAAGATTGTTACCACTTCTAAACCAAAGCAGAAACATTCCTTTCTTGTGCTACTGATGCTGTAAGTCAAGAAAAAGGGATATTTTTTCTACTTAAAATTACGGTTATTGGATATCTCTAGCTACATTAAAATACAGTTTCAAGCTGCTTGCTGACTTCCCTCCCCCCTTTTTTCCACATTGTCTATTTTATGTCTGCAGTGCTCATCTTAGGTTAGTTGCTAGGCATAGTAGGCTACAGATGAGGAAGTATTACCAAGAACCCCTCAGGAAACACTGGCTTTAGTAAAATAGCTGTTTGCTTTTCTTAGTGGTACCTGTCTAGAGTAGAGCAATTTTGCCTTAGTTGAGTGCGGTGACTGTTCCTCGCCACCGCCGGAGAATTAAGCAGGCTGCCGCAGCTTGCCTTGACCGAGGAGGGGAAAGTGCACCACTCACCACCCAGCCTTCCCCAAACCCGGTGTGGAGCCCAGTCAAGCAGGGTCTCACTTTATTGTAAAAGGGAGGTGTATATATAGCTGAGGTACAGAGCAGATGGTACAGAGTGGATGAGCAGGCAAGGGGTGGGGTGTTGTGATGCAAAAGGGTCTTAGTGACTCCTATTGTACCACCTTAATGATCCTTAGGCAGAAGCGCCCTGGGGCTGGGGTGTTTGCTACCAGGGAATTGAAACTTAAAGACAGGTTTTCAAATTCGAGGCAGGTTCAGGAAGTTCCTCTAGGCCTCCCCGGATTCAGCTTCCCCCACTGTTGAGAGGGTAGCTGATTCTGAGTCCAGAGCTGTTGGCTCTGGCGCTCTTCCTCCAACCCGAGGAAACAGGAGAGGTGGTTAGGACAGCTTCCAGGGCTGGAAGGTGGAATTAACATTTCATGATTTAGTTGAAAGGAAAGATGGGAAGTATGTAGTCCACAGTTGTGTGGTTATGTGGCCAACAACAACAACAAAAAAAAATTGGAAGAAAAGCCTTGGAATGACAGTCTGCCATACCAGCAATACTGGTGTGATGGTAAAGGAGAAACAATTTCCACGTTGCTGATAGCTAAAATTAAAGCACTTGAGTATGCACAGCTATAAAGCAGGTAGCAAACAGTCTATGCCAGGGACTATTTGCCATTCTTGTCTCAGCTGTGTTAATGACCAAGGGTAAGTACCCTACTGCCACTTCTCCATTTTATCAGTGAGTACTTGTAGCACTCAAGTCACCTGTGATAACATAGGTGAGCATTTGTGAAGCCTGGATTCCTGGATTCCTGGGCTGCTTGGTTCAGAGGTCTTTCTCTTAAACTCTTTAATCTTTTTTTTTTTTTTTTTGACAGGCCCAGTGGACAGTGAGAGACAGAAAGGTCTTCCTTTGCCACTGGTTCACCCTCCAATGGCCGCCGCGGTTGGCGCACCGCGCTGATCCGAAGGCAGGAGCCAGGTGCTTCTCCTGGTCTCCCATGGGGTGCAGGGCCCAAGGACCTGGGCCATCCTCCACTGCCTTCCCAGGCCACAGCAGAGAGCTGGCCTGGAAGAGGGGCAACCGGGACACAATCCGGCGCCTTGACCAGGACTAGAAAGGAGCCGTGGTGCCAGCTTTTTTTTTTTTTTTTTTTTTAAAGACATTTATTTTATTTGAAAGTCAGAGTTATACAAAGAGAGAGAGGTCTTCCATCCAATGGTTCACTCCCCAATTGGCTGCAACAGCCGGAGCTCACCGATCTTGAAGCCAGGAGGCAGGAGATTCCGCTGGGTTTCCCATGTGGGTGCAGGGGCCCAAGGACTTGGGCCATCTTCTACTGCTGTTCCAGGCCATAGCAGAGAGCAGGATTGGAAGTGGAGCAGCTGGGTCTCGAACTGGCGCCCATATGGGATGCTGGCGCTTCAGGCCAGGGCATTAACCCACTGAGCCACAGTGAGCCACAGCGCTGGCCCCTTCTAAGGTTGATTTTTGCTCAGTTGCAAACTAAAATGTGCATTTGGATTGGGTTAGACAAGAAGTATTACTCGTCTGCCTGTGCTGATACATACAGCTAACAGGTTTTTCTGATAGTAAGGGACCGATCGTATAATTCAAATGCACAGTCCATTTGCCTAGAAATAAGGAAAAAAAAAACATTCAAAAAATTATAGGAATTCTGAGTAACTTGGTGTATGTTAATATTTACAACCAATACAGTATACTTAGGGAGGGCATATGAATTCAGTTTGTGGAGGAAAATAGCCAAAAGTAAATAATAAATAGTAATAATTGTTAAACCTTTTTCTTTAGATTATTTTAAGGGAGGTTTAGAGACATTCTCCATCTGCTGGTTCACTCCCCAAATGGCTGCAACAGCTGGGACTGGGCAAGGCTGAAGCCAGGAGCCTGGAAGACCACACGTCTCACATGGTAGCAGAGGCCCACTATTTGGGCCATCTTCAGCTACTTTCCCAGGCACATTAGCAGGGAGCTAGATCAGAAGTGGAGTAATCACGACATGAACTAGCACTCATAGATGCCAGTGTGATAGGCTCTGGCTTAAACTGCTGGGCCACAATGTAGTCGGGCCCTTAAGCCTCCCCCCCCCCCCCCGCCCCTTTGCATACTTATTTGAAAGGAAGAATAAGGAGGAAGGAAGCAATAGACAAAATGAGGGGGGCATCTTCCAATCTACTGGTTCACTCCCCAAAAATGGCTGCAACAGCCAGCACTGGGCCAAGCAGAAGCCAGGAGCTCTAATCCATCACCTCCCACATGGGTGCACTTGGGGCACCATCTGCCTTGCAGAGTAGCCAGGACTCTTAAAATAGGGATGCTGGCATTGCTAAGCTTTTGCAAATTTAAACAATGGTATGTGATGTTTGGGAGAGCTTTAAAAATTTCAGCAATAATTTAGTGAGACCTTTTATAGAATGCTGGTGAGAGTGTAAATTGATGATTTTCTGCAAAGTTTAGCAACAATGAAAATTTTGATACGAAATAGTTTAAAAATTAGGGTCTGAGTATTGAATCTAGAGAAGTGAATAAATAATAGAAGTAAGTGTAATCTTGAGGAGCCAGGCATCATAAGTAATAGCCTAAGTTTTGAGGACGTTTTCGGATTGCAGTGTAGGTAACCTAACCACAGGCTGACATGGACGCAGCATAAACAAAATGCCAGTACTAAGTTTGTAACTGTATTGTCAGCATGAGTACATAGGATGGACCAAAATTTTCAGTATACTCCAATGTCAAAGGACTTGATACAGAGCCCTCAGTACATAATTAGGAGAACTATAATGGACGTGGAAGTGAATATTTGTTTAGAATGAGGAAGTGAGAATTCTCAAAAATAAGTGTCTCAGAGCTGGTGCTGTGGCATAGTAGGTTAAGCCTCCATCTGTGGCACTGGCATCCCATATGGGTGCTGGTTTGCGTCCTGGCTACTCCACTTCTGACCCAGCTCCCTGCTAATGGCCTGGGAAAGCAGTGGAAGATGGCCCAGGCGCTTGGGCCCTTGTACCCACATGAGAGACTTGGAAGAAGTTTTTGGCTCTTGGCTTTGGATTGGCCCAGCTCCAGCCAGTTGAGGCAATTTCAGAAGTGAATCAGGAGATGGAAGACCTCTCTGTCTCAAATTTTGAAAAAATATCAAACGTTGCAACTTTATATAGAGTTCTGTTCAATAGCTGATAAACCTATAAAATGAAATTTTCTTATTACTGCACTCTGTAGGATGATTTTTAAGATTTATTTATTCCAGGGTGTGCTGTGGCGTAGCAGGTAAAGCTGCCGCCTGCAGTGCCAGCATCCCTTTTGGGCACTGGTTCAAGCCCCGGCTGCTCCACTTCAGATCCAGCTCTCTGCTATAGCCTGGGAAAGCAGAAGAAAATGGCCCAAGTCCTTGGGTCCCTGCACCCACATGGGAGACTTGGAAGAAGCTCCTGGCTCCTGGCTTCAGACCTATGCAGCAGCTACGCCGTTTGCAGCCAATTGGGGAGTGAATAACCAGGGATGGAGCCAGGGGCCAGAAACTCCACGAAGGTCTTCCATGTGGGTAGCAGGGACTCAAGTACTGAAGTCATCACCTGCTGCCTCCCAGGGTGTTCATTAGTAGCAAGCTGGCATTAGAAACAGAGAAAGAGTCCTCAAATTTTACAGCCAACTAGCTTGTGTCTACCTTTCACTGCCAAAGTCATATCTCTGACTTCTTATCCTGTTATTCATGTCCTGGCCCCATGGCGTGCCAAAGGTTTCCCGGAGGCTGTATTATATCTAGTAGTAGTTGTCCGTGCAGAAGGCTACCATTAGGTGCCTGCCTTGTCGCATGTCAGGTACAGCCACCGCCTGCGACACCAACATCCTGTATGGGCCCCAGTTCAAGTCCCAGCTGCGCCACTTCTGATCCAGCTCCCTGGATTAGTGCCACAGAAAGCAGCGGAAGATGAACCAGGTTTTCTTGACCTCAGCCCTGGCCATGGTGGCCATTTTGGGAGTAAATGTGTGTGCGCATGCGCACGTGTCTCCTCTCTGAAACCCTGCCTTCCAAATAAATAAGTTATATACACTGAAGTTAACTGCGTCCCAGCTCCGCTCTCGTGAGCACCGCCGCACCACGTTGTTGAGCAGCTCTGCGGGAACGGGACGAGCGCAGACACCGAGGCCTGCTCCCGGGGCTCCCGGGGCTCAGTGGATGGAAGGCGGAGAGCGGGTTCTCCCGCAGTGGCCGGCGCTGGGCCTGCGGCCTCGTCAGGTTCTTGGTAGTGTGGCTGTTCACAACAGGTCTACACAAACTAGCCTGTCATCTCGTTAACCAGCGAGGTGGCCCGGTATCTGAGGAGGAGCCTGAGAAGCGAAATGGCTGCGGCTCCCTCAGGCTGTCTCTCGGCGCCCAACCCCGCGCTCCAGGGTTCCTCAGGACTTCCCAATCGACGACATCTTCCTCCCGGGCAGCACGTGACTTCAAAACCAGAAGAGACAAGGCCGAGTCCCGCGGAGCCTCCGTGTCGGCCGCCAGCATGTCCCTGGGGGCCAGTCCGGATTTCCGAGGTCCCCGGCTTTGGGCATTCAGTACAACGCCCAGCGGGCAGGTGCCCGGAGCCGGAGAGACAACGCCCACCTCGCCCGCGAACTACCCACGCCGGCGCCTCCCCGCCCCGCCCGGAAGGCGGGACCCGCGAGCCGCGCGGCCCCGCCCTGCGCACGCCGCGGGCCAATCAGCGCCCAGGGGCGTTCCCAGGCCCGCTTCCCTCCTCCGCGCGGCGCTCACGGGCCACAGGGGGCGCCTTGCGACCCGGAAGTGGTTTTCTGCAGGAGGCGGGCAGGGCTGAGGGGGTGGAGCTCGCGGCGCTCACGCCCCGGGCCACGGTGCTCTTTCCCCAACTCCGCCGGCTGCGGCGCCGGCGAGGAAAGTTTGTCCAGGTGTGCAGGGAGCCGCCCCGATGGCCTCCGTGCTGTCCTATGAGAGCCTGGTCCACGCCGTGGCGGGAGCCGTGGTGAGGCGGGGTCTTCACGCCCGGGGCGCGGGACTCGGGCCTCGCCCGCGTTGCGGCTGGGGGATGGGCGGAGAGGGCGATCCTGTGGGTTGGGGTCTGCAGCCCTGACTGTGGGATGGAGAGAACCAGGCCGTGGGTGGGAAGTCGTCGGGCGCACCAGGTCGGGGCCCGCTCTGGCCCCCGCCCTGGCCACGGCCTGGAGGCGCCGGGGGCCGTAGAGCGCCGTGAGGGTGCCGGCCCCAGGCCGTCGCGGGGTTCCGGGGGGCCGGCCTCGCCGCTTCCCAGGGGAGACCCGGGTCTGCAGTGTGCTTACGCGCTGGGTTGCCGCCTGGCCCGACTGGCACAGGAAACAGGGCTTTGTTCCTCTTAGATGAAGAGCAGGGTTGCGGCCCACCGCAGGTGCGCTGGGTCCTTGGCCGTCTGAGTGTCTGGGTTCCATTTACACCCCTCACCGTGAAACTTTCCATCCACTCTTGGCTCGACTAACTTTCCTCTGCCCGCGCTTTCTCCTGCCCTTGGCTAGCTGACGCTCCACGGAGAGCTCGCGTGCCCTGCGTGCCGCTCCGCGCGGAACCCCGGCTCCGCCCTCTGTTGGCTGTTGGCCTGTAAACCGCACTGCTCTACCTACAGTAAGGCACGGACGTGCCTGATTCAGAAGCCCTGGCTCCTTCGGTTCGCCCAGCGGAAGGGCACTGCGATGGACAGGCGCGGAGGCCTGTGTGTCTGCCGCGGAGGCCGACTGGCTTCAGGGACCGCATTGGATGAGACTGGCTCTGAGTGGGAGACAGGTGCCGGTGAACTTGGCGATTTACCTGGTCGGCACCGCAGCTGTTCTGTTGAGAGTAAAAGATAGGGAGCTAGGGATGTCAGGCCAGCGGTGCAGCTGGCTGGGGACCAGAATGGTAGCCTGAAGGCAGTGAGGAGTGATCGTTAACCTGGAGCGTATTCAGGAGGCAGAGGGTCTGGGGTGGGCTGGTTCACTCCAAGACTTCCTGACTTGAGCAGCTGAGGGATGGCGTTCCCATGTACTGAGATAGCCAAGGCTGTGAAAGAATAGGTGTGGCCAGAGTTTCGTCTTGGTTTTGGACTAGTTCAGTTCAAAAAGCCTAAGGGTAGTCACGAGATGAGATGAACTCACCGAAGACACGTGTACGAACTGGAAAAAAGCTCGGCGGCTGAGCCTTGGAGCAGCCCAGCCTCAGGAGGTAGGGGAGAAGTAAGATGGCACCAGCGAGACCAAGGACCAGGGCCGGGTCCAGGGAATGGTGTGAACCAGCTGGCCGGTCGCTATTTCTAGGTCAAGTAAGGTGAACACTGAGGGTCAGCCACTGGATTTACCGTGTTGGTGAGAAGACGAGTTTTGGTGGAATGATGGGTGAATTACTATAAAATGGGAAATTCTCTCTTCCTTCTCATGGTGAATGCTATCCACTCACCACCTTTACTGAGCACAGTCTGTGTGCCACGCCTTCTCCTAGGTGCTCGAAATGTAGTGCAACACCAGGCTTTGTCTTCATTCCAGTGAGGAAGTTGGACAACATATGAGTAAGCAAAGAGAAGTAAAATTATTTATATAATGTTAAGAAATCACATAGGGTTGGCAAACTTTTTAAGGGAGGAGACGGTAAATATTTTAGGCTTTGTCCCTGGCCTCATTCGTAGCTGCCCATCACGGCTATGGTGGTGTGAAAGTAGCCATAGACAGTAAGTGAATGAATGACCAATAAAACCCCATTTACAGAAACAGGTAGTAAATTGGATTTGGCTCAGAGGCTACAGTTTTCTGAGCTCTGTTATAGAGAGTGATTCAGAGTAGAGATGGATAAAGGTTGAAAATATATTTCTAGTTAACCTACAAAGATGTTTGGTTTCTTTTCTCCTTGCTACCTTTTTTTTTTCTCCTGTTAAATTTCACTTGAAATTATGCAGCTTGAATTTGATCCTTTTTTCCCTCCCATTAACTGTATTAGGTTATCTAATATATGTACATCTATAAGAGTATTTTTTTCTCTTCCTCTCAAGCGAGTACTGTCCCTAGCACAAACCTGAGTGAGACGCTGCTTTGTGTTTTGTTATAATTCTAAACTCACTCTGAAGAGTGTTTCTCAAGCTTTTTTTTTTTTTTTTTTTTTTGGCAAACATTTGTGTTAAAGTTAGACCATACCACAGAGGCCCTGTTTTCTTCTTGTTGCTACCCAAATGAAAAATTTCACCACAAAAAATGTAACAGTTGATGTGTGGTTAGTAAGAAAAATAGCATTGCATTTGATGGTATAAAATTCTGGTGATGATTGACGTCTAATACATTTCCTAAAGCTAATGTTCAGCCAAAGCTTAGAGAGGATCAGGGAGTGTCAGCTTAGCACAGTGGTTGAGAGCCTGTCTTACAGTCTTGACCGGGCCTCTCACTAGCTGTGTGATGTTGATGCCTGGAATGCTAATGATTAATCAGTACCTTTCGGGGGATTTCTTTTTTCTTATTTATATTTTTATATGTGTAATCTATATCTTAACTACATATAATCCAATAAATACTGACTTAAAAAATTCGAAGTCAGTGTGCTGGCATCCTGTGTCGGTATGCCCGTTCAAGTCTAGCTGCACTGCTTCCCATCCAGTTTTCTGCTAATAGCCCTGGGAGGCAGAGGAGATGACCCGAGTACCTGGGCCTCTGCTGCCCGTGCGGAAGACCGGGCTGGAGTCCCTGGCTTCTGGTTTCTGCCTGGCCCAGACCTAGCTGTTACGGCCATCTGGGGTGTGAACCGATGGGTAGAAGATTTCTGTCTCTCCCTCCCTCCCTTTGTGTCACTCTGTTTTACAAGTAAATTTTTTTTTTTTAATTCAAATAATAAAATGAGGGTTCTCCTTGATCCTTGGACCTCCTACGTCATTACCTTGTTATCCGGGGCCCAGGACATCTGTTTTTAACAACTGCATTACCCAGGCTTATGCAGAATCACTTTTTTCAGATGAAATTAGGCCTCATTCCCTTACTCTGCAGCTCATGCATTTTATGTTACACTGGATTTTTTACCAGACAGAAATCAAGTAAAAGGACACGTTCGTTTGCTATTGCAGGCCTTCTGGACATAAAGATCAATAAAAGAGTTTGTTCCCCAAGAAACTGTTAGTAAGTGTAGGGCAGAGTGTGGGCAGGGCCTCTGCTGGCACCAGGGAAGGATGGGGAGCTGTGCCTGTGAAGGTGGGAAGTCCACAGGGCTCGCACGTCGCTACCGGTATTGAAGGAGAAGTAAGCGCTCTGAGATAAATTAAGTAGGAGGGAGATGGAAGACTTTGGTCCTAACAGAAAGCAGTTCAGCGACCCTGATGTGTGCATCAGCCTCCAGGGGACTTCCCACGAGTCAGCATAGCATGTCAGTGGAAGGGAGTGAAGCTGCCTATGCAAAGGAGTTTGGGTTAAAGTTGATCAGATGCAAGGGCGAGCATTAAGACACTGCGTGGGCCCCTGCCACCCACGTGGGAGACATGGGTTGAGTTCGTGGTTCTTGGCATCAGCCTGGCCCAAGCCTGGCCATTGGTAGCCATTTAGGGAGTGAACCAGTAGATGGAAGATGTATCTCTCTCCCTCTCTCTCCCACCACTCCCACTCTCTAACTCTGCCATATAAATAAATAATAAGTATGTATTAAGAAAGAAGAAGTAGAGCTGGCACCGTGAGATGCGGATGTCTGAAGTGGCGCTTGCCCCGTTTACATTGCTTGTAACTCTTCTTGTAAACTACGAATTTGCCATGAGTTGATTGCGGGTTTGGCGTCACTCTGCCACTGTTAGTTCCCTGTGCTGTGCCTAGCTGCCTCCCTTTGAGTATTCTCCACCGTACTTGTCCCATTTTGTGCTCTGTAAATGTGGCCTCCCACAAGCCCGTTTTGAAGAAGCTGTGTAATCGCTCAGTTAAGTGTCTTCCCTGATGTCATTCACTGAGTCACAGATTAGAGATACAGTCCTATATTTCCAGATTCAGTTAACTCAAATTCTGGTTTGTAAAATGTGATTGTCTCCGAGGGTGATTTGTGTATGTTCATAGAATCAAGCAGCTTTTCTACTCTAACACAACTCGGCCCCCAGAATGGGTGCTGTTAACTTTGTTCACTGCTGTGTTTTCTGATTTTCTGTGCTGCTTATTTGCATTAATTTAATATTGAGTGTACTAATAGGTAGTATTTGGAATTCCTCAACATCTGTTAACACTTCTGTGTTCACATCTCACAACTTTGACAGGTAGAGAGTGAACATGTGGTTAAGAGTGTGGAGCCTGAGTTCAAATCTCCACTCGCCACCTACCGCGCGTGTGACTTTGGGAATGTCCTTAAAGCTCCCTTTGCCTCCGTTCCCTCATCTACAAAATGAGGATGGTGATTGGCACTCACTTCATGAGGCGGTTCCTGAGGCTCTCGAACAAGTACTTCTGCTCTCACCCAGAGAGAGGAAAGTGGAAAGAGGGACATTGAGTGTTTGATGGCACTTGTTGTGAGTTGATTGTAGGTATTTAAAAAAACTTTTTTAAAGATTTATTTGTTTTGAAAGAGTTACAGAGAGAAAGGGAGAGAGAGACACACGCACGCAGAGATTTTCTCTCTGCTGGCTTATTCCCCAGATGGCCACAATGGCCAGAGCTGGGCCAGACCAAAGCCAGGAGCATCATCTGAGTCTCCCACATGGGTGCAGGGGCCCAACCATTATGGCCATCTTCTGCCTTCCCAGGCACATTGCAGGTAGCTGGATTGGAAGTAGCGCAGCTGAAACACAAACTGGCATCCATATGGGATACTGATGTTGCAGAGAACAGCTGCTTTTTTTTATTTTTTTTAAAGATTGATTTATTTATTTGAGAGTCAGCATTATAGACAGAGAGAGGTCTTCCATGGGCTGGTTCACTTCCCAGATGGCCACAATAGCCAGAGCTGGCCAATCCGAACCCAGGAGCCAGGAGCCTCGAACCTCCTCTGGGTCTCCCTGGGTGCAGGGGCCCAAGCACTTGGGCCATCCTCCACTGCATTCCCATGCAATCAGCAGGGAGCTGGATCGGAAGTGGAGCAGCTAGGACTCAAACTGGTGCCCATATCTGGTGCTAGAGCCACAGGCAAGGAGCTTAACCTATGCCACCACGGCCCTGGTCCCACAGGCAGCAGCTTTACCTACTACGCCACAACACTGGCCCCTCCACCGTACTTTTTGTCCCATTTTTCCATCCCTTTGTTAGGCTCTGAATATCCTTGGATTTTTGGCAATCAAGTGACATTCATTATTAAGTATACACATCGTTTAGCCAAACTGAAGACAGCTGGCCACTAATCCTTATGGGAGCACTTTAAACAGTTTAAATATTCAGTTCCTTTTAAAAGTTATCCTTTCCATAGTTGACTCATCCAGAGTTTGAATCTGGTTGTTTGGATTCATGTAGAATTACCTTAATGGGAAAGATGTGTCTACATCTGAGGGCATCATGTTCCTTTGGTCTAGAAACTTAAAAAGGAAGTAGTTAGAAAAACATCTTTATTGTCTTCCTAGTCATAGATTGCTGAAATTAAAAAAAAAAAAAAAAAAAAAAAAAAAAACTTTTGCTTCCAGGGCTGGCACTGTCGGGCAGTGGGTTAAGCTGCGTCCTGCAGCGCACAGACATCCCATATGAGTGCCAGTTTGAGACCCGGCTACTCCACTTCCGATCCAGCTCCTTGCTAATGCATCTGGGGAAACAGCAGAAGATCATCCAAGTCCAGGTGCCCCTGCACCCACGTGGGAGACCCAGAGAGAGCTCCTGGCTCCTGGCTCTGGCCTGGCCCAGCCCCAACTGTTGCAGCCATTTTAGGAGTGAACCAGCAGATGGAAGATCTCTCAGACTGCCTTTCAAATATATAAAATAAATCTTATATTAAAAAAAAAAAAAAAAACAAGGGGCCTGGGCTGTTGTGTAGTGGGTAAAGCTCCCACCTGCAGTGCCAGCATCCTTTATTAGCACTGGTTCAAATCCTGGCTGCTCCACTTCTGATCCAGCTCTTTGCTGTGGCCTGGGAAAGCAGTAGAAGATGGCCCTGCACCCACACGGGAGACCCAGAAGAAGCTCTAGGCTCCTGGCTTTGGATTGGCCCAGCTCTGGCTGTTGTGGCCATTTCAGGAGTGAACCAGCGGATGGAAGACCTCTCTCTCTCTCTCTCTCTCTCTGCCTCTGCAACTCTGCCTTTCAAATAAGTAATTTTTTGACAGGCAGAGTTAGACAGTGAGAGAGAGAGACAGAGAGAAAGGTCTTCCTTTACCGTTGGTTCACCTCCCAAATGGCCACCACGGCCGGCGCGCTGCGCCAATCTGAAGCCAGGAGCCAGGTGCTTCTTCTGGTCTCCCATGCGGGGGCAGGGCCCAAGGACTTGGGCCATCCTCCACTGCCTTCCCGGGCCATAGCAGAGAGCTGGACTGGAAGAGGAGCAACCGGGACAGAATCCGGCACCCCAACCAGGACTAGAACCTGGGGTGCCAGTGCCGCAGGCGGAAGATTAGCCTAGTGAGCCATGGCGCCGGCCTCAGATAAATAAATTTTTGGGGAAAAAAAAAAAAGACCAGGTAGGAATACCTTCCTTATTGAGTTCTCATGAGAAGTTGATGTGGGGACGTTTGTGGAGAACCTAACATAGTGCCTGCAGTATTACAGTGAGACTATAATTAGTAATTTCTGTCTCAGGTATATTCTTGCAAATACAGTATTCATACCCAATTTTAGAAATTCAGTGAAATTGAAGTGTTTTCTTGGCTCGTGTGTCCAGTTCCATCCCTTCCTTCCTCAGAGCAGATGACCTCACCTTTTACACTGCATGGGATGAACCTTCTCACTTTTTCAGTTGTTCTTATTTCAGAATCACCTGCATTTGTTCCCTTTTTTTTTTTTTAATTTAAAATTATTTATTTATTTATTTGAGAGCTAGAGTTACAGACAGAGGTAGAGACAGAGAGAAAGGTCTTCCTTCCGTTGGTTCACTCCCCAAATGGCTGTAACAGCCAGAGCTGCGCCAATCTGAAGCCAGGAGCCTGGAGCTTCTTCCGGGTCTCCCATGTGGGTGCAGGGGCCCAAGCACTTGGGCCATCTTCCACAGCTTTCTCAGGCCGTCGCAGAGAGCTGGATTAGAAGAGGAGCAGCCGGGACACAAACTGGCACCCATGTGAGATGCCAAACCTGCAGGTGGAGGCTTAGCCCACTATGCCACAAAGCCCTCCTGTGTATCTTATGTTATGCTGGTCTCAGAAGAAAAACTGATACTCATTCAGTCTCTGCTTCGTTTGATCTTGGTCACCCCCTGCACCCCACCCTCATTTATCTTTTGGGACCTTGCTCCACTAATTTCCACCTCTTTGCTGTAGTTTTGTTTTTTTTTGTTGTTGTTTTTTTTTTTTTTTTGTAAGATTTATTTATTTATTTGAGAGGCAGAGTTAGAGAGAGTGAGGTCTCCCATCTGCTGGTTCACTCCCCAAATGGCTGCAACGGCCGGAGCTGCACCGATCCGAAGCCAGGAGCTTCTTCCAGGTCTCCCACATGGGTGCAGGGGCTCAAAGACTTGGGCCATCTTCTACTGCTTTTCCAAGCAGAGAGCTGGATTAGAAGTGGAGCAGCCGGGACATGAACTGGCGTCCACAAGGGATGCCAGCACTGCAGGCGGTGGCTTTACCCACTACACCACAGTGCTGGCCCCTCTGCTGTAGTTTTAATCTTTGTCCCACGTCTTCTTCCCTTCAGCCCTCAGGCATGCTCAGGCCTGTCCCATCAGGAGCATGCCAGTCTGGTTAGGAGACTGCCTTCTTCAGTCCTGCTCCTGCACTTCTCTTTGTACTAAGTCATTCAGAGGATGTCTGCATTTCCTGCCCCTCCTACTAGAACCATTGGAACTGGTCTTTCAGACATCATCCCCATCACCCCCACCCCACCCCACCCCCCACCCCCCGCATCCCCGACACCCTAGTCATCCACGTCACCCTAGTCACCCCCGTCACCCTAGTCACCCACGTCACCCTAGTCATCCCCCACGCCCTAACGACTGTCTACTGACGGTACTTTCTGACCTGATCTGATCTGTGTAGGAGTCGGCCCTTCTTACCTTTTTGAAGCTTCTTCAGGAAGAGCAGTTGTTATTATTTTCTACTAATAACAATTAGTCTTTTGGAATGAACTTCAGAAACTATTCATTTGAATCCCAATGCTAACAGATGCCATAAAAAGGACATTTAGGAACCAACATAAGTTGAATACCAACTGTGTACCTGTGGTTTGATGCTAGGTGTTTTCCATAATTCAGTTTTAACCACTCATGGCAACCTTGGTAGATATTGGTCCCAGAGTTACAAATGAGGAAGTTGAGGCATGGGGATTTGAAGTTACTTATGTATTTTATATAAAAATATTCTATATACATATAAATTATATATTATATATACATATAAATTATATGCATATATCATAGCTTGAATCTGAATCTAGGTTTGTTTTATCCCAAAGCCCATGACATTTCTATTAAACACTCAAATGTGTTATCCATAGGCCTTTAGTTTATATTTGTGTATGTCTGTAAGTGTTAGCTTGACTATTATGTCAGGAAAAGACTTATATTAACTGTCATTCAGCGGATAACATTTTTGAGTAAGAAAGTCACAGTAGGGGCCATGCTGTGGCACAGTGGGTTAAGCCACAGCCTGTAGCACACGGACATCCCGTATGGGTGCCGGTTTGAGTCCCTGCTGCTCCACTTCTGACCCAGCTTCCTGCTAATGGCCTTGGAAGGCAGTGTAAGATGGCCCAAGTTGGGGCCAGTACTGTGGTGCAGCAGCTTAAAGCCCTAGCCTGAAGCACCGGCATCCCATATGGGCGCTGGTTCTAGTCCCAGCTGCTCCACTTCCGATCTAACTCTCTGCTATGGCCTGGGAAAGCAGTAGAAGATGGCCCAAGTCCTTGGGCCCCTGCACCCATGTGGGAGACCCAGAAGAAGCTCCTGGCTCCTGGCTTCGGATTGGTGCAGCCCTGACTGTTGCAGCTATCTGGGGAATGAACCAGCGGATGGAAGACCACTCTCTCTGTCTCTACCTCTCTCTGGAACTCTGTCTTTCAAATAAATAAAATAATCTTTAAAAAAAGGTGGCCCAAGTGCTTAGGCCCCTGCACCCATATGGGAAACCAGGAAGAAGCTCTTGGCTCCTGGCTTCGAATTGGCCTAGCTCCAGCAGTTGCGGCCATCTGGGGAGTGAACCAGCGGATGCAAGACCTCTCTGTCTCTGTAACTGTCTCTCAAATAAATAAATCTTTAAAAAAAAAAGCCACAATCTTTAGAATTCCATCAGTTCAACATTTACCACATAAAATGTTCTCTTAGGTTTTTTTTTTTTTCTTTTTCTTTTTTAAGATTTATTTATTTATTTTGAAAATCAGAGGTAGAGAGGGATCTTCTGTCCACTGGTTCATTGCTCAGATGGCCTCAGGAGCCAGGAGCTTCTGAATCTCCCATGTGGGTCCAGGGGCCCAAACACTTGGCCCACCTTCTGCTGCTTTCCCAGGCCATGACAGAGAGCTGGATCACAAGAGGAACAGCCAGGACATGAACTGGTGCACGTACGGGATCCCAGTGTCACAGGTGGGGGCTTTACCGCTGTGCCACAATGGCAGCCCCTGTCTCCCCCTCCCTCCCTCCCTCCCTCTTTCTCTCTCTCTTTCTCTTTCTTTCATTCATTCACTCATTCATTCATTTGAGTGGTCTGCAGGACCAGCATCCCATTGAATCTTCAAATCGTGTTGATTTTTTCCTCTTACAGTTCTGGCAGGTTTCTCTGTTTTCTCTAATTACCACTCAAATTCACTACTAAAGCAGCGTTTGTGTTTTGTTCTGGTCTTTTAGGTTGAAAGTGCTTAAGCTTACTTTGATGGTCCTCTGAAAGCCCTTTGGTCTGCCTTTTCATCAGATACTGGTGTACAGAGGGGGTACCTTGAGATTTTGGGGTTTTCTCCTCC
Organism: Lepus europaeus; assembly: GCF_033115175.1. NCBI lineage: Eukaryota > Metazoa > Chordata > Mammalia > Lagomorpha > Leporidae > Lepus > Lepus europaeus. Next base: position 6,925,365 of record NC_084836.1, read on the forward strand.
TTACTTTTGTCAGTTTCTTAATTTTTATATTCAGGGTAAAATGATAGCTCTTTTATGTTTGCTTTGATTGGCTTTTGTCTGGTACCATTTGTTACTCTACTAAATTGGAAATTCATAGTTTATTCATTAAATGTCCAAGGAACCTAGAAGTGTCCAAGGAACCATAGTAGTGTTATATGCAATGGGATAATAAATTTAAAATGTAAACATGCAAGCAATTAAGCTACAAGTTAGGATGCCCACGTCCCACATCCGAGTACCTGAGTTCAGTTCCCAGCTTTAACTTATTCCAGCTTCCTGATAAGGTGGGCCCTGAGATGTAGCAGTGTTAGCTCAGATAGGTTCCTGCACCCATATGGTCTACCTGGATTGAGTTCCAGGTATCTGGCTTTGGCCAGGCCCAGCAGTATCTGTTAGAGGCATCTGGGGAGTGAACCAGTGGTTGGGAGTATGCTCTGTCTGCCATTCTCTGCCTCTCATATAAAAAAATTTTTTAATGTGAATGTGACTAGCCTGCCCTTATTCAATTTTATAATGAAATAAGAGCAAAATAGATTAAGCAGCAAAGAAATAAACAGATTTACAGGCCAGCACCGAGGCTCAACAGGCTAATCCTCTGCCTTGCGGCGCCAGCACACTGGGTTCTAGTCCCGGTTGGGGCACCGGATTCTATCCCAGTTGCCCCTCTTCCAGGCCAGCTCTATGCTGTGGCCCGGGAAGGCAGTGGAGGATGGCCCAAGTGCTTGGGCCCTGCACCCGCATGGGAGACCAGGAGAAGCACCTGGCTCCTGGATTCGGATCAGCACAATGCGCCGGCCGCAGCAGCCATTGGAGGGTGAACCAACGGTAAAGGAAGACCTTTCTCTCTGTCTCTCTCTCTCACTGTCCACTCTGCCTGTCAAAAAAAAAAAAAAAAAAAAGGATACTAGGGGTGGCTGATGTGGCTCAGCAGGTTAAGCCACTTCTTGGGACATCAGTATCCCCTATCTTACTGCCAGTTCAAGTCCTGGCTACACTGTTTCTGATCCAGCTTCCTGCTAATGCATCCTGGTGGCAACAGATTTTGGCTCAAGTCCTCGAAACCCTGCCACAAACACGGAGCTTCTGGTTTCAGTCTGCCCCCACCCCACCCCCCATTGTTGCAGGCATCTGGGGAGTGAGCCAGTGGATGGAAGATCTCTGTCTCTCTCTTCCTCTCTTTCAAGTAAATAAAAATAAAATAAACATTAAAAGAAAGATACCAGTGTATAATTCAAGGATGTGGAGTTAAAATTCTAAATTCCAAAAAGCAACTTACAGAACTTAAAATAATTGCCTCTGTGGAGGAAGACTGAGTAAATGGAAAGAAGTAAAAGAAGAGCTAAACTACTATATTTTGTCATTTATAATATGTAAATTAACCATGTGCACAGTTTGCTATGATCAAATAGATCTTTGAAAGAAATATTTAATGTACAGCTATGAATTAATGATAATTGTTGGAGCTGAGTGATTTGTTCAAATTCAAGCACAGATTTACCAACATATTAGACATAGCCATAGGTAGAATTAATGAGCTAAAAGATATTAGCACCTGTTTCTCAACTGCACTGATTGTAGTCAGAGTGTTCTTTTTACGTTGCTGAGTGACAATGATTTTGTAGCTGGAATTGTTTATCCAGTGAAGATCTTTAACATAGATGAAAAAGACACATTTTTAAACCATCAAAAACAGCTTGCTGCTACTGGCACGATCCTCACCAGGAGAAATTCTAAAGGAAGCGCAGGCTGAGCATCCCTAATCTGAAAATTCAAAAATGACATTTTTGAGTGTTGATACGACGATGCCACAAGTGAGAAATTCCACATCTGACTCCATGCGATATGACATAGTTAAAATGCAAGCACACTAAAAATACTCTATGGAATTATCTTCAAGCTTTGTGTATCAGGGATATTTGAAACATAAACTTCATCCCCAATATATCTTATTATACACGTGTAAGTATCCTGAAATCTGAAATACTCTGGGCCCGTGCATTTCTGGGCTATTCAACCTGAACTTCCCGTGGAAGGAGAGTGATCCCACATAGAAAGGGGGAGATAGAAGGGATAAAGAGTAGAGAGGGTGGTAAGTATTGCATATGGCTAAATCTAGATAACCATTAACTATAAAATAATACTGTTTTGTGGGTGTTAAGAAGAAATTAGAAATAGGGGGCCACTTGGCCTAGAGACGAGGAGCCAGTTGAGGTGTCTGCATCCTGTGTCCCGGGTCCTGGGTTCATTGGGTCTGCTTCCTCCCAGGGCAGACCCTGGAAGACACAATGATGGCTCAGGTGTTGGGTCCCCACCACCCACATGGGAGACTTAGATTGAGTTCCCAGCAGCTCCTGGCTTCAGCCAGGCCCAGTTCTGGGTGTTGCAGGCATTTAGGGGAGTGAATCCATGAATGAGACCTGTCTGTGCTGGTACCCCCCCCATCCCCCCACCCCCGTCCCCCTTTCTCTATCTGCCTCTCAAATGAGTAGAAGTTAAACTACATGACAACATAGCATAAAGTTGGGAGGGAGTAAATGGATGAAATTTGTTTTGGGAGGAGGGTAAACACATTGAATGTTTGTAAAATTCTTTTTTTTTGTTTTGTTTTGGTTTTTTTTTGTTTGTTTTTGACAGGCAGAGTGAGACAGTGAGAGAGAGAGAGAGAAAGGTCTTCCTTTTTCCATTGGTTCACCCCCCAAATGGCCGCCAGGGCTGGCACGCTGTGGCCTGTGCACTGCACCAATCCGAGCCAGAAGCCAGCTGCTTCCTCCTGGTCTCCCACTTGGGTGCAGGGCCCAAGCACCTGGGCCATCCTCCACGGCCTTCCTGGGCCACAGCAGAGAGCTGGACTGGAAGAGGAGCAACCGGGACAGAATCCAGCACCCCAACCGGGGCTAGAACCCCGAGTACTGGCGCTGCAGGCGGAGGATTAGCCTAGTGAGCCGCAGCACCAGCTTTGTAAAATTCTTAGTTATAAATGTATGTGGGTACTTCAAAAAGTTTGTGGGAAATGGAGCTAAAAGATAAGTTTATTTTGGTGCAAAAAGATGTTTGAGGGGCTGACAGCTGTGGCTCAGCAGCTTAAGCCACCACCTGCCAGGCGCATAATTCCGTTTTGGAGTTGGTTCTAGTCCTAGGTGCTCTACTTCCTATCCATTTGCATGCTAATGTACCTGGGAAAAGCAGCAAAAGATGGCTCTAGTGTTTGGGGCCCTGCCACCCATGTAGAAGACCACGTGTGGCTTCAGGCTCTGGTTTCTGCCTGGCCTGTCCCAGACTGTTGCAGCTGTTTGGGGAGTGAACCAGAGGGAGGAAGATCTCTCTCTCTCTCTATCCATGTAACTCTGCCTTTCTTTTCTTTTTCTGGGTTTTTTTTTTTTTAAGATTTTATTTATTTTATTCGAGAGAGTTTCAGACAATGAGAGGGAGAGACAGGGAGAAAGGTTTTTTTTCCGTTGGTTCACTCCCCAAATGGCCGCAACAGCCAGAGGTGCACTGATCCGAAGCCCGGAGCCAGGCGCTTCTTCCAGGTCTCCCACGTGGGTGCAGGGGCCCAAGGACTTGGGCCATCTTCTACTGCTTTCCCAGGCCATAGCAGAGAGCTGAATCAGAAGAGGAGCAGCCAGGACTAGCGCCCATATGGGATGCCGGCACCAAAGGCAGAGGATTAACCTACTGTGCCAGGGCGCTGGCCTCGTAACTCTGCCTTTCAAATAAATAAATATTTAAAGAGATTTTTGAAATCTATGCATAATTTCCATGAACTTTTGGAAGCCCCCTTGTAGTTTTGCAAGTCCCTAATGTTTGGCCACACAGATGGCTGATCCTTTTGCTTCTGCATTTAGTCTGTGGCAGCATCACACATTTAGGTGGCCTCTGGAGAATTTCACTTTACACTGAGAGAATGGGATGGAAAAGGCAAGAAATGTCTTATTTCAGACCTCTTATGATGATAATTTAGATTCTGGACCTCCAGGGATCTCCAAGCTATACTTTGAAAATTGCTAGACTACATTATTCTCTTGTATTCTGATGTCTTTTTTTTTTTTTATTGCTTTTTTCCCACTTCGTAGCTAAAACTGATACATGGTGGTTATTAAAAACTTATATAGAGAAGCACAACAGGGAAATGGCAGCCACCTTTAATTTTCTCCTTCAGCTGGTATCGCTGTTGAGAATTTGTTGTTTGTCTTTTCTGGGGTGTGTGTGTTGTGTACACAAGTAAAAGAGATGCAGTCGGGTGTAGAGCTGACTAAAGGCTGGACTGGAAAGAGTCCGCTGGGAGGAGGGGTTCTGGACCTTGCCCTCTCCGCCGCTCAGGCTTAGAGCTGACCTGTGACCGCCCAACCCCAGTCTCCTGACTTACCCCAAGGGGCCCCACTGCTCCCCGTGCCTGTGCTGTGTAGGAATGTACTCCGTTCTTCAACCCTGACTGGTTAAAGGTGGAGATGCGGAGCCGACTGTTGTAACTACAAGTGTTTTTGATAAGTTACAAAGAAAAGTCTCTCTGGAAATAGATTCTTTTAAAAATTACAACTGTTGTCAGCAATAGTACTCCCACTCAGATGGTTAGAATTCTGTGGGACTCAAAATAATAGATTTGTTTTCTGGCAAATTTTGCATAACAGTATTGTACATTGTGGTTATCTTCTTGGGATTTTGTGCCTTTTTTTGTGTAAGTGAACAGACAGTCCTCAGGGAAAAGAATTGAGTATTTATGGTAAAAATAATTTGATTAAAATTGTGAAAAAGCATGGGCTTATACAGCTTGGCATGAGATGCCATTATACAATAAATATTTTGCTTCAGGTTACAGCTGCGTATAACAACCATCCTTGTATTTGCTTGGTTAGGAGACAAATATAGCAAGTCCCTAATATACAGAATAATTGCTCCAGGTTTAATTTTGGCGTTTGAGATGTGTTTTCTTGTTGATAATTAAGTTGATTTGTAGGGGCATACACTCATAACATTCATGAATACGGTCAGGGCGTGTGCAGTGCCAGGCTGTGTGCTGTGTGTTCAGACTAGTCCACAGAGACATTTTTGATATGTCAAATAGTGTCTATATTAGTATCTTTTTTTTTTTTTTTTTGACAGGCAGAGTGGATAGTGAGAGAGAGACAGAGAGAAAGGTCTTCCTTTTTGCCGTTGGTTCACCCTCCAATGGCCGCTGCGGCCAGCGCATCTCGCCGATCCGAAGCCAGGAGCCAGGTGCTTCTCCTGGTCTCCCATGGGGTGCAGGGCCCAAGCACTTGGGCCATCCTCCACTGCCTTCCCGGGCCATAGCAGAGAGCTGGCCTGGAAGAGGGGCAACCGGGATAGAATCCGGCGCCCCGACCGGGACTAGAACCCGGTGTGCCGGCGCCGCAAGGTGGAGGATTAGCCTGTTAAGCCACAGCGCCGGCTATATTAGTATCTTTTTAAAAAATACTCAAAAGATGTTAAAAGTTTTAACCGCAGTTGTGGCTAAGAGTGAACTTGAAGCTGAGCTACCCGCGTCCAGATCGTGATGCTGCCTCTTTAACCGTGTGTGTGGTTTGGAAAATGCTGCACCCCCTGGCTCTGCTTCCCCAGCTGTGAAATGGGGAGCACACTGCCCACCTGATCGTCGTTGTGAAGGTTTTCTTTCCAGCTGAGGTACAAGTCACATAACATAAACTGATTTTAAAGTGTACAGCTCATTGGTATTTGATACATTGCCAGTTTTCTTTGAGAGGTAGAGTTACAGACAGTGAGAGGGAGAGACAGGGAGAAAGGGTCACTCCCCAAATGGCCGCAATGGCCAGAGCTGCGCCAATCTGAAGCCAGGAGCCAGGCGCTTCTTCCTGGTCTCCCATGCGGGTGCAAGGGCCTAAGCACTTGGGCCATCTTCTACTGCTATCCCAGGCCACAGCAGAGAGCTGGATTGGAAAAGGAGCAGCCAGGACTAGAACTGGCGCCCATATGGGATGCTGGCGCCACAGGCAGAGGATTAACCTACTGCGCCATGGCGCTGGCCCCTACTTTTATTTTTTAAAGATTTGTTTATTTACGTTAGAGAGAGAGAGAGCGATGTTCTCCATCACTGGTTCGTTCTCCAAATGGCTGCAGCGGCCAGAGCTGGGCTGATCAAAGCTGTAACTCATGACCACAGACTTACTGGGTTAAAACAGCACAGTTTGTTACCCAAAGGTCTGCAGGTCAGATGGATGCAGTCTGAACTAAAAGCAAGATGTTGGCAAAAGTGCGTTCCCATGTGGAAGCCCTGAGGGGCAGAGCTTCCTTGCCTTTTTTTTTTAAGATTTATTTATTTTTATCTGAAAGTCAGAGTTACACAGAGAGAGAAGGAGAGGCAGAGAGAGAGAGGTCTTCCATCTTCTGGTTCACTTCCCAGTTGGCCATGACAGCTGGAGCTGCGCTGATCTGAAGCTAGGCACCAGGAGCTTCTTCCAGGTCTCCCATGTGGGTGCAGGGGCCCAAGGACTTGGGCCATCTTCTACTGCTCTCCCAGTCCATAGCAGAGAGCTGGATCAGAAATGGAGCAGCCAGGACTTGAACCGGTGCCCATATGGGATGCCAGCACTGCAGGCAGTGGTTTAACCTATTGTGCCACTGCACCGGCCCCCTTCCTTGCCTTTTCTACCCAGAAGCCACGTGCATTTCTTGGCTGGTGGCTTCCTCCTCCATTTTCAAAGCCAGCAGCAGTGGTTGATTCCTTTCCACATAGGAGGGTCATCAGTCTCACCTACTCTTGTCTCCCTCTGGTGCTTTGAAGGACTATTCTTGGAGCCACTCAGATAATCCAGAACAATCTCGCTATTTTGAAGGCCTCTAATTACTAACCAGCCACGTATGTAACTTGTTCGTGGACACTGGGATCAGGACAAGCACGTGGCGGGGGCATTACTCTGCTGCCACACCTACCTTCTGTGCACTCGGTCTGTTCTTTCTTCTTTCAAAGCCTCCCTCTCCTGGCCTTTTAATTGCTTGTCTACCTTTTTGTTTTTCTACGTAACACTTTATATATGAAGGTATTTTCTCATTAGTGATTGGCGAGAGAAGGGTCAATCAGGTTTTTAGTTGACCCTCTTGACTCAGTCTTTCCAGTACTAATAATTTTTAAAAATTTTTATTTATTTATTTGAAAGGCAGCACCAGAGACAAAGAGATCTTCCATCTGTTGGTTCTCTCCCCAAATGTCTGCAACAGCTAAGTCTGGGCCAGGCCAAAGCCAAGAGCCAGGAACTCCATCTGGGTCTCCCACATGGGTGCCAGGGGCCTGACTACATGGGCCACCTTTGTGGCCTTCGCAGGCACATTAGTAGGACCCTGGATCAGGAATGGCACAGCTGGCACTGAAACCAGCAAGCCAATATGGCTGCAGCATCACAGGTGGTGGCTTGGTCCACTGTGCTACAACCCCAGCTCCAGGACTTACAAAGTTTAAAAAACTATTATTTCATTTTGCTGATTTGAATTTTGGTATGCCTCTTCCCAGAGTAGGGAATAGACCAATGAGTGCTATGGGCTTTCTCTCAGTCTTGGCATTTCCATGTAAGACTTCAAGGTGAATAGGGCAGGACTTCTGAGTTTCCAAGTATCTACTTAAAGCTGGCAGAGGAGACAGGTGGAGGTGGTGCGGTTGGTGGAGACAGTTGTTTCCAGGCCAGACTTCTGTGTGGCGATGCCTGGTCAAGACAGCACCCTGCATGGACATGCAGTGCCGTGTGATGGCGAGGGAAGGCCACAGCTGGAACAGACAAGGATGCTTTCTAGAGCCTCCTAGCCCCACCTTTCTTAGCTGTGCCTGTGAAGTGTGCAAGGATGCTGGAAGCGTAGATTTGTAAACCTGTGTGAGTCCCGTGTTTCTTGAGACACTGCATAGTACTCAGTCCTTACTAGAAAAAAAAAAATTGTGTTGGAGTCATCCAGAAAGCCCAAATAACTGAAACTGGAGCGAATGGAGTAAATATTTAATTGAAAATCTGTGATCTGCAAAGATAGAGGATGAATGTTCTCCCAGCGTGGAAGTCAGGTTTCACTGTGAAAACGCTGAAAGAGGTAGCCAGTGCTCTGGGAGCCTAGAGGGCTGCACAACCGGTTGTACCCTGATGGGTAAAGGGAAGTAACATTTCATCTGAGTTTTGAAGAATACTAATATTGTAACACAGTGATCTCCTTTGTTAAACTGACCTAAATAGATAGATAAGAGGCCTTGTACATTTTCCTAGCTATCTTTAAAGTTGACCTAGTTTCCAGTTGTTGGCATGATTAAAATACTGTTATGTAAGCATTAGGAGATCAGCAGCTAAAACTTGAAGAGCACGTCTAGGAGTTTGTATCAGTGGGCTTCCATCTGGGCTAAGGACCACGAACAGAACTAAAAGCTCCATGTGCGTCATTTCATCCTTAAACGTGTGCTTGTGATTTTTATCTAAGGCCTTATGATTGGAAAGACTGGCAGTTTGCTTCTTTTTTCCTGTGATACATTTAAAAAAAAAAAAACTGTATCATTTTAAAGGCAGAGCATCAGAAAGAGAGAGAGAGAGGGAGAGACAGAGCAATCTTTCATTTGCTTGTTCACTTCTCAGGACTGGGCCAGTCTGGAGCCAGGCATCGGGCCCAAGCACCTGGGCCATCTTCTGCTGCCTTCCCAGGCACGTTAGCAGGGAGCTGGATCGAAAGTGGAGCAGCCAGGACTTGAACCCATGTTCTGATGCTGATGTCACAAGCAGCAGTTTAACCTGCTGTTCCACAGCTCTCGCCCCTTCCCTGATATTTGTGTTATTGTGTTACAGAATTTTTACCAAAGAAAGTGTCATTATTTAAAATATCAACAAACTTTATTTTTTTTAAAGATTTATTTATTTACTTGAAAGAGTTACACAGAGAGAGAGAGAGAGGGCTTCCATCCGCTAGTTCACTCCCCAACTGGCCGCAACAACTGGAGTTGCGCCGATCCAAAGCCAGGAGCTTCTTCTGGGTCTCCCACATGGGTACAGGGGCCCAAGGAGTTGGGCCATCTTCTACTGCTTTCCCAGGCCAAAGCAGGGGGCTGGATCGGAAGTGGAGCAGCCGGGACTTGAACTGACGCCCAGATGGGATGCCGGCATTGCAGGTGGCGGCTTTACCTGCTAAGCTGCAGCATAGGCCCCCAAACTTTATTTTTAAATAACAGTGTGCTCCTTACCTGCTCTTTTAGTTTGTGCTGAATGTTTTGATTAAGCACAGGGACTAGAAGTACTTAATTACCTAATTACTGATTATTTTGTTTTCAGCTAGGAATAGTAGCTAACCCGTGAAAGGTTAAAAACACATTTACCTGACGTCTCTGATGTATCCTGGGTTGCACTTTCCTTAGTTTGTCATTTATACGGACTTGCTACATTTTCTTTTTCAATGTCAAATAGGTGGAGAAATTTCTTCTAGAAAATTATATTTCTTCTGTTTGAGTATATAACTTGAGAAGTTTGAATAACAGTAATCCCAATAGATTAAAATACTGCATGTAGGGGCAGGCAGTATGGCGTAGTAGGCTAATAAGCCTCCACCTGCAATGCTGGCCTCCCATTTGGACACAGGTTCTTTACCTCTCTAATAAATAAATAAAATCTTTAAAAAATATATTGCATGTATTCACTGAAAACTTTTTTGAGCAATGTTAACAATGAACTTTCTTTCATTAAAAAGTTGTGGTTCAGGGCAGGTGTTGTAGCTTAGCAGGTGAAACCACTGCCTGTGATGCTGGCATCCCACATCAGCACTGTTTCATATCCTTGCTGCTCTGCTTCTGATCCAGCTCTCTGCTGTGGCCTGGGAAAAGCAAGAAGAGCAGCAGCCGGGACTAGAACCAGGCCCATATGGGATGCCAGTGCCACAGGTGGAGGATTAACCTACTGCGCCATAGCACCAGCCCCTGTTTTTTTAAAGATTTATTTATTTGAAAGAGTTGCAGAGAGGAAGAGCAGAGTCTTCCATCTGCTGGTTCACTTCCCAAATGGCCACACGGCCAGAGCTGCGCCAATCCAAAGCCAGGAGCCTGGAGCTTCTTCTGGGTCTCCCACACAGGTGCAGGGGCCTAAGGACTTGGACCGTCTTCTAATGCTTTCCCAGGCCACAGCAGAGAGCTGTATCTGAAGTGGAGCAGCCAGGACATGAACCGGCGCCCATATGGGATGCCGGGACTGCGGGTGGCAGCTTTACCTGCTACAGCACAGCGCCGGCCCCCCTAAATAAATCTTAGGAAAAAAAGTTGTGGTTCAGGGACAAGGATTTGGCTCACTGGTTAAGACACTGTTTTGGGACACCTGTATCCCATATTGATATGCCTGGTTCCAATCTTGGCTCTGCTTCCAGTCTAGCTTTCTGCTAGACTGGGAGGAAGCAGGTGATGGATCAAGTACTTGGGTCCCTTTCACCCACATGGGAGACCCATTTTGAGTTTCAGGCTCCTGGTTTCAGCCTGGCCCAGCCCTCGTGTTGCAGGCATTTGAGGAATGAACCAGCAGATCAAAATTTCTCTCTACTCCTCTGCCTTTCCAGTAAAGTGAAGACAAATAAAAAGTTCTTTTAAAAATACATAAAAGTTGTTCAGGAGTGAGGCATTGTGGTACACTGGTTAGGCTCCTGCTTGGAACGCCCATATCCCATACTGGAGTGCCTAGGTTCCATTCCAGGCTCTGCTGCTTATCCAGCTCCCTGCTCATGCACACCCTGGGAGGCAGCAGGTGATGGCTCAAGTTCTTGAGTCCCTGCCACCCATGTGGGAGACCCAGATGCTGTTCTAGGCTCCTAGTTTGAACCTGGTTCAGCTTTGACTTCTGAACATTTGGGAAGTGAATCAGCAGATGGAAGATGCCTTTATCTGTCTCTCTCTGCCTTTCAAATAAATAAAATAAATAAAAGTTATAAAGTTCATTGTGTCTGTGACGCTGTAATGGCTAAAGCCTGTTTTAACTTTTCAGGGAAGTGTGACAGCAATGACAGTATTTTTTCCCTTGGATACAGCTAGACTTCGGCTTCAGGGTGAGTATTCCTCATTTGTGTAATCTCATTCGTGTTCGTGTCGTGGTGGGAAGCAAACATACTTCCCTAGCAAGTTCTCCATTGCTGTCAGGGTTTTCTGTTTCTTCCGTGACCCACCATGGTCTGCCTCCACTGACTAGAGCCTCTGGATGACTCAGAGCCTTAGCACTCTTCTCAGAGAATCTGAGTGGGTTTGCCTAAGAACTTTGAACAGTACAATTCTTTCTAATAAGCCGAGGGCTTGGTAGCTTTTTGGAGGAAGGTGGGTTTTTCACTCTTTCCCTATTTTCACTGTTCCCCTTGGGTTGTTGCCACTTTGTCATTACAGATAATGACGTAAGACTAGATTTCTCAGCGAGCTTACTGGCTCAGATAAACGTGTTGGTAATTTTGATGGTCACTGCCAGCTTGTCTTCCCTGGTGGTTTACTAACTGACCATCCCACAAGCTATTTTGGTACCAATTCTAATTCTCAGGAAATTGGTTAATCTCCACATTTCTGTGTTCTCAAATTATTTTTAAATTGTGGATAGGAAATTTGAAGTTAATTGAGATACTTTGTTTTCAGTGAGAATTTCAATAAATGCAGAGTTCTAATCCTTTTGAGACCTTTTTTTTTTTTTTTTTTTAATTCAACGAGGAGACAATGCAAGGCTAAAAGTTAAGAAATGTGCGGTAAATCCTGGCTTTGCTGTCAATGGTGTGTCTTTCACAGCTTTTGTATCTGTAGCCTCTTTTGTTCAAGGAGGATAATTTATTCTCTACTTTGATTAAAAAATGAGAATATGTTTGGAAATGAGAGAGCTGTATGAAATTAAGAATACTTTCCCCCGTCACAGCTTTTACTTTGAAAATTATGGATTGAATTTAAAAAATGCTTTGTGGTTCACAAATAAGATGAAGGCCAGGGACTCCACAGTGGGGCATTTCGCACACGGTCATGTAGCAGGATATAAGGCACATTAGGGGTGCAGGAAGAACAGGCCAAAAGATTACTCAGGTGAGGTACGTGTGTAACTTGGCGATGCTGGAGATAATAACTCTGTGTTCAAACGTCTGCTCTTTGGTCTTGTAGTCGATGAGAAAAGAAAGTCCAAAACCACACACATGGTGCTGCTGGAGATCATCAAAGAGGAAGGCCTGTGAGTACTCCCGCCTTGCACGTTGGCAGGCAGAGCAGGTTGCTGAACTGCTGTGCCTCCAGGCACCCACACTCCCTTCCTCTCTACCCTCATAGCCTTTCAGTGTTGTGAATCTGTCATTGCCTGGCTTGTTAGTACACAATTGTTCTCAGTTCCTTAAAAACTTATACTTAGGGGTCCATGTTGCAACGCTGGCATCCCATAGCAGAATGCGGGTTGCATTCTTGGCTGCTCCACTTCTGATCGAGCCCCCTGCTAATGCCCCTGGGGAAACAGCCAAAGATGACCCAAATATCTGGGCCCCTGCCACCTGTGTGGGAGACCAGGATGGAATTCCTGGCTCCTGGCCTCAGCCTGGCCAAGCTTTGGCTGTAGCAGCCATTTGGGAAGTGAACCAGCAGATGGAAGATCTTTCTGTCTCTGTATCTGTCCGTCTGCCTTTCAAACAAATACTTTTTCTTAAAAGAAATCTGTAGTTAGCTGTTTGATTCTTGATCATCTAGTCTTCCATGAAACCAGTGCTTTGTTTTATGTACAATGACCAAAGAAGTTTGCTTCGTTCCTATCAGATGCATTCAGACAGATTGTAAGTCATTTCAGAATCACAGAAAGTTGTGACAGTCATACTAGCACAGAGAACACCAGCATGTGCTTTTACTGCGCTCATCTGCTGTTAACGTTTTCCCATTGTTGCACCATTTGTGCTGTGCTTCCCCTGCCCCCTTCCTTTCTTATTATGCACCCCCCACAGATTTTTCTAGTTGTTTGAAAACAAGTTACATACATGAAAACCTTCTACCCCAGACATTGATGCTTTTAATAGAGCTTCCATCTACTGGTTAACTTCCCAAATGTCCACGACAACCAGGGCTGGGCCAGGCCAATGCCAGGAGCTAGGTACTCCATCGGGGTCTCCCACATGGTTATTAGGGATCCAAATATTTGAGCCATCACCTGCCCTCTCACCTCCAAAGTGTGCATTAGTAGGAAACCAGATTGGAAGCAGTACAGACAGAACTTGAATCAGGCACTCCAACACGAAATATTGGGCACCCAAAACTTACTCTTAAAGAAAACAGCCCCCACCCTGCACTTTTTATTTTTAATGACCCATAAAAATCGTGCACATTTTTGGGGTGCTTTGTGATGTTTTGGTACATGGACACATTGTAGAATGTATCCAGTCAGAGTAAGCATGCTGATCTCCTCAGCATTACCACTTCCTTGTAGTGAAAACATTCTTTTTTTTTTTTTTTTTGACAGGCAGAGTGAATAGTGAGAGAGACAGAGACAGAGACAGAGAGAAAGGTCTTCCTTTTTGCCGTTGGTTCACCCTCCAATGGCGGCTGCGGCCGGCACATCATGCTGATCCGAAGCCAGGAGCCAGGTGCTTCTCCTGGTCTCCCATGCGGGTGCAGGACCCAAGCACTTGGCCATCCTCCACTGCCTTCCCGGGCCATAGCAGAGAGCTGGCCTGGAAGAGGGGCAACCGGGATAGAATCCGACGCCCCAACTGGGACTAGCACCCGGTGTGCCGGCGCCACAAGGTGGAGGATTAGCCTGTTAAGCCACAGCGCCGGCCAATAGTGAAAACATTCTAAAACTACTAAAAATGAAAAAACAACTTAAGTTTCTCATTTTCAGTTTTCCTCATGTTTCTTCATGATTAGATTATACGTCCTTGGCCAGAATCATGCATGGGTGATACCGTGTTCTTCACAGGGTATCAAGTCTGGAGAGGCATGTTGTCCACTGCTGTCCTTGGCTAACTGTGATTTCTAAGATTTGAGCTGGTCACTGTGTGATTGCTTCCTTGGCAACTGTAAGCAGTCTGTGCGGAGAGGCTTTGCAGCAGTGCAGGTACTCTGCTGCTTATCAGAACGCCCACCCTAAATTACCATGAAGCTGCAGCAGGGCCACCTCCAGCACTGCCTCTGCGTTTGCCGGTCTCGGCCTGCTGTCACCGTAAGAAAGAGCACTGGCCCTTCCCTCCTCCTTGGCTATTATCAATATGCACTCAAAAATCCTGTTATTTTTTGTTCGTGGTTTACATTTGATTTCTGTACTTTATTTTGGTTCTCAAATTGTCCCAGGTTTAGCCAGGAGGAGCCCCTTCATTCTGGCTCCTGTGCCATCATGACATGCCCCCATAATCTTTTTTAAACTTATTTTCTGCAATTACCTCATTTTAAATGTTCTTGCCTTGTGATAAAACATGGATGATGCTATCTGTATTCATGTGTGTATATATATATATATGTTCGTTTATATATATTTAGCAGCCCTGGGGAAGTTTCCATTATTTCCTTGGTATCACTCCTGATTTGGCGTCCTTCACTGTGGATCCCATTGTGGTGTAGGAGTGAACCGTGCGACAGTGATGATCAGCCCTTCCTGGGGCTTGGTGGCAACCTCCGAGGCCTTTCTGCTTGACCTTCACTTTGCTTATTGTGTTTTTCCCATAGCCTGGCGCCATATCGAGGGTTGTTTCCAGTTATTTCCAGTCTCTGCTGCTCCAATTTTGTCTATTTCTACACTTTTAATAGTCTCAAAGCTGTCTGGGTCAAAGGTCAACGTGCTACTACTGGAAAAGATCTGGTAGTTGGATTTGTTGCAGGTAACAAGGTTTTCTGGGTATAAAATGTTTTTATATTTTAATATTTATTTTGTGATCCATAAATCTTCCAAGAGTTTACTTTAGCACAAACTAATGCTCACGTAGAGTTGGGTTTTTCTACTTGGTGTTTTTTGTTTTTAGTGTGGTAAAAAGTGTAACAATTTACCATCTTACCCATCATAAGTGTACTTTCAGTAGTGTTAAGTGTATTCATATCATTGTGAAGTGGGTCTCCATAACTGTTGTATTTTGCAAAACTGACTTCATACCCATTAAAAGGGAAATTCCCCTTTTCCCTTCTCTAGACTCTGGTAATCACCATTCTACTTTGTCTCTGAGAATCCGATTACTTGGATACCGCATATGCTCATAAGTGCAATCATATGATACTGTCTTTTTGCGAATGGCTTATTTCACCCAATGTCTCCAAGTTAATCTGTGTTATAGTGTATGATATGATTTTCTTATTTGTTTTGTGGCTGGATAATACTCCATTGTTTGTTATGCAAGTACTTCAGGAAGTTTGTGGAAAGTGGAATTAAAAAGTTTATTTTGGCCCAAAAAGATTTTGAAACCCATGCATAAAAGGGTCCTCAAAAGGTTCATGGAAAGTGCTGTTACGAGAAAACTATGCAAGATTTTCAGGATTATTTTCTGTATCAAAATAAGCTTATCTTTTTTTTCCAAAGATTTATTTATTTATAGACAGAGTTACAGAGAGAGGAAGACAGATATTTTCCATCTCCTGGTTCACTCCCCAGATGGCCACAACAGCTGGAGCTGGGCCAGTCCCACGTGGGTGCAGGGGCCCAAGCACTTGGGCCACCCTCTGCTGCTTTCCCTGGCATATTAGCAGGGAGCTGGATCGGAAGTGGAACAGCTGGGACTCGAACTGTTGCCCACATGGGATGCCGTTGGCAGCCTTACCTGCTATGCCACAGTGCTTGTTCCCAAGCTTATCTTTTAATTCCATTTATCTGTGAGCTTTTTAAAGTACCTTTGTATGTCACATATTATTCAACTGTTAATGAATACTTGAGTTGTCTTCACCTCTTGACTGTTGTGAATAGTGTCGCTATGAATGAAGGTGTGCACATCTCTCCGAGAGCCTGCTGTCTTGTCTTTTGGAAATACAGGTTGAGTGTTCGTTATTCAACATACTTGAGACCAGAAGTGTAGCAGATTTCAGAGTTTTTTGGATTTTGAAACATTTGCAAAGACTTTACCAGTTTAGCATCCCTAATCTGAAACATCTCAGATTTGGGAGCATTTGGATTAGCGATGCTCAGTTTGTTTACCCAGGAATGGGATTGCTGGGTCACATATAGCTCCAGGCTTAATTGTTTGGGAGTACCTCTGCATTAGTCTGTTTTCTATTGCTCTAGCATAATACCTGAGGCTGGGTAACTTTGTAAACAGAGGTTTCTTTAAGATCACCTCTCTGGGGGTTCAAGGGCGTGGTTCAGCTCTGGTGAGGACTCATGGTGGATGGCGTCACGTGGTGAGAGCATACATGAAGGAGAGCAGTCACATCACTACAGGCATCCAGAGTGGCTTGGAAGTGGCCAGGCTTGTTTTGTAACAAGCTTCTCTCGAGAACTGAGTCCCATCAGAACTACCTCGATCCCTTCTAAGGGGAACCCTATCCCCACCCCTCCCCTAGTGACTCTCCATTAGGCTCCAGCTCTTACAGATCCCACCACCCCTGTACTGCCACACTGAAAACCAAGCCTTTGGGGCACACACTCAAATGATAGCAACCTCCACACTGTTTTTATTTTTTCTTTTTTTTTTGACAGGCAAAGCTAGACAATGAGAGAGAGAGAGACAGAGAGAAAGGTCTTCCTTTGCCATTGGTTCACCCCTCAAATGGCTGCTACGGCTGGCGCGCTGCACTGATCCAAAGCCAGGAGCCAGGGCCAGGTACTTCCTCCTGGTCTCCCATGCAGGTGCAGGGCCCAAGCACTTAGGCCATCCTCCACTGCCTTCCCGGGCCACAGCAGAGAGCTGGCCTGGAAGAGAAGCAACCGGGACAGAATCCAGCACCCCAACCGGGACTAGAACCTGGGGTCCCGCCACCACAGGCGGAGGATTAGCCAAGTGAGCCACGGTGCCAGCCACTGTTTTTCATAATGGTTTTTCCATTTACAATCTCACCAATGGTACACAGAGATTCCAGCACTTGTTATTTTCTGTTTTATGATAATAGCCATCCTCAGAGTAGGAGGTGATAGCTCATTTTGTTATTGATACACATTTCTCCAGTGATGTTGAGCATCTGTTTATGTGCTTGTTGGCCAAGTCCTTTGTGGTTTTTTTTTTTTGGTTTCTTTTCGTTTTTTTGTTTGTTTGTTTGTTTGTTTGTTTTTGACAGGCAGAGTGGACAGTGAGAGAGAGAGAGAGAAAGGTCTTCCTTTGCCGTTGGTTCACCCTCCAATGGCCGCCGCGGCTGGCACACCGTGGCTGACACACCGCGCTGATCCGAACGCAGGAGCCAGGTGCTTCTCCTGGTCTCCCATGCGGGTGCAGGGCCCAAGCACTTGGGCCATCCTCCACTGCATTCCTGGGCCATAGCAGAGAGCTGGCCTGGAAGAGGGGCAACCGGGACAGAATCCGACGCCCCAACTGGGACTAGAACCCTGTGTGCCGGCGCCGCTAGGCAGAGGATTAGCCTGTTGAGCCACGGTGCCGGCCTCCTTTGTGTTTTAATCATGGTATTTTAATTTTTGTTCTTGAGTTGCAGGAATCCTTTATGTGGTATCATAAGGTAAACGTGTACTCTCTGTCCCTGGCTCCTGGCACAGCCCCTGAAAGTGTTGGGATTTCCTGAGTGGTAGCATCTTCTCTCATTCCTAGTGAGTCCCCTTTCAGCCTCTGCTGAGTGACCATGGGTCGCTTGCACAGCTTCTGGGTGGAGGCTAATCACCAGAGGAACCAACCACATGATTAGGGGAGGGGGGAGACTGAGTTCATCACTGGTTATGATCAGAGGGCTACTTGTATGTTCACGTTCTGTTCACTGAGTTTTACACCTGCCACGGTGAGTCCCGCTCTGGCTTAGGTGCCCTCGCTCTGTGCACTGCGTGCTGTCTGCTCCTGTCTTGGTGTCTGTTGTATACTGACACAGCTGCATATTCTTCCTCTGTGATTCAGCAGTAAGCTCTCTGACACAGAGATGCCATTTTCGTTATCTCCTCGTCCCCAGTGTCCGAGCACGCTGCCCGGTACACAGAAGGTGCTGGCTGAGTGTTGAATGAATTATTTACATCATTCATGCTGTTGTCTTCCCTGTTTTACTAACTGGCAACTCTGGTCTTTTAGTTACACTACCCCAACTTGTGAATTTATCCTCTTTCTCTCTGACCCTGCCTCCAGTCCATGGCTAAATCCTTTTTCATCTTCCTTCATACAGTATTCGACCACAGTAGTCTCCCCTATCCATGGAGGATACATTCTAGGACCCTTAGTGGATGCCTTAAACTGCAAATAGTTCCTGACCCTATGTACTCATGTGTGGGTGTTTTCCTGTATGTACATACATATGATAAAGCTTAATTTATGAATTAGGACCAGAGCTTATTCCCAGTAACTAATATAAAGTAGAATATTTAAATATACTGTAAAAAAGTTATTTAAAGTATATGAATTGTTTATTTCTGAAAACTGCCATGAATATTTTTGGACTATCGAGTCATGGAAACTGTGGAAAGCAAAACCAGTGCCGTACTCTCCCCACCACCGTCAGATCTTTGCCTGGCTGTCTCTGCACCCGCCCAGCTCATCGCCTGCTTCCTCCTTTGTCCCCTTCAGGCCGTGTGATCGTGTTAACACGTTAAGTGGGAGACCTTGTCCCACACAGCCCTGTGTGAACTGGCCCCCCTGTTCTCTGCACGCGTTGGCCTCTCCTGTCCTCCTTGGACCCCTGGCGTCTTTCACCCTAGATGGCCACGTGCTATTCTCTTCCAGCACGTGATGCGCTCTCTCCCCCTGCTCTGCTCGTGTTTTGTCCTTAGCCTTTGTCCTCTATCTTACATGTGTATCTTGTTTATTATCTGTCTCGGGTCTTAAATTGTAAGCTTCACAAAGACAGAGATGTTCATTTTTTGTTTACTGGTGTGCCCTCATCACACAGACCAGGGCTAGCACATACTGGACATGTGGTGTGCATTTGATGGGCAGACTGCTGGGAATGACTTGTGGAGGAAGGACTGTTCTTTCTGTCATATTCAGAGGAGCTGGGCCAGGATCTCAGTGTGTGAGGGGACTTCAAAAAGTTCATGGAAAATTCAATTAAAAGATAAGTTTAGTTTGGTACAGTTTTTTAAATCCACGCATAATTTTTCACAGTACACACTTTCTGTGAATTCTGTGATGATCTCTTCATAGTTGGTTATGCAGAAACACACAGAAGGTCATTTCAGTATTGCTAACCATGAACTGAGTTTCATATTTACTTCCAGTTGCTTTAAGAAGGTAGATTTAATGTCAATAGAAGTAAATATCTTGTTAACACCTATTAGAAAAAATAGACCATTGGGAGTGAAGGTGAATTTCTGTCTTTTGAGATTTTAAAAAATTAAAGTGGATAATCATTTGGTGCTTGGATTTGATCATGGTTCTCAGCCGAAGCTGATTTCAACCCACGGGGAGCATCTGGCAACGTCTGAAGACATTTTTGGTTGTCAGAGTGGAAGTGCTGCTGGTGTCTAATGGGTAGAGAGGTCAGGGGTGCTGCTGGTGTCTAATGGGTAGAGAGGTCGGGGTGCTGCTGAACATCCTACACAATAGCCCTGTGTGCACAACAGAATTATCCAGCCTGGAGTATCAATATTATCTCAGTTGAGAGACCCTTGATTAAAGAGTTTTATAATCCTTTGTAATCCTGAGATCCTTTGATTATAGTCCTCTTTTTCTGACAGTAGAGAATTCCTTGGAAATTACTTTTGTGAGTTTTAAATTTCTCTCAATAACATGTTTTTATGTCCTAATATATACGCATTCTTAAAATAATTAGAACAGCTTCTCTTCTTCCTCCTGTGAGTCCTGTTATCATAATCACTGTAGAAATGAGTTTCATTATCTCCAAGGAGAACTAAGAAGAGCATTCTTGTTATTCAAATTCAAAAAAATTATTATATTTTCACACAATAAAACCTATACAGCTTAATGCCCTGGTGAAGAGTTTGAAAACACAACCTTACATATAACTTATATGAAGAAGACACATCATTTTTATATGACTGAAATTTTTGAATAATTCCTTTTGAATGCCAGTGGTGTTATCGTTGTTGTGTATTTCCCGCCCTCAGGGCTTAAATCTGGCAAGATGGGTGTGTTCTGTTGTATACCCAGGAGGGTTCCTCCCTTGGGAGTCAAGTGGTTGAATTTGTGGCTTGGAGCTGCCGTGTCTTCTCTCAGTGAGTTTTATTTCCCAGGAGTGCATACCCAATTAGCATACTTCATTTTTGTTTTCTCACCACAACAAAGCAAACTCACTACTGGAAAAAACACTTTTTTAAGATTTCAGAAGTACATTGCTATGTTCCAGTTACTCCTTGTGCTGGGGCAGAAGGTCCCCTTTGCCCTCTGAAAAGTTTATTGAAGTGAACTGACAATAAATAGACTGACAGGAGAAAAGGCATCCAGACTTACCTTCCATGCATGGGAGAAATCACGGGTGAGTGACCACCTATGAAGCCAGTGGTGTTTGGTACCAATACGTAGATGGGGCAGAGGGAGGTATTTTTTGAAGGGTAGTGATTATTAGGGAGAATGAATGGGTCCAGAGACCAGACAGTGGTGGTTTTTTTTTAAGGTTTATTTATTTATTTATTTGAGAGAATTACAGAAAGAGGGAGAGACAGATCTTCTGTCCACTGGTTCTCTCTCCAGATAACTGCAATGGCCAGGGCTGAGCCACCCACACCAGGAGCCAGGAGTTTTATCCAGGTCTCCCATGTACGTGGCAAGGGTCCAGCACTTGGGCCATCTGCCACTGATTTTCCCACGTCATTAGCAGGGAGCCAGAGCAGAAACGGAGCAGCCGGGACATGAACTGGTGCCCGTATGGATGCTGGCATTGCAGGCAGTGGCTTTATCTGTTTTGCACCAATGCTGGCCCCAGCTTGCCACAGTGGCATATTAGGAGTGATCGGCCCTGGACTCCTTCACTGGGATCGGTGAATAGTTTTAGTTTGTTCAGTTTCTGATCTGCATCTCTTAGCTTTGTTTCAGACAAATGGTGTATTTTTTAAAAAGAAGGAAGAAGAAAACAGAACATTAGACATTAGAACTAGGAAAAACCAATCTCCTATCTTTAGGTAAATGAAAAATGAATATTCCCATCTTAGAGCTGAAGGGACATCCACAGCTTCAGACGGCAGGAGAGTTTTCTGCACAGGCTCATAAACAAGCAGGCAGCTTTCTCTAGGCGTCTGGCCTGTCAGGCGTCATTAAGAACTGGAATTGGTTGGGCATTTGGTACAGCAGTTAAGCTGCCCCTTGGGACCCATGCATCTCATATCATATCAGAGTTCCTGTGTTCCAATCCCAGCTGCACTCCAGATTTCTGGCATCCTGCTACTGCAGGTACTGGGAGGTGGGAGGTAGGAGGTGATGGTTCAAGTGGTTGGGTCCAGCCTACCCCGATTGAGTGCTGCCTCCTGGCTTCAGCTTAGCCCAGTCTAGGTTTTGAGGAGTGAACCAGTGACGGGAGCTGACTGGCTGTCTCTGTCCCCCTCACTCTCTGCTTTTCAAATAAATAAGGTAGATGATATTTTTCTAAAAGAAGAATTGAGTTGGAATCATGAACGTTTCTCCTCTGTGGAATGTTGTTCTAAGCTTGGTTATGTTCGTTGCAAATTCAGGTAGTTTTGTGTTCTCAAGTATTTTGAGTGTCTTTTCCCAGAATTATGGTAGTTAAGAAGTCCCACTCCATTTTGACTTATTGGATGAAAAAAAGTACTTGATTGTCACAGATGAAAAGCTTTGCAATACAAAATGTTTTTAGAAGGACTTATGTTCTCTTATTTAAATAATGTAGTGCATTTTTGTACTTGAGGTTGTCCTTAGGATCCTTTTGCTTTTTCAGCTGGTTAGTAATGGGGCTGTGAAAGCATGACATAATGGTTAAATCTCAATGTTGGGTGCATTGCCTCTTAAGTGCTTTGCGTGTGCCTCTCTTGACTAGAACGTGAAGGAAATTTCGATCTCTAAAGAATGTGTCTAGTGGGCAGTGGTTTTCACCTGTTTGGAAAGGTCTGCATACTTCGCCTCTCTGCAGCATTCATGTAAGCTGTGCTCTCTGGTTCTGAGCTCCCCGTCTTCCTTTTCTCTTAAGAAAATACCAACAGCCTGCCCAGTAGCACATTTTGATCTAATTTTTCTAGCTGGTGGTTTTTCTCTGTTGAGTAACGTATGCTTTGCGTTGAAGAACACATCCCAAAGTCTGGCAAATGGGCATGTTTTTATATCCTTCTCTCTTGACCTGTGGAGCACTAGCACTTTTTAAAGATGAGATCAACAAGAATCCTTTTCAGTAAAGCTTTTTCAGATTGTAATCAATGACTCAAATGACAGCGTGTGAATACGTTGTGGTTAACTAAAAATGACTCCTTGGTGTTACGTGAATTGACAAAGGTATAACAGGTCCAACTCAGAATGTGTTCTTATGGTGCTCCTAAAGAGTAGGCAGAAAAAAGATGCCTGGCTTGTGCAACTGTGTGCAACAGGGAAAGAACTGAATCTGAATCTCTTGACTGCTTCACCTTGGTTACCCTTGGTTAGAATATATTTTCTGTATGGCATGTTTAGAAATTTCTTAAAGCATTCTTTCTTCTTCTGTGTTTAAATGACTTTTAGTAAAAAATATTCTCTTCCTTACAGTGATGCCTCTTGACTCTTCATAGCATGAAGTGTGCCAGGCAGTTCAAGCATGTTTGTTTGCTGAGTTTGTTCAATGGTTCAGATGCTCAGTTACTAAATTTAAAATGTACAAGGTCTATGCCGTGTGTCAGGCACTTTGTTACAGTTCTATCTGGTATTTCTTCAATCATTTCAGGACTGAGGAGGACTATGGTAACATCTCCAGATGGTGTTAACTTGGGATCGTGTGTGTTCAGAAAAGAAGCATTGACTCATTCTGTTGTTCCACTCTGAGGCAGCCTTGGGGGGCCAAGATCTTGAGCTTGTAAGGATCCTGATGCTTGCCAAGCTGTTGTGGGTGTTTTGTGACACTTCATAACCATTGCTTGCTGCCTGCCTGCCCTAATTCTCCAAGCACGGAGGAACTCTTCTGCGAGCTTTCTAGTCCCTGATGAAGCACTCTGAATTGCCTCCACTTTCTCCCTCCTGTCACCCCTTGTACCAGGTCCGTCCTCACTTAGGTTAGCGTGGTACATTTATCTTCTCCAGTGCCGTAGACTTAGCTCGTTATCAATAAGCCATTCCCCCACTAAAGCTATTATTAAGAACTGAATTTAAAACCTCTATCAAGGTTGCTCTTTTGAATGCTAATAAGTAAGAAAGGCGAACACTGGTACATTGCCTCCTGTTCTACAAGCGAGGAACCCGGTACTCCCTCCTGTGAAGAGGTGCTGCTGCTAGTGATTTTGCTGCAGCAAGGCTTCCAAATTGCTTCTAATTATGGTGGCTTGTGTTGTACTCTGGCACAAAGGGACACCTCACCTGACATTACAGAAGTAGGCATGGAATATTGATGTATACTTTGAAATGGCAAAGCTTAAAAGGTTACATTTTGCTTTCCCTTTGTGTTGCCCTGTTTCTTTTTAAAGGAGTGGTGAATGTATTGCTAACAACTCCACTTTGGGTGGTAAACACCAGACTGAAGCTACAAGGGGCAAAATTTAGGAATGAAGACATTGTACCAACCAACTACAAAGGCATCGTTGGTAAGCATCTCTTGTACATGTTCCTTTTTTAAGAGTTTTTGCTTCTCTTGTGCTTGGGATCTGTTGCTGTGGTAAAGCCACATAGCATCCGGCTTCGAATCTCGGCTCTGAGGGATTATTGTCTCTGGATTCACAGGGGCTTAGCTCACGTGTCTGGATTCACAGGGGTTTACTCATCCAGGCTAACCTGAGCCCTATAGCCTGGGCACCGTGTGTAGACACCTCCTCCCAGGACCAGCCTGGGCACCGTGTGTGGACACCTCCTCCCAGGACCAGCCTGGGCACCGTGTGTAGACACCTCCTCCCAGGACCAGCCTGGGCACCGTGTGTAGACACCTCCTCCCAGGACCAGCCTGGGCACCCGTGTGTGGACACCTCCCAGGACCAGCCTGGGCACCGTGTGTAGACACCTCCCAGGACCAGCCTGGGCACCGTGTGTAGACACCTCCTCCCAGGACCAGCCTGGGCACCGTGTATGGACACCTCCTCCCAGGACCAGCCTGGGCACCGTGTGTAGACACCTCCTCCCAGGACCTCCTGGCATGTTCTTGTTGTGCTGATGGCAGAAGCACAGGGGGACACACCCAACTGTACAAGCCCATCTCAAGCCCCCGTTTGCCTCTGCTGAGGCTCTGCCAGCCAAAGCACGTCACGTGACCAAGCCCAGGACAAGGGATAGAGAAGGTGCGTAGGTGGCGCAGTAGGTGCAGAGTGAATGCTGTTGATAAATTGTCTACTGATTTTTTTCCCTAGTGTTGTTTTGGGATAAAGATACAAGATTGCCACGTGGTATCTTCGAGCTTCTGGTTTGTAATAGCACCAGGTTGCCAGGTTCTCCTTTCTCATGCATCTGTTTTTGTTACAAGAACACAAGTCAAATCCTGTGGATGGGCCTCCAGGAAACAATCTTATCTTCTGCACTAGGATCTTGTTGAGAAACAAAGTGTTTCAGTTCTGTAGGGCAGAGTTCCTGGTGGTGCATGTACTTGGGAAAATGTGCTCTTCTAGGTAGGTAGGAAGAGTGCCAGGAATTGCATTTGTTCCTCAGGGACTCGGTGACTGTTGGTGTCCGTCTGTTACCAAGACAGACTCACATTGCCCTCTCCCGTTTGGGGATCGTCGTCATGCTTCTCACAAGTCCCCGGTTTCTTGCTTAGATGCTTTTCATCAGATCATTCGAGATGAAGGAATCTTAGCTCTGTGGAACGGCACGTTTCCCTCCTTGCTGTTGGTCTTCAATCCTGCCATCCAGTTCATGTTCTATGAAGGTTTGAAACGGCAGCTTTTAAAGAAACGGATGAAGGTAACTCCTGATTTTGGAAGCAGCCAGGTGATCCGCGGCGGCGGCCCCGTCTCACTGCTCCGATTGACGTGCTTCCTTCTTTCTTTGCTCTCCAGCTTTCGTCTTTGGATGTGTTCATCATCGGTGCAGTAGCCAAAGCGATTGCGACCACAGTCACCTATCCCTTGCAGACGATACAGTCAATTCTGAGGGTGAGTGCTGGGGTTCTCCCTGCGTGAATGCATAGCCTTCTGTTTAGGTTGACATGACCCTTCCGTTTTCCACGTCTGATGTTCTGCTAACCAGGCTGGCTTTCAGTTGGCTTCCTGTTTGGCTTGGTGTGATGTTTGTGTTGGCAGTTTCTTAAGTAAATAGAAAAGTCTTATGTGGAAGGTTTTTTTTTTTGTTTTAAGATTAATTTCTTTGAAAATCAGAGTTAGAAAGAAGGAGGCCGGCGCCGCGGCTCAACAGGCTAATCCTCCGCCTTGCGGCGCCGGCACACCGGGTTCTAGTCCCGGTCAGGGCACCGATCCTGTCCCGGTTGCCCCTCTTCCAGGCCAGCTCTCTGCTGTGGCCAGGGAGTGCAGTGGAGGATGGCCCAAGTGCTTGGGCCCTGCACCCCATGGGAGACCAGGAGAAGCACCTGGCTCCTGCTATCAGATCAGCGTGGTGCACTGGCCGCAGCGCACTGGCCGCGGCGGCCATTGGAGGGTGAACCAATGGCAAAAAGGAAGACCTTTCTCTCTGTCTCTCTCTCTCAGTGTCCACTCTTCCTGTCAAAAAAAAAAAAAAAAGAAAGAGGGAGGGAGAGAGAGAGAGAGACGCCTTCCATCCATTGGTTCACTCCCCAGATGGCTGCAGTGGCCAGGGTTGGGCCATGCCAAAGCCAGGAGCTACATCCAGGTATCCTGTGTGGGTGGCAGGGAGCCCAAGCCCTTGGGTCATCTTCTGCTGCTTTTCCCAGGCTGTTAGCAGGGAGCTATTTCAGAAGTAGATCAGGGTCTGTTGCTGTAGCTTAGTGGGTAAAGCCACAGCTTGTGGCGCCAGCAACCCATATGGGCACCTGCACCCACGAAGGAGACCCAGAAGAAGCTCCTGGCTTTGGACTGGCCCAACTACAGCCATTGCAGCCATTTGGGGAGTGAACCAGTCGATGGACGTTTTCTCTCTGTCTCTGTCTAACTCTGACTTTCAAATAAACAAATAAATCTTAAAAAAAAAAAAAGTAGAGCAGCCAGGACAGGGACCAGCTTCCGTATGGGATGCTGGCATCACAGGTGGCGGTTTTACCTGCTACATCACAGTGCCGGCCCCAGAAGTGTTCTTTAACCACCTCTGGAAAGCATGCGTGTTTGTCCTTCTGCAGGTTGATTCATGTGGTGCACTAGGGCAGACTCTTCCCTGCACAGTCCCGGGTTCGTGTTGGTGCACTCAGGAGGAGTGCAACTGACCTTTCCCACAGGACTTTGATATTTCTGCTTTTTCACTCATTCAATCGGTGTATTGTACACTAAGCACCCACTCTGCGCAAGGAGCTGGGAATGCAATGGTAAATAACACAGTCACGGTCCCTGCCCTCTTGGAGCTGGTGGAAAGGGAAGTGAACAGATAAACAAGCAGAATAAGTAAATAGGTCGTTAGGAATGAGAAGAGCGCTATAGAGGAAGCAAACAGCATTCTGTGCTGGGTGTGGGGATCATCTTGTAGTGGGAGGAGCGCATTTCAGTCAAGATGCAAAGGAAGATAAGGACTTAGCCCTGCAAGAAAGGAGGAAAGCACGGGTGGAGGGAGCGTGGTGCATCCTGGGAACTGAAAGGAGGCCTGTGGGGCTGTAGGGTGGCTCAGGGTGAGATTGGACAAGTCGCAGGGAGGTTGTAGGTGAGGACTGTAGGGAGTGCATAGGTATTCTCGGCACACTGGGAAGCTTTGGAAGTGCTGTGAGCTAGGGAATAATGTAATCTGATTTACACTTTTTTTAAAGATTTATTTATTAATTTGAAAGAGTTACACAGAGAGAAAAGGAGAGGCAGAAAGAGAGAGAGAGAGAGAGAGAGGTCTTCTGTCCGCTGTTCACTCCCCAGCTGGCCGCAACGGCCGGAACTGCATTGATCCAAAGCCAGGAGCCAGGAGCCTCCTCCGGGTCTCCCACATGGCCACAGGGCCCCAAGGACCTGGGCCATCTTCTACTGCTTTCCCAGGCCACAGCAGAGAGCTGGATCAGAAGTGGAGCAGCCGATAATCATCTGTCTTCGGCGCTGGCACCCTGGGTTTTAGTCCCGGTTGGGGCACCGAATTCTGTCCCGGTTGCCCCTCTTCCAGTCCAGCTCTCTGCTGTGGCCTGGGAAGGCAGTGGAGGATGGCCCAAGTGCTTGGGCCCTGCACCCGCATGGGAGACCAGGAGGAAGCACCTGGCTCCTGGCTTCGGATTGGCGCAGCACGCTGGCCGTAGTGGCCATTTGGGGGTGAACCAACAGAAGGAAGACCTTTCTCTCTGTCTCTCTCTCTCTAACTCTGCCTGTCAAAAAAAAAAAAGAAGTGGAGCAGCCGAGTCTCAAACCGATGTCCATGTGGGAAAGCTTTAGCCAGCTGAGCCACAGCACTGGCCCCTGATCTACACTTTCTAGAATGTTGCGGCTGCTATGTGGTGAATTGGTTAGAAGCTAAGAGAGAAGGGAAGGAGTTGATCAGATAGGAGACCATTTCAATAATCCAGGTAAGGAGAATGATGGCCTGGACCAGGGTGATAGCAATGGAGAGGAGAGATGGGACATGGGCAGTAAGATCTGTTTGGGGAGAAAAAATTTAAAAGATTCATGGCTAAATAAAATGGGGGTGGTACTAAGAATATTTTATTTCAAAAAATTACTACTCTTTGGAAATTGATATTTTATTTAAAGAAATTCAGTAGCACCCACATAAATATATTTTAACACTTTTATAATATAACATGTATTATGAAAGCTTACATTGTAGACATTCTAATTGGGTAGTGTTTATCGGGTCTTCCTAAAGAACTGGAAGTTGTTAAGCTAAGCTATAAACATCTAAATCATTGAGACTGGCATTGTGGCATGGTGAGTTAAGCCTCCACTTCGATGCAGGGATCCCTGCATATCAGAGGACTGAAGTCCCGGCTCCTTTGCTTCCCACCCAGCTTCCTGTTAATGCACCTGGGAAGGCGGAGGAAGGTGACTCAAGTGTTTGGGCCCTTGCCACTCCTGGGGGAGACCCAAATGGAGCTCTTGGCTCCTAGCTTCGGCCTGGCCTAGCCCCGCCCCAACTGCTGCATCTATCTGGGGAGTGAGCCAGCAGATGGAAGATATCTCTTTCTCTGTCTCTCTCTCATTTGTTTGAAAGACAGAGTGACAGAGATCTTCCATCTACTGGCTCAATCCCCAAATTGCTGAAATAGCCAGGGCTGGTCCAGGCTGAAGCCAGGAGCCTGGAACCCCATCTAGACCTCCAACCTGAGTGTATGGGCCCAAGAACGTGGGCCATCTCTTTCCGCTTTCTCAGGCACGTTAGCAGAGAACTGGATCAGAAGCAGAGCAGCCAGAACTAAAACCAGCACCCGAATGGGATGCCAGCATTGCATGCAGTGGCTTAACCTGCTGCACCACAGCTCTGGCCGCAGTAAATACATCTTTAAAAAAAATCTAAACTAATATGCTGCGCATTTTGTTTTGTTTTGTTTTTGATACAGAATTGTCCCTATAATTTTCTGTAAAATGAAAATCCTCATGCTTGCTTCATTGAAAAAAATGTATTTTCATTTATTTATTTGAGAGGTAGAGTTATAGACAGACAGAGGGAGAGACAGAGAGAGAGGTCTTCCATCCAGCGGTTCACTCCCCAAAAGGCCACAATAGCCAGAGCTGAGCCAATCCGAAGCCAGGAGCCAGGAACATCCTCCAGGTCTCCCACACGGGTACAGGGGCCCGGGTAGTTGGGCCATCTTCCACTGCTTTCCCAGGCCCTAAGCAGAGAGCTGGATAAGAAGGGGAGCAGCCAGGACACAAACTGGCACCCATATGGGATGCCGTGCCACAGGCAGAGGCTTAGTGTAGTAAACCACAGTGCCGGCCCCTAAACATTTCAGTATTTAAATGAAAAATAGAGAATTGATGGTTCTGTAGTACCAATTGGATGTTTTTATTATTGTACACTGTAAGACATTATTGGTACAACATAATTTCCTCTCCAGATAAAAGTTAAGATGAAGAAAGCAGTAATAATGACTTATCTTTGTGTTCTCCTTCCCTAGTTTGGACGTCACAGACTAAACCCAGAAAACAGAACACTGGGGAGTCTTCGGAATGTGCTCTACCTTCTTCACCAGCGAGTGAGGTGAGCTGTGCTGATGGCTCGCGTTCTGGCCTCCCCTGGGCTGGTCCCTGCCAGGGAAGGGGAGGTTGTGCTCCCCTTGCGCTGCGGCCTCTCCGGTCTCTTCCTTGTGTGCTGTGCTCAGACGTCTCTCAGCTTAGGAGCATAGCACCACATGGCAGCACTTGGGGAAATTGTTATGGAAAAGTTTGTGTCCTTATTCTGTGTCAGTTACAAATTTGGGGACTTCAGAAAGGGAATCTTCCTGATAATCTGATAGGCTGTTCTGTCGCAGCCTTTCCTGTGGCCTGTCTTAGGAGGGTCACATCTGCATAGAGCGGTAGTGGAAGGAAGCAGGCCGTGGGAGCAGAGATGACAGTTAGCATGATGCTGCGGGTAAGAGAAGCAGCAGAAGTATCACGGTGGTGCTGACGGGAACAGTCGTTATCGTGACGGTGGTGGTGGTGAGGGTCGCTGCTCGAGTGGCAGACCTGGACCAGATGCTGTGCCTGGGCCATGTCCTTAATCCTGACACTGGCTCTTTGCAGCAGGAGGAGCCCTTGGTAGTTCCCTCTTTTGTTTCCAGAAGCTGACACCTGGCAGAGTCAACTAAGCCAGGGACTTTGTTTGAAGCAGAGGCTGCTAAATCTAACTTTACTATTGTTCCTGATATAGGATACTTCGAAAATAAATTTATTATAAAAACACGTTTGTGTTAGTCAGCTTTCCATTACTTTAAAACACCTAAGAGGAGCTAGCTTAAAAAGGAAAAAGCTTATTTCAGCTGCCAAATTTGAAAGTTCCCAGTCCAAGACTGGGCATCCCCATTGGTTTAGGAGTCTCATGGGTGGCTGAAAGTGTGCAGAGGGAGTATCACAGAGCGAGTCGGGAAGCAGGGAGAGAGGGAGAGACATGAGGGAGCAGCACTCTTCCTCTGCCTGCTGTGTGGTCATGATTCATCACAGGGCCCCACTCTCGCAGCCCTAAAGTCCAGCCATTTCTTGAAGTTCACCTTTAGAGTCCATAATCGGACCAAGCCTCCACCCTAATCCATCAAATGTTAACATAAAGACTTTGGGGTTTAAACGTCTGCGTGAGTTTGGGGAGCCAAATCCTATTCAGACTGTAGCAGCTTGAGGTGAAAAACATCAAAGACAAAGAGTCAGTATAAAATAAAAAACCAACACCATATCAACTGCTGGCGAGGATGTGGCGCGGCAGACCCTTCCTGTGCTGCTGCTGGGAACGTAGAATGGTACAACTGCTTTGTAAAACGTTTTGGCATTTTCTTTAAAAAGTTAGACAGACGCCTCAGGGGACCCAGCCGTCTGGTAGAGAGTGAGGCAGGTTTGCCTGTGCGTTGCTCCCAGTCACGCTCTGCAGTGCTGGTCTTTTGGGAACAGAAAGGCTCCACAGGGAGGCTGGAAAAAATGACTCCAATCTGCCTCCTCAGCCTAAACCTTATGCACCAAGGAGGAGGAAGCTGGCAGGCAGAATACGTGGCACGGCAGGTTCCGATCGGAGGGGCTTAGAATCAGGCCAGCGTGGTTACACGTGCTTTTTCAGTCCAGATGTCTGTTTGAAGACACCTTTCACTTCTGAACAGGCTCCGTGCTGTCCTGCTGTCTTTGGCTCCACCAGTGGTATTTCCTTCTTCTGTGTGTGCCTGCATTGCGTGATGTGCAGGGCTTTGCCCAGGGTTATGTCTGCACGTGGGCAGCTGTGTCGTAAGGCAAAAACTTGACAAAAAACAGACCTGTTAAAGTGTAAGGAAAAGAATAGAGATGCACAGGGGGTTTTTCTAAGAGTCAAGAACTAGAAACAACCAAATATCCATTATGGGGTGAATAGATACATAAGCTGTGATATATTCATACAGTGGAAAATCACTTTAAAAAAGACGGAGTTACTGATGTACGCAGCAACGTGGAGCGTCTCAGAGTTATGCCGGGGAAAGAAGGCAGGCAAAAAGGACATGGTACTGTAGGGGTCCTTCTCTATGAAATTCTAGAGATGCAAACGATCCGTTAGTGTCAGAAAGCACGTCAGCCGTGACCTGGGGCCAGGGCAGATGGAGAGCATCTAAGGGGCGTGAGGATGCTCCTGGGGTGAGAACGGTGTGCTCTGTCTTGAATATGCCGATGCGTCGTGATGATACATGTCAGTCAACTCTCATCACACTGAAGTCAGCTAAACTTCGGGCTCTAAGGACCTGGGTACATCACTCCTGTTTTTATTTTCTGTGTTTCTCCTTATTCCTTTTCTAAAAGGTAGTCACTGTTAAGGGGTCTATTTCCAGAACATTGCATAAAACATATGTGTAACACGTATGCAGCTTAGGTTTTTATTAACAGAAATCACAAACATCCCTACATTTCAGTATGTGTGGACGCCTTTTTTCTAGTGACTGCCTGGGTCCTGTTACATAATATGCCAGGATTTGTTTACAGGGCACTTACTGATGGGTATCCAGGTTGTTTCCAGGTTTCTGCTTTTGCAAACATTGCTGAATGAATAGCCCGTAAATTTAGCTTTGTGCACCTGAGTGGTTATAATTGTAGAGAAAGTTCCTGTATGTGAAATTACCTGGCCAAAGAGTTTGAACATATAAAAATTTGACATTTTGTAACTTTAAAAATTAGCGCCAAATTGTGACCCAAGAAAAGTGATGCCGGTTTCTGTTTCTACCAGCACTGGGAAGGGTTAGGAAGATGTAGTAACCAGAAAGTTAAGAGAGTCATGTCAAGTGGAACTCTGTGTGCAGATACGGTTTTCAAAGCTGTTTTCACATCTGTCATCTGATTCTGCCTCAATGGATGTTGAGTGGATACTGGTGGTTATATTCGCACCTTACAGATCACTGAACAGATTTAGAGAAACAACGTGACGTGCCCAGCGCAGAGGCAGAACCAGATGTTCAAACGCGGGCACACTGTCACGAACGGAGAGCTTTCATCCCCTTAGTGGGAGTGCGCTGCGGTCATGGACGTGTCTGGACTGTCCAGCAGAGTCGCCACTACCCGCGTGTGGCTGTTGAGCATGTGAAATCGCTGGCGTAGAGGGTGAAGCCATCACCTGCGCCGCCAGCAGTCCTTATCAGCGCCAATCCAAGTCTCAGCTGCTCTACTTCAGCTCCAGCTCCCTGCTAGTGGTCTGAGAAAAGCAGCAGAAGGTGACCCAAGTGTTTGGGCTCCCTGCCACCCTCATGGAAACCCGGGTGAAGGTCCTGATTCCTGGCTTTGGCTACTGCGCCCATCTGGGGACTGAAGCAGTGGATGGAAGAGCTCTCTCTCTTTCTCTGCAGCTCTCTCTCTAACTCTGACTTTTAAACAAATAAATCTTCAAAAAATAAAGAAATATGTCCAGTATAACCAAGACACTAGATTTCACATTTTTAAAAATTTTAATTGCCACACGTGATTAGTGGCTACCGTAGTGCATAGCACAGTATACCGTGTCAGGCTCTCCCAGGGTGTGTGGCTAAGAATCAGCTGATTTACTTGTTAAAATGCACATCCGTGCTTCCTGGCTGGGGTGGGGCCTGGTGATCTGCATTTCTAAGCAAAGCCTGGCGCTTCTAATGCGGGTGTACCTTGCCGTGAGGAGCACTGAAGGGGAATTCCTTGGGTTAACCTAATTCAGATTGGTCAGTGAACTAGAAGGTCAGGGTCAAGTCTTTTTATTCCTGGGTATCACACAATCCTCCCCCAGAGAGGGCTTTCATGCCTCAGTCCATTAAGTGTATGAATTTATGTTGTTTTTGAATGGAGCACCGATTAATGCCCCAATCTGCACACTGTTGCTAATGGACTAGCACCTGAGAGTTCGCTTTCAGCCAGTAGCTTTGGAGAGGTCATTTCCTCTAACTCCGGGCTTTCCCAGTTGAGAGCAGCGGGGTCTCAGGGCTGGCATCGTCATCCTTGTACTGGAAGCTTGTTAGAAATGCACAGTCTTGGGTCTCATCCAAACTGAATGATCCAGAATCTCCGGGATTAGACTTGACTTGGAAATCTGTTTTACAAGTCCTTTGAGTGGTTGGGGTACCATGCTGAATTTGAGAAACCTGGGTTAGAGGGTCAAATTTATAGAAATTCTGAGATCGGGAGGCCTTTGGTTTCTTTCCATGGTTTTTTTTTGTTTGTTTGTTTTTTAAGATTTATTTATTTGTTCGAAAGTCAGAGTTACAGAGAGAGAGAGAGAGAGAGAGATCATCCATCTGCTGGTTCACTCCCTAAATGGCCATCCTTGCTGGGGCTGGGCCAGGCTGAAGCCAGGAGCCTGGAACTCCATCCAGGTCTCCCACATAGTGGCAGGGACCCACGTACGTGGGCCATCTTCCTCCACTTTCCCAGACACAAGAGAGCTGGATCGGAAGTGGAGCAGCCGGAGTTTGGACTGGCACTCACACGAGATGCTGGCATTGTGGGCAGCTTAATCCACTTCACCACGCCGCCTTCTTTCTGAGACTAAAATGGTCTCACCCAGTTGGCAGTTTTCCTGCCACTGTTGAACTGGGAAAGTGTTAAAGTCAAGATCTGAAAGTTCTTAGATCTCAGATTCTGGCATTAATGTGGTTTTAGGAGACTTTAGGGTCTGTGTCCTGTCGGTGGGGTATTGTCAACTTTCTGCTAATTAGTGGGGAATACAAAGACAGTGTGGTGACTCATGAGCAGATGGCTCATGGATACCCAGCGTTTATCTTTAAAGGTAAGAAGTACTTTGCCAACAGAAGTCTGTGTTGAAACGTAAACCCTGCATTGCTCCCTTTGATTCCGAGGATAAGCCTTTGCAGAGTAGCCGTTGGGTGGCGCGTCTTGATGCAGGAGTTGACTTCTACAGAGAAAACTGTTTGCTTTTTCAAACCTCTTTCCTTCCAGGCGTTTTGGGATAATGGGACTCTACAAAGGCCTTGAAGCCAAGCTGCTGCAGACGGTCCTCACGGCTGCCCTCATGTTCCTCGTTTATGAGAAACTGACAGCTGCCACCTTCACCGTCATGGGACTGAAGAGCGTGCACAGGCCCTGAGAGGCCCCCAGGAAGGGCAGCCGATGCCCCGGCAGGGGTTTCCTTCAGAGAAGGGAAGGGATTCTCCTTCTGTTCCGGCTCTTCCACCACAAGTCCTACCCTCGCTGGCTCGAAAGGCATCCAAGGGGAAACAGGGAGTCCAGCCAGCTGGACTTATTGCCAACTCAGAATATTCGATGTCTGGTTGGATTTTGAGGTGGAGGGTAGACTAATATGGGAAGAAAACATGATTGAAAATCTAAAAATGAGTCTGTGGGGTTTTTATTGGTTTTCTTAAGGGAGATGGACTCTGACTCTCGTGTGTGATCTTTCCCATCTGAAGTTATTCTGAAATTTACCGGCTCAACTCTCTGCCAGGCTCTGGGACAAACGTAACAACATACAATTCTCGTCCGATGCTTTTGTATGTCTTTATCTTGTCATTTTCTCCCCCAAAAATAATACGTGCCGTGGGTATGAGTTTACTTTTATTAGGCTTTTTTTCCTCCTGCTTAAGGAGACGTATCTTCTTTAGTACATGAACTATTTATTTTTGAGGAAGGCAATGAAGATTGTTAATCTCAAATGATTCTCTTATAAACTATTTTTAAATGTCACCTGTTAATTAGTGTTTGACATAGTTTTTTTCAGTATTTATTTGGAATCCATTCTTCCATTGCAAAAGACTTGAGTTTTGTGTCTATCCATGTAAGCCCCAATAAATTGTCAGCACAAAAGACTGTCATGAGAGTTGCTCTTTATTAAGGTGTTGTTACATTGGGTTTACAAGCAATTGTTCAAAATAACAAAATGGGGCCGGCGCCGTGGCTCAACAGGCTAATCTTCCGCCTTGCGGCGCCAGCACACCGGGTTCTAGTCCCGGTCGGGGCGCCGGATTCTATCCCGGTTGCCCCTCTTCCAGGCCAGCTCTCTGCTGTGGCCCGGGACGGCAGTGGAGGATGGCCCAAGTGCTTGGGCCCTGCACCCCATGGGAGACCAGGAGAAGCACCTGGCTCCTGCCTTCGGATCAGCGCGGTGCACCGGCTGCAGCGTGGCGGCCATTGGAGGGTGAACCAACGGCAAAGGAAGACCTTTCTCTCTGTCTCTCTCACTGTCCACTCTGCCTGTCAAAAATAAAAATAAATAACTAAATGGGGCTGGCGCTGCAGCTCACTTGGCTAATCTTCTGCCTGTGGCGCCAGCACCCTGGGTTCTAGTCCCAGTTGGGGCGCCGGATTCTGTCCCGGTTGCTCCTCTTCCAGTCCAGCTCTCTGCTATGGCTCGGGAAGGCAGTGGAGGATGGCCTAAGTGCTTGGGCCCTGCATGGGAGACCAGGAGGAAGCACCTGGCTCCTGGCTTTGAATCAGCGCAGCACACCGGCCATAGCAGCCATTTGGGAGGTGAACCAACGGAAAAAGAAGACCTTTCTCTATGTGTGTCTCTCTCTCACTGTCTAAATCTGCCTGTCAAAAAAATTAAATAAATAAATAATAAAATGGGAGAGCAAAAACCCTGTTTAGGCTCTGGAATATTACAACCTTTTATAAGCGTTTGATGGAGGCTTTTTATTTTGAGAGCACACATCCGGTTTAGGTTATTTCTCTGGACATTCCTTAGCGTCCTGCTACTCCAACTGAGGTCCATTAAACAGCAGTGCCTTCACCAGTCAAGGCCTGAGACGCACAGCCTGGGCCTGCTGAATCATCGTCTTCATTTTAACAAGAGTTAAGAGGCAGTTAGAAAGATGGAGAGAGAGGGGTCTTCCACCCCACTGGTTCACTCCCCGAGTGGCCACAGTGACCAGGGCTGGGCCAGGCCAGAGCCAGGAGCTTCTTCTGGGTCTCCCACATAGTGCAGGGGCCCAAGCACTCGGACCATCTTATGCTGCTTCCCCAGGTGCTTTAGCAGGGAGCTGGATTGGAAGTGGAGCAGCCGGGATTTGAACCAACGTCCATGTGGGATGCTGGCCCTGCAGGCGGGTCTTTTAACCCACTATGCCACAGCACTGGCCCCTGTTGCAAAAAAAATTTAAGCCGGCGCCGTGGCTCAATAGGCTAATCCTCCGCCTGTGGCGCCAGCACCCCGGGTTCTAGTCCCGGTCGGGGCGTCGGATTCTGTCCCGGTTGCCCCTCTTCCAGGCCAGCTCTCTGCTGTGGCCAGGGAGTGCAGTGGAGGATGGCCCAAGTGCTTGGGCCCTGCACCCCATGGGAGACCAGGAGAAGCACCGGGCTCCTGGCTTCGGATCAGCGCGGTGCACCGGCCACAGCAGCCATTGGAGGGTGAACCAACGGTAAAGGAAGACCTTTCTCTCTGTCTCTCTCTCTCTCACTGTCCACTCTGCCTGTCAAAAAAAAAAAAAAATTTAAATCCATGTATGGTTTTTCTTTTTTTTTTTTGACAGGCAGAGTGGACAGTGAGAGAGAGAGACAGAGAGAATGCTCTTCCTTTTTGCCATTGGTTCACCCTCCAATGGCCGCCACGGTAGGCGCGCTGCGGCCGGTGCACCGCGCTGATCCGATGGCAGGAGCCAGGTGCTTCTCCTGGTCTCCCATGGGGTGCAGGGCCCAAGCACTTGGGCCATCCTCCACTGCACTCCCTGGCCACAGCAGAGAGCTGGCCTGGAAGAGGGGCAACCGGCACAGGATCGGTGCCCCGACCGGGACTAAAACCCCGTGTGCCGGCGCCGCAAAGCGGAGGATTAGCCTGTTGAGCCGCGGCGCCGGCCCATGTATGGTTTTTCATAATACACATTTTCCATGAACTTACTGAAGATCACTCATGTTTCTACTCTTGTCTGTTTTACAGTGGTTTTGAGATGTAGAAATAGTCTTTGCCCTGAGAACGTAGGCAGTGGAAGTTAGAAATTTGGGGTATTATTCCCCTCTTTGTCACTAGTAGCAGCTGACGTCATCTCCTGTGTCTCAGCTCTTTGATAAGTGGTGATAATAACACAGCCCACTTCAGAGGATGCTTGAGAGCTGGTGATGTCAGCTCAGTCCCTTTATGATCACGGGATTGGGAAAATCTAAGTGAAACTTGTGACAGCATCTAGATTTATGTAGCAATTTCCCTTCTTAAAGCGTATTCATGTGCTCATTTTATAATCCCAGTGTCTCTGTGAAATAGGTGGGAACAAGTAGCAATATCCCCATTTAATTAACAAGGAAATTGAGACAAAACTTTTAAATGACTTGCCTGGTGGGAGCCAGGACCGGAGTTGAGTTTCCTGAAGTCTAGAGTAATGCTTAAGAGAATCGGGCTTCCGGGCCGGAGCTGTGGGGCAGCAGGTTAAGCCACTGCCTGCAGCACTGGCATCTCGATGGCTGCCGGTTCAAGTCCTGGCTGCTCCCCTTCCTATCTAGCTCCTTACTAAAGCAGCAGAAGGATGGCCCAAGTGCTTGGGTCCCTGCCGCCCATGTAGGAGACTGGGATGAAGCTCCTGGCTCCCAGCTTCAGCCTGGCCCAGCCCTGGCCATCTCAGCTGTTTGGAGAGTGAATTTGCGGGTGGGCTCTCTCTCTCTCGGCCTCTCTTTCTCTTTGTCACTCTGCCTTTCAAATAAGTAAATGAATCTGGCAGAGTTGCACAGAGAGAGAGAGAGAGAGGTCTTCTGTCTGCTGGTTCATTCCCCAGGTGGCGGCAATGGCTGGAGCTGCACCGATGGAAGCCAGGAGCCAGAAGCTTCCTCCTGGTCTCCAATGCGGGTGAAGGGGCCCAAGCACTTGGGCCATCTTCCGCTGCTTTCCCAGGCCACAGCAGAGAGCTGGATTGGAAGAGGAGCACCCGGGACTCGAACCGGCGCCCATATGGGATGCAGGCTCTGCAGACGGCGGCTTTACCCACTATACCACAGCACCGGCCCCAAAATAAATATTTTTTTAAAAATTGAAAAGAGGCCGGTGCCGCGGCTCACTGGGCTAATCCTCCGCCTTGCGGCGCCAGCACACCGGGTTCTAGTCCCGGTCAGGGCGTCGGATTCTGTCCCGGTTGCCCCTCTTCCAGGCCAGCTCTCTGCTGTGGCCAGGGAGTGCAGTGGAGGATGGCCCAAGTGCTTGGGCCCTGCACCCCATGGGAGACCAGGAGAAGCACCTGGCTCTTGCCATCAGATCAGCACGGTGCGACGGCCGCAGCGGCCATTGGAGGGTGAACCAACGGCAAAGGAAGACCTTTCTCTCTGTCTCTCTCTCTCTCTCACTGTCCACTTTGCCTGTCAAAAAATTAAAAAAATAAATAAAAAATTTTAAAAAATCAAAAATTGAAAAGAGCATGGGTTCTGGAATTAGAAATAAGT
Source organism: Lepus europaeus (assembly GCF_033115175.1). Lineage (NCBI taxonomy): Eukaryota > Metazoa > Chordata > Mammalia > Lagomorpha > Leporidae > Lepus > Lepus europaeus. The sequence goes on from NC_084836.1 coordinate 6,963,959, forward strand.
TCCCATTGGCCCTGCTGCTTACCAGATGTGGAAACAGCAGCCCCTGAGCTTCCCTCAGCCGTGGAGTGGTCAGCCTGGGCCTGCATTCCAGTTTTCATTCTGTCACTTCTTCACATTGTGGCTGCTGGCGAATCGCTTACCCTTCTGAGCCCGGGTCCTCTGTCGACTGGAAACGATCACCTCTCCAGGGTCTTTGGAGGATTAACTAAGGTAGGGGCATGTGTATGTGTGTGCAGCATCTAGCACAATATGTGGAATACACAAAGGCGCTTCAGAAAATTTGTGGAAAATGTGTATTATGGAAAAACCATGAATTTCATTCTTTTCCTCAAAATAAACTTCTAATTCTATTTTCCATGAAGAAGACCCCTTGTATCCGTGCTTAATAAATGATGACTGAACCAAGAAAACCGTTCGGTTTTACTTTGGGCAGTATTTTCTCTTTTGATTTGTTTTAATTGTGAACATTTATGAGAGCCATTCAGTCAGTGTATTTCTCAAAACAGGAGTCAAATCTAGCAATTTTATATTTTATTCAGTATTCAAACACGTACCTGCTAATCAGTACAATGTGTATTGGTTCAGTCGCAAAAAGAGTCACTGACCGAGCTAGTGATTCACCCTGATCTTTTGAAAAGCTGAAGAATAGTGACGTCATGGAGCCCAGGGCCACAAGTCCAGGAGGGCCCGTTCTGGGGGCCGGTGAGTTACTTGCTGGCCGTGTTGAATGTCATCAGAATCAGATAGGAAGGCTCATTTGTAGGATATGTGTGTATTCTGAAATGTGGCTGACTGAGACCCTGGAGGGTTTTGCTACTAATTAAATGAAAGGGCCTTGGGCAGGGCCGGCACCTAGCACAGCACTTACCCTGCTGCTTGGGACACCTTCATCCACATCAGAGCGCCTGGGCTCACGTCCGACTCCACTTCTGATTCCAGCTTCCGGCTAATGCATACCCTGGGAGGTGACAGTGATGGCTCAAGTACTCAAGACACTTGCTACCCAGCTGGGAGACCCAAGCCCATGTCCTTTCCTGGCACAGTCCTGGCTGTTGGGGGCATTTAGGGAGTGAACCAGCAGATGGGAGATATCTCTCTCTCTCTCTCTCTCTCTCTCTCTCTCTGTGTTGTCTATCTCTCTGCCTTTCAAATAAATAAAAATAAATTTTAAAAAGAAGAAAAGCTCTGGGTTACTGTTCTTTAAAAAAAAAAAAGATTTGTTTATTTATTTGAAAGAGTTACACAGAGGAGAGGCAGAGACAGAGAGAGAGGTCTTCCATCCAATGGCTCACTCCCCAGTTGGCCACAACAACCAGAGCTGCGCCCATCAAAAGCCAGGAGCCCGGAGCTTCCTCCAGGTCTCCCACATGGGTTCAGGGACCCAAGGACTTGGACCATCTTCTACTGCTTTCCCAGGCCATAGCAGAGAGCTGGATCGAAAGAGGAGCAGCCGGGACTAGAACCGGCGCCCATATGGGATGCTGGCGCTTCAGGCTAGGACGTTAACCCGCTGCGCCACAGCGCCAGCCCCTGGGTTACTGCTCTCAGTGGGACATACTGTTAACCCCTGAAAATCTGTTCAGCAGGACGTAGTGGGCCAGGAGAAAGTTTCCCAGGGGCTTCTTAGAAGAAAAGAAAAAAATTAAAGATAGAGACTGAAAGAGAAATCAAAAGATGGTGTGAGGATCCAGGGAGAGTGGAACCAGAGCCTAGGCCATCACTCAGCAAGGAGAGACCCCAGGAATGTGTGACATCTTTATGAGATCGTGACCTGTGGAACCCAGCCTATGGGGTCCAGTTGGTAATGAAAGGGAAGGAGAACTCGGTGTGGATCTAGTCATAGAGCCTGAGAATGGGTAAGGAAAGTGCCTACTAAGTGCGGGTGCCAGCTGATTCACAGACATCTGGATGTCCTCGTAAGAAAACTCCAGATGTGTGGCTTTCACTCCCATTAACAGGGAGGTAGCTGAGGCTTGCAAAGTAGCTTATCTGCAGTTCACACACCTTGTCAGAGGGGTTAGGATCCAACACTAGGGCCGATCCCCAACCTTTCTCCGCTGCCACGCCTTCAGATGTCCTTGAAAGCAAGCCGTCTAAGCCAGTGTGTGGTTCCCTGTTAGGACCCTGGGAGTCATGGGATCCAAACTGGAAGCCCTTTCTCTCTGTCTCTCTCTCACTATCCACTCTGCCTGTCAAAAAAAAGAAACTGTGTGGGCCGGCGCCGTGGCTCAACAGGCTAATCCTCCGCCTTGCGGCGCCGGCACACCGGGTTCTAGTCCTGGTCGGGGCACCGATCCTGTCCCGGTTGCCCCTCTTCCAGGCCAGCTCTCTGCTGTGGCCGGGGAGTGCAGTGGAGGATGGCCCAAGTGCTTGGGCCCTGCACCCCATGGGAGACCAGGAGAAGCACCTGGCTCCTGCCATCGGAACAGCGCGGTGCGCCGGCCGCAGCGCGCTACCGCGGCGGCCATTGGAGGGTGAACCAACGGCAAAAGGAAGACCTTTCTCTCTGTCTCTCTCTCTCACTGTCCACTCTGCCTGTCAAAAATTTAAAAAAAAAAAAAAAAAAAAAAAACTGTGTGATTAGTTCTGTAATGAACAGTCTGTACCCCAACATGATGCCACAGGGCTCGCCGGGAAACAAGCAGCCTCTCCAGGGCTGGCTCTTGCCTCAGTGTCTGTGTTTTCTGGCCTGTTGGGAATCTTCCTGCTACCCCCAGGGATTTCCTACTCGGATCAGGCATCCACTGCTCTTGGCAGCCTTTCTGGCGCTTTGCTTTGGCTCCCATAATGGTTTTTGTTGTTGTTGTTTTTAAGATTTATGTATTTGATGGGCAGAGAAACAGAGAGACAGCGGGAGAGACACAGAGAAAGGAATTCCATCTGCTAGTTCACTCCCCAAATAGCCACAACGGCCAGAGCTGAGCTGATCTGAAGTCAGGAACCAGGAGTTTCTTCCAGGTCTCCCACACAAGTGAGGGGCCCAAGGACTTGGGCCATCTTTTGCTGCTTTCCCAGACCATAGAAGAGAGCTGAATTGGAAGAGGAACAGCCGGGACTAGAACCAGCGCCTATATGGGATGCTGGTGCTGCAGGTAGAGACTTAGCCTGCTGTGCCACAGCACTGGCCCCTCCCATAATGTTTTGTGTGTCTGTCTATCGTTGCCCTTTGTGTTTGGACTCACAGAGGACTGTGTATCCGTGTGTGTCTTCCCCTAGAGGAAGGTTTTTAGGGCAGGAAATGGATCTTTGTCAGATAGCAGAAGATCTTGCTCACTGTAGGCACCCCACTGTGTGTTTCTGGACAAAGACAGTGCCAACGTTTCTCTACTCAATCTATTTGCTAATTTAAAAACTGACGTATTTTTAGAATGTTCATACTCTGGTATTTTCTTGCTTGATTATCAGTTTTGGGAGTTTCTTTTTCGTAAGATTGGTTATTTTACTTTTTTGAAGTATGTATTGTTTTGCTAGCTAGTTAACTTTTTTTAACCTTTAAAGATCCATTATTTCTTTGGCTTTAAAGGAATCACCAAATTATCTGTCTACCCTAATAGCGTCACCCATATAATTGTTTCATGTGTATTCATTCTTGTTTTGCGTCAGTTTCTGTAGAACTCATTGACAGACAGGACGGCTGACTGTGTAGGTCGTTCCCTACGTGGGTATCATACGGAGGACTTTATTATTAAATTGCAAATTCATGCTCTAACATTCTATTCATTTATTCAAGAAGTTGTTTTTGATTGTCTACCATATCCACACGCTATGCCGATTGCTAGGATTATGCAAATAAGCAGTATTCAATCTCTGTTCTCATCCAGCTCATTGTTCAGCTGGGGAGTCAGACAAAAGCAACTTAGAATTCTGCCACTGGATGAGTTCTGATGAGAAATGTGTTGTTCAGGAGTTGCTGCAGGAACATGGGTAGGCCAGACCTAACTCCGTCTTGGACTGTGTACCATGAACCAGGAAATCCACCAACTAGTAGGGAAAGGACCTTGGCGGGGGAAGTCAACAGCACTTGCAAAGTTGGAAGAGGGTGATGCTTTGTTATTCGCACAGTAATTTGAATTAAGTCCAGAAGCTTCTCGACCTCTGGATTGAACAAATGTTGAAGTGGAGCAGAAAGAGCCCCAGGCTGCTAAGATCATGTAACAAAGAAGGACCCTGTCCTACCTGACGGTTTGGTCTGCCTTAGTTAAATTTGGGTCTGAAGGAAGAAGGTGAAAGTCCTGTACTCTTAAGAATTTAAAATCTAATCTTTTTTTTTTTAAAGATTTATTTATTTATTTGAAAGAGTTACACAGAGAGAGAAGGAGAGGCAGAGAAAGAGAGAGAGCTCTTCCATCCACTGGTTCACTCCCCAATTGGCCCCATCAGCTGGAGCTGAGCCGATCCGAAGCCAAGAGCCAGAAGCTTCTGCTTTCCCAGGCCACAGCAGAGAGCTGGAAGTGGAGCAGCCGGGTCTCAAACCAGCGCCCACATGGGATGCTGGCACTGCAGGCGGCGGTTTTACCTGCTCTGCCACAGCACCAGCCCCAAAATCTAATCTTAAACATTCTTTTACAAAATTGGATATAACATGACTGTTTCATTTTAGCTCTATAGGAAGAGCCTGTGAGAGCAGTGTGTGCTCCCTGTGAGTCATCGCGATTGTCGAGGTCTGAGCCTGCACGTCAGCTTCCTCACCGCATGAACAGGCGCTTGGAAAACCGAGAACCTAGTCGAGTTTTTCTTCCAGTTTTTTGTTTTTTTTGCATCCCATCTTGTCTAAGCGTACAGTTCAGTGGTTGTTAAATATCTTCCTAATGTGCAACCGTCACCACTCTCCATTCCAGAACTCTTTAGCTCACAAAACTGAAGCTCTGTACCCTTAGAGGCTAACTCCCCGTTCCTCTCACCCCCTGGTAGCCTGAGCCCAAGCCCCTGGCAGCCACCATTCCATTTTCTGCTTACGAATTTAATTATTCCAGGGGCCTCACACAGTCTTTTTGTGACTGGCTTCATTCACTCAGCAGCAAGACCTCAAGACTTCCTCACGTTGCAGCGGGTGTCAGAATTTCCTTCCTTTTTAGGGCTGGGTAATATTTCATTAGAAGTATATGTCACATTTATCTATCGATGAGCATTTTATTGCACGGTTTAGCTGTTGTGAATAATTCTGCTATGATATCTCTTGGAGACCCTGCTTTTAGTCATTTTGGGTACAGTGTACCCAGCAGGAGAAATGCTAGATCATATGATTGTTTTTAGTGTTTTTTTTTTTAAGATTTTATTTATTTATTTGAAAGTCGGAGTTACACAGAGAGAGAAGGAGAGGCAGAGAAAGACAGAGATGTCTTCCATCTTCTGGTTCACTCCCCAATTGGCCGCAATGGCCGGAGCTGCACCAATCTGAAGCCAGGAGCCAGGAGCTTCTTCCAGGTCTTCCATTTGGGCACAGGGGCCCAAGAACTTGGGCCATCTTCCACTGCTTTCCCAGGCCATAGCAGAGAGCTGGATCAGAAGTGGAACAGCCAGGACTTGAACCAGTGTCCATTTGGGATGCCGGTACTGCAGGCAGCAGCTTTACCTGCTACGCCACAGTGTCAGCCCCTATTTTTAGTTTTTTGTTTTTTTTTTTTTTTTGTGGAGCCACCATGTTGTTTGCCAAGGTGACTTTACCATTTTACATTCTTCCAACAGTGCACAAGTGGTCCAGTTTCTCCATATTCTGGTCAGCACTTGCTATTTTCTGGTTTTCGATAGTAGCCATCCTAATAAGTATGATAAATCATTGTCATTTTGATTTGCATTCTGCTAATGATTACTGGTGTTAAGCATCTTTTTATGTCTTTTTTGGCCATGTGTGTAACTTCTCTGGAGAAATTAATCAAGTTTTGTTGAATTTCAGAAATTGTCTATATTCTAGATATTAACCCCTTATCAGATATATGATTTGCAAATATTTTCTCCCATTCTGTAGACTGTCTTTTTACTCTACTGAAAGTATCTTTTGATACAAATTTTCACGAAGTCCAGTTTGGTTTTCATGGTGCGTGCCTTGGTGTAACACCTAAGAAATCAGTGCCAAATCTAGTGCCAGGAAGCCGTCGCCCTCTGTTTTCGTCTAAGAGGTCTGTAGTTTTAGGTCTTAGCATTCAGAGCCCATCCAGTTTGAGTTATTCTAACTTCATTCTTTTGAATGGAGATGCCCAGTTTTCCCAGTGCCGTTTGTTGAAAACTGGTCGAGGCTTTTATGTGAGTACTTTATTTTGCTTCGTTAGTGTACTAGACATTATAAGAACAGTGAAGACTTAGGTGCAGGAGAAGTTTTAAGTGGAGAAAATCCTCTTTTTTCATCTTTAATTTGTGACTAGTTTATAGGTGTAGCATTTATAGCGTTGGGTTTTTTGGAATGCACTCATCTTGTCTCTTGCGAAGTGTATTTTAATTGCCTTTGTACAGTGTAGGTGGGAAATTGAGGCATAAGTCTGGCTCAGATCACGAAGCGCAGGATTAGAAGTCTGAAGCAGGAATTCAGACTTCCTGGTGTTAGATCCAATAATCTCTCACTGATTCATGCTCCTTGGAAGATTGGTGCTTTCTATTTTGGTTTCAGATTTTTGTTTTAGCTCTAGAATTTTTTTTTTCCTTGCAAAAGTAATACAGTCATTATAAAAATGATGAAAGGAGGAGGATATATATATATATATATATATATATGCATATCCCTCCTAACGGGAACTGGAAACACTTGCTAATATTTCAGTGTATCTGTTCAATGTTAATTTAAACTTATTTATACACAGATATATGACAAATCGGGGTTTTTCTCAAATGGGATCAGAATATGGCTAATGAGTGGTTATTTCATCCCAAATATAATTTAATGTCAATAAAAACCTCTGGAATGGTTTTAGGTACAGCCTAGAATTATGCTGTATGAGTGTATCACTATTTAGTTAGATTTCCCTTGATGGGCTGCCTGGGCTGCGTCCAGTTTTTTTGATATTAAAAATAATGTGGTGATACATATGCATCTCTTTGCACTATTTCCCTATAAAACATTCCAGGAATTCAGCTCCTGGGTCAAAGGGTTTGGCTACTCTGACGCTACGTTATTAAGTTAAAACCTGATGCTCTACCTTCATTGTCAGGGCGGCCTGTGAGGACACTCCTTCACCTCCACTGTCTTCACCTCCACCTTGGAAGCTGTGGGGGAATTTGCATTCTGACCGTGACAGGGAGGAAGGGGTGGTACGCCAAGGACAGGGCCCAGGGCCTCGCGTGCTGCCCTCTTCCCCACCCGCACATCTCATCCTGCGGCGTGCAGAGACCTGAGGCAGACCGAAGTAAAGTCAGTTTTCTCCCAGCAGGTAGCTGAAGTCCTGGGGCATCACACACACAGGGTGCTGAGAGCTCCATTTGTGGAGCGAGTCCTGTGTGCAGCTGCCATCCAGCTGCTTGGCGTGGATAATCTCGCACCATCCCACCGCAGGGCCACAGCCGCGTGCTTTGGTTCCACATCCACACAGCCTCCTAGTTCACGCGCCGTCGTTAGATGGCAATTTCTGAAGGGCAGGAACTTCCTGTGGATTTTCTCCTGTGACGGTGAACCTAGAGTGACTCTTAGAGACGATTTATGATGGTTGTGGACGTCAAAGATTTCTACAAAGTATCTCTGTTGACTGCGCAATTTATAAATAAGCCTCCCCCTGGTAGAAAATGTCTGTTTTTTTTTTTTTAATTTATTTATTTGGAAATCAGAGTTACAGAGAGATCTTCCATCCACGGATTCACTCTCCAGATGGCTACAGCAGTCAGGGTTGGGCCAGGCCAAAGCCAGGAGCCCGGAACTCCATCCAGGTCTCCCATGATGGTGGCAAGGGCCTAAGCATTTGAACCACCTTCTGCTGCCTTCCCAGGCACATTAGCTGGGAGCTGGATAAGAAGTGGAGCAGCTGGGCTCGACCAGTGCACATTTGGGATGGTGGTACCATGCCAGCCCCTGCCTCTTTTTTTTTTTTTTTTTGAAAGTGTTGCTATGAAGAAATGTTTAAACCACCAGAGGGCATTGCAGTCGGCCTGCTGCCCGGATGCGCTCGTTGTCAGGAATGCCTCGTGGATGTGTGCCCAGTAAGGAAGAAAGAGGGCAGCTTTGGACCCCGTGAACAGTGCGGACAGGGACTGAGGCCTGACCGTGGAGCGTTACCCCGGAGCGCTCTCGGCCAGAAAAGTGAAGAATGGAGTAGGGAGTGTTTTGGTGAAATTATGTTCTTTTACTTTTCCTTCCTTCAAATAAATGCCTAAACTTTGTCACCTGTATGTTGTAATAGTTCTTGGCCAGAGAATAAAGCCGGCACTTCTCAGTATCAGTTGAAATTGAAACCAAAGACACAAAAGTGACATCCATCTCTTGAGGCCTTTCTCAGCACTCATAAAAACTTGCAAAACTGACTGGTCCACAGCTTGTTAGCTCCCTCATTTCTGTCCACCATGTGGTGGAAGTGTCAATAGACAGCAGAGTGATCCGAGCAGGAAGGAGAAGAGCCAGCCCGAGGCATTTTGACAACCCTGAATTTAAAAAGTCAGTTCTGATCCTTACTGAGCAAGCGGTGATACTGTAAGAAGGAAATCTTCCCACATCACCTGAAATCAGTGTAGCACAGTGGAGGCTTCTAGGCTGTGGCTGCCTGCACTGGAGCTCTCATTGGTCTGGATTCCTGAAACATTGGCGCTGTTCATTTGTTTCACAAACGTTTATTGAGAGCATTCGTGACAGGGGCTCGCTCGGCACTGGCATACAGATGGGAATACTAGTGATTAATCTTTACATATTGCGTTGTAGTTTGTAAAACACTCTGCTGACTGCTGTCTTGTTTGCCACTCCAGGCCTCCGGGCTGGACCGCAGGAGTGGAGACAGGCCCAGAATGGTTAGGTGACCCGTTCATGGTCACTCAGAGGAGGCCGGAGGTCTTCTGAGTCCCGTGCTTGCCCATGGTGCCAGTCTCTTCCTGGGCAAGGTGAGCACTCTCCCGTCGGGGAGGCACGGCTTGCATAATGTGCCAAGGACCCAGCGTTAGCAGTAAGCGTGTTAGAGGCGGGCCCTCGGCACAGTGGGTTGAGACACCACTTGGGACTTAGATTGGGGTGTCTGCGTTGTGGCTCTTCCGCCTCCTCTTCCTCTTTTCTTCTCCTCTTTTTCCTCCTCCTCCTCTTCCTCTTTTTCACTTTATTTTGCTTATTTGAAAGACAAAGTGACACAGAGAGAGAGCACTTCTGTCCACTGGTTCACTCCCCAAATGGCCGCAATTGCAGGTTGGCCCAGCCAGGAGCCAGGATCTTCATCCGTGTCTCCCAGCTGGGTGGCAGGGACCCAAGTATTTGGGCCATCTTCCATTGCCTTCCCAGGTCCATTAGCAGGAAGCTGGATCAGAAGCAGAGCAGCTGAGCTTTGAACCCATGCTCCAATGTAGGATGCCACGTTGCAGGCAGTGGCTTACCCTGCTGTACCACAATGCCAGACTCCTGGCTCTGTCTGGTTCCAGCTTCCCAATGCAGGTCAGTGATAGCTCAAGTACTTGATCCCTGCCTCTCTCCATGAGAGCCTCAGATTGAGTTTCAGGCTCCTGGCTCTGGCCTGGCCCAGCTCTGGCTGTTGTAAGCATTTGGGGAGGGACCCAGTAGAAGGAAGACAGCCCTCCTGGTCTCTCTCTGCCTTTCAAATAAAAAATGAAAATAATTTTTTTTAAGATTTATTTTTAATTTGAGAGGCAGAGTTACAGAAGGATAGAGAAAGAGAGAGAGAGCTTCTTCTATCCGCTGGTTCACTCCCCAAATGACCACAACAGCCGGAGCAGGGCGGATGTGAAGCCAGGAGCCAGGAGCTTCTTCCAGGTCTCCCACGTGGGTGCAGGGGCCCAACCACTTGGGCCATCTTCTGCTGCTTTCCCAGGCACATGAGCAGGGAGCTGGATCAGAAATGAAGCAGCTGGGACTCAAATCAGTGCCCATATGGGATGCCAGCATTGCAGGCAATGGCTTTACTCACTATGCCACAGTGCCAGCCCTGAAAATAAATTTTTAAAGAGGTACATGTAGCCGCTTGGTTTTGATTATTTAATTTAATAAGCAACTTAGCAAATAAGTTCAAAAGTTTGCCAGTACTACATTTTTTTTTTCCCAAAGATTAAAGGCAGAGGTAGGGGGCTGGCATTGTGATATAGCAGGTAAAGCCACCACCTGCAACACCAGCATCCTATATTGATGCCAGTTCCAATCCAGCTTCCTGCTCACGGCCTGGAAAAAGCAGTGGAAGATGACCCAAGTGTTTGGGCCTCTGCAACCCAAGTGGGAGACCCGGAAGAAGCTCCAGGCTCCTGGCTTCAGATCGGCGCAGCTCCGGCCGATCTCTCCTCTGCCTCTGTAACTCTGCCTTTCAAATAAATAAATGAATTTTTTAAAAATGTTGTTTGTTTATTTGGAAGGCAGAGCCTAGCTCTAGTTGTGTGGGCATTTTAAGATTTGTTTATTTTTTTGAAAGGCAGAGTTACATAGAGAGGGAGAGACAGATCTTCCACCTGCTGGTTCACACCCCAGATGGCTGCAACAGGAAGGGTTGGGCTAGGCTGAAGCCAGAGCTAAGAACTTCATCTGAGTCTCCCATGTGGGTGGCAGGAGCCCAAGCACCTGGGCTATCTTCCTCTGCTTTCTCAGGCCGTGAGCAGTGAGCTAGATCAGAAGTGGAGCAGCTGGGACTCGAGCTGGTGTCCATATGGGATGCTGGTGCAGCAGGCAGCAGCTTAATCACCACACCGCAACGTTGGCCCCTCGTGATCTTTTTGAAGTAACCTTACATTGATCTTGTATTTATTCCTGCAGAAAATGTCTGAGTGGATTTGTGAAGATTTTCTATGTAAGACCCAAGCATCTGAGAAGAGATGGGTTTTTACTTCTTCCTTTCCAATCTGGGTGCCTCTTTATTTTTCTTGTCTAACTACTTGGCTAGACTTCCCAGTGCAATGCAAATAAAAGTGAGGGGAGCAGATACCCTTGTCTTGCTCCTGATGTTGGGAGGAAGCACGTGTGATGCTTCCAACCCTTGTTTAATGACTCCAGTGTCTCTCATTCCCTGGGTTCTCAGCTGGGGTGAGTCACTGTCAGATGTAAGGTATTGCTGAACTTAATGAACATTCAGTTTTCAGGCTTGCTGTCTGAAGCCCCCACTCCCACTCCTAGTCAGTTTCCACTCATTGACTCTTCCCCGTTTTTCTTACCCCTCCAGTACACGAATGTTCATACCAGCATTATTGGTAGTACCAAAAATTCAAAAGAGCCCAATGTTGCATAAATAATAGTTGGCATCTTTATTAGCAATAACAGAATACTATGCAGCAATTAAAGTGGACAAACTATCGCTATATGTAAAAACAAATGAGTCACACAATGTTGCGGGAAAGAATCCAGATAAGAAACATTGCTTGATGTGTGATGTCACTCATGAGTTTCAAAGCCAGTGTTAGAAGCCGAAACAGGGCTCACGCTTAGGAGGACAGGGGCATGCCTGTGTAACGAAGCCGCTATAAAGACCCAGGAGAAGGCCGGCGCCGCGGCTCACTAGGCTAATCCTCCGCCTTGCGGCGCCGGCACACCGGGTTCTAGTCCCGGTCGGGGCACCGATCCTGTCCCGGTTGCCCCTCTTCCAGGCCAGCTCTCTGCTGTGGCCCGGGAGTGCAGTGGAGGATGGCCCAAGTGCTTGGGCCCTGCACCCCATGGGAGACCAGGAGAAGCACCTGGCTCCTGCCATCGGATCAGCGCAGTGCGCCGGCCGCAGCGCGCTACCGCGGCGGCCATTGGAGGGTGAACCAACGGCAAAAGGAAGACCTTTCTCTCTGTCTCTCTCTCACTGTCCACTCTGCCTGTCAAAAAAAAAAAAAAAAAAAAAAAAAAAAAAGACCCAGGAGAGGCTGGCGCCGTGGCTCAACAGGCTAATCCACCGCCTTGTGGCGCCGGCACACCAGGTTCTAGTCCCGGTCGGGGCACCGGATTCTGTCCCGGTTGTTCCTCTTCCATCCAGCTCTCTGCTGTGGCCAGGGAGTGCAGTGGAGGATGGCCCAAGTGCTTGGGCCCTGCACCCCATGGGAGACCAGGAGAAGCACCTGGCTCCTGCCATCGGATCAGCACGGTGCGCCGGCCGCACAGCACGCCAGCCGCGGCGGCCATTGGAGGGTGAACCAACGGCAAAAGGAAGACCTTTCTCTCTGTCTCTCTCTCTCTCTCTCTCTCTCGCTGTCCACTCTGCCTGTCAAAAAAAAAATAAATAAAATAAGACCCAGGAGAGCGTCCGAATGGCAGGACACGTGAAGTGGCATGGCCAGAGAGGGCAAGGAAGCCCTCCGCCCTTCCCATGTGCCTTGCCCAACCGTGCATCACTTCCACCTGGTTGTTCCCTGCGTCCTCTGTCACTGCTTCATCGTCAACGGGCGCATGTAGGTAAAGTGCCTCCTCGAGTTCTGCTAGCGACTCCAGTGCATTGACTCAGCCCACGGAGGGGGTTGTGGGAGCCCCGATTTTTAGCCCGTCAGGTGTATTTTGGTTTTATTTATTGATTTTATGTATTTATTAGAGAGAGAGAGAATCTTCTATTAGTTTAAACCTCAAATGCCTACATAAGCAGGGCTGGGCCAGGCTGAAGCCAGGAGCCAGGAGCTCCATCTAAGACTCCTTTGTGGGTGTGGGTAGCAGGAACCCAAGTGCTTGAGGCATCACCTGCTCCCTTCAAGGGTGCACCTTAGCAGGAGGCTGGATCAGAAGCAGAGAGGAAATTCAAACCCGGAGACGCTGACGTGGCATAGGGCACATGGGCGTCCCTGCAGTAATGGCCACCCCTCCTCCAGTCTCTTTATAAAGACAGCATCCACATGCTCGGTGAGTCTCCCCATCGGCTCCCAACATTCCCGTTTTCCCCCAACTCCTGGGACCCGGCTTCACCTGCTCTCACGCCCAGGTTCTCTGAACGTCCATGTGGCAGCTGCCTTTCCCTGGGGCCCATCTTTCATTTTAGGGAAATTAACACTGCGCTGGAAGCTTCGCATACTCTTTAATAAAAACAACCCTGGTTTACAGGGGGATTGTTTTATAGAACTATTCACTACTTGATATTTTATGGTATATTTATTAGTTTGTTTGTGGCCTATTTCCCTTAGAGTTAGCGCCTTGAAGGCACAGCTTTGTTACTTCACTGCTGTATCCCTAGTGCCTGGACCGGTTCCTGCCATGGAGAAAGCCCTCCATATACATATATATATATATATATTTGACAGGCAGAGTGGACAGTGAGAGAGAGACAGAGAGAAAGGTCTTCCTTTGCCGTTGGTTCACCCCTCAATGGCCGCCGCGGCCGCCACACCGCGCTGATCTAAGCCAGGAGCCAGGTGCTTCCTCCTGGTCTCCCATGCGGGTGCAGGGCCCAAGCACTTGGGCCATCCTCCACTGCCTTCCCGGGTCACAGCAGAGAGCTGGCCTGGAAGAGGGGCAACCAGGACAGAATCCGGCACCCCGACCGGGACTTGAATCTGGTGTGCTGGCGCCGCAGGCGGAAGATTAGCCTATTGAGCCGCTGTGCCGGCCAGCCCTCCTTATATTTTTGAGCAGTACATGATGTCACCCCTTAGATACCTGAGCAGTAAATGACGTCACTCCTATGTATTTGAGTAGTGAATGACTTCACTGTTGATACCATGCAGTGGCACCCTGTTGCCTGGGGGAAGGGTTTCTAGGTGCCACCTCCACTGATATCTGGGTGGGCTAATTTTTGGGGGGAACTGTGCTGTGCACGAGAGGGTACTTAACTGCACCTCTAGCTGCTTTTTTTTTTAATTTTTTAATTTTTTTGACAGGCAGAGTGGACAATGAGAGAGAGACAGAGAGAAAGGTCTTCCTTTGCCGTTGGTTCACCCGCCAATGGCCGCCGCGGCTGGCGTGCTGCGCGGCCGGCGCACCGCGCTGATCCGATGGCAGGAGCCAGGTGCTTCTCCTGGTCTCCCATGGGGTGCAGGGCCCAAGCACTTGAGCCATCCTCCACTGCACTCCCTGGCCACAGCAGAGAGCTGGATGGAAGAGGAATAACCGGGACAGAATCCGGCACCCCGACCGGGACTAGAACCTGGTGTGCCGGCGCCGCAAGGCGGAGGATTAGCCTATTGATCCACAGCGCCGGCTGCCTCTAGCTTCTACCCACTACTTGGCAATAGTACCCTAAGTGACAGTCAAAAATATCTGTTAGCTTCATAAATGTTCCCCTCAGTTGACAACCAAATGCCTGCAACATCTGGGGCTGGGCAGGGTGGAACCTGGGAGCTGGGAACTCAGGTCAGGTCTCCCACCTGGGCAGCAGGAACCCAAGCACCTGACCCATCATGCTGCTTGTCAGCCAGGCTCCGGAAGTCAGGATCAGGAGCCTGGAGGGGGTGGGGGCAGGCAAATGCAGGCATCTCAGCCCGCATCCTCACCATCCGGCCAAATGCCCACCCCTCCACGAGCTTTTTTTTTTTTTTTTTTTTTTTTTTTTTTTTTTTTTTTAAGATTGATTTATTTATTTGAAAGTCAGAGTTACACACAGAGAGAAGGAGAGACAGAGAGAGAGGTCTTCCATCTGCTGGTTCACTCCCCAACTGGCTGCAACGGCTGGAGCTGCGCCATTCCGAGGCCAGGAACCAGGAGCATCTTCTGGGTCTCCCCTGCGGGTACACGGGCACAGGACTTGGGCCATCTTCTACTGCTTTCCCAGACCCTACCAGAGAACTGAGTCGGAAGTGGAGCAGTTTTTGAACCAGTGCCCATATGGGATGCCAGCACTGCAGGCAGCGGCCTTACCCACTATGCCACAGCGCCGGCCCCAAGCAGCCTGCTTCTCGGCATTTTCTGACCTGTACTGCTTCCTCCCAGGCATGGTTTGCCTAAATTATTCCCAAACATGATATAATTTAAAAGTGCATGCCCCTGTTATCCTTCCTGAATAAAACTTAGGGCAATTAGATAAGTGGATGAAGAAAACAAAAATCACCCAAAATTCTTCCACCTCTGAAGCTCCATTGTTGGGGCTGGTGTCGTGGCACAGTGGGTTAAGCCTCTCCCTGGCAACACCGGCATCTCATGTGAGCGCTGGTTCATGTCCCAGCTGTCCCACTTCCCATCCAACTGCCTGCTAACAGCCTGGGAAAAGCAGCAGAATACGGCCCAAGCGTTTGGGCCCCTGCACATACATGAGTGACCCAGATGAAGTTCCTGGCTTCTGGCTTTGGCCTGGCCCAGCCCAGCTGGGGAGTGAACCAGCGGAAGGGCGTAACTCCACCTTTCAGATAAAGTCTCTGTAACTCTGCCTTCTTTTATCCATTGAGGCCCTGAAGGTAATAGTTCCTTCCTCAAAGGCTTTTGAGGAGATTAGTGAGCTAAGATTAGGTCATGGACTGGGTCTTGGCTCATTCTAAGTGCCCTGATGGGACGTTGGCAGAGTTCGCCTCCACTGCCTTGCAACAGTTGCGGCGCCTATAGCTGGAGCCCTTTATTTTACCCAGGGACAACTGGGTGTCTTCGGGGTAAATCCTAGAATTTAATTGAGAAAGGGAAGATAATAGATTCATAAACTTGGCATGTCATTCATCACTTTCCTCCTCTGAAATGCCGAGAGCCTGGCTCCTCTCGCTGCACACTCCAGGGAGCTTTCCTGGGGCACAGGGCCCGTTTGTGAGGGCGTGAGCTGGCTGACTACCTTCATGGCCTTTGCTTACCAGGAAATCATTCACCTGAACCGCTCTCCCGAGAACGCGGGCGGGGAAGTGAGCTGTTTGTAAATCGTCCCCGGGAGCAGCGGCCTGCTCACTGGACACGGGGCCGGACGGCCTGGGTCAAGCCCTGGACGCCTCCTTGCTTCCTCCACTGGTTGGTCTGGGCGGCTTTCGGCGGCGCACCTCGCATCTTGGAAGCCTGGTTTTGTCTTCTTTTTTTGACAGGCAGAGTTAGACAGTGAGAGAGAGAGATAGAGAGACAGAGAGAAAGGTCTTCCTTTTCCATTGGTTCGCCCCCAAAGTGGCCGCTATGGCCTGTGCACTGCGCTGATCCAAAGCCAGGAGCCAGGTGCTTCCTCCTGGTCTCCCATGGGGTGCAGGGCCCAAGCACTTGGGCCATCCTCCACTGCCTTCCCGGGCCACAGCAGAGAGCTGGACTGGAAGAGGAGCAACCAGGACAGAATTTGGCGCCCCACTGGGACTAGAACCCTGTGTGCCAGCGCTGCAGGCGGAGGATTAGCCAAGTGAGCCACGGCACCGGCCAGTTTTGTCTTCTAAAGAGTGGATATTTCATGTGACAACCTCAGAAAGTGTTAGAAGACTGGATTAAATTCAATAATAGGCCGGCACCGCGGCTCAATAGGCTAATGCGGCGCCGGCACACTGGGTTCTAGTCCCGGTCGTGGTACCAGATTCTGTCCCGGTTGCCCCTCTTCCAGGCCAGCTCTCTGCTGTGGCCCAGGAGTGCAGTGGAGGATGGCCCAAGTGCTTGGGCCCTGCACCCCACGGGAGACCAGGAGAAGCACCTGGCTCCTGCCTTCGGATCAGCGCGGTGCGCTGGCCGCAGCGCGCCAGCCGCAGCGGCCATTGGAGGGTGAACCAACAGAAAAGGAAGACCTTTCTCACTGTCCACTCTGCCTGCCAAAAAAAAAAAAAAAAAAAAATCAATAATATACAAGAAAGTATAGGAGAAACTAAAAGACATGGTATGATTCTGTCATTCTTTGTCATTCACAGTTAACATAAACCCAGTACCCCAATTCCCTGTGTGTCGGGGGTTTGCATTTCTATTCTCCAGCGTGCCTGCTGGGTGCGGGTTCTGGAAGCACGCCCTGTCCAATCGCGGGCGATGTGTCACAATGAGCAGATAATTGCAGGGTCAGGCTCTGTGCTTGCTGCTGGCTCCCGCAATGGTCCGGCTTGTTTATTTCCATCCGATGGAAGCAGACCCACGATCTGTAGCAGGTCCTGTTCCGTCACGTTCTCACTCAGTCAAGCATCATCTGATTAAGGATAAAGTTCCAAGGGGAAAAACATCTCTGTTCCGGCAGAGATTATATCTGTGGCCTTTTGGGGAGACCACCCCATGGTGTGGCGTGCTCCCTAAGAGCCCGGTCTGTAGCTATGGAAACTGCAGCCTCCTCCAAGCCGGTGGTGTGGGTGAGGCAGGGGCAGTGCTGACTGTTGACTTCTGTCTCCTTCCCTGTAGCTCAGAACATCCAGGGACACGGATGGCATAACAGAGAGCATCACCCCCACCCCACAAGTTATGTCATTTTCCCTTTTATAGAATGAGGTGCAAAACCAAGAAGATGGTGTATGAAGAATTGCATATTTTAATACCTTTAATGATGCCAAAATGATCTGTGGCACAGAGCCCCGTACTTGCACACAGTGGGAATTAGAGGGAGAGTGAGAAGAAGAGAGGAGAGAGTGTTTCCATCCAGTGATTCAATCCCTAAATGTCCACAACAGCCTGGAATGGGCCAGGTGGAAGCCAGGAGCCAGGAACACAATCCAGCTCTCCCACATGGGTGGCAGGCTTAGCTGCCGGCAGCTTACCCGGCTGCACCACAACGCTGGCCTGAACCCCTTGTTTTTTATATGTCAGAAGAACTCCAGTGAAATTTATCATATCTTTACACTCTGTCTTGGTCGTACCATGATTGGGTTAATAAGTCTCCTTCCAGGGTCTACTTTTTGTATAGAAGGATCTTTCTGGTTCCAGGGTGGGGGGTTGGGGCTGTACAAGTAAGGAGATCGCTTAATAAACAGACTCATAAAGCAAAAGAGACTACAAATTCCAGCTGTTACCCTGCGATACCCGCTGAAGGGACCCCCAAACTCCCACAGATGCTGAATTTGTTTCCCCAACTAACTGAGTGCACCTTCTCCCTCCTGTTCCTAGAGTGTGGGAGGTCACGGGGCCCCTACGTGACTCATCACTTCCTGCAGGACAGGCTGTGCACTCAGGGGAGGGGGCAGCCTGTGGATTTCGAGGGGCACCTGGAAGACATCTCCTGTCAGCCGTTATTATTAACTTATGAAATTCACCCACGAGAAGCTGAATCATCAGAGAATTTGCTGAGCACCTGTCAAGCCCCAGACCACGCACTTGGCATTGGGAGTAAACAAATGAATAAGACGTGGTCCCTCCGCTCAGAAGCTCCTGGTGGACAGAGTGTGAGGAGACTCGGAAACAAGTAGTCAGGAGGCTTTGCAGCAGCTCCACTGTGGAGCTGCAGGAGGATGCACACCCCCGCCCAGCCGGGGGAGGCGGGGAGACAGCGCAGCAATAATCCTGGCACTGGATCTTGGTGGAACTGATTAGCGATCTCTTGTTTTGTGATGTTAGCATCCATGGAGGACAACTGCCTACATCTATTAATCTGTTAGGTTTTGCAAAATGACAATGTCTTTTTTTTTTTAAAGGTTTATTTATTTGAAGGGGAAAGAGAGCACTTCCATGCACTGGTTCACTCCTCAAATGGCCTGAAAACCAGGGGCTGGGCCAGGCTGAAGCCAGGAGCCTGGAACTCCATCCAGGTCTCCCACATGGACGGCAGGGAATGTTTGGTCCATCTTCCTCTTTTTTTCCAGGCACATTAGCAGGGAGCTGGATCAGGGAAGCGGAGAAGCTGGGACTTGAACCTGTGCTCCTGTGTGGGCTGCCGGCACTGCAGCAGCAGCTGAACTCGCTGTGCCACGACGCCAGCCCCACAATACCAGTTGTTAGACAGAGGCTGTAATAAAATCCAGGAAGTCTCTCACTACGGGGAGAAGGAGTTTCTCAAGGAGGCCTTCTTTTTGTTTTTTTTAATAGATAAAATTGTATATATTGATCATGTGCAGTATAATGTTTTAAAATAAGTATACACTGTGGAGTGGCTGGATAGAGCTAATTAACCTATCCATTGCCTCCCATGGTCAATCATTTCTGCAGTGGAAACACTTAAAATCCACTCTCTCCGCAGTTTTCAAGAATATGATATGCTAATTGCAGTCACTGACCTGTGAGGACCTTCCCTCGAGAGGGGGGCAGGCTGTGCTGGCCAGGGATGGATGAGGGAGAAAGGGGCCAAAAGCAGGGAGAGGAGGCAGGGAAACACCGGTATGCCAGTGAGGCTGTCGTGGCCAAAGCATTCCTTAATGGGTTGAGATGAGATCCCCTCCCCTGGGGACCTGGTGCTTTCCACATCCAAGCCGGACATTGCTGGAAACGACACGTCAGAGCCGGCTGGGGGCTAACCATGGCCCTCGCAGGCTGCAGTGGCCGCAAGGAACCTGGCCATTTGCACTTCAGAGGGACGGCAGCAAAGAGGAAGGAAATGGCCGTAGTCTGCAAGCCTGGAGGAGTGGAGTATTCCACCAGCAGCCAGAAACAGTCACTTGGTCCTTTGAGTGCTTACCGTGTGCCAGGAACCAGGGTGGGCTGAGGGGTGGGCTCTGTCCTCACCTCTCGCATTCAGGTGGAGAAGGGGGCGTGCAGCCCTCCCTAGGAGCGCCGGATCCCAGCAGCTGCCCCGCTCCCTTGTTCTCGAGACCACGTAACAGCACCACCACCCCACCCCCTCGCGAGGCCAGGAAAATGCTGTCCACAGCAGTGTACGAGGTTTGTGTACGTTTCATGAGTGGGAATCAGGTGGCTCAGTCCCTGGGAACTTGGCCTCATTTTGTAGGCAGCAGGAAAGGTGCCTGTTCATTCATCCATGTATTTGATAGACACTAACTGAACACCTGTGCGAGGGGTAGGAGCCGAGCAGTGCTCAGAACCCAGAGGAGCAGGGCACGGCCCTGCCTCCAGGGCTCACCGTGGAAAGATTATTTGTTTTATTTGGAAGGCAGAGTTAACAGAGAGAGGGAGAGACAGAGAGCGAGAGGTCTTCCATCCGCTGGTTCTCTCCCCAAATGGCCTCAGAGGTCATAGCTGGACCAGGCCAAAGCCAGGAGCCAGGAGCTTCTTCTGTTGCCGGGTAATGGTTGGAGAAAAGAGGTGTAGTCAGCTCACAGTTCTGGAGATGGAAGAACATGGCCCTGGCATCTGCCTGACTGTGGGGCGGCCCCGTGGTGGATGGCGTCATGGAAGGGGCCCGAGCAGAAGGGAGGTCACGCGGAGAGGCAGCGCTGGGGGAGAAATAGGCAGGAAGTTCGTTTAGGCGGGCTAGAACCCTCCGACCCCTGCGATGGAACCCTGTCTCTTTAACTGTGGGCTTGATACGCCCTCCCCTTCCCAAGACGCACCTGTCGCATCCGAGACCACAGGCACCCCACGTGCATAGCCAATCCAGGGACCATCCCCTTCCTCATCAAAAGAGGTGGAAGGCGGGGGAGAGCTCCCTGTCCAGCACGGAGCTCGCGTGAGGTTCCGCTCTCGTTTTCTCTCTCCACGCCGGAACGCGCTCATTGTGCTGCTTCCGGCCGAAGACGGACCTCAGGCAGCCTTCTCCTGCTCTCCCACTCCTGGACAGGCCTTCCCAGTCAGAGGTGCATTTCCAGTGTCTCTTGTCTCTTGACAAGGGTTATTTATTTAAGATTTAAGGTTTATTCATTTATTTGAGAAGCAGAGTTACAAACAGAGAGAGGGAGAGACAGAAAGGTTTTCCATCCGTTGGTTCACACCCCAAATGGCTGCAACGGCCAGAGCTGCGCCAATCCAAAGCCAGGAGCCAGGAGCTTCTTCCAGGTCTCCCATGCGGGTGCAGGGGCCCAAGCCTTTGGGCCATCCTCCACTGCTTTCCCAGGCCATAAGCAGCTGGATCGGAAGAGGAGCAGCTGGGACTCAAACTGGTGCCCATGTGGGATGCCAGCGCTGCAGGCAGGGGCTTAGCCCACTATGCCACAACTCCAGCCCCTGCCTCTGGCTCCTGACTCCGGCTTGTAGCTAATGCAGACCCTGGGAGGCAGGGGTGTGGCTTAAGTAATTGGGTTCTCGCCACGTATGTGGGAAACTTGGATTGAGTTTGCAACTCCAGGCTTTGGCCTCGGTTCAACCCCAGTGTGAGCATTTGAGGAGTGAACCAGCAGATGGGAGTTCCCTCTTTTTTTTTTTTTTTTTAAGATTTATTTTATTTATTTGAAAGGCAGAGTTCCAGAGAGAGAGAGAGAGAGAGAGAGCTCTTCCATCTGTTGGTTCACTTCCCAAATGGCTGCAACAGCCAGGGCTGGGCCAGGCCAAAGCCAGGAGCTTCACCCAGGTCTCCCACGTGGGTGGCAGGGGCCTTAGCACTCGGGCCATCCTCTGATGCTTTCCCAGGCTCATCAGCAAGGTGCTGGATCAGAAGTAAAGCAGCAGGGACTGGAATTGGCGCTCATATGGGCTGCCAGAGTTGCAGGCAGCGGCCTAACCCACTACACTTCAGTACCATCCGCTTTTTTCTCTTTTAAGATCTGTTTATTTGAAGGGGACAGTCACACACACACACACACACACGCACGAGGGAGCACAGAGGGATATAAAGAGCCCTTCCATCAGCTGGTTCACTCCCCAAATAGCTACAACAGTCGGGGCTGGACAAGGCCAAACCCCAGAGCCCAAGTCTCTGCTGCTTTTTCTAGGCCCATTAACAGGAAGTTGGATCAGAAGTGGAGCATCTAGGACTTGAACCCGCACTCCGATGTGGGATGCAGGCGTCCTAAGCGACAGCTTAGGTGCTGGCCATGACACCGGCCCCAGGAATTCTCTTTCTCTCCCTGTCTCTGCCTCCCAAATAGATAAATGTGTGTACCTTAAGTGAGTGAACTCAGAGCACTGGCAGACACAGTGGGAGCGACACAGGAGCCTGCGTGACTGTGCGTGCCGCCTGTTCTTGAGGGATCTGTTCCTCATCAGAGTGCTGCCTCTTCATGCTAACGAGTCCACTTCTGTTGCTGCCTAGTTTTTCTTAGTCATTGTTATCTGTGATTCATCTCCTCATTATGCTCTGAGGCCATTAAAATGGAGACAGTGTCACTCAGAAGAACCTGAACACAGCAAGCCCCCTGGGGTCTCACTTGATGACCAAGGCTAACGATCAGAAAAGTCAAAAGTCCAGGCATTAGCGCAATAGGAAGACAAAGAGCTTGATTTAACTAATAAGCAGCTCAGTCCCTGCGGCTTCCAGCTGTATTCTCTCGACTTCGCTTTGAAGTGCTTATTTCAGAGGGCATGAAATTAGTCCGTGTTCGAATAAAGTTGACTTGTTTATGACGGGCGCTTGTGTGTGGTTTGTGGTGAGGACGGATCAGCTGGGAGAAGCAAGGATTCCTGGACTTAAGAAACCCTCCAACTGTCTTATTTTCCAAATTTCAAAGACTGCGTTTGTTTGTTTTTAATTTATTTTTGTTTGAAAGGCAGAACCGCACAGTGAGAGGAGGACAGAAAGACAGAGATCTTTTATCTACTGGCTCCCTCCCCAGATGCCTGTCAACAGCTGGAGCTGGGCCAAGCTGAGGCTGGGAGCCCAGAACCCAAACCGGGTCTCCCACCTGGGTGGCAGAGACCCAACCACCTGAGCGGCCAGCTGCCACCCCCGAGGCTGTGCATTCGTAGAGACTGGAATCAGAAGCAGAGCTGAGCCTCAAATCCAGGCACGCTGATACGGGACGTGGGCGTCCCTACCCAGTCTGAACTGCTAGGCCAAATGCCCACCCATCAGTGTCTCCCTTTCTTCAAAGGAATTGTTTAAAGATTTATTTATTTATTTGAAAGGCAGAGCTACAGAGAGAGAGAAAGAGAGGGAGGTCTGGCATCTGCTGGTTCACTCCCCAGGTAGCTGCAGCAGCCAGGGAGGCGGAGCGGCTGGTGTTTGAACCAGCGCCCATGTGGGATGCCAGCCTCTCAGGCGGCGGCTTGACCCACTACACAACCCCGGCCCCCTTCTAAGGCGTCTAAGAGTAGCCCTTGGCTTAAAAACCACTTAGCTCAGAACAGCAGGTTTCCTTTTTCACAGGTGATTTCAGCAGGGGGCCTGTCCCCCCGCGTGTCACCATGGCTCTCCCTGTGCTCTGCTGTCGCCGTGGGGCCTGCTCCTCTCAAGCCCGGGCTGTCTTCCCTGCCTTCCACTCAGGTCTCCTCCACAAAGTGGAAAAGGAGGTAAGTTATTTGCTTCCCAAGCCGATGTCTTTACTACATTTGCAAAATCGGGTCTCCGATGTGTGTCTCAGTGTGGCGAGAAGCCATGACTGACATAATATTGGATTTCTTTAAAGAGGGAGACTGACCTGTGGCCCCCAGCTGAGAGCTTCCTGGACAAATGTTGAAACAAGTTTGAATAAAAAATACTGCTATCATTGCGCACCCGTGTCACGTTTAAAAATGAAGACCTAGGGGCAGGCATTTGGCGTTGTGGTTAAGTTGCTGGGTGGGAGGCCTGCACTCCATATCGGGGTGCCTAGGCTCAATGCCCACACTCAGTTCCTGGTGCCAGCTTCCCACATGTGCAGACCCTGGGAGGCAGCAGTGATGGCCCAAGTAGTTGGGGAGACCTTGATTGAATTCCTGGCTGTGGCCTGGCCCAGTCCCGCCCATTGCAGACATTTGGAAAATGATCCAGCAGTTGGCCAGCGCTGTGGCTTAACAGGCTAATCCTCTGCCTTGCGGCACCGGCACACCGGTTCTAGTCCCAGCTGGGGCGCTGGATTCTGTCCCGGTTGCCCCTCTTCCGGTCCAGCTCTCTGCTGTGGCCCGGGAAGGCAGTGGAGGATGGCCCAAGTGCTTGGGCCCTGCACCCGCATGGGAGACCAGGAAAGGCACCTGGCTCCTGGCTTCGGATTGGCACGGTGCGCCGGCCGCAGCGGCCATTGGAGGGTGAACCAACGGCAAAAGGGAGGACCTTTCTCTCTGTCTCTCACTATCCACTCTGCCTGTCAAAAAAAAAAGAAAAAAAAAAAAAGAAAAAGAAAAGAAAATGAACCAGCAGCTAGGCACTGGCTGTCTCTCTCTCTGTCCCTTAAATTAAAAATAAAAATAGGGGCCAACTTTGTGGCACAGCGGGCTAGGCTGCTACTTGTGATGCCAGCATCCCATACCGGAGTGCCAATTCGAGTCCCAGCTCCTCTGCTTACTATCCAACTTCCTGCTAAGGTGCCCGGGCCCCTGCCACCCAAGTGGGAGACCTGGATGGAGCTCCTGGCTCCTGGCTTCAGCCTGGTCCAGACCAGGCTGTGGTGGCCATTTGGGGAATGAACCAGCAGATGAAGTTCTCTCTCTCTCTGACAGTCTGCCTTTAAAATAAATGAATATTTAGGCAACAGATAAAAATGAAGACCTAGTTTGTTGCACTCTAATACGATGGCATCTGGGCCCCTCTCTGGTGGATGGGGTGGATTCCTTATTTTGAAATGTCATTATGGTCCTGTGACCGCGGTAAGTTCGGACATTCCTCTTTGACCTGGTTGGCCACCATGGGGTGGGACTGTAAGGTCAGCAGTGCCAGGCTTGGAGAGAGATCCTGTCCCATCCTCACCGGAAGCCTCAGGCCCAGGGCCTTCTCGTGGCCTGGGCAGCCTTGGTGGCACAGATGGACAAAGCATGGCCGAGAAGGAAACCAGAGAGAGGACGGGAGAGGGAGCCAGTGAGGGGAAGGAAGAAGGAGGAGCCCAACCCCGCGAACCTTAGGGAGGAAGAAGTGAAGTCTCCCGGGGCCCCCGGCGGAGGGGAGACCCCAGCTTGCCGGCAGCGCTGCTGGAGAAGCCGCGAGTGCAGGATTCTAGAACGTCTGCTCATGAGGTCGTAACGGTTTGAGGAAGGGTTCGTGTGGGGGCGATGAACGCTCCGTCTGGCATTTTCTCCTGCTTTTGCTTTCTGCTTGGGCAGAGTGACTTCATAGACAGGGGGAGTCACCGTTTCTTGGAAGGCTAAGCCTCAAGCGAACGTAAGTACTTAGCTGTTCCTCTCTCCCTGCCCTGGCCTGCAGACTGCCTGGTGCCCTGGGTAGAAGGCAGGCAGAGGGTAGCAGGCAGGACTGGGTTAGGCTGCACAGAGGAAACCCAAGCAGGGTGGCATGACAGAGAGGGGGCTGTGTTTCTCATGTCCCAGCTCTGGGGGCGGTGAGTCCACAGCTGACCCTGTCCTCTCTGACCGCCTTAGCACAAGCGTCTGTGCACACGGTCCTGCCGGGATGGGTTAGGGCAAAAAGGTACAAGAACGTGCTGGCTGCATTTACCCCTTTTCCAGAAGATTCTCACCTCCTTCTTCAGCGTCGTCACGTGGCCGTCCCAGAGGGCAAGGGAGCTGCTGCCCTGAACCAAATCGTGTCGTTAAAGGAGGGGAGGGGGCAGATGGAAACAGGCAGTGGCGGTGCCGGCCACTCCGAGAGGCATGGAGCGTAGCCATGGGAACACAGACCTCTCTGCGCAGTTTTCTGTGAATTCTCAGCCACTTTAACTTCAAATGTTGCTCTCGCCCATTCTCTTCGCTTTAGCAGATAAACACTAGACCTCCCCACTCTGCAGCTTGCTCTCTGATGTTTTCCGCTCCGCGCCCCGCTTTGATGAACACTCCGAAATGTCCGCAGACCTACCTCCGATTCACCCATTTCCTATCCACAATATGGTTTTATTTTTAAGATGTAGTCATTTTTTTTAACTACATGGTCATTTTTTTTTTTTTTGTCTTGCCCATCTTTATTCTAGTTTTCAGAATATAAGGTTAGGGCCCAGCGAGTCACTCTGCCCTTTCAAATCAATCGATCGGTCTTCGCTTTGCTGACAGCTTTGGTATCTGACGGCCTGCATTTGGATCTCGGCTCTGCCTCTCATGAGCAGGACAGCCCTGGCTCACTGTTCAACCTTCCAGGGCCACCCCGTCGTCAGCTCTAAGCTGGGACGAGTGCTAGCTCCTGTGTCATGAGATTGTTCTGAGGATTAGGAGGTCCTATAAATACGGCACTGCAGCGCTGCTGGCGCCCGAGCAGTACACAGTGCGCTCTCAACTTTCACCCTCCTGCGCTCTGTGCGTTTCACTTGCTCATTTACTGCCCCGCTCTCTGCAGAGCAGGGATTCTTTTTTTTTTTATCTGTTTTGTGCTTCTGTCCCCTCCTCACCTACAGCAGGGCCTGGTGCAGAGCAACGCCGAGGAATTCACTGAGCGCATGAATGAGCACATGGGGCTCTCCACTGACTGTTGGACTGTGCACACAGCTCTGCCTTGGGAATTTGTTTTAAAGATTTATTTATTTATCTGAAAAGCAGAGTTACAGAGAGGCAAAGAGAGAGAGAGAGAGGTCTTCCATCTGCTGGTTCACTCCCCAGATGGCTGCAACGGCCGGAGCTGGGCTGATCCAAAGCCAGGAGCCAGGAGCTTCTTTCGGGTCTCCCATGCGGGTGCAGGGGCCCAAGGACTGGGCCATCTTCTACTGCTTTCCCAGGCTATAGCTGAGAGCTGGATCAGAAGTGGAGCAGCTGGGGCTAGAACCGGCACCCAAATAGGATGCCGGCGCTGCAGGCAGCAGCTCTACCTGCTACGCCACAGCGCCGGCCCCTGCCTTAGAAATAAAGCACACACAAGGCCATTCAGTGACTCACTGCCCATCACTCAGATAAGTTAGAAATGACCAAAAAGTCCTCCTTACAGCATACATCCAACCTTTAAGAACACTTCTCTGTCAGGGCAGGCTTGACCTAGCAGTAGAGATTGGACTGAGTACCTGGGTTCGGTTCCCAGCTCTGGCCCCGACTCTAACTTCCCACTGACGCAGGCCCTGGCAGGCAGTGGTGGCCCTGCTGCCCACGTGGGAGACCTGGGTTCGGTTCCCAGCTCTGGCCTCACCCCCAGCCTCCCTGGCAGTTGTGGGTGTTTGGTGAGTAGATGTCTTTCTCTCTTTCCCTCTCTCTGTGTCTGCTTCTCAGATAAGTTCATAATTTTTAAAAGTAAAACACTTCTCGGTAACTCACGGGCCAGAGGAAGAATCGTGGTGCAGGTCTGCGTTGTTTAGAACTAAATGGTGATGTGCTTGTCTCAGATAATACTTGTGGGATGTCACGGAGTCTCAGCTCCAGGGAGAGCGATGGCCTCCAAGGCTTTCAGCACAGAGAAACTCCAATCTGGGAAACTCATGGAGCGCCTGGCCCTGGGCAGGGAGGCGGGACTGGCCAGAGGCTGCTGCTCGGCTGCACCTGGTGGGGGTCCCAACATCCTTGGTGAGTCACAGGCTGGGCTACACGGACCCCTTGCTCTAGCCGGGGCTTCCTGTGGGTCCACTTGGGTTTCCTGTTCCCCACCTGTCTCCCCGCAACAGCCTCTTCCTGAGCGCCTCTCACTGGACCCCAGTTCAATGATAAACTGCGTTCTCCCTGAGACCAGACCCCTGTCACGCACAGGCAGGCCCCAGCCTCTCGCCGTCGCCCTCGGCCCACGGCGTCCCCACCGGTCCTTTACCGGAAGGAGCTCACTGACCGGAGGGAGCGGCCCCGCTGGCCCTGCAGGGTTCTGATGCCCGCACTCAAGGCGCCATAGCTCCCCAAGGCATAACCCTTGCTGGCCGGTCCTGTCCAGAGGGGTTTGTGGGCATTCCAGGCCGGGGGCAGAAGGTGACTGCCGCTCACATGCAGCCCCAGACCAACCCGAGCCACCCGGCCATCACACCTTCCCTAAGTGCACAGCATCACCGACCAAGCAAAGGAAGGCCACGAGCGCCGCAGACCAGCCGGGAACGTGGACACGAGCTGACCACACAGCCCCGACCTCAGTCATAGGAATGAGAACCTTCTCCTCTAACCCCTCGGGAGCCCGGGAAGTAAGCAGTGGCTGCCCGGCTCCTTGCTCTGCGCTGTGCCAGGCACATCTCCCGGCTATACCACCCCCTGTCAGTGGCTGGCTTTCTGCACCGCGAGCGAGCAGACCCAGGTTTGGGGGTTCTGTAACATCCTCGCTGTCTTCATTGTTCCCCAAGGACCCCACTTCCTGCAGCCCCCACAGAAAGCTATTTCTCATTATCCCCCGCCGTGGGACCTAGGGCTCTGGTGTGTGCACCCTCCCTCTCCAACACCTCCCACCACCACTTACCCAGGCCCCTCAATCCACCCCCTGCACAGCTCCCTCCCCGTCACTTGGGTCTCTACCCTGCTTCATCCTGGTTATTGCAACAGCCTCCTCATGGCTGCTCTGCCTCTGCTCTCCCCTCGCAGCCATACCCAGAGGGACCTTTTTTAAATTATTTATTTGAAAGGTAGAGTGACAGAGAGAGGGAGGGATGTCTTCCATCCTGTGGTTTGCTCCCCAAATGGCTGCAGCAGCCAGAGCTGGGCCGTTCTGAAGCCAGCAGCATCCATATGGGAAGCTTAGCCTACTACGCCACAGCGCCAGCTCCCCCACCAGCTGTCTTACATCCGCTGGGAGGCTTCCTCCAACTTCCCTGGGGCAGTGAGCTGCTGTCTCCCGGCTGCGTCTCTAGGGCACAGAGCAAGGCGTGGTGGTGCCACCTGCCAAGTCCCTGGTGCACTGCCAACTCTTAGAACTGCAGAGGTCCTGCTGTTCAAAGTGCGGGGACTGTGGACAGACGACAGCCTCCACAGCGCACCTGGGTCTTCAGGAATTGCGCAGTCTTGGGGTTCCCCCCACACCCCGAACTGCATGTGACAAGTTCCTAGGTGATTCATTTGCACCTGCAAACTTGGGCTGATGGAAGGGTGAGGGAGAAGAGCTTTCAAGGTTCAGGTTGGGCTTCTCCTTTGCTTTGGTGAGCGTGGGGTGGGGGCGGGGCGAGGACAGGGCCTGCTGGAATGACCAGCACGCATCCTAGAGTGAATCAAATCAATGCAAGCTTTGCAATTTGGATCCGGAAGAGCACGGATCACTCTGGAAACGGCTGACAATTTCGGATTGCTGCTGTGCCGCCGTGAATAAGGCAGGCGGATGCCAGTATTAATATGTCAGCAGAAGGACCCGGCACAGCCTCAATTAGGAGAGAGGCTGAGCGCGCTCCCGTTTGCTCGGGTGGGCACGAAGGGGGAGTGCAGCAGCGGGAGGGGAGAGGAAAGGAGACCCCGTGGCCTGGCAACCCGAGGGGCTGTGTGCACGTGGCACTCACCCAGCTTGTCCCACCCCTGCTGAACAATGGGCCCTTAAGCTTCACTTTCTGAAAGGCTCAAGTAAGCTTGTATGGATGCAAGATGGATCTGCAGGGCAGATCTGAGCTGGCTCCCGGAGCCAGGAGCGGTGAGGATAGCCGGGCCGGTGCATTCGGAAAAGAGTGCAGATTGGTGCCTCCTCTAATAGGGCCCCAACAGGGAAGGGAAAGAGGAGACAGAATACGAACTCGCAGCCGGACCGAATTTATTCAGAAAATATAAACTCGCAGAGGTCGACCACCTGCCACCATGCTCACAGACGGCACACGTGGCAGAGGCCGCGACCCCTGCAGGCTGGGACCTTGTATCCCTTAGGTGGGCTAGGGTGGGGGTGGGGCAGTAGGTGGAGGTGAGCTCTCCATCCTGGTTCTCCAGGTCTGGCCCACTGGCTTCCGAACCTGGGGAAGAATGCAGGGGGTGAGCCGGGGTAACAAGAACCTAAAATGGCTGAGACTCACATCCCTGTTCCACCAGGGTGCCCAGGAGAGTGTGGCTAAGGGGGGTGCTGGGCTGAGGTCTGCGTCCGCGGCCAGAAGTGCAGGGATGTGGTCCCACTGGTTCCTGGCGTTCTCGTTGCCGTACATGAAGTCGCTGGAGCAGAGAGGTGGCATGGCTTGCATCCCCCAGCTAGCAAATGGCAGCAGTGGTGTTACGGGCTGAATGATGTCCCCTCCAAAAAGATATGTTGGAGTCCTAACCCCCGATGCCATAGAACATAGCCTGATTTGGAAATAGGATCATTCACTGCGGATGAGTGAGGGGCCCTTCAATACGGCTGGTGTCCTTATAAGAAGGGAAGGAAGACACAGGAGGAGAGGGTGTGTGACAGTGGGGTGGGGGCTGGAGGGGTGTGTCTATCAGCCCGAGAGCCAGGACCGCTCACCAACACCAGGAGCTGGAAGATCCAAAGAACTGTGCTTCCCACGCATTTCCGCACAGCCCTGCCAACAGCTTGATTTTGGACTTCTGCCTCTGGAACTGGGGGGTGATTCTTTTTTAAGATTGATTGATTGATTTGAAAGCCAGAGTGACAGAGAGAAAGAGATCTATGGGGCTGGCGCTGTGGCCTAAGTAGGCTAAGCCTTCGCCTGCTGCGCCAGCATTCCATCTAGGCACCGGCATCCCATACGGGTACCGGTTCATGTCCTCCTCCAATCCAGCTCTCTGCTGTGGCCTGGGAAAGCAGTGGAAGATGGACTAAGTGCTTGGGCTCCTGCACCCATGTGAGAGACCTGGAGGAACCTCCTGGCTCCTGGCTTCAGATCAGCCCAGCTCCAGCCTTTGCGGCCATCTGGGGAATGAACCAGTGGGTGGAAGACCTTTCTCTGTCTCTCCCTCTCTCTGTAACTCTACCTCTCAAATAAAATCTTTACAAAAGAGAGAGCTCTTCCATCTTCTGGTTCACTCTACAAATGCCATAACAGCCAGGTGGGGCTGGGCCAGGCTGAAGCCAGGAGCTTAGAACTCCATTCAGCTCTCCCACGTGGGTGCAGGGGCCCAAGCACTTGGGCCATCTTCCACTACTTTCCCAGATGCATTCGCAGGGAGCTGGATTGGAAGTGGAGCAGCCAGGACTTGAACTGGCCCTCATGTGAGATGCCAGCCGTTTAACCAGATGCACCACAACCCGACCCTTATTTCTATTTGAGGCACTTTGGTATGACATGGACAGAGCCATGTGGCGTTCTTGGGCCAATGGTGTCCACACGCCTGGTGGCAGCCCCCCCGCCATGGATCTCTTCCCTGCTCCCAGTGATGGGGAAGCAGGAACACCGCTCCGAGAGCCTCCACAGGGGCCCAGCTCCTGTGTGGAGGGAGACTTCGAGCGCCGGGATTGCATAAAGATGAGGGGGTCCCGGAGAAGCGGGCGATTATTGAGGGAAGGCTCGCAGGAGAAACAGGTAAGGGCAAGATGCTGGGAAAGACTGGGTGTCAGGAGAAGGCGGACTGGGCTCCCCAAGACGCAGGGCTGAGCTGTCTTCCTCCTTCACCCTCGCAGTCCCTGGGCCAGGGGTGAGCCTTTAGAGGAAGGAGGGTTCAGGCGTGAGCTGTTGGCAGCCGACACCTGCAGCAGCTCCCAGCCTGGCAGGGCACCCTCAGCACCTGCTCATGGAACCCCGGCTCTGTGCCCCCTGGCCATGCCACCTGAGACACCAAATAGAGCCCAGGCTGTACCTTGTCCCCAGAACGTGTGTTTGCACAGTGATGGTGGGAGATGGGGAGGCGGGAGTGGAAAGACAGAGCTAAGCAGATGGCGGATAACCAGGTCCCTTCGTAAGCGACGCTGGCGGAAGCGCAGGGGGACGAGGTACTGGCTGTCTCCCTCATTGCTTAATGATGAGTGTTCCAGGAACTACACAGAGCCTTTGCCTTCCTCCTCCTCCGGCACTCATTAGCTAAACGGAAGTTTGACTAAACCTCCACATTGCTTAAAAAAAAAATCAAGATTCAGTTCAATTTGTGCAGGTTTTCTTAATAAGCCACTAGGGTCCAGAGGTGTCTGGAGTTCATTGTCAGCTCCTTGGAATGACGCCGCGCCCTCCTGCCTCCCCATCCCTATGCCTCACAAACCAAACCAAACCAGTGCAGCCTTCCTTGGCTGCACTGCCAAGGGTAAAACCAAGGGCAGTAGCCCCTCCTTCCTTGGAGCTGGTGTGATGGGTGCAGTGGGAGAATGGAGAGGAGAGATCCGCCCCCACCAGCATGGGGCATCCCCTGGGGAGACTGGTCTTCAGGACGGTGGCCCTTGTCCCTCTGAGCAGGTGGCTCACTCTGCTGTCCCACCGTGGACTTTCTTCAGGGCTCATCTGGGACCCTTTGTCCTCGCTTGTCTGTCCGCTCACGCCCGTTTTTATCTGCTGCCTTCGAGATCTGGGGATCCAGCCAGCTTCTGCTGTCATCGTGGCCTGCAAAGGGAGGCGAGGACGGGCTGGCCTGCCACGACAGGCTGGCAGGGCTGCCACTCACACAGCCCGCCACCAATGCCCTGTGCAGCTTCCCCGCCCCCACCCCAATCCCAGGCCCAGGCTTTTGCCCCTGCAGGCCCCCTGTGGGAAACCTGCCCTTCTCCTGCTCACCAGTGCACCAAGGTGCTGGCACCAACAGAAACTGCAGTCCCTCCTCCTGGGGGATTTCATTCCTTTCCCGCGTGGGAGCACTGAACTGAGAAATAAAGCCCTTGGTGGGAGGGTCTCAGCGCGGGCAGCAGACGGCAGGCTGGTGGCGAGTACAGGCTTGCCTGGAGTGCCATGTTTACCCCAGGGACTGGGCCGGGGCAGTGCAGGGTGTGGGTGCAAACAGGGAGCCAGAGAACTGGCCACGTTTCACTCATGTCTCAAGCGGGCGCTCAGCTTGTGAGCTGGCTACGCCCACTCGTGTGTGTGTGTGTGTGTGTGCTCTGTGTTGAGAGGTGTGTAGTGTTGTGTGACATGTGGGCAGGGTGTAGTGAGAGGGTGAGATATGTCTGCAACAAGTGTGTACCTCTGTGTGTTGTGTGTGTATTTGTGAGTGTGCTTGCACTGTGGCGTGCAGGGGGTGTGTGTGCAGGTGCGTGTGCTGGTACAGGGGTGGGGGAGAGGGGAAGGAGGACGTTCTGTGGTATTCGGACTGGCTTAGGACATTCGCCTTTGCCTGCGGCTTGCCAGGGAACGGTCCCTCAGCACAGATGCGGGCACGTCCAACAAATTTGAACTTGATGGACAGTTTCTTCATAATGCACATTTTCCATGGACTTTTTGAAGGACCCACCTGCACTGTATGCATGGATTTCCAAATGTTTGCACCAAAATAGAATTATCTTTTTTTTTTTTTTTTTTTTTTTGGACAGGCAGAGTAGACAGAGAGAGAGACAGAGAGAGAAAGTTCTTCCTTTTCCATTGGTTCACTCCCCAAATGGCCGCTACGGCCGGCACACTGCGCCAATCCAAAGCCAGGAGCCAGGTGCTTATCCTGGTCTCCCATGGGGTGCAGGGCCCAAGCACTTGGGCCATCCTCCACTGCACTCCCGGGCCATAGCAGAGAGCTGGCCTGGAAGAGGAGCAGCCGGGACAGAACCGGCACCCCAACCGGGACTAGAACCCAGGGTGCCGGTGCCGCAGGTGGAAGATTAGCCTAGTGAGCTGCGGCACCGGCAGAATTATCTTTTAACTCCATTTTTCATAACTTTTTTTGAATTGCCTTTGTGTTTGTTGGTTCTCTGTCCAGATCAAAGCCGTTTAAAGAGCTGTGCAGGGGCAGGCGTTGTGGCAAAGTGGGCTAAGCAGCCCCTGGGGACTGAGTCCTGGCGACTCCACTTACAATCCAGCTTCCCGCTAATGCACGCCCGGGGA
The DNA here is from genome assembly GCF_033115175.1 of Lepus europaeus. NCBI lineage: Eukaryota > Metazoa > Chordata > Mammalia > Lagomorpha > Leporidae > Lepus > Lepus europaeus. The sequence goes on from NC_084836.1 coordinate 6,997,382, forward strand.
CGCAGCAGGGATGCTCAGAGTGACTCAGTTACTTGAGTCTCTGTCACCCACGTAGGAGACCCGGATGCAGTTCCAGGCTCCTGGCTTCCGTCTGGCCCAGGCTGACTGCTGAGTCCGTTTGGGGGGTGAACCAGGGGATGGAAGATCCATGCCCCACCCCCCAGCCCCGTGTCACTCTGCCTTTCAAATAAATAAACCTAAAAGAAAAAGTTGTGCAAGGGTATTTGATGCATAGAACTCACATCTCCCAGACCCCATCTGGTCTGGATGCAGACCAGAGATAAATAGGGATTTTTATTGTTTTTTTTTTTCCAAGTCTGGTGAACTATATGTAACATAAAATGCACCATCTGCATCATTTTCAAACACCTGGCCCTGTGGCATAAACGTGGATTCACAGTGTTGTTGGACCACCAGCACCATCCGTCTCCAGAACTTTTCATCGTCCCAAACTCCGTCCCCACCGAACAATAATTTCCCGCTGCCTCCTGCACTCAGCAGCTTGTGCACACACTGCTGTCTCTCTGGAGCTCCTGGCGTGGGTGGAATCGCACCAGCTCCAGCACCAGCACCGTCCTTATGTGGCCGGCTCCTGTCCCCCAGGGCGCAGCAGCAGGTGTGCAGGGCTGGTAGTAGTCCGCTGTGTGCATGACCGCATTCGGAGATGGGACCCTTGAGTCGCACCCACCTTTCAGCCAGTGCGAATGATGCCGCTGGGAGCGAGCGCCTCCTCAAGCCCCTGCTCACGGACACGGAGTCGCTGCATCATATGGCGATTCTATTTTCAATTTCTGAGAAACCATCAAACTGTTTTCCTCAGCGGCTGCACCATTTTACGTTGCACCAGGATTCCAATTTCGCCACATCCTCCTCAACACTTGTGCTTTTCTTTTTATCATAGCAACCCTAGTGGGTGTGAAGTGCTATCTCATTGTGGCTTTGATTCCATTAGTAGGGTTGCCTGTCTTTGCCTGAGCCTGTTGGCCGTTTCTAGACCTTTAGAGAAACATCTGTTCAAGTTGTTCACCCAGTTTTTAATCTGGGTTCTCGTTTTGTCATTCTTGAGCCGTAGGAATTCCTTGTGTAGTTTGGATATTAACCCCTTGTCAGATATGTGATTTCCAGGTACCTTCTCCCGCCCCACGGGCTACCTTTTGACTCTGTTGACTGTGTTTTTTCAAGGTTGTATTTATTTATTTGAAAGAGTGATAGAGGGAGAAGCAGAGGAGAGAGAAGTCTTCCATCCACTGGTTCACTCCCCAGATGGCTGCAACAGCCAGGGCTGGGCCAGGCAGGACCGGAGCCAGGAGCTCCCTCCAGCTCTCCCAAGTGGGAGACAGGGGCCCAAATACTTGGACCAAGAAGTGATGGATGTGAATCAGCCATGGAGGTCTTCTGCCCCCTGGATGGATGGGCGTCACAAAGGAGTCAGGGCCTTCCTCCCTCCCCCCCCACTTCCCCAGACGACCTACAGGTCGTCTCTTCGCTCGGTTGTGAGAGTGTCCAGTTTCAGCGCCTTGTGCTTAGCCCCTGTGGGACTGTTTGCTGTGTTGTCCATGGGTGAGTAATTTGAATATGCAGTGTGCTTCCACGGCACAAAATCCACAAGGTACAAAAGCAGAACGTCAGCCTCCTCCCACCACCGCTTCCACCCAGCCACTCCCCAGAAGTAAGCAGGTCCTTGTGACTTCTTCCAGAAATGACCGAGAGTATCTATATGCATTTAAATACTCATTCTTGAAAAAAATGATGTATTTATTTGTTTGAAAGGTAGAGGCAGAGAGAAAGAGAGAGAGAAGTCTTCCATCCACTGGTTCACTCCCCAAACAGTTGTCACGGCCAGAGCTGAGTTGATCCGAAGCCAGCAGCCAGGAACTTCTTCCGGGTCTCCTACGAGGGTGCAGGGGCCCAAGGACTTGGGCCATTTTCTACTGTTTTCCCAAGGCATAGCAGAGAGCTGGATTGGAAATGGAGCAGCCGGGTCTCAAACCGGTGCCCTTATGGGATGCTGGTGCCTCAGGCCAGGGTGTTAACCCACTGAGCCACAGCGCTGGCCCCAACTTTTCTTTCTTCTTAACAGCTGCGTACTATTCCATTGATGTTTGGTGAGCATTCCAGCTACTTCCAGTTTCTCCATTACAATACCGTAGAATGAACATTAGGATTGTTCTTTTTTAATTTTTATTCACTTGCTTGTGAGGCAGAGAGAGCGAGCTTCCATCTGCTGGTTCACTCCCCAAGTGTGAAGTGTACATGACGGCTGGGTCTGGGCCAGGTGGAAGCCGGGAGCCAGGCTCCTCATCTAGGTTTCCCGTGTGGGCAGTAGGGACACAACCGCTTCATCCAACATCTGCCGCCTCCCGCAGTCTGCACTGGCAGGAAGTTGGGAACAGAGCTGGAGCTGGGGACAAATCTGCGATTTGGGATACTGGCATCCTGACAGGTGCCTGGGCCTAAGCCCCGCCCCCAGGGTTATTCCTGGGTGACTGTCCAGCTCCACAGCCCACGCTGAGACACCCTCCTGAGAGGAGGTGTTGCCTCTGTCGTCAGGGGACCACCAAGGGCGCCCAGCACGCACTGCCTTGGTGGGCCCTGGAGGGGGTTCCGCCCAAGCTCCCGTTCCGCGGTGAGGCAGGGCTTCCCTGGAGGCTGGGCTCTGCGATCCCTGCACTGGATGACCGTGCCCTCTTTGCTCTGGCCACTGGGGCTCTCAGAGTCCGGCTTATGGGCCACGTCTGCAGCTGTGCAGGGCGGTTTATCACAGCTCAGGAAGGCTGCTCTCACTGCTGCTGCTAGCATTCCTGTCCCCTTATTTTCATTTCGCTTCAGGTCTCAACTCTGCTTTATTCCCGGCCACTGCATACCTTCAGGTTCTTTGTGTGAGAAGTGGGTACACACACACACACACACACTGAATATGAGTGTGAATAGAATACCCAGAGGCCAATCAATCCGGCTTGGCCCTGTGCTGCCCAGGGACCCACGGCATGGGCCTCCCCACCCCCAGAGCCCCTGCGGGCTCCCCTGCCCCTTCTCCAGGCCGGCCCTGTGACCCAGCATCCTCACTTTCTGGTCACTCCTGAGAATCCCAGTCCATCCTAGAGCTTCCATGCCCTCCTGTCCTTAGACCAAGGCTCAGGAGACTCCCACACTCTGTAAAGCTTCGCCCTGAACAGGTGCAGCGGGCGGGGCTGGGAGGTGGGAGAATTCCTGCAGCGGCACCTGCCCAGCCTTGGGGACAGCTCCGGGTCCTGTCCCTGCAGCCGCCCGCTCACAGTCATCCCGCGTGTGCCCACTGGCTTCATCCCACCCACCAGTGTTCTTTCGTCTCAGTGTGAGAAAGCAATTTGCATTCAGCCAGCAGGATTAAGTAAGATAGATGGAGGCAGCCTGCTTTCTCACCGCATAAACCTCTCATCTTGTGGAGGCTGCTGTGCCGAAGGCGGGTGGAATGGTTTTGCGTGTGTGTCCCCTGCAGGCTGCGTTTCAGATTCGTGGTTCGTGTGCCTTAGAGATGTGGGTGAGCAGACAGCTGGGAGTGCTGAACACCAAACACACTTGATCCCTGCCTGGTGCGGCTTCCAGCTCCTGCTGGGGTCTGCCCTATAAAGTGACAGGGAGGGAGGGGCCAGTTCTGTTTGCAGTCCCTGGGGTGCCCCCCTCCCCCCGCTTCAGCCTGAGCCCTGCTGTGGGACTGGGATGCCCAGCTCTGCAGAGCATCAGGAGCCCTACTCCCTCCTGGGCTTCTCCCTGGGGAAGGAAAGCTATAGGAGAGGAGAAGCAGAGTGAGGTTCTTTCCCAGGGCGAGTGAGACCTTTCCAATCCTTAGCATCTTAACATGGAAAATGGCCATTTAAGATTACTGGGCTCCGGGGTGGTGCTGTGGTGTAGCAAGGTAAGCTGCCATCTGCAGCCGTCCCGGCTGATCTACTTCCGATCCAGCTCCCTGCTAATGCGCCTGGGAAAGCAATGGAAGATAGCCCAAGTCCTTGGGCCCCTGTACCCATGTGGAAGACCCGGCTGAAGTTCTAGGCCTCTGGCTTCAGCCTGGCCCAGGTCTGGCATTTGGGGAGTGAACCAACAGATGGAAGATTCTCTCTGTCTCTCTCTGTAACTTTGGCTTTCAAACAAGTAAATCTTAAAAAAAAAAAAAAAAAAAGAAAGGGAAAAGAAAAGAAAAGAAAAAGCAGCCTAATAGCAGTAGCGGGTGCTTTAATGGCTCCTGCTCCTACATGCCAGTCAACAGTCTAGGTGCTGGACATACCGTAACCCACTGAGCCCTTACAACACCCTCCGAGCGTACTACCCCCATTTATCAGAGAACACTGACACTCAGAGAATGTAGGTCATTCGCTCAAGTTCACTTGGCTGGTGAGTAGCAGAGCTGGGATTCGAACCCAAGGAATCAGGTCCAAATCTGTGCCCTGAAGCAGAGGGGTGCAGGACACCCACGGTGCCTGGTGCTCACAGGTGAATCTGGGTCGCTGGTGCCCAAGCCCCCTCCTGGCTGGACCTGGGAGGGCAGCTGCACCAAGCCTGATTCTCACGCCCGGGCCTGGGGCCCCCAGGGCCTGGGCTCCCGTGCTCTGTGTATGTGCTGTCTCCCCGGAAGGCCTACCTGATTGCAGCCGTCACGTGGTTCTGGATGCAGGATAGATGCCTGCTGCGAACCAAGAAGATGCTGCTGCTTCTAGCACCGGAGCCACGCCTGATGCTCCCCCAAGAAGTGCTGACCCTCTCGCTGGGTGACCAGCTCCTCCTCCGGGGGGCCCGGGCTGGAGACATCGCTTCCTACTCTGCTGTTTTCTACTTTCTGTCTCAACTTGAGGTGTCTTGGAGTTCACTGATATTCAACAAAGGTGTCAGGAACACAATGGAAGGACAGCCTCTTCAATAGGTGGCGCTGGGAAAGTGGATAACCATGTTCAGAGAAGAGAAATCGGACCATGCACAAAATTCCATTCAAAATAAAGACCTAGATGTCAAATAAACAGTCTTCTTGCCATTTGTCTGGGCAAAGAATTTTTCTGGATCCGACCCCACACGCACAAGGAAAAATAGACAAATAAGATTGCATCACGCTAAAAATCCTCTGAATAGCAAAGGAAGCCATCAGCGGAGTGGAGACAGCCATGGGATGGGAGAAAATCCCTGGAAACCACATGTCTGATGAGAGGTTAGTATCCAAAATACGTTAAAGACTCAAACAGCTCGATAGCAAGGAAATAAGCCAGCTGAGGAGCAAGAGGGAGGCATTTGGCCTAGAGGTTAAGATCTGCTCACGCAGACCCTGGAAGGCCGCAGGTTCCCGACACCCACATGGGAGACCCGGATGGAAGCCCCAGCCCCTGGCTTCAGCCTGGCCCGCCCCTGGCTGTTGCCAGCATTTCAGGACTGAACCAGCAGATGGGAGTTTTCTGTTTCTGTCTCCACGCCTATCAAATAAATAAATAAAATGTTAAGATATTAAAAACGGGCCAAGGGCCTGCTAGCTCTTTCTGAAAACAAGACATACAAATGGCTAACAAGCAAATAGAAACTGCTCAGCTGGCTAGTGATCAGGAAAAGTGTCAATCAAAACCATAACGAGCAGTCAATCATACGTGCTAGGATGGCTGTCATCCGAAAAACAGAAGATAACAAACGTGGATGTGGAGACAAGCAACCCTTGAACACTGCTATTAGGAGTGTAATTTGGACCAACGGGTTAGAAAGCAGTGTGGAGGCCGGCGCCATGGCTTAACAGGCTAATCCTCTGCCTTGCGGCGCCAGCACACTGGGTTCTAGTCCCAGCTGGGGCGCCGGATTCTGTCCCGGTTGCCCCTCTTCCAGGCCAGCTCTCTGCTGTGGCCCGGGAAGGCAGTGGAGGATGGCCCAAGTCCTTGGGCCCTGCACCCCATGGGAGACCAGGAGAAGCACCTGGCTCCTGGCTTCGGATCAGCGAGATGCGCCGGCCGCAGTGGCCATTGGAGGGTGAACCAACGGCAAAAAGGAAGACCTTCCTCTCTGTCTCTCTCTCACTATCCACTCTGCCTGTCAAAAAAAAAAAAAAAAAAAAAAAAAAAAAAAGCAGTGTGGAGTGTCCCGATGCACCGGGCTAAGCAGCTGCTTGGGACACCAAACTGGCCACATTTTGGGGTAGCCAGTGGGAGTCCTAGCTGCTCGGCATCAAGTGCTTGGGCCTGTGCCACCCACGCGGGAGATCTGAATGAAGTTCTGGCCTGGCCCTCGCTGTTGCAGGCATTTGGGGATGGAGCCAGTGACTGGAAGATGTATCAATCTCTCTCGCCCCCTCTCTCTCTGCTCTTTCAAGTAGATGAAAATAAAACAAAAATGCTTTAAAAAATGGAACTATCTTGTAGTTCAGCAATCCCACTTCCAGGTACATAAATCCGAAAGAAATGAAATCATTATCCCAAGGGGATGTCGGCAGGCTCATGCTCACAAGAGCCAGCATAGGAAATCGGCCTAACTGGCCGCAGGCGAATGGGTAAAGGAAAGGTGGGAGATAGAGAACTAGTGGAACATCACTGTCTTCAAAAAGAAGGAAATGGAGTCACTTGTGACAACATAGATAAGCCCGGAAACGTTCTCCTGAGTGACATAAGCTGGCCTAGGAATCTAAAAATGCTGAGCTGGCAGCAGCAGGTGGTTGCCGGGGCTGGGGGAGGGGGCATGCAGGAGTTGGTGAAAGGGTGGAAGTTTGGGTTCTGTAGGTTGAGTGAGATCTGGAGCCGAGCTGTGCGGCACGCACCTGAGACCAGCTAAGGCAGCGCGTCCTCGTGTTTCCATCACATACAGAAAAGACGGTAACTGGCCGGCGCCGCGGCTCACTAGGCTAATCCTCTTCCTGCGGTGCCGGCACACCGGGTTCTAGTCCTGGTCGGGGCGCCGGATTCTGTCCCGGTTGCCACTCTTCCAGGCCAGCTCTCTGCTATGGCCAGGGAGTGCAGTGGAGGATGGCCCAAGTGCTTGGGCCCTGCACCTGCATGGGAGACCAGGAGAAGCACCTGGCTCCTGGCTTCGGATCGGTGCAGCGCCGGCCGTAGCGGCCATTTTGGGGGGTGAACCAACGGAAGGAAGACCTTTCTCTCTGTCTCTCTCTCACTGTCCATTCTGCCTGTCCAAAAAAAAAAAAAAAAAAGACGGTAACTAAGAAAAGGAGTGTGAACACTACAGGAACCTCGCAAACGAAGGCCCTGCCTCAGCCCCGCGTTCCCAGAGTGCTTTGCGGACCAGCGGCTGTGGCATCACCTGGGCGCTTGTTGCAAATGCCGAGCTGCTGGCCCGCAGCGGCTGTGTCACCCAGGAGGCTCCCTCTTCCTGACGACAACTTGAGTTTGAAAAGCGTGGCCTTGGCTCCCCCACCCTCCCCACCCCCAGCTAAGGTACCAGCGTCCCCTGTTTTGTGTGTTTGAAGCCCGTTTTAAAAGCACTCTCCTCTAATCTCTTCCAGTAATTACCTGCAATTTTCCAACCTCATCTGAAACCCAAATCCTCCTTGATGTCCGTCAGCGGGAGCTAATGAAGACATCATCATCCGGCCTCAGAGCATTGTCCTGGGAAGGAAGGCAGCCCCCCTGCCCGGCCTCGTCCCCCACCTCCCTCCTGCCGCTCCGGCCACACACAGATCCTGGGGAAGCTTCCGCTTCTCTCTTGTCCACTACCAGCCGCCCTCCTCACAGCTCCTGGACCCCGGCCCTTTCCTCTTGCCCTGGCTGATTGCTCTGTATCCTGCGGGTCTCAGCTCCACGCCACCCCCCGGGAGGTGTGTGGGGACCCGAGCTGCCTGGGGAAAGCGCAGTGCCGGCCGCCAGTGTCCCCTGCCCTCCAGGGCTCTCTGTCTCCGGGAGGCAGGCCCCTCCCGGCTCCGTTGCCTGGTGTACCTTGTGCACCGCGGGCTAAGGCTACGGCACATCTGTGACTTAGTGCCCGCCTCCTGTAGATCAGACACATGCAGTTCACCTCCCTGTTTTTGTTGAAATCATAATAATAGATGCTAATTATGTTTTCCGAAAAGCTCTCCAGAAGGGAATAAGACGAAAAGTATTATCTTTTTTCTCTCTCGGTTCCCTCCAATTGCGAAGGTAACCACTGACAACAGCTTCCCATATTGTATAGCCCTTAAAAAAACATAAATAAATCACGCTGTAAGGATTTTTGTAAGGGACTGGCATTGTGGTGCAGCAGATTAAGGCACAGCCTGCGATATGAGCATCCCATATGGTCACCGGTTCGAGTCCCCACTGCTCTACTACTGATTCGGCTCCCTGCTAATGCACCTGGGAAAGCAGTAGAAGATGGCCCAGATGCTTGGACCCCTGCCACCCACATGGGAGACCCAGGTGGAGCTCCTGGTTACCAGCTTTGGCATGGCCGAGTCCTATCCATTGTAGCCATTTGGCGGGTGAACCAGTGGGTGGAAGGTCTGTCTCTAACTCTGCTTTTAAGTAAATAAAACTAATATATTTTTTAAAAAGGAAGTTTTTAAGATTTACTTATTATTTGAGAGGCAGAGTGACAGAGAGAGCGAGAATCTTCCACTTGGTAGTTCATTCCCCCAATACCCACAATAGCTGAAGCCAGGAGCCAGGAACTCTGTCCAGGTCTCCCATGTGGGTGGCAGGGACGCACACACTTGGGCCATCCTCTGCTGCCTCCCAGGCCCATTAGCAGGGAGCAGGATGGGAAGCAGAGGCAGGACTCGATCCCAGGTGCTCCAGTATGGGATGTGGGCACCAGTATCCCAAATGGTGGCTTCACTTGCTGGGCCACAATGTCCACCCCTACACTTTACTACCTTTTCACTCCATCTTCCCATAAACTTTTGGAAGCAGACCACGGAACATAAAGTTTACCATCCTCACCATCTTTTTTTTTTTTTTTTGACAGGCAGAGTTAGACAGTGAGAGAGAAAGAGACAGAGAGAAAGGTCTTCCTTCCGTTGGTTCACCCTCCAATGGCCGCCGCGGCTGGCGCACCTCGCTGATCTGAAGCCAGGAGCCAGGTGCTTCCTCCTGGTCTCCCATGCGGGTGCAGGGCCCAAGCACTTGGGCCTTCCTCCACTGCCTTCCCGGGCCACAGCAGAAAGCTGGACTGGAAGAGGAGCAACCAGGACAGAACCGGCACCCCAACCGGGACTAGAACCCGGTGTGCCGGCGCCACAGGCGGAGGATTAGCCTAGTGAGCCATGGCGCCGGCCATCCTCACCATCTTTAAGCCAGAGCCCCGCTGTGCTGTGGTCACAGCTGATGCACACTCTGCAGAACTTCTCTGTCTTGCAAAGCTGAAACTCCATTGCCCTCGCCCCCAGCACCTGGCAATCGCCAGTCTGCGTCCTGGGACTTGAACCCCTGCCTCGTCTAAGGCACGTGGGCTCTAGCTGGTTTCCCCCTGCGCACAGAGGTTCTCGCTGTCGCTCCACCTGTCTCCTGTCAGTTCTTTGTCATTACAAATCATGTTGCCACACCAAGGGTAAATGCCCAGATTTGCAAACTGCTGCCCAAGGAAGCTGAGCCAGTAGAGGCTGGGCGCTCTTTACCCTGCACGTCCATGGGTTCTTCCCAGTGGAGACCAACAAGTTAGTGTTGTGCCAGCCCAGGGACCCGGCCGGCAAGGGGACGGGATGGGGACGGGATGAGTCCGAGCAGCTGGGCGTGTGCGGGAAGGAAGGCTGGTTCCACAGCCCTGAGATGAGTGGACTTGGGAAGAAGCTGGTTGCCGTGGCAACCCGACTCCCCTGCTGCCGAGAGCCCGGCTCCTTCTCTCTCCTGCACCTGGCGGGAGCTCTTTCCCTCCGTGTTGCTTGGGGAAGAAAGGCAGAGGTCGGCTGCTTTTCTTCAGGTCACTCAGAGAATGTGGTTCTTGGATGCCCTTGGCAGGTGCGCAGCTAGCTGGGCCCCGTCCCCTCGCTGTAGACAGAGCGCACCTGCACGTCTGGCTTGAAAAGCTGCTGCTCTCAGACCACCCTGACCCCGCGGTACCCAGAGGTACCCGTGGGCCAAGTCCTCAGGAGACGGTTCTGTGGCTCCTGGGAAAACCTTGTAGCCTTCTGTTGAGGACACCAACAGGTCAGCGGGCCCCGCCAGCCTGCCCGGAAAGGCCTCTCCAGCCACATTTGTCCTTGTTCTGCTGCCTGCGGGCCACTCAACCCTGGACACGCTGATTGGAAGCGAGCTGGAGGAGGGACAACAGACGGAAAGACAGAATTAAATTACACGTTTGTCACCTGTTCCCTGCATCGGGCTCTGTGTTAGGCACGCCATTTACACTCTCTTCTAATCCTTCCAACAAATTACTGTTGTTGGTTTTCGTTTTCATTTTATTTGAAAGGAAAAGAGAGAGAGAGAGAGAGAGAGCGCACCTCCACACACTGGTTCACTCTCCAAAGGCCTGTAATAGTAGCCAGAGCTGGGCCAGGCCGAAGCCAGGAGCCCAGAACTCAATCCGGGTCTCCCACGTGGGTGCAGGGACCCAGGGTGTTTAGGCCACCACCTGCTGCCTCCCAGGCCTGTTAGCAGGAAGCTGCATCAGAAGCGGAGGAGCCAGGACCCAAACCAGCCACTCCCAAGCGACACATTTGAACCTCTGTGCCCAACACCCACCCCAGGAGGGAACTGGGATCCTACTTTGATAAGAATGAAATCCGCGGCTCCAGCTCCACAAGCGAGCTCAGTGCAGGGGCAGGAGTCCAAGTCTGCCTGGGTCTTGAGGTCGGGCCTCGCCACCCCCAGCGCCACCAGGCAGCACACAGCCTCCTTGTTCCCAGACACGATCTGCCGCCGTCAATCCCTGGGTTTCTCTCTAAGCAACCAGGGCTGCCGGACTCAACCCGCTCCTGGGAACTCCGCCTGCCTCCCTCAGCCCGGCTGCGGGCCACGGAGCAGAGGGCAAGCACTCCGGCTGCACTCCGCCCAAGCCGTGGACTCTGCACCTTCCCTGGCCCGGCCTCACACAGCCGTCTGGGACTAGAGCTATTGCTCTGTTTGCAGACCACGGTCGGCCGTGGGAGGATCAGGCGAGCCCAGGAGAAGTGCCCACACTGGACTTCTCTCACCCGGTTTCCACCGGTGACGTGGGAGACTTCCCCCGTCACTGAGCTCTCTGGCCAATCAAGTTTAAGGGTACAAATCTACAGTTAGGAGGGCGCTTCCAAAGGAATGGAAAGATAAGCTTATTTCAACGCAGAAAATTTTTGAAATCCATCTAAAAGAAAAATTTTCAAAATGTTCACCAAAAATGTCTATTGTTAAAAAAAAAAAATATATGGCCGGCACCGCGGTTCACCAGGCTAATCCTCCACCTGCGGCGCCGGCACCCCAGGTTCTAGTCCCGGTTGGGGCGCTGGATTCTGTCCTGACTGCTCCTCTTCCAGTCCAGCTCTCTGCTGTGGCCCGGGAAGGCAGTGGAGGATGGCCCAGGTTCTTAGGCCCTGCACCCGCATGGGAGACCAGGAGGAAGCACCTGGCTCCTGGCTTCGGATTGTCGCAGTGCGCCAGCTGCAACGCACCGGCCATAGCGGCCACTTCACTTGGGGAGTGTAAACTAACAGAAAAGGAAGACCTTTCTCTCTGTCTGTCTCTCTCTCACAGTCTAACTCTGCCTGTCCAAAAAAAAAAAAAAAAAATTTATGCCTGGATTTCAAAAAAAATTTTTGCACCAAAATAAACTTATGTTTAAATTCCATTTCTGGCCAGTGCCGCGGCTCACTTGGCTAATCCTCCACCTGCGGCGCTGGCACACCAGGTTCTAGTACCAGTCAGGGCGCCGGATCCTGTCCCGGTTGCCCCTCTTCCAGGCCAGCTCTCTGCTGTGGCCCGGGAGGGCAGTGGAGGATGGCCCAAGTGCTTGGGCCCTGCACCCCATGGGAGACCAGGAGAAGCACCTGGCTCCTGGCTTCAGATCAGCGCAGCGCGCCGGCCGTAGTGGCCATTTAGGGGGTGAACCAACGGAAGGAAGACCTTTCTCTCTGTCTCTTTCTCTCTCACTGTCTAACTCTGCCTGTCAGAAAACAAAATTCCATGTCTGGGGACAGGCGTTTGGTATGTGGTGCACTGGTTAAGACAGCTCCTGGGGAGCTGACATCCGAGGGTCTGGTTTGAGTCCTGGCTACTCTTCCCCCTCCTCCTCTAAGATTTATTTATTTGAAAGTCAGAGTTACACACGGAGAGAAGGAGAGGCAGAGAGAGGTCTTCCATTCTCTGGTTCACTCCCCGATTGGCGTTCGGTGCAGCAGTTAATACGCTTCTCTTGTGACACCCACATCCCTTACCAGGTGCCTAGGTTCGAGTCCCCATTCTGCTTCTGATTGCAGCTTCCCACTGATGTGCACCCTGGGAGGCAGGGGCGACGGCTCAAGTACTTGGGTTCCTGCCACCCACCCATGTAGACTGAGCTCCAGGCTCATGGCTTCAGCCTGGCCCATCCCGGCTGGTGCAGGCCTTTGGGGGAGCGAACCAGTGGATGGATGACCTCCGTCTCCCTTTCTCTGTCTCTTCACTTCGCACATTATATGTCTGGTGTGTTTTTGTCTGATGTGTCAGAGCTTGTCCAGTGCTGATAAAGCTGCTGGCATCTGGCTTGTAGGCCTTTTTTTCTAGTGAGTTCCAGGAGAGACCAGGATGGAGAAGGAGCAGCCTCGATGAACTCCTCTCACAAGGGGCTGGTTTGCCCCTGGCTGCCGTTGTAACTGTGCAACTGCAACCGGATGGCTTCCTTGTCCTGTGCGGGGAGACAGACCTCGGGGGCGGGGAGAAGACAGGCTGCATCCAGCCGAGAGGCCCCTTGGTGTCCTCTGGGTTCGTGCATGTCCGGGTGCCCACCAGCCTTCTCTTGAGCCTCCTCCAAGCACAGGCGTGCTTCTCTCGGGCGCACATTGGCACGTGCACAGCCAGCAGGGCAAATGGGTTCAGAGGGCATGGGGCTCCTCTCCGGATGCTGCCGGGGGCGGGACTCCAGGCCGAGGAGCGGCAGCTCCTGGGGGTCCCAGCAGCCCTATCTCTGCTGGGCTGGGCAGGCGGATCCCTCTCTCTCTCACACACACACACACATCTCTCTTTTGGTTGTAACTGCACTTCTCTGAGGGTCACCTGGTGAAGGTTTCCTCCCTCTGCGGTTGGAGGCTCCACCAGGGGCTGCTCTGTTAGACTCCACTGTTGGTCTCCGAGCCCCAAGCAAGGCAGCTCCGTGACCTGGACAGTCCTGCCCCTAGCAGCTGGGGAGGAGCTACAAGCCTCCAAACCAGTTTGCCGCATTTTAAAAAAAAGTTACTTATTTATTTATTTATTTGAAAGCCAGAGTGACAGAAAGCGAGACACACACACAAGAGAGACAGAGAGAGAGGAAGAGAGAGAGACACAGAGAGATCTTCCTTCTGCTGGTTCATTCCCCAGATGGCTACAACAGCAAGGGCCGGGCCAGGCCAAAGCTGAGAGCCCAGAGCACCATCCTGGTCTCCTGCGTGGGTGCAGGGGTCCAAGCCCCTGGCCACCTACTGCTGCTTTCCCAGGCTCATTAGCAAGGAAGTGGGTTGGAAGCAGAACAGCCTGGGCTTGAACTGGCGCTGTGATGTGGGATGCTGGCACAGGCAGCAGCTTAACGAGCTGTGCCACAGTGCCAGCCCCTGTTTGCCGAATTTCTTGTGCGTAAAAAAGTGTGCCTCTGGGATGGGGGCAGAGTGTTTATCGGATGCCAACAAGGGGTAAGATTTCTCCTGTGCGAGATCCTCAGCGGCCATCAGCTGGCCCCCCTGCTGTCTTCGGAATTGGTGCTGCCTGCCTGCTCCGTTCCCCTCGCCTTTCCTCCTCCCCATCTCTAATCACGGAGACTCCAGGGGCGGGAGAGCTGCCGTCGCATCCGTCCATTGTCCTCTGCTGAGGTGACATAGTTCTCTTTCCCCTTTAGGACCTGCACGCTCCTGACCCCCGACACACAGTGGGGCCGCAGGCTAAAATGGCCCTACTAGGATGGACGTGCCACGTATTCTAGCCAGTCCGAGGACCTCTGTTCCCTGGTTCCCGATCTCGGCTGGGTGGGAGGGGAAGGTGTGTAACTCACACCAGATCCATCAGAGGCTTTTGCAGGGTTGGAAAGACCCGTTGGGGGTGGGGGACAGCGGCCAGGAGCTGGCAGGTGGCAGACAGGAAGTCCTGCCAGGACGATGGGAGTTGACCCGCTGCTCTGTGAACCCTCAGCCCCCACGTGGGGGACATCCCTGTGTGAAGGAGGCCGGCAGAGGCAAACGGATGCAAGCCATGGAGAGCAAGCGTGCGAGCCAGAGGGAAAGTCTGTCCTGGGGGGCAGAGCACAGCCCTCGGGAGCCAGGTACTACTTAAAGCCGGCCCAGAACGTTTCTATTTAATGAGCCACCACCTCCTTCCTCCCTTTTTTATGTGAAAACACAGAGACAGAGAGCGCTTCCATCCACTGCTTCACTCCCCAAATACTTAACAACACTGAGGGCTAGGCCAGGCCAGAGCCAGGAGCCAGGAGCCACGTGGATGGCAGGAACCCCGCACATTGAGCCATACCTGCTGCCTCCCAGGGTGTGCACTGGCAAGAAGCTGGCTTAGAAGCCGAGCAGCTGGGCTGTGAACCCAGACATTCCAAGTGTGGCATCTTTACCGCTGTGCCACATGCTGACCCCATTCACTTTTTTTCACTTAAATCATTTGCAGTTGGATTTCTGCCATTTGTGACCCAAAAGGAGCCCTTACCAGTCATCTTAGTTAGCTCCGGCTGCTGTAAAAAAGTAGCAGCCGAGTGCGGGCACGGTGTCCCCCAGTGCTGAGGCTGGCGAGTCCAGGTGCACGGCGCCAGCCAGCTCAGCTCCTGGCGAGGCCTCTCTCCCTGCCTTGCGGACAACTGCCCTCTTGCTGTGTCCTCCCGGGGCCGTTCCCTGGTGTGCATGGGTGCAAAGAGAGAGGAAGCGAGCTCTCTGCCCCCTCTTCCTATAAGGGCACCAACACCATCCTAAAGGCCCATCCTGTGACCCCCATCTCAACCTGATCCCCTCCCAGAGGCCCCCATCTCTAAATACCATCATGTTCAAGGTTAGGGCTAGGGCTGGCACTGTGGCATAGCAGGTAAAGCCGCTGGCTGGGGTGCCGGCATCCCATATGGGCGCTGGTTCGAGTCCCAGCTGCTCCATTTCCAATCCAGCTCTCTGCTATGGCCTGGGAAAGCAGTAGAAGATGGCTCAAGTCCTAGGGCCCCTGCACCCACATGGGAGACCCAGCAGAAGCTCCTGGCTCCTGGCTTCGGATCAGCGCAGCTCTAGCCATTGCGGCCATTTGGGAAGTGAATCAGCAGATGGAAGATCTCTCTCTCTCTCTCTCTCTCTCTCTCTGTAACTCTGCCTTTCAAATAAATAAATACATTTAAAAAAAACAAAAGTTAGGACTTCCATATAGGAATTTGGGGAGAGGGCACAGTTCAGTCCATGGAACCAATACACCAACTTAATCTTAAAAATGTCCCTGTCTTTGTTGCAAGTTACAGCTTCCCAGTCTTAAATAATAGCAAATGCAGTCAGAATAGCTTTCAAAACAAAGGGAAGTCATTGCCTCCCATAATAAAACAGGTCAGGAGTAGCTCCAGCTTCAGGCAAAGCTTGACCAAGCCCCAAACCATGTCGCCCGATTCCCTCTCTCTCTCTCTCTCCCTCTCTCTCTCAGCTGATTCTTCAGGGCGGGCCTCACTCCAGGAAGGCTGAGCTCCAGCAATCCTGAAGTCACTGCCCGTGGCTTGTGGAGCTGCGTGCTTACAAGGCAGCCCTGGAGGGAAGGAGAGGCCCTTCCTGGACGGTGAAGAATGGCGACTCTGCTTCCCAGAAGCCCTGGCTGTGAGGTTTTGCTTTTGTTTTAAGATTTATTTTAGGCCAGCGCCGCGGCTCACTAGGTTAATCCTTCACCTGCGGCGCCGGTACCCTGGGTTCTAGTCCCGGTGGGGGCGCCAGGTTCTGTCCCGGTTGCCCCTCTTCCAGGCCAGCTCTCTGCTGTGGCCAGGGAGTGCAGTGGAGGATGGCCCAAGTGCTTGGGCCCTGCACCCCATGGGATACCAGGAGAAGCACCTGGCTCCTGGCTTTGGATCAGCGTGGTGCGCCAGCCGTAGAGGCCATTTGGGGGGTGAACCAACAGAAGGAAGACCTTTCTCTCTGTCTCTCTCTCATTGTCTAACTCTGCCTGTCAAAAAAAAAAAAAGATTTATTTTATTTATATGAAAGGAAAAGTTACAGAGAGTGAGGGAGAGACAGAAAGAGAGAGAGAGATCTTCCATCTGCTGACTCACTCCCCAAATGGCCGCCAACAGCCAGAGCTGGGCCAGGCCGAAGCCAGGAGCCAGAAGCTGCACCTGGATCTGCCACATGGGTGTAGGGACCCAAGCATCTGGGCCCTCTTCCGCTGCTTTCCTAGGCGCATTAGCAAGGAGCTGGATCAGAAGTGGAGCAGCTGAGACATGAACCGGTGGCCGTGTGGGATGCTGGTGTCCTGGGCAGCGGCTTTACCCGCTGTGCCACACCACAACGCTGGCCCCGGGGGATGGCGTTCTTGCTGGTGGAGTCCCAAAGTAGCACAGAGCGTCACCTGGCAGGGGGCAGGAAGCGCCTGTGACAAAGCCACCAAGATTCAGTTGTGGGGGTTCCACCCTAACCCCAATCCAACCCCAACCCCTCCAGAAGACCCCACCTCCAAACACCACAACAGGATTGCCTTCAGCCCTCCTATCACCATTAATATAGTCTTTGGGGCCCAAAACCCTGGGTCCAGGGGGACAAAGAGTCTGGCCACAGCAGTGCCCTCGGGGCTCCTCCCGCCTCTCTCTCTGCCTGGAAGGCAGACACATTGTCTGGCACTGCACACTTCGCCCTGGAACCACTAAGGGTCTGGGGCAGGAGGACAGGAGAGTGTGCGTTCCTGAGGGCCTCACGGCTGTTCCGGCAAGAAAAATAGAGCCCTGTTGGTTCAGTGACTTTCCTGCTAATTGCACGCCTGAGTGGTACAGAACTAACAAGTACGTGAATTTGGCTGGCTGGAGTGCAGTAAGCTTGTCTCTCTTGTGTTCCACAAGAAGCACTCTTAGAAGCGGAATCAAACAATTAGGCAGCATTAGACGTCCGTGTCGTCTTCCTGTCCCCCTTACCCGCTCCCGACACCATACCCAGCGCCCCTCTTCCTGCTTCCGGAAGTCCGGACCCAGGCTCCCACTCTGGGGACCGGCCCTGGCTGGCTTTAACCAACCCATGTCCCACCTCCTTGGCCACGCTGGCTCATTCGGGGATGTGAGGGTAACCAGGGAGGTGTAAGGTCCCAGCCCGGGGGCTGGTGTTGTGGCACAGTGTGTTAGCCTTTACCAATCTGTGCCCTGCTCCCCCGCCACCTCCCTCGGTCTCCGTGTTCCTCGGATTTGCCTACACTGCCACCTTTAAAAACAAAATGGAGCTAGAATTCACACACCAGAAAAGTCACTGTCTGGGGATTGAGCTACACTGCCCCCCCATCCCGCCCCAGGAGAGAAGCATTGAGGCCCCGCGGGAGGACCTGCTGGCTTTGGGCCACCTGGGTGTCACTGGCGCTCCCCTGGGCTGCGGGCTCCCAGGCCTGTGGATGGTTCATTCATGGGGAGCTGGGAAGACCCCGTCCTCTCAGGCAGCTCAGACCGTGGGAGGGGGCGGGGTGGAAAGGCGCTGACTCATCCCGAGTGCCCCTGGATCCTGGATGCCGCGTGTGACGTGGGCCTTGGAGGGGCCTCGGCTTCCCAGGGCTCTGTGTCAGAGCAGCACACAGCGGGCCTCAGCCCCAGGAGCTCCCCGGCTGTCTCTGCGGGGGGCTGGGCAAGGCCCTGCCCTGGCCTTCCTCCTGGCTCCTGGGAGCCTTGGGCGTTCTGCGGCTTGTAGGCGTCTCCCCCAGGCCTCCGCCTTCCGGCTGCTTCACCTCCTGCTGTGTGTGTCCCTCTCTGCCGCCCATTCCACTTTTCATAAGGAGGCCAGTCGCATAACGGGCCCACTCTCATGACCTCATCTGAACTTGGTTACAGACCCTACTTCTGGGGCCCGCCTGTGGCACAGTAGGATACTCCTCCGCCTGCAGCGCCGGTATCCCATAGGGGCACAGGCTCAAGCCCTGGCTGCTCCACTTCCGATCCAGCTCTCTGCTGCGGCCTGGGAGAGCAGTGGAAGATGGCCCAAGTGCTTGGACCCCTGTACCTATGTGGGAGACCCAGAGGAGACTCCTGGGTCCTGGCTTCGGATTGGCTCAGCTCTGACCATTGGGGCCATTTGGGGAGTGATCCAGTGGATGGAGGACCTCTCCCTCTCTCTCTCTCCCTCTCACTGTAACTCTGCCTCTCAAATAAATAAATAAAATCTTTTTTTAAAAAAAAAAAAACCTTACTTCTTTTCTATTTATTATTTATTTGGAAGTCAGAGTTACAGAGGCAGAGGGAGAGGTCTTCTCTCCACTGATTCACTCCTCAAATCAGCCATGACTGTCAAGCCTGGCTCGGGCTGAAGCCAGGAGCTCCATCTGGGTCTCCCACGTGGATGCAGGGGCCCAAGCACTTGGGTCGTCTTCTGCTGCTTTCCCAGGCCCACAAGCAGGGAGCTGGAGTGGAGCACCAGTGCCCGCACGAGATGCTGGCACCTCAGGCCCAGCAAAGACGGTCTCCAAATAGCATCTCCTTCCCAGGCACTGGGGTTAGGACTTCAGCAAGACTTTTGGAGAACACAACTCATCCCATGGCAGACACAGGCAGTACCCGCCCCCCGCCCAGGAGAAGGGGCTTCTTGAGGCCCAGGTGCATTGTGGGAAGGGGAGGTCAGGAGGGGGTGGGCAGTGAGGCCAAGGCCAATGTGCAGATGCAGACACGCTCTTGATTGGCGCTTGTGCAAAAACCTCAGGCCTGGTCAAGGGGTCTGACTTTAGCCATGGAAACTGAGAACACGGCCGCTGACCCAACTCCCGGGCTTAAGTCAGTCACGACGGCCCCTGGCAGCCCGAACAGGACACAGCCCAGGGCTTGGGATCAGGTTTACCTGGATTTCAATCTCGGTGCTACCACAGCTCTGTCACCTTGGCCAACTGGTTTAAGTTACTGTAAAATGGACATAAGGGGCTGTTGTTTCAATCCATCTTCCATCTTTGTTAGAACAAAACCCATGGGGTTGTGTTGCCAAACATCCTCCCACACTGGCTGGAGGAGCTGCTACAGACCCCAAACCTGGGTCTGCTCACCCGAGGCACAGAAAGCCAACGACAGACGCGAGGTGGTGGTGGGGGGAGGCGTGTATGGCACAGCAGTGGTGGCTGTTGTTCAATTCCTGGGCCTCCCGAGGGGTTAGAGGATAAGGTTCTCATTCCTATAGACTGAGGTCGGGGCTGTGTGGTCAGCTCGTGTCCACGTTCCCGGCTGGTCCACGGCGCTCGTGGCCTTCCTTTGCTTGGTCGGTGATGCTGTGCACTTAGGGAAGGTGTGATGGCCGGGTGGCTCGGGTTGGTCTGGGGGCTGCATGTGAGCGGCAGTCACCTTCTGCCCCCGGCCTGGAATGCCCACAAACCCCTCTGGACAGGACCGGCCAGCAAGGGTTATGCCTTGGGGGAGCTATGGCGCCTTGAGTGCGGGCATCAGAACCCTGCAGGGCCAGCGGGGCCGCTCCCTCCGGTCAGTGAGCTCCTTCCGGTAAAGGACCGGTGGGGACACCGTGGGCCGAGGGCGACGGCGAGAGGCTGGGGCCTGCCTGTGCGCGACAGGGGTCGGGTCTCAGCCGGGTACTTTATAAAGAAAAGAAGTTTACCGAGCTCACAGTTTTGGAGGCCAAAGTCCAAAGTTAGGCGGCCTGGAGTGGGTGTCGGTGCAGCATTAAGAGGCCACTAGGGACACCCACATCCCGCATCAGAGCGCCAGGGCACAGTCCCGGCTCCGCTTCCTGCTAGTGCACAGCTTGGGAGACAGCAGCTGATGGCTCGTCTTTAGGTCCCTGCCAGCCATGTGGGAGCTTCAGGTGGCGCTCCTGGCTCGTGGTTTTGGCCTGGCCCAGCCCTGGCTGCTGCATGCATATGGGGACTAAAGCAGTGGATGAAAGACCCTCCCCCACCGTCTGATTCTTTCTCTCTGCTTTTCAAGTAAATATATAATTTCTTTTTTTTTTTAAAGACAGAACACTCAACATCACTGGTCATTAGGGAAATGCAAATCAAAACCAGAGTGGAACGATTTCAGACCCTTTACAATGGCTTTTATTAAGGAAGGAGGGGTGCCAGCATTGGGGTGCAGTGGGTTAAGTCCCCTTAGTCTCTACTGCTCCACTTCCAACCCATGTGATAATTATCATGTGATAATTCTGTGTTTACATTTTTTAGATCTAAAGACAGAAGGCTTTTCTTTTCTCTCTCTCTCTCTTTTTTTTTTTTTTTTTTTTCAGAGACAAATCTTCCATCTGCTGACTCACTGCCCAAATGGTCACAACAGTCAGGGCTGGGCCAGGCCAAAGTCAAAAGCCTGAAGCTCCATCCAGGTCTCCCCCATGTGTAGCAGGGGCCCAAGCACTTGACGCATCTTCTACTGCTTTCCCAGGTGCATTAGCAGGGAACTGGATTGGAAGTGGAGCAGCCAGGAATCCAACCAGCGCCCATATGGGATGCCAGCGCTGCAGGCTGGCGCTTCAACCTGCTGAGCCACAGTGACAGCCCCTCTTTTTTCTTTTTAAAAATGTTTACCTATCTATTTATTTATTTGAAAGGCAGAGTTACAGAGAGAGGGAGATACAGAGAGAGAGAGAGAGAGGCCTTCCATCCTCTGGTTCATTCCCCAAATGTCTGCAACGGTCAGGGCTAGGTCAGACCAAAGCCAGGAACCTGGAACTCCATCCAGGTCTCCCACGTGGGTGGCAGGGACCCAAGCACTTGAGCCATCCTCTACTGCTTTCCCAGGCACATTAGCAAGGAGCTGGATGGGAAGTGGAGCAGCCGGGACTTGAACCAGCGCTAATATGGGATGCCGGTCTTGAAGACGGCAACTTAACCTGCTGCACCACAGCCGGCCCTGAGCTTTTTCTTGTAGCACAAGCTGGAATTGAGCCCCATGGCTGGCTGGCAGCCGCCTCACACCAGCTGACAGATAAGCCACAGTGGCATCTCTATGCCAATGTTCAAATGAGATAGCATGGGTCTGGGAGCTTTCCCTGCAAGGCTGGCATCTGGCCCTGAGATACCAGGCCCTCTGGGATGGTAAGTACAGGGCCTGCAGGCTGCCGATTGAGACTCACGCGCTGTGCCTCCACTAGGCCAGCGCTGCGGAGTGAGAAGTCCTTTACTGCACGGCTGTGGACAAGGGGCTTGTCTCCGGGGCTCCTTGGACAACATCCTCTACAGGTGCCCGGCGTTTGCTTTGCTGCTAGTGCTCTGTGCTTGGGTAACTCCCTTTCCCCATCTTGTGGCCTATACCTTCATGTATCCCCTTCGCTTATTTTTGCTTTTTCTTCTGCCCCACTTTGCTTTGTCATTCAACTAAAGGACAAAAGGACCTGTTCCCTTCTTGGAAAACTTATAACTTAAAAACATTTTTTAAATTTATTTGAAAGGCAGAGTTACAGAGAGGCAGAGAGGGTGGGAGAGGGAGAGGGAGTGGGAGAGGGAGAGGAGGAGGGGGACGGGAGGGGAGGGGGAGGGGAGGGGGAGGGGGAGGGAGAGGGAGATCTTCCATCTGCTAGTTCACTCCCCAAATGACCACAATGGCTGGAGCTGAGCCAATCCGAAGCCAGGAGCCAGGAGCTCCTTCTAGGTCTCCCACGTGGGTGCAGGAGCCCAAGGACTTGGGCCATCTTCTTCTTCTTCTTTTTTTTTTTTTAGATTTATTTATTTAGGTTGCCCCTCTTCCAGGCCAGCTCTCTGCTGTGGCCCGGGAAGACAGTGGAGGATGGTCCAGGTCCTTGGGCCCTGCACCTGCATGGGAGACCAGGAGAAGCACCTGGCTCCTGGCTCCGGATCAGCACGAAACGCCGGCCGCGGTGGCCATTGGAGGGTGAACCAACAGCAAAGGAAGACCTTTCTCTCTGTCTCTCTCTCTCACTGTCCACTCTGCCTGTCAAACAACAACAACAACAACAAAAAGATTTATTTATTTATTTGAAAGTCAGAGTTACACAGAGAGAGAAGGAGAGGCAGAGAGAGAGAGAGAGAGAGAGAGAGAGAGAGAGAGGTCTTCCATCCACTGGTTCACTCTCCAGTTGGCCACAGCAGCTGGCTAGAGCTGCACTGATCCAAAGCCAGGAGCCAGGAGCTCCTTCCGGGTCTCCCACACGGGTGCAGGGGCCCAAGCACTTGGGCCATCTCTACTGCTTTCCCAGGCCACAGCAGAGAGCTGGATAGGAAGAGGAGCAGCCGGGACTAGTATGGGATACTGGCATTGCAGGCAATGGCTTTACCGGCTATGCCACAGCGCTGGCCCCGAAAAATTACAACTTTTAAGGATAAAACTGTCACCAGGAGTTGGGGACAGGCCAGCCTGGCTGGTCCAGGGTGACGGCCTCTCGAGTTTGGTTTGCCTAACCCGTGAGGTCATCACCCCAGCTGTGGAATTCCCTTTCCATGGGGGATTCAAGGAGCGCGATCCTGATCCTTGCAGCTGGAGAGGAGAGAGGATCCAGAAGCCAAAGAGGAGGAGGCACCCCCTGGATTTGGGAGCTGATTCTACGGGGCTCCCCTGGGGGAGACCAGTTCAGACCCAGGAAGGGTGTGATCTTCACACCTTTCCTCTCTGGGCACCCACAGCTCCCCACAGTGCTGGCCACAGCCTTGGCCTGAAAGAGGAGGACAGGGAAGTGCTACTCATTCCCCAGACCCCTCCACGCGTGTCCCCTTCCGGCCTAGGAGTGCCGCCTGCCACACACCCCTCACCTCTGCACCTGTTTGTTCTTCTCAGGTGTGTTCAGGACCCCTGGTTGTCATGGGGAGAGAAGCCTCCCACTGCTGGTACAAGCTCCTCCCCTCTTCAGCCTCTCTGCCCCAGGGTCCCCAACGACTTCTATTTATATCACCGCCCACTCCCTTTCCCTCCCCTCACTTTGCCTGCATCCCAGTTGAGAGCCAGAGAGGGAGGGGTGCTCCCTTCCCCGGGAGCTCCTGGGGCCTCCACAGGCCTGTGCCCCTGCCCATGGGAGCTCGACCTGGTCACTTGCATTCCAGGGAGAGCCAGATTCCTTGGGGGAAGGCTGGGATGTGAGAAGGTGAGAAGGTGAGACAGACCAAGCAGGGGGGTGGGGGTTGACACTCAGAGAAGCCCCCCATCTGGATCACAGTCCCAGTTAGGGGTTGAAGTTGCATAGCAGGGGGAGACCCTGCAGCCAGTGAGAGGGAAGCTGACCTGGAGGGCAGGCGGGGAAATCCTGCCTCCGCGGATGATCAAGACCAGGAAACAGCCCAGTTTTCTCAACGGGCTCTGCCTGCCGCGACTCTGCAGGGAAAAGCAACCAGCAAGAGCAGGGGTCGGCTGTGCTCAGCCAAGCCCCAGCTTCCAGTTTGCTGCACTGATGCCTGCGGAGCGAGCGGTGCACCCAGGGCTCCCGGCCCCGGCCCCCTCGCGGCGGGCACAGTCTGAGACGTGCTGCCTCCCAGCGGCCCCGGCTCTAATCTGCTGCTGATGCCCACGCCGGAGAGCTCAGGCTGCCCCAGGAGCCAGCCGTGCAGTCAGTGACTCAACGAGGAAGGTCGGGGGTGGGACCTGGGGCTCGAGGGGCCAGCCCAGGTGGCCGCGGAGTCCAGGGGCTTCTGTGCAAAGACTGGAAGCTGAGGCGGGGGGCGGGGGAACAAGCCCGGCAGCAGAACAGCAATCTAATGAATTCTCAGTAATTCCATTTGTGTCACTGAAACCTCCTCGTGGGTTTAAAACACCAGATTCCCTCCTTCCAGCTTCCTGAACCGAAGCCTGAACTCCACAGCCAAGTAACTCCTCCTTCCCTTGTCTGCTACCCACAGCCACCCCGCCCCCAAGCTCAAGCAATGACACGGGAGCATCCAGAGAGATGTGGGTGGAGATGTTCCTTTATTCGCTTTTGTTTTAGAGAGGAAGGCTACAGCACAAAGATGATGCCAACAAACCCGGCACTGGGAAGACCACATGCAGAGCACACAGGCACTCGCTCGGGGTCAGCGACGGACGCGTGAACACGATGGCCCCAAAGCTGCAGAAGCCCCCTCCCCCATTTTTATTAGTTTCAGGGTTCCCCCCACCCACACCCACCCCAGCTCGGTCACCTTGTCATTTTCAATGAGCGCATCTCCCAGCAAACTGGGGACTCAGAGCCCCACCCCCAAAATAAACATGCGTCTCCTCCCCCCAAGATGAAGGAACTCGACAGAGGATGCTGAACTGGAGATGCCAAGGTTCATGTTTCATCATCCACCAGCTTGGGAGAAGGGCTGCCTCCCCGCAGACCAACGAGAGATGGGAGAACATTGGGACACGGACACCTTTCTCTCTCCCTAGGGGTCCGGGGATTATGGCCCTGGCTGCCTGACTTTAAACCAACCCAGCCAGGAGCCTTCTACCCCTTCTTTTGGGAAAAAGACATTTGGGAGCTAACAGATGTAGGGCTCAAAAAAACTGATACTCTCGCTCAGCTTCTGTTCCACCCAAAAGTCCCATTCTGTTCCCTGTGAACGATTTAGGTTGTCTGAAGCCGCCCACCCCAACCTGGCTCCAAGCCTCCCCAGCAATTTGCGTGGGATGTATTAGTTGCAATGACCCCCACCGCCCCAGCCTCCCTGCACTCCCCCAAGGGCGGTCTTGGGTTTTGTGAGCGTCTCCCCCAGGGTGGTGGGCTGTTGCTGTCCCAACTCGGAGATGTCCAGGCAGCAGGGCAAGTGTCAGGTGCCTTTGCTGTCTGTCCGCTCCTCCTCGGCCGTCTGAGTGTTGCTGACGGCGCGGAGCTGTCCCTGGGCCGCTGGCTTCACCGACAACACCAAGCGCTTGCGGAACGTCTCACAGAGCACGATGTACACAAAGGGGTTGAGGCAGCTGTTGGCATAGCCCAAGCTGATGGCGGCGTTGTACAGGTAGACAAAGGTGAGGGTCGGGCGGCTGATGGACAGCTGGGTCAGCTGCAGCACGTAGTAGGGCGCCCAGCACACGAAGAAGACCAGGCAGATGGCGATGGCCGTGCGCGTCACCCTCTTTGTCCGCAGCCGAATGCTGCGTTGGGAAGCGGGGGCCACCGAGGACGTCATACGCTGCAGGATCCTCACGTACGCGGCCGTGATGACCACAAAGGGCAGGGCGAAGGCCAAGAAGAACTGGTACAGCGTGAACCAGTACAGGTCTGTGTCTGGGTTGGGCAGGCGGATGCCACAGCCCACGGCGCCCCCCGGGAAGGGGATGAGCCTGGCGTAGAGCCACACAGGGGTGATGCTGACAAAGGACAGGGCCCACAGGAGGCCGATGACCAGGGTGGCCACGGAGGGCTTGCGGAACTTGGTGGAGGAGATGGGGTGGACCGTGGCAAGGTAGCGGTCGATGGCCATGGCGGTCAGGATGTAGGTGCTGGTGAACTGACTGTTGGCGTCCATGGCTGTGATGAGGGTGCACATGGTCTCCCCAAAGTGCCAGACGCCATTGCCCATGAGCTGGTGGATCATGAAGGGCATGCCCAGGAGGAAGAGGAGGTCCACCACGGACAGGTTGATGATGAAGATGTCGGGGACGTTGCTGCACCAGTGCAGCTTGGACTTCTTCACCACCGCGAAGATGACCGTGGAGTTCCCCACGATGCCCAGCAGGCAGATGGTGCCGAACACGGACGGCATGATGATGTTGACGTAGGAGACGCTCCCTGGGCGCCGGGGCGACCCTGCGGACAGAAGCGCCGGGGTCACCCGTGCCCTGCCCCTGCCCAGCCTCCAGACTGTTCCCCTCCCCACAACACAGGCACACTGTCGCTCCGCCCGTCCCCTCGGCCTCCTCCAGGGTCCTCCAGTGAGTCCCGTCAGAGTGTCCTGAGCCACCCATTAGGCGACGGACCCCATCCTTTGCCTCCTGCATCTTCACTGATGGCATGGGGCAGGCGCCACGGCCCCTGCAGACAAGGGCTCCAGGCACCTGGGCTTCCCCAGGAATCCTCTTCAGGAGCCAGGAGGATGGAAAACATACATGCGTGTGCACACGCATGTGCGTGACTGTGTGACTACACGTATGCCACATGAGTGTATTTTTGTGCATGTGTGTGTGTGACTGTGCATGCATCCGTGTGCCTGTCAGTGTGTGTTCCTCCCTTACTGCCAGCCCCATCGGTTCACTTCAGAGACAGAAGCTGTGCACTGACTCGGGGCACCTCAGCCGGGATTGTCTTGCAGGGGCCCGGGGTGCCGCAGCCAGGCCTCCGGCCTCCGGCCTCCGGCTCCGGGCTTCCTGCCAGGGGTTCCCTCGGTGGGAGTCTCCCCAGCCCGGGTCCTGCAGCCGGCAAATTCCTCCCCACAAACCTCTCCTCTCCTGCTGCCTTCCCTGCGCCTTCAAAGCTGGGATCCCCGGGCATCTCAGGCCGCTCTGGACACGTCAGGAAGCGTCATTCACCAGAAAAGTTAATCCCCTCTGGGCCCTGGAGCCTCTGCTTCCTGCTGCCCCTCCCAGGGGCAGTGAGGGTGTCTCAGTCCCCCGGGGTGGTGGGGGAGACCCCGGGACCCCGGGCCAGCAGTGAGGAAGCCTCCTGCGGTCTCCAGCCTAACCCTTGGCCTCCCTGGCTCCCTCTCCACCCTGGAATATCTTCCGACAGGCGTATTTGGAACTCGTAGGAGAGTCTCCCCTGCCCGTGTCAGGGCTGCCGCTGTCCCTCGCCCCTGCCGGGACTCTGCCCCCGCCCCTTCTGCCCCTGCCCCTCCTCCTCCTCCACTCCCGGCAGAGCAGATCGGGTCCCCAAGAACTGGAATAAAGTTTCCCAGCCCCTGTCCAGCAGAGGCGCGCCTCCCCTTCCCCTGCACGCACCGGCCAAGGTGAGGTTGTCCGGACCCTCGGAGGTGTTGCTGGCATTGGGGCCAGTGGGGAGCAGCAAGGCGTGCAGGTCCATCCAGCCGGTGCCGGTGCCCTGCTCCCTGGAGTTGCGCGCCCGTCCACCCACGCAGGCTGCGGCAGCCTTGTCCCGGAGCGCGAGCCCCGCGGTCCAGAAGGGGGTCTCCGTCCTCAGCCCGGCAGCCTCAGCCGCCTCCGAGCCCAGCTGCTCGGCCCACTCCCTCCTTCCCGGCTCCACTGACATCACCTAGACATATTAACATTCGGAAGCAGATGCACATTAACCTCTTCGGTCCCGCGCTGCGGCTCTCCCACTTCAGACTGCCTGCAGAGCGAGAGCTGGGCCGGGAGGGGCTTCCTTCCCCCGGGCGCCCGGGGCTGGCTGCTGCCGTCCTCCTTGAGGGTAGAGGGCTCTCTCGGTCTCAAAGGCAAAAGGGTAAGCAAATGCGCTTTCTCCCTTTGCAGGGGAGGACCAGCCTGCCTCCGCTGCGAACCCCAGGTATGCGCGCCGCTGAGCCACCAGGCGGGGGCCGGAGACACCATCCTCAGAGCTCGCACTGCAGCGTGCCTGCCTCACGCACCCCGGAGACCATCCTGGGCTCCATCTCTGTGCACCGAGGGCTTCCACCCCACACCGCCAGTGCCCCCCTGGAAGCCAGAGTCGGGGCACGCGGAGATGACTCAGGTCACCTCGTGCTGTCCATGGCCAGGGCCTCAGGGACCGGAAGCGGACAAACTCCCAGCTGCCCGGGATCAGCCTAGACTGGGTGCAGAGAGATTTTTGTTTTTTTTTTTCTAAATGCTTTGAGGTCACGAGGAGGTTTCCTAGGGACTCTGCAGCTTTGTGTGTGTCCTCAGCTGACGTCCTGCTGCCAGCCCCAGGGCTGGCCCTCACAGTGGCCACACTTAGGCTCTGGGTACTTTCAGCTGTCACAGCCGCCCGTTCACTGGCACGGAAGCCCCAGCGACAGCTCCGCACGGATCTCCCTTGCCCCACTGTGGGGCACCTGATGCTTGTGCTCATCAGAACGGGTTATCCCTCCCGCCGAGCCATTCCGTCCCACCAACACAAGGAGCCCAAAACAAAACCGCTAGGGAGTAAACTGGTGGGTGTGATTCTCAGGAGCAGGAGGAAGGAACAGGGAGAGTGGGTCAAGGAGAGGGCGAAGCTGGGAGAAGAGTCCTTTACTGAGTGGTTGCTGTAGGCAGCAGGGCTGTTTATCCAGGCCCTCCTAGGAAGTTTAAGATTGTCTCCTACAATCTTACAGGGGCCGGTGCTGTGGTGCAGCGGGTTAAAGCCCTGGCCTGAAGCGCTGGCATCCCATATGGGCGCTGGTTCTAGTCCCAGCTGCTCCTCTTCCAATCCAGCTCTCTGCTATGGCCTGGGAAAGCAGTAGAAGATGGCCCAAGTCCTTAGGCCCCTGCACCCACATGGGAGGCCTGAAAGAAGCTCCTGGCTCCTGGCTTCGGATCGGCGCATCTCCAGCCATTGCGGCCATCTGGGGAGTGAACCATCGGATGGAAGACCTCTCTCTCTGTCTCTACCTTTCTCTGTAGAGAAACCAGTGCCCATGTGGGATGCCAGCACTGCTTTAGCCAGCTGAGCCACAGCGCCAGCCCTGAGTGGCAGACCTCTTGGTTCTAGCACAGACACAGTCCAGAAATGCAGGCTTAAGCGCCCCAGGAGAGGCTTCCACAGAGACAGGAGCCAGCAGATAAAAATTCATCAGCCTGTCTTCCAGGTGGATAATTCTGAGAGACTTTTTTTCTTGTTAAAGTATGTATGTAACTCTTTCAAATAAATAAAATAAATCTAAAAAAAATAACAAACATATTAAAAAATTGTAACGGGGCAGGCATTCAGTTCAGTGGTTAAGATGCCACTCGCATCCCATCTCGGAGTGCCAGGGTTCGAGTCCCAGCTCCACTTCCCATCCCCTCGTCCCGTTTAGGCACACCCCAGCAAGCGGTGACTCAAGTCCTTGGTCCTCGCCTCCCTGCAAGGAAAGCAAACAGACACAAGGTGTGCACTTGAGACAGGACGCTATTGGCACCAGCTGGGCTGAGCTTACAGCCGTCTGTTGCAGATGGCGCTCCTGGCTCCTGGCTTCAGCCTGGCCCAGCCCTGGTTGTTGTAGGTATGTGGGGCGTAAATGAGTAGATAGAAAATCTACGCTTGTCTGTTTGTCCGTCTGTCTGTCTCTGTGTATCTGCACTTCAAATAAATAAAAATACATACATACTTTAACAAGAAAAAAAGTCTCTCGGAATTATCCACCTGGAAGACAGGCTGATGAATTTTTATCTGCTGGCTCCTGTCTCTGTGGAAGCCTCTCCTGGGGTGCTTAAGCCTGCATTTCTGGACTGTGTCTGTGCTAGAACCAAGAGGTCTGCCACTCGGGGCTGGCGCTGTGGCTCAGCTGGCTAAAGCCCTGGCCTGCAGTGCTGGCATCCCACATGGGCACTGGTTCGAGTCCTGACTGCTGCATTTCTGATCCAGCTCTCTGCTGTGGCCTGGGAAAGCAGCAGAGGATGACCCAAGTCCCTGGGCCCCTGCACCCATGTGGGAGACCTGGAGGAAGCTCCTGGCTCCTGTCTTCGGATTGGCAGTTGCAGCCAATTGGGAGTGAACCAGCAGATGGAAGATCCCGCTCTGTCTCTGCCTCTGCCTCTCTGTAACTCTGCCTTTTACATAATAATAAATAAAACTTAAAAAAAAAAAAAAAAAGGCGGTCTACCATGGTATTGAGGCCATCCAGGGAGGAAAGCAAACAGACACAAGGTGTGCACTTGAGACAGGACACTATTGGCACCAGCTGGGCTGAGCTTACAGCCGTCTGTTGCAGCTGGAACTAAGATCAGAGGCCAACAAGGGAAATGTGACATGGATTCTAGAAGCTTCTGGAATGGAGGTCTGTTGCAATAATCCAGATAAAAGACCAGGGCAGTGGAGCTGGGCAGGAATGGGGGGGCGGTCCTCAATACCTTATGCAGAGTCCAGCGCGTTGCCGCAGAGCTGGGTGGAAGATGCGAGTGAGTTAGAGGCACCAGGGATGACTGTGAGGTTCTTGGCACCAGCAACTGCAAGAATGGAGTTGTCGTTTATTTAAATAGGGAAGCGTGTGGGAGAAGATTTGGAGATTTGAAATTAAGAGTTCTGTTTTGGACACGTTACATTTGAGATGCCTACTAACATCTGAGCGGAGGGGGCGGGCGGCGGTGGATGTGAGAGAATTTTCAGGGGCAGGTCTTGCCTGCGGGTCTAAGTGAAAGCCAGTGAGACTGAGTGTGTTTCCCAGGGTGTAAGCTGTGGGGCCTGGGCGCTGGGGCTTCCAAAGGCGCCAGGTTGGGAAAATGAGCCATAAGGTTCACTTTCTCCATCTCTTCCATGCCGCGATCGTCCCAGCTCCATCCGTCCCGGCAACCATCTGAGGAATCGTTACTGAGCACCCACTGTGTCCCAGGCACAGTGAGTGGTTCCGTGGATGCACTAAAGAGAAAAACAAGCAAGAGTCTGCTACCGGGGAGCTTTAAATAGGACGAGGCAGATAACAACAAGCAAGCTAACAAGTAAACAAGGTGCCCGGTTCAGAGTTCAAATAATCCAGACAAGACCACGCCCCTCAACTACAAGGTGTTCACAAAGTCACGGCTCTGGAATTAGGCCCCCCCTGCCATCGTCTTTACTTGCCAAAACAAAGGGAAGAACTTACCCCAGGACTGAGCAGCAAGGGAAGCTGGGAAGGGTGGGTTTTAGCTTTCTTCCCTTTGCATGTAGGAGGGGTGGGGTGAACGCTGAGTGAGTCAGCCGCAGTGCCAGCCATAAAGGCTGCTTGCTGATGGCCGTGTCATCAAGGACATGACAGAGGGAAGGAATCCCCTAGGGAGGGGCCCTGAGGCATCCTCTTTGGCGAGCTGTTCAGGCGGTGTCCAGGGACTTTTAGAGGTGGGTGTGTCTGCTAATCAGGTGTACCTCCTAGATTGCCCTGGCCACACCTAGCTCCTACTCCAGCCCTCGCTGCTGCAGCCTGCTCTTCATGGTCCCTGACCAAGTACAGGTGTGTGTGCAGGTGCAGGTATGGCTGGTGTGGGCAAATTAAAGCTCTCCCTCTCTGCCTCTCTCCCTCTCTCCTCTCTCCCTTTCATATAAATAAACTTTAAAAAAAAAAGAGATACCAGGGCTCCTTAACCAATAGAAAATGTGATTGGTTTCTATTATAGAAACAAAGATAAAGGCACTCAGGGAGTGAACCAGCAGACAGAAGGTCTCTCTCTGTCTCTCCCTGTGTCTGCCACTCAAATAAATAAATGTTTTAACCAGAGGCTGGAGTCCCGTGACAAGATGGTGAAGGGTACCGATGACGCTGGTGAAGGGAAGCAGGCTTCTCATCTCTTCTGCGTCTTAGAGGAGCGCTCGCCAGCTCAGTGACGGCTTTCCAGGTGTCAGAGTCTATATTTATTTTCCCCAGCAATGAGACCACATTTGAAATGGCAGCTGCAATTGGAGTCACCACATAATTAAGTTTATGGAAATCCACTGTCATTCTCTAAGGCCCGTCTGCCATCTTCACTGGCCAAGCTGCTGAATAAAATGGAAATGTGACAAAATCGCCACCCGGAATCTTCCAACGCCGTGATGGTATTATTAACCCCGTCAGTCCCCGAGAGGAAGCGGCACTGCTTTCGGTTCATCGCTTTGGTTCGATAGGAATTTCCTTTTGATGTTTCCCGTCATCGCGTCTCTTATTCTGTCCATCTGAGAACCAGAACAATACTTTGGCCAAGGGTTTGAATACCCATAGGGCCTGTTGTACGGTCTTTCTAGGCTACTTAGTGCTTCTTTTTTTTTTTTTTTTTTTTTTTTTTTTTTTTGACAGGCAGAGTTAGACAGTAAGAGAGAGAGAGAGAGAGAGAGAGAGAAAGGTCTTCCTTTCGTTGGTTCACCCCCAAAGTGGCCGCTATGGCCGGCGTGCTGCGCTGATCCGAAGCCAGGAGCCAGGTGCTTCCTCCCGGTCTCCCATGCAGGTGCAGGGCCCAAGCACTTGGGCCATCCTCCACTGCCTTCCTGGGCCACAGCAGAAAGCTGGACTGGAAGAGGAGCAACTGGGACAGAACCGGCGCCCCAACCGGGACTAGAACCTGGGGTGCCAGCACCGCTAGGCGGAGGATTAGCCTGGTGAGCCGCGGCGCCAGCCAGTTCACCATTTTTTAAAAAAGATTTATTTAAATTTCATTATTTATTTACTTATTCACTCATTTACTTATTTGAAAGGCACAGTTACAAAGAGACGGAGAGAGAGAGAGAGAGAAGGGGGGTGGGGAGAATCTTCTAACTGTTGGTTCACTCCCCAAATGGCTGCAACAGCCACGGCTGGATCAAGCCGAAGCCGAGGCAGGAGCTTCATCCAGGTCTCCTATGAGGGTGACCAGGGCCCAAGCACTTGGGTCGTCTTCCACTGCTTTCCCAGGCCATAGCAGAGAGCTGGATCAGAAGTGGAGCTTTCGGGACTCAAATCGGTGCCCACACGGAACACCGGCGTCAGAGGTGGCGGCTTTACCCGCTGTGCCACAAGGCTAGTCCCCACTTGCTCCCTCTTCACCTCCATTCTGACCAGCAGGTGCCAGAGTTCTGGATTCTCCGGAATGGCCAGTACCCCAGAGTCCTGCTGGATTATCACCAGGACTGACATCAGTCTTGTCACTGTGCATGGCTACCCCGGCAGATGGCCTCAGGTTCCCACAGGGGAGGTGGGGGCAGAATTCCAGCACCTGCCAGGGGCGGTCGTGACTGACTCAAGCCCGGGAGTTGGGTCAGCGGCCGTGTTCTCAGTTTCCATGGCTAAAGTCAGACCCCTTGACCAGGCCTGAGGTTTTTGCACAAGCGCCAATCAAGAAGCAGTGGGTGGGCTGCTCATATCGCTTGATTCTAGAGACCCCGTGACGAATTAGCCGTCTTAATGTCCCGGCTCTCATCCTGGAACTCCACTGGCCCTTGTTTACTTGCACGGTGATTTCCTGGAGAAATTAAGCTCCTCCCATGTCCCCTCGCGCTTCTTTAACCACTGCCACTCCCGCCAGCAGCTCCCGCCCCCAGCAGCCTGGAGGTGCAGCTGCTTCGTCTCCCAAAGGATTTCTCAAGTCTTTGGTTTCCTAGGGGATCAACTTCTAGGCAACCGAAACAAACGCCCTGTCCACTGCCTTCTACTACGGGTTAACTCTATTTCGAAAGCAATTGGGAGCCGCTGAAGTGTGATGAGATTTCTCTGTGTATCTTCTAACAAGGCTGTGTCTCCTATTTGGTGGGGGGATCTATTGCATGAGGCGAGGCTGGGGTATGATCTGGGGCCAGGGCGGGGGCAGGGAAGCCAGTTTTCATCTGATACACTGACCCCGGTGATCCTTAGGAACATGCAGACAGCAGCCGAGTCCTGGGCAGCATGGACAGGTGGGAGACACACCATGCCCTTGGGAGCCCGGCTAGGGCAGGGTGAGCCACGGGTGATGGGGAAAAGGGTTTATTCCTGCCAGCAGGCTGGCTCTTCATGACATTGCTGGACAGGGCTGAGTGACAGGTCAGGGCCAGGTGACTGGAAGAGGGTGGGTCAGAGACTCTGTCCCCAGGAGGAGTTTGTAGGCAGCGATGGCCTTGTCTAGCGGATCCGTGGTCTCAGCTGTGGTGTTCTGAATCCACCACCTGGCCTGTGGAGTCAGCCTGGACTATTGGCTCGCACCATCTCAACAAGCAGGGGGCAGGAAGAATTCAAAGCAAGAGACTGTGACCAGGGAGGACGCTCCCCGCGGCTCCCGAGGGGGTCTTTGCAAAGCCAGGAACACGCTGTGACCTAACGTCTTTGCATGGCCGCCCAAACCCTTGAGCTGTGTCATCAGCTCTTTGTGCAGCTGAAGAAAGCGGAACCGGAGCTGCCAGCCCCGATTCCCCGGCACAATGGCAGGGACGAAGCTGAGTGGCGGGGGCACCGCCGTGTGTGCGCCGACAGCATGGCTGTCAGCCCATCTCACCCTCAGCTGCGGCTCCTTCCTCCAGCACCTTCCTGCTGCCCCTCCGTGTCCCATCCAAGCCTTCCAAATGGACAGAGAGAGCCGCCGTCTTCGGGGTTAGAGCAGGCTTCAAATAACCGAACTGTCACGCGAGCGTCGTGTCAAGGATTCATGGCTGTACACCGTCGGCTGGATGCCTCCTCCCGTGGCAGTCACTGAGTGCCCTTTGTTCTTTCCAATCTGCTGTCCTCCTCCTCTGGGCCCAGCAGCCTGACCCTCCAGGACAAACTGCCCAGGCAGCGATCGGAGGGCAGAAGGAAAGCGGGGCCTGGGCACTCACCCCCGTGCTCCCTCCTTCGCCAGGCTGCCGGCCCCTCCCCTCCTCTGCTTTCTCAACACAGCTGCCCTGCTGGGCTCAGCTCACAGCCTCAGAGCGGGAAGAGTGGCCAAGGCTCCCTCGCCGTTGCTGGCCCCAGGGCCCTGCTGCAGCCCCCTCAACTTCCCTCGGGAAGCCCATTTGGCCCTTTCTGCTTCCTCCCAACGCTCTGATTGACTCCATCCAGGAAGGAGCTGGCAACTGCTGCGAGCGTTCACGGCCCCACGTCCAGACGCAACAAAGTTTGGAAGAGGCAGCGAAGACGATCTCCCCTTGATCTCCCTTGGGAGAACCAGGCGATCTCTGCCAAACTCCTCCTACCCCGACTCCACTCCCTCTCCACCAGCAGCAGGGACAGGTCACGTGCTGCCCTGGCTCAGATTCGCAGAAAGCAGAGCCCGGGACCAAGGGTATGTGAGGGTGTTTGCTTGGTGGTGGGGGTGACCCTAGCAATCAGGAGTGAGGATAGAGGTGGGGGAGGGGCGCAGGGGAGTTGGCAACAATAACACAAGGATTTCCATTTGGCCACCCCTTCAAGGGGCCTGTGCCCTACCCCACAGGACCACTGAGAAGTCACATGGACTATGTCTCATGACCCTTTGTCCTGGGGGACCAAGAGGAAGGCATGCACCCTCGGCTTACACCTCACGTTGGTCAGTGTTTTCCCAAAGGAAGGTTAATTCTCACTGCACTTCTGGGTTGGTCACACGTGGGATTCCCACATTCTAAGTTGTGGCGGCCATAAGGAAGACCCCAAGGTAAAAGGCACACAGCACCCATCCGGGATGCAGCACCATGAGGTGGTTGTTGCTATGCCCAAATGCCCACAGCAGTCAAGGCTGGACCAGGCCGAAGCTAGGAGCCAGTAACTACATCTGGGCTTCCTAGACGGTTGGCAGGGACCCAAGTAGTTGGACCACCATCCGCGGCCTTGCGAGGCACTGTGGCAGGAAGCTGAGGAGGCACCGCGGGCACCAGCACTCCCAGATGGGATGCAGGAGTCCCAGGCAGCCGTTTAACCCTCTACCCCACAGCGCCCGCCCCCTCCACTCTAGACAGCCTCCCAGTTCTC
Source organism: Lepus europaeus (assembly GCF_033115175.1). Lineage (NCBI taxonomy): Eukaryota > Metazoa > Chordata > Mammalia > Lagomorpha > Leporidae > Lepus > Lepus europaeus. The sequence goes on from NC_084836.1 coordinate 7,032,817, forward strand.
AGACCTGGAACACTCCATCACCGCACAAGACGTAACCCTGTCCCCCTCGCTGATGACATTGTGTTGCTGCGACCTGGAGAGGAGAAAGGCACAGGTGCCCTCGATGTGACAGAAATATCGCAACACCAAGACCAGCAAAGTCTGAGGCAGCCGTGAGGTCTCTCCAAGGTGAAGGACAGCTCCCCTTACACCCCCTGCCATGGTTCGTTGTGGGCCTCTCTGGATTTGGGAGTCACTGTGTTGTCCCAACCCATTCTCTAGGTGACTTAGACGCTGCTGGCTTCGAGGGGAGCCCCGAGCAAGCAGGGCTCTGCAGCTGAACCCTGCTGCAGTGCACGCTCTGCCACTTGGCCCTACAGACCCGGGAGGGCCAAGGAGGCTAAAGAAAACGGACCAACCTCACTGCAGGAACTTCCAGTTTTTGGAGCAAAGTCATGCCTTCTTCAGCAAACTGCTTATTTTCTCCTTTTGAGAAACAAATCTTTGTTTACTCCTAGGTCTTGGTAGACAGTGCCCAACCACAGGACAACATAGGGCCACATCCTCTGAGCCACCTGTCATGGACCAGCCCCGACGTTTCCTGGCAGCCCCCATCATCACATGGACGTGCTCGTATACAGCTCACAACTCAACCCGAGCCCCTCGTGCTGTGCTGTCATTCCTCCCTCTCCCCACGTCAGGTCTCTGGGCTCTTCCATGTTGAGGAAGAACGAGAGCCTTGGTTTCCAGCTGACTCTACTGGAGGACCCCAGCCAGGGCTGGGCTGAGGATTCCACGAATCAGGAACCGAGGCTTGCACGTGGGCATGTTCCTCACACAGGTGGAAGTCCCAGGGTTGGCTGGGGCGGCCGCTCCTGACTGGCAGGGGACTCAGTTGAGAATGGAGTCCAGGCCCTCTCTGCCATGATCATTTCTTCTACCACATTCAGATATAAACAAAACAAGGAGTGTGATCACAGCCTTTGTTGTTGGCACGATTGACATCCCAGCCTCCCTGAGAACAAAGATTTGTATGTGCACATTTTCCCATGCAATTTAAGTAATCTCTAGATGGCTCCTAGTACTTAAAACCAGTACTAGAGACATTGACAAGAAAAAAGTCCACACAGATGCAATTGAAACATTTTTTAAGATAAAAGATATTTTTGATCCACAGTTGGTTACAGCCCCAAATGCACAGCCTGTGGATACAGAAACCTGACTGTGCACCAAAGAGAAATGAAATGAAATATGTGTCCACTCCAAAAACTTGTACAAAAATGTTTGTGGTGGCGTTGTTCATAATACCCAAAAGAGGGAAACAATCCAAATGTCCATCTGCTGAGGGCACGGAAAGATGTGGTACAGGGGCTAGTGAAGGGCCACCTGCACCTCTGGCATCCCATGTGAGCACCGGTTCGAGTCCTGCTGTTCCACTTCCAATCCAGCTCCCTGCTAAAGGCCTAGGAAAGTAGTGGAAGATGGCCCAAGTGCTTGGGCCTCTGCACCCACCTGGGAGACACAGATGGGAGTTCCCGGCTCCTGGATCCCACCTGGCCCAGCCTTGGCTGTTTCGACCATCTGGGGAGTAAACCAGCAGATGGAAGATCTATCTCTCTATCTGTGTGTGTGTGTGTGTCTGACTTTCAAATAAATAAATAAATAAATAAATAAATCTTTTTTTAAAAAAGATGTGGTGCACCTGTACCATAGAATATTACAGATGCCAGCGCTGTGGTGTAGTAGGCTAAGCCTCTGCCTGCGGCGCCAACGCCCCCTATGGGTGATGGTTCCAGTCCCAGCTGCTCCTCTTCTAATCCAGCTCTCTGCCTGTGCCCTGGAGAGAAGCAGAAGATGGCCCAAGTGCTTGGGCCCCTGCACCAGTGTGGGAAACCCAGAAGAACCTCCTGGCTCCTGGCTTTGCACTGACCCAGTTCCAGCCGTTGCGGGCATTTGGGGAGTCAATTAGTGGATGGAAGACCTCTCTCTGTTTTTCTCTCTCTTTGTCTGTAACTCTACTTCTCAAATAAATAATTACAATCTTAAAAGAAACTAGATTATTACTAATCTGTTAAAAAGAAGGAAATACTCATACATACTTCAATACGGATGAAACTTCTTTTAAAAAAAGATTTACTTATTTATTTGAAAGGCAGAGTTAAAGAGAGAGAGGGAGAGATAGAGAGATCTTCCACCTGTTGTGTGAGTTCAACCAATTAGATGTCCAGAACTGGTAGATGTGTAGAGAGTAGATCAGTGGATGCCTGGGGCTGGAGGGAGGGGTGGTGAGAAAGATTGACTGCTGGTGGGCAAGAGTTCTTCAACAGTAGTGAAAATGTTCTACACCCGGCCATGGCAATTCAATCACTCTGTGAATAGACTTTTTTTTTTTTTTTAAGATTTATTTTATTTATTTGAAAGGCAGAGTAACAGAGAGAGGTAGAGCCAGAGAGAGAGAGAGACAAAGAGACAGAGAGAGACACACAGAGAGAGACAGAGGTCTTCCATCCACTGGTTCACTCCCCAGATAGCCGCAATGGCCGGAGTTGTCCTGATCCGAAGCCAGGAGCCAGGAGCTTCTTCCGGGTCTCCCATGCGGGTGCAGGGGCCCAAGGACTTGGGCCATCTTCTACTGCTTTCCCAGGCCATAGCAGGGAGCTGGATCAGAAGTGGAGCAGTCAGGACTCGAATCGGTGCCCATATGGGATGCCAGTGCTGCATGCCGTGGCTTTAACCTGCTGCGCCCAGCACTGGCCCCAATTGTGAATATACTTTAAGGCTACTGAGCTGAATGCTTTACAAGAATGTATTTTATGGTACGTGAATTTTACCTCAACAAATCTTTTTAAAAGGGGGGGAGGGGCCATTGCTGTGGTATAGAAGATTAAGCCTCTGCCTGCAGTGCTGGCATCCCATATGGGCATGGTTCCAGTTCCAGCTGCTCCACTTCTTTTTTTTTTTTTTTTTTTTTTTGGACAGGCAGAGTGGACAGTGAGAGAGAGAGAGACAGAGAGAAAGGTCTTCCTTTTGCCATTGGTTCACCCTCCAATGGCTGCCATGGCTGGCGCGCTGCAGCCGGCACACCGTACTGATCCGAAGGCAGAAACCAGGTGCCTCTCCTGGTCTCCCATGGGGTGCAGGGCCCAAGGACCTGGGCCATCCTCCACTGCACTCCCTGGTCACAGCAGAGAGCTGGCCTGGAAGAGGGGCAACCGGGACAGAATCCGGTGCCCCGACCGGGACTAGAACCCGGTGTGCCAGCGCCGCAAGGCGGAGGATTAGCCTATTGAGCCACGGCACTTGCAAGCTGCTCCACTTCTGATCCAGCTCTCTGCTATGGCCTGGGAAAGCAGTGGGTGATGGCCCAAGTGCTTGGGCCTCTGCACCCACGTAGGAGACCTGGAAGAAGCTCCTGGCTCTTAGTTTTGGATCAACCCAGCTCTGGCCGTTGCTGTCGTCTGGGGAGTGAACCAGCAGTTGGAAGATCTCTCTGCCTCTCCTCTCTCTGTAATTCCACCTGTTAAAAAAAAAAGTGGGGGGAAGGAAGACAGGTGTGGTGGTGCAGTGGGTTAAGCTGCCACTTGGGTTGCCCGAATCCTGTATCAGAGCGCCTGAGATTGAGCCCCTCATCTGCTTCTGATCCAGCTCCCTGCTGATGTGCCTGGGAGTCTGCAGGTGATGGCTCAGGTACGTGGACCCCTGCCACCCACATGGGAGACCCAGATGGCATTGCTGGTCCTGGTTTGGCCTGGCTCAACCCTGGTTGTTACAGACATTTGGGGAATGAACCAGCGAATGGAAGATCTCTCTCTCTCTCTCTCTCTCTCTCTCTCTGTTACTTTGCCTTTCAAATCAATCAATCAAACTTATAGAAATAAAAATCTAGGGGTGGAGCTGTGGATGGAGGAAGCACTTCAGGCCCTTGACCGCCTTCTCCTGGTCTCCCATTTCGCTCGGCCTCCTGGGCACCTCGCCCAGCTCTGCCCTGCCAACCACTGGGGGATCTCGGGGCTGTCCGTTGGGAAGCACCTTTGCTGAAATGAACCTCTCAGTGGAGCGTGATGTGTTTCCTCTGCTTCCGCTGATGCTCTCGGAGCGGGCCACTTGGATGGGTTCATACACCGGCCCGGCGGCTGACTTGCTGTGTCATGCGGTGAGCCCCGGCCTGCCTGGTGCCACATGGTAACTGCAGTGAGAGGAGCCTGCCTCGGGCTTCTCCCTGCTGTGGTACTTGGGGACAGGCAGGGCTATGGTAACTAGTGTTTATTCAGCCGTTTTACGCACATGCTGTATTTGCAGCTGACCCCGCGGGGCAGACATGATTCCTAAGTGACAGATGTGGCGCTGTGCAGAGCTGGTGGCCTGCCCAGAGCTGGCGCAAGGGAGTCGAGCCTCAAGCCCAGGCCTTTTGCTTTCCTAATTCCCAACTCCTCACTCGTTCCTTCCCCAGGGGACTCCCTGCTGTTTAGACTTTCTTCCTACTTCCAAAATGCCTTGTCTCAGCCCCTCCTGGTCTGCCTCTCCCTGGCCAGTTGCCCACACGGGGGCCTCTTGCCCTCTGCTGCACCCTCTGGCCCCTGATTCACTCAGCTGGACAGGGCTGGGCTGGCTTACCCTGAGACACGGGATAAATACTTGCAGGAAGGAGTGAGGTGGGGGCAGAATGAGAGCGTTTCTTCTGGACAACCTTTAATCCCAAATTGTTTAGGCCCTTGATGATCTGGCCTCTGCTGCCCGCCAGGCTACTTCTCTCACGGCCCCCTGATTCCCCGCCGCGCCCTGTGTCATCCTGAAGTAGCTCCGGGCTTCCAGCAAGAGCTGGCTGCTCTGATAGCCTTTGCGCAAGTTGGCCCCTTGGGCCTTCCTGGCTTGGCTGCCTCCCCGGATGTAGCTGAAGGGCCCTCTCCTCTGGGGAGCTGCCCCCGCCCTCCCGCCTGCTCCCTCCTCCATCCCCACTGAGTGCCTCTGGCAGTGACGCTGTGGGTGCCTCCTGGTCACCCAACTCCAGCTGCCGTGTGCAGTTGTCCCGCCACATTGACCCCCCTGGGCTGACAGAGCCTCTCTGACAGTGAGGTTATGGCCCTCTGCCTTCAATCCCCAACCCCCTCAAGGCCTGGAGGGAGGAGGAAAAGGTCAGTCCCTTTGCCTCCAGGAAAAGCATCCTGTGTGCAGCTGGGTTCCAAAGCCCGCCCACCCTCTGCACGAGGCCAAGGCTAGACTTGACCTGGGGCCCTGCTCAACGACTTCTTCATGGCCCTGCTGCCCTCCTCCCTTGTGTAAACCTTAGCTCCCAGATTCCTGCCTCGGACGAAGGCACCAGCACATTTCATGTACTTACCCGTTTTCTCACTGTCTGCAGGGACAAAGCCCTATTGATTGCTGGGTCTACACCCGCTGTGGTGTCGGGCACAGAGCAGAGGCACCGTGTTGAACTCAGTCTGGCTTCAGAGTGGTTGGGCACAGCGCCCCTGGCCTCTTGTCTCCGTCTCCTCCTTTTCCCCCCTCTTCCCTGGGATCCCTTCCCAACCTCATCTCCCTCCTCTGCTCCCGAAGCCACTAAAGTCTGTTGGATTGTCACGGGTGCTCGGGGGAGAGAGGCTGGGAGGTGGAGCTAGCCAATCTTCCTGTCCCCCCACCCTGCTTCTCAACATGCGGGTTGGAGAGAAACAGACAGACAGACAGGCAGAGCTGGGGGAGAGCCTGGAAGACAGCGCGGCGCTCGCAGGGCCCATGGCATGGGCAGAGCCTGTGTGGGGCACACAGCAGGTGGGGCCCGGCGGGGCAGCTCCGAGCACCCTGGGGCCTGCCGAAGGCCCCACAGCCCTCCCCAGAGGCTGCTCTTGACTGCTCCCTCGCTCCTTCTGTGCATCTTAACCTCATAAAAGCTTCCCACTTTTCCCTCCCCCTCCGGGCCCAGCCACGTCGCAGGAGGCATGACTCGCTTCACAAGCTTATTAACTTTCCTGGCAGCATCCAGCTCACGCAGGCGCTGAGTCAGCGCCATCCCAGCCGCCCGGGCTGACTCACGGGCAGGGCCGGGACTCCACTGAGGCCTTCTCTATCCCACAAAGGAAATGGTCAGGCAGCAGGGCTCAACTCTGCCCCACGGGGTGCACCCAGGGCTGGTGACCTCAGGGTTTGTGTTTTTTTAAAGATTTTATTTATTTTGAAAGTAAAAGTTACAGAGAGAGGATGAGAGACAGAGAGACACAGAGAGAGGTCTTCCATCCACTGGTTTACTCTCCAGATGGCTGCAATGGCCAGTGCTGGGCCAGGCCAAACCCAGGAGCCAAGAGTTTAATCACAGTCTCCCATGTGGGTAGCTGGGGCCCATGTACTCGGGCCATCTTCTGCTGTTTTTCCCAGGCCGTTAGCAGGGAGCTGGATCGGAAGTGGAGCAGCCGGGACTCGAACCAATACCCATATGGGATGCAGGCATTGCAGGTGGCAGCTTAACCTGCTATGCTACAGTGCCAGCCCCAGGGTCCTCCGTTTGCTTAAGTCAATGCGGGTTGAGTTTTCTGTCACTCGTACTTGGAAGAATACCACGTTTAGAATGCCATGTTTAACTCATCCTGAAGTGTGCGGTTTTTCCAGGTTAACATCCCCGAGGTGGGGAGTGCATTTCACGGTCCAGGGCAACCTCCTGGGGCCGTTGTCATTGTTTGCAAACGTGAGAAATTGAGCACAGCTGTTCTGATGACCTGCAACCGAGGTGCACTGCAGGGCCTGCAGGGCCTGAATTTGGTGCGATTTAAAATGTCTTCCGAAGATCACCGTGCGAGGGATAACAAACTTTTCCCTCTGAGGAGTGACGGCTCTCTTCTAACAAAGCAGCAGGCAAGAGCTTTGTAGGGGCCGGTGTTGTGTGGCGTAGCAGGTTAAGCCTCCACCTGGGACGCCAGCATCCCATACGGGTGCCGGTGTGAGACCCAGCTACTCCACTTCTGATCCAGCTCCCTGCTAATGCCCCTGGGAAAGCAATGGAGGTGGCGCAAGTGCTTGTGCCCCTAACATAAATGTGGGGACGTAAAGCATTAATGCAAGTAAAAATGTCTCAGCAGTTCAACTTTATAACAATTATAAATAAACCTGTTAAATTTTCCTGGACAATGCCAAAATTTGGATTTTTTAAAAAACAATTAAATTTCTTATTGATGACAACTAAATGGTGCCTGTAGCATTTTTTAAAAAGATTTATTTATTAGCCGGCGCCGCGGCTCAATAGGCTAATCCTCCCCCTGCGGCGCCAGCACACCGGGTTCTAGTCCCGGTCAGGGCGCCGGATTCTGTCCCGGTTTCCCCTCTTCCAGGCCAGCTCTCTGCTGTGGCCAGGGAGTGCAGTGGAGGATGGCCCAAGTGCTTGGGCCCTGCACCCCATGGGAGACCAGGAGAAGCACCTGGCTCCTGGCGCGGTGCACCAGCCGCAGCGCACCAGCCGCGGCGGCCATTGGAGGGTGAACCAACGGCAAAAAGGAAAACCTTTCTCTCTGTCTCTCTCTCTCTCACTGTCCACTCTGCCTGTCAAAAAAAAAAAAAAAGATTTATTGATTTATTTGAAAGCCAGAGTTACACAGAGAGAGGAGGAGAAGCAGAGAGATAGAGAGAGGTCTTCCATCCGCTAGTTCACTCCCCAATTGGCCACAACCGCTGGAGCTGCGCCGATCTGAAGCCAGGAGCCAGGAGCCAGGAGCTTCTTCCAGGTCTCCCACGTGGGTGCAGGGACCCAAGGACTTGGGCCATCCTCTACAGCTTTCCCAGGCCATAGCAGAGAGCTGGATCAGAAGTGGAACAGTGGGACTCGAACTGGTGCCCGTAGGAGATGCTGACTCTGCAGCCAGTGGCTTTACTTGCTCCACCACAGCACCGGCCCCTGTAGCATTTTTATCATTCAGTAGATTCCATCCATTCACTGTATTTTTCTCACTGAGTTGTCCTACATGCAAGTACATGTTTTTAATGTTGACTGTCTTCTGTGCTATTCCTGTAAGTTTGCTATTAAAATACATTAAACTATACCTGCTTTTGGTCTTTATTATAAAAAAAAAAAGACATAAGCTCCATGAGGATTTTTTGTCATTGTTCATTGATGAAACCCAAGTACTTAGACCAGTGCCTGACATATAATAGATGTTGCATAAATATTTGTTGGCGGGAGGCAGCATTGTGGTGCAATGGGCTAAGCCACCACTTTCAATACCAGCATCCCATACTGGAGCACCATTTTGAGTCCCGGCTGCTCTGCTTCTGATCCAGCTCCCTGCTTATGCACCTGGGAAGGCAGTAGATGGCTCAAGTGCTTGGGCTCCTGCCACCTATGTGGGAGACCTGGATGGAGTTCCTGGCTCCTTCCCATATGGGTGCTGGTTCAAGTCCCGGCTGCTCCACTTCCAATCTAGCTCTCTGCTGATGCTCCTGGGAAAGCAGTAGAGGATGGCCCAAGTCCTTAGGCCTGTGCACCTGTATGGGAAATCCGGAAGAAGCTCCTGGCTTCCCCTGGTCCAGCCCCAGTCGTTGCGGCCATTTGGGGAGTGAACCAGTGGATGGAAAGACCTCTCTCTCTGTCTCTACCTCTCTCTAGAACTCAGCCTTTCAAATAAATAAAATAAATTTAAAAAATTGATTCAGAACAGGGAGAACTTTGATAGAGAAAAAAACCAATGGAGCCTGTTCCAGCAACTGGGAATAGAAAACGTCGCACCTGACTGCTGGAGCCTCTCTCTTCTCCCTCTCTCTTCACTCTCTGTGGCTCTCAAATTAGGGAAAAAAAAAAAAAAAGTCTGAGGCCATAGCGTCTGCATATACACACTGAGCGACGAAACTCTCAGGAAACACACAGGACAGATTTTGGTAAACGTGCGGCTGGAGGGGAGGGGAGAGGGTGGTCCCAGACCAGGCTCTCGGAATGGCTGCTGGGGACACTGGACGCTGGCTCACCTGGACGCCTGCAGGGTGGTTCCAGGGGTGTTTGCCTGATAGGACCTCTTTACACTTGACCTTTGTTTCATGTGGTTTTCTCTCTGTGTGTTTTATTTTATTATAATAATAATAAAAAAAAAAGGTTGCAGGGCTGGCACTGTGGCATAGCGGGTGAAGCCACTGCCTACAGCACTGGCATCCATATGGGCACCGGCTCTTTTTACAAAGGTTGAAAAAGACTAGACGTGGCACACTGACCTGGCTACCCCGTTCACTTGACGCCTTCTGTGGCTCCCATTGGCCACAGGACACCGTGCGAGTCCTCCGTGGCGGCTGTGAGGCTCGGCCTGACCTGGTCTGCTGTCGTTGGAGGTCTCTGGATGTGTGGGCAGAGGCCCCAGGGCGAGGGCCGGGGTCGGGGGAGGCCCCAGCACCAGGAAAAGCCCAAGGAGCCAGGAAGCTGAGGCCAGCAGCAGGGCAGGGCCCCGGTGGGCTGGCGGGCACTGGGGGTCAGTAAGGGGCTGGGGGCACCATCCAGGCACAACTGCCGCCGTGGAAACGTCCAGCACCGCAGTGCGGGCCAGCGGACTGGCGCCCTGGCCTCAAGCTTCTCCTTAAAGAAAAACGATTTTAACAATTTATTTGAAAGACAAAGTGACAGAGAGGGAGGGAGAGGTTGGGCGGTCTTCCATCCTCTGGCCCATTCCCCAGATGCCTACAAAGCCAGGGCTGGGCCAAGCAGAAGCCAGGAGCCAGGAGCTCCATCCAGGTCTCCCACGTTGGGGGCGGGGCCAAGCACCGGGGCCGTCCTCCGCTGCCCTCCCGGGTGCAGTGGCAGGGGGCTGGAGGAGAAGCAGAGCAGCCAGGACTTGAGCTGGCGCCCGAAACAAGATGCAGGCGGCGGCTTCACCCGCCACCCCGCAGCGCCGCCCCGTCCTTCGCCTTTACCCGCATCTCCCTGATCTGTAGTTTGTGATCTGCATTTTTTCCATTTCATTGTAGTGAGTTTCATAAGAAACTTGGAATCCCATGGAACCAGAGTAGGTAAAAAGCACACATAAAGCATCTAATTTTTAAAGGATGGCTTTATTTTTTTCTCATAAAAATAATTATTGCATATTTGTAGCATGTGCCCTCTTCTCCAATATATTAAACTTCAACAAAACTTTTTTTATTTTTTATTTTTTTTATTTTTTAATTTTTGACAGGCAGAGTGGACAGTGAGAGAGAGAGAGAGACAGAGAGAAAAGTCTTCCTTTGCTGTTGGTTCACCCTCCAATGGCCGCCGCTGCTGGTGCACCGTGCTGATCTGAAGCCAGGAGCCAGGTGCTTCTCCTGGTCTCCCATGGGGTGCAGGGCCCAAGGACTTGGGCCATCCTCTACTGCACTCCCTGGCCACAGCAGAGAGCTGGCCTGGAAGAGGGGCAACCGGGACAGGATCGGTGCCCCGACTGGGACTAGAACCTGGTGTGCCGGCGCCGCAAGGCGGAGGATTAGCCTAGTGAGCCACGGTGCCGGCCACAACAAAACTTTTAAACAAAATATTTTATTGTGGTAACCTCAGAAACCATAGAACATAAATATAATTTTTAAATTATTCTTGTTTTGTTATTCTGGTAATGGGAACCAAAATACAGTTAGGTAGGAGAAATAAATGCTAGTGTTTTTTCTTTTTTTTTTTTTTAAAGATTTATTTATTTATTTGAGAGGTAGAGTTACAGATAGAGAGAGAAGTCTTCCATCCACTGGTTCACTCCCCAAATGCCCACAACGGCTGGAGCTGGGCCAGTCTGAAGCCAGGAGCCAGGAGCTGCTTCCGCGTCTCTGACACGGATGCGGGGCCCCAGGACGCGGGCCGTCCTCCGCTGCTCTCTCCCAGGTGCATTAGCAGGGAGCTGGAGCAGAAGCGGAGCAGCCAGGCCTCAAACTGAGCTTTCCCAGGCAGCAGCAGGGAGCTGGACAGGAAGTGGAGCAGCCAGAACTCGAACGGGCGCCCCTATGGGATGCCGGTGCTGCAGGCAGAGGGTTCACCTGCTAGCCACGGCGCCGGCCCCAGCATAGTGTTCCATAGCACACTGGGGAGAACATAGTCTACAGTAGTTTATTATACATATGTATGTTAAAAGGCTTGTGTAGGTTACTTTACTTTCTAAAAACCTTTTTGTTAGTTTCATTTTCTTTGAGAGGGGGAGAGAGAGAGAGAGAGAGAGAGAGAGAGAGAGATCTTCCGCCCTCTGAATCACCCCCAAATGCGGCAACAGCCGGCACTGGGCCACGCCGAAGCCGGGAGCCTGGAACTTCTACAGGTCTGCCTGTGGGTGGCAGGGATCCCAGTTCTCTCTGCCGCCTCCCAGGGCGCGCCCTAGCAGGGAGCTGGACTCAGAAGCAGAGCCGGGACTCGAACTCGGGCCCTCGGATGTAGGGTACAGGCGTCTCAACCACTGTGTCTACCGCCCACCCCAGATTCCGGTTTTTAAAATGAGCAAAAGACTCAGACAGACACCTCAGAAAAAGGAGCTATCCACACGCCAGAGGCACATACGGTACGGCCGTTAACAACAGTGGGACACCACGGAGTGCCGCTCGACTGGATGCAGCGAGGTGTGGCTGAGGTGGCGCCACGGCTGGGACTGCTTTAGAAAGCTGCACACACGCCTCCCTCTGAGCCAGCCGCTGCCCAGAGGGTGCAGGCCCAGGTCCACTCCGAGCTGGCCCGACCGCGCCCCAGGGGAAGGGCCCCAGCCTCTGTAACAGATCCGTACTCTGCCAAGAGCACCCAACTCCAGCCACACACAGATGATGGCTGAATCTCACACGGGTTTCCGTGAAACAGGCTGGGCTCAAACACTTGAGACTGTGCCGTTCCGGTTACACGGACCGCAGCAATAGGCCAAGCTAACCTGTGTGTCACACCTGGCCATGGAAGCGACCGGAAGGGGGCAAATAGGGACTTCCGGGGTCCTGGCAGTGTTCTCCCTCTGAGCTGGGTGCCGGTTACACAGGTGTGCTGCGTTTCTAAACACAGCCAAAGTATTTATGTTTCAATAAAAGGTAGCAGGACAAAAATAAATACAATAAATAAAAAAAGGAAACACTACGAACTGAAATTCAGAATGTCTCTAAACAGGGTGGGCACTTAGTGCAATGGCTAAGATGCTCTTGGGACACCCACAGCCCACTGGAATGCCTGGGTCTGAGCCCACCTTCACTTCCAATCCGGCTCCCTGCTAGTGTGCGCCCTGGGAGGCACGTGCCATGTGCCCCCCACATGGGAGACCGTGATGCAGTTCTAGGCTTTTGGCTTCAGCCTGGCCCAGTCCTGGCTGTTGCTGGGAGTGAACCAGTGGATGGAAAAACCAATCTCTCTCTCCCCCTCTCCCTCCCCCCTTCCTATCAAATAAAGTGAAAATAAAGGAATATAAAAATTTCATTTAGTTTTAAAGTTTGAGAGGTAGAGTTAGAGACTGAGGGAAAGACAGACGGAAAGGTCTTCCATCCACTGGTTCACTCCCCAAATGGCCACAACAGCCAGAGCGGGGCCAATCTGAAGCCAGGAGCCAGGACCTTCTTATCCGGGTCTCCCACATGTGTGCAGGGGCCCAAGGACTTGGGCCATCTTCCACTGCTTTCCCAGGCCACAGCAGAGAGGAGCAGCCGGGACTCGAACCGGCGCCCATAAGGGATCTTGGCACCGCAGGTAGAGGCTTAGCCTACTACGCCACAGCGCCAGCCTCTATAAAAATGTATAAAGTCTACAAACCAGAGCTTTCTGGAAACACCCATGTCTTGCCTGCTGCAGGCCATCTGGCTGCTCTGGGAAGGGGAGGGCGCTGCTTCTCCTGTCTGTGGGTGGCTTTGAGTGGAAAAGTCTGAAAAGCACCATTCCCCTTTCCCCATAGTGGGCTTTTATGACGCCACAGTGTTTTGGAACCGGAGCACTTCCCAAACACCTGCCATAGCCGGGGCTGAGCCAGGCCAAAGCCAGGGGCCTGGAACTCCATCTGGGTCTCCTCCATGGGCGGCAGGGGCTCGGGCCATCCCTGCTGCCTCCCAGGGTGCTCATTAGCGAGGAGCTGGAGCCAGGAGTGGGCCCAGGACTGGAACCTCAGCATACCGGTGTCCCAGGGCATCTCAACTGCTGTGCTAAATGCCTGCCCCCTAGTTTTCATTGTTGAAACAAAGGCTTTCTGCTCCACACGCAACTAAAAATCTTTAGTTCAGAAACAGGCATTTGGTATTGTTGAAGATGCAGTGCCAACCCCAGGTTCTGATCCGGCTTCCTGCTGATGCAGATCCTGGGAGGAAGCAGTTGATAGCCCACGGAATTGGATTTCTAGCACCCACGTGGGAGATCTGGACTGAATTCCCGGCTCCAGGCTTCAGCCCAGCCTAGCCTCAGCCTCTGCAGGCATTTGCAAAGTGAACCAGCGGATGAGGTCTCTAAGCGGTAAAGAAGGAGTTACAGCACTTAACCACTAGAGGACGCCAAAGAACAGCGTATGCGGCGAGCCCTTAGGTAACCAGGTCTCCAGTCACCAGCCTTGGCTGCCTTTCTCTCTTAAGGAAACCCATTCATTGTGTTTCTCTGTCTCTCCAGATGCCCCAGCCTCAGGTAGGCCCCAAATACGAGACCCAGATTGAATAAAAAGTGTATGTTTAGATTCTCTCCCCAAAGTGCCCAAAGAACATTTATATTGGCAGCAACGGTCAGAAAGCCAGAATAAAATCTCACAGTGGGCTTCCATGGCCAGGCTTGGACAGCAAAGGCTGGCTTGTGGGAGGCCTCCACCTAGGCCTCCCGTAGGAGGGGACCAACTTTGACCGGCCCTGGGCTGTAGGGTTTTAGCACCTTGAGCCCTCACTTCCTGCACCCTGTGGCTTGACCCTCAGTTATTCTCATCTGTGAGATGGACACAACGCTAGGAGCAAGCATCCAGTGTTGTTGGGAGAACTGGACGAGATGAGGGTGCACACAGTCAGCGCTGGGGAAAAGCCAGCCTCGTTTTGTTACCGAGTGGTCTTCTGGGTAACTGCCACCCCAGGCATGGCCATGATCCCATTGAACCATTCAGATTCACCCCGCACGAGCATCCAATCCAATTCCAAAAACATTTGCTGAGCGTTTACTGTTCATCGAGAAGTTGCTGGCGATTTAGCGACCAGGGGTATATTTTTAAAAAAATGGTTGCCAGCTTTTAAAAATTGAGTTTCTAAAAAAAGATTCCTTTATTTACTTATTTGAAAAGCAGAACATCAGAGAAAGAAGGCGAGACAGAGATGAACTGGTTCACTCCCCAAATGGCCCCAACAGCCAGGGCTGGGCCAGGCTGAAGCCAGGAGCCAGGAATTCCATCCTGGTCTCCCACACAGGTCAGAGTGGCACAGGGGACCACGTAGTTGGCCATCACGCACTGCCTTCCCCAGCGCATCAGCAGGACTGCTGGATCGGAAGCAGAGCAGCTGGAACTTGAGCAGGCGCTCCAGTTTGGGACGCCGGATAACAGTAGCGGTCTCTGGACTTAACTCTCTGGCCCCGCTTCAGATTCCAAACCATGAGGAAACCTCAAGACCTGGCTTGACTCTTGCCCTCCTAAGCACAAGGCTCCTGCGCCTTGGCGTTCCGTACTTTGCAGACCAGGCCCTCAAGGAGCCTTATCTCTCCAGCGAGTTCTCTGTTTTCCTTCCTGCCTGCTCTTGCAGTGTGCCGCGGCGGACTGCTGTGCCTCACGGTGGCCTGGCCCGCGCAGCTGTCTCTGGAGGCCTCACTGGGTCCCTTCTCCAAGTCCTTCTCTCGTGCTGACGGCACTCTTCACGTCGGCATCCCCCGGGGACCCGCTCCTGGCTGTGGACACCGGCCGTCTGTTCCACTTTCCAATCTTCTCTAGATCCTTGTGGATGGCCAACAAAGGCTCATTGCGTCCAGCATTCTGATTTCGGGGCCTGTGGCCTGGCTCTGCTAGTTCGTAGCTGTGTGATCTCGGGGCAGGATCCTTGATGGGCCTCTCCAAGCCTCAGCTTCCTCATCTGAAGAATGGGGTCGTAGCAACACGCTCCCGGGGACTTGCACAGTGACGAAGCTTAACAAGCACTGGCCAGGCTCTGCACGGCGCCTGGAACTGTCAGAGGCAGGCAGGATGAACTGTGGAGGGTGTCCTGGAGGGAGTGGGACGTGAGCTGGAATCTGAGCACAGGAAGATGCAGAAGACGTCCTCGGCCCAAGGATGAGCCTGATGGAAGACTGAACAGGAATGAGCAGGGTGAGCTCCAGCCAGGAAGAGACAGGAAGAGGGAAAAGGACAGGAAGTGCCTTTCCAGGAGCCTCCATGGATTGACAGGTTGGTAGGCAGAGACGTTAGTGTTTTCTGGAAGGTTCCTGGTATTGGGTTCGCCCCTCTGCAACGGCAACAAAATTGGAAACGTTGAAGACCAGTGGAGAGGCCACACCCATGGGACCAGGAAGTTGCCCCAGTGGATGGACAGGGACAAACGCCGAGCTGGCAGCTATATTCCCGGGGTTAGGCTTAACGCTCTCCGTTTGCACTTAGGCATTCCTTACGGCCACTCGAGAAGGAGGGAGTTTGGCTTAGGAGCCGTTCGTGGTAGAAGGGGCTGGTTGTGAGGTCAGGGCCAGCGCAGTTGCTACAGTTGTCCCTGCAAAGTGTGGCTTGGTAACAGGGCAGGCAGAGCAGGGACGCCCTGGTGTCACGGTGCTCTGGAGCAGCTGGGTCACGAGGGAGCTCTGGATGTCACTGCACTTTGGGGCCAGGCAACATAATTGCCCCCAAATTCCGAGTGGAAGGGAGGAGCTTTGGGGATCTTCCCCAAGGCCCACAGGCAGTGTCGCACAGCTACTGGGGTTCCGAAGGCTGCCCGCGGCTCAAGCGGGGAGCTCCTGGTACAGTTACTGCTCCGTGCTCCTCTGGGGTGACTGAGCCCAAGGCAAGGTATGGAGTGGGTGAGCCCGTCCATCTGCCTGCAAAGGCCAGGGCTGGACGGAGACCGAAGCTGGGAGCTGGGCACGCCATGCAGGTCTCCCTCACGGGTGACAGGAGCCCAGCTGCTAAAGCCCTCTCTGCTGTGTCCCAGGGTCTGCGTGAGCAGCAAGTCGGAGTCAGGAGCTGGCGCCAGAGTTGAGCCCAGGGGCTCCGAGAGGGGACGTGGCCATTATTATTATTATTATTATTATTTGCCCCGAAATAATTTCATCTTTTCCAGGAACTTTTTCAAGTCTGTGTCATTTACAAAATAGAAACAATATAAGTTGTGTCGAAAGAGCCCCCCCAGCTGGGAGGTGAGCGTGCAGTGTCTGCCCTCCTCGCGTGACTAACAAACCCTGGTGACTAAAAAATCTGTTCACCTTGGCGGCTTCACAAGGGTTCTGTGGGGCTGCACGCGATCTGGAAGGCCCAGCCTGGCCTTGGGGACACTGCCCCACCCCAGTAGCTCCAGGAGCAGTCCTTTCTCCCCCAGGTCCACTGTCCTGCTGTAGACACTCCTGCCCCAGAGTCACCAGGGCGCCGGCTTCCGCCTCCCTGCAGGGAGGTGGGCTCACCCCCAGGGCGGCGACGGCAGCTTATCTCTCTATCACCTGCACCATGACTTACTCAGGGGTAAATATTTGTGGAATAACTCATTTTTTTTTTCCAGGGCTTTTGTGGAAGGGTGCTTTGGCCTTGGGGGAAAAGTGTCTGACACGTGGATCCTAACTCTAGCGCGTGGTACGGGCCCCGACGATGACTTACACATGAACAATCCGGAATGTCCCGGCCACCTGGCTGCTGCAGACTTGGAGGCGGCAGCGGCGACCCCCACCCCATCTGAGACCCACACCCGCACGCAGGCCTGGGAGGAGGATGGGGGTCCTCCGAAGAGTTCACCCTCAGCCGCTGCTGGGCACCGGACCTCCAGGAACCTAGAAAACCCTGCTCGCCCCTCCTCCAGCTGCCCGAGGACCCCATCCCAGGAGGCCTCCGGGAAGCGCCCCCTCCCCACCCTCCCCAGTAGGTCGGAGCCCCGTGCCCTTAGCGGCTGCAGGGTGCGGGGCGAGCAGGGGGCCTCGCCCGCCGTGCAGCCCGCGTTCCCGCTCCCTGTGCGCGTCCCGCACCGGGGCCTCGGGCCCCCGCACACCCCCGCCGCACCGGCCTCCCTGGCCCGCGCCTGGGGTCTTCACTCCGCGCCGCCCCCTCCCCAAGCCCAGAGCGCTTTCCCCGGGGCGGAGGGGGTCGGCAGGTGTCAGGAGGAGCCCCCCTCCCCACCTGGGGAGACCGACAGCGAGGGCCGGGGCGCCGGGGCCTGGCCCGGGAGTTCGGGGAATCGATCATCTTCTGGGAAGCGTGACCGTGACACCCCGACTTGGGAGCCCCAGGCGGGGCGTGCAGCCCCGAGGGGAGGCTGGGGATGGGGTCTGGAGGCTCGCGGCAGGGCGCTGGCCCCTCGGCCACTGCGCAGGGAGACCCGGCCCGCCGCCCTTTCCCTGACAGGGTGGCCAGGGGCTGCGGCCTCTTTAAGGTCCGACCTCCTCCCACCCCCTCAGCGCCGCTCCGCCAGTTCCAGACTTCCCTCCGCGATGAGGTCATCTCCCCGCCGCCCATTGGCTGCGCCGCGCTGTCAGTCACAGGAAGTCGCGCCGCCGTCCCCTCCTCCCTCGTTCCCCTTCCTTCCCCGAACGCCCCTCCCCTGCCCCGACTGGGCCTCTGATTGGCCATCTGCGCTGCCACTCCTCCGGCGGGGCGGGGCGGGAGGCGGGAGGCGGCTGTGGTGGGAGGGCCCGCGGCTTCCGTGGCTAAGAGGAGCCGGCGGCGGCCGTGTCTGTGGTGGCCCCGGCGGCGGCGAGCGCGACCGGCCCTGCCTCCCCACCCCCTCGGCTCTGCTCGCCACACGCCCTCGGCGCGCGCCCTGCCTGGACGGGGAGCCTCGGGAGGAGCCGCGAGCGGCCGGAGCCGAGCCGGGCGAGCCGCGGTGAGTGGGAGTCCGGCCGGGGACCCCTCCCCCACCGCCCCGCGCATCCTTTCTCCTGGCGGCCACGCCGCGCGCGCCCCCGGGGTGCGGGCGTCGCCGGTCCCCCCGCGCTGCCCGCCGCTCCCGCCCCGCTCGTCCGTCGGGGCGGGGGTCGCGGAGCCGGGGCGCGCGGGCGCAGCCTTGCACCTGTGCAGCCGCCGGGCCGGGCCTCGCGGCGCTGGGCGGGGAGGCGCGGGGGTTCCCGCCCTGGCTGCGCCCCGGGTGTGTGCGCGCGGCGGCTGCGGGGACGGGGCTCCCCGCGCTCTGTGCCACGCTCGGGATCCCCGGGCCAGGCGGCGCATCAGGGCTGGATGCCTGAGTGGGAGCCCGAACCCCGCCAGGTGGGCAGGGTCCTGTGCGGGTTTGAAACTTGCAGGCCGACAACTTCAGCCTCTTCGGAAAGCGTTGCTGACAGCCCCTCGCCTGACCCTGCGCCCCCGGTGGGACCACTGAAAAAAAAAAAAAAAAAGGGAGAAGCACTGGTATTGTGCAGCGGCTGGGACTGGACCTTGGGAGGCGACTCCCAGATCTGCCAGTGGCCAGCTTGAGCCTCGGTTTGCTCATCTGGGAAATGGGGGTAGTCGTGTCCATCGGATCCGGGCCTGGCGCGCAGTCAGGGCCCAGGAGCTGTTAGCTGTTGTGAAGTTAAGAGCCGGGCTGTCTCGCCTCTGGCTGGATTTCTGTTTTCTCCCTGTTATGTGGAGCGGCCTGGTCCCCAGGTAACCGCCTCCCAGGCAGGAGCAGGAGGTGTGTGGCTTCGACGTGACAACGACACCTACGGTGCCACGTTTTCACACAAACTCGGAATGTCCCCAGCTTGCAAGCGTTTGAGATCGCTTCTGCAGGAAGTTGAAGCTTGTACGACAGCGTGTATGTTCAGTAAGGGGCTTCGCTGCAGGAGAGCCCCAGAACGCCGGGTGGCACTGCGGGAAGCAGGGAGGAGGTGCCCGCTTGGCCCGCAGCCCCGCGCCAGCCCCGTGCCGCAGGGCGGAGAGCCTGTGCCTGAAAGTTGCTAAACTTACTCTTTGCCCGATGTCCTTTGCATTGTCCTTTGCATTTTTCACTGCAAGTCCAAGGGCTTTATGATGCTTTCTACTGAAATGATAAACAGGGGAAGGAGGCGTCTGGGGTGTAGCGGTGTCTGGGGTGTAGCAGCAGCGCTTGCTCGTGTTCCTTGCTGGTAACTGCCAAGGCTTTTAAGAGTCATTTCCACCAGGGTGTGTGCGCCTTTTCTCTTAAGAGTTAAATCAGGAGAGATGCGAGAATAACACCCCGTCATCCAGTATTGACTGCAGACTTGCCACGTCCTTCGTGCGCTGTCAGATTCTGCGAGGGAGGGACTCGGGGCATAAAACAGGATCTCAGCCCGTGAGGGCGAAGCCGTAAAGCCTGGGTCACCCAGCAGTGACGGTGGGTCCTGCTTAGGTAATGATGCTGTGTATTCATTTAGCAAACTTTTATTTAAAAAATTATTTATTTATTTGAAAAGCAGAGTTAGAGAGAGGGAGAAAGAGAGAGATCTTCCATCTGTTGGTTTAGTCCTGAACTGGCTGCAACAGCTGGGGCTGGGCTAGGCTGAAGCCAGGATCCTGGAACTCCATCTGGGTGTCCTCTGTGGGTGGCAGGGATCCAAGTACTCGGGCCATCTTCCTCTTCTTTCCCAGGTGCATTAGCAGGGAGCTGAATTGGAAGTGGAGCAGCCGGGATTCGAACTGGCGCCAGTGTCTCAGGAGGTGGCTTAACCCACTGTACTGCGATGCTGGCCCCTCACTCAGGAGACTTTTGTTCCACCCCTCTAATGTGCCAGGTATTTTTCTGAGAGCAGGGGTCATCAGGATAGCAAGATGTGGTCCCTGCTTGTGAGCAGCTCACAGCAGTGGGAGGGGTAGGAAGGGGCGGAGGGTTGTAAACACGGACATGCACTGTAGCTGCAAGCCCAGGGTTGTATGAGAGGCTTGAGGGCCCTTCTCCTCTGGCTGTGTGGGAAGACGGTGTTTGAGCTGAGGGGGTGCTGGGAGGAGGGCTCCAAGAGAGCCGCTGAGGTCAGGAGGTTTTCTCAGCCCATCTTTGGGCACAGCAGTTACCAGCCCCAGGAAGAGGCAGGAAACTGGCATTCCTGATGCCCCCTGTGCCCCAGGCCTTTAGCTCATCTTGTGCTGTGCTGCTTCAGCCTTGCCAAGCCCCCATGAGGCTGTTTCCCTGTCTTTAGGAGAGGCAAACTGCGGTTCAGGGCAGGTAACTCATTTAGGCTCACACAGTGGGTGAGAGAGCCAGGACTTAAATCTGATTCAAAAGTGTATGTCGGGGGGCTGGCGCCCTGGCTCACTTGGTTAATCCTCTGCCTGCGGCGCCGGCATCCCATATGTGCACCGGGTTCTAGTCCCTGTGACTCCTCTTCCGGTCCAGCTCTCTGCTGTGGCCCGGGAGGGCAGTGGAGGATGACCCAAGTGCTTGGGCCCTGCACCCGCATGGGAGACCAGGAGGAGGCACCTGGCTCCTGGCTTTGGATTGGCGCAGCGCCGGCCATAGTGACCATTTGGGGGGGTGAACTAATGGAAAAGGAAGATCTTTCTCTCTGTCTCTCTCACTGTCTAACTCTGCCTGTCTTTAAAAAAAAAAAAAAGGCATATGTCAGGTGCTGGCGCTGTGGTAGTGGGTAAAGCCGCCACCTGCAGTGCCAGCATCCTATATGGGCACCGGTTTGAGTCCTGGCTGCTCCACTTCCGATCCAGCTCTCTGCTGTGGCCTGAGAAAGCAGTAGAGGGTGGCCCAAATCCTTAGGCCTCTGTACCCGCATGGGAGACCCAGAGGAAGCTCCTGGCTCCTGGCTTCAGATCAGCGCAGCTCTGGCCTTTGTGGCCATCTGGGGAGTGAATTATTGGATGGAAGACCTCTCTCTACCTCTCTGTAACTGCCTTTCAAATAGTTAAATAATTCTTTAAAAAAATTTAAAAAAAGCAAGCCGGCGCCGCGGCTCACTAGGCTAATCCTCCGCCTTGCGGCGCCGGCACACCGGGTTCTAGTCCCGGTCGGGGCACCGATCCTGTCCCGGTTGCCCCTCTTCCAGGCCAGCTCTCTGCTGTGGCCAGGGAGTGCAGTGGAGGATGGCCCAAGTGCTTGGGCCCTGCACCCCATGGGAGACCAGGAGAAGCACCTGGCTCCTGCCATCGGATCAGCGCGGTGCACCGGCTGCAGTGCGCTACCGCGGCGGCCATTGGAGGGTGAACCAACGGCAAAAGGAAGACCTTTCTCTCTGTTTCTCTCTCACTATCCACTCTGCCTGTCAAAAAAAAAAAAAAAAAATTTAAAAAAAGCATAGTGTGCACTTTTTTGGTAACCATGCTTTGTAGAAGACAGTATAGGGACGTTTACGCTGAAGCCTGTGACACCGGCATCCATATGGGCACTGGTTCAAGTCCCAGCTGCTCTGCTGTGATCCAGCTCCCTGCTGATGTGCCTGGGAAAGCAGCGGAGGATGGCCCGAGTGCTTGCTTGGGCCTCTGCACCCACGTGGGAGACCCGGATGAAGCTTCTGGCTTCGGCCCTGGCTGTTGTGGCCGTCTGTGGATGTGAACCAGCAGGTGGAAGATCTCTCTTTCTCTCTAACTCTTTCAAATAAGTAAATCTTTAAGTCAGTATAAAGAATTTGAACAGTTCCATTTGTAATGTTTTACTACATCTGTAACAGATTTCTTATTGTGAAAAGGTTCATATTTGAGTCACTAAGGCTTATATAATTAATAAAGGTTATCTTTATCAAATTGTATTTATTTTACACTGATAATGTGGTGATGTTTCCTAAAAAGTGTGGCCAGGGGAGTATTCGGGATATTGATACAGATTCTACATGAGGCTCTTTATATAAAATTTGTTAAACAGATACAGACTTGCTTAAATATTTAGTTAAGTGTACGGAGAGAGAATTTTAGACATATGCCCAATTAATTTACAAAGGGAAAATTAGAGTTTTGAAATCATACTAACAGAGATTGTGGATTACATTTGGAGTAAACAGTATGACAAGAGCATCCGCTAGACTGGAAGTTCCCCACAGGCAAGGATATCTTTTGTTCTTGGTTTTAGGACACAGTAGATGCTCAGTAAATATTTTTTACATAGAAGATGAATGTGTGTTTGTGTGTTGTGTGTGTGTGTGTATGTATTTATATATGCTAGGGTTGGTAGTTGGAACTCCATCTAGGTCTCCCTAGTGGCAGGTGTTGAGCACTTGGGCCGTCCTCCACTGCTTTCCCAGGCACATTAGCAGAGAGCTGGATCAGAAGGGGAGCAGCTGGGAAATGAACCAGCACCCATATGGGATGCTGGCATTGCACACAGGCTTAACCCACTAGGCCATACACTGGCCCCATAGGAACATTTTCATCACTTCTTATTGAGAAAAAACTTAGACCATGAGGTTATATTTGAGAAGGCTCTTGAAAAAGAAAAGGAAAGACGTTGATGAGTTATGGGTGAAGGGATGGGCATGGGGAGTAGTTTATAAATGCATACACATCTTGGAAGAAAAGGAAAATTAAACACGAGGAATGGCCCCCATCACAGTTCACCAGATACAGGGACTGTTGTGGCTGGGCCTTGATACAGTTTCAAGAAGGAAATTATATCTGCTCTCAGGGAACCAAGTTTTGGAGAGTGGATGTATTAACTGCCTATCGGTGTATAATCGGTTGCTTCGAAGTTAGCATTGGGGGGCTGGTGCTGTGGCGTAGCAGTGCCGGCATCCCATATGGGCACCGGTTCAAGTCCTGGCTGTTCCACTTGCGATCCAGCTCCCTGCTATGGCCTGGGGAAGCAGTAGAACATGGCTCAAGTCCTTGGGACCCTGCACCCATGTGGGAGATCTGAAAGAAGCTCCTGGCTCCTGGCTTCGGATCTGCACAGCTCTGGCCGTTGTGGCCAACTGGGAAGTGAACCAGCGGATGGAAGACTTTTCTCTCTCTCGCTGGGTCTCCTTTTCTCTCTTTGTAACTCTGACTTTCAAATAAATCAATAAATCTTTTTTTTTTTTTTTAATTAGTATTGGAGTGTCCTGCATTAGCAGGAAGTTGACGAGAAGCAGAAGAGCAGGTCCCGAACCAGGTGCTTCGATATTGTGTACACTCCAACGGCTTTACCTCCTGTGCCACAGCACCAGCTGATGAAGGCTCAAGTGTCTGGGCCCCTGCCACCCACATGGGAGACGTGGGTGGAGTTCCTGGCTGCTGGCTTCTGCCTAACCCCAGCGCTGGCTGTTGTGGCTACTTGGAGAGGGACCAGTGGATGGACGATCGCTCTGTCTTGTTCTGTTGCGGAGCTTTTCAACTAGATGAAAATAATTTTTTTTAAGTGTTTAAGACAACAATAAACATTTGTTCTCTCTTGTTTCTTTGAGTTAGGAATTTGGGCGCAGCCTGAGTGGTTCAGGCTCAGGGTCTCTCGAGAGGTTGCAGTATGAAGTCTGCTGGCATTGCTGCTGTCGAAGTCTTGAGTGAGGCAGGTGGATCCTCTTCCAAGGTGTCTGGCTGCTCACGGGGCTGGTTGAGTAGCTTGGTGCAGGCTGTTGGTGGGAATTCTGAGTTCTCTCTCTGGGGGCCTCTCCCCACAGCCATTTGAAGGTAGCATGGCAGCTGGCTTCCCCCCAAGCAAGGAATCCAAGAGACCAAGCTACATTTCCTGTTTTGTTTTTGTTTTTGTTTTGACGGGCAGAGTTAGAGAGACAGAGAGAAAGGTCTTCCTTCCGTTGGTTCACCCCCCAAATGGCCGCTATGGCCGGTGCCCTGTGCCAATCCGAAGCCAGGAGCCAGGTGCTTCCTCCTGGTCTCCCATGCGGGTGCAGGGCCCAAGCACTTGCGCCATCCTCCACTGCCTTCCTGGGCCACAGCAGAGTGGACTGGAAGAGGAGCAACCGGGACAGAATCTGGCGCCCCAACCGGGACTAGAACCCGGGGTGCCAGCGCCGCAGGCGGAGGATTAGCCAAGTGAGCCGCGGCTCCGGCCTACATTTCCTGTTAAAACCTGGCTTCCGAAGTTCAGTTTTCTGTTGGCCACACGTTGTGGGAAGGGCCTGCAGAGAGATGTGAATGCCAGGAGGTGAGGATTGTGGAGGGCCATCTCGGAGGGTGGCCACACCTTGGGGGACGTAGAAGGAAGTGTTGTGAACGGGCACACCATGCCGTGGTGGGGGAGGGAGGGACTCCAGGGAGGGAAGGCTTGACCTAGAAGGGGGTGCGGGAATTGGGAAAGACGTAATTCTTTAACAGATATGTATAAATATTTATTGTGTACTGTGTGCCTTCCACATGGAAAGCTAAGATGTGGCAATGCACACTGAGTTAGGACCGCATGAGACATTTTAAGTAATGTGGGCCAGCACTGACTTAAGGGACAAATCCTTTGAAGGTGGAGTCGTTTTCCTCCCACTGAAGAAAACAGTCGCTTCTCAGTGATAGACAAGCAGTAATAGTTTCAGGAGATAAGGGAAATACAAGCGTTGCGCTGCCTGGATTGGAATCCTGGCTCCACTTGTGTGTGTGTGTACGTGTGCACGCCCTTGGGCTGTGTGCCTGATACTCTTGCTACTTTATCTCCTCTGTGACTCATTAGTTGTAAAATGGGGATAATAGTGGTACCTGCTTTATGTTGCTGTTGTGAGGATTGCGTTTTTAACAAGCGAAGTCCTTGGAACAGCTTCCCAGGCGCATCATCGTCATGGTTACTGCGCTCACCCTTACCGGTTTCGGCAGCAGCTCAGAGCTGACCGTGGCCGAACGAGGTTGGCAGTACAGGAGCCAGTGCAGAGTGATGTGGCCGTCCCGGAAGGAGCATTTCAGTGTCCACCTTGCCACCTCGGCATCAGCTTTTCCAGGACAAGTATCCTACGTCGAGGTAGTTTTTATTTTGTAAACTAGAGTGAATCAGTAGCTCTATTTAGTTGAATTCTTGTTAAGGATGCATCTCACTCTTGCCCCTCTTGGAATTACTGGACCCTCTATCTGCAGAATGGGGTTAACCAGAAGTGGTGCTGTCAAAGATGCACATTTTCAAAGAGAAGAGAGAAGTAGGAACTGGGTAAAAGTACCTAAAATGTGGACCCATGTGGCTGAGGGACAAAGTTAGCCTGCAGGGAATTTTAAAGATTCAGAAAGTTAAGTTACAAGAAGTTCCTGAACCTGGTGTGGGGGTGGGCGTGTGGCGCAGTGGTTAGGTCGCTGCCTGCATTTCATGTTGTGGAATGCCTGGTTCTAGTCCTGTCTGCTTCCTACCCAGCTTCCTGCTTATGTACACCCTAGGAGGCAAGTGATGACTCACGTATTTGGGCCTCTGCCACCTATATGGGAGGCCCAGTTGAGGGCTCCTGGCTTCGGCTTGGCCTGTCCCTGGCTTTGCAGGCATTTGGGGAGTGAACAAACAGATGGAAGATCTCTCTCCATCTGTCTCTCTGCCTTTCACATAAAATGAAAATAAATACACAGCAATAAATCTGGACTTAGAGAGGTTTAGTAATCGAAAGGGCAAATTACGTGAAACTATTAGTTTGAACAAGCTCTTCAGAGACATTAGTCATCTTCCTGGCAAAGTGGATCGGTTCCCTTAGGGTAGAAGGAAGAGGCAGTGGGCCCGGAATGGATGGAGCTCTTCAGAGCTTTCAGGCCTCAGATTTCTGATTTCGTATAACAGAAAAACATAGATTACATTCTCTTAAAAACTACAGTTAAAAATACTTAACTATACTTGTATATCCTATCTATGAAGAGTGAAAATGAGTACACTTTGTTATTGCATGTTGTAAAGCAAATTTTTTAACAATATTTATTTTATTTGTTTGAAAGACAGAGTTACACAGAGAGAGAGGGAGAGATAGAGGTAAATCTTTTATCTGTTTGTTCACTCCCAAAATGGGTACAGTGGCCAAGGCTGGGCCAGGCTGCAGCCAGAAGAATCTTCCGGGTCTCCCACATGGGTGCAGGGGCCCAAGGACTTGGGCCATCTTCTGCTGCTTTCTCAGGTGCATTAGCAGAGAGCTGGATCAGTGTGGAGCAGCCAGGACTGGAACCGGTGCCCATATGGGATGTCAGTGCTGCGGATGGTGGCTTAACCTGCTATGTCACAACACTGACCCCCCAAAGCAGGTTTTATTTTTTTAATTTACTGGGGCTGGCACAGTGGCATACCAAGTTAAGTTGCCTTCTGCAATACCAGTGTCCCATATGGGCAATTGCTTCGAGTGCTGCTCCACTTCTAATCTAGCTCTCTGATAATGCACCTGGGAAGGCAGTGGAAGATGGCCCAAGTGCTTGGGCCCCTGCTTCCATGTGGGAGATGTGGAGGAAGCTCCTGGCTCCTGACTTCAACCTGGTCCAGCCCCGTACCTGTGGCCATTTGGGGTGTGAACCAGTGGATGGAAGGTCTCTCTTTCAGTCTCTCCCTCTCTCTCTCTCGTAATTTTTCAAATAAGCAAATACATAAAGCTTGTTTTAAAAAAAGATTTATTGGGGCCGGCACTGTGGCTCACTTGGTTAATCCTCGCCTGCGGTGCTGGCATCCCATATTGGCGCCTGGTTCTAGTCCCGGTTACTCCTTTTCTGGCCCAGCTCTCTGCTGTGACCCAGGAGGGCAGTGGAGGATGGCCCAGGTGCTTGGGCCCTGCACCCGCATGGGAGACTGGGAGGAAGCATCTGGCTCCTGGCTTTGGATCAGCGCAGCTCCGGCCATGGCGGCCATTTAGGGGGTGAGCCAGCAGAAGGGAGACCTTTCTCTCTCTGTCTCTCTTACTGTCTGTAACTCTACCTATCAAAAAAAAAAAAAAAAGATTTATTAATCTATTTATTTGAAAGGCAGAGCAACAGAAACAGAGGAAGAAACAGATTTTTTCACCCACTGGTTTGCTCCTCAAGTGCCGGTGACAGCTTGGACTGGGCCAGTCCAAAGTCAAGACTCAGAAAGTCTGTCCTGGTCTCCCATGTGGGTGGCAGGGACCCCAGTACTTGAGCCATCATCTGCGGCCTCCCACAGCATGCATTAGCAGGAAGTTGGATCAGAGTGACGACGGGACGCGACCCGTCTTCAGGGATCCCAAGCAGTGGCCCAACTCGAGTGCCACAGTGCCTGCCCATAGGTACCATGTTTTAACTTTGATCGTCTGCTCCTTTTGTTCCCCATTTACTCTTTTTTTTTAAAGATTTTTAAAAAATTTTATTTATTTGACAGGTAGAGTTATAGACAGTGAGAGAGAGAGACAGAGAGAAAGGGCTTCCTTATGTTGATTCTCTCCCCAAAGGCCGCCATGGCCGGTGCTGCACTATCCGAAGCCAGGAGCCAGGTGCTTCTTCCTGGTCTCCCATGCGGGTTCCGGGACCCAAGCACTTGGGCTATCCTCCACTGCCTTCCCAGACTACAGCAGAGAGCTGGACTGGAAGAGGAGCAACTGGAACTAGAACTGGCACCCATATGGGATGCCAGCTCCACAGGTGGAGGATTAACCTAGTGTGTCACGGCGCTGGCCCCCCACCCCCCATTTACTCTTATTAATATGCATTTAAAATAATTCCCTGAGAAAATAAGAGCTGGCAGTGAGTAACTTGGATAAAAGTCGTTAGCACTGTTAGTGAAATGGAAGTTACATTGAGAATTGTGTAGGAACCAAGGGGTTACAGCTCTCAAAATATTCTTTGCAATATTCCTTGTGTGTATATATTGTTGCCATTTCCAAAATGCAAAACAGTAATAGTGACTTTACATCTTAATATGTTTGATAAATACTTGGCAAATAAGGGCATACCATAGTGTCCAAAATTTTAAAATATTTTGATCAGTGTTTTAAGAATCTTAACATTCTGATTGATTTGAGAGGTAGAGTGTGAGAGAGGAAGAGAGAGAGAGCATGCTTGTGCGAGCGCACTCCCATCCTGCCATTTGCTAGTTCACTCCCCAAATGCCTGCAGTGGCCAGGAGTAGGCCAGGACCTAGGCCAGGAATCAGGAATGCAATCCAAGTCGTTCATGTAGGTGGAAGGAACCCTGCTGAGCCATCACTGATGCCTTCCATGGCTTCTTGCATTGACAGGAAGGTGCTCTGATATGGGATACTGGGGTGTGTGTGTAATATATATATATATATATATATATATATATATATATATATATATATATATTTGATCTTAGCCAAAAGGCCGAGAAGCCTTTTATGTATTTATTTGAAAAGGCAAAGTTGTAGAGAGAGAATCTTCATCTGCCAGTTCACTCCCCAAATGGCTGCAATAGCCGGAGTTGGGCCAGTCCAAAGGTAGGAGCTTCCTCTGGGTCTCCCACGTGGATGCAGGGGCCCAAATACTTGGGCCATCCTCCACTGTTGTCTTCCCCAGACGCTTGCAACAACCGGAGTTGGCCAAACCAAAACTAGGGGGAGCCTAGATTTCAATTTAGATCTCCCGTGTGGTAGCTGGGACCTAAGTACTTGAGCCCATTTACTGCTTCCCTGGGGACACATTAGGAGGAAGTTGGAGTTGGAAGTGGAGTTGGGACTTGAACCCAGGTACTCCAATATGCATGCAGGTGTCTCAAGTGGCATTATTTTCTTGGATTTTTTTTTTAAAGATTTTATTTGAAAGGCAGAGTTATAGAGGGAGTGAGGGAGAGAGAGAGAGAGAGAGAGATCTTTCATCTTGGTTTACTCTCCAAATAGCCGCAATGGCTAGAGCTTGGCCAGACCAAAGCCAGGAGCCAGGAGCTTTTTCCTGGTCTCCCGTGTGTGTGCAGGGGCCCAAACGTGGGCCAACTTCTGCTGCTTTCCCAGGTGTATTAGCAAGGAGTTGGATCAGAAGTAGAGCAGTCAGCAATCGAACCAGCGCCCGTACGGGATGCTAGCACTGCAGATGGTGGCCTAACCCGCTATGCCACAGTACTGGCCCCTCAAGTGGCATTTAAACTTCTATGCTACATACCCATTAACTTTTTTTTTTTTTTTTTTTTTTTTTTTACAGACAGAGTTAGACAGTGAGAGAGAGAGAGACAGAGAGAAAAGTCTTCCTTCTGTTGGTTCACCCCCCAAATGGCTGCCACAGCCGGTGCTGCGCCGATCCAAAGCCAGGAGCCAGGTGCCTCTTCCTGGTCTCCCATGCGGGTGCAGGGCCCAAGCACTTGGGCCATCCTCCACTGCCCTCCTGGGTCACAGCAGAGAGCTGGACCGGAAGAGGAGCAACCAGGACTAGAACCCGGGGTGCTGGCACCACAGGAGGAGGATTAGCCTAGTGAGCTGTGGCTCCTGCCTATCCATTAACTTTTAAAAAATTGATTATTTTTACTTAATTTGAAAGAAAGATCGTCCTCCCACTGGTCCACTCCCCTGATGCCCACGACAGCCGGGGCTGACTTGAACACAGCCATTCTGATTTGGGAGGTGTGCTTCCTGAGGGCACTTTGCCACTGCGCCACTTTCATTCATGAACACTCAGGTCATGGCTTGGAAGGCAGATGTTGTGATGTTTTACTCTGTTTTGTGGATTCAGGGAGCCATTTCCCAGTACCTTGCTGGTGTGCTTCCTTTCTGTTCAGATTTTTTTTTTTTGTAGGGTGGAGGGCCCTGGAATGGTGTCAGGGAACCAAGAACGTAATGAAATCACACACTAATGGTTTGAAATGTTATAAAGATTTCCTTTACCTCCTAGAAGTTCATCTGTAAATGTCCAATATGAGTCTCTGTATATCTTGGGTCAAATGATCGTTTGTTTAGTCCTTTTCCTAAATCAGACACTCTGAAGCATGCTTGACTCTGTTTTCCCTGTTTGACCTTTACTTGAAAGCTGATTCTGAAAGTGGACCTGGCACAGTCAGTACGTATGGAAACTGGGTATGACTTGTACAATTTGGACACGTATTCGTGACATTTGTTTTCGACATGTCTAATAACCTGTTGGGTACCTAAATAAAACTGAGTTAATTATAGTGTAACCTTTTGTTCTATTTGGAGAGTGGTAAGGGATTTTTGAATACCCTCCAAAATTCACCTTCATCGAATGGGCTTACAAAGCTCCTTCTGGAGCAAGATTCTCAAAACTTGAGCTGCGTGAACCACTCTGCCGCTCTGGGTGGTGCTTTGTTTTGTTTTTAAAAAGCCCAGTGGGTGTCCTTGCTGTTTGGAGGTAGTAGGGTGGGTTCTGCAGCTGAGTGCACCTGTTCCCAGTCCTGGCTCTGCCACTCACTGGCTCTGTGATCCTGGGCAAGGAAATTAATCTTTTTGAATTGCTCTTTCCTCTAAGAGTTGTGAGAGGTAAATAAATTTACCTGTAAAACACTTAGCACATAATTAGCGTTTACTACCTGTTAATTTTCATAGCACCCAGAAATTCTCCTTTGTAGCAGTAGCCACGATTATAATTAAATAATTGTGAAATTATTTGTGTTTTCCTTCTCTGAAGCTTCCTGAAGACAAGCAGCCCGTCTGTCTTCACTGCCCTGTCCCCATCGTCCAGCGTCCTGCTTGGCTGGAATGCAATGACTGCTCAGTAGGTGTTTGTTGGGTGAATGGACAGCTTCTCCTGACCCTGTCCTCCCTGCACTTAACGGGCAGTGTCCTGAACACCGTTCCTTTGGCACACTTGGGGATTACTTTGTCACTTGAACTTTGTTCTGTGAAAGGGGAGATAGTGAAGAGATGAGTAACACAACCAGGGGGAGATCAGAACCATATTCAAAAGTGTAAGAGCACACGACTCTGACTTTCTATCCCCCATAATCTAGTTATCCAGCTCTGAGTTCCACCAAAGCAGTTTTCATTACGGTCGCCACTGATGCGCGTGTTGCTGAGCCTTTGGGTTTTCCCTGGCTTAGTAAAGTGTAACCTCTACTCAGTCAGGAACCTTAGGTTGATCTCTTTCCTACTTCATAGAATACAGTCTGTGAGAAAAAGTTGTTAGACTCTGTCGTCAGGGTGTATATGCAGAGGCCACGCTGTGTATAGCTGGTTAAGCCAGTGCCTGCAGCCGGCATCCCATAAGGGTACTGTTCGTGTCCTGGCGGCTCCAGTTCTGATCCAGTTCCTTGCTAATGCGCCTGGGAAAGCAGCAAAACATGGCCCAAGTGCTTGGACCCCTGCCATCCACGTAGGAGGAAGTTCCTGACTTCCATCTGGCCCAGCTCTGTCCATTTGGGGAGTGAACCAGTGGATGGAAGATCTCTGTGTCTCTCCCTCCTTCTCTACCTTTACCTTTTAAATAAAATAAATAAATCTTTAAAAAAAAAAGTATCTGTAACCTGATCACTTCTCAGCACTTCCATCATAATCCCTCTTGTCTAAGCCATCTGTATTAGTTTATTTTCCTCTTGTTGCTGTAAAAGTTACAGATTTGGTGACTTAGAATAGTGTGTGTTTGTCTCTCACAGTTCTGGAGATCAGACACCTGGAAGCAGTATAACTGAGCCAAACATCAAGTGTCAGTGACCGGTATTCTAGAAACTCTAGGGGAGGGTGTTCCTTAACCTTCCCCAGCTGCTGGTGGCTACTGCCTTCCTTGGCGCGGGCAGTGTCATGTCATGGGCGACATCTTTGAATCTCTCTCTACCTCCTTTTCTCCTCTGTTTTGTCAGATCTCTTTCTGCCTCCTTTTTTTCTTGCAAGAACATGTGATTGCATGTAAGGCCCACCCACGTAATTTAGGATAACCCCTGTCCCCAAATCCTTAATTCAATCACATGTGCAAAGACCCTCTTCTTTTTTCTACCATGTGAGATGACCTTCAAAGGTTCCAGAGATTAGGACATAGGTAGCTTTCGGGGGCGTTGTTTGGTCTGCTTTAGATTTGTTCTCCTGATCCCAAAGATTCATATCTGTTCTGTATGCAAATTTTAACCATCATAGTTTAACATCCCCATTGTAACATTAACTCAAATCTAAGATTTCATTTAAATATCAACTCAAAAGTTGAAAATTTCATTGTCTAAATCATCTCTCTGTTCCCAAAATCTAGTGGTGGGACATAGTGTGATAGTTATGGACAATCTCAGTTCAAAAACAAAATGCAAGGAAACAATGGATCATTGGTCCCATGCAACTTCAAAATCCAGCAGGGGAAATTTTTCTGTTAAGTTTCAAAGCTTGGGAGTAATTATTGGTGGTTGTGGCTCTGGCTTCTGATCTCAGAATTATGCTTCCCTTTCTTTGAAAAAACTTATTTATGGGGGGCGGGGGGAGGCACACAGAGATGATGCTGAGACTGACTCTTTACTACCCAGACTCCCATGATGGCTGGGGTTGGGCCAGGGCCAAAGCTAGGAGCCAGGAATGCAGTCTAGGTCTCCAGTGCAGGTGGCAGGGACCAAGTTACTGGAGTCATGACTGCTGCCTCGCAAGATCTGCACTAGCAGAAAGCTGGGATCAGGAGCCAGAGGCGGGGATTGAACCCAGGTCCTCAGATATGGAGTGCCAGGGTCCTAGCTGCTAGGCTAAATGCCAGCCCCATCCAAAACCCCTCCTTTTTTTATTTTTTTTAATTTTTATTTATTTATTTTTTTTGACAGAGTGGATAGTGAGAGAGAGAGAGAGACAGACAGAGAGAAAGGTCTTCCTTTTGCCGTTGGTTCACCCTCCAATGGCTGCCGCGGTTGGCGCGCTGTGGCCAGTGCACCGCGCTGATCCGATGGCAGGAGCCAGGTACTTATCCTGGTCTCCCATGGGGTGCAGGGCCCAAGCACTTGGGCCATCCTCCACTGCACTCCCTGGCCACAGCAGAGAGCTGGCCTGGGAGAAGGGCAACTGGGACAGAATCCGGTGCCCCGACCGGGACTAGAACCCGGTATGCCGGCACCGCAAGGCGGAGGATTAACCTAGTGAGCCGCGGCACCGGCCAACCCCCCTCCTTTTTTAAAGATTTATTTATTTGAGGGCTGGTACTGTGGCATATGGGAAAGCTGTGTAAGATGGCCCAGGTCCATGGGTCTGTGCACTCACATGGGAGACCCGGAAAAAGCTCTGGGCTCCTGCTGCTGCCTGGCCCAGCTTTGGCCGTTACGGCATTTTGGGAAGTGAACCAGCAGATGGAGGAGCTCCAGCTCTCCTCCTTTTTCTGTAACACTGTCTTTATTTCTTTTTATTTTTTATTTACTTGAGAGGCAAACTTACAGACAGGAGAGATGGAAAGAAGTTTTCCGTCTGCTGGTTTACTCCCCAAATGGCCACAATGGCCAGAGCTGGGCCAATCCAAAGTGAGGAGTCAGGAGCTTCTTCCGGGTCTCCTATGTGGGTGCAGGGGCCCAGGCACCTGGGCCATCTTCCTTCCTCTGCTTTTCCAGGCCATTAGCAGGGAGCTGGATTGGAAGTAGAGCAGCTGGGACTTGAACCATTGCCCATATGGGATGCTGGCACCACATGTATATAACAGCTTCATCTCCAGCACTGCCTTTCAAATAAATACAAAATTAAAAACCTTTAAAAGAAGAAGAAAAAAAAAAGATGTATTTGTACAAATGGCTGCAATAGCCAGGGCTGGGCCAGGCAGAAGCCAGAGCCCGAAACTGAATTTGTGTTTCCCATGTGTACCTTCCCAGGCGTTAGCAGGGTGTGGACTGGAAGTAGAGCAGCCAGGACACTAACTAGCACCCACATGGATGCCAGGGTTGCAGGCAGCAGCGTAACTGGCAACGTCTCAGTTCTGGCCCCCATCCATCCTTTTTTTAAGGGTAGCATGTGTTTTCAGGTGAGAAGGTTCCTCACTCCTACCCCCCATTCTTGGAAATTGTGGTAAAATACATGTAAACATGTTGTAAAATTTACCATTAAAGTGTACTGGACAGTTATACTAGATGCACTCATATTGTTGTGCAGTCATCACTACTGTCCATCTCTAGAATGTGCTTTACCTTGCAAAAATGAAATTCTGTATCCATTAAACAATAAATTAACCCCATTCTTTCTATGATTTTGACCATTGTGAATGTCTCACGTAAGTGGACCTGTCTGGTATTTGTGTTCTGTGACAGGCTTATTTCAGTTAGCACATCTTCAGAATTGATCCATGTTGTAGTGGTTTTATAGTCCTGTTTCTGTAGGACTGGAGGAGCAGTTTCATTGTCCTGCTTGCTGCTTGTAGAATTTTGGTAGTTCAACAGCTTTCCTTTATTTCATTCTCTCTCTGTTCTCTCAGTCTAGGCTGGCAGAATTGCTGCTGATAAAGCATTCTCAGAAACCTTGTGGGTCGCCTGTGTATAGCTCAGAGACGCTTGTCATTACATGTGGGAGTCCTCTGTAGAGTTTTCCTGCGTAGTCCCATCTCTCTTCCCAGCATCCTCTTGTGGTCGACTGGGGGAACCTGTGAGTAAACATGCCTAATGTCCTTGGCTCTGGTTCTCTCTCCTAGGTAGGTGTGCTTTCGTGCTTTCTTTTCTAAATATTTATTTATTGGAAAGTCAGAGTTAGAGGGAGGAGAGGTATTCCATCTGCTGCTTTACTCCCTAGATGGCTGCACTGGCCAGGGCTGGGCCAGGCTGACGCCAGGAGCTTCATCTGAGTGTCCAACATGGGTGGCATGTTGAAGTGCTTGGACCCTCTTCCACTGTTTTTCCCAGGCCATTAGCAGGGAGCTGGATTGGAAGTGGAGCAGTGGGGATACGAACAGGCGCCCATATGAGATGCCCGTGTCACAGGCGGCGGCTTCACCTGCTGCACCACAACGCTGGCCCCTAGGCATGCTTTCCTAACAGCTAGTCTCCTGATTTTAGCATCCTGTCATCTAGGTAGACTAAATTTCCAAACC
This sequence comes from Lepus europaeus, assembly GCF_033115175.1. Taxonomy (NCBI): domain Eukaryota; kingdom Metazoa; phylum Chordata; class Mammalia; order Lagomorpha; family Leporidae; genus Lepus; species Lepus europaeus. Next base: position 7,067,453 of record NC_084836.1, read on the forward strand.
ACGGAGTCCGGGGGTTTCTTTTTGTTTACCATTTCTACTATTGGTTAATTCTTCCTCTTGCACTTTACCGTGAGCAGCAAGAAGAATCCAAGGCTGTATCTTCAGTATGTTGCTTAGAAATCCCATCATCTAAATATAAATATGTCAGTGCGCAGCTGAAATCCTCAGCTTTCCACACAGCTGTCAGACACAGTTCACCCGACTTCTCCACTGTCTGATAAAGATCCGCTTTCCCTCAGTCTCTGCTAACACGCTCCTTCCTTCCTCCTGGGCCTTTGCCAGAACTGCCTCTCATGTCTATGTTTTTACATAAACACCCTGTTTATGAGGATGTGTGTGTTCTCTGAAATAAATTAGGCCTTGGCACTGTGCTTATGACTTCCTTGTAACACTCATCTTAAAAAAAAAAAAAAAAAAGGTATAGAGCTACACAGAGAGAGGAGAGGCAGAGAGAGAGAGAGAGAGGGAGGGAGAGAGAGAGGTCTTCCATCCAATGGTTCACTCTCCAGTTGGCTGTAACGACTGAGCTGTGTCGATCCGAAGCCAGGAGCCAGGAGCTTCTTCCTGGTCTCCCACACGGGTGCAGGGGCCCAAACACTTGGGCCATCCTCTGCTGCTTTCCCAGGGCATATAGCAGACAGCTGGATCGGAAGAGGAGCAACTGTGTCACGAACCGGTGCCCATTTGGGATGCCAGTGCTTCAGCCAGGGCGTTAACCCGCTGCACTACAGCACCGGCCCCAGGAATACCTTTAATGTCCACATTTCTGCCAGCAGCCCGTTTAGAGGCAGGGTGGGGAACGTCTGCCCGTGGGCCATGTGTAGCAATGACATCATGTGGTCTGGCCCTGCCGAGGCAGTTGCAGGCAGGACTTGAAATTCAGTACATCTGGGGCTGGTGCTGTGGCATAGCGGGTGAAGCTGCAGCTTGCAGTGCTGACATCCCATATGGGTGCTGGTTCGAGTTCTGGCAGCTCCACTTTTTTTTTTTTTTTGACAGGCAGAGTGGACAGTGAGAGAGAGACAGAGAGAGGTCTTCCTTTGCCGTTGGTTCACCCTCCAATGGCTGCCATGGCCAGCGCACTGCAGCCAGCGCACCACACTGATCCGGAGGCAGGAGCTAGGTGCTTCCTCCTGGTCTCCCATGCGGGTGCAGGGCCCAAGCACTTGGGCCATCCTCCACTGCACTCCCGGGCCACAGCAGAGAGCTGGCCTGGAAGAGGGGCAACCGGGACAGAATCCGGCGCCCCAACCGGGACTAGAACCTGGTGTGCCGGTGCCGCAGGAGGAGGATTAGCCTATTGAGCTGCGGCACCGGCCTAGCTCCACTTTTTGATTCAACTCTCTGCTATGGCCTGGGAAAGCTGTAGAAGCTGGCCCAAATCCTTGGGCCCCTGCATCCGCGTGGAAAAACCTGGAAGAAGCTCCTGTCTTTGGATTGGCACAGATCCCTCCATTGTGGCCAACTGGGGAGTGAACCAGCAGATGGAAGCCCCCCCTCTCTCTGCCTCTCCTTCTCTCTTTGTGTAACTCTGACTTTCAAATAAATAAAATAAATCTTAAAAAATTCAATAAATCTATAGCAGGTTATTTTTAAAAATATTTATTTATTTATTTCAAAGTCAGATCTCCAATCTGCTGGTTCAGGCCCCAGAAGGCTGAAACAGCCTGGACGTGACCATTCCAAAGCCAGGAACTTTATCCAGTTCTCCCACTAAGTGGCAGGGCCCCAGGTACTTGGGCCAGTTTCCTGCTGCTTTTCCAAAGCCATTAGCAGGGAGCTAGGTCTAAAGTAGAGCAGCTGAGACACGAACCAGCACCCACATGGGATGCCGGCACTGGAGACGGCAGCTTTACCCGCTACGCCACAGCGCCGGCCCCAAGGAATGTTTTTATTTCCCTTTGATTCCTTCCATGACCACTGTTCATTCAGGAACGTGTTTTCAGTCTACATATGTTTGCATATTTTCTAGAGATTCTTAAGTTGTTCAGACAAAATAAGCTTTAATTCAAAAAAGTTAAAAAAGACAAATAAGGATATTATATAATGATTAAGGGATCAATTGGACAGGAAGATATTACTATAATAAATGTATATGCACCCAATGCCTGGCTATTTAAAATAAGTATTAATGGATATAAAGGGAGACGTGGACTTCATCCATTCTGGTCAGAAGAGATACATGGTGTGATTTCCGTTTTTTTGAATTTACTGAGACTTATGGCCTAGTATATGGTCTATTCTATAGAAAGTTCCATGCACTATGAAAAGAATTTGTATTCTTCAACTGTGGGATGAAATGTTTTGTAGATATCATATAGGTCCATTTGGTCTATAGTGTAGATTAGCTCTGTTGTTTCTGTGTTGATTTTCTGTCTTGTTGATCTGTCCATTGATGAAAGTGGGGTGTTAAAGTCCCCCATTACTATTTTTTTAAGATTTATTTATTTATTTGAAAAGCAGAGTTATATATATAGAGAGAAGTCTTGCATCCGATGGTTCACTCCCCAAATGGTCGCAATGGCTGGAGCTGTGCCGATCCAAAGCCAGGAGCCAGGAATATCTTCTGGGTCCCCAACACAGGTGCAGGGGCCTAAACAATTGAACCATCTTCTACTGCTTTCCCAGGCCATAGCAGAGAGCTGGATTGGAAGTAGAGTGGCCGGGACTCGAACCTATGTCCATATGGGATGCTGGCACTGCAGGTGGAAGCTTTATCCGCTACACCACAGCACCACCCCCTCCCCATTACTGTTGTAGTAGAGTTCTTGTCTCCCTTTATATCCATTAATATTTATTTTAAATAGCCAGGCACAATGGCATTGGGTGCATATACATTTATTATAGTCATATCTTCCTGTCCAATTGATCCCTAAATCATTATATAATGCCCTTATTTGTCTTTTTTAACTTTTTTGTGTTAAAGCTTATTTTGTCTGATATTAGGATGGCTACACCTGCTCATTTTTGCTTTCCATTAGCATGGAGTATCTTTTTCCATCCTTTCACCTTACATGTAACTTTGTTGGTAAGGAGTGTTTCTTGTAGGCAGAAAATAGATGTGTCTTGTTTTTCAATTCATTCAGCCAGTCTGTATCTTTTAATTGGAGAGTTTAGGCCATTTATATTCAAGGTTACTATTGATAAGTAATGAATTGGCCCTGCCATTTTTCCATAAATATTCCTGTTGTTTGCTTTGGATTTCCTTTGTGCTTTTACTAGAAGATTTTCTGCCTTCACCTTTCATAATGGTGATTGTCTGTGTTTCTGTGTGTAGCACATCCTAAAGCATCATTTGTAAGGCTGGATGAGTGGTGACAATTTTTTCAATTTCTGGTTGTTATGGAACATCTTTTTCTTTAAAAAATTTTATTTATTTATTTATTGACAGGCAGAGTGGACAGTGAGAGAGAGAGACAGAGAGAAAGGTCTTCCTTTTGCCGTTGGTTCACCCTCCAATGGCCGCTGCGGCCAGCACACCATGCTGATCCGATGGCAGGAGCCAGGTGCTATCCTGGTCTCCCATGGGGTGCAGGGCCCAAGCACTTGGGCCATCCTCCACTGCACTCCCTGACCACAGCAGAGAGCTGGCCTGGAAGGGGGGCAACCGGGACAGAATCCGGCACCCCGACCGGGACTAGAACCCGGTGTGCCGGCGCAGCAAGGCGTAGGATTAGCCTAGTGAGCCATGGCGCCGGCTATGGAACATCTTTGTTTCACCTTCATTCACATATGAGAGCTTTGCAGGGTATATTCTGGGTTGACAGGTTTTTTCTTTTAAGACTTGGATTATGTCTTTCCTAGTCTGTGGGGTTTCTGATGAGGTATCAGCTGTGAGTCTGATTGGGGATCCTCTGAAGGTAATCTAGTGGTTCTCTAGAGCACATTTAGAATCCTTTATGTTTTACTTCTGAAAGTTTGACTACAATGTGTTGTCATGAAGATCTTTTCTGGTCATGTCTATTAGGAGTTCTCTGAGCTTCCTGTATTTGGATGTCCCTTTATTTCTCCAAATTCTGTAATTATTTCACTGAATAGGCCTTCTAATCCAGTCTCTATTCAGGAACTACTAAGACCCATATACTGGGTTGTCTGGTAGTATCCCATAAATCTTGAACACTGTTTTTAATTTTTCTAACGTCTTTTTTAGTCTGAGATATTTCCAAAGATTCGTCTTCCAGCTTGGAATTCTTTCTTCTGCCTCACCAAATCTGTTGTAAAGGCTTTCCACTATATTTTTTATTTGACATATTGAATTCTTCATTTCTGATATTTCAGTTTGATGTCTCTTCAGAATCTCTGTCTCACGGGAAAATTTTTCATCCATTTCATGTATGGATTTCTTTAACTCATGAATTTGCTTCTCATTGCTTCTGAGTAATCCTATGGTCAATCTTCTGAATTCCTTTTCAGGCATTTTACCAATCTCTGTCTTCACTTCTAATATTAAAGTGTTGTGTTCCTTTGGGGAGTCCTGTTGTCTTTCTCGTTCTCGTTTCTTACCTTTCTGAATTTATTTTTAGGCATTTGTGGAAACACTTGTTGGTTTTCTCCACTGATGGGTTTATTTTTGAACTGTGCCTCTGTGGCTTAGCAGAGTTTCTGCTCCTTCAGTGAGTACCCAGAGGCATGTGCTGGGTGGGGCCAGGGAGCTCTGGTCAGTGCTCAAGGGTGGGGCGAGAGTCCAGGGTGACACCCAGGTTGGGCATGGTAGGTCTCCTCTGTTGTCAGCAGAGGGAGGGCCTGATCTCCCTGTTGGTGTAATCACACCCTCACCTCCTCTCTTCCAAGGTGATCGATGCCTGGGGTTAGCCCACAGTGGCTACAGCCCTCACCCATGCTGGTGCATGAGCCTCACAAAGGATCTGTGCAGACCTCAGTGTGAGCACCGAACCCTCCGCAGAGACCCACCCCAGGCAGTCAGGGAGCTGTGCGCCTCTGACGCCGGTCAGACACCCAGCCACATTCAGCACCCTGTGTGCAGTCCCAGAATTCTCAGTCACGGCACGGGAGGCTCCCACAGTCACAGGGTACAGAGCATCCCCTCTCAGCCTGGCGAGCTGCCCGGTCCATGGAAAGAGCAGGGATGTTCCCAGAACCATCCGCCTGTGGGTGCCCCACCTTGGCAGTTTGAGCCCTGGAGCCTGTGATGGGTTGAGAGGATGGAGCCCCTTCACAATCCTGAGTGGGTGCCCAGCTTGCTGTCAACCCTCCCAGCCAAACTCGAAGTTAGTGGGAAACGCAGATTTTCACCTCTGGTAAAACGCCCTGGTTGCATGGTGTTAAGATGTCACCTTCTCTCCTCTGGGTGCTGGGCACCCTTATGGGGAGATGGGGAGAAAGAAATGTACTTTCTTTCGCTGGATTGTGGGGTACCCTGCCCCCCTGCTGGGGCTCTAGGCCGGACTCAGAGTCAGTGTGGTCTGCAAGGTTCTCCCTCGTTCGGCGTCACCAGTAGCACGGGCTGGTGCAGTCTGCTGTCACCTTGCTCTCAGAAGCTGCCACCGGCCGCAGGAGTTGTGTGGTGCCCTTGTCGTCTGCTGCACGTCCACTCCTTCCACGCTGCTCCATGGAATTCCTCTTCCTTCTGTAGAGTTTCCGCTGCACACGTCTCCAGCTCTCCTGGGAATACACTTCCTCCACTTTTTTTCTACTGTCTTCCCTGGTCAAAATCAGCAGTTTTCCCTATTCAGCCATCGTGGAATTCCTGGCAAGCTGTTTTTTAAGTTGATAATTTGTATGGCCAGTGAATGAATGGTGTTATAAATATCCAAATGGCCATTGGCAGAAAAAAAGTTTTCTCACCCCTGGTTTAAGGCAATTTAGGCTTTTTTTTTTCTTGGTTTAGTCATGTGTCTAAAAATTCTTCTGGCCTCTCCCCATTTCCAATTTCAAAGCCACTTCCAAATTTTTAAGTATTTGTCACAGCAGCATTTCACTTCCAGGTACCAAAATCTGTATCACTCAGAGTTCAACCAGAGAACCAAAACCAGGAGGAGATAGATACATGTTAAGAGATTTATTGCAAACATTGACTGACATGATTATGGGTCTGGCTGGGTAGGTCTGACATCCACAAGCCAGGTTGTCAAAGACAGTGGGCTGTGGGTCTCGTGTTGTGGTGTATCAAGTTGCTGCCCATAAATGAGCGCTGTTTGAGTCCTGGCCACCCTACTGTCCATCCAGTTCCCTGCGGTTATGCCTAGGAGGGCAGGGGAAGATGGCCCAAGTACTTAGGCCCCTGCCACCTATGTGGGAGACCCAGATGGAGTTCCTAGCTCCAGCCTGTCCCAGACTTGGCTGTCGCACCTCTTTGGGAAGTGAACTAGTAGATGGAAAATCTCTTTTTCTCTCTGTCCCTCTGTGCTCTGTCACTCTTTCAAATAGATTTTTTTTTTTTTTAAAGATAGACTACAACTCTCAGCAGGAACTAAAGCTGCCTTCCACAGGAAGAATTTCTTCTGAGAAACCTCAGTTCTGTTCATTTTGTTCTGAAAATTTTTATTTATTTAAAAAGCAGAGAGAGAGAGAGAGAGAGGGAGACAGAGAAAGAAATCTATCCATTGATTCATCCCCCCCAATGCCCACACTAGCCAAGGCTGGGACAGGCAAAGCTGGAATCTAGGTCTTCCATTTGGGTGCAGGGACGCAAGTGCGTGAGCCGTCACCTGCTGCCTCCCAGGTGTACATTGGCAGGAAGCTGGGATCAGGAGTGGAGGCAGACTCAACCCTAGGCCCTCTGGAATGGGATGTGGGTTTCCCAAGTGGTGTCTTAAGCCTGTACCAAACATCTGCCCCTTGGTTCTGCTCCTGGGGCCTTTCAGCAGATGGGGCAGGCCCCTCCAGATAATCTAGGCCAGTCTGCTTTACTTAAAAGTCAACTGGTGATGAGCATTAAACACCTTCACAGCAACACTATAGATTAATGCGTTTGTTAACAACAAAAGCATAAGTTGTACTCAGGGATTCAAACATATAAACATATTCTAAGCAAACATAAACCAAACTAAAACTTTTATGTATTTGTTTCATGAAAATGGAGTTTTGAAAGTATGCAATCAAATTTTGAACAGTTAAAAAACCTGTGTAGCAGGAGCAGACACAGCTTTTAAGTGACACACACATTTTATTGGAGAGTGAGATGGTGGGGCAGGGCGGGTAATAATTCTCCCAGCTGCTAATTCATTCCCCAGATACCTGCAACAACTGGTTTTGCGCCAGGTTGAAGAGAGGCGCTGAACATTCATTTGAGGTGTCCCATGTGGGTTTCAGGAACCCAACCACTTGAGCTGCCGTCTTGCCCCCCCCCCCCCCCCCGGACCTGCACTGGCAGGAAGCTGGAACTGGGCACTCTGATGCGCGATGAGTACTTGTTAACTGGCATCTTAACCGCTGAGCTTAACAAGCAATCCTCAGTCCATATTCTGATTTCTAAACCTAAAGATTAGTTTGTATGTTTTTTGAATTGATGTGAATAGAATCAGAGTATATATATATATTATTTTGTACATTTTTGGGATTGATGTGTTAAAAGATTTATTTACTTATTTGAAAGGCAGAGTGACACACAGAATTGGGGGAGGATATATCTTCTCTCTGCTGCTTCATTCCCCAAATGCAACAACCAGGGGTGGGCTAGGCCAAAGGCAGGAGCCATGAACCCTGATTGAGTCTCCAATATGGGTGGCAGGGACCCAAGTACAAAGACCATCTTCTTGGCTTCCCAGGCACGTTAGTAGGAAGCTGGGTTGGGAGTTGGAGTGGGGGTCAAGACTATCCCAGGCAGTCTAGTATGACATGTGGACATCCTAAATGATGACTTAACCTGCTGTACCACATGCCTGCCTTTGGATTAATATTTGATTGAATAATTGGAAATGATAGCTAAGCTGATGCAAACTGACTAGCACACCATTGTAATTATCTCTTGCCTGGATTATTGAAATAACTTCCTTTGAACTGGATTCCCTATCTCTGTCCTTTTTTTAAAAAAAAAAAAGATTTATTTATTTATTAATTTGAAAGGCAGAGTTACAGAAGAAGAGGAGGAGGGGTGGAAGAGGAGGGAGAAGGAGAAGGAGAGAGAGAGGAAAGAGAGAGGGAGAGAGATCTTCCATCCACTGGTTCACTCTGCAGATGGCTACAAGGGCCGGAGCTGGGCTGATCTGAAGCCAGGAGCCTGGAGCTTCTTCCAGGTCTCCCATGCAGGTGTAGGGGCACAGGGACTTGGGCCATCTTCTACTGCTTTCCTATGCTATTGCAGAGAGCTGGTTTGGAAAGTGGAGCAGCGGGGACTTGAACAGGCACCCATGTGGGATGCCAGCACTGCAGACAGCAGCTTTACCTGTTACACCACAGCGCCAGCCCCTGTCCTTGATTTCTTATGATCTGTTCTCCACATAGTAGCCAGAGTCAATTTCATCATCTGTTACTCCCTACCTCGCTTAGTCTGCTGCATCCCCACCGGCTGTTTTGTTTGTTTGTTTGCTGTTCTGGGATCTGCCAGATCATTGTGCTTGCTGTTCCCTTTACTTGAAATAGTCTTTCCTAGAATTCTATTTTTCCCCCTAGAATCTTTTTTTTTAAAGATTTATTAATTTTATTTGAAAGGCAGAGTTAGAGGCAGAAGTAGAGAGAGAGAGGTCTTCCATCCTCTGGTTCAGCCCCCAAACGGGTGCAGTGGCTGGAACTGCGCCGATCAGAAGCCAGGAGCTTCTTCCGGGTCTCCCACATGGGTGCGGGGGCCCAAGCACTTGGGTGATCATCTGCTTTCCCAGGAGCATTAGCCGGGGCTGGATTGGAAGTGGAGTCGCCAGGACTTGAATGGTTGCTCTGGTTTAGGATGCTGGCTTTGCTGGCAGCAGCTTAACTTATTTTTACCACAGTGCTGGCCCTTCTAGAATCTTCGCAAGGTTTACTTCCTCACTCTTAGAGCTAGCTTCTTACTGGAGAGATCACCGTAGATTTAAAAAAAAAAAAAAAAAAAAAAGGCAGCCTTACTGCTCAGTCCCAACCTCCCTATTGCCCTGATCCTGTTTCACTTTCTCCACAGGTTTACCACTGCCTGATGTGTGTGTGTGTTGTCCGTCTCCTCCCACTGGTTGTGTTGTCTGTCTCCTCCCACTGGTTGTGTTGTCTGTCTCCTCCCACTGGTGATCATCTGTTTACCACTGCCTGATGTGTGTGTGTGTTGTCCGTCTCCTCCCACTGGTTGTGTTGTCCATCTCCTCCCACTGGTGATCATCTGTTTACCACTGCCTGATGTGTGTGTTTGTTGTCCGTCTCCTCCCACTGGTGGTGTTGTCTGTCTCCTCCCACTGGTTGTGTTGTCTGTCTCCTCCCACTGGTTGTGTTGTCCCACTCTTCCATCTCTAGGAGGGGAGAGACTTTTCCTGCTGTATCCTCAATTCCAGTGGTACTTGAATTAATGAATGAATTGAGTTTTACTTCTCAAGTGGCACTTACTAATACAGTTGATCACCTGCTATGATGGCCTTCTCCTGAGTTCTCCTCATTTGTCAGTTCATTCCTTCCCGTCACGCCATGCTTAGTCTCTCTTGCCAGCTGTAATTCAGCTTGACCTCTGTAGAGTTTTGTCAAGGCTCAGCCTTTAACCTTGTCTTCTTCTGGAGCTCTCATTGGTCCTCTAGCTGTAAATAATACTTACATGCCAGGGATTCCCAAATGTGTGTATCCATCTGTTTTGATACTGGTCATCTTGCCATCTGCACTTGGATGTCTTATAGACACCTCAGATTTATGTTCTAAACTGAACTCTTAATCTGTATTTTCTACTGCCAAAGTTGGTGTGGCTTCAGCATTCCCATTTCTGCAACCTCCCTCCGCCCCTTTGAGATTTATTTTATTTATTTGAAAGGCAGAGAAAGAGATCTTCCATCTGCTTGTTCACTCACCCAATGGCTGCCATGGCTGGGGCTGTGCCAAGCTGAAGCCAGAAGACTGGAATTCCATCTGGGTCTCCCACATGGGCAGCAAGGGTCGAAGTGCTTGAACCATCTTCCACTGCTTTCCCAGGCACATTAGCAGAGAGCTAGATTGGAAGTGGAGCAGATGGGACTCGAACTAGCACTCTGACATGGGGTGCTGGCATTATAGTTGGCAGCTTATTGCACTATGCCACAGTGCTAGCCTTCCACCCCCCACCCCATTTCTACAGCATCACTATCATTTGTCCACTAGTTACATAACCCAGAAGTCTGAAGGGTCGTCTTTGACATTTCCCTCTCCCTCCTTGTATGCATTTCATTGTCAACTTCTGTTGATAGTTAGTTCATAAATATTACCTCATTCGTCAGCTTCTCATCTCTTCTACTAAGTACTATAGCTAGTGTAAGCCATGCCCTTTCCAGAACCACTTAAATAAATATTTAATTGTGGCTGCTCCTGTGGTAGAGTGGGCTAAGCCTCCACCTGTGGTGCTGGAACCTGATGTGGAACTGGTTTGTGTCCTGGCTGCTCTTCTTCTGATCCAGCTCTCTGCTGTGGCCTGGGAAAGCAATAGAAGATGGACCAAGTGCTTGGGCCCCTGCATGCACATGGGAGACCTGGAAGAAGCTCTTGGCTTTGGATTGGCTGAGCTCCAGCCATTGTGGCCATTAGGAGAGTGAACCAGTGGATGGAAGACTTCTCTCTCTATCTTTCCCTCTCTGTAACTCATATAAATAAATAGAATCTTAAAAAAAAAAAAAAGAAAAAACCTACCTTCCTGTTCTCTAAGTGAAGTAAGAAACTGAAAAGGCAAGCCACAGACTGGGAGGAAATATTTATGGTATGTATGGTATGTATGGTATATATGGTATGTATATGTACCTCCAATATGAATGTCTCAATTGAAAAATGGATAAAAGACTTGAATAGACACTTCATGGAAAGTGTATATGAATGTTCAAAACCATAGGGCAAGACGCTCAGCATCTCATCACCAGGGAAATAGAAGTTCAAGCAGCAGTGAAATACCAGTCACCGGGATGGTAGCAGTTTAGAAAGGTGGACAGTCCAGTTCTTGTATGTTGTTAATGGGAACCTGAAGTGGTGCAGCCGCTTTGGAAAATGATCTGTCAGTTTCTTACAAAGTTAAATAATACTGATTGTACACCCAAAAGTTTTGCTGGTAGGTGTTTATTAGCCAAGATAAACGAAAGCATGCATTCACAAAATGACCGTGCAGATGTTCATAGCAGCATTATTCATAATAGCCCAAACTGCCAAAAACTCAAATTCCATCACCAGGCGAAATGGTTGAACAAGCAATAGATATACAAAAGAAGGAATGAATTATCAGTACACGCAACAATAGGGATGAAACATGTTGAGTAAAAGAAGACAAAAAGGGGCTGGCGCTGTGCCTAGCGTGCCAAGCCTCTGCCTACGGTGCTGCCATCCCATAGGGGTGCTGGTTGAAGTCCCAACTGCTCCTCTTCTGGCCCAGCTCTCTGCTTCTGGCCTGGGAAGGCAGTGGAGGATGGCCCAAGTGCTTGGGCCCTGCATCCCATGGGAGACCAGGATAAGCACCTGGCTCCTGGCTTCGGATTGGCTCGGCTCCAGCTATTGTGACCATTTGAGGAGTGAACCAGCAGATGGAAGACCTTTCTCTTTGTCCCTCTCTCTCTCTCTCTCTGTCTCTAACTCTACCTCTCAAATAAATACATATTTTTTTTAAAAAGGAAGACACAAAAGAGAGTTTATGACTTATGTGAGTTTCTAGAATAGGCAAAACCAGTTTGTGGTGGTGGAATTAGATCAGTGGTTGCTGTGGCTGGGGATGGAAAAACTGCAAAAATATGTGAGGAGGGAGCCAGCATTGTGGCGTAGTGGGTAAAGCCACTGCCTGCAGTGCCGGCATCCCATATGGACACTGGTTCGAGTCCTGGCCACTTCATGTCTGATCGAGCTCTCTGCCATGGCCTAGGAAAGCAGTTGAAGATGGCCCAAGCACCTGCATGGGAGACCTGGAAGAGGCTCCTGGCTCCTGGCTTCGGGTCAGCCCAGCTCCAGCTGTTGCAGCCATTTGGAGAATGAACCAGTGGATGGAACCCCCCCCCCCCCGCCTCCGCCTCCGCCTCTCTGTAACTCTGCCTTTCAAATAAATAAAATAAATCTTTTAAAAAAAATACATGAGGAGAAGCTGGTGCTGTGGCGTGGTTGGTTAAGCCAATGTCTGCAGTCAAGGTTCGAGCCCCAGCTACTCTACTTCTGATCCAGCTCTCTGGCCCAAGTGGTTGGGCCCCTGTGCCTGTGTGGGACTAACTTTCAAATATGAAAAAAAGTACACGAGGGGCGATGGTAATGTTTGTTTCTTGATTGAGAGTGATGGTTACATGAGAGAATGTGCTTATGAAAACCCATTGAGGGACTGGTGTTCTGTAGCAGGTTAAGCTGCTGCTTGCAATGCCAGCGTCCCATGAGTGCTGGTTTGCATCCTACTTGCTCCCCTTCTAATCCAGCTCCCAGCTAATGCACCTGGGAAGGTAGTGGAGCATTGCCCAAATGGTTGAGCCTTTGCTACTGGAGTTCCTGGCTCCTGGCTCCTGGCTCCTGGCTCCTGGCTCCTGCCTGGCCCAGCCCCAGCCATTTGGGAGAATGAACCAGCAAATCAAAGACTCACTCTCTCTCTCTCTCTCTCTCTCTCTCTCTCTGTGTGTCTCACTTGCCTACTCTCTCTCACTCTGCCTTTCAAATAAAATAAATCTTTAAAAAAAAAAAACCGAATTGAATCTGTACACACTTAAAATGTGCATTTTACTATGTTAGTTACACTTCAAAGTTAATTTAAAAAATATTTGCAGGTCAACACTCTATGAACTAAGCAAAAGATATTAAGATGCCAGGTTTGGCTGAGGTCAGACCCTGTCTAACGGCAGATCTGCATCCCCACGTATGTGCATACTGCAAGAATCCTGACTACAACAAATTGTAGCACCATTGAAAGCATATAGCCTACCCTTCAGTCTTCCTGCAGTTTTTTTCTTTTTGTTCATTTATTTTTGTTTATTTGAAAGGTAAAGCTGCGGGCATGGGAGGGTAAGGGATACGTCTTCCGTCTGCTGGTTCACTCCCCAAATGCCTGCAGCAGCCAGGGCTGAGCTGGGCTGGAGCCGGGAGCTCCATCAGAGTCTCCCATGAGAGTGTCAGGGACCTGAGTGTGTCAGTCATTGTCCGCTGCCTCCAGGGCTGTGCAGTAGCAGGAAGCGGAGTTGGAAGCAGAGGTGGGACCTGAACTCAGGCCCTTGAATGTGCGGTGCAGGTGTCCAAGTAGTGACTTAACCACTGCACCACAGTGCCCCCACTAGCAGTTTTTTTTATTTTTTAACACCAGTTAATCTGTTTGCCTTCTCCTGGCAGTGGTCTATTGAGTACGCAAGGTTGTTCCTTCATTCAGACGGTTGTAGAGCATCTGCTGTGTGTGTTTACCCTGCCTGATTGAAGGGCTTGCTGACGAGGGGAGTTACACAGTTGTCTTGACTATGTATATGAAATTTACATTTGACTTAGGAAAGCAGATGCTGGGTAAGTTGTTCTTGTGTAGAAGTTGTTTCAGTGGCCATTTATTTTTCTTGTGCAGTCACACTGTGCTGTCTGTAGAATAACAGGCTTAATTATCTGTACATTTCAGAGTATCTTTCTGGTATACAGAAGTGGCAGGTTTCTTTTCTTCCTGTAGAGGTTGAGACCTTGAGGGATGAACGGAACGACTGAATTTTGTTGCTAGAACCAAGTTGCTTGTGGGTCTTGTCGTTAGTCCGTGCTTGTATGCCGCCTCCATCAAGTCTAGTGTGTCTGCAGCGGAGTTTTATGGGTCACCAAGCAGCACTGCCGCATGTTTTCTCAACCAGGACTTTGAAAAGCAGTGGTGATCATTCTGTACTGGTAACTGCCACTTCCCTGACTTCGGTCCCGCTGCCCTGAGTTGTTGAAACAGCTTTTCGCCTTCCCGTTCTTCAAACTGCCCTTGCCCATTTTAAAAAAAATATTAGCATGAGGCTAAATTCCGTTAGAAAACAACTCAATACAAACAGACCATCCGGTAAACTTGTTTCAGACTCACCTCTCCCTGTGGTGCCTGCATGCGATTCCTCTCCCTGTCTTTCATAATCATTGTACTTGTTTCTCTTTTTCCTCTAGACTTCCTTTCTATTAATGTTGTAATGGTGTCGGGGTAGCAGCTGCACCTGATTGCAGCCCCCCCCCCCCCCCATCTGAGATCATGTCTGTAGCAGGCAGATTCAGCGAGCAGACTGATGGTACTCGGTGGAGCTGAGTTCAGAGCCCACGGGGGCTGGAAAGCGCAGGTCTTTAGATAGCTGTGGACCTATCTCTTTCCTCCCTTCCTTTGTCTTGGCACATTCCCTTGAATTCCCTTGAAAAGGAAGCCAGGGAGATTAAGAGCTGCTACCACCTGATACCAGCCCAGAAACTCAAGAGGGGGCATTTCCCGCAGCAGCAGTCGGGTGCAGTAGGAGAGCTGCGTGGCCTTGGCCTTTACCTGCACAGCGTTCAGTTTGCTTCTGTGCTGACAGAGGAATTTAACAGAAATATGGGAATGAGAGACGAAGCAATGGGCCTTGGAATGGGCATTGCTGTGTGTGTAATCTCGATAGGTCAATTTGTGAAAGATCTGTTTACCTTCGTGATGGGTTTCTCTGATCAGAGCTATTTCTGTTTATGCTCAGGCAAGAAGTAATATATTTCTGCAGAAAGTGCACATTTTCAGATTATGCTGTTTCAAATACCTGTTACCTTGAGTGGGTTCAAAAATCTTAATGTTTTCACTATCAAAGATTAAATGTGGGGGCCAGGGTTGTGGTGCAGTGGGTTAAATTCCTGCTTGTAGTGCTGGCATCCCATGTTGGGAGTGCAGATTCAAGTCCTAGCCGCTCAGCTTCCGATTCAACTCCCTGCTGATGCTCCTGGGTAGGCAGCGGAAGATGGCAGAGGTACTTGGCCCCCTGCTCCTCACGTGGGAGACCATGGTGGAGTTCCTGGCTTCAGCCTGGCTGTGTGGCCAACTGGGAAGTGAACAAGCAGATGGAAGACTTCTTTCTGTTGCCCTGCCTTTAGAATCAATCAATAAACAAGTCTTTAAAAAAGATTAAAGGTACTTTTGTTTTATATTCCCACCAGTAGTGCACAGGGGTTCCGGTTTCTCATAATCCTTACCAACACTAAACTATTTTCTATTTTTGACAACAGCCATTCTAATGGGTGTGTGATAGTCAAAAGAAAATATTTTTAGTGTTTTTGTGTATAATGTTGCATAATGGTGCTTTGTAGTTATTATTACATTACTCCCCCCACCCCCGCCCCGCCCCCAGTACTTTCAGTCAAATCTGAAGTTTCTCGTTACCATAAATGCTACCAGGGCAGGGGCCTTGTCCATCTTCATCAGTAGTCCCTGAGGCCCAGACAGTACTTGACACATTCAGTTTTTGAATGACCGAATGAATGAGTGGAAAGTGTAGAGGCCAACTGTAGTGGTCAAGACTTAAATCATTTGGCATCAGACAGACCTGTGTTTGAGTGCTGGTTTCTTCATATTTTTTTAAAGATTTATTTATTTATTTGAAAGTCAGAGTTACACAGAGAGACGAGAGGTGCAGAGAGAGAGAGAGGTCTTCCATCCGCTGGTTCACTCCCCAATTGGCCGCAACTGCCGGAGCTGTGCCAATCCGAAGCCAGGAGCCAGGAGCTTCTTCCAGGTCTCCCACGTGGGTGCAGGGGCCCAAGGACTTGGGCCATCTTCCCAGGCCATAGCAGAGAGCTGGATCAGAAGTAGAGCAGCCGGGTCTCCAACTTGTGCCCATATGGGATGCCTGCGCTCGGGCCAGGGCGTTAACCCACTGCCAGCTCCTCCTCATTTTTTTTTAAGTTATCTGTTTATTTGGACAAGAGAGACAGATCTTCCAGCTGCTGGTTTTCTTCCCAAATGCTTGCCAATACCTGGGGCTGGACCAGCCAGAAACCAGGAGGCAGGAACAAAGTCTGGATCTCCCGTGTTAAGTCATCATCTGCTGCCTCTGAGAGTGCACATTAGCTGGAAGATGGAATTGGAAACAGAGCCAGGATTCAAATCCAGACATTCTGACAGGGGATGCAGCTATCCCAAGGGTCATCTTAACCTTTGTGTCAAGTGCTCACCCCTGGCTTCCTCATTTGTAAAATGGATTTGATAATGCCTCCTTCATAGGCTTGTGTTGAGATTAAATGAA
This sequence comes from Lepus europaeus, assembly GCF_033115175.1. Lineage (NCBI taxonomy): Eukaryota > Metazoa > Chordata > Mammalia > Lagomorpha > Leporidae > Lepus > Lepus europaeus. The sequence goes on from NC_084836.1 coordinate 7,083,679, forward strand.
ATCACATGTGTAAAACCCTTAGTACTGTACCTTGCACATTGTAATTATCTTTTAGTGGCAGGTAGTGTTATTGCTGGAGATGCATTAATTGGTCAAGAAGACATGAGAAGACTTGGATTTTGATTTTTTTAAATTTTGAATTATTTATTTGAGAGGCAGACAAAAGTGAGTGAGTGAGCCAGCTCTCCCCCATATGCTGGTTCACTTCCCAAATGCCTGCAGTGATTGGGGCTGGGCTGGGCTGGGCTGAAGCCAAAAGCCAGGAATTCTATCAAGATCTCCCATATGGGTAGCCATCACCACTGCCTCCTAAGATCTGCCTAAGCAGCAAGCTGGAACTCGGAGCCTGCAGGGAGCTGAACCTAGGTACTCCAGTGTGAGATACAGACATTGTAATTGGTGTGTTAACAGCTAGGCCAGATGGCCTCCTCTGCTTGGGGCTGTGATCCTCATCTGTGTTAGTAAGCTGTGTACTACTGAACCCGTTGTCTAACGTCTCGGGGTCTGAGTTTACCCTGTAAAATCAGAGCATTAAGTTAGAGACACCCAAGTTCCCTTCTGTGTTTTCATTTGATCCTTGGAATTGTCACTGTAGTCACTCCAGCAGTCATTACCATGTCACGCTATCTCAACTTTTATTATATAGGAGATTGTTAATCCCAGGGCCTAAATCTCAGAAGCATTTAAATGGTAGATTTTTAAAAAATGTTTAAAGATACTTTGATTTTAAAAGGTGAACCGATGAAGTAGTTGAAGAATAGCTTGCTGTAGTTTGGCGTGGTTAGTGATGATGGAGTGCCGTGCGGTGACCCTAGACATGGTGGACTGCAGACTGTAATGCAGATCGTAGTGACAGCTGGGTGGTTGTGTTGAGTTGTATTGTGCTCAGCTGTGGGGGAGACTTACACTAAAGATCCTTTTCTGTCCATTTGTTGTGCTGCTGACGGAGGAAATAACCTATAGGAGAGAGGATGGGGCTGTTGTGTCCTTGTTTGTAGCAAGTGTCAGACCAGAAATGCAAACATTTTGCCCAACCATGAGGGGGTTATGACTCCTCCCAGCACAGGTTGTTTTGTTTTGTTTTGGTACAGATAACTCAGAGAGTTGAAGTAACTAACTTTGTTGAGTGTTTCACATTCGGCACTGCCAGGTCCTTCTGTGTGTGATGTCTTACTTGGTTTTGTTTGCTGACAGAATAGTTGTTTTTGCATGGAAGTGCTGCTCAGTGTCACCACCCTTTATCACTCCTGATTTGAGGATGGTCTTTGTACATGAACTCCTGCAGCCTTTTTCTTTTTAAGACTTACTTATTTATTTGAAAGTTGGAGTTACAGAGAGAAGGAGAGGCAGAGAGAGAGAAAGTGAGGTCTTCCATCCGTTGATTCACTACCCAGTTGGCCGCAATGGTTGGAGCTGCACCGATCCAAAGCTAGGAGCTTCTTCCGTGTCTTCCACACAGGTGCAGGGGCCTAAGCACTTGGGCCATCTTCTACTGCTTTTCCAGGCCATAGCAGAGAGCTGGATCAGAAGAGGAGCAGCCAGGACTAGAACTGGCTCCCGTATGGGATGCCAGTGCTGCAGGCAGCGGCTTTACCCACTCCCACAGCTTTGTTCGGAGCCTTTGCTGCTCGCCCCAGGAAGTGTGTGTGACCTCCGGGAGGAGCTCCTTTGTCTTCATTAGTAGAAAATGATTCTGGAGAGCTTTCACCACCAAACCTCCCCCCTCCACAGTCCCTTCAGTCTTTCTGGTGGTCTGTTATCTCCAAGTAGGAATCCTGAAAACTTTTTCCATAGAAAATATAATTGGTGATTAGACCTATAGCTGAAACACACATAGTATGTATGTATGTAGCACGTGTGCACTCACCCAGCATGTGTACATACACAGCACACATGCTCTCAAACACTACATAGCATACACATACTCGTACAGTATGCATGTATTTGACACACAGCTACTCACCTAGTATGTGTGTATATAGCACACACATACTCATGCAGTGTGCATGTATGTGGCACACAGGCAGTCACCCACATGTGTATAGCATGCATGCTCATGTACTATGTATGTGCAGCATACACTCACACAAGTATGTATATAGCATACATGCACTCTACATATACAGCACACATGCACTCAGACGTATATACATAGAACACACGTACTTACATGTATATACATGATATGTATATAGCACACATTGTATGTATATAGCATACATGTACTCACATGTTGTATGTATATGGTATGCATGCACTCAGTAATATATATAGTATACAGTATTCACGCAGTATGTAGGTGTATAGCACACTCATACACTGTGTGTATGAATATAATACTCATGCATTCTCACATGCACACTTATTCATCTTAATTAGCATGTTCGTCATGTAGAAGAATTTCTATAATATAAATCTTATTTAAACACTTGTTTAATGGGAAGAGTTTGGGCCATGGAGACCACTTAATAATTGTGTGGCTTTGATGTGAACTCTTCTAGGCCTGACATCCCATCAGTAAAGTAGGGACAGACAGGGTAACTTCAAAAAGTTTGTGCACAAATGGAATTAAAAGATAATGCATGGGGCTGGCACTGTGGTGTAGCGGGTAAAGCCGCCACCTGCAGTGCCCACATCCCATATGGGTGCCGATTTGTATCCTGGATGCTCCACTTCCAATCCAGCTCTCTGCTATGGCCTGGGAAAACAGTAGAAGATGGCCCAAGTCCTTAGGCCCCAAAACGCTTGTAGGAGATTTGGAGGAAACTCCTGGCTCCTGGCTTCAGATTGGTGCAACTCTGGTTGTTGCAGCCAGTTGGGGAGTGAACCAGTAGATGGAAGACCTCTCTCTCTCTCTCTGCCTCTTCTTCTCTCTGTGTATAACTCTGACTTTCAAATAAGTAAATAAATTTTTTTTAAAAAAGATAATGCACGTGAATTTTTTGTTTTTAAATTTTTACTTATTTATTTGATTGGCAAAGAGAGAAAGGGCACTCCCATTTGCTGGTTACTCCCCATACCCACAGCAGCCGGGGCTGGACAAGGGCTGAAGCCAGGAACAAGGAACTCAATCCAGGTCTCCTTCATGGGTAGGAGGAGCCCAGTCATTTGAGTGATGCCCCAGGTTCTGTCTTAGCTGGAAGCTGGAGTCAGGAGCCAGAGCCAGGAGTCAAACCCTGCACCCTGATAAGGAACCCCACTGTGAACTTTTTGAAGCCCCCTTGTGTGTATTCCCTAGGGATGCTGTCAAGCCTAAGTGAGATACCGTGTGTGTGAAGTTCATGGGCACCCAGCGGCTGTTGTCACTGCTCCCTGTTTCACATCACATTGAGTTAAATCTCTGAACAGAACCAGGTTTCTTGGTCTCTTTATTAGATTGTTTAGTCACATGCCCCATTGACAATGGAATTTATTTTTCTTTGCTTATCAATTGCAAATGCTATTAGAATTTTTATTCTTGTCCAGACTTTGGAACGAGGAAATTTTTATTTGGACAGAATTAATTGAATGTGCTTTAGGCAGCTTTCTGAGATCTGGCAAATTTAGACAGGAAAATGAAAATTGCTTTCATAGTGGAGTCGGCACCTGGAACATAGTTGGCAACAGGAGGAAAGGTTATGCAATCACATTCCTTGTCGGATGTTCACTGAGGCTATTGTCTCCTGAAATCCTCGAGGAAGTCCCCTGCTCCCTTCCTTTCTGGCAAGAAGCTGATTGTGGAATGGGAGATGAGTAAACGAAAATTAATCTGACTTTTGGCAACTGAAGAATGTGGAGAATGCTAACCCCGGGCATGCGGGCTTGCTTCAGTGTCCCAGAGATCTCCTCAGAGGTCATGACCTATTGGTTATAAGCATTTAAAATAACAGCTATGGATGAACTCTGGCCTAAGCCTGGCAGTTTAAAAAATTTTAGGTTGGTAATGGAATGCATAGATGTTTTCAGTGCCACAATCACTTGTGATGTTTTACTTATCTAAAATCCTTTTTTTTTTTTTAAAGATTTATTTATTTATTTGAAAGACACAGAGTTACAGAGAAGCGCAGGCAGAGAGAGAGAGGTGGTTCACCTGCTGGCTCATTCCTCAGATGACCACAATGACTGGAGCTGGGCCAATCTGAGGCCAGAAGCCAGTAGCCAGGAGCGTCTTCTGGGTCTCCCACGTGGGTGCAGGGGACCAAGCACCTGGGAAATTTGCTTTCTCAGGCCAGCAGAGAGCTGGATTGGAAATAGAGCAACTGGGACTTGAACTGATGGCCATATGACATGCTGGTGCTGCAGGTGGCAGCTTTACCCTCTGTACCACCACACCGGCCCCTTATCTAAAATTCTTGGTAAAAAAAATTTTCTTTCACTCCATTGTTTTCAAAATAGCCACAATGATTTTTTAAAAAATTATTTATTTGAAAGAGTTACAGAAGCACACACACACACACACACACACACACACACTAGAAAGATCTTCCTTCCACTGGCTTACCCACAAATAGCTGCAGTGGCTGGGGCTGGGCCAGGCCGAAGCCAGGAGCTTCATCCAGGTCTCCCACATGGGTGCCGGGGGCCCTGGCACTCGTGCCGTCTTCTGCTGCTTTCCTAGGCACATTAGCTGAGAGCCGGATAGGAAGTGGAGCACCTGGGACTCCAACCAGCACCCATGTAGGATGCCAGCACTGCTGCTGGCAGGTTCACCTGCTGTGCTATAATGCTGGCACCCACATGATCTTGAAAACCTAAACGGAATCCTCACTTCTCTGTGTAAATCCCTCCCCTCCAGTGGGTTTCCCACTGTAGAATTCTCCATGGCCTTCAGGGTGCATACATGCTCTCTGTTGATCTTACCTCTCACCGGAGCCCTTTCTCCACCAGTTGGGCCCAGCCTTCCGTTGGTCTTAGTCCCAGGAAGTCCTTTCTGTGTTTCCTGGGTAGCCTGGAGTGATGTGAAGTTATTTCCCTGATGGCTTGCTCACCTGCTTTCATCTTCTGCGCTCCTCAAGGGCAGAGGCCAGTTTTATCCTCTTTGTGTAGTACCTTCTGGCACATGGTGGATACTTAATAAATGTTGGATGAATCAGTGTGTAGTGATTTCTGCTTTATTTAGAAAAGTGAACACTTTATTTATTTATTTAAAATATTTATTTAGGGGCCAGCACTGTAGCATAGCAGGCTAAGCCTGTGCCTGTGGCATTGGCAGCCCATATGGGCACCAGTTCTAGTCCCGGCTGTTCCTCTTCCAGTCCAGCTCTCTGCTATGGCCTGAGAAAGCAGTAGAGGATGGCCCAAGTGCTTGAGCCCCTGCACCCGCATGGGAGAACCAGAAGAAGCTCCTGGCTCCTGGCTTCGGATCGGCCCACCTCTGGCCCTTGTGGCCATTTAGGGAGTGAAGCAGCAGATGGAAGCCCTCTCTTTCTGTCCCTCTCTTTCTAACTCTGCTTTTCAAAAAAATAAATAAAATATTTTCTTTTTAAAAGGCAGAGTAACAGAGAGAGGGAAGAACAGAGGTCTTTCGTCCAGTGGCTCATTCCGCAACAGCCAGGTTTGGGCCAGGCCCGGGGGCTCCAGGGGCCTAAGCAGTTGGACCATCTTCCACTGCCTTCCCAGATACGTTAGCAAGGGTACTGGAGCAGTGAGACTCGAACCTGTGCTCCTACACGGAATAAGCAGCAGCCTAACCCTCTGCTCCAGATTGCCATTCCTGAACAATGGATACTTTGGTTCCTAGAGGAGCAGGCCTTTGCTTGCTGATTTGACAGCCAATAAGATGGTGAAAGCTCAACATGGGACATAAATAAATAGTGTGTTTCTTGGAGTTAAAGTTTTTAGAGTTAAGGTTAGGTGGTACCTCCTCTGGGAAGGCGTTTCCTGATAGGTCCTAGTTGGGTTATGTTTCTTGTTGGGTCTGTGGCACCGTGTGCTTCCTGCCATCGGAACAGCGCGGTGCGCCGGCCGCAGCGCGCTACCGCGGCGGCCATTGGAGGGTGAACCAACGGCAAAGGAAGACCTTTCTCTCTGTCTCTCTCTCACTGTCCACTCTGCCTGTCAAAAATAAAAAAAAAAAAAAAAAAAAAAAAAAGAACAGATTGCCTGTTTCATTCCCCTTGAGGGAGAGAGAATTTCGTTTATCATCATATCATTAGTGCTCAGGTTGGTAGTTGTGCTCAATGAATGTTCAGTGAGGACTGTGTGTTCCAGTATTGCAAGAAACTAACAGCTTATAGAGCTCATTGGTCCTAAGGATCGCTTTGTTCTTTATCTGTTTCTCAAGTTCAGTGAATTGTGATACTATTAGTAAAATTATTTTTTAGATTTTTTACTATGGAAAATTTCAAACACACACACAGAAAAGAGAGAATAAAGTGGTGAACCAGCAGCATGGACCCATCCCCCAGCCTCTGCAGGTATCAGTGCGTGACGGGTCTGGGTACCTCACTTCCCCTGCCTTCCTCAGTATTTTAATACAAATCTCAACTCATACCATTTCATCTGCACATACTTCAGAAAGGGAACTAGTTTAAAACCTAGTTAACTCTTGGAAAAACCCGATACAAAAACTTCCTTTTGTTCTTGAATCAGTGTGGATGCCAGCTGGTGAATTTCCATGTGTTAAGCTATTCCCGAGGCCTGAGTCACTACCAAAAGCATCTACTCCGTTGTAATGGCTGACATAGCAGCAGTTTGCTGGAATGTTTTATAGTGGTTAAGTATGTTTCCGTGCCTTGAGAGATTACCAATAAGAAAAATTTGTCAACGTCAAGTTTTTCATTTTGGAGATGTGTAAAGACAAATGATGCTTTTTGACATTGGTCATTACCTCCATTGACAATTTGGAAATTGACAATGAAATGTGGTTTGTGTATTTGTGAATTCCCATAGTTCATTGTGAGTGAATTCCTTAGGGCCATTGTTAGCAGTAAAATGAAAAGTCAAAAGCTAGAAGGCTCAGAGCAGGAAGATGCCTGAGATTGAAGGCTGCAGGGTTTAGAACTTGGGCTAGAGGAAGTTACGTGGCATTGGTAATGATTATAGTTTATTTTATCCTGGAAGTTAAAGTTGTACCGAGACCTCTGAAAATAGCCTCACTTGCAAATAAAATGTCCTTTAGAAAGGGAAGAGAGGCACTGTTTTCTTTCAGCAGGTATTTTAAAGGATTATCTTTTAAAATATAGAGGTTGGCACCTAGTGAATGGTTGAATTAGAACTGTGCTTTCTTGTTCTCTGTGGAGAAGAAATGAAGGGGAACAGAAGTGATCATAATAATGCTTAACTTTTATGTTTCCACCAAGGGGACATGACTGGCTGTAAGAAGCTGCACGTCCCAGCCCTGCTAGGAGCGAGCCTTGCTTTCCCTTCATCCGAGTCATGGCAGGAGTCTCCTGTATGTGAGATGGGCGGAAGGTGTTGGATATGGTGACCCCAAGTTCGTTCTCAGCTGTTTATTTTGAAAATCTGCTCTTTTAAAGGATTTATTTATTTCAAAGACACAGAGAGAGAGAGAGAGAGCCAGGAGCCCAGAAGTCCATCCAGGTCTCCCACGTGAGTGGCATGGGCCCAAGGGATTGGAACACCTTTCATTGCCTTCCGAGGCCTGTTAGCAGGAAGCTAGATTGGAAGCAGCTGGGACAAACCAGCACTCTGATAAGAGATGGTGGCATCACAAGTAGTGGCTTAACCTGCTGTGCTACAGTGTCCGACTCTTATTCTCTTTTTTATACTCCATAACCCTTAGTGAATTCCTCTGGTAAAGGCTCAGTATCTGATTCCTTGAATAGGGATTTTATCATGATCATCTGTGTGTCCTTAGCATCTAGCACATGGTCACTTGGAAAATATTTGGTGACACATGATGGTCCCTTTCCAGAGCTGAGATGGGGTTGTGAGTCCTCCAGAGGCCTCCACCCACACTGTGGCACTAGTGGTAGTCCTGTGTGGGCTCCTCTGTTTTGTTCCTCTTCCTAAATGCTTTATTCTCAGGATCGTTGTTTTCTTTTGGGCTGTTCCAGGGAACAGGAGAGGAACACTTGTGTCTGGAACAGGAAGCGTTGTCAGATGAAGTTGTCATGGTCAGGTTCTCAAGTCCTCCAGTGGCTATCAGAAAGAGTTCTGTGCTGGTAACTGATGCCAGAGTGCTGTCCACTTCACTGTTCTGCCTCCTGTACTGAGCTTTGGCCCCTGCAAGTGACTTTGAGGGGAAATGGATTTCAGTCTTTTTTTTTTTTTTTCCTAAGATTTATTTATTTGAAAGGCAGAGTTACAGGAAGAGGGAAAGACACACACACACACACACACGCAAATTGAAAGAGAGAGAGAAAGAGGGAGGGAGGGAGGGAGGGAAGATGGATGGGTGAGGGACATCGCCATTGCCAGGGCTGGGCCAGGCTAAAGCCTGGAGCCTGGAGCCTGGAGCACCATCCAGGTCTCCCATGTGAGTGGCAGGGGCACACATACTTGGGGCCATCTTTGCTGCCTTCCCAGGAGCATTAGCAGAGAGCTAATTGGAAGTGGAGCGGCCGGCCGGGACCGGAACCAGCCAGCACTCATGTGGGATAATAGCACCACAGGTGGCGACATAACCCTCTGTGGGGAACTTTAAGTTTTAAAGGATATGTCCGTCATGCAGAATTAATTGATCCACATCTGTCAGACTATGTGATGTTTCTCTTATCTGTGTGGTAACTGCTGATATAGAGGCTGAGCTGAACTAAGTGTAGTTTATCGTCTGCGCAAGATAGTAACACGGAGATGTTAAACATGGTGTCACTGAGCTGACCTATTCATGCATTGGAAAAACTGGAAAGTCAGTTGTCTCAACTTCAGCATATACAAAACCTTGAGTGATTTTAAATTTTCTTTTTCTAAATTTTTTTTCTCATCATAAGCTTCCTATGTCTTATTTAATTTTTTAAAAAAATTGTTTTCATTTTATTTGAAAGACAGAGCGAGAGCGTGATATTTGCTCCCCGAAGGCCCACATCAGCTGGGGCTGGGCCAGGCTGAAACCAGGAGCACAGAACTCCATCCTGGGCTCCCATGTGGGTGGCAGAGACCCAGGGCCTGCTGTCTTGCAGGCTGCATATTAGCAGGGAGCTGGATTGAAAGTGGAGTAGTTGGGACTTGAACTGTGCACGCCAACGTGGGATGGAAGTGTCTCAAGTGGCATCGTAACTGGCGCACCAGTCCCTGTCCCCGTGTCTCATTTGATGGCGCCCTACTCTTCAGGTTACCCTAGTTGGAGCTTTGAACTGTTCCTCTTTTCTTATCCCATCTCCAGTCTGCTAGGAAAACTTACTGGACCTGTCTTCCAAATGTATCCCAAATAAGCCATCTCTGCCTCTGCTGCTGTTGCCCTGCCCTCTGTCTGTTGACTGTGGTACTTTCTAACCGATGTCTGTTTCTGTCCTTTGCTTCATTCTCAATCACTCTTTTTACACCTCAGTCAGATCGTGTCGCTCCTCTGTTACTCTGGGCCCTGTAGTGGTTTCTCATTCTGCTCTGAGTAGAAGCCCATGAAGCCTTACCTTATTTAATTTCCATTCTCTGGTGGCTGACGGCTGTGGCCACACCCGCGTTCTCGCTTCCCTGAAGTTGGCAGTGCTGCTTTGGCCTGTGCGCCACTGCATGGGCTGTTGGCCGTGCCTGAATGCTTCTGGGTGTGTGCGGGGCAAAGTCTCTCATCCCTCTGCTTCATGTTACTTTCTCAGTGACGTCCATTGTGGTCATCGTGTTTAAAAGTGCAACTCAGGTGGGCGCTTGGTCAAGAGGCTGCTTGGGCCGCCCACATCCCATTTCGGAGTGCCTGGGTTCCAGTCCTGGCTCTGCTTCAGAGGCCAGCTTCCTGCCAGTATGCAGCCTGGCAGGCAGTAGATGATGACTCAAGGACCTGGGCCCCTGCCCCATGAGGGAGACCTCGCTTGAGTTCCTGGCTCCTGATTTGGGCTTGACCCGGTCCTGACAGTTGTGGGCATTTGGAGAGTGGACCAATGGGTGGGAGATCTCCATTTGTCTGTCTGTCTCTGGCTCTCTTTTCTGTGTCTCCCTGCCTTTCAAGTAAAATAAATATATAAAAACTTTAAAGGAGAGTGAATTCAAGTTCCCAGAGAAGCTACATCCAGTCCCTGATACACCTAAGCCACAGAGTCTGTGGAACTACCACTCTTTTTTTTTTTTTTTAAGATTTTATTTATTTATTTGACAGGTAGAGTTACAGAGAGAGAGAGAGAGGGAGAGAGGGAGAGAGACAGAGAGAAAGGTCTTCCCTCCACTGGTTCACTCCCCAAATGGCTGCAATGGCTGGAGCTGTGCCAATCCAAAGCCAGGAGCCAGGCGCTTCTCCTGGTCTCCCATGGGGTGCAGGGCCCAAGCACTTGGGCCATCCTCCACTGCTTTCCCAGGCCACAGCAGAGAACTAGACTGGAAGAGGGGCAGCCAGGACCAGAGCCGGCGTCCACGTGGGATTCCAGCGCTGCAGGTGGAGGATTAACCTAGTGTACCACGGCACTGGCCCCCGGGACTACCACTCTTAAAAAAGGTGTCACTCCCTGCCCTCAGCACTTCTTATTGCCTTTATTCTGATCTGCCTTTTCTAAAGCATTTATTGTATTTTAAGAGCCATGCAGTTTACTTACTGTGTTTATTATTTTATTCTCTGTTTTGGGTTTTTATGGTCACTGATGTGTACATTAAAATGTTCAGCACATAGGAGGGCTCCCCAAGTAGGCACTGCAGCACCCACCCTTCTGCATCTCTTTTTAGGTGAGGAAAGTGAGACTCAGGCTGAGTACCTTAGTTTAAGGTGATAGGGCTTAGTGAGGGCGGGGCCAAGATACAGATCTGTGTGTGACTCCACAGCCTCTCTGTCACTGTCACCACATCCTCTCCAACCAGCAGTTCAGCAGATATTTATTGTGTACTGCGTTCTGGACGATTTTGACAGTTGAATAGCAATTTACTGTGAGTTTATTAGTAAAAGTAGTTCTAACTATTTGTTGTGTAGTTTTGGGGAAGTAGGACTTTTTATTTATTTTTAAAGATTTATTTATTTATTTGAAAGGCAGAGTTACAGAGAGGCAAAGGCAGAGAGAGAGAGTTCTTCCATCCATTGGTTCACTCCCCAGATGGCCACAACGGCCAGAGTGCACCAGTCTGAAGCCAGGAGCCAGGATCTTCTTCCAGGTATCCCATGTGAGTACAGGGGCCAGAGGACTTGAGTGATCTTCCACTGCTTTCCCAGGCCTCAGCAGAGAGGTGGATGAGAAGTGAAGCAGCTGGGGGGCCGGCGCTGTGGCTCACTTGGTTAATCTCCGCCTGCGGCGCCAGCATCCCATATGGGTGCCAGATTCTAGTCCTGGTTGCTCCTCTTCCAGTCCAGCTCTCTGCTATGGCTGGGAAGGCAGTGGAGGATGGCCCAAGTGCTTGGGCCCTGCACCCGCATGGGAGACCAGGTGGAAGCACCTAGCTCTTGGCTTTGGATCGGCGCAGCGCCGGCCGTGGCGGCCATTTGGGAGGTGAACCAGCGGAAGGAAGACCTCTCTCTCTCTCTCACTGTCTTACCTATCTGTAAAAAAAAAAAAAAAAAAAGAAGAAGAAGAAGAGGAAGTGGAGCAGCCGGGACTTGAACTGGCACCTGTATGGGATGCCAGCACTGTAGGTAGGGGCTTTACCTGCTACACCACAACACCAACCTGAGGATTTTTTAATTATTTAATTTATTTGAAAGGAAGAGAAATACCCAGATGTATCTCCATCTGCTGATTCACTCCCCAGATATTTGAACCCGGGCCAGGTGCGGTCAGGAGCCAGGAACTCAATCTGGGTCTCCCACCTGAGTGGCAGGCACTCGCCTTCGTGGGCCATCGCCAGCTGCTCCTCAGATTAAACATTAACAGAAGGTAGACATGGGCATGGAGGTGGGATTCGAACCTAGACACTCTGACATGGGAGTGGGTGTCCCAAGCATTGTCTCAACCACAATGTCAAGCACTGGCCCCAAGTGGGAATTTTAACGTATTCTGTAGGCTCTGCATAAATTAAGATAGATTTAGACATGAAAATGACCACGATGAAGCTTTACTTATTCTCAGACCAACTTTCTGTTGTTTTCAAGCAACCAAAAAGGAGTGCTAAATCCAAGATCAAGAAAAGAGAAGAAAATGCCTTAGATAGTCAGGAAGGAGCTTTTGAACATTGTTGACAATTCCTGAGACGACTCTTAAGTGCCAGAAGTACTGTGAGGAGTTGGTTCTTCCACCAGAAGTTGGAATGTGTTGATTAAACTGACATTGTGTGGTTATAAATAGGGCAGCACTTTCTGAGAAGAAAGCCAAAAAACACAGGTGAAAGGAAGTGCAAGGAAAGCGAGAAGGAAGAGGTAGTGTGGTGGACAAGATGTGGACTGACGGCAGTTCCCTGAGTGAGCCCGAGAGGACCGGAGAGAACACACTCCTCTGTGGGGGGGCGATGGACCCCTGCCACCAGGACGCCTTCAGATACAGAGGCTTGGAAGCCATGGACCTGAGGACCATCTCCTTTGAATGCAAAGTCAAACCACAATGAGGGGTAGGCATTTGATGTTGCAGGTAAAGTTCCTGGATTTGGAACCTGCTCCAGCTGCTGATTCCAGCTTCTCGCTGAGGCAGACCCCAGTAAGCAATGGTGATGGCTTGACTAGTTGGGTTCCTGCCACCCATTTGCGAGTCCTGGATTGAATTTCTCAGCTCCTGGCTTTGGCTCTGCACCCCATTGTGGGCATTTGGAACGTGAACCAGCAGATGAGAGAGCCTACTCTCTCTCTTAAAAAAAAAAACAAACAAAAACAAAAACAAAAACCTACCACCAACAAAAAACCATGAGATGCCTTTTCACGTTCATTCAAGATGGCTATTATTAAAAAATTAAAAAAAAAAAGGAAGGGGGAATAAAGTGTTGGTAAGGAGGAGAAATTGTGTATTACCAATGGGAATGTAAAATGGTGCTACAGCTGTTGGAAACATTTTGGTGGTTCCTCAAATCACCGAAGCTAGGATTACCATCCGATCCAGCGCTTCTGCTGGTTATAAACGTGGGACAGTTGAAAGCAGGGAGTTGGCCAGTGCCGCGGCTCACTAGGCTAATCCTCCACCTGCAGCGCCGGCACGCTGGGTTCTAGACCTGGTTGGGGTGCCGGTTCTGTCCCGGTTGCCCCTCTTCCAGTCCAGCTTTCTGTTGTAGCCCGGGAAGGCAGTGGAGGATGGCCGAAGTGCTTGGGGCCTGCACCTGCATGGGAGACCAGGAGGAAGCACCTGGCTCCTGGCTTCGGATCGGCGCAGCGCTGACCGTGGCGGCCATTTGGAGGGTGAACCAATGGAAGGAAGACCTTTCTGTCTGTCTCTCTCTGTCACTAACTCTGCCTGTCAAAACAACAACAACAACAAACCAGGGAGTTACAGATGCTTTCAGAGCAGCCAAAAGGTGATAGCCCCCTAAATGTCCATCAGACTGATGAATAGATAAAGTGAGGTCCATATAGACAGTGAAATATTATTCAGCCCTAAAAAGGGAATGAAATCATAATAGGTGCTACACATGGATGCACCTTGAAAATAAATGAAATAAGCCAGTCACAAAAAGACAAATACTGTACAACTTCACTTACATAAATTATGTATGAATAAGCAAATTCTTAGAGACAGAAAGTAGAATATATGTTGCCAAGGATAAAGGGGTTGAGGGATCGTTGTCTATGGGTACAGAATCTCTGTTTGGGATGTTGAAAGGTTTTTGAAATGAATAGTGGTGATGGTTGCACAACATTGTGAATCTACCTAATGCCATTGTATGGTTAAAATTGGTTAAAATGGTAACTCTCCTTTGGGTGTGGATGCATGTGCCTGTGAGCCAGAGTGAACAGTGTGGGCACGTATGTGCCGCCGTGACTCGGCCTGCCGTGGAGACTCCCAGACATCAGTGGTGGAGCTCTTGTGCTCTCTGGGCGCCCAGTAGCCAGGCAGCTGATCCTGCTCCGTCTCCTGAAGCCACACTTAGGAACACGGAGAGTGAATCCGTCACCAAGAAACGTTAAATTACAGGAAAGTTGAAATGGTTTCCGGAAAGGAGTACTGGATGACCAGGATGTGTGAAACTACTTTTCACTCCGTAACTGACTGTACTGTTGCTTTTTTTAATAGTTATGTATTTCTATTTTGAAAAGTTAAAGGGCTGGTGCTGTGGTGTAGCAGGTAAAGCTGCTACCTGCAGTGCTGGCATTGAATCCCAACTGCTCCACTTCTGATCCAGCTCTCTGCTATGGCCTGGGAAAGCAGTAGAAGATGACCCAGGTCTTTGGGCCCCTGAACCGTGTGAGAAACCTGGAAGAAGCTCCTGGCTGCTGGCTTCAGATTGCCAGAACTCCAGCCATTGTGGCCATTGTGAACCAGCAGATGAAGACCTCTCTCTCTCTCTCTCTCTCTCTCTCTCTCTGCTTCTCTGTAATTCTGCCTTTCAAATAAATAAATAAATTTTTTTTTAAAAAAGGAGAATCAATTAAAAAAATTAATTCATTATGGGGAAAAAGCAAAGGAAAAGATTTGTTTTATTCTGTTTAGAAAGCCAGGAGTCCACATGTTTATGTAAGACTAACTGCAAAGGTCTTCAAAGCAGGTCTGAGGCAAACAGAATTCCCCTCTGTTACGCAGTACACTCATGGACAACTGATTCTCTCCCCTGTGATTCCAGTCATAATAGAGGCTTTGCTGTGGTTTTCTCTACCCATTGTTCCTGCAAATAACTACAGGTCAGGAGAATCATATAAAAGAATGGATGTTCAAATACTTGAAAATTATAACATGAGTTTTGCTTTGCAGTTTCAAAAAGCAAGAGCCATAGCTATGTATCTGGTACTATAGTTGTCCCTTGGTATCCACAAGGGGCTGGTTCCAGGAACACTATTTTTCCCTTATTACCTTAATCAACTTACATTAACCGCTGTCTTCTGCTGCCTTCCCCGGCGCATTAGCAGGGAGCTAGATTTGAAGAGGAGCAGCCGGGACTTGAACCGACACTCTGATATGGGGTGCTGGCATAGCAGGGGCCAGCTTAATTTGCCGCATCACAAGGCTGACTCCTCTACTGCCCAAGCATTTAAGGGACTATTGTTTCCAAATCTTTAGGGCACACACATCTAATTCTTAAATTCTTCCCATTTAGAGAATGTATATGTAAACTTTTCTTCTGTTGTGATTTCTTGAATGTTTTGTTTTAGTAAAGCATTGTGCGTAGTACTACACAGTAGAATGAATACATTGGGTCGGTAATGAGATTCTGATCCTAGTTTTTCTGTTAAGTCATGAAGACTTAGTGCTCTGATTCTGTGGCTGAAAATCAAGGGATTGGCTATGTTAGCTTCTGAAGTTCTAGCTATGAAAGTTTAGTCATTCCAGGTTTTATTGGCATTTTTCTAAAGCTGATAAAAGATGAAAAGAAGTTTGCTTATATTACTGTTCATATAAAAATAGAATCCATTTCAATACTGAAGTGAGTTAGACTTGGATTCTAAAGGGGCTTAGTGAATGACTCAGCAGCCTTTATGCAAGGTGGTCTCATGTAGAAATCATTTTCAAGGTTCATTTCCTGATAACTTTGAATTAAAATCCAGGGTCTCATTTTGATATTAAGAAATGTAAGAAATCTGACATTATCTTGTATCTTATTTCTGTTCAGATATTTTTCAGAAGTAATTAATTACTTCTCAGGGGTTGACTTCTCCCATCCCAGCTTTCATTGAAATACTGTTGTTCAGTCCTTCTCCCTAAGTTCCTTTTCCTAAGAGTAAAAGATTGAGCTCATACCTTTGCATCAAGATCTAGGGAGTATTTTAGGCTTGGCATGTTCAGACCTGGCCGACTTGATTAATAATGTGGACAAACTAGTGCATTAGAACATTTTTTAAGTTCCAAGCCACAAACTGTGTTTTAAATGAATACAGGAATGTATAAAATTAATACTTCAGTCTTGAGCAGCACAGACAGCCAAATGCCAATAGCCCTGGGTGACTGACTGTCTGCAAGGCTCTTGCTTGCCCTGCACATTTCTTCCTCTGCTTTAAGCAGTGCCAGCAGCAGTCAGGAGAGAGTTTGCTCCTTGGCGCTCTGCTACCCTCTGCTTTCGGCAGGGAAAAAGGCTGCTGTTTTACTTCTTAAACTCCTACCATATGGAAAATTTCTAAAAATAAACGTTGGATTTGTTATTGGACTTCTAAATTTGTAACCTCCACTATCCATGACTAAAGGCAATATAAATACTTATGGTTACTCTATGTACAAAGTTGTGGCATGTTTCAGTGAGGAAGGTCACACGACACAGTATCTGACTTATCAATTAAATCAGTTTGCTGTCAGTTTTTGTCTCAGTGGGCATGGACAAACACTGAGTTTTGTTGTCAGGCAAGAGTTACTTGGTCGTTTTTAATGAATCTACCTTTTGTTCATTAATTATGGATATAATTATGTGGCAGACATACTCACGAAAATGTGGAAGTACATTGGATTTTGACAACTTGAATGTACTAAGGGAGCTAACTTTTAGAAAGAATTCCATCGTTGCACTTTTTGAAAATTTGGGTCAGTTGGGCCTTCAATCAACAGAATATAATGAGCAACTTTAACGTGTTTAATTTTTTTTTTTACTTTATTTGAAGGCAAAGTCTTGCAACAACCTAGGCTGCTGCCTCCCAAGGAACGCATTATTGGCAGGAAGCTAGGATCAGAATTGGAGCCAGGTCTTGAACCCAAGCATTCTGACATGGGGTGTCTGCACCTCAAGGGTCATCTTCTTATTTATTTATTTATTTGAAAGTCAGAGCTACACACAGAGGTCTTCCATCCACTGGTTTACTCTCCAAATGGCCGCAATGGCAGAAGCTGTGCCGATCTAAAGCCATGAGCCAGGAGCTTCTTTCAGGTCTTCCCACGTGGGTGCAGGGGCCCAAGGACTTGGGCCATCTTCCCAGGCCATAGCAGAGAGCTGGATCGGAAGTGGAGCAGCCAGCACTTGAACCAGCGCCCATATGGGATGCCAGAACTGAAAGTGGCGGCTTTATCTGCTATACCACAGCGCCGGCCCCCAGGGTCATCTTAACCCCTGCACCAAATGCCTGCCCCTGTGAGCACTTATTATATGTCAGGTACTGTCCGGTCTTGGGGGATACAGAGTTACATAAAAGATGGCTTTTGTTCAGACAAGTAAGAGAGAAAGAAAAAAGGAATCCTGGGACAATAAACTGCTTTAAGTGCTATAATAGAGAAATAGCTAAATGCTATGAAATCGGGACGGGCTTTGCAAAAATATTTCAGTTGGGTCTTTAGTAATAATAGTTGCTTACAATAATGGCTATATTTTATTGAGTGCCTTCTGTGTGCCAGGATTAATGTTGCCTACCAGGGAAAGGGGAGGAGCGCATCCCAGGCGGTGAGAGAAGCAGTAGAGCTTTAAAGGATTCCAGGTCGTGGAAGGAAGTTTGGTGTGGCTGAATTAGCAGAGCGAAGGCTAGTCTGACCCTGTGAAGTCAGCTTTTTATTTTATTTTATTTTAAGATTTATTTATTTGAAAGGCAGTGTTAGAGACGAAGGGAGGGATAGAGAGGTCTTCCATCCGCTGGTTCACTCCCCAAATGGCCACAATGGCTGGAGCTGGACCAGTCCCAAGCCAGGAGCCAGGAGCTTCTTCTGGGTTGCACCTGGATGCAGGGGCTCAAGCACTTTGGTCATCCTCCACCACTTTCACAGGCACACCAGTAGGGAGCTGGATTGGAAATGGAGCAGCCAGGACTCGAACTGGCGCCAGTATGGGATGCTGGTGCCACAGCAGCAGCTTTACCCACTATGCCACAGTGCCTACCCCGAGTTCAGCTTTTGGAGGACTTTAGATCCACTGTGGCTACCCCGTGTTTGTTCTCTTTTTCTTTCTTGGAAAGCCTTTCTTCCCTCTTTGCCAGCCTAACTTATTATTAAAGATCCAGCTTTAGGGCATCTGTTAAGTGAATATTTCCTCCCCTTCTCCCCAAATCTTACTGATTTTTTACAGAATGATTGCACTAAGAGGCTGTGCCTTCCAATAGGGCATGTAGTTTCTTGAACCATTTCTTTGTGTCACTCAGTCTGATTGGCCCAACTCATTTCTGCACTCCTAGAGGGCGGAGCATGAGTTCTCCAGCTCCTGATGTAACGCTCTCAGCGTTGTGGGGACTCACATACATACGGGTGGATGAACATGATCCTTTCCAGTTAAGCCATTAAGAAGCCCAGGCACGCTGGTTGAGATCGCCCGAGTCTGTCTAAGGCATTCCTTAACGTGCATGAGAGCAGTCTCAGAAGTATTGCTCGGTTGTGACTTGGGTATAAGATGGGTTAATAACAGTACCTATCTCAGAGGAGTTCTTGTGAGGGTTAGTTAGGACTCTTAAGCACATAGGACAGTGTCTAGTACATGGCAGGTGCCCAGTTAATGTTGTGTGTTACTTAGCTCTGCCTCTGTGGGCCTGGTTGCCGGTGAGAACTCGGCCACTGCTGGGTGAGTTAGAAAGGATAGAGAGGAGGTGCGAAACAGCCCTTGTCTTTGAAGCCGCTTGGCCTTTGGAACTGGAAGCACATGAACTTTTATTTTTCTGTTTGTGTTTTAGTGATTGAAGGGTATGGTTGGCATGGAATTGAATTTCATCTATCTGTGGGAATTGTAAGCAAGGTAGGTGCCAGGTTTATTTACTCTTCTCTGTCTTCTTTCCTAATGTGTTTGTTAATATTTTCAGTTATACTGACCTAAAATAGGTCAGATTTGATTATTGTTTAAGGAAAACATCGTTCACAGCTTCACTCATCGTGGCCCCATGATGGCCTGTCACCATGCTTTATCTAAGGTTGTGGGCTATATCTGGTCTCTTGCTAGAAAGTGTTGAATGCTAAGGAAAAACATAATCAACTTAGAATTTCGGTGATCATAGACTCGCGAGTATATCCCAGACTCTGGTCTGATCCTGGGGGGCAGCGTTCTTGTGTTGGAGCCTTGTGTGGGTTGGTGAGCGCTAGTGGCTCTGAAGTCCAATGGCTGTGTGTGAGCTGGACTGAGTGCAGCAAAGAGCCTGTCTTGACAGTGGCCAGGCAGCCACTGGCCGCAGTGACTTTGTCCCTGATGTCAGGGCTGTCCTCTCTTAGCCACTGGATTTTGATTTGACACAGTGCGCTTATGTCCAGGGCCTGAGCAAAAGTGCATCAGATATGACTTTTGCTCGTGTCTGTCTATGTCAGGTACCCACAAAAAGAGCTATAGAAGGCAGCTTCACATAGCTCTGCAAACCTATTTCTGTCAGACCATTTCCTGTCAAAGTAAGGACTAGTGCTAATTCACGTAGTTCCAGTTTTCTGTCATCAAATAAGTTGTGAAGCCCATTGCTCATTGGTACAGGAGACTTGGATCTCTCCGAGAGCAAACTTGATAGCCAAACCAACAGTTCTCAGAGTTCCCCAACCAGGAAGTTTCTGAACTTGTGAGTTCATAAGTTGAGTTGATGTCAGTGTTTGGACTCTGGCTGCACCCATACCTAGAACAGCACAGGTTCTGGAAAACTGGTTCCTTTCAGAAGCAAAGAACAAGAACCTTTCACGCAGCGCTGCGGAGAATGGTTGAGCCACATTCTGCAGCAGGAGGAGCCGTGGCCCTGGGGTTGACGCTGCTGCCTTGGGAGGGAAGAGTAGGGGAGGTGAATCTGCAACTTCATCGTCACGTGTGGCTGAGTTCTCAGTGGGCAGTCAGGACAGGCTCTTCATTCTGCTGGTACATTGGGGGGTTAACAGACAGGAACTACTTCATGGAAACATCCTGGGAGGAAAAGAGAGGAACTAACATGTACTGAGCGCTTACAAAGGGTTCCGTGTGGTATTATAAATTTCATGTACTTTTCCTGAAATGTATCAAGTTCATAGATAAAAGTTTTCAAGTCTAGATGGATAATATTGTGAACTGTTGTGACCTTTATGATAGCCATATATAGGAAATAAAATAGTCGTGTGTTGATTGATGTTACATTGTTTGTGTTTTTAGAACTTTTTTTTTTTTTTTTGACAGGCAGAGTGGACAGTGTGAGAGAGAGACAGAGAGAAAGGTCTTCCTTTTGCCGTTGGTTCACCCTCCAATGGCCGCCGCGGTAGGTGCGCTGCGGCCGGCGCACCGCGCTGATCTGATGGCAGGAGCCAGGTGCTTCTCCTGGTCTCCCATGGGGTGCAGGGCCCAAGCACTTGGGCCATCCTCCACTGCACTCCCTGGCCACAGCAGAGAGCTGGCCTGGAAGGGGGGCAACCAGGACAGGATTGGTGCCCCAACCGGGACTAGAACCCAGCGTGCCGGCGCCGCAAGGCGGAGGATTAGCCTAGTGAGCCGTGGCGCCGGCCATGTTTTTAGAACATTTTATGGAGAAGGAAAGAATATACCTGCACGAATTAGTGGCGTTTTTTGTTTTTATTTTCTGGGCTTGCTACTGATTTAGCCAAAGGCAGGGAGGAGACTAGCGGGTTTGAAATTAGAGACACCTGTGCTGTTCTGGGAAGCTGAGACTCCTGACCTAGGGTTTGCTGAAGTTGACGCAGGGGAGGTCAGAGTAGGTTAATATTTTTAGAGCCCAAAGCAGATGTGTATTGGGGTTGCTTATAGATGGAGTTTTGTCTGATCTTTGTATCTGCAGACAGCATGAATGAGATACAGAACTGTTCTTTGGGGAAACTGCTGTGAAAGTCCCGGATCCCATGCAAATTAATTTCCAAAAATACCAAAAAAAATTCCCCATTTGACTGTTTTGACTGGCTGAGGGAATTGTCTGTTATCATGCCTGTAAAGAAATGGCCACACATTCTTTTAAAACAATTATACATTTGATTTTCTGTTCATTTTTTTTGTTTTGAAATTCTCCTTGGAGGTGTCATTTCTGTGTCTCAGTCACTTGCTGTAATTGTGGGATCAGAATTAAGTGTTCATTTCTCTCAGGTAATACAAAATTAAGTTGACGTGTTCTTTCTTATTCCATAGCTAGGGTTCCTCAATCTGTTGTCTTTCTATTGCTAAAATAGCACACTTTCATTGTGGTCTGAGAGTACCCAGAGACAATACTGTCCTTTCAAGAATCGAAATGGATGTGTTAGTATGTCTTTGCTTTCTTATTTTTAACTATTTTCTAATTTTTATTTATCTGGAAGGCAGAAACAGAGAGGGAGGCAGGGACAAGGAGAGGTATTTCCCATCCACTGGTTCGCTCCCCAAATGTGTGCAACAGCTGGCACTCAGCCAAGCTGAGGCTGGCGGCCAGAAACTCACTCCAGGTCTCCCTTGTTGGTGGCAGGGACCCAGGTACTTGGACCATCACCAGCTGCCTCCCAGGGAGCATATTAGGAGGGAGCTAGACTGAACGAGTGGAGCGAGGACTCCAACCCAGACACTCTTTTTTTTTTTTTTTTTAAGATTTATTTATTTTTTATTTGAAAGTCAGAGTTATACAGGAGAGGCAGAAAGAGAGAGAAGGAGAGAGAGAGAGAGAGAGAGAGAGAGAGAGAGATCTTCCATTCGCTGGTTAACTCCCCAATTGGCCACACGGCTAGAGCTGTGCCGATCCAAAGCCAGGAGCATCCGCCAGGTCTCCCACATGGGTGCAGGGGCCCAAGGACTTGGGCCATCTTCTACAGCTTTCCCAGGCCATAGCAGAGAGCTGGATCAGAAGTGGAGCAGCTGGGTCTTGAACCGGCGCTCATATGGGATGCCGGCACTGTAGGCGGCGGCTTTATCCCCTACGCCACAGTGCTGCCCCCCGATATTCTTTTTTCTTTTTCTTAAAGATTTATGTATTTATTCGAAAGTCAGAGTTACACAGAGAGGAGAGGCAGAGAGAGAGAGAGGGAGAGAGGGAGGGAGGTTTTCCATCTGCTGGTTCACTCCCCAATTGGCCACACGGCTGGAGCTTTGCCAATCTGAAGCCAGGAGTTCCCCTGGTCCCCCACATAAGTGCAGGGGCCCAAGCACTTGGGCCATCTTCTACTGTACTCCCAGGCCACAGCAGAGAGCTGGATTGGAAGTAGAGCAGCCAGGATTCAACCAGCGCCCATATGGGCTGCCAGTGCTGCAGGCGGAGGCTTAGCCCACTATGCCACAGTGCCGGCCCCCATTCAGTAATTTTAAGCAAGTCTTTGGAGTTGTGCAGTCATTACCTTCTCCATTTCTATCACCTCCAAAAGATCCTGTGTTCATAGCTCATTTTAACTTGCTTTAAAGTCATCCACAAATTCTTTCTACAAAGTTTTCCACCACTCTGCCTGTTCTGTGTCTTCTTCCTCTCTTATTTAGTCATTAGTTTCTTACTGCTGGATGGACATACCACTCTTTTGTCATTTTTGTCCTTTTTTTAAAAAAAAAATAAAAGAGTTATATATTTATTTGAAAGGAAGAGAGAAGAGAGAGGGGGAAAGACAGAAAAAGAGATCTTCCATCCACTGGTTCATCTCTACATGGCCACAGCAGCCAAGTCATAGCTGGGAACTCCATGAGACCAGGAACCAGGAGCCAGGAACTTCCAGGAGCCAGAACTCCCACAAGGGTGGCAAGTGCCAGAGCGTCTGGGCCATCCTCCGCTGCCTCCAAGGTGCATTATCAGGAATCTGGAGCCGAAGTGGAGTAGCCAGGACGTCAGGCAGCACTCGAATATAGGATGCCAGCGTTGTGAGCAGGGGCTTCACCTGCGGCAGCACGATGCCGGTCCTGTTTCTGACCTCTCACCATTGTCCACAGAGTGGGACCGCTCGTGAAGAGAAAGGAGTTGGCTCTTAGTGAAACTGATTTGCTTTTCTTGGCAGACTTGATTCCATAATTCGTCACACCCTAAGTGAGAGCTGTTATTAAGGATGGCATTTTGTGCAGCAGGTAAGGTGCTGCTTGGGACACGCATCCCTACTCCAGAGTGTTGGGGTTCAAGTCCTAGCTCTGCTTCTGATTCCACGTACCCTGAGGCACACAAGTGATGGCTCAAGGGAGTTGGGTCTCTGCCATCCACCTGGGAGATGCAGATTGAATGCCTGGCTTTGGCCTGACCCAGCCCTGGCCATTAGTGGGCATTTGCGAGGTAAAACAAACTTTATTTTATTCCAAAATGAATAAAATAAATAAATTTAAAAAGACCTCTTCTGGGGCCAGCATTGTGGCATAGTGGGTAAAGCTGCCGCCTGCAGTGCCGGCATCCCATATGGGCGCCGGTTTGAGTCCTGGCTGCTCCAGTTCTGATCCAGCTCTGGCCTGGGAAAGTAGTAGAAGATGGCCCAAGTCCTTGGGCCTCTGCACCTACGTGGGAGACCCAGAAGAAACTCCTGGCTCCTGGCCAGGATCAGTGCAGCTCCAGCTGTTGTGGTCAATTTAGGAGTGAACCAGCAGATGAAAGACCTCTCTCTCTGCCTCTCCTTCTCTCTCTGTGTAACTCTGACTTTTGAATTAATAAATAAATCTTACAAAAAAATAAAGACCTCTTCTTATTCATACTTTTCTGTTGACTTCATTTGACCGATCGAGCTATCTATATATTGTTTATTTGAAAGGCAGAGCGACAGAGAAAGAGAAATTGATATTCTATCTGCTGGTTTTTCCTTTTTTTTTTTTTTTTTTTTTATCCACTGCTTCACTCCCCAAATGGCCACACTGGTTGGAGCTTGGCTGATCCAAAGCCAGGACCTGTGACCGTTGCCCAAGGAAATAATCTTAGATGTTTACTTTGTAAATTTCCTCTATTCCATTCTTTCTTTGTGAAACTTGAAGGAGATGTAGATTCTGTTTTAATTTAGGATACTTGTAGAGTCCGTTTCTTAACCACTTTTTTCCTTAAGTGTCCACATTTGCATACCACTTTGAAAACAGCACTGAGGGACTTGTGTAGTGCTTCACAACAGGTGGGGGATACGGTCCTGCCGCAGTGGTCCTGCCGCAGCGTGTGTGATCTGACGTGCACTTTGGTAGCTGCCTTCTTTACTTCCCTGCACTGCAGGCCGCAAGCCATTCTGTGGCCATCGGTTGGCCTAAGCGGAGTGTCAGCTGAACTTTTCAGTGGTTCTCAAAGGAAAAGATACCATATTCCCAGAGGGTATTTAGAAAAGGGTAGGGGGATTTTTGGTTGATGACTGTGGACAGGAGACATACTGCTGGCGTTTGGTGGTCAGGGACCTGGGGTAACAGTACAAAATCAGTAGTGAGAAATTTAGCTAAAGACTTGGTGAGCTGGTAGATACTGTTTTATCTTAGTTATTCAAAGAAATTATTGGGACTGGTGCTGTGGCACAGCAGGTTAAGCCGGAGCCTGCAGCACCGGCATCCCATATGGGCACAGATTCAAGTCCCAGCTGCTCTACTTTCTATCCAATTCCTTGCTAATTCTCCTGGGAAAACAGTGGAAGGTGGCCCAAGTCCTTGGGCCCCTGCACCCATGTGGGACACCTGGAAGAAGCTCCTGGCTTCTCACTTCTGCCTGGCCCAACCTCAATCACTGTGGCCATTTGGGGAGTGAACCAGCAGATAGAAGACCTCTGTCTGTCTCTCCTTCTCTCTGTGTGTAACTCTGACTTTGAAATCAATAAATAAATCTTTTTTTAAAAAAAGAAATTGATTGCTTAAGACAGGAAGCTTTTTTTTGAAAGAATCTGTCAGATCACCTGTGAATTCTGAAAGGAGACTTAGGACAGCAAGGTATTTTCCTGAAGATATGCCATTATGAATGTTTTTTGGTGATGCCTTGGGACGCCCGCATCCCATATCAGAGTGCCTGCTTTTAATCCAGCTTCTTGCCAAATGCACACTCTGGGAAGCAGGGTGGTTCTATGGTTAAAGCAGGTTGGAGTTGTATTTATTTAGTGATCTGTGTATCTTCATGGTTGATAGAAATAACCTAATTTGTGCCTAGCATTCCAGTGATGTTTAAGTATGTTTGTACTTCTTTCTTTTTAAAATAGCAAATGATGTATTTGTTTGGCAGATCAATAAGATTTTATTAGGCATGTAATTAAATTTGTAGCTTGTTTTACTTGAGCCTAGTATAGGACTTTGGCAAAGATTTTAGGGAAGATAAATATTCACAACTTCCATTTACCATGTCATCTATAAGACAGTGTTTCTCAGATATTTTTGGCTGTGACTCATGGTTTAAGACATATTTTGCATTAGGACCCAGTATGCTATGAGTATAATAGATATCTGGAACAAAAGTTTCATGAGATAGTACCCTTATAGGTGGTATAATTTGTTTCTGTTTTATTCCATTTAATTTAAATTACAAAATGTTGACCATGGCCAACTTAATTGATTATGAGACCAGTACATTCTGAATTAGGGAGGGGGAGGGGGAGAGAGAGAGAGAGAGAGAGAGTGAGAGAGTGAGCGAGAGCTTCTATCTGTTGGTTCATTCTCCAAATGGCTGCAGTAGCTGGTGCTGGGGCAGGCCAAAGTCAGGAGCCTAGAATTCCATCCAGGTCTCCCACACGGGTGGCCTTAAGTACACCAACCATCTACCACTGTTTTCCAGGGCCATTAGCAGGGAGCTGATTGGAAGTGGAGAAGTTGGGACTTGAACTTGCATTGATGTGGGATGTCAGTGGTGTAGAGGGCTTAACCTGCTATGCCATAGTGCTGGCCCACTGCTTCAGGATTCTGACCCAAGCTTTCAAATATAGCCAAGTCTGTTTCTGTCTGCTGAGTGGCACCGGTGACTGAGCTGACGCCATCCCTCTGTCAGACTTCTCCATAGCTCCTCACTGTGCCCTCTGCTTCCTTCATGCCCTGCATCCACCCAGCTCTATTCCTTGAGCTCATTGATGCTTTTAAAATGTTACTTTGGTCATGTCATTCCCACTATCTGCTCTCTTCTTTTTTTTATTGTGATAAAATACACATAAAATTTACCATCTAAATCACTTTATTTGAAAAACAATTTTTTAAAATTTTTTTTAATTTTTTTTTTTATTTTTGACAGGCAGAGTGGACAGTGAGAGAGAGACAGAGAGAAAGGTCTTCCTTTGCCGTTGGTTCACCCTCCAATGGCTGCCGCGGCTGGCGCGCTGCGGCCGGCGCACCGCGCTGATCCGATGGCAGGAGCCAGGTACTTATCCTGGTCTCCCATGGGGTGCAGGACCCAAGCACTTGAGCCATCCTCCACTGCACTCCCGGGCCAAGCAGAGAGCTGGCCTGGAAGAGGGGCAACCGGGACAGAATCCGGTGCCCCGACCGGGACTAGAACCCAGTGTGCCAGCGCCGCAAGGCGGAGGATTAGCCTATTGAGCCGCGGCACCGGCGAAAAACAATTTTTTAAAAAGATTTATTTATTTGTTTGAAAGTCAGAGTTACACAGAGAGAGGAGAGGCAGAGAGAGAGAGAGAGAGAAATCTTCCATCTGCTGGTTCATTCCCCAATTGACTGCAATGGCCGGAGCTGTGCCGATCTGAAGCCAGGAGCCAGGAGCTTCTGGGCCTCCCATGTGGTGTAGGGGCCAGTCACTTGGGCCATCTTCCACTGCTTTCCCAGGCCTAGCAGGGAGCTGGATCAGAAGTGGAGCAGCTGGGACTCTAACCAGCGCCCATGTGGGGTGATAGCACTGCAGGCAGAGGCTTACCCACAGCATCAGCCTCCTAAATCACCTTAAAAATTATTTATCTGAGAGACAGAGGAAGAGAGTGAGAGAGCCAGTGCTTCTGTCTAGTAGTTTGTTTCCCAGATGTCTGCAACAGCCAGGGCTGGGCCTGTGAAGCTGGCAGCCGGGATCTCAATCCAGGCCTCTGGTGTGGGTGGCAGGGACCCAATTCCTTGACGTATCACTGCTGCCTCACAGGGAAGCTGGAACTGGGAGCTAAGCGGGGACTCAAACCCAGGCCCTCTCCTGTGGGTGCGGGCGTCCTCAGTGGTGTCTTAACTGCTGCGAGAGGTGTCTGCCCCCTCTTAGTCACTTCAGTGGTACTAAAATACATTCATAAAGTTGTACAGCCATTACCACCTTTCATCCCCATAACCTTTCTCATCTTGTAAAATTACTCTCTACCCATTAAACAATACCTCCTGTTCCTCCCTCCTCAGCACCTGGCAACCAGCATTCTGCCTTCTTTCTCTTTGATACTGAGATACTCTGAGTATCTCATAAATGGAATAATACTGCACTCCTATTTACTACTCTTGGTTATAAATCTAACCTATGTGATAAAAAAGCTAATGTTTTAATAAAACTTTAGAGTGGGACCATTGACTTCAGATGTCAAGAAGTTATACCACAGAGTCCTCTTGCTTAGCAACAAATGGTTTACAACTTTGTGAGCTTCAGTTTCCCATCTGAAATCATTGGATAATTAGAATGCCTTTAATCCCTCAAATTCAGACATTGTGTCATCTTTTTGACAAGGTTTTGAGTCAGTAGAAGAGGGTCTGTGTCTCTTCTTCCTGATTGTCTCCCCTCTGAGTGCTCAGAGGAGGAAGGTAACCTGTCACACTCAGTGGCTGTGATGGAATAATTCTGGAATTGTGGTTTTTTTTTTAAAGATTTATTTTATTTATTTGAAAGAGTTACACAGAGAGAGAAGGAGAGGCAGAGAGAGAGAGAGAGAGAGAGAGAGAGAGAGTTCTTCCATCTGCTGGTTCACTCCCCAATTGACCACAAGGCCAGAGCTGCACCAATCCGAAGCCAGGAGCCAGGAGCTTCTTCTGGACCTCCCATGTGGTGTAGGGGCCAGTCACTTGGGCCATCTTCCACTGCTTTCCCAGGCCTAGCAGAAAGCTAGATCAGAAGTGGAGTAGCCAAGACTTGAACTGGTGCCCCTATGGGATGCTGGTACTGCAGGCAGCGGCTTTACCCACTATGCCACAGTGCCGGCCCCAGAATTGTGGTTAAAAATCGTCTGTACATAGAAAGTGCTACGCAGATGACAAATATCACATATATTACCATGGAGGTAAAAATAGGTAAGCACTGTCTTCCTGTGCACCCTCTGTGAACTGCTCTGTGGTTACAGTTTTGCAGGATCCACCATCATTTAGGCTCTGCTTTATCATGCTTTCCTTTAGTCGCAAGGTGGACTCCTTCCAGCATTCTCTTTTATTACATTCTGTGCCTGAGTGTGCTTCACTCAGCCAGAGGGAAAGCTGGGGAATTCATTGCTTGGAGGGTTGGAAATTATCCTCTCATCGCAAGGTAGTTTTGTACCAGAAAAGATAAAGTCACCAAAATTATGACTGCCTGTTTGTGAGGGGCCCCTGATGTCACGTAGGGAGCTGTGGCTTCATTATTGCACGTTTTGTTTTCCACCAAACATAGCAGTAGCCTTTCCTCTGAGACGCTAGCGTGCTCTCCTGTGACTACATCGGCCTTTCCCCGAGAGGGTCAGCACTGTTGTTAGATGGTAGTGGTGATGGTGGCAGAAGTTTGTGCAATATACTAAGGTGAATATGCTAAAGTCCTATGAAAACAGGCAAGACAAGTCTCTTGGTTTTTAATCAAGGACAAATGTTAGAAATAGAGCATTTTGGTGGCACTCAGTCTTGTCAGCTTCTTCCTAGCCCTGTTTGTTTTAGGTTTCTAAAAGACCTCATTTGTTAGAAACAAATAGAACATATCTGTGAAGGCCTTGAAATCTGTTAGCAGGTTCGGTGCATTGAGGCTCTTCCGGTAGCAGTGCCTGAAGAGACTGTGTTCTCAGGGGTACCACTGTGTGGTCATGGCCAGATCACCACCCACCCTTTCTGTAATAGAGAGGGCAGTCACGTGCATACTCTGTCTCTGTAACGTGATACCATGAGTTCTGTTTAAGTATAACTGTAATCTCAAAGGGGCTGATGGTATTCATATATTGTTATGAAATCATGCCTTTCCCAAGGAGTCAAAAGTTAGACTGCTTTCCATCTTAGAAAGGATGTGTGTGTGTGTGTGTTAGAGTTGAGAGTTTCCTTCTGTGACTAAATTCTGTTACCTAGACAGGTGATTTTAGACACATGAGATATTTGTAATGCTAAACTATGTTTAGCTATGTGGTAAAACATAGAGTCACATGTGACTCAGCAATTCCACTCCTAGTGTGTCGCAAGAGAACTGAGAACCTAAGTCAACACAAAACTTGTATGCAGATGTTCATAGCACCGTTTTTTTATAATAAACAAAAAAGGGAAACAGCCCAAATGTCTATCAGCTGATGAACAGGTAAATAAAATATATTTATTTTACAGTTAAATACTATTTGGCAATGAAGAGGAATAGTATACGGATTTGTGACTCAGCACAGATGAACCTTGAAAACAGTATGTTAGGTGAAAGGGCTTTGTCATGAAAGACCACATATTGTGTGATTCTGTCTGTGTGAAATGTCAAAAATAGGCAAGTCCATGGAGTCAGAAAGTAGATTAGTTGTTGCAGGCAGCTGGAAGAGAGGCTAAGTGGGGTAGTGACTACTAACAGACACAGGGTTTCTTTTTAGGGTGAAGACAATGCTCTGTTGTTGGATGGTAGTGGTGATGGTTGCAGAAGTTTGTGTAGTATACTAAGATGAATATACTAAAAACCATTGAATTATATATACTTAGGGTAAATTTTATGGTATGTGAATTACATCCCAGTAAAGCTGTTAATTAAAAGTAGGACCAAATTATCTATGTGGGTGAGATAGCTACCCTTTTAAGTGCACAGAGCTATATGAAATTTTGGCACATGGGATGCCTTGATCAGACATACCCTGAATCATCATTTTCCTAAAGATTTATGCCAACTTGAAAATTATAATTGTAAAGAAATATTTTCTGTTTTATTGAAAGATTGAATGGTAGACTTAAAATTTTATAGCATCTGCCTCTTGTATGGATGAACACAAGAAAGGAATAAGTTGTATTTTTTATATATGTAATGATCTGGAACTAGAAATGTCACAGAAGAGAAAGTACCTATGTGTCATAAACAATAAAGTTGGCTCATTCTCAGATGAGATACTATATTACACACTTAAATTTTGCAAATACTATAAAGTTTAATACTACCAGTTGTTAACAAGCTTTTGGAAAAAGACCTTATTACACTGTTGGTGTGTGTAAAAATTAGAGCCCTATGGAAAGTTTGGCAGGATTTAAAAAAAAAAACATTTATTTGAAAGAGAGGGCGAGAGAGAGAGAGTGTGGGAGGGAGGGAGATAGAGAGAGAGACACACACACACACAGAGACAGAGAGAAAGACAAAGACAGATATCTTACATCTGCTGGTTCACTTCCCAGATGTCCACAATAGCCAGGGCTATTGTTCAGCCTAGGCTGAACCTAGGAGCCAGGAGTTTCATCCAGGTCTCTCATGTGGGTGCTGGGCCCAAGGACTCGGATCATCACCTTCTGCATTCCCAGGCATGTTAGCAGGGAGCTGGATTGGAAGTGGTGCAGCTGGGACTCGAACCAGACCCCATATGGGATGCCGTGCTGTAGACAGTGGCTTAACCCGCTGTGCCACAGTGCTGGCTCTTTGGCAGGATTTTATAAAGGTGATGGTGAATATATATCCTTGGAACCAGCAGTTCAAGGTATATACCATGTAGGGTGAACTTGGGTTTTATGCAAAAGAAACATGTGTAAGCATTTTTATTATTTTTAGTTTTTATTTTCATCTACTTGAAAGGCAGAGCAACAGAGAGTGAGAATGAAAGAGAGATTAATTGACTAATTGATTGATTTTGATCCACTGGTTCACTTCTCAAATGCCTGCAACAGCCAGGGCTGGGCCAGGCCGTAGCCAGGAGCCTGGAACACCATTCTGGTCTCCCTTGTAGGTGGCAGGGGCCAAGCACATGAGCCATCATCTGCAGCCTCCCAGGATGCATTAGCAGCTGAGCCAAGCTGAAGCCAGGAGCCAGGAACTCTGTCCGGGTCTCCTCTAGGGTGACAGGGACCCAGGTACTTGAGCCATCTGCTGACTCCCAAGGTGCATGTTAGCAGGGAGCTGAATTGGAAGCAGGGATAGGACTTGATTCCGGGAACTCTGATATGGAATGTGGTCATCGCAAGCAGTAGCTTAACCTATACTGTGCTACAGTGTCCATGCCCACTTGTATGCTTTAAATCAACTCTGGATTTCTTATAATACCTAATGCAATATAAATACTGTGTAAGGAATAATGACAAGAAAAAGGTCTGCACATGTTCAGTATAGAAGCAGTCTTTCTATTTTCCATCTGAGGCTGGTTGCCTCGGTGGATAGAAACTTGCAGACTTGGATGGCTGGCTATCACTTTTCCTTTCTTACATTCTTAAAGGAAAAGATACGAGAAGACTCTTTTCTATTTTGTGTGGAGAATGTTTCCTTCCTGGTTTTTCATTGTTTTCCCTAAGAAATTGTTGCATTTTGTGTTTTAGATTGAGTTTTCAAGTTAGATTTACCCCTGGAGCAATATTTTTGAGTTGGAGTGTGTGTGTGTACAGGGGTAGGTGGTGGTGGTGGTGGAGTCAGGCTGTGGCTTAAAAAGATCAGATTTAGATTGAACAGGTATGAAATTTCTCTAGTCCCTTTCTCTTTTCCATCTTTAATTTTTCTTAATTTATTTTTGTTTTGTTTAAAAGGCAGAGACAGAGACAGAGAGAGATCTGAGTAAGATGCCATCTTCTCTTTCAGATATGGTTCAGATTCTGTAGACTAAAGGACAACAAGGTAACTGTTCCCAAGGTAACTCTTGGTGTACACAGGTGGAGTAGAGACAGGATAACAATAAACAATGACCGTTCAGGAAGGGGGAGAATTAGGAACAGAGAAGTCTATAGCGGCCGGCGCTGCGGCTCACTAGGCTAATCCTCCGCCTTGCGGCGCCGGCACACCGGGTTCTAGTCCCGGTCGGGGCACCAATCCTGTCCCGGTTGCCCCTCTTCCAGGCCAGCCCTCTGCTGTGGCCAGGGAGTGCAGTGGAGGATGGCCCAAGTGCTTGGGCCCTGCACCCCATGGGAGACCAGGATAAGCACCTGGCTCCTGCCATCGGATTAGCGCGGTGCGCCGGTCGCAGCGCGCCAACCGCGGCGGCCATTGGAGGGTGAACCAACGGCAAAGGAAGACCTTTCTCTCTGTCTCTCTCTCTCTCACTGTCCACTCTGCCTGTCAAAAAAAAAAAAAAAAAAAAAAGAAGTCTATAGCGATTATTAGATACTGCTGAGTAGGAAGTTTGAAGCGTTCTGTCCATATGGAGTCATAAATTCCTGGATTAAACATTGTTTTTAAGTCTGATGACTTTGCTCTTTTACTTATTTATCTCTGTGCCTTGTCTGTCTCTGCCTCACCTTAACCTAATGGCAGTTATGGGGAGGTTTTCTGAAACAATGGGCCTGTGTGAGATTATCCTACACCCCCAACCCCCCTTTAGGGGCAGGTCTTGGGTTTATAGCTGGTGTGGCATAGCTCCAGTCTTGTCTTCTGCTAAGGCTACCATATAGCTGCTGCTGCTTTTGGCTGTGCCGCTTTGAAACGTAGGAGCCTTCTCATCCTGCTCTGTAATGCTCTGAGGTAAGGAGATTTAAGTGAACTTGGGATACCAGCCACAGGGACAAATACACCTTCTTTGGTAGAGGTGCATTCCATGCATCCTGCTTACTGTTGCACTAGCGCTAGTCTGAGTTAGACTTCTCTGGGGGAGTTTGTTGGAAGTTGCAAGAATATAGGCCACACATAAATTTATTTTTAAAGATTTATTTATTTATTTGAAAGGCGGAGCTAGAGAGGGGGAGGGAATAGGAGAAGAAGAGAGAAAGAGGGAGGGAGAAGGGAGGAAGGGAGAGAGAGAGAGGGAAAGAGAGAATTTTCTGTCTGCTGATTCACTTCTTACATGGTGCAGTGGCTGGGGCTGGGCCAGACTGAAGCCTGGAGCCTGGAACTCTATCCTGGTCTCCCATGGAAGGTCCACCTGAGCCATCATCCACTGCTTTCCCCCAGCTCATTAGTAGGGAGCTGGATTGGAAGCCGAGCAGCTGGGACTGAAATATGGAATGCTGGTGTTGCAAACAGCAGCTTAACCTGCTGTGCCACAGCATTGGCCCCTCACATACAATATTTTGAATCTTTCCTGCTATTTGTCTTAAAATTATTGTTTTCCAAAATAATCAGGCAATGGTTTAACCAAATGTTTTATCAGTGTATTACGATGGTTGCTACCTTTTCTGTCTTCGGTAGCTGAGTGTTCACTACTAGCATTTTACTCTTAACCCAGTGCCATGGGATAGGTTCTTTTTTGTGAAGCCTCCTGCACCTGTTACCATGGTCTACATTGGAGTTATGTTCAATGATTTGTGACCAGAAACTGCCAAATAATAATGGCTTTTGATGTATTTTTTTCTTATATAAAGTCCAGAAATAACTAACTCAGGGTTGGTGTGGTGTTCCATAGAGTCAAGGAACCAGTTTCTGTTTTTGTTGCCTTGCTATTCTTAACAGGTTGCTTCCTCCTTACTGTCTAGGGTTGCTGTTTTTTCTCCAGCCACCTCTTCTGTATTCCATTCAGAAGGAGGGATGGGTGTCTAAAGAACAATGTATTTAATTCTTCTAAGTTCAGTTCTTGGAAATCACAACTAATGCTTTCATGCATGTCTCTTGGCTTGAACTCAATGACAAGGCCACACACACACACAGCTTCAAGAAAGGCTGGGCAGTGTAGTCTTCATTCTGGCGTGCACTCAGCGACAGTCTAGGTTTCTGTTACTAGGGAAGAAGGGAGAGTGGATACTGGGCAGCAACCTCCAGTGTCTGCTTTGGTGATCTAGGTGAGGTCCTTTCACTCAGCACTTGGGTCATCCTCTGCTGCTTTCCCAGGCACATTAGCAGGGAGCTGGATTAGAAGTGGAGCAGCCAGGACTGGAACGTTGCCTACATGGATACTGTTGCGTTAGGCAGTGGCTTAGCCCACTGTGCCACAGCGCCAGCTCCACCTTTTTTTTTTTTTTTGATGTCTGCCCCATGCTTGTTGCTTACAAGGGCGTCTTCAGAGTACCCAGCGCTGACTCCTGACAGCGCTGACTCCTGGGTTCTTAGATGCAGTTGTGGACATTCCTGTGGTTCTGTGAGAGCACTTTTATTGTGTTGCCATCACTTCTCCACAGTGTGCATATGTGGATGAATTGTTAGGTGATGTTATCATTGTGCGAATAGGAGAGAGTAGACTTACACATACTGAGATGGCCGTGATGCCGGCAGACAGTATGGTCTTCTGGGACCATAGTCGTATGCTTGTCCCGTAGTTGGCTGTCATACATTGTACGTGACTGGATTTGCCTTGTCTAGAAAACTGATGTCTTTGCCTCTACTCTCTTTTCTGTTTTAAAGGTCTAGATATAATTGTGCTGATTTTAAAGTTGTATTGTTCATCAGAAATTCTCAGCCCCCTTTTGAGAATATTAATTAGCTGAGAGTCATACTATTTGAAACAGGAAGTTGTCAGCGGGGAACAGCAATGAACCATAGCCCAGGAGCTATTTTTATGTAAGTTGTCAGGGCTCATTATATTTTCAGAGATTCTACTCAGTTACTAGGAGAAAGTGAGATGAGTTTCTAAACATGAACTCTTTGCTGTAGTCCAGGAAGCACCTTGAGAAGCTGTTGCTTCTGAGTCATAGCTGATCTTACTAGGATAGGTAAATGTAATTAATCAGCTAGTTTTTAACAGTTAAAGTATGACTGGGAGGGTGACTCACGTGCATGGTGTTGCAGCTCTCATGCTGCAGTGTGCAGTGTCCCGAGCCCTCCCCTGGGGCACCAGTGGGCTGACCTCTCTGCTCTGAGTGGTACTGTGTTGGGACGCTCCTACAGAAGCATGGTGGTTTCTTTTCTCTTCCTTTTTCAATGTTAGTGTTTAAAACTATTTAATGAAGAATTTAGCAACTACTCATGGTTCCTTTTGTAAAATAGGAGCTTTTAGCTGACCCAGCATGGGAGAACACGTGGGGAAATCTGAGGATATGAGGCTTCTTGGCACTGAAAGATAGGGCTTCTCTTCTGGTGCTGCACTGTAGCATGGGAACAGCACAGCACAGTGTCTTCCTTCCCCACCTGCTGTCTTCAGCGCACGGTGGTTGTCTCAACAAGTTTCTCATTCCAAAGTTAATATGTTAAAAAATAACTGGTCTTTTTTTGTATTATTCATACCTCAACAAAGTCTCTATGATAGGTTCTGTACATGGCAGACTTTTTTGTGGCCTGGCAGCATTTCATGTTGCCTGGCTTATTGGTGCATAGGTTTTGGTATAAGAGTAGAAGTGTGTAGAAGTGCCTCGTAATGAATTATGTTATTTTGCAGATGAATAGATATATGCAGATCATATTTAACCTTTTTTCAGATGTTTGATAAACAGCATTTGGATGTTTTATTTTATTTTTTTAAGATTTTATTTATTTATTTGACAGGTAGAGTTACAGACAGTGAGAGGGAGAGAGAGAAAAGTCTTCCTTCCACTAGTTCACCCTCCAAATGGCCACTACAGCCGGCGTGCTGCGCCGATCCGAAGCCAGGAGCCAGGTGCTTCTTCTTGGTCTCCCGTGCAGGTGCAGGGTCCCAAGCACTTGGGCCATCCTCCACTGCCCTCCTGGGCCACAGCAGAGAGCTGGACTGGAAGAGGAGCAACCGGGACTAGAACCTGGCGCCCATATGGGATGCCAGCGCCGCAGGTGGAGGATTAACCAAGTGAGCCATGGCGCTGGCCCTGGATGTTTTATGTATCCCTCACTCTCTCAGAGAATTCTCTAATTGATAAATTACCAGAGACCAACACTGGTGCACTGTATTAAACCGCTGCTTGTGATGCCAGCATGCTGTATCGGATTGCCCGTTTAGCATCAGCTGCTTTGCTTCCTACCCAGCTCCCTGCTGATGTACCTGGAGGCAAAAAATAATGACCCAAATGCTTGGGCCCCGGCACCCATGTCAGAGGCCAGGATGGCACTCCTGGCTCCTGGCTTCAGTCTGGCCTTGACCTGGCTGTGGTGGCCATTTGGGGGATGAACCGGTGAACAACATATATCTCTCTGTGTGAGTGTTTGTTTTTCTCCCTCTCTCTGTAGCTCTGCCTTTCAAATAAATAAACCTTTAAAAAATATATAGATGGGCCGGCGCCGCGGCTCACTAGGCTAATCCTCCGCCTTGCAGCGCCGGCACACCGGGTTCTAGTCCCGGTCGGGGCACCGATCCTGTCCCGGTTGCCCCTCTTCCAGGCCAGCTCTCTGCTGTGGCCAGGGAGTGCAGTGGAGGATGGCCCAAGTTCTTGGGTCCTGCACCCCATGGGAGACCAGGAGAAGCACCTGGCTCCTGCCATCGGATCAGCGCGGTGCGCCGGCCGCAGCGCGCTACCGCGGCGGCCATTGGAGGGTGAGCCAACGGCAAAAGGAAGACCTTTCTCTCTGTCTCTCTCTCTCTCACTGTCCACTCTGCCTGTCCAAAAAAAAAAAAAAAAAAAAAAAAAAAAGCTTCAAAAAGTTCACAAAAAATAAAATTAAAATATATATTAATTTTGGTGCAAAAAACTGAAATCCATGTTGTTTTTTGTAATATGTGGTGTGTCCTGTGTACTTTTTGAGGACTCCTCTTTGTCTGGTTTTCAAAACTATGGCACCAAAATCAACATCATTTAAACATCATTTATTTGCATTTTCCATGACATTTTGAAGCATCCTTGTAGAATTCCTCATTTAAAAATTGGAACATATTTGAATACCATAGAAGTGGGATTGGGAAAAGCATACCTGTAGTGTTTGTGGGCATGAATAAAGTTCAAGGAATGTAATGAACTCATCTCATCAAAATAGTGCCGTAAAACAAGCAGCCTTTTCAGTGATTTTAGGGAGGCGATTAAGGCAAATTGTCAAATTTCTGTTAAATGTCTGCCACAGAATACTACCTGATAGTTATTAATCTTTCTGTACTTAGAGATAATATCCTTAATGATAACAGGGTAGATGGTGATGATCAGCTTTCCTCAGAGTGACTTGCTGAAGGCCCACCTCCCCTAACTTAGTGATACGATGCTATGTTAAGGCACAGGTCCCAGGGTCATTGTCATTAGGGGGCCACCACAGAATGGTCAGATGGCAGCCTGAGTGAACCAACAAAGTGATCTTTTTAAGAAGACATAAGTCACATTGTATCACTGCATTGTTTAACTCCATCAGTAGCATGCAGTGCTGGTAGAACACACTCCTCCTCCCTTTCTTCTGGCCACGCTGCAGGATGCCAAGCTCATTCCCGCCTCGCCTCCCTTGAACCTGTGAAATGAGCTAATGAAAGCTGGGTCTGCCCCGGAAGGTCTTTAGGCACCACGAGTAACAGGCAGCTTGCGTCCCTCTGCGGGCCGGCTGTTTGCTGTCCCATTCAGGCAGCATCAGGTTGGGTGGTGGCCAGAGGCAGAGTACTTCTAGTGTTGTGCGGACCAAGTACATACACGCGCAGTGCCTCAGCTGGATAAAGCATTGGCTATTACTCATGTCTCAGTTCAGACAAGAATATTTCTTGACCATTTAGTCTAAATTAGCCATCAGGCACATGACACTTACATTTTTTTGAAATTATTGAACTGTATGTTTATTTCCTTTATTTCTCTTTCAGTGTAATATAAGCTCCATGGAAGCAGGGCTGCTTTTCTGTTAGACTGCTGGTACCCAGAAGGTGCCTGGTCAGTCAGTGTGTGTTGGATGAGCTAATGAAGCTGGATCTGTCCCAGAGGCCTTCTTTAGGCACCGTGGGTAGCAGGCAGTTTGAGTCGCTCTGCTAAAGCGTGGCGTTCCCGGGTGTACCTGCCATGGTCAGGATGTGCTCTGAGCTCTGGGTGTCTGGCAGGGTCTCACTGGGAACAGTGAGCCAGTGTAAAAGAGGTTGAGCCTGAGGATAGAGTGTGTTACACTCTTCAAGTTCTTACTTCTGTTGCTTCCAGTTGGCGAGTTCATGTCCCTTTCTAAAAGCCCTGGAGCTTACTTGTGTCTTTAAGGTTGGGGACAGCTGGTTGCCTGTCAGCATTATAAAGTTACAGCTTTATTGAGCTTCTAAAATAGTGAGTAGAAACTACAGATCTGTAATTGGATACTCAGCCATATGCGATAATTTTGGGAGTCAAACGAGTGGTCTAATGTCCACGGTAGGTGATTTGAGTCCAGGAATTCGTAGGTTTTCAGCTGAGTCAAGTTTGATAGCAGTTATTCCTTTATGTCTGTACTTTTCCTTCTTTCTTATACTCTTCTAATTTTTTTTTTCTGTTATTCTCTGCCTATCCTAATGTTCGTTACTGTTTCTCTCATTCTATCCCCGTTTCCATGTTTTCTTCCTCATGTCTCTGATGGAATCCCAGGTTCCATTTCCATCATTTGAATTTGAATCCAACATGCAAAACCAAACCCAACCTCCCTCTGATACAATTCCTCCTCATTCCTGTTTCTGTGGGCAGGGCTCCGCGCCAACAGTCACTCTGGCTTACAGCCTGTGGTCCTCGTTGGTACCTTCCTTCCTGTTATCCCCTGCAGTCAAACACAGACACGTCCCATGTCAGATAGCTCTGTCTCAGTCCACTCAAAGTTAAGTCAGCTAAGGTTTGAGTTCTAGGTGCGTTGTGTGGCAGTTCTCTTCTTTCTACGTTAGTTTACCTGAATTCAGGATCTCAACACGTCATCTGCTTTGTCTAGTGACACAGCTTCATAACTAGCCCTCCTCCCTACCTCCTGTTCCCCTTTTCCAGTGCAGTAGATACTCCACTGAGACACTACTTGATGGTGTTTCTTCCTGCTTCTAGAGCTAGCTTTCTGTCCCAGGCGCATCTCACCTAAGTTTTCTACTCAGACTGGATGGTCTGCCAGACGGAGTTTCCCTTTGGAGTGCACTCC
This sequence comes from Lepus europaeus, assembly GCF_033115175.1. Classification (NCBI taxonomy): domain Eukaryota; kingdom Metazoa; phylum Chordata; class Mammalia; order Lagomorpha; family Leporidae; genus Lepus; species Lepus europaeus. Next base: position 7,122,533 of record NC_084836.1, read on the forward strand.
GCGTGTACTCACACTTGTTTTTGTTCAGGCAGTTCCGTCTCCTGGAGGGCAGGAACTTTGTTACTGCCTATAATCCCCAGCACCCAGTGTGTCATGAGTGTGTTGTGTAATCAGTAAGTATTTATTGAAAGATGAGTTTGTTGAGTCCCTGTTCCGTTTCAAGTGCTGTGTCTAGGTACTTGAGACAAAACAACAATAGAATGGAGTTCCTTTCCTCGGTGACCGTAACTTCTAGTAGGGGACTGATCTGTATTAATACTGATAAAAGTATCCATGGGAGGAGCACGCCTGGGACCTTTTGGAAGCTAGCCTGTTGGGAGTGGATGGATAATAGGGAAAGTGGGTGGTGGGGAAGAACAGGCAATTTTAGGTGGTCACAAGTAGAGAGCAGTGTAGCAGATAGATACAGAGGAGAGAGTGCATACAGGGGACTGAGAAATGAAGCGGGAAGTGAAGGACCTTGTCCTGTTGTAACTGAAGAAACACTGTGACATTGTCACTGTTATCCAGGCGGAGAGAAAGAACTTAGATGACTGGTTGCCTGGAGAGTGATCAGGAGGCACTGAAAACCAGAAGTGATCAAAGGCCAGATGAATCCTGGCCCGTCGGGCTACCTGTCACCATTGGCTGGCCTCTTAGTTGAGAACTGTGTGGTATCTTCCCCCATCCCAGACTTGCTAGTTTGGGGCCACCGCTTAAAACCCTCTTCTGGTGTTCTCTTCCATATTTCTAAATATGTGTGCACTTTGGTTTCTTGACAGCAAGTCTCAACTCTGTCTATGGATTGTCTATTATAGTAGATGAAAATTTAGTTGTCTCATAACTCCCTATCTGCCATCTTTCCAGTGAGGTTGTATTACAGATTTTAGTTAAATCTTTATTCAATATTGACTTATTATGAATGTGTAAATGTTATTCAGTGCTTAGCCACGTAATTTTTATTATTTTACTTACTTTCCATTATTTATATAATTTTTTGTTTTTTTGGGATAATTGCCTATATTAAAATTTTTGCTTAATTTTCCTCATGAGTGTCATGAATTCTTCCCATATCCTTTGAAGGTCTCAAGCACAATTTTCTACTTGGTTAAACTTGTTGGATAATGTATCAGAAATTCCCCCCTTGGTTTAGTCTGTTTTCAGTTTGCTATAACCAAATACCAGTACCCAAGACTGGGTAATTTATATAAAATAGGAGTTTATTTGGCTCCTGGTTCTGGAGCTGGGAAGCACAGGGGTGTGGCACTGGCGTCTGGTGAGGGCCAACTCGCTGTCTTGTGACATGGCAGAGGGCAGTGCAGGTCTCTCTTCCTCATCTCATGAAACCCGACCCTGTGACCTTGTCTGATCCTCATTACCCACTCCCCCAGGCACTCATCCATTAACTGCGAATTGCAGGACCTCCGTCAGACCCTATAGCATCCCTGAGACGTTCCTCCTGGAGCTTTTGCTTCCTGCTCTAGTCGGGATCTCTGGTCTTCTTGGCCCTGCTGCCCTGGCGTTTGTCTTCACTTTCCCCTGGTGGTGTGTGGTGTGTTTCTTCTTCTCCTGGGTTAGGACCCCCTGCTGCCTGGATTCCACGTCTCTCTCTCTTTCTCAGGATTGGTAGAACACATCAAAGCCTGTTCTTCAGAATTTGAAAGCATTTACTCGAATGTCATTTAGCCAGTGCTGCTTTTGAGAAATCTGGGGCCATTTGCTACATCTCGGTTTTGTGGGAGAGGAATTTGGACAGGGATGCTTCTGTGTGTTACTGACCTGGGTCCACAGGTGTTAACTAGGGTCTCTTAGTGGCATTCCGCAGGTGACTGGAGGATCCAGGATAGCTTTCCTCGTATTGCCTGACACCTTGGTAGGGATGTCTAGAAGTCTGCACTCAGCTGGACCCCTCTTCCTTTCCGTGTAGTCTTGAGACTTCTCCCAGTTCCAGTGTGGTGGTTGGACTTCTTATGTGAGATATAGGGCTCCGGGTGACCAAAGTGGAAGCTGTCAGTCGTCATGAGGTCTGGAGATGGAACCGGCACAGCATCACTTCCAGTGTGTTGCACTGGTCAAGGCAGAGGCCAGCTGAGCTTCATGGGAGGGGAAGTAGATTCCACCTGTCCAGGGGAGGTAAAAGTGTTGGAGAATTGGCAGTCGTCTTTCATCTGCCACACCACTCTTCCATTGTTTTGAGATAGACGATCTGTTTTTCTGTGTCTTGTACTCCTTGTTTTTGGAAGAGTTCTATGGTGGAGGTTCTAGGGATAAAGATGGGGCAGGTAGACAAGACCTGATGCTTTCCCCACCTTTATCCTTGGACCTAGTGCAATGCCTAGTATTTATATAATAAGTTTTCAATTGATTTGAATTCCTACATGTCAGATGTTGCACACACAGGCACACACACACAAACTTACAGACAGTGAGAGAGTGATTTAGCTTTTGTACTATAATGAAATAAATCAAGAGGGGAATTCATTTATCCTTGTGGTTGGGATGTTCATGTTCCACATCAGAGTGCCTGGATTCAGTACCCACCTCTGGCTCCTGACTTCAGCTTCCAATTAATGTGGATCCTGGGAGGCAGTGAGGATGGCTCAAGAGATTGGGTTACTGCCACCCGTATGGGAGACCTGGATTGAGTTCAGCCCAGCCCACCCCAACCTTGGCCTTTGTGGGCATTTAGGGAGTGAGCCAGTGGATGGTTTCTCTTTCTGTATCTGTGTATCTCTCTCTGTGTCTTAAATAAATAAGTAAATAAAATAAGTCAAGAAAAATAAGAGTAAGGATCCGTCCAGTAGGAATGTCATTAATTGATTAAAAATAATTTTTATACAGAAACTTTTTTTTTGAAGAGCCACGCATATACTGGTATGAAGCTCTTAGTCATGGGTCAGAATAAAGAATCCTGTTAGCACTTGCTTTAGAGTTATCAGCTGTCTGTCTGAGCTCTCCATTTCTCTAACACATTCTGTGCCATTGCTTTCGGTTACATGTGCCACTCTGTAAAGCAGAAGGCATGCAGCCCCAGAAGGGGTGGGGTGGCACGGAGGGAAGATGAGGCGGGATGCAGCCAACAGCCGAGGGAAGCAGATGGGCTGTGGGAGCCGGCCCTGCCCCCGTGTTGCTTTATTCCGGCTGCTTCTGATCTTGCATGAGTCAGCAGTCCAGAAACTGGAGCTACCGATCCTCTGATGAAAAGGAAGGCCTGATCTTGGATTCAGTGGAATTACAAATTCACAGCACTAGAACATTGCAGTTTTACCGTCAAGAAAGTTTTAGGAGTATTCAGGAACTGATAGATAAGATTTAATCCACAGTGGCTGTACCTCAGCGGTTTTTGGCCTTATGTGTAGGTGGTCATAGTTTATTGGGATTTTCTCCTGTGGGCTACTTCATAATGAAGAGAGTGTGTTTGCTAGAGAAGTTAGCTTTCCTACCAGTGTATGTATTTTATGCTAGGTTATTTGTTACTCTCTTTGTAATGTTTGTTTATTTATTTTCATCTACTTGCAAGGCAGAGCGAGAGCGAGAGAGAGAGAGAGATCCATCTTCCATCTGCAACAGAGACACACACACACACACACACAGAGATCCACCTTCCATCTGCTGGTTCACTCTCCAAATGCCTGCAACAGCCGTGCCTGGGGCAGGCTGAAATCAGGAGCCAGGAATTCCATTCAGGTCTTCACATGGGTGGCAGGGGCCTAAGGGTGCATTAGCAGGAAGCCCGATGGGAAGTGAAGTAGCAGGGACTTGAACTGGCACCCTGGTGTGATTTCATACATGATATGATACATCCCAGCTGGCGGCTTAACCCACTGGGCCACACGCCCACCAGCACTTCTGTCTGTGCTTGGCCTGACTTCTGGTCTGTTTCCTAAAGTCAGTGTAAAGGAAACCTTTCATTATGTTTTATCAAGTCTTTGCTCTATGGAAGGAAGACTCTTAATTTTTAAAAATGTTATAATATTATGCAACACACAAATGCAGAGAGAATAATAAATTTTCATATATTCAGTACCAGCTTCACCAGACATCAGTGTTCTGTGCCACACTAGTTTCCTGTATGCACTCCCCCTTGACAGTTACAATTTTAATATGGTTTAATACTGGCATTTTAAAAGAATATATCTTGAAACTTTCAAAATCACTAAATTAACGAATACCAATATAACATATAATTTACTCAGTAAAAATATGTGGTGAAAAAATATATATAAATTCTGAGCAACGTCTTCAAGCCCTTATGATTCTGTCAATATGGAACTTGGGATGGACATTTGGCATAAGCAGTTAAGATCTCACATTCCTGTCAGAATACTTGGGTTCTGTGCCCACCTCTGGCTTCTGAGTTCAGCTTCCTGCCTATGTGTAATCTGGGAGACAGCGGTGACGGCTCAAGTAATTGGTTCCTGCCACTCACACGGGAGACCTGGATTGAATTCCTGGCTCCTGACATTGGCCCCAGGCTGTTGTGGGCATTTGGAGAGTGAACCAGCAGATAGGAGCTTCTTTTCTCTCTCCCTCTCAAATAAGTAAATGAAAATTGAAATACTATATGAAGCTTGATTACTAAGCTATTAGAATACGTCCTGAAGGGAGCGCTTGATAAAATAGTTTTTCAGATTGTTCTTTCTTTTATTCTGGGTAGTAGTAGGGCACTGTCAGGGTCCATGTCACTACAGGATTTGATACCTTTGTCTATTAAAAATCTGTGTGTTCTGGCCAGCGCCACAGCTCACTAGGCTAATCCTCTGCCTGTGGTGCTGGCACACCAGGTTCTAGTCCTGGTCGGGGTGCTGGATTCTGTCCTGGTTGCTCCTCTTCCAGTCCAGCTCTCTGCTGTGGCCTGGAGGTCCAGTGAAGGATGGCTCAAGTCCTTGGGCCCTGCACCCACATGGGAGACCAGGAAGGAAGCACCTGGCTCCTGGCTTCGGATCAGTGTGGTGTGCCGGCCGCAGCAGCCATTGGAGGGTGAACCAATGGAAAAGGAAGACCTTTCTCTCTGTCTCTCTCTCTCACTGTCCACTCTGCCTGTCAAAAAAAAAAAAAAATGTGTGTGTTCTAAAAAAAATCACTTTTTAAACTTCTCCATATTTTCTTTATGCCTAACTCTGAACTTGGGTTGACTTTCTTTTGGGACCATTTTTCACAAAGCTCTTTTTAAATCAAGTACCTTCGGAGAGTGCTGGCGATGCACACTGTGTGCACACCAGAGTCACAGACCCACGCAGTTCGACTTCGTGCTGCATTAGAAGAACCGTGCTGTCATGCGGTGGATCTCGGTTCCGGAATCGCAGCACACGGGAGTGTCAGGTGTCAGGTCCCTGCAGTAGTGATGGTTCGCTGGTTCGCAGTAGCAGCAAGAAGGTTGTCCTGAATTAGTGAACGGTAGATTGAAGAAGACTGTGGTTTTATTCTTTCAAGCCAAGCGAATGATATGAGTTTAATGTGAGTTAATTTAGTAAGTTGTCTTTGTAAGCAGAGATTTTACCAGGCTACTTTTTGTTACCATGGTAAGAAAACATATTAAATTTACCTGCTTTAAAAAATATTTATTTTCATTTTACTTGAAAGAGAGAGACAGAGGTGGTTCATCTGTTGGTTCACTCCCCGAGACTGGGCCAGGCTGAATCCAGGAGCGTAGGACTCAGTCCAGGTCTCCCTTATGGGTGGCATATATCCAAGCACTTGATCCATCATCTGCTGTCCCCAAGGTGAGCATTAGCAGGAAGCTGTATCAGAAGCAGAGGAGCAAGGACTCACGTGAGCATTCCAAGTAGTGTCTTAACCATTGGGCCAAGTGCCTGCCCCTAAATTTACCTCTTAGCCAGTTTGTTGTTTTAGTTAGAGAGAGAGGGAAAGAGAGAGAGCCCATCTGTTGGTTCACTCCCCAGATGCACAGAGTGACCAACCGGGCCTGGCCAGAGCTGGGTCCACATCTCTCAACTGGCTGGCCAGGACTTGACTGCTTGAATCTTCACCCAAGGTGTGCATTAGCAGGAAGCTGGAATTAGGAGCAGAGTCAGGACGTGAGCCACGACATCCTGATATGGGATGCGGACATCCTAACGACCAGGCCAAATGCCTGGCCCCTCTTAACCATTGTTAAGTGTGCAGTCCCTCATGATAAGTGTGTTCATGTTGTTGTGCAACGGATCTCTAGAACTTTTTCGCTTTGAAGAACTGAGACTCTATAGCCATTAAACACTCTTGCCAGACCACCTTAAATGGAAAAAATAATTGAAACGAGAAGTACTCATTTATTATTAACATTTTTTTTTATATATTTTTTTTTATTTTTTTATTTTTTTTGACAGGCAGAGTGGACAGTGAGAGAGAGACAGAGAGAAAGGTCTTCCTTTTGCCGTTGGTTCACCCTCCAATGGCCGCCGCGGTAGCGCGTTGCGGCCGGCGCACCGCGCTGTTCCGATGGCAGGAGCCAGGTGATTCTCCTGGTCTCCCATGGGGTGCAGGACCCAAGGACTTGGGCCATCCTCCACTGCACTCCCTGGCCACAGCAGAGAGCTGGCCTGGAAGAGGGGCAACCGGGACAGGATCGGTGCCCCGACCGGGACTAGAACCCGGTGTGCCGGCGCCGCAAGGCGGAGGATTAGCCTGTTGAGCCACGGCGCCGGCCTCATTTATTATTAACATTTAACATGTCTCTTTTGTAATCGTGTAAAGAACGATACTTCGTGAGGCAGTGTTTAGTTTTTCACTTAATCTGGTAAATATCAAGTTGCTGATGCTGTTTTATTCTTTCCCCCACCTCCAATTATCATAAAATTTTACTTACGTAGGCCATTGTTGTAGCATAGCCTCCAGCGCCGGTACCCCATACAGGTGAGTTCCGGCTGCTCCACTTTTCTTTCTTTCTTTCTTTCTTTCTTTCTTTCTTTCTTTCTTTCTTTCTTTCTTTCTTTCTTTCTTTCTTTCTTTCTTTCTTCCTTCCTTCCTTCCTTCCTTCCTTCCTTCCTTCCTTCCTTCCTTCCTTTCTTTCTTTTTTTTTTTTTTTGATCGAAAGAATTACAAAGAGAAGTAGAGACAAAGAGAGATCTTCCATCCACTGGGGCACTCCCCAAACGGCTGCAGTGTCCGGAGCTGAGCCAATCTAAAGTCAGGAGCCAGGAGCTTCTGGGTCTCCCAAGCGGGTGCAGGGGCCCAAGGACTTGGGCCATCTTCTGCTGTTTTCCAAGACATAGCAGAGAGCTGGATCAAAAGTGGAGCTGCTTCCTGTTAATGTTCCTGGGAAAGCAGTGGAGGCCAGCCCATGTGTTTGGGCCCCTGCACCCATGTGGGAGACTTGGAAGAAATTCCTGGCTTCGGATTGGCCCAACCCTGCTGGTTGCAGTCATTTAGGGAGTGACCTAGCAAGTGGAAGATCTCTCTCTGTAACTCTGCCTTTCAAATAATTTTTTTAATTACTTAAGCTAATCTAAGTTATAGCACCATAAATACCATAAGTTTGAAGTAAGGGAGTTTTGATTCTTGGTTAAGAACTTTTTAAGTGAAATCATGATTCCAGCCCAACAGTTGTTGGAGTACCTCAGTGGAGTAAGGTTTGCTGGTTTCTGTCCTCAGCTTCCTAACATTATTATTGGTGTTTCTATGTCTTTCATGTAGTCTTTCTTGTGAAATCTAGATTTGTCCCCAAGATGATATTTAAGTATCATTTGTACTTCTTTTTGTTCAGTTAGTGAATATTTTTTTAAAAAATTTTTGACAGGCAGAGTGGACAATGAGAGAGAGAGAGAAAGGTCTTCCTTTTGCCGTTGGTTCACCCTCCAATGGCCGCCGCGGTAGGCGCGCTGCAGCCGGCGCACCGCGCTGTTCCGATGGCAGGAGCCAGGTGCTTCTCCTGGTCTCCCATGGGGTGCAGGGCCCAAGCACTTGGGCCATCCTCCACTGCACTCCCTGGCCATAGCAGAGAGCTGGCCTGGAAGAGGGGCAACCGGGACAGGATCGGCGCCCCAACCGGGACTAGAACCCGGTGTGCCGGCACCGCAAGGTGGAGGATTAGCCTATTGAGCCACGGCGCCAGCCCAGTTAGTGAATATTTATTGGGTGCCTATTATGTGCAGGCACAACTTGCAAAGCCCATATACTGCATATACAGCTGTCAATGTCATGATACCTTTCTCTGTATTTTTATGAAGAGTAAGAATCCTTGCTGTCCTTAATGATTTAACAACTGTTACTGGAAACCCTGGTGCTCTATATGAAGACACTTTTCCTGATGCTAAGATTTTTTTTTTTTCCTTCCTTTTTGCCGTTGGTTCACCCTCCAATGGCCGCTGTGGCTGGTGCATTGTGCTGATCCGAAGCCAGGAGCCAGGTGCTTCTCCTGGTCTCCCATGCGGGTGCAGGGCCCAAGGACTTGGGCCATACTCCACTGCCTTACCGGGCCACAGCAGAGAGCTGGCCTGGAATAGGGGCAACCGGGATAGAATCCGGCACTCCAACCGGGACTAGAACCCGGTGTGCCGGTGCCACAAGGCGGAGGATTAGCCTGTTAAGCCACGGCGCTGGCCCTGATGCTAAGATTTTTATTCTTCTGCCTTCTTCCTCCCTCCTCCCTCTTTCCTCTTTCTTCCTCTTCCTCTTCCAGGGAGGGGTTGGGGGGAGCAGAGAATGAGCTGTCTCATGTGCTGGTTCATTCTCCAAACGCCTGCAATGGGAGCTGGGAATTCAGTCCAGGTTTCTCATGTGGCTGGTGGGGACTCAGTCACATGAGCCATCAATGCTGCCTCGTGGGGTCCTCTCAGTAGGAAGCTGGAGCCAGGAGGTGGGCATCGAATCCAAATGCTCTGATGGGGTCATGGGGCTCCGAACCAGCGTTTTAACTGCTAAGCCAAATGTCTGCCCCATATGACTGAAGTTTTAACACCATCCTCCTGCTTTCCTTTAAGACCACCTCAGGTTTTGTTTTTTGTTTGTTTTTAGAAATACATTCTGGGGTGGGCTTGTGGCATAGCTGTTAGGTTGTTTTGCTTGGGATGCCTGTGTCCTCTGTGAGAGTGCATGTTCAAGTCCCACCTCCTCCACTTCTGATCCAACTCCCTGCTAAGACATGCCCTGGGAAGCAGCAGATGATGGCCCAAGTTCTAGGGTTGCTGCTACCCACCTAGGAGACCTGGATGGAGTTCCAAGTTCCTAGGATCAGCCTGGCCCAGCCCTGTTGTGGGCATTTGGGGAATGAATCAGAAGATTAATCTCTCTATCCAGTTTTTCGAGTGAAAATGAAGATAAGTGTAAATTTTAGGAAATATACTCCATGGCCTGCACTGTGGCATAGCGGGTAAAGCTGCCGTCTGCGTTGCCAGCATCTCATAAGGGTTCTGGTTCAAGTCTCAGCTGCTCCACTTAGGGTCCACTCAGGGTCCAGCTCTCTGCTGTGGCCTGGGAGAGCAGTAGAAATGGCTCATGTCCTTGGGCCCCTGGGCCCACGTGGGACACATGGGGAACACAGGCTTCCAGCTTCGGATCGGCCCAGCTCCGGCCGTTGTAGCCATTTGGGGAATAAGCCAGAGAATGGAAGGCCTCTTTTTCTCTGTGTCTTCCTCCCTATGGCTGTGCCTTTCAAATAAATAAATAAATATTTAAAAAAAGAAAAAGAAAACATGTTCCAAAGCCATCATCTATTTGTGGTGTGTGTGTGTGTGTGTAGGGGGGAAGAGTGTTTAGGAGTGTTGTCCTGAGGAGTCCTTGAGCATCATAAAATCAAAGTTTTTTTTTTTGTTTTTTTGTTTTTTGGTCTAAAAAGGCTGTTGTTAAAGGAGACACATGTTGTTTCTGGGTCAATGGAAAGAGTACTGAGCCACATAGACTAATCGTATATAGCAGTTGTTTTTTCCAGTATGTATAGAGATGTAGTGTTTTTTTTTTTTAAAAGATTTATTTATTTATTTGAAAGGCAGAGTTAGAGAGGGAGAGACAGAGAGGGAGAGATCTTCTGTTCGCTGATTCACTTCTCAGCTGGCTGGGCTGGGCCATGCCAGGAGCTGCCTCTGGGTCTCCCACATGGGTGCAGGAGCCCAGGCACACGGGCCATCTTCCTCTGCCTTCCCAGGTGCATTAGCAGGGAGCTGGATCAAAAGTGGGGCAACCAGGACACAAACCAATGCCTATGTGGAATGTTGGCACTGCAGATGGCAACTTAACCCACTAAGCCACAGCGCTGGTCCCGGGATTAATTTTTTAACACGTAAACTTCAGACCACAGCAACTGGCATTGCCTTTAATCCCATTCTGTGTGTATGTACTGCTTTTATTTCATTTATATGTTATCCTCCTGGGTGATCTAGTTGAGGACAGTTTCAGACTTGAAATTTTGTGTACTCTGTGAGCATACTTAATAACGCTTGCTTACTTTACAAAAAGCTAATGGCATAATTTGTAATATTATATTAATGTTCGGCATATACTTAATGGTATAGTTATTTTATGATGCCATTTGAAAGTTTTGCCTTTTCTTCCACTTCTAGGTTGTCATCACGAAAGCCAAAGTGGATTTCTCCAGTGTGGTGTGCCTGCCCCCTTCCGTCATTGCTGCGAATGGGCTGGACGGAGGAGGGGCTGGCGACAATGACGACGAACCAGTGCTCGTGTCCCTGTCTGCAGCCCCCAGTCCCCAGAGCGAAGCTGTTGCCAATGAATTGCAGGAGCTGTCCCTGCAGCCCGAGCTGACCCTAGGCCTCCACCCCGGCAGGAATCCCAACTTGCCTCCACTTAGTGAACGGAAGAATGGTGAGTACACAGACGGTGAGGTGCAGAATGATTGCACTGTCTGATTTGAAGGATCTTCATGTTTTTAATGTTTTGATTTTACTTTATTTCCTGTCTCTGGAGAGTTGCTTATAACCTTACCATTTCTTATAAAATATCCACAGGGAAGTAACGGTAAATTTAGATGATTATGTAAGCCTGACATTCCCTCCCTGGATTGTTATTTTTTCAAGATTTATTTTAATTATTTGAAAGGCATGGTTACAGAGAGAAAGAGAGAGACACAGAGAGAGAGATCTTCCATCCACTGGCTCACTCCCAAAATGGTCACAGTGGTTTAGGGCTGGGCCAGACTGAAGCCAGGAGCACCATTTGGGTCTCCCATTTGGTTGGCAGGGCCCCAAGCACTTGGGCCATCTTCCACTGCTTTCCCAGGCACGTTAGCTGGAGGCTGGATCAGAAATGGAACAGCCAGAACTTGAACTGGAGCCCATATGGGATGCCAGCATCGCAGGCGACGGCTTTGCCCACTACCCTACAACACTGGTTCCAACTCCCTGGATTATTATAATTGCTTTCTTTTTTTTTTTTTTTTTTTTTGGACAGGCAGAGTGGACAGTGAGAGAGAGAGAGACAGAGAGAAAGGTCTTCCTTTGCTGTTGGTTCACCCTCCAATGGCCGCCGCGGCTGGCGCGCTGTGGCCGGCGCACTGCGTTGATCCGATGGCAGGAGCCAGGTGCTTCTCCTGGTCTCCCATGGGGTGCAGGGCCCAAGGTATTGGGCCATCCTCCACTGCACTCCCTGGCCATAGCAGAGAGCTGGCCTGGAAGAGGGGCAACCGGGACAGGATTGGTGCCCCGACTGGGACTAGAACCCAGTGTGCCGGGTTCGCAAGGCGAAGGATTAGCCTAGTGAGCTGCGGCGCCGGCCTATAATTGCTTTCTAATTTGTCCTACTTCTCTGCTTCGTCCACCCCATTCCTTTCATAAATTCGTTATTTTAACAAATACCTATTCAGGATTGATGTATAATAAACTGTGCTAAGATTTAGGATTAAGGGATAGGTGTTTGGCACAGTGGCTTAAGGCACTTCTTGGGATGCCTGCATCCCATATGTGTGCCTGGTTCAAGTCCCAGCCACTCTGCTTCTTGTTAATGTGCACTCTGGGAGACAGCAGATGAAAGCTCCAGTGCTTGAGTCCCTGCCATCCCTGTTGGAGACCTGGAGTTCAGGGCTGCTGCCTTTGGCTTGGCCTAGCCCTGGCTGTGTAGGCATTTGTGGATTGAACCAGCAGCCCTGGGCTGGAGAAAGGACCAGCATTCCTCTGGGGTTGGACTGGCAATGGGAGTGATGACAGACAGCAAATAACAAACTCCTAGTGTCTAGGCAGGAACTGGAGAAGATGGGTGCTGACAGTGAGTGGAGTGGAAGGAGCTGCTGCCGTTGTGCAGAGGTGTTGTGTATCTTCAGCCTTTCTCTCTGAACTCTTTTCCCTCCGCGTATAAATCTTTCCTTATGTATTCAAGCTCCTGAAAGATTAGTTTACAGTCTTTGTCTCTACTCTCGTGTCCCGGAGACTCCGCTGCTCCCTGGCTGCTGTCACTATCTCTCTTCTGAAGCTGCCGTGGCCAGAGCCTTTAGTGTTCTTTTGTCGTCAATCCACTAGGCCTACGGCAGTCTTCATCCTACGTGCTGTCTCTCCAGCTCTGACACGGTGGACCACTCCCTCCTCCACTGCCATCTGCGACATTTCTCTTTCCTGGCTTTTTAAACTCTAACTGCTCAGACCAATTCCTGTCTTTCTCTGCACACCTCTTAAATTTTGCTGCTCCTTAGCCTTCAGTCCTGGGGAAAGAGGCTGGATGTACCGGGTCTTTTCATGGTCATGTGTAGGGAGGAGAGAATCAAAGCAGAAATGGAACATCCCCGAAACATTGTGAAATTGGAAAGTGTGGCATTCCACAGAGGAGGTGCTCTTTTGTGATTGGGAGAAATTTACTTAGATCTGTTCCACCTGGAAGCATCGTATGTAAAAATTCAGTGGATTAGCAGGGGCCCTAGGCAGTAGGTGGTCAGGGTCCTGACACCTCTGTTTCCTGAGTAGAGAAGTTGGTTTTGATGAAACCCATCTTTATTGTCCTAATTGGAAAAACTTGGGAAGAAATTCCACCGTGTATTTTACCTATTATTCCTCTGTTGTCTTCCAGGCTGAGTACTTAGGTCTAAAAGGTAAAATTGATCTTCCCAGGGATCCTGTCCAGCCTAGGCTTGGAGAAACCTGGAAAAACCTCTCTCTAATGATCTAACCCTTTGGCTGCAGCTCAGGAGCTCTGGCACCTGTTGAATGAATTGATCATAATGGAAAATAGTTTCTTTTACGAACTATGTATGTATTCGTAAGCAGTATAGATTAGTTGAAGTTCATATGACTGGAATGATTCTGTAATCTTTCGCTTGACTTAGGTGGTAATAGATATATGAGTCGTTAATAATTAGTGAATTTTGTGTTTTCCATTTCTGGAAATAAATTTTTATATGTGGATAAGATAGAGCCCAGTTAAAATTTTTTCCCAAATGGAGTCCCATTTAAAAAATATTCTTTCCGGCCGGCGCCGTGGCTCAACAGGCTAATCCTCCGCCTTGTGGCGCCGGCACACCGGGTTCTAGTCCCGGTCGGGGCACCGATCCTGTCCCGGTTGCCCCTCTTCCAGGCCAGCTCTCTGCTGTGGCCAGGGAGTGCAGTGGAGGATGGCCCAAGTGTTTGGGCTCTGCACCCCATGGGAGACCAGGAGAAGCACCTGGCTCCTGGCATCGGAACAGCGCGGTGCGCCGGCCGCAGCGCGCCAGCCGCGGCGGCCATTAGAGGGTGAACCAACGGCAAAGGAAGACCTTTCTCTCTGTCTCTCTCTCTCACTGTCCACTCTGCCTGTCAAAAATAAAAATAAAAATAAAAAAAAAAATAAAAATATTCTTTCCACTGGTCAGTGGAGTCACCTCTTTGACTTACCTATGAGTGGATGTTTTTCTGAGCTCACTATTTGGTTTCATTGGTATGTCTTTTGTCTACTAAATGGTCTCATAATTTTTATTATTACAATTTTAATATAACTACTATATAGAAGAAGTAATCTCTTGCACTTTGTTCTTTTCCAAGAGTATCTGTCTTGGCTGTTGGTTCTTTCCATTTCCATATGAATTTTTAGGTCATTAGGGGAGGCAGTGAGTATCTGGCGCAGTGGTTAAGACGCACATCAGGTTTACTCACATCCCATGTTGGCATGCTTGGTACAAGTCCCAGCTCCTCTGCTTCTGATCCAGCTTCTTTGGTACTGTGTATCCTGGAGGCAGCAGTTGATGGCTCAAGTATTTGGGTCCCTGCCGCTGATGAGAGACTTGGATTGAATTTCAGTCTCCTCACTTCTTTCTGGCCCAGCCCTCACTGTTTTGGGCATTTGAGGAGTGAACCAGCAGATGGAAGATCTCTCTGCCTTTCGAATAAATTTTAAAAAATTGAAATTATTAAGAAAAAAGCACTGGGGGATTTTGATTGGAGTTATATTAAATCTGTCAACCAATTGGGGGAAAATTGATAACTTTAGAGTGTTGTACCATGAATGTGGTATATTTTACTCATTTATTTAGATCTAAGTTTTCCCAAAGAGGTTTTATAATTTTCTCTGTGGTGGTATTACACATTTCTTGTTAGATTTACTTTTAGCCACTTCATACATTTAATAATGTTGTACATGTCAACTTTTTAAAGTTTTTCCTAATTGTTTTGCTGATCCGAAATACTTTGCTGAAAGAGGTAACAAATACCTTCAGCATGTGCCTGTTATCTGGGTTGCTGGGTGGGGTGGGAAGAGTTAGGGGGAAAACTAAGCAGGGAAGACAGGGAGTATAAAGGGCTTCATGGTGGCTTCCTCCTCCTCCTCCGTGAAACTGGGGAAGTACTGCTTTGTGTTGTGCGTGGACAGCTTTTGGGAGGAAGGGCAGATAATGTATTATTTCTGTGAGAGAACGAACTGATCCTTCTTGCTGTAGTGTTGCACAGGAGGTACTAATTAATTGTTGGAAGAAGTAAAATCTTGAGTGGGCAGTTTCTGATACACATTACAGCATTTTCTTGGGGAAAGGAAAAAGATTTGTTAATTATGTTGCTTAGAAAGCCTCAAGGATTTTCTAGATTAGGTCTCCCAAGTGAAAATGCTCAATTCTCAAGCATGTCAACTCATTAAATGCTTCTGTTTATACTTTGACTTAGAGGATTTTAAAACCTACTTCATCCCAGTACTTAGAGATCACCAATTTCCCATTTTCATGTTTTAATCAAATGTTATGGTTGGCCTCCTCAGAACAGATAGATACCAGATAGAATCCCTGCTCAAAAAAAGACAAAACAACAAAATAAAACCCCACTCCCAAAGATTTCCTTCTTCCAGAGAGATTACTGTTGGCATGTGGATGATTTCCGTCCAACGCTGTTCCAAATGTGTGTTCTTACACCTGATCTAATGCTGTGGACCAGTTATGTGCCTTTCTTTTTTCATTGAGTATTAGTAGCATAAGAGTTGTGGCGGAAACACTTTCAGGGAGCCATTTTAATGAGTGTATAACATTCTGTTCTGTGGCATCGTTTATTTAATTTCTCCCCAGTTGGACATTTGAATCCTATTCTGTGTTCCATACGTCTGTTACTGTTTGGTTGACCATCTTCTAAAGCTTTTTCTGCATTTTGTGGTATTTCCTTAGAAGTAGGAATTTGGCCGTTTTACTGTTGAACATTTATTCATTGGCTCTTACATTCCTGCTGTGTGCTAAGCACTGCAGAGATAGTAACGGATATGACAGATAAGGTTCTCGTCGCGGAACTTAGAGTTCCGTGAGAGAGAGATTACAGTTAGAAAGCCAGTTCATAGTCACAAACTCTGGTAACTGCTTTAAAGAAACAAAAGCACAGGATGCTGCAGCAGACATCTGCCAGTGAGGGTCCTAATACAGGTGAGGGGCTGGAGGAAGGACTTCTTCCGGAGACAAAGAGGCATTGAAGCTGAGAGCCAAGCATATGTGTAGGGATTTGCCAAACAAAATGAAGAAGGAATAGCACATGTCCAGGGTAAGGGAGAAGGAATGAGGAACAGGCAAAGGTTAGTGGAGGGAAATTGGCACTAAAGTAACAGAATTCCAGTGTGTCAATGGGAGAACAGGAAGGGCGTGATGTGAGTCGAGTAGTTAGGGTTCAGTCACATGTTCCTTGAGAGGCCGTGGTAGGAAGGCATGGTAGGGCAGAGGGTTAAGCTCTGTATCCCGTGTCTCACTGCCTGGGTTTGCGTCCTGTCTCCTCTGCTTCTGACCCAACTTCCTGCTGATACGTCCTGGGGAGCCTAGCTGGGAGCCCCAGCCGTTGCAGGCATTTGAGGAGTGCACTAGCAAATGGAAGATCGATCGACCTCTTTCTCTTTCCCTCCCTCTTTCTCTCTTTTTTCTGGCTCTGCCTTTCAAGTAGATGGAGGGGAAAAAAAGAATTGAGGTTTTTGGGAAGTACGTTGTCTGATTACATTCCAGATTGGTCTACTGACTTATATTTCTGTCAGGTACGAATGGTTGGTTTTCTTATTAGCATTGTTAGTCTCATTTGTAAAATATTGCTAATGTGGTAGGTGAACTGTTTTTATTTAAATTTATATTTCTTTACTTACTAGTTAGAAATAACCTTACCCAAGGCTGGTGCCGCGGCTCACTTAGCTAATCCTCCACCTGCGGTGCCGGCACACCGGGTCATAGTCTCGGTTGGGGTGCCGGATTCTGTCCCAGTTGCTCCTCTTCCGGTCCAGCTCTCTGCTGTGGCCCGGGAAGGCAGTGGAGGATGGCCCAAGTGCTTGGGCCCTGCACCCGCATGGGAGACCAGGAGGAGGCACCTGGCTCCTGGCTTCGGATCGGCACAGCGCGCCAGCCGCAGTGCACTGGCCATAGCGGCCATTTGGGGGCTGAACCAACGGAAAAGGAAGACCTTTCTCTCTGTGTCTCTCTCGCTGTCTAATTCTGCCTGTCAGAAAAAAAAAAAAAAAGAAAGAAAAAGAAAAAGAAATAACCTTACCCAAATGTTTGTAGCCAGTATTTCTGATGAATTGGTTCATTTTCTTTGGTCATGAAAACATTACTGCTAAGGTTCTTTTGTGCATACTCTAGTGACAGGCTGGGGACCCCCAGGCAGGAATTGGGAGATGGGCTTCTCAGGTGCACCTCACTGCTGGTATTCTGGACAAGAGGCTGGATTAGGTGAAGTCCTGTTTCTTTGACATTGTCATTTTATGGTTTGGATACACAAGTCTGTGGAGTTGGAAATTTAAAAAGAAACTGCTAAACTTGGGTGCTTTGGATTTGTTTTTAAAGAGCTAACTCACGTCATCCTTTGTGTAAGAAGTGATCCAAGTTTGTTATTAACTAGAATTAATTAGTGTATCTATTGCCCTTGTTTACCTTCTGGTTTGGACTCTCAGCACTTAAATTTTTCTTTTTTAGTTGTTGGATACGGATTTTCAACTCCACTTCCCTGTAGGGGTCTTAAGGGTAGAGACAGTGTCAGCCTGCTTCTTCCTTATGTTTGTGTCCGCCTTTGCCATTGACGCCATGTGCGATGACAGGATTTCAGACACACTATGTGAATGTGTTGGTTGCCTAATATTCATGGATGTTGTACCCCTTAACATTCATTATATCTTGGAAAGGGACTTGAAAATATGGCCTTTATCTCTCCTGAGGCCGAGGAGTAACGTAGATGTGTAGTAAGTGGTTCTCCCAGGTTTGCATGTCTTGACTGGATTCTTCGGTAGTGGGTTGAGGTCACAGGACATGGAAGCCCAGGATCTGCAGCAACTTGCCTGGGTGCTGGGTTGTCTTATCTTTTGGGTGTTTTCACTTTGCCCAAGACCAGGTGTCTGGGGGAGAGTCTTAGCTGGTTGGAGCCTGCGAAATTTCGACATCATGATTAAATTTTTGTAGAGCTGAACCTCAGTTAACTCATGCATGTGCTTGTGAGAACTCAAATCAGATGGACACAGGACAGGATCACATTTCAGTGTTGCACAACACAACAGAGCTCATAAAAAGGCATCATTACTTCACTGTGTGCTGCCTGTGTTACGTTGTGTCATAGAAATTGATACCAGTTGTTAGTGAAGTTGATGGTTTTCTATGATTACAAGTAATTTTGTAGGTGCACAAGGCTCTGTTTTTCTGGTTTCTTCTCTTCATCCCCTATAATTTTGGTCTTTTCATTTCCATCAGGATACAATACTCGTGAGGATGGGTTGTGGATGTCTTTGTTTATGTTAACTACATACTTCAACACTTCGTGTAGTTTTATTCAGTGTGTGAGCTAATGTGTACTAATTAGCATTTGTGCTAATGAAAACTTTACAGAATACCTGCTCTATCCGGGTAGGTGGTGATGCTCTTGTTATATTTCCATGCTATTTGGTTTTCTGTGATAAATGGTACTTTTCATTCCACTTGACACATGTTTATGAACGCTGACACACCTCAGACTGCTGGGTATGGGAACGTGGAGGAATTAAGTCATGTGCTAAAGACCAGTGATAGAGGTGGGCCCAGGTGCTGGGACAGCATTAATGAGGAATGTTTAGCACATACATGGAAGGTGTGAGAAGATGGGGAAAGGGCTGGCAAGGTTGAGAAAGGCTTTTTGGAGAAGGCAGGCCTTAAACTGCGTTTCGAAGGATGAATAAGAATCAGTTGGGATGCTATTTATTTACTTTTTCAACAGCAAGGTGACACAGACAGATACAGAGACACAGATCTTCAATCCACAGGTTTACTCCCCCCAAGTGACCATAATGGCCAGGGCTGGTCCAGGCTAAACCCAGGAGCCTAGAACTCCATCCCAGTCTCCTGCATGCATCATCCTTTGCCTTCCCAGGTGCATTAGCAGGAAGCTGGATTGGAAGTGGAGCAGTTGGGACACAGACTGGAAGTCTGATACGGGATGCTGGCATTACAAAGTGGTGGCTTAACCTTTTGCATCACAGTGCTGGCCATGGGATTTTTGGCTTTGTTTTAAAATTTATTTATTTATTTAATTTAAAAGAGAGAGAAAGAGATCTTCCATTTGCTGGTTCACCCCCTAGATGGCCGTAACAGCCAATGCTGGGCCAGGCCAAAGCCAATAGCTTCTTTCAGATCTACCACTTGAGTGGCAAGGGCCCAAACACTTGGGCTGTCTTCTGCTGTCTTTTCTAGGCCATTAGCAGGGAACTGTACTGGAAATAGAGCAGCTGGGACATGAACCGGTGCCTGTTTGGGATGCTAGTGTCACAGGCAGCTGCTTTACCCGCAGCACCACAGTGCCAACCCCGTAGGATGCTTTCTTTTCTTTAAAGATTTTATTTATTTATTTGAGAGGTAGCTTCACAGACAATGAGAGGGAGAGACGGAGATAAAGGTCATCCATCTGCTGGTTCACTCCCCAAATGGCTGCAACGGCCGTTGCTGGGCTGATCTGAAGCCAGGAGCCAGGAGCCTCTTCCGGGCCTCCCATGCAGGTACAGGGGCCCAAGTGCTTGTGCCATCTCCCACTGCCTTCCCAGGTCATAGCAGAGAGCTGCATCAGAAGAGGAGCAGCTGGGACTAGAGCTGGTGCCCATATGAGATGCTGGCACCACAATTGGAGGGTTAACCCACTGTGCCACAGCGCTGGCCCCAGGATACTTTTTAATAGCAGCAAGGCTGGTGAAGAGGAGACCAGTTAAGAAGCTGTTGCTGAAGTACCTGCTACCAACTATGAAGTATTCTTGTTGAAACTCTATCCTGAACTAGCTTAAGCCTCTATATCTAGCTCCTAATCTACTGGATATACAGGGATGGAGGAGCTTATTAAATGACATCATGAGGATGCAGCTAGCAAAACCCAAAATGTGAGGAAACAACTTGTTTTCTTCAGCAAACAAATTAGAAAAGAAAGAGGTTGGGGAAATGAATAGATGAAATGTATAGATTAAAAGAGACTTAAGAGGCCTGTCAGTTAAACGAAATGTGTTGTCTCTGTTTGACTTTGATTTGAATAAATCAACTTCAAAAAAGTCTGTGAGATAGTTGGAAAAGACTGAACACTGCTTGGATGGTTGATAACACTAAGGGATTTTTTGTTGAAGATTTGTTTATTTATTTTAAAGAGTTAGAGAGAGAGCGAGCTTCCACCTGTGGGTTCACCCCTTAGATGGCTGCAATGGTCAGAGTTGGGACAGACTGAAACCAGGAGTCAGGAGCTTCTTCCAGGTCTCCCATATGGGTCATATTCCGCTCCTTTTCTCAGGCCGTTAGCAGGGGACTGGATTGGAATTGGAGCAGCCAGGACATAAACTGCTGCCCATGTGGGATGCCAGCATTGTAGTCAGCAGCTTTACCTGCTGTGCCACAATGCCAGCCCCACTAAGGGATTTCTTAAAATTTAGATGTGGTGATGGTATTGTAGTTATGTTAAAAAACAGCTCTTGGGGCCGGCGCTATGGCGTAGCAGGTAAAGCTGCCACCTGCAATGCTGGCATCCCATATAGGCGCCAGTTCAAGTCCCAGCTGCTCCACTTCCAATCCAGCTCTCTGCTATGGCCTGAGAAATTACATGAAGATGGCCCAAGGGCTTGGGCCCCTGCACCTATGTGGGAGACCAGGAAAAAGCTTATGGCTTTGGATCAACCCAGCTCTGGCCATTGTGGCCATTTGGGGAGTGAACTAGTGGTTGGAAAATCTCTCTGTCTCTCTCTGTCTCTCTCTCTCTCTCTCTGCCTCTCTGTAACTCTGCCTTTCAAATAAATAAATAAATCTTAAAAAAAAAAACCAGCTCTTGTCTTTGAGATATATAGAATAAAGATGAATGTAGACAATGTCTAGAATTTGCTTCAGAGTTCCAGTGTTGGCTGGGTGCTCTGTGTGTGTTGTGGGGCAGTGTAGAGCAAGGAAACAGATTCAGCCTTGTATGTTGATCACTTTTGAAATTAAGTGATGGGTACACAAGCAGTTTACTGTACGACTCTTTGCTAGCTTTATGTGTGTTCAAACTTTGTATAATACATTAAAAGAATTTCTGTAATTCAGAGGAGAAATATTAAGGACCTGAAATAAAGCAGGGGCGATGTTGTGGCACAGCCAGTTAAGCTGCCTGTGATATCCCGTTTGGGAGTGCAAGCTTGAGTCCTGGCTACTCTGCTTCTGGTCCAGTTTCCTTGTAATGCACCTGGGAAGGCAGCGGAAGATGGCCCAAGTTCTTAGGCCCCTGTCGTCAATGTGGGAGACTGGGATGGGGCTCCTGGCTTCAGTTTGGCCCAGCTGCAGCTATTGCGGCCAGCTGGGGAGCGAACTGCAGATGGAGTGTCTTTCCCTCTCTGTCACTCTGCCTTTCAAATAATAAATAAATCTTTTTTTTTTTTTCCAAAGCACTGGCTGTAGGTAGGCTTGGAACAAAAACAATGGATTTGAAGAAAATACGAGGAAGTTACATTTGGTAGCTAATTAGGTACTGAGGGCTAGAGGTAGGGGAGTCTAATAAGTTTATGGTTTGGGACCCAAATACTCTTCCCCAAGGTGGGGATAATGGACACAGCAAAACCTGAGGGGTCAGTGCAGAGTGGTGATGCTGGAAGTTTGCTCTTGGATATGCAATTTTAAGATGGTCAGGTAGAAGTGCATAGTTGGCATGTCCCATTTTGGTTTGATTATTTGATATGTGGTGAAAACTATCTTTAAAGTCAAACAATACTTGTGTTAACTGGAAGATCACAGATTATATTCATCATATTTTTCAGGTCAGATAGTTCTTACTATGAGCAAAACAGTTAAAATTTTATTGTAGGGTATTTCCATTTGGGTTCTAAAGAAAAGCATCTGTAGAGAATTCTATGCAATATATAATTTGTCCAGATTAGTTTTTATTTGAGGAATGAAGTTCTGAAATGTATCTCAAAGGCAGTTACTCATCAATTGAAAGTCCTCCAAAAAGAGAACTATTGGGACACTTTGATATGTGGTGGTGGAAAAAGAAAAGCTCCCTCAGTTTTTTGGAGGGGATAACTTTAAAAAAAATACTTAATGGTTAAGTTTACTTGGTGCAGTAAAGATTAAACTTGTCAATTTTAACATTGCTGTTACATCTGAAATAAACTTACATGATGTTCTGGTAAAAAAAAAAAAAAAAAAAAAAGAAGTGCATAGTTGGAAGCCTACAGGTGAAGTCAGAGGTAGGTGTGGAGCAGTATTATTTACATTTTAATAAGAAACAGTGCACAATATTTATTACTATTTACAAGGATTGTGGTTCTGAGAATAGGTCACTTGAGACTGAAAGTCAGTTTCGGGGCTTATTTATCCTAATGAATGGAAAAACGCTTGGGAGCTTTAAGCAGTGTTACGGAGCGGAGGGCCTCTTTTGGAATGACCAGAGCAGAACAGTTTTAAAAGGGAAAGTTTTCCAAAAGTAAGATGACAAAATTCACATCAGAAAATCAGAAGGCACTGTTAACAAAAGTCAGAATAAGTCCCCGGTGTTAGAACTGTAAGAAAATTAACTTTTGAAATGACTCTGATAATTTTAGCTGTCTTTTTAATGGGTTTTAAGGGACTAGTTAAGTGTGGAAATACATAGGCTGATGGAACTCGAAATAGTCCTTATGGTAATATGGAGTGAAACACTCTTGACTGCTTCCAGAGAGAGTTCTGGTGTCTTCAACAGTGAGCCCTACACAAACGGCCAGGCATTTCACCTACGTCATGCACGTTTGATGAAAATGGCGATGTGTCTGACGGAAACAGTCAGCATCAGTGTTGATTCCAGGTTGCCTGGAATGGACCAGCATTTAGTTGGGAGCTAAAATCTTAAGAGAGGAGGAGGAGGTTGCCCAGGGAGAATCTGTTAGACAGCAAAGGGGTGTGCCTTGGGGAGGAGGCAGGGGCAGAGAAATATGAGCCATTTAGGATTCTGAGAAGGGTTGGAGAGGTAGGCAAGTAGGATTTTAGAGAAAATCTAGGGACTAGGAAGTTTGAGAGTATGGAGCCTCTAACAAATGTAGGAAGGTCAGCTTGGATAAAACTGGCCCCTTTCATAATGAGGACCGAAGGCCTTTGGGTTGTGTGTGGTGGGATCAGGATGGGAAGACTGTATATGTCTACAGATTCATATTACTGATTCTTATTAAACGCTGTTACTAACTTCTAGTAACTTAGATACTTAAAAAACTATATTGCTATCCTGCAGTATCTTGTTCCCTTAGAGTGAATGAAGAGGAACTGCAGATCATTTTTAAATTTGTGTTGATTGGGCCGGCGCCATGGCTCAATAGGCTAATCCTCCACCTGTGGCGCCAGCACACCAGGTTCTAGTCCTGGTTGGGGCGCCGGATTCTGTCCCAGTTGCTCCTCTTCCTGTCCAGCTCTCTGCTATGGCCCAAGTGCTTGGGCCCTGCATCTGCATGGGAGACAAGGAAGAAGCACCTGGCTCCTGGCTACAGATCAGCGCAGTGCGCCTGCCGCAGCGGCCATTGGAGGGTGAACCAACAGCAAAAGGAAGACCTTTGTCTCTCTCTCTCTCTCTCACTGTCCACTCTGCCTGTCCCCCCCCCCCCCAAAAAAAAAATTGTGTTAATTGGCTAGAGAGTTATGATTAGAAGCAAAGCTTTTATTGGAAATTAAGATCATTATCCTTTATTCCCTTGGTGCTGTTAACTTTAAAATCATGTTCATTTGTATGCAGAGGCCATGTTAATGTGTACTTTATTTCTATGAAATGCTACCAATTTGCTCAAAAAATAGTGGAGTGGAACTGAAGCTGCCACAGGGGTTCTGGCTTTTAGAACTGTGGAACCGGTTTAAAGCCTGTTTTCCCAGTGACTGCTGTGCGCTGGTGCTAGGAGATGTACAGTTTGGGACATGCTCAATCGGACTTGCCCCAAATGGTGGAGTTAGAAATGTGCCAGGGGATTCCAATACAATCCCGTCAAGGTGGCATGTACCAATGCCATCTCACTAGTCCAAGTGATCAATTTCAGTTCACAATTGATCACACTGATAGGTCTAAGAGTCAAAGGGATCACATAAACAAGACTAGTGTCTGCTAATACTAACTGATAGAATCAAAAAGGGAGAGAAAAATCCATCATGGGAAGCGGGATACACAGCAGACTCATAGAATGGCAGATGTCCTAAATAGCACTCTGGCCTCAGAATCAGCCCTTAAGGCATTCGGATCTGGCTGAAGAGCCCATGAGAGTATTTTAGGCATGGAAAGCCAAGACACTCTGGCAAAAAAAAAAAAGAAGAAGACCTAAATGAAAGATCTCTGCGAGTGAGATCGCAGTGGAAAGAATGGGGCCATCAAAGAAGGAGATACCTTTCTCTGAAGGGAGGAGAGAACTTCCACTTTGACTATGACCCTGTCGGAATAAGATCGAAGTCGGTGAACTCAAAAGGCTTCCATAGCCTTGACAACTCATGACTAGAGCCTAGGGCGATTACTGATGCCATAAACAAGAGTGTCAAATTGTTAAGTCAACAACAAGAGTCACTGTGTACTTACTCCTCATGTGGGATCTCGGTCCTTAATGTGTTGTTCAATGTGAATTAATGCTATAACTAGTACTCAAACAGTATTTTACACTTTATGTTCTGTGTGGGTGCAAACTGATGAAATCTTTACTTAATATATACTAAATCGATCTTCTGTATATAAAGATAATTGAAAATGAATCTTGATGTGAATGGAATGGGAGAGGGAGCAGGAGGTGGGAGGGGTGCGAGTGGGAGGGAAATTATGGGGGGGGGGCATTGTAATCCATAAACTGTACTTTGGAAATTTACATTTATTAAATAAAAAAAAGAAAAAGAAAAACAGCCAGTTTCCAACAACAACAAAAAAAGGTAAATGCACAGTGGGACCAACAGGCAAAGGTTCCATTGCCATACCATTGTTCTTAAGACCAATTTTTAGGCTTCTGGCTTAACAGTTGTTTATCTTTTTGTTAGCTCCTTTTATCCCAGAGTGCAAATAGATGTGGAATTGCTGTGAAAAAGCTGCTCTTGTCAGCCTCTCCTGCCGGGCTGTGACATGGAGCTTGTGGCTCTGCGAGTGGGGAGAGGAGGTGGCCCTGCTGCCTGCTGTCTCCTGTGGGGGAATCGTACCCTTTGTGTTTGTTTTCCTCTAAGTGCAGGGCTGTGAGGGAATTTGTTTCATTTACAAAAACCCTCACACAGCAAGTTGTACGGCCCACATAGGGACAAAGGAATGACTCAACCTTTTAGGGATGCACTTCCTTGGTTGCTAACCTCTGACCACACTCTCATGTAGGCTGGGAGTTTAGATTTACCCATTTTCCCTACAACAGTTGGAGAGCTTGGTTGCCAGAAGGGGCAGTAAGAATGCTTCTGCCTCCCAGAGCAGCGTGCAGCCCACACCGGCTGCCACTCCATGCCTGTTGAGTCATTCCCACAGTTCTATATAGAGCTCTTCTGGCTTTTCTTTTTAACGCGATGTTCTTGGAGTGAGAAAGAAAGGACGTTTTCCCTTCTCGCTCAGAGTCCCCCCACCTCAATCTGTGTTGCTTTCTCTATTGGAAGAGGAGAGGGCCCCCCTCCCCTGTCCCCAGGCCATTTTCTCTCCTGAGCCTCAGCTGTTTGTTTAAGGATTGAGGTCCTCCCTGGGCTGGGTTGTAGCAGTAGATGAAATTTGAGATACAGGCTGCTGGGTAAGTGTCAGGATTGAGGAATTCTAGGTGAAATACCCAACATGAATTTCCAGTTGTCTGCTGTCTAAAAGTCAATCGAATGTGCAAAAGCATCTCGGTATCATTATTTTGAATACAGTTAGTAAAAAGTCTGTGAGGGAATGAAGGAGATTTTAAATTTGGGTAGATTAATAAGTTGCTTTCTGTGTAATTTAGGAGGATCGAAGGTAAGATGCTCACATTCACTCTTTTTCAGAACATCTGCTCTAGGCTAGTGGAAAAAGGGTCGAAATTTCTTTATTAGGAAAAGGCAGTTCTTACACAGCTTCTTGTACCCCTAGCATGCTCATAAAGCATTTCAAGAAGCTAGTATCAGGACAGGTGTTTGGCCAGAGATTAAGCCGCAGGTTGGGACGCGCTACTGGCTGTTGGAGCACCTGGATTCAGGTCCTGTCTCAGCTGTTCCAGCTTCCTGCTGTTGCGCAGCCTGGGAGGCAGTAGTCTTGGCTCAAGTCGCTGGGTCCCTGCCACGCACGTGAGAGACTTGGGTTAGTACTTGGCTCCTGGTTTCGGCCAGCCTGGGCGTTTGGGGGCATTTGGGAAGTGAACCAGCAACCTAGCAGATGGGAGTTCTGTCTGGCTTTTTCTCAGCCTCTCCAGAAAAAACAAAAAGTAAAAAGCAAAAAAAAAAAAAAAAAAAAAAAAAAACCACAAAAACAAAAAAAACTCCACACAAGTGTGTCACACACAGGCCAACATCAGTGATCTGTCTATTCACAGATGACGTGTCTCACACAGGCACAAGTCAGGGGCTCTCTGAAGGATTGGCAGATTTGAAAGACAGATTACAGCTCCGGAATGTATTCAGATGACTTTTTGAAACAGATATTTTAATTGGAGTGGGGGTGGAGAAATAGTTGAGCTTCTGTAGTGAAATATTCAACTTCCGTAGCCTGTTATCTATAAATAACACAGATAAAGAAGCTAGTGGAATTCTTTTCCAGAAAACTTACTTAGCTCACATATTATGTATGTGTTTCTGTGTGTCTAATCCCTGCCCCCCCCCCCCCCCCCCCCCCCCAGCGGCTCAGTAAGTGGACTGTTTGTTTCTGAGATTTGGTCGTTTGGTTTGTGTTTAATTCGTTGCTCCAGACTGCATGAATGGTAGAGTTCCTTATAGCAGGGTTTTCAATAAAATCTTATCTTTTTCTAAAAAGAGAGGAAAAGAGGCATTTGATCTGTTTTCTGAAAGTCCCTCCCTCCCCCAGAGACAAATAGCAAGGGGAGGAGCTCTCACGGTTCTTACCACACTTCATATGTCTTGACTTGAGCGCTTTTTGGTTTCCCGTCGGCAGTAATTCAACTCTGTGCCATCTTGACTTGCCTGAAGGTTGGCTAACTTGGTGACCGCACCGCGAAGGGGAGTGAGTTCTCACAGTCTGATTGGAGCATCAGGCATGAGACTGAGTTTAGGGGAGGTTCTGTAGCCTCTGCAGACAGCGTCTTGCTCCCGGGCCTCTGCTCTGACTGCTGCACGGTGCTCGGTGCTCTGGGCTGTTGTTTGTGAGAAGACCCCGTCATGACTCTGCTGGAACCTGAGATGCTAATGATGGCCGTGCAGTCAGGTAATTCCTGTTTCCTGCAAGCCTGTTCGCCACAGGCTTCATAAAAAACGTCGGGCATATTTGTTCTAGGATTGGACAGATGTGGGGGGGATATGATAAATTCTCCAGGAAATGTACTGCATTTTCAGGTTTTTGTTGATTAAAAAAAAGAATATTGCTCTAATTCATTAAATGCTTAGTCTTCAGAATGGAGACCTCTTTGTGGAAAAGAAATATTTGTCTTCTTTACCCTAAGCAAGCATTTTATTTTTCTCTGTGGTGCCTTTAACAAAGGGGAATTAAATTGCTTTTGATACTTTATATATTACTGTCTTTAATCACTCATCCATATTGTATTTTTATGTCTTTGTGAAAGCATGTTTTAAAATTTTCCTCAGCTGTTCTTTCTGTTTTGTGGCATCCTCTTTATCGTTTTTTTGGTTTTGTGGAAATGTTCTTGATAACACATGGGATGGGTACTGAAATTTGGAGATGGGGGAAGTTTGAGCTGGGGGCAATTCACAGAAAGAATGTAGGATTTTTGAAATTCTCTCTAAAAACTGTTTTCCAACTCAGAAGTGTCTTTTAAAACATTTTAAAAATTCCAGTTAATTTTTAATGGTTTCTTCTACTTTTAGTGTTTTTAAACTTGTAAGTCAATTATCTAAAAATAGGGAATGTTCTTTTGTTATTTTTAGACTTCTACTCAAATGTAATCTGCAGTGTTTTCCTGTTCCAGAGCATATCTTTATAAAGATTCATACAAGTGGCATCTGGGGGCCTTTTCCCCATCCACTGGCCTTCTCTCTGAGGAGCACGATTCTGTTGGTCCAGCAGATGAGCCTCCTGCTCTCCCTGGGGAGTGCTTAGTAGGATGTTGAAGACACAGATGGGTATCAGTTGAAGACAGGATCAAAGGCTCGCAGCTTACGCCTTACGGATAGAGAAGGCACCACAAGGGAAGGTGCTGCTACCTTTTTTTTTCTGGTTTTATGACCAGAAGTGAGTCATGTATTAGTTGAATTTTTCTGCTCGTATATGCTGTGCATTCCATGTTCCCTTTCCTTTTCCTCCCACAGAGCTGTTGAGCTTTGTGCTCCAAACAGTCAGTGTGCTTATCTGAATGTGTCCCATCTGGCTGATGAAACTGCTCCCAGTTAAACTCACTCAGGCCTTTGTTTCCTGACTATTACAGTCCTCTGCTAGGTGTGGGCAAGCGCGTATCTCCTCTTGAGGAGTAGATGTTAGCATCTTCTTTAATCACTTGGTTACTCATTGGTTATCTCAGCCTAGTAAATTTTGTTTATTTTTTAAAAAGACTTATTTTATTTATTTGAAAAGCAGAGTTACAGAGAGGCAGAGAGAGAAAGAGAAAGGAGAGGGGGGAGGGAGGGAGGGAGAGAGGGAGAGAGAGAGGTCCTCCATCCACTGATTCACTCCCCAGATGACTACAACGGCCAGAGCTGCACCAATCAGAAGCCAGGAGCTTCTTCCAGATCTCCCATTCAGGTGCAGGGGCCCAAGGACTTTGGGCCATCCTCTGCTGCTTTTCCAGGCACATTAGCAGGGAACTGGATTGGAAGTGGAGGAGCCAGGACTTGAACTGGTGCCCATATGGAATTCTGGCATTGCAGATGGTGGCTTTACCCACTATGCTGCAATGCCAGCCCCTTATTCTAGTAGCTTTTTTTTTTTTTTTAAGATTTATGTATTTATTTGAAGGAGTTACACAGAGATTACACAGACACACACACACACAGAAAGAGAGAGAGTTCTTCCATATTTCAGTTCACCTACCAAATGGCCACAACAGCTGGAGCTTGGCCAGGCTGAAGCCAGGAGTCAGGAGTTTCTTCCCAATCTCCCACATGGGTGCAGAGCCCCAAGCACTTGGGCCATCTTCTGCTGTTGCCCCACATGCCCCACATACATTAACAGGGAGTTGGATAGGAAGTAGAGCAGCCAGATCTCAAAATGGTGCCCATATGAGATGCTGGCATTGCAGGCAGTGGCTTAACCCTCTGTGCCACGACGCTGGTCCCATCATTCTGGTAGCTTTTGAAGGTTGAAAGACTGTACCCTCTCCCTTATGGTGGTCTCAGTGTTCCCAGTCCTAAAGGGGACAGAGACATACATGTCTTGCCTGAGAGCTGTTTTTCCTATGACATATGTTGGGCAGAGCTAGCCGTCCATCTGTTGGACCCCCTACTTCATAGAACTTTCAGTGGATAATAGTACGTAAGCCAAGTGCAGGTGAAACTGACAAGCGTGACACAGGTAGAAGAAAAGGCCTGCCAGGAATCGTCCGTACTGTGTGTGGACTTTGTTCTCTGGCTTATGTTTGTAAAAGTAGAGAAGATTGGGGTAGGAAAGAGTAATACCAAACTAATTTCTCCAGTACCTGCCATTCCTTAATGTTCAAAAACTTTAATAGTGTGTTTATAAAATTGTTATTTTGTTCTGAAGTGCTAGAACTGTTAGGTGGATTGTAACAGTAATATGACAGCTAGAGTAACGTGCTGTATCATTTATGATAGGATCTCAGTAAATAAATTCAGTGATTCTACTGAAAATTCAAGACGTTTAGACTTTATGTGAGCTAGAGATTGTCTAGCAATAGAATGTTCTGTACTTCTGTGAATATATGGTTATGAGCAAAACTATTATTTAATATTCTTTTTTTTTTTTTTTTTTTTGACAGGCAGAGTTAGACAGAGAGAGAGAGACAGAGAGAAAGGTCTTCCTTTTCCATTGGTTCACGCCCCAAATGGCCGCTATGGCCGGCGCTGCGCCGATCCAAAGCCAGGAGCCAGGTGCTTTCCCCTGATCTCCCATGCGGGTGCAGGGCCCAAGCACTTGGGTCATCTTCCACTGCACTCCCAGGCCACAGCAGAGAGCTGGACTGGAAGAGGAGCAACCGGGACAGAATCTGGCACCCCAGTTGGGACTAGAACCTGGGGTGCCAGCACCGCAAGTGGAGGATTAGCTAAGTGAGCTGCAGTGCCGGCCGTTATTTAATATTCTTTTAAATAAAATTTTATTTGAGGGGCAGACAGAGTTCTCATCCCCTGGTTCACTCCTCAAATGCCTGTAACGGCCAGGGGTGTGCCAGAGCCAAGGCCTGAGCTGAGAACATCATCCAGTTCTTCCTCTGGCTGGCAGGAGTCCCGGTGTTTGAGGCATTGCCACTGCCTCCCTAGGTGTGCACGGAAAGGAAGCTGGAGCCGGGAGCTGGGCCTCAAATCCAGGCACTCTGCTGTGGGGTGTGGGTGTCTTGACCACGAGCTTAAACACCTGGCCTTCAGTTCCTGGTTTAACTATATCCCTGCAAGTAAGTCAGAGTTTAGGATCCTGACTCTTTTAGCAGGGTTTCGGGGTACTTCATGTATTCGTTAACAGTTTTCATTCAGTCCTTGGAGCTTGGAGGTTATGGGACACACTCAAGTACACGAACACTTTGAGGCCACTCCCTGCTGGTCTCTGATCCTTTGGGTCAGGTCAGGTGCTGCCTTCTGTGACCCTGTCTGTTCCCCTGAGACTGCCTTACTGTATACTGGTTATCATCTTTACTTGTCTCCCTAATTAGATTATTAGCTTCTCAAGGGCGATACGTTCGTCTGCATTGGCTCCTGAAGTTGGCACGTGGCAGGCTGTATTTTTGAATGAATGATGCAAATTGGTTTGGCCCATTTCCCCAGATAAACAGGCACAAGCCTTTAAATCAAGATTATGCCCGAGTATTTTCACAGCTGTTCTGAGATTAGGCAATGAGTCCTCTAGCCACTGTCTTGTATTTTAGTCAGTCTTTGCCCAAAGCAGGTGCTGTTGAAAGCATGACTTTCAAAGCTGAAATTCTTTTGTCTCACAGAATGTGGTGTGTCCTGCCTACCTTCCTGCTAAACAAGTGCTCTGATCAAGCCACAGTTGGAGTCCCAGTGAAAACCTGTCTGGATCCCTGTGATTAGAAAATGAATGACCTGAGCTGACTTTATGGCTGTCGGGCAAAGCACTGACTCTGGTGCATTCTAGAATGGAGGAAAGCTAGGGCTCAGCTCTTGACAGCCAAAAGGGCGGGCCCCGTGCCAGTGTTCAGTGCATCCCTCTTAGTTTGGGGCAGACTTCTCTCGTAGAAAAAGGATTGAGTCCGTCCGCTTGGTTTGCCTTGTCTCATGACGTACGCTTTATCTTGCTGAGGCACAGTTAGGGAATCGGGGTGTTTTCTCTCTCTTATGTGTATATGTGTGGACACTCACACCCACACCCAAGACCATAAGAAACTGGTGGCAGTGGCTGCCTCAGGGGAAGAGGTTGGAGGATGAGGAGACTGGGGTGGAAGAAACTGATCCCCAAAAACATTGAGTTCCCTTTTAAGCTTGTTGTTATTATAGGAATACTCAAGAGCAAAAGAATATATGGAGTGTGTGTCAAATTTATAAAATGTGACATGAGCCCTGGTAAGAAATAGAGCCCAGCCTGGATTCTGAAACCCTCTAAGTGCCCTCTTTGATGTATGCCTCAGAAAGCTCTTGTTTTTAACCGTATGCCTTTTAAATCTTTTATGTTTTATACCACATGCATGTTACCCATTTGTGTCAGGGTTCTCCAGAGAGAGAGAGAGAATGGAGAGAACAGCTGTGTAGGTCTGTGAAGCGGGGGTTGCTAGGGGGACTGGCTGTGACGTCTCCTGATTGGCTGTCTGCAGACTGGAGACCCTGGGATGCCTGTAGCATGGCAAGTTCAAGTCCAAGGGCCTCAGAACCAGGGAAGCTAACTAAAGCTGTGAATCTCAGTTCCAGGCTAAGAGCCTGAGTACCAGCAAAGGAGCCAGTGGTCTGAGCCCTGGAGTTCAAAGGCCAGCAACTGATGGCCCAGGCAGGAATGGACAGAGTCCCAGGGGTTGGAGCCAGAGACCTGTTCACCTTCTGCATGTGGTCTTTCCAGAAGCCCCTGCCAGTGGTTGGTACTGCCCCATCCAGACTGGGTCTTCCCACCTGGTCCAGTCAAACTCACCGGCTCATCTTATTGGGAACCCCCCATCGACACACCCAAAACAACACCTGAACACGTTTCCAGGGCTCTGGGTACTCCCTGTTCCAGTCAGGTTAACATCATAAAATCAACCATCACACTACTAAAAAATATTTGCTAAATTATAATTTAAAAAAATATCTCAGGGCCGGTGCTGTGGCGTAGTGGATTAAGCCACTGCCTGCAGCTCCGGCATCCCATACAGGTGCAGGTTCAAGTCCTGGCTGCTCCACTTCAATCCAGCTCCCTGCTAATGACCTGGGAAAGCAGCTGAGGATGGCCCAAGCCCTGGGGCCCTTGCCCTGCCACGGGAACCTGAAAGAAGCTCCTGGCTCTTCGGCCTGGCTCCAGCCATTGCAGCCATTTGAGTGAATCAGAGGATAAAAGACCCCTCTCTCTCTCTCTCTCTCTCTCTCTAACTCTGCCTTCCAAATAAATTAAACACACACACACACACACACACACAACAAACTTAGTTCATTTACTCTCTCGTTTCTTGACGTCTCTGTACCTGGTTCCACCTGCTTCTTCCCCGTCTCCGGGGTCTCTCATTGTTAGATTACCTGTGGCCTGCATGATTTAGAATAGAGTGAGCTGGAGAAGGGGAGTAGCAGTTAAGCAATGTGAGGCTGCAGGAGGGATGGTGGCGCAGAAAGGGCAGGTTGTGGATGGGTAAATGTGCCTTTTTGGTGGTCTGTGAGCTCTTGAGGGAACCTCTTCCTCCCTGTGTGGACTCCACGGCTCGGAGGTCGGTGGAGCTGCTGGAAAGCGCCGGGACTTTCCCAGTGCCTTCTCTGGGTCTCTTAATGCTGTGAATGTTAATGTGGCCTTTAACACAAAACACACTCTTGTTTATATCTAAGGGATTTTTAGGTCTTGAAGGAAACCTGAGGTATGTTCTTGCTCTCCTCTGTATTTAAGATGAGGAAATTGGCCCATCAAGGTTAATGCATTTCCTGAAGTCACATAATTAGTGCGGAGATGAAAGGAGCGTTGCTTTCCTTACCCCTGTCCAGCGTCCTGCCATGGCGTACTCGAGGAGACATCGTGAGCGACCTCTGATGGGTGAGGTTGTTGATCATTTTCCTCATCTTGGTTTTCCTTGGGTTTTTCCATGTTAATGTCACCACTCAGACTCACGTCTGAAGAGGTGGAGACTAGAAAC
Organism: Lepus europaeus; assembly: GCF_033115175.1. Lineage (NCBI taxonomy): Eukaryota > Metazoa > Chordata > Mammalia > Lagomorpha > Leporidae > Lepus > Lepus europaeus. The sequence goes on from NC_084836.1 coordinate 7,155,767, forward strand.
AGTGGCTGGGGTCCACCCCACCCTGGGCAGTGTGGTCGCAGTGCTGTAGCTCCCACGGTTCTCTGCTGGGCTTCCATCTTGCCTGTCTCCCTGGCCTGGCTGATGATCTCAGCAGACAGGTAGGCAGTCGGTCAGCCGTTGTCATCGGTTCCTGGCTTACCTCTGACGGCCCTTTCTCTGACTCATTGATTTATCTGGGGTCTCCTTAGAGTTGGGATCCAGATCAAAGGGATTTGAAATCCTCTGTGTGTCTCCATCTTTTCTTCTCCCATCCTTTTTGTTTCCTTTTAGGCGAGGCAAGCTGTCAAGCTATGAACACCACAATTTTAGCTTTCTTGAAATGGTGCCAAATTAAATAAAGACGAATCTCCTACGATCTTGTTTTTTTTGGATCTTTACTTTTATGATTACCACATGCATTATTTTTGAAAGGATTTTCTTTATAATAACAAGGAAAAAATACTGAAGAACCCTGCTCTGCCATCAACAACATAAAAACCTGCTTTCTTTGCCTTTTCCTGTCAAGCTAACAGGCAGCGATGAGGCAGAGCTCATGGCGTCCGGGGTCTCGGGCATACTCAGCCCCTCGATGGAATCACAGGACTAGGTAGCGGTGGCAGCAGGGTGAACATCGGGGGCTAGCAAAGAGCAGCACACGGCAGGAGCGCAGGAGTGAAACTCGTGATGTCACGACTTCAGGGTGTTCGTCTCACTTCATCTTCTCCAGCTCTTTGCGGTATCCATATTTTCACATTTTACAGAGGAAACTGAGGCTCAAAAGCTTAAGGTTCACAGTAGCACATGGAAAAGCTGTTTGCATTCAGGGTCTTTACTTTGAGAACCACTTACTCACGAGATCCCCTGTAAATTAAAATCGGGTCTTTTCCGTCCTCACTCAGCGCCTGGTTCCACGCAGCGCGAAGCTCCTGCAGGCCTCCAGCCTTCTGAATTCATCTCCCCCCCCCCTTCCTTGTTTTGTCCCAATTGTGTCGGCTTCTTTGCTGCCCTTGCACATTGTCACTCCCGTGCCAGGGCTTTTGCACTACTGTTCCTCCTACTGGAGACCCCTGGCTTGGCCTCTGGTCCCTTCAGATCTTTAAGTATGACTTTGTGAATTGAGTCTTCCCTGACCGCTGTTGTGTAACGCCCTGCTTTTACTTTTCTTCATACCAGTTGTCATTCGACAACACACACGGTTCATGTGTTTGTTGGTCGCTGCTGTCTCCCTACTAGAATGGCACTGCCACACAGTGGGGAGTTTGTCTCGTGTGTTTTCTGCCATGTGTGTAAAGGTACCGGGCACATAGCAAGCCCTTAATGATCCTTGAGTACATAATTCACCCATGAGTTTGGGGTATGTTCTAGGTAGGCGTGTTCCTGGTTGTGCAGCCCACCTTGACTGCAGAGGTTCCCAGGCTGTGGTCTGAGGCTGGCCTGGGTACCCTGAGACCTTGTCAGTGACTGAGGAGTGAAACTACCCTGGAGTGTTACCATGGATGCACAGTGACACCTCAGCAGGTGAATGCAGTATTGCAGCATATCCTATTTCAGAATCTTTGTGAAAGTGGTAAAACAGCGGCATTCTTTTCCCTGTTTTATAATTTGTTTCGGAAAATAATGTTTGTCATTAATATGTGTCATAACACATAATGAGTTTATTGTCCAGTTTTTAAAGGAATAATAAATACATCAGAAATGTTTTCAGTTTTGAGTCCTGCTGTGACCACAGCGGCTAGCCCTCACCAGAAGGGGTGAGGCGTGCACGTGCGTTGCTCCGAGGTGAGTTCTGGAACCCCACTTCCTAGCCCTCGCACTCAGCAGCTGTGTGAGTTTGGGTGACTCGTTTTACCTCTCTGTGTGTATTAGTTCATTCTTAAAGTGCGGATACGATAGTACCTGCCTCAGCAACGTGTCGTAGATACCCGGTGAGTTAATATATGTGAAGTGCACATAGAAAGTGCCTTGTGTTTTCGTCAGCGTTGTTGTTGGAGTTTTGAATACTGTTAGATGAAGAGCTTTTTTATTGCTTCCTGGGTATTCTGACAGCTCATCATGACCCTTTTGATATATGGCAACTCATAAAATTTAAAAAAATATGTTTTTCTGTAACATTGAAATACTTCTGGGAATTTGTTCTAAGAAAACGAAAAGATATATAAAATTTTTATATAAGGATGTTCAAAGCAGCATTATTTGTAATGGTAAAAGACCAAAAACAAACGGAAACACAGCATTTCGGACAAGGAGCTAGAGTGGTGGTTGGGGACTCTGCAGTGGGAGCCCACCAAGCCCCCTGCCTCCCCGACCCACGGCCATGCAGGGCACAGTGAGGAGGTGCTCCCTCTGACTCACCTAGTCTGTAAATCTGTTACATTTCTGCCTTTGTTTCTGTTTTGTAAGATTCATTGACATTTATCTTTGCAGTGTTTCTGTTGGGCCGTGTTCTTGGCAGAGCCCTGGCTGCTTCCTGTGTACACTTATTCATAATTTGCTGAACATTTCAGAAGTTTTTGTAGAAGAAACACAGATGCTTTTTGTTTGTTTGTTTTTGGTGGGAAAGAATAATCTGACTTCTCTTAGGCATAAAATGGTGGCATTAGTATAAAATATATTACTCATTTGGGAGTACGTTTTTTGTAATAAGTTTTGTTCTGTGGCTCTAGGTAAGTGTGAAAATCCTCTTAGCAATCCACGTACTTGTTATCAGAAAGCGGAAGCTCATATTGCCAGTCTTTACCATGTTAATAGGCTCTCAGGCACTTACATTAATTAAATAAGCCTTAATTTTCCAAGTTGTTATCTTAGTATATTCTCTTGAGAATCAGTTGGATTATATTCCTCAAATCAGTGCCTTAAAACTAATGTGTGAAATATTTGGTTGTGTAAGGTGTTGCAAGTGTAGAGTGTTGATATTAATTAGGTGACCCAGAGAGATCCTGTGACCTGAGTCTTTTTCTTTTAAAAGATTAATTTATGTATTTGAAAGTCAGAGTTGCAGAGAGAGAGAGAGCGAGCTTCCATCTGCTGGTTTCTCCTCAGATGGCTGCTGCAATGGCTGGGGCTGGGCCAGGCCAAAGCCAGGAGCCAGAAGCTTCTACCTGGTCTCCAATGTGGGTGCAAGGACCCAGGCACTTGGGCTATCTTCTGCCACTTTCCCAGGCACATTAGCAGGGAGCTGATTGGAAGTGGGGCAGCTGAGACTCAAACTGGTACTCCTGTGGGATGCCAGCAGTGCAAGCTGCAGCCTTACCTGCTATACCATGACACCAGCCTGTGACCTGAGTCTTTTAACACCTTGCTCCTCGGAGTGTGGTTGGAGGCCAGCAGTGCTGGTCTGTGTCAGCCAGGACCCTTTAGGAATGCAGCTCTCAGACCCTCCCTGGACACAGAATCAGAATCTGCATTTTGACAAGGTCCTCTTTTGTGTTTTCAAGTTGAGAAATACTATTGCCACAGATATTTTTATTGTTTTGTTTTTGAGGTGAACATGTAAAATAAAGATGATTTGTTGGTGTATTATTTCCTGAGGGTAAGTGCTGCTCGAAATGATAAAAATCAAGAGATAAGACTGTAGTAATTGTGTGTGTGTGTGTGTGTTGTGGTACAGCAGATTAAGACAACTACTTGTGACATTGGCCTCTAATGTCAGAGTGCCAGTTCAGGTTCTCGCTGGTCTGCTTCCGATCCAGCTTCCTGCTGATATATCCTAGGAAAGCAGTGGAAACGCCCAAGTGCTTAGGTCCCTGCCACCCACATGGGAGACCCAGATGGAGCTTCTGGCTTCAGCCTGGCCTTATCTCCGTTGTTGCAGCCAGGGAGTGAAACAGCGGATTGAAGATCTCTCTCATTGACGCTCTCTTTCTCTTCTCTCTCTCCGCCATCTAAATAAATAGATAAATCTGTTAAAAAATACAGTGATTGGAAAGATTATATGATGTCTAATTTGTGTGGAAACACAAGATAAAACAAACAACAGAGAAAATCTGCTACCCAGAGCTCTGCTTTAGATAAATGTTCACAATTTGGCCTCTCTTTTGGGGCCATTTTTGTTGACTTTTCAAAGAATGAACAAATGGACTTCTTCTTTTAAAAAAATAATATGTGTTTTTGAAAGGTAGAGAGTAAGTGCCCATCTGCTGATCACTCTCCAAATGCCCACAACAACCAGGGCGGGGCCAGGCCATAGCCAAGTACCCGAAGCTCAATTCAGATCTCTCACATGGGTGGGTAGGGACCCAACCACATGAGCCATCACCTGCTGCCTCTCAGGGTCTGTACCAGCAGGAAGCTGGAATCTGAAGCAGAACCAGAACCAGAACTTGATCCCAGGCACCCTGATGTGGGATGTGGGCATCCCAAGTGGTACCTGAACCGTCGTGCCGAACACCTGCCCCTATGCTTGCTCTTGACATTCTAGGATGTTTTATTAAGAAGGGATCTTAGATATAAAGCCTGTATTTATAGATGAACAAACTGGGACTAAGATTGTTTGGTGTGGCTTACCCAGGATCACATCGTGTGCACTCCTCATAACCTGGATTTCAACCGCTAATCTCTGTATCTCTTATGCTACCCCTCTGTATCGCTGAAGACCATATATTGTCAGTTGCTTCCATTGATGTTAATTAAAAATATACTGAACAATTATGGGTGAGAATATATTTGACTCACCCCACAAGATCTTGGGAAAATGATGGGACTCACTGTCTTCTTCCCCCTCTGCGTGAATGCCTGTGTTAGCTTCAGAAAAAGACATTTGCCTGTTGTCTGGAAGTTGGATTCCTCCTCCTATGGACTGGTGACGCCAGCTGCTCAGTCCTATGCTCTCTGAGTTTGTGGGGGTTGGGAGGGGAGGCAGTGGGGCTTTTCTCTTCTGAAATGGCAGGGGTTGTGGCAGTGGTGTTGAGTGCTTAGTGGCAACATTATGTAACAGTTTATGAATCAAGAAAGACCTGGCTGTCTTAGCAAATATTGACCCTTAACTTCAGAGTGAACACAGAAGAATATTCATTGGAAATGGGTCTTAGACCTAACTGAAAGCTGGGGGACATGAAAGCATGGACTATGACATTCATGTTCTCTTTTGTTTGTTTTTTTGGAGGGAGCATTCTTAAATTGAACTTTGTTGAGTTCAAACACATTTTATCTTCCTTGTGCATTGTTGTATAGATGGAAGACATTGAAAAATGAAAAGGCAAACTATAGAAGGGGAGGCAGTATTTATAATATTACATGTATCTGAAAATAGAGATATACCTAGAATTTATAAATCACTCATAAAACACATTATAAGAAAATAACCTAATTAAAAGTGGGCAGGGGGCCAGTGCTGTGGCGTAGCAGGTAAAGCCGCCCGTGCAGTACCGGCATCCCATGTGGACGCTTGTTCAAGTCCCGGCTGCTCCACTTCCAGTCCAGCTCTCTGCTATGGCCTGGGAAGCAGTAGAAGATGGCCTAGGTCCTTGGGCCCCTGTACCCGCATGGGAGACCTGGAGGAGGCTCCTGGCTCCTGGCTTCGGATTGGCGCAGCTCCAACCATTGTGGTCATCTGGGGAGTGAACCAGCGGATGGAAGACACCCTCTGCCCCACATCTCTACATTTCTGCATCTCTGTAACTCTGCCTTTCAAATAAAAAATCTTTAAAAAAAAAAAAAAAAGTGGGCAGAAAACTTCATGAGAGGCTTCTAAAATGTATGAGTGGCTAATAATTACATGAAAAGATGCTGAACATTATCAGTCATCAGAGAGATGCAAATTAAAACCACAGTGAGACGACTGTTTACCCAATGGAATCAGCTAGCTAAAAAGACAATGCTAAGTATTGGCAAGGTTGTGGAGCAATGGGAACTCATGACAGATAGGTGTAAAATAGTGTCCGTCCACTTGAGAAGACAATGTGTGGGGCTGGTATTGTGGCATAGTGGGCTAAGCCTCTGCCTGCAGCATTGTCATCCCATGTGAATGCTGGTTTTGGTCCAGGCTGCCTGCTCCTGTGCCTGGGAAAGCAGCAGAGGATGGCCCAGATGTTGGGCACCTGAATCTACATGAGAGAGCCAGAGGAAACTCCTGGCTCCTGATTTCAGACTGGCCCAACCCCGGCCATTGCAGCCATTTGGGGAGTGAACCAGCAGATGGAAGACCTCTCTCTATGTGTCTCTTTCTCTTTCTCTTGAACTGCGTTTCAAATAAATAAACTCTTTTTTGGAAATGATGTATTTATTTATTTGAAAGGCAGAGAGAGAGAGAGGGAGGGAGGGAGGGAGGGAGGGAGGGAGGGAGGTTGGTTGGTTGGTTTTCCAACCCCTGGTTCACTCTCCAAATGGCCACAACAGCCAGAGCTGGGCCGTTCCGAAGCCAGGAGCCAGGGATTTCTTCCAGGTCTCCCACGAGGGTGCAGGGGCCCAAGCACTTGGGTCATCTTCCAAGGCCACAGCAGAGAGCTGGATTGGAAGTGGAGCAGCCGCGTCTCAAACTGATGCCCACATGGGATGCTGGTACTGTGGGTGGCTGCTTTACCTGCTACACCACAGCACCAGCCCCAAATAAATCTTTTGAAAAAAAGAAAGAAAAGGAAACAGTTTGGGGCTGACATAGTGGGTAAAGCCACCACTTGAGATGCTGAAATCTCACATGCATTCTGATTCATGTCCCAGCAGCTCCACTTTTTAAAAAAAAAAAATTTTTTTTTTTTATTTATTTATTGAGAGGTAGAGTTACCGATAGTGAGAAGGGAGACAGAGAGAAGTCTTCCATCTGCTGGTTCACTCCCCAGATGACTGCAACGGTCGGAGCTGCGCCGATCCGAAGCCAGGAGCCAGGAGCCTCCTCCAGGTCTCTCACGCGGGTGCAGGGGCCCAAGGACCTAGGCCATCTTCTACTGCTTTCCCAGGCCGCAGCAGAGAGCCGGATCAGAAGAAAAACAGCTGGGACTAAAACCGGCACCTATATGGGATGCCGGCACCGCAGGCGCGTGATTAACCTACTGCGCCACAGCACCGGCCCCCAGCTCCACTTTCAGTCCAGCTCCCTGCTAGTAGCTCGGGGAAGCAGCAGAAGATAGTCCAGGTACTTGGGCCCTGCCACCCACATGAGAGACCTACATGAAGCTCCTGGCTCCCAGCTTTGACCTGGGTCAGCCCTGGCCATTGTGGCCACTTAGGGAGTGAACCAGTGGATAGAAGACCTCTTGGTCTCTGTCTCTCCCTCTCTTCTGTAACTTTGACTTTCAAAACATAATAAATAAATCTTTAGGCAATTTGGCAGTTTCTTAGAAAGGTAAACATATTTGCTGTGTAACCCAGCAGTCCTGTTCTTTCACGGTTGTGGTGAAGGTCCACAGCAGCTGTGTTCCTAATAACCGAAAACTGGAACCCTCCCAGGCATTCATTACCAGCTGAGTGGATGAACTGTGGTACCTGCACACATTAGAGTACCACCAGCAATAAAAACGAAGAGACTGTTGACTGATGACACTCATGTTTTGATGACTTTCAGAAACAATATCCTGAATGCAAGAAGCCAAATTCAAAAGAGTACACCTTGAATGACACTATGTGACACTTTAAAAAATTTTATTTATTTATTTATTTTTTTTTTATTTTTATTTATTTTTTTTTTTTACAGGCAGAGTGGACAGTGAGAGAGAGAGAGACAGAGAGAAAGGTCTTCCTTTTGCCGTTGGTTCACCCTCCAATGGCCGCCGCGGTAGTGCGCTGCGGCCGGCGCACCGCGCTGTTCCGATGGCAGGAGCCAGGTGCTTCTCCTGGTCTCCCATGGGGTGCAGGACCCAAGGACTTGGGCCATCCTCCACTGCACTCCCTAGCCACAGCAGAGAGCTGGCCTGGAAGAGGGGCAACCGGGACAGGATCGGTGCCCCGACCGGGACTAGAACCCGGTGTGCCGGCGCCGCAAGGCGGAGGATTAGCCTAGTGAGCCGCGGCGCCGGCAAATTTTTTTTATTTATATATTTTTAAATTTATTTTACTTGAAAGAGTTACACAGAGAGAGAAGGGGCGAGAGAGCGAGAGCGAGCGAGAGAGAGAGAGGTCTTCCATCCACTGGTTCACTCCCCAGGTGGCCATAATGGCCAGAGCTGCGCCAATCTTAAGCCAGGAACCAGGAGCTTCTTCTGGGTCTCCCATGCGGGTGCAGGGGCCCAAGGACTTGGACCATCTTCTGTTTTCCCAGGCCATAGCAGAGAGCTGAATCAGAAGTGGAGTAGCCAGGACTTGAACTAGCGCCCATATGGGATGCCAGCACTGCAGGTGGCGGCTTTTGCCACTGCACCTATATAACACTCTTGAAAATGTAAGCTATGGGGTCAGGCGGCAGGTGGTAGGATGCCCACATATCCATGTGCTTAGAGTTGAGTCTTAGCTTTCCATTCCAGTTTCTTGCTGACGTATACCCTGGTAGGAAGCAGGTGATAGCTCAGGTGGCTGACCCCAATAAATGTTAAAATGTAGGCTGGGGCTGGAATTGTGGCACAGCAGTTTAAGCGCCACCTGTGATACCTGCATCTCTTACGGGCGTAGGTTTGACTCCTGGGTGCTCCACTTCTGATCCAGCTCCTTGCCAGTGCATCTGGGAAGGCAGTAGAAGATGGCCTGAGTGGTTGGACCCCTGCCACCTGCTGTGGGAACTCACATGCAGTTCCGGGATCCTGATGTTGGCCTTGCCCAGTCCTGGCTGTTGTGGCGTGAACCAGCAGGTGAAGGATCTCCTCTCTCTCTGTTTTTGTCCCCCCTCCCCTCCATATATCTAAAACTCTGTCTTTCAATTAAGTAAATACATCTTTTTAAAAAATGTAGCCTGTGGGCTACTTCTCAGCAATTTAAAAAAGATGATGAACTGTTGATAAATAAAATATCCTGGGTGACTCTGAAGATAATTCTGCTAAGTAAAAAAAGCTAATCCTAAAAGATGATAGCCTGTATGATTCTGTGTGTATAACATTCTTGACATGACAACATGAGGAGTATGGAGAATAGACTGTTGATTGTCAGGGGCTAAGGGTAGCACATGGCCAGAAAGAAAGTAGGCGTGTCTGTAGAAGGGCGATAGGAGGGATCCGGGCAGTGATGCAATTGTTCTTTATCTTTTCTTTGGTAAAGATTTATTTATTTATTTATTTATTTATTTATTTATTTATTTGAAAGGCAGAGATACAGAGAGACAGATCTTCCATCTGCTGGTTCACTCCCCAAATGGCTGCAGCAGTCCGGGCTTTACCCAGCTGAAGCCAGGAGCTTCATTCAGGTCTCCCACGTGGGTGGCAGGGCCCCAAGTACTTGGGCCATCTTCCACTGCTCTCCCAGGTACATTAGCACGGAACAGGATGGGAAGTGGAGCAGCCAAAACTTGAACTGGTGCCCATATGGTTGTCGGCATTGTAGGTGATGGCTTAAGCAGCTGTACCCAATGGGATTGTTCTTTATCCTGAATGTAGCAGTGTCTGTGTCATTCATTGTATTGAACTGTGGTTTTGCAAGGTGTTACCATTTGAGGGAAACTGGGTAAAGACTACATGGGAGGGGCTGGTGCTGTGGTGTAGCAGATTGGGGTACCACCTGTGGTACTGGCATTCCATGTGGGCACTGGTTCAGGACACGGCTGTTCCACTTCCGATCCAACTCTCTACTCTGGCCTGGGAAGGTGGTGGAAGATGGTTCAAGTCCTTGGGCCCCAGCACCCATGTGGGAGACCCAGAGGAGGCTCCTGGCTCTTGGCTTCAGATAGGTCCAGCTCCAGCCATTGTGGCCATTTGGCGAGTGAACCAGCCATTGTGGCCATTTGGGGAGTGAACCAGCCGATGGAAGACCTCTCTCTCTCTCTCCACTTCTCCCTCTCCCTCCCTCCCTCTCTCTGCCTCTGTAACTCTGCCTTTCAAGTGAATAAAATAAATCCTTTTTAAAAAAGATTTATTTTATTTATTTGACAGAGTTATAGAGAGAGGTAGAGGCGGGGGTGGGGGGAGGTCTTCCCTCTGCTGGTTCACTCCCCAGGTGTACTCAATGGCTAGAGCTTGGCCAATCCAAACCCAGGAGCCAGGAGCTTCTTCTGGTTCTCCCATGTGGATGCAGAGGCCCAAGCACTTGGGCCATCATCCATCGCTTTCCCAGGCCATAGCCGGGAGCTGGATCAGAAGAGCAGCAGGTGGGACTTGAACCAGCACCCATATGGGATGCTCGTGCTGCAGGACAGGGCTTAACTGCTACACCACAGCACCGGCCCCATGAATAAATTTATCTACAAACAAACAAACAAACAGAAAACCCTACATGGGACTCTGTTCTTTCTTTTTGCCATAAACCAGAACATGATTATATTTCAATATATAACTTCTGTACTCTCTGTGCTATTTCCTGCAGATGCCTGTGAATCTATATCTCAAGATTCAAAGTTTAATGTAAAAGTACAGATAGTTTGGCAGCTTTTCAAAAAGTGTAGACAATATAACTTAGCACTTCCACTCCTAGACATATACCCAAGAAAATGGAAACCTTTGTCCAGTTAAAAACTTACTTGCAAATGTTCATTGCAGGGTTACTCATGGTAAACCATATGTAGGGGCCTGGCATTGTGGCATAGCAGGTAAAGCCACCAACTATGATGCCAGCACCCATATGGGTACCAGTTTGAGTTTCAGCTGTTCCACTTCTGATCCAACTCCCTGTTAATGTGCCTGTGAAGGCCAGCACCACGGCTCACTAGGCTAATCCTCCGCCTGTGGCGCCGGCACCCTGAGTTCTAGTCCCAGTTGGGGCGCCGGATTCTGTCCCGGTTGTTCCTTTTCCAGTCCAGCTCTCTGCTGTGGCCCGGGAAGGCAGTGGAGGATGGCCCAAGTGTTTGGGCCCTGCACCTGCATGGGAGACCAGGAGGAAGCGCCTGGCTCCTGGCTTCGAATCAGCACAGCGCTGGCCGTAGTGGCCATTTGAGGGGTGAACCAAAGGAAGGAAGACCTTTCTCTCTGTCTCTCTCTCTAACTCTGTCAAACACACACACACACACACACATTGTGCCAAGTGAAAGAAGATAAACCCAGAAGGCCACATATTTTGTAACTCGATTTTTGTGAAATGTCCAGAATTGACAAATCAATAGAGACAGAAAGTAGACTGGTAGCTGTTAAGGCCTGTGAGGAGGGAGTGTGTGGTTGCAGTGGGGCATGACTGCTAACAGGATTTCTTTTCGGAATAATAAAAAATATTCTGTGGGGGGCTGGCACTGTGGCATGGCGTGTTAAAGCCCCCGCCTGCAGCGCTGACATCCCATATGGGTGCCGGATTTGAGTCCCGGCTGCTCCACTTCTGATCCAGCTCCCTACTAATGCACCTGGGAAAGCAGCAGACGATGGCCCAAGTCCTTGGGCCCCTGCACTCACGTGGGAGACCCGGAAGCTCTATTCAGCTCTGGCTGTTGCAGTTACTTGGGGAGTAAACCAGTGGATGGAAGACCTTTCTCTCTGTCTCTGTCTGTCTCTGTGACTCTCTTTCAAATAAATAAAAATAAATCTTTAAAAAAAATGTTGGGGGCCCTGCATTGTGGTGCAGAGGGTGAGCAGGTGCTTGTGATGCAGGGGTCCCCCCGTCAGCGTGCTGGTTAACATCCCGGCTGCTGTGCTTCCTATTCAGCTTCCCGCTGATGCTCCTGGGATGGTCTAGGTACTCGGGTCCCTGCCTCCCATGTGGGAGAACCGAATGAAGCTCCTGGCTTCTGGCTTTGGACTGGCTCAGCCCTAGCTTTTGTGGCCATTTGGGAGGTGAACCAGCAGATGGAAGACCTCTTCGTCTCTTCCCCTCTGTCACTCTGCTTGTTGAATGAATGAATCTTAAAAAAATTTAACTCAAATGTTTCAAAACAAATATTCTGGAATTAGATAGTGGTGATTGTTGCACAACCTGGGAATATATGAAAATCTGAATTAAGCACTTTGGGTGATTGAACTTTATGGCATGTGAATTTTATCTCAATTTAAAAAATTGTATGGAAGCTGGCATATAGCATAGCAGGTAAAGCCATCTCCTGCACTGCCAGCTTCCCATGTGGGTACTGGTTTATGTTCTGGCTGCTCCACTGCCAATCTAGCTCTCTGCTAGTGGCCTGGGAAAAGCAATGGAAGACAGCCCAAGCATTTGGGCTCCTGATACCCACGTGGGAGACTCAGATGGAGTTTTGGGCTTCTGACTTTGGCCTGGCTGCTGTGGGCATTCGGGGAGTGAATCAGTGGCTATAATATCAGTCTCTGCTGCTGCTCTGCCTTTCAAGTAGATGAAAATAAATGAATAAACATTTAAGGAAAAGATTGTATGAGAAACTAATTTCTGGTTTCTCTGGAGTGACATATAATGATCAGTGTTTGCCTGGGTTTATAAATAGAAGGAGGGGCTGGTGCTGTGGCTCAGCTGGTTAAAGCCCTGGCCTGCAGCACCGGCATCCCATATGGGCGCCAGTTCAAGTCCTGGCTACTCTACTTCTGATTCAGCTCTCTGCTATGGTCTGAGAAAGCAGTAGAAGATGGCCCAAGTGCTTGGGCCCCTGCACACTCATGGGAGACCCAGAAGAAGCTCCTGGCTTCAGATCGGCTCAACTCTGGCCGTTGCAGTCATTTGGGGAGTGAACCAGCAGGTGGAAGACCTCTCTCTCTCTGGCATTCCCTCTCTGTAACTGTCTTTCAAATAAATAAAAATAAATCTTTAAGAAAAATAGAAGCAAAAATTGACTACAAAGAAGCATAATAGAATTTTAGGGAGATGACTGCATTGTATCTCTTGATTGTTATAGATTATATAGGCATATGTATGTCCGAATGCATTGAACAGTGCACTGAGTGAAGTTTCTTGTATCTAAATTAAAGTTTAGTAAAGTTGATTTTTATAAACTAATGAAATTATCTTTTATTGTTGTAAGCCTAAAGTGATCTTTACATCAAAACTCTAAATCAGTATAAGACTGACAACTACTATCGCAACTGATTTAGAGACTCTGACTTTAATTCCCAATTTCTGTCCCCTTTTTCTGTCTAGTTTTCTTTTTTTTTATTTTTTGACAGGCAGAGGGGACAGTGAGAGAGAGAGACAGAGAGAAAGGTCTTCTTTTTGCTGTTGGTTCACCCTCCAATGGCCACCGTGGCCGGCGCACTGCGGCTGCGCACTGTGCTGATCCGAAGCCAGGAGCCAGGTGCTTCTCCTGGTCTCCCATGGGGTGCAGGGCCCAAGCACTTGGGCCATCCTCCACTGCCCTCCCGGGCCACAGCAGAGAGCTGGACTGGAAGAGAGGCAACTGGGACAGAATCCGGTGCCCTGACCAGGACTAGAACCCAGTGTGCTAGCGCCGCAAGGCGGAGGATTAGCCTATTGAGCCGCGGTGCTGGCCCTGTCTAGTTAGTTTTCAGAGAAAATCTAAGTTGATCAGTTTCAGTCAAACTATGTTCTTATGCCTTTGAAGTGGCACTGTTCTATTGCTGTGGTTTCCAAAGCCTATGAGTGGGTGTATTAATTCATGGAACATTCTATGGCTTTTTTCCTTTTATATACAACAGAAAAATGCCCCATTGGGTGTAACAAATCAGACAGTTGCCTTTCACCTCCACTCTGGAGCGCTCTGAGCTCATTTGGCACCAGGAGGTTGGAGTCAAAACGACTTCTGAAGGGAGTAAGCAGGAGGGCGGGTAATACTTAAAAAACAAAACCCAAGCGCAAACTGTGTCCCACTGCATTGCCTCTGCCCTGTTTTTTATTTTTTTAAAGATCTATTTTATTTATTTGAAAGGCAATTATGGAGAGAGAGAGAGAGAGAGAATGAGAGAATCTTTCATCCGCTGGTTCACTCCCCAACAGCCGCAATGGCCAGGGCTGGGCCAGACTGAAGCAAGGAGCCAGGAACTTCTTCCAGGTCTCCCACCTGGGTGCAGGGACCCAAACACTTGGGCCATCCTCCAGTGCTTCCCCAGGCCATTACAGGGAGCTGGACCAGCAGTGGAGCAGCTGGACTCAGCTGGTGCCCATGTGGGATGTTGGTGTCGCAGGCAGTGGCTTCACCTACTATGCCACAAGGCCAGCCCTATGTCTTACCTCTTGCCGAGGCTTGAGATGAGTTGTAGATCATCTCTAAGTGAGAGGGACCACCTGTAGAGACAACTCCTGAGCTTCCTCCCTGAGGTTACCTTCTCTCCTACCCACCCTCACTCCTTTTTTTTTTTTTTTTTTTTTGCCAGGCAGAGTTAGACAGTGAGAGAGAGAGAGAGAGAGAAAGGTCTTCCTTCCGTTGGTTCACCCCCCAAATGGCCGCTACTGCTGGCGCACTGCACCAATCCGAAGCCAGGAGCCAGGTGCTTCCTCCTGGTCTCCCATGCGGGTGCAGGGCCCAAGCACTTGGGCCATCCTCCACTGCCTTCCCGGGCCACAGCAGAGAGCTGGACTGGAAGAGGAGCAACCAGGACAGAATCTGGCGCCCCAACCAAGACTAGAACCCAGGGTGCCGGCGCAACAGGCCGAGGATTAGCCAAGTGACCGTGGCGTCGGCCCTCACTCATTTCTTGAGTCCTACCATGCCTAAACCCAGGGATAGTTTTCCATTTAAAGATCTGCCCACAGGTGGAGATCTCTCTCTTCCTCTCTTTTATTGTTTCCAGTATTCATAGGTGGGACAGCCTTTTATTTTAACCACATTTAAAGAGACTAAAGAGGAAAATGCAAACAAACAAAAACCACAAAAAAAACAAACACAGAATTCAAAAGAGACACATTTCTAGATTATGGAATTCTGAGTGGATTTTGTACATTCCAACAAAAGTGTAAAAATATTAAAATTAAAATTGTAATAGCTAGTTCTTAAGTAGGGCTTACCGTGTGTGAACAAAGAGCTGCTTTGTTTTGTTTTGTTTTTCCTATGCTGCTACTTTTAATATTTGGCATCTGATCTCGGATGCGTGAGTTTTTCCCTCTACTGGCAACCAATTCTTCAGTTCTTGAAGGGCCCTGACTTGGTGTCCTACAATTTAATTTGGTTTTGACACTGTCTGGAGTTAGCATGGACCCAACAGATTGAGGACACAGTCCCAGGAGACTGCCCACAACCTCAGGTGCCAGTCCATAGCGCGGCTCCTCAGGTTACAGCCAGCAATCTGACATGGCTACAGACCTGAGGTCCGTGACCACTCCTCAGTTAGACTGTTTCCTAGAACAGTTTGTAGAACTCAGGAAGGTGTTTCACTTCCATCTGTCAGTTTATTACAAAGGCTGCACCTCAGGAGCAGCCAGAGAGAAGAGCTGGATGTGAGGGGTTGGTTGGGCGATTCCTGGCCTTCTCTGCGGGGCTCACCACCCTCCCAGAACCTCCATGTGTTTGCCAACCCTAAAGCTCTCCAGACCCCATCCTTCGGGATTCTGACGCAGGCCTTATTATGTGAGCATGACTGATTAGATCATTGGGCATTGGTAGTTAGGTTGATCTCCAGCCTTTCTCCCTTCCTGGGAAGTCAGGGAGTAGGACTGAACACAGTTGCTCCCCTGGCAGCCCCACCATCCTTGGGGCTTTCCAAAGGTCTGGATGAAAAGAGCTTGTTAGGAATAACAAATGCTCTTTTGACCTCTGCTGGTCCTTACAACTTAGGAAATTCAAAGTTCCGCTTTAGGGGCTGTGTGGTCTGGAATGAGGGCAAAGACCAAATGCATCATTTCTTGCTCATATTATTCCGTTTACAGATGAGGGAATTGAGAGACCCAGTGGCTATGAAACGTGTCCAGTGCCACACACCTGGTAAGCGTTAGGGCTAAGATCGCACCCAGGTGCTCTGGCTGCCGGTTCCGTGTTCTTTACCACTACTCTGTGTTGCTTTTCATGTGAACTTCAGACTGTTTATCCCAAAATAATTACATGGTAGCTTTTAATGGGCCATTGTGACTAGTGTAGGTTCCTTTGTTCCAGTGGAGTATTTTTTATGGTTTTTATTATTTATGTCTTCTGTTTCAGAGACAGAGTATTCCACAGATGCCAGCAACATCCAAGTCTGGGCTAAGCCAAAGCGTGGAGCCCTGAACTCAATCCAGGTCTCCCATGTGGATGTCAGGGACCCAAATCCTTGAGCCATCACTTGCTGCCCCCCAGGGTGTGCATTAGCAGGGAGCTGGATTGGACGTGAAGGTGGGACTTGAACCCTGGCATTCTTAAATGGAGTGTGTGAGAACCAAGTAGTGTCTTAACCGTGCGCTCCACACCCTCTCCAGTACGGTCTGTTTCCCACCCCTTCTGCATTGTCTTACGCCAGCCCCCAGAATGCAGTCGTGTGGCTGTTAAAGAGAAAGCTCCTCTGACTTTCTCTTCTTTTGGAATCCCTGTGTTAGACTCTTCCTCCTAGCCCTTCTCTCTGCACAGGGACGGCCTCTTCGGCCCCGTGTGGACAGATCTGTACGACGACCCCAGCCTTTGCGCAGAGGCTGCTTTGTTTTTCACAGTGACCCTGGTACCTGTTCACAAGGATTACAGGGGTGTAGTAAGATTTCTGACTCTACATCCACGGCCAAAACCAGCTCATGTTTGAAACTAAGCAAAACCTCTTGAGTGTCTTGCCATAAACGTGCATTAGAAATTTTTTCCGATGTGGCAAACAGTTTCTGTGAGTTGGAATTAAATTTAAACCTGTATATCTTTAGAGGAGGAACATTTGCTGTGTGAAGGTCCTCGTTGGCTCTGGTAGGAAAAACGCCCCTGTTCCCTCCTGCTTTCCTCTGAGGAAGCATTGAGAAACTTCTGAACAGCTGCGTTTTATATCTGCTAAGTCAGTCCATGAGATGTTTGCAAATAGTCTTCCATTAGCTTTATCCCGAAGATCCTTTTGCTTTTAGATTTTTGGTCAGCTGACTTAATGTTCCTAGGTTTATGTTTAATCACAACTAAGGTAGTTGGTATGGATGTTTTCAGAAATACCTTTATAAATTTGAAGAATAAATTTTTTATTACTAATAGAATTTGTCATATGCTAGATGTTACATGAAAGGTTTTGATAATCTAGGGGAAAACTGTGGCCCTTCCCCACACGGAATAAGTGGTTTAGAATAAGAGCCTAAATAGAACCTAATCCTGGAGTCAGAACTGCTGCTTTGTGCTCTTGGGAGAGCAGACGCGTCCCCTGGTGTGTGTGGCTCTGTCTCGTCACCCCCCCCCCCCCCCCGGCTTCCCCTGGTGCTCTCCCCTGTGCTGTTGAGTTCCCACCTCCTCTCCGCCCTCCCCTGCCTTCTCATTTCCAGGCTTACCCTTCAGTTCTCAGAAACAGCCCCTCCTCCCCTGTTTTCACACTTATCGTTCCCTCTGCTTTCATTGAACCTAACAGAGACGATGCTTATGACATTTTTCATTCGTTTCTTCAAGATGCATCCTCTTGCTGGATTGTAAACTGAAGGCAGCATCCCACCTGTTACTGTTTTATCATTTTACATCAGCGTCTGTGAGGGCACTTACACTTGGTAAATGCTGACTAATGTGTACTAGTGAGTGAACAAAGTGAAGTAATGGAGAGACTAGATAGAATGTAGCCACTTCATCCTGTACCCAGGTTCCTCATCCAGTAGTTTGTCCTGAGAAGTGTTTCCCTAAGAGCGAGTACAAATTACTCTGCTAAGGGTGATTCTTCAGTTCCTTTATCCAGTGTGGAGAGTCATGTTCTGGTCATCTCTAACTTCCCTTCATTTGTTTTTGTGACGTTGTAAAGACAAATAAACTACAGAGTGTTTTTGTCCATGTCACTAGGTATCCCTAAACCTCTGCCCAGGATCGAACCAAAAGTTGTCTCTTAAGTCAGAAGCTAGCACATACTTGGTAGAGCTATGTATTTTTAGCTTATTAACTAGGGATTTAAATTTTTTTTCTTTTTGATGTACCTTGTTTTGTCTAGGTTCTGGGAGCTCATTGTGGCATATTAAGTTCAAGGATTTACCAATTTAAAAAAAATTCTTTTTTCTCTTTTGAAGATTTATTTGAAAGGGAGAGTTAGAGAGAAGGAGAGAGACAAAGACAGAAAGATCATATTGAGATCTTAGATCTGCTGGTTCACTCCCCAAATGGTTGCAATGGCCAGGGCTGGGCCAGGCTAAAGCCAAGAGCCTGGGAACTCCATGTGAGTCACCTACATAGGTGACAGGGGCCCAGGTTGTTGGGCGATCTTCCACTGCTTTCCCAGATGCATTGGCAGGGAGCTGGATCAGAAGTGGAGCAGCTGGTAGCTTAATGCCAGGAGTGCTCGTATGGGATGCTGGAGTCACAGGTGATGGCTTAATGCACTGTGCCATAGTGCCAGCCCCAATTAAAAAACTTTCTAAAATTATCTGAAAGGCAGAGATGCAGAGAAATATCTCCATTCTGCCGGTTTGTTCCCTAAGTGCCTGGGGCTGAGCTGGACCAGGCCAAAGCTAGGAGCCAGGAATTCAGCCTGGGTCTCTCATGTAGGTGGCAGGACCCAACCACTGGAGTCATCCCACTGCTTCCCAGGGTCTGCACCAGAAGGAATCAGGAGTGTAGTGGGGACTTGAATCCAGGCCCTTGGGTATGGAGCATGGACATTCCAAGTGGCCTCCTAACCGTGAAGCCAAATACCTGTTCAGGTTTACTACTTTTTATTAAAATGGCAGGTGTTCTTTTTGAAGTTTAATGGTAGATGCCATGCTCAAACCAACAGTGTTAATATCTTCTGTTCCTTTTTTCACTGGTTCTTACCTCCTGCATCTCAGACTACTTCCAAGGCTAAGAATGTCCATTTTTGTGAGATATGTGGTCTCCGGAAAGCTTGTGGCTTACTGTACTCAGTTTCAAAAATTGTTTTCATAGCAAGTCAGACAGTTTTAAACTTGGTATGCTGGTAGTGGGATTAAAGTGCCACGGACAGACTTTACTTGTTGGAAAGCTTTCCTTTCTTCTAATTCTTTCTTTTGTTACATTAAACTTTCTAAATTGTCTTTGTCCTTTGGAGATGCTTAGAAATTTCTTTTCATAGCAAAGAAGTTATATAAAATAGCAGATTTATGGTTTAACAAATGCTTTCGTAAACTATTCATGATAAAGATGGATCACTTAAAGTTTACAAATTACTTCTACGATGCAGATAGCTAAGTGGTGGTGTCTTGGCCTTTCACGATGTCATCCTTTTTAGCCCTGTAGCTGAATATCAAGAGGCTGCATGTCCAACCATAAAACATTAGCCTCTGCCAGCATTACGTCAGCTCCACACAACCTCATTGGCTAATTATCCCCCGGGACTAGGACATGGATTTGGCAGCTTGTGAAAGCTGCTTTTTCCAATTTCTCCCTTCCTGGCCGTGACAGATCCCAAAGGAATGAAGTTGAGAAATCTTCATCATCTTTTGAAAGCTCTCAACCTCTCATTCCCACAGTGGTTCTCATGGCCAGGGAGGGAAGGTCCTGTTTCACTGAAGAGTCTGTCTGAGCTCATGATGCCTTCTCTAAGTAGTGGCCAGGGTACCCTGGGTGAACCATGGAAAGATGATGGTAAGGACCTCCATAGGATGTCTGGCTGGCTATCTACAAGGATTCGAATGCTTTTGTTGGGATCTTATTTATATTTGCAAAATTGAAGAAGCTGGAAGACCAGGATGGGGAACCATATGTGGTGATCAGTTGTGTCAGTTGACATTTAGTATAAGAATTAGTGTAGGGGAGAGTGAGAAAGGCAGGAAAAAAAAAAAAAGAAAAGAAAAAGTGTAGTTATCCAACATCTTGAGAGCAGCTTTGGAAGGTAACAGGAACTATATGACTAGTCTTACTCTTACTCTCTGTGAGCCTCAACTTTTAAATCTTCCTTATCTTGCCTTATCTTCCTTGCAAGGTGTTTTAAGGATGGAATGAACACATGAACAATTTCACCACAATCACCAGTGGCCTACACATTGCCTTTTTTTTTTTTTTTACTGTGTTTATTTGAAAGAGTTACAAAGAGAGATGAAGAGACAGAGACACACAGAGTGAGCATAAGCGAGCTTCCATCTGCTGATAAACCCCCCAGATAGCTGCAGTGGCCAGGGCTGAGCCAGGCCAAGCCAGGAGCTTCACCTGGGGGTCCATTATGGTTGGCAGGTGCACAAAAACTTGGGACATCTTTCACTGCTTTTGCGAGGCCATTAACAGGGAGCTAGGTCAGAAGTGGAGCAGCCAGAATGTAAACTGGTGCCCATGTGTGATGCCAGTGTCATAGGTAGCAGGTGTACCCGCTATGCCAGAACACCTGGCCCACTTCATCACCTTTTACAGTGGGCCTACTTTAGGCCTCTCCCTAGTTGATCTTGCTTTCTTTTATAAAGATTTATGTTACTTATTTGAAGGGTAGATTGATAGAGAGGGAGAGACAGGGATCTTCTATCCAATAGTTCACTCCCCAAATGGCAACAACAGCCTTGGGAGGGATGGGGGGCAGGCTGAGTTAGGGACCTGAACTCCATCCAGGCCTCCATGTGGGTGGCAGAGACCATCCTCCACTGCTTTCCCAGGCACATTAGTAAGGAGCTGGGTTGGAAGCAGAGCACCCTGGACTTGAACTGGTGCTCTGGTATGGGTTGCTGGCATCACAGAGTGGCTTAACCCATTGTGCTTCAACACCAGCCCCAGCTGATCTTTCTTGTCTCCTCATTCTGTGCTATTCAGGTTCTTTGCATAATCTTGGTTTACCTAAGCATAAAATAAATTTATTGAAAGAGCACTGGATAGTGCACAACCTTACTAGAAAGGCTGGACAACACGGTTCAGAAAATGAACAGAAACTGGCGGAGATGAGACCTGGTAAGGACCGCATCATGGACGGTCTGCTGAGGACTGTGGCTCCAGCAGTACTCCCTGGGCCTTCTTTGCCACTGCTGCTGGCCTGGTCTCCACCAACACCTGCTGCACTTGGCATTGCCAATAGATACTTGCCATAGTGCCAGGAGTAATTTCTGAATATATTCCCCATCTTGTGTCATTCCCTCTATTCCATGTCCTAGACAGGAGGATCTGACTCCTGCACATTTGTGAGCTAGATGTCAGGGAGCGGAGAGGGAAAACCTGTTACTCTTCAGTTTCTGAGCGGGAAAGAGGGGCCTGCCTCCCCCAATGGGAACAGTGTTCAGAGGATGGCCAGCCCAGCCATGGACGCTGTTCCCACTGCAGCTTGCCCCCACCCCCTGGCCAGGCATCAGTCTGTTCTGCAGAGTTTCCCAAGCCTGGTCCTTGGCTGTTTCCTCTCCAGTTTAACACGATCTTAACAGTCTCATCCCAGTCTGGCTGCAGCCACGCCTTACTGAGTAAGTGTTAACCTGTGCCTGTAGCCCCGCCCTGCTTCCTGAGCCCTGGACCCACTCGACCACTGATTCTTCCCGCCTGCACATTTGATGACTGTGTGTTTGGAGCTGAAGTCACCGCTTCTGGCAGCTACCCCCAGGCCTGCGTTCCTCAGGTCATAACCGTGCCCCGACTAGAAAGTTAGGAATCTCTTTAGACTCCTCCTTTCCTGTGCTCCTCACATCTGTTTTGACTTCTGGATTCTACAGCACCTCCCTCTTATCGGTCTCTATTCTGCCTCACTGCCCTGGGTCCCATTCTCATCATTTCTCTCAGTGGTTTCATTCACTGCCTTGTTCTCCCTGCCTGTAGCCCCATTCCTTTCTAATCTGTTCTTCATTCAGCTGCCAAGGTATTTTTCCTATCAGTTCCAACCATTTAATTCTCCTGCTCAGAATTCTTTAATTTCCTACGGGGTAAAAATTTAAACTATTACATTTGTCTGGTCTCTACTTGATCATGTCCTGTCACTTCCAACCTCACAGTCTTCAGCCTTTGGTTTCCAGAACACTTGTGCTCTCTCGTGTTTCTGTTCTCTTGCATGTATTGCTAACTTCTCATTCTCCAAGCCCCAGCTCAAGAGCCTCCTCCTCGGAGATGCTTGTGTTTGGTTCCCCCCAGGGCACACAGGCCCCTTCTCCTGTGCTTTCCCATACCTGGTGCACTGCATTGCAGAGCCATTGTCTTAGTGTGTTACTACTGTTCCTAGCAGTTCTCAAAAAGAGTAAGCTTGGGCCGGTGCTGTGGCTCCACTTCCGATCCAGGTCTCTGGGAAAGCAGTGGGGGATGGCCCAAGGCCTTGGCCCCTGCACCTGTGTGGGAGACCCGGAAGAGGCTCTGGGCTCCTGGCTTAGGATCAGTGTAGCTCCAGCCATTGTGGCCAATTGGTTGGTGAACCATCGGATGGAAGATATCTCTCTCTCTCTCTCTCTCTCTCTCTCTCTCTCTCCCCCTCTCTCCCTCTCCCTCTCCCTCTCCCTCTCTCCCTCTCCCTCTCTCTCTCTGCCTCTCTGTGTAGCTCTCTCAATAGATAAATAAATCTGGAAAAAAAAAAAAAAAGGGCAAGCTCCTCGAAAGTAGGGATGCTATGCTGTCTTGTTTCTGTGTCCTCACTTCCTGACGTATAACAGGTGCATACTTTTTATTTAAGGATTACTTTGAGAAGTAAATCACCATACATATGTAATGATATTTTTGTAAGCATTAAACCTTTCCCTTTTTTAAAAATACATTTCTTTTTGAGAGGCATAGATGTACAGAGAGAGAGAGAGTGAGAGAGAGAGAGCACACGCACCAGCATTCACATCTATGTGTTTTATCCCCAAATGTCTATATTAGCGAGACTGGACCAGGCCAAAGCTGGGAGCCCAGAACAACTAGATCTTCTGCATGGATTATAGAAACCCAATTACCTGTGCTGTCACTGTTACCTCCCATGGTCTGCCCTAGCAGGGAGCTGGAGTCAGGACCCAGAGCAAGCCACCGCACCCAGGTACTGGCATCTTAACCACTAGGCCAGACACCCGTCCCTGGTCCTTTCTAATGTCAGAGTTCTGTGATCCGTGAATCGGCTCCTGGGGAATGATTCCGATTTTGTTTCTGTTCTCTAGCAGATGTCCAGGAGCCCTGCAGCCTCTCAGGTGTGTCTGCCTTCTCTGTGACCAACCGTACATTTTTTACCCAAGAAGTTGGTGAAGTGTACTTTCCTGTAGTTTTCCCAGCCTTCTACCTAATACACGTTTTAATCCTAAATGATTATTTGTTTCGTGGACGGCTCCATTCTCAGCCCACAGCCAGCCTCGTTGCTCCAGTGGTCCTGAGTTACACGCGCTGATATTCTTGAGAGCTGTAGACGATCTCGACGTATCACAGATGGGCCTGGCCTGCTGGTTTTGCAGGTGCCTTCCCCATCTCACAGCTCTCTTTTGGAGACTGTACTTCCACTGGGGACCGTGGCAGAGCAAACAGTATGTGGTTTAACTTCACTTTTTTTTTTTTTTTAAGGACTTAAGTCTCTGTCTCTTGATTTATTGCACTGGGAAGAATAAGTTTTGATTTTTTTTTCCTGTTCCTCCCTCTGAGGGAGCCTGCGTCATTGAGAAATGTTTAACCTCATGGCCTTGCTCTGGGGCTGGAAATTTGCCTAAGGGAACTTGAGGCTGGCAGTGTTTTTACTCAAATTCCCCCTTATGGGGAGGGGGATTTCAGCAAGACCTGCCAAAACAGGAAGATGGTTGAGAAACTTTTTAGTAGCAGAGCTGTTGCCATTAGGTTACTGAAAATATTTTTAAAAGTTTTCTGGAGATAAGCTTAGGCGTTTTGAACTCCCTCTGGGAGAGAGCTGTAGCTTCTACCAGGTATAAACAAAACCTAGGCCGCAGAGCTGAGCTTTTTAGTTGGTGTGGTGTGTGGTTGGAAGAAAACTTCACCAGCTGGATGAGAGAGAGCAGTTAACCAGAGAGAGTTTCAGGAGTTTAGAAACTCTTGCTGCTTAGGGAAAATAGCCCGAGGCCGAGGCAACTCTCTGTGGACCGTGGGAAGAATTTGGCTTTTTATCAAGTCTGGATTACCCTAAGAGTAGATCATCGCAGGGATTGTTTTTGGACAAATATTTCTCTCCAATTCTTATTGATATTGTCATTATATTCTGTTTACAAAGCACTTTGTTGACACAAACACAATACTTGCCCAGTGAGACTTAGAATGGATGATCTTTCATATCCAAACGATGATCTCCCTAATAGGGGGAGGTGTGAACCAGCAAATGTTTAGAATATGACGACCTCTGCTTATTTTTATCTTGTGTCACAGACTCGAGAAAGTTGTGCAGTTGCTTGCCTGTGTGGAGTGGTAAGCTGAGCAGGCACAGGGCCTGGTGAGGGAGGAATTGTGTAGTTAAACCATTCGTGGCAGCTTTGTGACTTCCTAGAAAATTGGAAGGGACCACACAGTACAAAATACAAATAGAAGTGCTCCTGCCCACTCTGGAAGACAGTCGGACCCATCTACCCTGTTTCCCTTCCTGTGTGATGTGTTTCTCACTGTCAGCTGGATGATTGAGGGTTGATGATATTCATAGCTAATGGGAGACTTCCGTTTCAGTCCGCAAATACTTACTAATTACTGATTATTCACTTTACACTCTGGTTGTTACTCTAGGGGATTCCTCAGAAGTAGAGCAGTGATTCTGAAACTCAAAATATCTATATTCTTTTTAGAGATACAGGGCTACAGACCATTAGAAGGATCGTAAGAAAGATAAGTGATGGGGCCAGCGCTGTGGTGTAGTGGGTAAAGCCACCACCTGCAGTGCCAGCATCCCATATGGGCACCAGTTCGAGTCCTGGCTGCTCCACTTATAATCCAGCTCCCGTTAATGGCCTGGGAAAGGAGTAAAAGATGGCCCAAGTCATCCTCCTTCCCAAGGAGATACGGTAGAAGCTCCAGGCTCCAGCTTCGGATCCATGCAGCTCCAGCCATTGTGGCCATTTCGGAAGTGAGCCAGCGGATGGAAGACCCCTCCCTCTCTCTGCCTCTCTGTAACTCTTTCAAATAAATAAATGTTAAAAAAAAAAAAAAAAGATAAGTGAGGTTAGGACAATTTCACTATTGAGGTGAGATGAGAGCTGGACCTTAGAGAGTGTGTGGAATTTAGATAGGCAGGAGGGTCAGAAGACAGAGGATGAGTGAGTGGTGTTCACGTAGGAAAAGTATCCCAAAGAGAGATCTGGGAACCAGGCTGGCCATGGCACATGAGGAAGGAGAAGGTTCACCTTGGCTAGAATAGGGCGTGGGTGCAGTTGGGGGTTGGGTTGAATAGGTACTAAGGAGCCGGATGGCTGAGGAGATGGCTGTGAGAGTACACCAGCAGGAAGCAGGGTCATTTTAAAATATACGATACAGAGAGATCCCTAGTATGCAATAATTACTTGAAAAATGTATTTTACTTATTTGAACAGCAGAGAGAGAAGGCAAGAGAGAGACTTCCCATCGACAGGTTCACTCCTCAGATACCCGCAAAAGCCACCAGGTGTAAACTCTGCTCAGTTATCATTCTGATTGCTGCATTCGTCACCTGCGGATGTCTAAAACCTTCACAGCTCAGTTAAGCCCCACAGCAGTGTAAACATTAGCAGTAAACAACTAACCCAGACCCACTAGCTTCCAGCAAGCACAAGCAATGCACAAACTTTTAATTAGATTATACTTAACAATTGCAAGATTGCAAAAAGGAGGTAGAATGTTTTATGCATCCCTGTGACCTCTGAAATGACTTTCACAGCTTAGCACTTAAAAAGTAATTATTAGGGTGGGCACTTGGCACATTCCCTATAGAAGTGCCTGAGTTTGATTCCCAGCTCTGGTCCCTATCCCAGCACACCCTGGGGGATAGCACAAATCCTTGCGTCCCTCCCACCCACCTTGGAGACCTGCATGGAATATCTAGGTCCTGGCTTTGGCCTGGCCCAGCCCTGGCCATTGGCAGCCATCTGGGGAGTGAACCAGAGGATGAAAAATCTCCCTTTCTCTGGCTCTCCCTCTCTCTCTGTAGCTCTTTCAAATAAGCAAATAAATAAATCTTTAAAAAAGTTTAAAGTCGGGCTGGTGTTGTGGCATAGCAGGTAAAGCCACTGCCTGCAGTGCTGGCATCCTATGAGGTCGCCATTTCGAGTCCCGGCTGCTCCACTTCCAATCCAGCTCCCTGCTATGGCCTGGGAAAGCAGTAGAAGATGGCCAAAGTTCTTGGGGCCCTGCACCCACATGGGAGACCCAGAGGAAGCTCCTGGCTCCTGGCTTCAGGTTTCAGATCGACACAGCTCCAGCCGTTGTGGCCAATTGGGGAGTGAACCAGCGGATGGAAGACCTCTCTTTCTCTCTTTCTACCTCTCCTCATCTCTATATAATTCTGACTTTCAAATAAATAAATATTTTTTAAAAAGTTGGCCGGCGCCACGGCTCAATAGGCTAATCCTCCGCCTTGCGGTGCCGGCACACCGGGTTCAAGTCCCGGTCAGGGCACCAGATTCTGTCCCAGTTGCCCCTCTTCCAGGCCAGCTCTCTGCTGTGGCCCGGGAGTGCAGTGGAGGATGGCCCAAGTGCTTGGGCCCTGCACCCCATGGGAGACCAGGAGAAGCACCTGGCTCCTGCCATCGGATCAGCGCGGTGCACCGGCCGCAGCGCGCCAACCGCGGTGGCCATTGGAGGGTGAACCAACAGCAAAAGGAAGATCTTTCTCTGTCTCTCTCTCTCACTGTCCACTCTGCCTGTCAAAAAAAAAAAAAAAAAGTCATAATTCATTATTTCCCATTTAGGGTATTATTAATATTTTAAAATTTTCCTTAAGAAGTCTTTGTACATAAATGTGCATAGGCATAATTTTACATAGACGTATGAACCTGCCAGATCCAAGACAAAGGGAAGTAGAAAGAGATAAAACTCAAGTTAGCCCCAGGTACTGATAAGGCCTGAGCTGTGACTCAGACATGTCCTGAATTCTGGCCAGATGGATCGCTTGCCTTAAGACACTTGAGAATTTGAACCATAGAAATTAGAAAACTAGATTATTATTATTATTATTATTATTTTTTATTTGAAAGGCAAGTAACAGAGGGGGGAAGAGTCAGAGATCTGCTGGTTCACTCCCCAAATTGGGCGGAGCCTGGCTGGAGCCAGGAGCCAGGAGCTTCTTCCAGGTCTCCCACATGGGTGCAGGGGCCCAAGCACTTGAGGCATCTTCTGCCACTTTCCCAGGCCATTAGCAGGGAGCTGGATAAGAAGTAGAACAGCTGGGATTCAAACCTGGACTCACATGGGATGCCAGCACTTTATGTGGCAGCCTTATCCACTACACCATAGCCGCAGCCCCCAAAACTAGATTTTGTTAAACCAGAAAAGCAATTAGGTAGTCAGTTTTTAGTTTCTGAAGTTAATTTTCAATTATAAGGTAATACATTTGTTTTCTCAAAATAATAAAGTTTACAGAAAAGGCTTGTCTCCCCTAGTCTACAGCTTAAAACTGTACCATTTGCATTTACAGCTGTGACAATAATACTTTTCATCTAAATGTAGCAGGTTTGGATACTCGATTTAGAAAAATTACCCTGGGAAATGCTGACACCTCCTTTGCAGCAGTCCTGATAAAGGCGTCCTATCACCAAACAATACCAGAATCCCAAGTAGGCATGTGTGAGGAAGGCACTCTGCTCGCACATCAACGCAGAACTGGCATGGAGTGCGGCTCCTCTGGGTCTCCAGATCCGCTCATGTTCGTACAGGGCTGAGCCCCCTTTCAGAGTCCCAGATTATACACCCCGCGGCTTTTCACGTACCCCTGTGTGTCATGCCAACTGGAAGTCCGATGTCTGGGAGTGAAACATGTGACCCTAGTGCGTGGCGTCTGCACCCTGACCTCGAGGGAAATGTGTGCATTCGCAGAACTCCCATGCTGTGCCGGACGGCAGGGGCAGCGAGGGGAGGGAGGCAGCCTCGGGTGGCTTTCAGCTGGGAAACATGGGAAGAACCAGAGACAACAGAGTAACAGGAGAGCCAGCCGGTGCACCCGGGCATCGTTTGATAGTGTTTCCCGGACTGTGTCCTTCCGATTTTGTGGACAGCTCATCCTGTGGAGAGGTTGATTGGCTGATGACGTCGGAACCACTGACAGAGAGTAGATGCTAGTCTTTGTTTTGGGGCGATCGCAGTCAGTCACGGTGAAGCACAAATGCCTGGACTTCTGGCCTCGTTAGCCAGCTCTCCTGTGTGTGAAGGGAAGAAACCGCCTTCGTGACTTCTGTAGTTTCTTCTGCTGCTACACAGAACAGCCCAACGTACGCAGGGCGGAGCAGAGCAGGGGTGCACAGGTGGTTCAGAAGCTTCCCTGTGTGCTGAGAAGGCTGTGTGTGTTGGCCAGGGCAGAGA